>NC_052066.1:112945745-114195745 GCF_015852505.1 Tachyglossus aculeatus | reverse complement strand
GGATTAAACTCTGGGGCAGGAGAAAGCAAAGAAGCATACAAAATTTAGCAGAATAACTAGTATTTTCAGAAGATCTTGAAAGTAGCCTATCATTCCTCCCACCGGCTTTGCGCCTACCCATTTCAAATCAAATGATCTTTCTAAAGGAAGTGACCTGTAGTTTTCTTTTCTTTCCTTCCATTAGAGCATGCTTTCAAAAGACATAACTTGCAAGACACATTCTCACTCAACACAGTCAGTTTGAGGCCTGCAAAATTTCTTTCACAAGATCATTAATATATACCCACTCATTTCCCTTGCCTTTTCATTTTCCCTGCAGATCCATTGGATCAAGGGTTGGAATGATTAGATCTCCCTGGAACAGTGCTATTTTTCCCCAATTACTGTGGCCCTTTTGACTGATTTAGGTGAGGAAATAACACATAGTACAGAGGCTTGCCAAATGGTGTGGGCCCTCTATAGTGAATGGGTGTGAAGAGAGATATAAATTGTGCAAATGTAAACACTGAAATGCATCTTGAGACAAGGAGGCCAAAGCAAAAACAGTGCCAGGCGCTGCAAACAACAAACACAAAGACATGACAAAGGATCATCTTTGTGCTTGCACAGAGAAGTTGACTGGTTCCCACATTGACCTCTTCAGCCACACATGGACAATTACTCTCTCTCCCACCCCAGTTCAGAGCCTAATTAAGGGCACATCTCCTCCAAGAGGCTTTTCCTGAATAAGCCCTCTTTTCCCCTTCTCCCACTCCCTTCTGTACCACCTTGGCTTGCTCCTTTACTCATCCCTGCCACAGTCCTACAGCACTTATGTGCATATCTGTAATTTATTCATTTATATTAATGTCTGTCTCCCCTTCTATACTGTGAGCTCATGATGAATAGGAAATGTGTCTGTTTACTGTTGTATTGTGTTCTCCCAAAATTTAGTAGAGTGCTCTCCACACAGTAAACGCTCAGTAAATAAGACTGAATGAATGAATGAATGTATGAATGGACCTATGGATGATTTTCACCCTCTGTTGTGGCTTCGTTAAGGGAGAAGCACAACTATATTTGTAAACACTGAAATGACAGGGGGATTTCCCTGCAGAAGAACTATTTTTGCACTCCAATGTGCAGATTGCCTTTTTCTTCAATTTCAGGGCAAATGATAGGCATTCTGAATCGGAGGAATCACTGAGGGAAATCACATCGTTAAGGGACAGCACTTTACCTAATCTGATCTTTTAGGTGAAATTATCTTTATTTGAATGTCAAGTAAATCATTAAAACCCAAGAAAGAATTGTTCTGGTTTTCACGAAATGGTAATTTAATACAAATGCAACTGTGTGAAATGTATTACTGTTTTCATGGAGGAGCCCTGTAGCTTTTAAAATTCTCCTATTAGAAACAAAGGGTCCAATTCAACTAGACAGTAACTCAAGAGGGTTGTTTCTGCTCTTACTGGTTGAAAAATGTTGTCTAGGTATGAGATCTGATTATCTAACTAGAAACAGAAGAAAAAAGATCTTTTTACACTAAATCTCTTTCACACACGGTGAAGACTGTGTTGCATTTTCCTTTTTATGAATAAGGTCTCAGGTTCATTTTATAGTGAAATATATCAAGCCAAAGGTTTTAATGACAAGATAATAAACTCTGCAGGACTTTGTTGCAAAGGGGTTCAGGTTTCTGTAAACAAACCATTTTCTTTTCATTTACTATTTTCTATTGTAAGGGAGTTGGCAGTTGTCTTCAAAAGTGAACTGAGAAGTTCCTTTCCCCACCACGTTAAAGACAAACAAACTAGAAGCAAAGAAAATAACTTAATGAGGATAGAGTTGATAGTCATCCCTAGATCCAGCATCTGTTTTACTTCACAAGAACGGTGAAATGCAAAGTTAACTTTCTTCCTTAAGTGTACAAAAATGCCTTAAACAAGCGGGTATTAGAATAAATAGGAGGAAATGACATTCTCAGAGAATTATTCTCTAGTAAAAATGTTTGTAGTATTAATACTTTATTTGAAATGTGTCAGTGTTGTTTGTACAAGTAGAATACAGTAGGTCTGGGGAAAAAAATATCCCTTCTTTGCATCATACTATGGACCGTTATTGATATTGACATTCCCTCTAGACTGTAAGATTTTGGTGGGCAGGGAATGTGTCTATTATGTTTGTGTTGTACTCTCCCGAGTGACCTGCACACAGTAAGAGGTCATCTATGGCTTGGTAGATAGAGCACAGGCTTGGGAGTAGGAAGGACTACGTTCTAATCCTGACACCTCCGTTTGTCTGCTGAGAGACCTTGGGCAAGTCACTTATCTTTCTTGTGCCTTGATGACCTCATCCACAGAATGGGGATTAATCAATCAATCAATCAATCGTATTTATTGAGTGCTTACTGTGTGCAGAGCACTGTACTAAGTGCTTGGGAAGTACAAGTTGGCAACATATAGAGACGGTCCCTACCCAACAGTGGGCTCACAGTCTAGAAGGGGGAGACAGAGAATAAAACAAAACATATTAACAAAATAAAATAAATAGGATATGTACAAGTAAAATAAATAAATAAATAGAGTAATAAATACGTACATATATATAAGACTGTGAACCCCATAAAGGACAGTGTCTGTGTCCAACCTGATTTGCTTGTATCCACCCAAGCACTTAGTACAGTGCCCACCACATAGTAAGCCTAACAAATACCACAATTATTATTATTAATAAATATGATTGATTTAATAAGACTTCAGATATATTCATTCTCTAGGCCAGTAGTTTGTGATTACAGGTACAAAGTGAGTGAAATATGTTAAGCCTTAGTAGAAAGTTACTTTTCCTCGTAGCAATTATAGGTACATTTTCTTCATAATTATCACAGGGTGATTTTGTGGAGCAAGAATTGCCTAACCTGAATTTAAGCAAAGAGGAGAGATTTATGGGGAAGAATAGAAGACATTGAAAATATGCCAAAATCTACCTCCAGAAGTGCCAGACCCCAATTCCAAGTGTTGAATCCAAAAGATTGCTATGTTTGTAATTCTAACAATGTTGGAAAATCCATTAGAAGAGATTTTGTTTGTTTGATTTTGGAAACTTTTTACTCTATTTGCAAAGCACACTAGAAACCAAATCATGTAAATTGACCAAACAAGAAAGTCTACAGAGCCCTAGGGCCATGGACAAGCTTTGTTTTTACATAATAATGATGGCATTTATTAAGCACTTACTATGTGCAAAGCACTATTCTAAGCGCTGGGGATGTTACAAGGTAATCAGGTTGTCCCATGTGGGGTTCACAGTCTTAATCCCCATTTTACAGATGAGGGAACTGAGGCACAGAGAAGTGAAGTGACTTGCCCAAAGTCACAAAGCTGACAATTGGTGGAGCCGGGATTTGAACACACGACCTCTGACTCCAAAGCCCGTGCTCTTTCCACTGAGCCACACTGCTTCTACATGTGTTTGGGCCAGGATCTCAGGGAATCAATTAGATTATAAGATCCTACAGAGTGGAGGAGCATGTCTTTTAAATCATTAATAGGATTTTCTCATCACTTACTCTGTGGAAAATACTGTACTATAGTCTAAACACCATTCCCCCTCCTCCTTCCCTCACCCCCAACGATCTGGCCTCCTACTTCATTAATAAAATTAAATCCATCAGGTCTGAGCTCCCCAAAGTCACTCCCCCCGCTTCTCCAACACCCCGGCTCTCAACTCTCTCTGCTACTCTCCCATCCTTCCCAGCAGTATCCTCAGATGAGATCTCCTTCCTCCTCTCAAGTGCTACTCCGCCCACCTGTGCTTCTGACCCCATTACCTTTCATCTTATGAAATCTCTCGCTCCGTCCCTTCTCCCCTCCTTAACTTCCATCTTCAACCGCTCACTCTCCACTGGTTCCTTCCCCTCTGCCTTCAAACATGCCCATGTCTCTCCCATCCTAAAAGAACCCTCTCTTGACCCCACCTCACTTTCTAGTTATTGCCCCATCTCCCTCCTACCATTCCTTTCCAAACTCCTTGAACGAGTTGTCTACACGCGCTGCCTCGAATTCCTCAGCACCAACTCTTTCCTTGACCCCCTCCAATCTGGCTTCTGTCCTCTACATTCCATGGAAACTGCCCTCTCAAAGGTCACCAATTACCTTCTGCTTGCCAAATCCAACGGCTCCTACTCTATCCTAATCCTCCTCGACCTCTCAGCTGCCTTCAACACTGTGGACCTTCAACACTGTGGACCAACCCCTTCTCCTCAACACGCTATCCGACCTTGGCTTCACAGACTCTGTCCTCTCCTGGTTCTCCTCTTATCTCTCCGGAAGTTCATTCTTAGTCTCTTTTGCGGGCTCTTCCTCCCCCTCCCATCCCCTTACTGTGGGGGTTCTTCAAGGTTCAGTTCTCGGTCCCCTTCTGTTCTTGATCTACACTCACTCCCTTGGTGACCTCATTTGCTCCCATGGCTTCAACTATCATCTCTACGCTGATGACACCCAAATCTGAATCTCTGCCCCTGCTCTCTCTCCCTCCCTCCAGGCTCGCATCTCCTCCTGCCTTCAGGACATCTCCATCTGGATGTCTGCCCGCCACCTAAAACTCAACATGTCCAAGACTGAACTCCTTATCTTCCCTCCCAAACCCTGCCCTCTCCCTGACTTTCCCATCACTGTTGACAGCACTACCATCCTTCCCATCTCACAAGAACATAACCTTGGTGTCATCCTCGACTCCGCTCTCTCGTTCACCCCTCACATCCAAGCCGTCACTAAAACCTGCCGGTCTCACCTCTGCAACATTGCCAAGATTTGCCCTTTCCTCTCCATCCAAACCGCTACCCTGCTCGTTCAAGCTCTCATCCTATCCCGTCTGGACTACTGCATCAGCCTTCTCTCTGATCTCCCATCCTCGTGTCTCTCCCCATTTCAATCCATACTTCATGCTGCTGCCCGGATTGTCTTTGTCCAAAAACGCTCTGGGCATATTACTCCCCTCCTCAAAAATCTCCAGTGTTTACCAATCAACCTATGCATCAGGCAAAAACTCCTCACCCTCGGCTTCAAGGCTGTCCATCACCTCGCCCCCTCCTACCTCACCTCCCTTCTCTCCTTCTACAGGCCAGCCTGCACCCTCCGCTCCTTTGCCGCTAATCTCCTCACCGTGCCTCATTCTCACCGGTCCCGCCGTCGACCCCCATCCCACGTCATCCCTCTGGCCTGGAATGCCCTCCCTCTGCACATCCGCCAAGCTAGCTCTCTTCCTCCCTTCAAGGCCCTACTGAGAGCTCACCTCCTCCAGGAGGCCTTCCCAGACTGAGCCCCCTCCTTCCTCTCCCCCTTCTCCCCCTCCCCATCCCCCCGCCTTACCTCCTTCCCCTCCCCACAGCACCTGTATATATACATATATATATATATATATATGTTTGTACATATTTATTACTCTATTTATTTATTTATTTTACTTGTACCTATTCTATTTATTTTATTTGGTTTATATGTTTTGTTTTCTTGTCTGTCTCCCCCTTCTAGACTGTGAGCCCGCTGTTCGGTAGGGACCGTCTCTGTATGTTGCAAACTTGTACTTCCCAAGCGCTTAGTACAGTGCTCTGCACACAGTAAGTGCTCAATAAATACGACTGAATGAATGAATGAATACTAAGGCACTTAGGAGAGTACAATAAAAGCCCTTACGTCCTCTGATACTCACTCCTGCCCCACAATACTTATGTAGCCTCACAGCACTTATGTACATATCTTTAGTTTATTTGTTCATATTGGTGTTTGTCTCCCCCTCTAGACTGGGAGCTCCTTGAGGGTAGGGAATGTGTCTGTTTATTGTTATACTGTACTCTCCCAAGTGCTTAGTACAGTGCTCTGCATACAGTAGGCACTCAATAAATACTATTGAATGAAAAAATGTAAATAATCTTGTACTTCTTTTTAAATTCTTACAGAGAAACATGTGGCCTAGAGGATAGAGCCTGGGACTGGGAGTCAGAAGGACCTGGCTTTAATCCCGGCTCTGCCACTGTCCGCTGTGTGACCTTGGGCAAGTTACTTCACTTCTCTGTGCCTCAGTTACCTCACCTGTTCTCTACTCCCACTCCTTTCTGCATCACCCTGACTTGTTCCCTTGGGTCATCTCCCTGCCCCCGCTTCCAGCCCCACAGCACTTATGTACATAACTGTAACATTTATTTGTACTGATGTTTGCCTACCTGTCTCTGGGCTATAAGCTCACTGTGGGCAGAGAATATGTCTGTTTACTGTTTCACTGTACTCTCCCTAGAATTTAATTAAGTGCTCTGCACGCAGTGAGTGCTTAATAAATATGAATGAATGAATAAAATGGGGATTAAGACTGTGAGCCCCACGTGGGACAGGGACTATGTTCAACCTCATTGGTTTGTATCCAGCTCAGAGCTTAGCACAGTCCCTGTCACATAGTAAGTGCTTCACAAATACCACAATTATTGTTCTTATTATTAGGTGGTAGTTGAAGACATGGGAGTGAATGTGCTCCCCAAGGAAGGGAGTGTGAACCTAGAACACAAGGGGACCCAGATCCTAAGCCTGAGAGACACTTATAATCAGAACAGTGCTCAGGGTTGAGAACAGTGCTCAGCGCTTAGAACAGTGTTTTTCATTCATTCATTCAATCATATTTATTGAGTGCTTATTGTGTGCAGAGCACTGTACTAAGTGCTTGGGAAGTATATATATGGCACATATATATGTGCTTGGCACATAGCACTTAACAAATGCCATCATTATTATTATTATTATTATCATTATAATATTATATATATATATTATATTATTATTATTATTGTTATAATGGGAGGTAGAGGAGGGCCTGGCAAAAGAGACCCAAGAAGAGTGGCCAAAGAGGTAAGAGAAGACAACTTTTTGGCAAGGTGGTAGCCACTGGTGATCTTTCATTCATTCATTCATTCAATCGTATTTATTAAGCGCTTACTGTGTGCAGAGCACTGTACTAAGCACTTGGGAAGTACTTAGAGAGAGAAGTTTCAGGGAAGTGGAGGGGAGAAAGCTGCATTCAAAAGGGTCAAGGTGTGAACTGCAGGTGGAGAAGTGGAGACAGAAGTTGCAAACAATCAGTTGTAGTAGTTTGGCCAGGAGCATAGGAAGGAGATGAGCGATAGCTGGATGGTGCAGTGGGGATAGAGAGACAGCACTTATGTACATATCTGTAATTTATTATTTATTTATATTAATGTCGATCTCCCTCTCTAGACTGAAAGCTCATTGTGGGAAGGGAATGTATCTGTTTAGTGTTATCTTGTACTCTCCCCAGCGCTTTGTGTACAGTAAGCACTCAATAAATACAATTAAATGAATGGATGCATGAAGAACCTCTTACTTCGATTATTTTCTCCAGAGTATTTCATCCAGTTCTCTGGACATAGTAGACTATTCACCAAATACTACCAAATGAATTATATGAATGAATTGAATCCATCATTAGATGCAGATGGAATGTTGTAATGATATGGCTGTCAGCTTGGGAGACACATTCTCCCTCAACCCAGCCAATAAACGTTCTTTGGCCGGGAATATTTTCACTGGATCATTCATATGCAATCATTTGTTTCCCTTGTCTTTTTGCTTTCCTGAAGATCTATTGGCTCAAGGTGCAGAGTGATGTAGATCTCTTTGAAGAGTGCTATTTTTCCCCCAAATACCATGCCTTTTTTGACTGATTTAGATGAAGAAGTAACACGTAGTAAAGTGCCTTGCCAAATGGTACCAACCCTCAATAGTGAATGGGCATGAAGAAACATAATCACGTGAATGTAAAAACACTAATCCCACCCCTGATCACAATTCTTGGTACATAATCAGTGCTTAAAGATATCAAAATTATTACCATGAATCAAAGAGGCGAAAGCCAAAACAGCACCAGATATTACAAACAGACAAACATATAACAAGGATTGTGATTCATTCATTCATTCAATCGTATTTATTGAGCACTTACTGTGTGCAGAGCACTGTACTAAGCGCTTGGGAAGTACAAGTCTGCAACATATAGAGACGGTCCCTACCCAACAATGGGCTCACGGTCTAGAAGGGGCAGACAGACAACAAAACAAAACATGTAGACAGGTGTCAAAATCGTCAGAACAAATAGAATTATATGGGTTCAGAGTGTATTGGGTCCCACAGTAGTCTTTTCAGACACTCACAGACATATGCACCACACACACACACAAACACACACACACACACACACACACACCCTATAAGTGAATTTCATGGTTAGTAGGCTCTTCTTCCAGTTTTTATTGACCACTTCCTAAGTGTAATAAACTGTACTAAGCATTCGGTAAAGTACGACAGAAACCCAGGACACATTCCCTTTCCACAAGGGTCTTTTAATCTAATGGGGGAGACAAACCTATAGATAATAATAATAATAATGGTATTTATTAAGTGCTTACTATGTGCAAAGCACTGTTCTAAGCACTGGGAAGGTACAAGGTGATCAGGTTGTCCCACATGGGGCTCACAGTCTTAATCCCCATTTTACAGATGAGGTAACTGAGGCACAGAGAAGTTAAGTGACTTGCCCAAGGTCACACAGCAGACTTGTGGTGGAGCCGGGATTCGAACCCACGACCTCTGACTCCAAAGCCCAGGCTCTTTCCACTGAGCCACGCTGCTTCTCTAGATATTTACATACAGTGAATAGTGTATAGATACTTACATACAGTGAAATCAGGATGAATACTTGAATGTACAGTTGAATATATATGTGTGCCCAAGTGCTGAGGATGACTATATATAAAATAATGGATGGCTAGAAGTTTCTGTTAGGTTGATATGACTTGGAATTGGGAATAATCAGGGGAGACTGGGTGGAGGAGGTGGGATTTTAGGAGGGTTAGAGTTAGATGGGAAGAGCTAAGTTCCGATTTGGGGGAGTGAGGGAGTTCCAGGCTAGAACAGTGTGAGCAAGGGGTTGGAAACAGGCAAGAGGAGGGTGTTAGGAGGTGAGCTTCAGAGGAGCAAGAAGTGGGTGACTTTGCTTGTGATGTAAAGATGGAAATAAAATTTCAGATTTCCTAGTGGCATCTGTATGTTGCCAACTCGTACTTCCTAAGCGCTTAGTACAGTGCTCTGCACACAGTAAGCACTCAATAAATATGATTGAATGAATGAATGAATCTGGAAAAATAGAAGGCGGCAAATAAGAAACATGACTTCTGCAGAACTCTGACCATCAGTAAAACGTCAACTCCAGGATAAGAATAATAATAATAATGATGGAGTTTGTTAAGGGCTGTGGGTCCAACTCCAGCAATTGAAGTGGAGTTGAGGAATGGGTACTGTTCCTCTTGGAAGGCAGTGGTAGGTTTCCCGAGAAGCCACTCTGGCCACGGATAGCATGGGCATGTTTTCCTCTGGTGCTCCTACCCCATCAGAAGCAGCATGGCCTGGTGGATAGAGCACAGTCCTGGGAGTCAGAAGGATCTGAATTCTAATCGCAGCTCCACTGCTTGTCTGCTGTGTGATCTTGGGCAAGTCACTTCACTTGTCTATGCCTCAGTTCCCTCATCTGTAAAATGGGAATTGAGACTATGAACCCCATGTGGGACAGGGATTATGTCCAACCAGATTTGCTTGTATCCACCCCAGTGCTTAGTACCGAGCCTGGCACATAGTAAGTGCCTGATAAATATCACAATTATTATCACTATCCACCAGAGCTTGATGTAAAAATAAATAGCATTCAGGCTCCCGGGAGAGGTGGTTTTTGAGGCCGAGGCATCAAATTCACAAACGTATTACAGCTGAAGGGCCTTAATTTACAAAAAGTGTCCTGGACCTGTATGGTATAACAATATCAACAACAACAATAATAATAATGATGATAATATTAATAAAAAAGTATTTGTTAAGCACTTACTATGTGCCAAGCCCTGGGCTAGATACACTAAATTTAGATCAGACAGTCTTTTTCCCACATGAGGCTCATAATCTACATTCATTCATTCATTCAATTGTATTTATTGAGTGCTTACTGTATGCAGAGCACTGTACTAAGCTCTTGGGAAGTATAAATGGGCAATATATAGAAACGGTCCCTACCCAACAACGGGCTCACAGTCTAGAATGTGTCTAGGGTCATCTCAATAAATATGAATGAATGAATGAATGAATAAGGGGGATGAAGGTTAGGTATTTAATTTCCATTTTACAGATGAATAATAATAATTGTATTTCATTCATTCATTCAATCCTATTGATGGAGAGCTTACTGTGTGCCAAGCACTGTACTAAGCACTTGGGAAAGTGCACTGTAACAATACAGACACATTCCCTGCTTAAAGTGAGCTTACAGCCTAGAGGGGTGAGACAGACATCAAGACAATACAAATAAATTACAGAAATATATACAACTGCTGTGGGGCTGGGAGGGGGGATGAAGAAAGGGAGCAAGTTAGGGTGATGGAGAAGGGAGTGGGAGAAGAGAAAAGGGGAGCCTAGTCTAGGAAAGCCTCTTGGAGATGTACCTTCAGTAAGGCTTTGAAGTGGGGCTTTGAATGTTCCTCCCCCTCTCCATCCCCCCTGCCTTACCTCCTTCCCTTCCCCACAGCACCTGTATATATGTATATATGTTTGTACGTATTTATTACTCTGTTTATTTATTTATTTTACTTGTACATATTTATTCTATTTATTTTATTCTGTTAATATGTTTTGTTTTGTTCTCTGTCTCCCCCTTCTAGACTGTAAGCCCACTGTTGGGTAGGGACCGTCTCTATATGTTGCCAACTTGTACTTCCCAAGCTCTTAGTACAGTGCTCTGCACACAGTAAGCGCTCAATAAATATGATTGAATGAAATGAACGAATTGGGGAGACTAATAGTCTATCCGATTTGAGCAAGGAGTATGTTCCAAGCCAGAGACAGGATGTGGGCCAGGAGTCGGTGGTGAGACAGGTGAGACGGAGGCACAGTGAGAAGGTGAGCACTAGAGGATTGAAGTGTGTGGGCTGAGTTGTAGCAGAGAGGTAGAAGGGAGGCAGGGTGGTGGAGTGCTTTAAAGTCAATGGTGAAGAGTTTTTCTTTGATGCGGAGGTGGATAGGCAACTACTGGAGTTTTTTGAGCAGTGGGGTGACATGTCCTGTATGGTTTTGTAGACCATAAATTCCCATGTCTCTCCCATCCTAAAAAAACCCTCTCTTGACCCCACTTCACCTGCTAGTTATCGCCCCATATCCCTCCTACCATTCCTTTCCAAACTCCTTGAACGAGTTGTCTCTTCCCCCCCTTCTCCAACCCCCCGGCTCTCAACACTCTCTGCTACTCTCCTATCCTTCCCAGCAGTATCCTCAGAGGAGCTCTCCTCCCTCCTTTCAAAAATGATTGGGGCAGCAGAATGAAGTATGGACTGGAGTGGGGAGAGAAAAGAGGCTGGGAGGTTAGCAAGGAGGTTGATAATAATAATAATAATGATTATTGTTATTATGGTATTTGTTAAGAGCTTACTACTTGCGAGACACTTTAATAAGCAATGATTGGGGTGCATAGAAGCAAACCGGGTCGGACACTGTCCCTGTCCCAAGTGGGGCTCATAGTATCAATCCCCATTTTCCAGATGAGGTAATTGAGGCCCAGAGAAGTAAAGTGACTTGCCCAAGGTCATACAGCAGACAAGTGGTGGAGTCAGGATTAGAACCCATGACCTTCCAACTCCCAGGCCTGTGCTCTAACCACTATGCCACATATGCAGTAATTCAGGCGGGATAGGATGAGTGAATGTGTTAACACGGTAGCAGTTTGGTAGGAGAGGAAAAAGCAGATTTTAGCTATGCTGTAAAGGTGGGACCGGCAGGATTTAGAGATGGATTGAATGTGTGGGTTGACTGAGAGAGAGAGGAGTCAAGGATAACACAGGCACGGCTATGTGCCAGACACTGTACTAAACACTGGGGTAGATACAAGCAAAGAGTCCCTGTCCTGCATGGGGCTCGCAGTCTTAACCCCCATTTTACAGGTGAGCTAACTGAGGCATAGAGAAGTGAAGTGATCTGCCCAAGGCCACCCAGCAGACAAGTGAAGGAGCTAAGATGAGAACCCATGACCTTCTGACTCCCGGTACTGTTCTCTATCCATGATATCATGCTGCTTCCCCTAAGAAACTGAGGCATAGAGAAATCACACAGCAGGCAAGTGGCTGCAGGATTGGAACCCAGGCTTCTTGACTCCCAGTTCTGTACTTTTTCCACTAGGTCAGCTACTGACAGAGTCCTTTGAGCTAGGTTGAAAATTTTATTTTTCTTACGGTATTTGTTAAGAGTTTACTATGTGCCAGCACTGTACTGAGCACTGGGCTAGATACAAGTAATCAGTTTGTACACAGTCCATGCCCCACATGGGGACCACGATCTTAATTTACACTTTACAGATGAGGTAGCCGAGGTCCAGAGAAATAAAGTGACCCAGCCAAAGTCACACATCACACATCACACATGTGGCAGAGTTGTGTGCCTCTTAGGATTAATTCCTAAGAAAAATGAAATGGAATCTTCAAGAAGCCAAGCTATAACCCAATGCTTTTCTCTCTCTTCCACATCCTTTCCCCCCTCCCATACAGGTTTTCTCAACAGTTCTTTTGTGTGGCTCAGTGGAAAGAGCCTGGGCTTGGGAGTCAGAGGTCATGGGTTCTAATCCTGGCTCTGCCACTTGTCAGCTGTGTGACTTTGGGCAAGTCACTTCACTTCTCTGAGCCTCAGTTTCCTCATCTGTAAAATGGGGATTAAGACTGTGAGCCCCACGTGGGACAACCTGATCACCTTGTATCCCCCCAGTGCTTAGAACAGTGCTTCGCAAGTAGCAAGCACTTAACAAATGCCATCATTATTATTTTCTAGACTGTGAGCCCATTGTTGGGTAGGGACCATCTCTACATGTTGCCGACTTGTACTTAGTACAGTGCTCTGCACACAGTAAGCGCTCAATAAATATGATTGAATGAATGAATGAATGAATTTCCTCTCCTTATTTTCACTTTTCTCTTCATTGTAGAACACATCTCTGAAACATGGTTTATTATCATCCTAGGTTTTTTTTCCCCCTTCTTTCCAATAGCTGCTGTTGCTTTTCATGGATATTATTGTGGGTGAATTCTTTATGTTTGGCTGCAAGCATTGAGTCATGGAACCCATAGAGTAGGAATTGAGCAATATTGGTATTTGTGGTAGGGTTAACAACCAATTCTGTGGACTAGTTTGAGACTAAGAAGACTTGATTTGCTCTCAATTTTGGGAAGGATCATTTCACAAACTGAATACTGACAGTGTGGATTTTCTTCTAGTTTTCATCTTCTCTATTTTTCTTTGCATATTAAAAAATAACACAAATGCAGAGAAAGCATCACAATTTCTGAGACTCTTTGAACCCTAGAAGAAAGTGTCAGGTGATTGGCAGTAAGATAGAGTGCTTTCTCAGTAAAAAAAAAAAAAGCTCTCCTCTATTTCCCAGTTGAATTTGATATTCAACAAGTAAGCATAATATACAACCTATATTGCGTGATGGCAATATGAAACATCTCTCTCAATCCAAATGTATGTTAGAATGTTAACACTTGACACCCAGGCAACAAGAGATTTGACCAGTGAATAAAGGAGAAAGAGGCAGCATTAGGAAGAGAAGCAGGTGGGAAATAGGCTAATCCATTAATTGAAAAACCAAACCACATGAATGAAGTATTCTGCCAGGTAATCAGAGCTAGTATTTGCCCCTTTAACATTAATTCCTCCTGTAACATCCCTCCTCTACAAGTACTTGTCTTCCACGTCGGCAGGATGCAGGGGGAGATCTGGTCTCAGAAAGCTTGTGTTGGGCGACCGTGGAGGTTGGGGCTGGGGGCAGGCGTCTTTCACTAAAGACTTAACATGCTGGATTTCTAGCTCATTGTTCTTCTCCGGTTGCCATGGAAACTGGAGCAGCTGCTAGATTATAGGCCTTAGCTTGTGTTTCCTGGGCGGCTCTATCTGCTTGTGTGTCCAGTTCATGTGATCTGCCAGCTAATCACCCTCCCGCTGCCGACAGTGTCATGCCAGACTGTGCAAGATAATGTTTACTAACATTGGCCACATGGCTCTCTTTCTATGGCAGTTCTGCCCAAAATATGTCAGTCCTGGTGGATTTGCAGGCGCGGGGCCAATCTGTCTGCAACATGCTGAAAATCGATCCCAGGGGCGACTACCAGTGATCTCTCGCCAGATATTTGGTAAGGAATGGGTGAGCTGGGTTAGGAGTTCTTCCCTGCCATTGTGCATGAGAAGTGTGAGCGTAAAATCATATAAAGGGTAGAAATGAGTCTGAAATGAATCCTTCCAAGCCCAGAAATGGGTAGCTGATTTCAGATTAGAGTGAGCCCTGCAGGTTCTCCGTGTCGTCCACCAAGCCTCGAACCAGAATCTGCTTCTGCAGCCGGCTTGTAGTGGGAAACGTCTGTGAGGCGCCCTGGCCTTTTATGTATCGCCAATAAAGATGCCCGCCACCTCGGTCACCATGTGTTTCAGAATCTGAGAGAGCATCCTGGCACCCAGGGGAAAGCCCTTCTGTCTCTGAAACCGAGCCTCACCGTGAGAAGCGTCTCCTGTGACAAATAAGAGAACTGTGCATGATGCTGTGGTTGGCATTTCCAGAAGATTTTTAGATTGAATGTGCCTATGGGTGAGTTTAGGGGAGGATGACAACAAATGCTCCAGACCGTCAAAAGCTGGTTGGCACCCCTGTCTCTTTGAATCGAACTGAAGAAGGCAACCAAATGGTCAAGAGCTCTGGAATGCCCTCCTCCAGCTTGCAAATGGCAAGTTGCTATTGGCCAGCCGAGCCACTCTATCAGGACTCCCGGCTGCTCCCTGCGCTCCATTATCTCCCATCTCCCATCTCGGCAGGAGGGATAGAGGCAGCGGCACGGTGTTGTCTCCACAGATTGAAGAACTTTGGGGAGGCCACAGTTGTGACAGGCACTGCGGCTGAGACGGTTGGATTCTGAGTCATGACTACCCTGAAATTCTGCCCTTCTAGCCCCAGAGCCCAACAAATCAATTAATCAATCAACCCATACTGAGTCCCCTTTTTCCTCTCCTCCTCCCCACCCCCCCGCCCTACCTACTTCCCCTCCCCACAGCACCTGCATATATATTTGTACAGATTTATTACTCTATTTTACTTGTACATATTCACCATTCTATCCATTTTGTCAATGATGTGCATATAGCTTTAATTCTATTTGTTCTGATGACTTTGACACCTGTCTACATGTTTTGTTTTGTTGTCTGTCTCCCCCTTCTAGACTGTGAGCATTTCCAGAAATGGTCTGGGCATGTTACTCCCCTCCTCAAAAATCTCCAGTGGCTACCAATCAACCTATGCATCAGGCAGAAACTCCTCACCCTCGGCTTCAAGGCTGTCCATCACCTCTCCCCTTCCTACCTCAACTCCCTTCTCTCCTTCTACAGCCCAGCCCGCACCCTCCGCTCCTCTGCTGCTAGTCTCCTCACCGTGCCTTGTGCTCGCCTGTTCCGCCGTCAACCCCTTGCCCACGTCATCCCCCTGGCCTGGAATGCCCTCCCTCTGCCCATTCGCCAAGCTAGCTCTCTTCCTCCCTTCAAGGCCCTACTGAGAGCTCACCTCCTTCAGGAGGCCTTCCCAGACTGAGCCCCCTCCTTCCTTTCCTTTGTCAGCTGTGTGACTTTGGGCAAGTCACTTCACTTCTCTGAGCCTCATTTACCTCATCTGTAAAATGGGGATTAAGACTTTCCCCATTTCCCCTTTCCCCCTCCTCCCCATCTCCTTTTCCCCCACCTTACCTCCTTCCTTTCCCCACAGCACCTGTATATATGTATATATGTTTGTACGTATTTATTACTCTATTTATTTATTTATTTTACTTGTACATATCTATTCAATTTATTTTATTTTGTTAATATGTTTTGTTCTCTGTCTCCCCATTCTAGACTGTGAGCCCACTGTTGGGTAGGGACCGTCTCTATATGTTGCCAACTCGTACTTCCCAAGTGCTTAGTACAGTGCTCTGCACACAGTAAGTGCTCAATAACTACGATTGATTGATTGATTGATTGTGAGCCCGTTGTTGGGTAGGGACCGTCTCTATACATTGCCGACTTGTACTTCCCAAGCGCTTAGTACAGTGCTCTGCACACAGTAAGTGCTCAATAAATATGATTGAATGAATGAATGGATTAACGGTATTTATTGAGTGCTTACTGTTTGCAGAGCACGGCGCTAAGTGTGTGGGAGAACACAATACAGCAGAGTTGACAGACATGTCCCCTGCTCACAATGAGTTTACAGTCTAGAGGATTCTCATTTCAATTTGTATTTATCCCTGCCCTCCATCTCTATGTTGATTTAGTGTTTTTATTAGTTTTTTCCTTATGTGCCTATCACCAGTCCCCTCTCCTAAACCTTATTCTTAGACTGAGAGCCTTGTGAGGGCCAGAGATCCTGTCTATTCTTAGTACAGTGATGTAGTCACAGTCTTGTCTTATTCCATTGAGTCGTTTCCAACCCTTAGCGACACCACAATCAATCAATCAATCGTATTTATTGAGCACTTACTGTGTGCAGAGCACTGTACTAAGTGCTTGAGAAGTACAAGTTGGCAACATATAGAGACAGTCCCTACCCAACAGTGGGCTCACAGTCTAAAAGTGGGGGGGGGGGGGACCACAGACGCATCTCTCCCAGAACATCCCTCTCTCCATCTGCAATTGTTCTGGTAGTGTATCCTTAGAATTTTTTTTGTAAAAATATGTAAGTGGTTTACCATTGCCACCTGCCACGCAGTAAGCTCGAGTCTCTGCCCTCGACTCTCTCCCGTGTCGCTGCTGCCCAGCATGGGTGAGTTTTGACTTGTAGCAAATTGCCTTCCACTTGCTAGCCACTGCCCAAGCTCTGAATGGAATGGGTATGCCTCTGCTTCACTCTCCCTTCCATAGGTGAGTCTGATAGAGCACTGGAAATTCTCCAGGTGTGACCCTGAGAGGAGTCCTCCTGGGCAGTGGCATGGAAATGGCGGAGTGTAACGAAGCACCTAATAAATACTATCACTTACTACTTACTACTACTACAATGGGCAGTACTACTATGAAAAAATAAGCACCTCAAAGAATGAAACACAGCAACTCCTGAACAGAGGCTTTATTTTCCAAATGAAGCTGTAGGAATAAGTTTGAATCAAGTGATAGGATTTTTTTTTTTTAATACAAGGGGTAGCTCAACTAAAAAGCAATACAGCCTCCTACGTGGCTGTGTTTCCTGGATGTCAGAAAGGCCACCTCACACACAGCTACATCTGACATTTCTATGTTTGAGCTCGGCTTTATGACATCTTTAGATTTATTTAGATATGACACAAATTGATGTACCTATATTCTGGTGTAGATATATGTGTATGTAACAATTTATCAGTCATATCTACTAAACGCTTGGGACAGTACAGTAGAGTTAGTGTACACCAGTTGGAGCATGGTTTGCAACAAGTAAGTTAGTGGGGAGGGGTATAGCACACACAGAATTCATGCAAAGCATTCTTACGGATGGAACCCATTTAAAGCTGAAGTGTTCATAGCAGAGAAGCAGTGCAGCCTAGTGGATGTCTGTCTCCCCCCATTTAGACTGTAATCTAGTTGTGGGCAGGGAATGTGTCTGATGTGTTTGATGTTATGTTGTATTCTCCCAAGTGCTTAGTAAAGTGCTCTGTACACAGTAAGTGCTAAATAAATATGACTGAATGAATGAATGATGGGAAAAATTGGGCGGGGGGACAGAATTTGTATGGGAAGATGCTTAAATCCAAAACTGACTTGTTAGCCTAGTCTGACCTCTAAGCATAACTCTTTTCATTCATTCATTCATTCAATCATATTTATTGAGTGCTTTCTATGTGCAGAGCACTGTACTAAGCACTTGGAAAGTACAATTTGGCAACATAGGGACAATCCCTTCCCAACAACGGGCTCATAGTCTAGAAGGGGGAAGATAGACAACAAAACAAAACAAGTGGACAGGAATCAATAGTATCAATATAAATAAATAGAATTACAGATATATATATATATATATATACATAATTAGTAAAATAAATAGGATAATAAATATGTACATATATACACACGTGCCATGGGGTGGGGAGAGGGTTAGAGCATAGGGAGGGAGACGGGGTGATGGGGAGGGGAGGAGAAGCAGAGGAACTGGGGAGTTCAGTCTGGGAAGGCCTCCTGGAGGAGGTGAGCTTTCAGTAGGGCTTTGAAGGGGGAAGTGAGGAGGGAGGGCATTCCAGGCCAGAGGTAGGACATGGACCAGGGGTCTAGAGCAGGACAGGCTAGAACGAGTCTCAGTGAGGAGATTAATAATAATGGTATTTGTTAAGTGCTCACTATGTGCCAGGCACTGTTCTAAGCACTGGGTTGGATACAAGCAATTCAGGTTAGACACAGTCCCTGTCGCCTATGGGCTTACAGATGAGGTAACTGAGGCACAGAGAAGCGAAGTGATTTGCCCAAGATCACACAGCAGGCAAGTGTTGAAGCTGGGATTAGAAACCATAACCTTCTGATTTCCAGGCCCCTGCTGTATCCATTACTCAATGCTGCTACTCTAATTCAGGGTGAAAAGGGGAAATATGATCCAGGGATGATCTGATTTAGGTAGCTCACCAACTCTGAAATCCCACTCTGATCACAGCCTCCCATATCCACCCTCTCCTCAAAACTGCTCTCCTCCTCCACCAGAGACCTCATCACCAGAACCCCTCAACTTATCCCAGACTATCATGCCTTAATTGGGCTTTCAATCTATCATAGTTGGCTCCCAATTCATTCACTCATTGCATCATATTTATTGAGTGTCTCCTCTGTGCAGAGCACCGTACTAAGCGCTTGGGAAGGACAAGTCTGAAAGCTCACGTCCTCCAGGAGTCCTTCCCACACTGAGCCCCCCCCTTCCCCTCCCCACAGCACCTGTATATATGGATGGATGTTTGGATGCATTTATTACTCTTTATTTTACTTGTACTTATTTATTCTATTTATTTTATTTTGTTACTATGTTTTGTTTTGTGGTCTGTCTCCCCCTTCTAGCCTGTGAGCCCGCTCTTGGGTAGGGACTGTCTCTAGATGTTGCCAACTTGGACTTCCCAAGCGTTTAGTACAGTGTTCTGCACACAGTAAGCACTCAAAAAATACGATTGAATGAATGAATGAATATTTACTGACCACTTGTTGGGAGCAGAGCACTGTATTAAGTGTTTAGGAGAGTACAATCTAACAGAGTTCGTAGACATGTTCCCTGCCCACAATGAGTTTATAGTCAGATATCGCCAAGCTTTATCACTTTGTGTATTCACAGTATAGTTTATTTTATTTTAGGTTTGGTTTAGTTTGTTTTTTTTATGGTATTTGTTAAGTGCTTAGTTTGATTTGGTCTCATGGAGACTAAGATGATCCTCATCATAGCTTTTTTGTTTTTCTCTCTTTCTTTCTCTCTCTTTCTTTCTTATCCCCCATCTCTTTCTAGGGAAGCAATGTGGCTTAGCAGATACAGCGCAAGCCTGGGAGTCAGAAGGATCTGGGTTCTACTCCTGACTTTGCCACTTGTCTACTGTGTGACCTTGGGCAAGTCACTTCACTTCTCTGTGCCTTAGTTACCTCATCAGGAAAATGGGGATTAAGATTGTGAATCCCATGTGGGTCAGGGACTGTGTCCAACACCCTGGCCTGAAATGCCCTCCCTCCACACATCCACCAAGTTAGCTCTCTTCATCCCTTCAAAGCCCTACTGAGAGTTCACCTCCTCCAGGAGGCCTTCCCAGACTGAGCCCCCTTTTCCCTCTCCTCCTCCCCATCCCCCCCGCCCTACCTCCTTCCCCTCCCCACAGCACTTGTATATATTTGTACAGATTTATTACTCTATTTATTTTACTTGTACATATTCACTATTCTATTTATTTTGTTAATAATGTGCATATAGCTTTAATTCTATTTGTTCTGACGATTCTGACACCTGTCTACATGTTTTGTTTTGTTGTATGTCTCCCTCTTCTAGACTGTGAGCCCATTGTTGGGTAGGGACCATCTCTATATGTTGCCGACTTGTACTTCCCAAGCTCTTAGTACAGTAAGTGCTCAATAAATGCGATTGAATGAATGAATTAACCCAATGACTTGTATAACTTGTACAAGTGCATAACAAATGTACTTCCCAAGCACTTAGTACAGTGTTCTGCACACAGTAAGCACTCAATAAATGCGACTGAATGAATGAATGAATAACAAATACCACAATTATTATAATTACATCCTCACCCCTCTCTTTTAGATATCTGGGTTCCCATCTAAGGAGACCCTGATGGAGTGTTTCTGAAGTACCCTGTGGCTTGTTATTGTAGAGGGGCATGTATCCTCTCTACTATTGCTGAGTCGCTCAAGTTGGAACACTAGACAGTATTGCTTAAAGGATAGAGAATGGTAAGGCATAAGTTCTAATTCTACCTCTGTCACTAGACTGCTGTGCAACCTTGGTCAAGTCACTTCACTTTCATCCATCCAATAATATTTATTGAGCATTTACTGAGTATAAAGCATTGTTCTAAGCACTTGGAAAGTACAATTCAGCAACAGTGAAAATCCCTACTCAACAACGGGCTCCTGGTCTAGAAGGGGGAGACAGACAAAAGCAAAACAAGTAGACAGGAATCAATAGCATCAATGTACATAAATAGAATTATAGATATATACACATCATTAATAAAATAAATGAGGGAGGGAGTCGGTGCGATGGGGAGGGGAGGAGGAGCAGAGGAAAAGGGAGGCTCAGTCTGGGAAGGCCTCCTGGAGGAGGTGAGCTCTCAGTAGGGCTTTGAAGGGAGGAAGAGAGCTAGTTGGCAGATGTGAGGCGGGAGGGCATTCCAGGCCAGAGGTAGGACATGGGCCAGTGGTTGCCGGTGGGACAGGAGAGAACAAGGCCACAGTGAGGAGGTTAGCAGCAGAGGAGCAGAGTGTGAAGCCTGGGCTGTAGAAGGAGAGAAGGGAGGTGAGGTAGGAGGGGGTGAGGCGATGGAGAGCTTTGAAACCAATAGTGAGGAGTTTTGGCTTCATGCGTAGGTTGATAGGCAACCACTAGAGATTTTTGAGGAGGGGGGGGTGACATGCCCAGAGCATTTCTGTAGAAAGATAATCTGGGCAGCAGAGTGAAATATAGACTGAAGTGGGAAGAAACAGGAGGTTGGGAGATTAGAGAGATTAAAGATTACTGATGCAGTAATCCAGTTGGGATATGATGAGAGATTGTACCAACAAGGGAGAGGTTTGGATGGAGAGGAAAGGGCAGATCTTGGAGATGTTGTGAATGTGAGACCAGCAGGGTTTGGTGATGGATTGGATGTGTGGGGTGAATGTGTGTCCCAATTTCCCCATATGTATAATGGAGATTGAGTACCTGGTATCCTTATCTCTTAAATTATGAAGGACAGGGACTGGGTTTGAGCTGATTATACTGTATCTCCTCCAGGCTTAGCAAAACTCTGGGTACCTAAGAAATACCCAAACCAACTACTATGACAGCATATTGGGTAGCATTGAGGAGATTAAGCTGATGCCATTATTCATTCATTCATTCATCATTCAATCATATTTATTGAGTGCTTACTGTGTGCAAAGCACTGTACTAAGCACTTGGGAGAGTATAATACAACAGCAAATGGACACATTCTCTCCCCACAGTGAGCTTACAATCTAAAGGGGAAGACAGACATTAATATAAATAAATAAATTACAGTTATGCACAGAAGTGTTGTACCCTCTCAGGATCATACCTGGAGAGTTTCCAGTACTTTACCAGTCTTGACTACAGGAGGGAGAGTCAAGCAGAGGCATACCCATTCCATTCCTAGCTTGGCCAGTGGCTCGAGAGGGGAATACCAGAACAATTGTAGATGGAGGTGGGACGTCCTGGGAGAGATGTTTCCATGGTGTTGCTATGGGTCAGAGACGACTCAACAGCATAAGACAAGACAGGAGTGTTGTGGGGCTGAAGAAGGGGTGAATAAAGGAAGCTAATCAGGGCGACTCAGAAGGGAGTGGGAGAAGAGGAAATGAGGGTTTAGTCAGGGAAAGCCTCTTGGAGGAAATGGGCTTCTAATAAGGTTTTGAAATTGGGAAGAGTGATAGTCTGTCAGGAAGGAAGCGGTAGGGCATTCCAGGCCAGAGGCAGTACGTGGGTGAGAGGTAGATGGAGAGATTGTTGAGATTGAGGTACAGTGAGTAGGTTGGCATTAGAGTGAAGTGTGTGGATTGGGGGATAGTAGGAAAGCAGGGAGATAAGGCAGGATGGGGAGAAGTGATTTAGTGCTTTAAAGCTGATGGTAAGGAGTTTCTTTTTGATGTAAACCTGCATAGTCTAGTGGATAGAGCATGGAGCTGAAAGTCAGAAGGAACTGGGTTCAAATTCTGGCTCCACTACTTGTCTGATGTGTGACCTTGGCCAAGTCACTTCACTTCTCCGTGCCTCAGTTACCTCATCTATAAAACAGGGATTAAGATTGTGAGCCCCATGCGGGACATGATTAACTTATATCTACCCTAGTGCTTAGAACAGTGCCTGGCGTGTAGTAAGCACAATGAATACCAATAAAAAGAAATGTGAATGGGCAACCACTGGATGTTCTTGAGGAATAGGGACGTAAAGACTGAATGTTTTTGTAGCAAAATGATCCGGGTAGTGGAATGAAATATGGACTGGAGTGGGGATAGACAGGAGGCCGATGTCTGCCAGGTGAATCTCCTGTGCCAGTGAAGCAATCCCATCTGGTTGAGGAGTGGAAGAGGTCCAACGAAGGGGGATGCTGATAGAACTGATTATTCCAGGCTTCTTAAAGCCCCCGGCATCATCTTCTCTCCAATCCACTCTCACAGTGTCCCCCCCAAACCACCAGCCATGCTTCCTCCCGCAAATGCCCATACCAGGACCTCATTCCCAGCTTGTGCTCTCTAATGTACTTGACATCCACCATATCCTGCCTCTCACTGTAGCAGGCCAAGTCCAGGCTTCCAGCTTCAAGGAAAAGTGGGGCTAAATGGGTGGTCTTCAGGGAAATGTGGTGCAGTCCTGCAGTGCACAAGTACAAACACTGGAGTTAAATGGCCAATCTCTGGGGATGGAGGAAGCAAGATTCTGCTCCATGCTGTTTCCTCCCCTTTACCCACCCTCTCTTCACTAATTCTGAGACTGAGTCTCAGTAGACTTGAACAAGGGAAAAGTCGCTTCGTAAAGTCACCTCTAAAATGATCAATCTTAGGAAATTCACCAAACAGGAGGACCTCTGTCAGGTTGGCTTTATAGCTCTATCCAGTACTATTCCCGGTCCTCCCAACATAAATAAAATGGAAATCTTCCCCCTTCTCCCTCTCTTCCAGCAGAGCTCCAGATACCAAGGGTCGTACACTTGGTGTGCAGCTTTCATCCCAGAGCTCTGAACACTCTCTCTCAAAGCTGAGGCCCTTGAAATTCTGATATAACATGAACAGGTGAACTCCAGCTTGTTGGCACTGACTCTTTCAGAAAGAAACTCCTTACCCAGTTTTGAATCTCTGATAAATAGCTGACTGCGGCTCTATTTATATGAACATATGGCACGAAGAATACTAATACAGTAGTTTGTGCACAACTGTAACAAACAATCTGCTTATTGTTTATTTTTCAAGGCAACACTTCATGCCATTGAACAGGTGGCCTAAAAGTTACAGGCAGCAGACTTTGGGGGCAGAATGAACCCTATTTAACCCAAGAACCTTGCCTGGGGGGAATGACTGAGACAAACTGAAATATCAGTCATACAAGTTTTAAAACTGCCATTTCTAAAGAACGCAGAGTGCTTCAGGACACTGCACATTTCTTTATTGTTCTAAATCTGTTTCTGGATAGTAGACAAGGTTGTACCATTTAAGTGTTCGGGACTATCATTTTAATAGAAGCCACATCCTTTTCATATTTTGCATGATAACGTGTATCCTTCCATGGTCCTGATGATTTTAAAATGCTTAATCTCCTTCTGCAAACAGCATGGCATAGTGGATAGAGTATGGTCCTGGGCATCAGAAGGTCACGAGTTCTAATCCCAGCTCTGCCACTTGTCGGCTGTGTGGCCTTGGGCAAGTCACTTAACTTCTCTGGGCCTCAGTTACCTCATCTGTAAAATGGGGATTAAGACTGTGAGCCCCATGTGGGACAGGGACTGTGTCTCACCTGATTTGCTTGTATTCGCCCTAGTGCTTAGTACAGTGCCTGGCACATAGGAAATGCTTAACCAATATTAAAATTACTATCATTATTACCAACAGTATGTATTATTTTACTTAACTTTTATTCTATCACAGGACAAAGGGAGCAATTCTCTATGTACATCAATTCTTTATGTACATCTCTATACATATCACATGCTTGGGAGTCAGAAGGTCATGAGTTCTAATCCTAACTCCACCACCTGTCTGTTATGTGACCTTGGGTAAGTCACTTCACTTTCCTGGGCTTCAGTTACCTCATCTGTAAAATAGGCATTGAGACTGTGAGTCCCACATAGGATCGGGACTGTGTCCCACTTGATTTTCTTGTATCTATACCAGAGTTTAGTACAGGGCCTGACACATAGACAGCGCTTAACAAATACCATCATTATTATTATTTATTTATGCTAATGTCTGTTTCCCCCTCTAGACTGTAAGCTCGTTGTTGGCAGAGAACCCATCTACCAACTCTGATTGTACTCTCCCAAGCACTAAGTACAGTGTTCTGCACATTGATAATAATAGCAAACTCGGAAGCATCGCTAGATGTGCTACAACAAGCATACCACACTTTCATCACAGCAGGTTCTTACTCAAGGGCCTTTAGTTGTCTGTAGTTACTGAATAGGGTCCTTTGGTTCAGAAACACATGCTTTGTTTAACCCCATCATTAGGAAACAGTCAGGGACCAGAATCTTTTAAGGGGTGGCCAAGCCAAGGTGAGTCATCTGTCTCAGACCGCTGTCCCATCAAGGAAAATCTAAAGAGGACCCCGCAGCAGATGGTGAAAGAAATCCCACCCCAAGCAAATTAGCAGTGTCAAACAGGGATCAATTCAATAAACAACTGAAACATATGTGGAAGCAGCAATTCAACAGAGTAAAGCCAATTGTTTCTCAACGTTTGGAGTGGGATACAGAAACATTAGCTAAATACCTCTTCATCAATTTTCATCAATTGTACAGTGACTCTAATTGGGGAGTAATTGGCTTAGTGGCTTAGTGGAAAGAGCACAGACCTGAAAGTCAAGGTATTGAGTTCTAATCCCGGCCCCACGATGTGTCTGCAGTGTGATCTTGGGTAATTCATTTACCTCCTCTGTGCCTCAGTCACCCCATCTGTAAAATGGAAATGAAATCCTACTCCATCCTACTTAGTCTGTGAGCCCCATGAGGGACAGGGACTGAGTCCAGCCAGAATAATTTATATCTACCCCAACACTTAGTACAGTGCCAGGCACACAGTAAGCACCATTAAAAAATTTCAGAAGGCAGTATATCTAGAGGGCCGTCACAAAACCAGGATCATTTTATCTTGACATTGGATGTTTAAAGTGTTTAAAGTGTTTTTTGCCCAATCAATATATGAACATTGAGAATTTACAGACACATGTATGTATGTTTGTAGGTTTATACTTCTATACATAACTATCAGTGTTCTATGATTTCAAAGATGATGCTGAAATCCTCCTATGCATGCATGCATGCACGGGTGTTTAGATTGGGCTAGGAGGTATCTCACCAACAGGAGAACATGGCCTTGAGCTGTTCAAGTAATTGTGAAGGGCGGATGGTTGAGCCATACACATGTTCTCTCCCACTCCCTTGGGACTCACAACAGGCATTGTGAGAAGATTTATGGAGATTAGCAGTGCTAATCTCTGTCCTCATCCCTCATCTACCTTTCAAGTCATTATTGAATGTGGCACTAACATAAATCATTCAAGCACTTGAAGCATTTTAAATTTTTTTTAACTCCTCACTGGAGAATTATTTGTAGATTATTAATAGGGCTTTTATTTTATCTTTTTTTGTAGCTGTTAAGCATTTACTATGTGCCAGGCACTGTACTAACTGTTGGGCTAGATACAATCTAATTAGGCTGGACATAGTCTATGTTCCACGGGGGGGCTCCCATTCTTAATCCCCATTTTGCTGATGAGGGAACTGAGACACAGAGAAGTTATAATTCCCAAGGTAACACAGCAGACAAGTGGCAGAGTCAGGATTAGAACCCAGATCTTTCTGACTCCCAGGCCTGTGCTCTATCCACTAAGCCACACTGCTTCCCAAGAAGGTTGGTTACTATGTTGCTCTAAGTCTTCAGTTTGAACTGAATCCTGTTGCCATGTTGGCCACACTATCTATTTGCCTCTCAAATGACATATTGAGAGAAATGACATCAGAGAAGCAGCATGGCTCAGTGGAAAGAACACGGCCTTTGAAGTCAGAGGTCATGGGTTCAAATCCCGGCTCTGCCACTTATCAGCTGTGTGACTTTGGGCAAGTCACTTAACTTCTCTGGGCCTCAGTTCCCTCATCTGTAAAATAAGGATAAAGACTGTGAGCCCCATGTGGGACAACCTGATCACTTTGTAACCTCCCCAGTGCTTAGAACAGTGCTTTGCACATAGTAAGCACTTAATAAATGCCATTATTATTACTATTATTATTATATTGTCCTCAGTGAAATGACTTTGCCCATCTTTGCCTATTACTGTTTCACTAAAAGTGAACAGCCTAGGTAGCGGAATTCAGTGATGAATTTCAGCTTCATTTGAAATGAATACACATCATGAAAATTAATTGATAGTAAACAATATGTGCCTTAATAAGAAACACAAAATAAAATTGTTACTGTTAGAAATGTTCTATCCAACACATGCAGGACAAACTCTTGTACACATAGCTTGAAAATAAATAAAAAGAGATATACTTTACAGATCATGTATGTACCCTGTGGAAGCTTCATTCATTCATTCAATCATATTTATTGAGAACTTACTGTGAGCAGAGCAGTGTACTAAGTGCTTGGAAAGTACAATGCAACCTTAAAGAGAGACAATTCCAGCTCACAATGGCTCACAGTCTAAAGGGAGAAGCTGTTCTTACAGGGGAGCACCAATTTCCATTATGTGATTGAATGATTAAAAGTAGGGAAAAATGTTAAGGACAGTAATAATTGGTTCAGTTTTGCAGCTATCATATTAGATGAGCTTGGAAATGAACACTGTTCAGTAGAAAATGATGTTTCTAGTTGAAGGCTTCAAGACAGGAATATCCATGTTTCACAGTGTTTTTTGGATTGCAAGCCCCCTGAGATCAGAGATCATGTTTCTTGCTTCTAACACACTCTACCTAGCGAGTAGCTCACATGCTCAAAATAAATTCTACTGAGTGATAGACTGATTAATTGATTGATTGAGGGGTCAGGGTATTTATTTCCTAAGACAGAGCTTGCGACATGATCTGGTAAAATTATATAAATCATCTGAAGCCATGCCCTTGGCTCTGGTTTTAATCAATAATATGTCTAGTTTGGCAGTACTGATCCCACGAATTTACTATTGATGTGCAACCAGTGGGTTAAATAATGCAATTATTTCTAATTGTTTTAAATGAACAGTTCTACATGTCATTATCCAAAATTATATGATTTAAATGCGCTCTTTGAAAATATTATCCTAAATGTCCAAAGATCAATTTTCATCAGCCTGATGAAATATCAGCTATAGAATCAGATTTATATTTTAGTGCCTCCAAATGCATTTCAATGAAAGCAACCATTTCATATTCACTTTTTATTACACTATAAGTGGATCTGCTATTAAAAGTGAATATGTATAATATATTTTTTCCAATTGAAAATCATTAAGTTGCAGTAAATGTTTAATGAAATTTATGCTGAAGCATTGGCATTTTTCATGATATAAAGATAATTCATTACATTTATTAGAGGTTTTTCCTGAAGTAAAGATCAATTAGTTTTCTGTAAGAGAAGTAATGTTTTCATTATTATTAGTTAATTTTCATAGTGCCTTACCTATAACTACTTGCTGCAAAAGACCAAATTCATTTCATAAGTTAGCAGGTCATCGGGGGAAAGATCAGGAGCAACTTTCACAAAGCATTCTTAATCTCCCTAAAAGGTCATTGCTGTTTGGACTTCCTTCATTTCTTGAGGAACCAGAATGTTTTCTTACCTGTCATAAAGACATCCCAGCAGGGTCAGAGTCAGGGTCATAGATGATTTTCTGGGGTATCCTGTTTATCATTACTATTATTATTATTATTTTTCCATTGTTATCATTATATTTGTGCAGTGCTTACTATGTGTCAAGCACTGTTCTACATGTTGGGGTAGATACAAGTTCATTCATTTCATTCAGCGTGGCGAGAAGCGAGAAGCAGCATGGCTCAGTGGAAAGAGCTCGGGCTTTGGAGTCAGAGGTCATGGGTTCAAATGCCGGCTCCGCCACTTGTCAGCTGTGTGACTTTGGGCAAGTCACTTCACTTCTCTGGGCCTCAGTTCCCTCATCTGGAAAATGGGGATTAAGTCTGTGAGCCCCACGTGGGACAACTTGATTACCTTATATCTACCCCAGCGCTTAGAACAGTGCTTTGCACATAGTAAGCCCTTAATAAATGCCATTATTATTATTATTATTATTATTCAATCGTATTTATTGAGCATTTACTGTGTGCAAAACACTGTACTAAGCACTTGGAAAGTACAATTCAGCAACAAATAGAGACAATACCTCCCTAGGAATGGGTTCACAGTCTAGAATGGGGGAGACAGACAACAAAAAAACCCAAAACAACTAGACAAGCATCAATAGCATCAATATAAATGGAGTTATATATATACATACACATTATTAATAAAATAAATAGAATAATAAATATTTACATATATACACAAGTGCTGTGGGACAGGGAGGGGAATAGAGCAGAGGGAGGGAGTAGGGGTGATGGGGAGGGGAGGAGGAGCAGAGGAAAAGGGAGGCTCAGTCTGGGAAGGCCTCCTGGGGGAGGTGAGCTTTCAGTAAGGCTTTGAAGGGGGGAAATGTGTTAGTTTGGCAGATGTGAGGAGGGAGGGCATTCCAGGCCAGAGGTAGGACATGGGCCAGGGGTCGGACACAGTCACTGTCCCATACGGGGCTCATGGTCTAAATAGGGGTGGGAGGAATATCTATTGAATCCCCATTTTACGGGTGAGAAAACTGAGGCACAGAGAAGTTAAATTACTTACCCAAGGTCACATAGTTGGCAACTGGCAGGACTGGGATTAGAAACCAGATCCTCTAACTCCCAGGCCTGTCCTTTCTATTAGGCCACAGTGCTTCCCGTTTGATCCGAAGGAGCTGGAGTAGCCAAAACAGAAACCCATTAGCAGAATTTCCATGATGAAAAAGTCCAATGTGCCTGAATCATTTGTAACTTTCCCTGCGAATTACTGTACATTTGAGTTGGCTGAATTTGTAGCTGCGCTTTATCTGGGGACAAAGAACACTGTAATGAAGTATTACTTTGGATGCAGGTTTTTCAATAACACTACAGTGTTCATCATTCCAGTCATTTTTGGTGAGTAGATTTCAACTTTAGCCATTCAAGACATATTTTTTAGCTGTCAATCTATGCCAACTGAGTAAACTGGTCAAATGCCCTTTGAAGCTGGAATTTTAATCTGTTAGATTAAACTCTACACGATGCCCCAGGACCTTGGACTGAAAATTAATCAAAAATTATTTTTAATACATGGAACACTGGGGTATGTGTATCCCATAATAATGAGTTGATGGTCTTAATAAATGGACCCCTGAGGGGACATCCATATTGGTTGAACCTGTGATAGTCTAGATTTACAGCTGTGAAAGGCTACTATCTAAATGTGCCAGAAAGCAGATGCCTGCCTCAGGTGCAAGGCTGTTGGTTGAACATAAAGTAGGGACATTGTGTTTTACCTTATGAAACTTTTTGGGATTCAGATATTTGCTTTCTCTCCAAGAATCATTGGAACTGTCACTCAAAACAGGTGCCCCAATGCACACAGGCATTCTTCACTCGATTCTCTCCTTATATCTAAGGTAGAAAAGGTCATCTTTGCAAACGAGCACAAATTTTAAAACTAGAGTTTCTACTATTCATGAAGAATGAAAGACTATTCTGTAATGGCTAGAAACAAGAGAGACATGCTTACCATATTGAGTAAAATATGCAGGTTTTGTTTAGCTGAACCAATTTCTTTAGCTGAATCAAATTGCGACTCATGGTTTGACCCAAACCAGTTCTTTTTATTCAATTTCGCTGAGCATGGCAAGTCTTCAGTAGTCCAGTGCTAATGCAGGAAAATTCTTGAGTAATTTAAGTCAGATTGTAGAAAGTATAAAATGTAAACGGGCTACGCCCTTTCACGGGGCCCATGACAATATGTCACATGTGGAAATTTAAAAGTATCCTAGTTTTTTATAGAGAAGAGGGTGGAGTTTTCCATCCTGGAAGTCTTCATGTAAAACCTAGCTAATCTGCTGGAAAATACAGTGAAACTAGTGTTTACAATCTACTTTTCACCAACATAAGCTCGTTTCTAGACTGCAAGCTCACTGTGGACAGGGAATATCTTTATTGTTGTGTTGTATTCTCCCAAACACTTAGAACAGTGCTCTGCACACAGTAAGCACTCAATAAATATGACTGAATGAATGTATGGCCTGTTTGATAAACCACAGACCTGGGAGACAGAAGGACCCAGGTTCTGAGCCCAGCTCCACCACTTGTCTCCTGTGTGACCTTGGGCAAGTCACTTCACTTCTCTGTGCCTCAGTTACCTCATCTGTAAAATGGGGATTGAGAATGATTTGCTTGTATCCACCCCAGTGCTTAGTACAGTGTCTGGCACATAGTAAGCACTTAACAAATACCACAGTCATTATTACTGAAATCATTTTGGGTATGTTGGCTGGGGGGAATCAGTCGATCAATGCTACTTATTGAATGCTTGCTGTGTGCAGAGCCCCATACTAACACCTTGGTACCATGTAATACAACAGAGTTTACAGTCAGGAAGGGGAGACAGACAATAATTAATAAATTATAATGTAATTTACCAATATGTGCACAAGTGCTGTGGGGCTGAGGATAGGGCGAATACAAAATGCCCAAAGATCATGGATCCAAGTGCATAAATGATACAGAAGGGAAAGAGATCCAGGGAAAAGAGAGTTTAATTGGAGAAAGCCTCTTGGAGAAGATGTAACCTTATCTCAAGGACTTTAGTTATAAACATTTTGGAGTCATGGAATAAAGATTTAGAAAATGAAAAGAGCATTCCTTTTTCTTTCCAAATGTTTATGAAGATAAATGATTCTGTGTCATTTGGGAGGGAAGTTGAGGAATTCCATTTTTGACATATTAAACGAAGGTATCTGTGGGACATCCAGGTGTTGATAATATCCTGGAGGCAAGAGGAAATGCGAGATTGCAGAAGAGTGAGAATTTAGGACTAGCAAGATAGATTTTGGAGTCATCTTCATAAATCCTGTCAGTTCTACCTTCACACCATTGCTAAAATCTGCCCTTTCCTCTCCATCCCAACTTCTACTGTGTAGAGCCAAACACTTATAATATCCCACTTTGACTACTGCATCAGGCTTCTTGCTGACATCCCTACCTCCTGTCTCTCCCCACTCCAATCCCTATTTCACTCTACTACCTGAATCATTTTCCTACAAAACTGTTCAGTTCATGTTTCACCACTCCTCAAGAACCTCCAGTGGTTGCCCATCCACCTCTGCATTAAATAGAAACTCCTTACCCTCGGCTTTTAAACACGCAATCATCTTGCCCCCTCCAATCTGACCTTACTGATTTCCTACTACAAACTATGAAGTATGGTCACTTCACTCCACTATCACCAACCTACTCACTGTACCTTGATCTCATCTACCTCACCATCAATCTCTTGTCTTTGTCCTACCTCTGTCCTGGAACTCCTTCCCCCTTCATATCTGACAGATGAAAACTGTCCCCATTTTCAAAGCCTTGCTGAAGGTATTTCTCCTCTGAGAGGCCTTCCCTGACTAAGTGCTCACCTCCCCTATTCCCTCTCCCTTCTGCATTATCCTTGCTCTTGGATTTGAATCCTTTATTCACCCCATCCTCAGCTCCATAACATTTACGTACAATATCCATACTTGATTTTTAATGTCTGCCACCAGTCTAGACTGTAAGCTCTTTGTTGGCAGGAAATAATAATAAATAATAATTATAGTATTTATTAAGCACTTACTAGGTGCCAGGCACTGGGGTGGACACAAGCAAATTGGGCTGGACAAAGTCCCTGTCCCACATGGGGCTCTCTGTTGTATTGTACCCTCCCAAGCACTTAATTCAGTGCTCAGCACACAGTAAGTGCCTAATAATGATAATAATAATAATGGCATTTGTTAAGCGCTTACTATGTGCAAAGCACTGTTCTAAGCACTGGGGGGGATACGAGGTGATGAGGTTGTCCCACATGAGGCTCACAGTCTTAATCCCCATTTTACAGATGAGGTAACTGAGGCACAGAGAAGTGAAGTGACTTGCCCAAGGTCACACAGCAGACAAGTGGTTTAGCTGGGATTAGAACTCATGAGCTTCTGATTTCCAGTCCTGTGCTCTGTCCACTACACCATGCTGCTTCTCTAAGGAATGCTTCTCTAGGGAATGTGTCGACCAACTGTTGTATTGTACTTTCCTAAGGGCTTAGTACAGTACTCTGCACCCAGTAAGTGCTCAATAAATACAATTGAATGATTGATTGATTGATTGATTAAAGGTTGTAGCTGAAGCCCTGGAATTGGACGAGTTCCCTGAGTGAGTATAAAGTGAAAAGAGTCGGGGACTTAGAACAGAACCTTAAGGGACCATTCACAGCTAGGAAGTGAGAGAAGAAAAGGAGACTGGGAAAAAGTGACCAGAAAAGCAGGAGGAAAATCAAGGAAGAACTGTGTAGGCAAAATCAAGATTAGAGAATGTTTCCAGGAGAAGGGAATGGTCCACAATGGCAGAGATGGCTAAGAGGTCAAGGAGGAATAAGAAAGAGTACAGCTCATTAGCATGACCTAGTTATCTTATATCTAACCCAGTGCTCACTACAGTGCTTATTATTATAAAATTATTGTTTTTGTTATTATCGTTATACCTGGCAAGGACGATGTCATTGGTTTTGGAGAGTGCAGTCAATATAGAGTGAAGTAGGACCAAACTAAATTGTAATGAATCAAGAAAGGTATTGGAGGAGAGGATAATAATAATAATAATAATGGTACTTGTTTAGGGTGCTTACTATGTGCCAAGCACTGTTCTAAGGTCTGGGGTAGATAAAAGTTGACCAGGTTGGTCACAGTCCCTGTCCCACATGGGGCTCACAGTCTTAATCACATGTAGGCGGACAATATATATATCCTGTCTTGGAGTTTGGAATGAAATGAGAGAAATAGGGCTTTAGTGGAAGAGAACAGTGGAAGGCTATTTTAGGATAGAAGGAACTTAAATACTCACTTCCCCTCATATATATATATATATATATATATATATATATATATCTTTACACTCTTTTAATTTCTCTTGTTATTGTTTAGTGTCTGTAACTCATGAATGAATGTATGCTCCTTGAGTGCAGAGATCTTGCCTACCAATTCTATTGTACTCTCCCCAATTGCTCACTACAGTGCTCTGCACATGGAGGGACTCAATCAATGTCATTGATCATCATCATCATCAATCGTATTTATTGAGTGCTTACTGTGTGCAGAGCACTGTACTAAGTGCTTGGGAAGTACAAGTTGGCAACATATAGAGACAGTCCCTACCCAACAGTGGGCTCACAGTCTAAAAGGTTGATAGGTTTAATATATCTGAAGGCAGAAGGAAAAAGGCCACTGGAGAATGATTGATTGAAGGTGGGGCAGTTGGGAAGGAAGGAAGGTAGGAGCAAGTTGTTTTGTTTTTTGTTCTTTTTTTTTAGAAGAAGAAAGGGGATAGGGCCAGAAACATGGGTAAAGAGAGCAGATTTTGAAAATAGCTGAGAAATCTCCTCTTGGGTGTATCCTGGGAAGGATGCAGGAGTAAATCTAATAGAAGGAGTTGGGAAGTTGAAGGGAGAACATTCGGATTTTCTTCTTGTTACCAAAGTAATTGGTGAGGACATTAAGGATAGGACTGGGACATGGAGGGGGGGTGGGGGGGGTGGGGGGGCGATAGGGAATCACTGGGAGCTTCAAAACTAACATAAAAATATAAATGCCATTCTAGCTTTGACAAATGGTCCATTCAGTCCAGTATAATAATAATAATGGCAATTATTAAGCACTTACTATGTGCAAAGCACTGTTCTAAGCATTGGGGAGGTTACAAGGTGATTACTATGTGCCAAGCACTGTTCTAAGGTCTGGGGTAGATAAAAGTTGACCAGGTTGGTCACAGTCCCTGTCCCACATGGGGCTCGCAGTCTTAATCACATGTAGGCAGACAATATGTACATCCTGTCTTGGAGTTTGGAATGAAATGAGAGAAATAGGGCTTTAGTGGAAGAGAACAGTGGAAGGCTATTTTAGGATAGAAGAAACTTAAATACTCACTTCCCCTCATATATATATATATCTTTACACTCTTTTAATTTCTCTTGTTGTTATTTTTTAGTGTCTGTAACTCATGCATGAATGTATGTTCCTTGAGTGCAGAGATCTTGCCTACCAATTCGATTGTACTCTCCCCAATTGCTCACTACAGTGCTCTGCACTGTAGACTGTGAGCCCACTGTTGGGTAGGGACTGTCTGTATATGTTGCCAACTTGTACTTCCCAAGCACTTAGTACAGTGCTCTGCACACAGTAAGGCACTCAATAAATATGATTGATTGATTGATTAGTTTGTCCCACGGGGGGCTCACAGTCTTAATCCCCATTTTACAGATGAGGTAACTGAGGCACAGAGAAGTTAAGTGACTTGCCCAAAGTCACACAACTGACAATTGTCGGGGCTGGGATTTGAACCCATGACCTCTGACTCCAAAGCCCTGCTCTTTCCATTGAGCCATGCTGCTTCTGTTTAGTGTAGGTGAAGGGAATGAGAGAAAGAAGGGAAGAAGAGTAGCCAGATAAGTTAGAAAAGATGATGTGGGACCAGGTGATCAGTTGATAAGTACGATGTTGTTTTAGCAGGTGGTAGAGGCAGATGATGTGGACTTTATAATGAGGATAAGGGACAGAGTAGGGTGCTGATGTGAGAGCAGCACTGTGGGAGTGAGGAACACTATTTTATTCCTATAATTAACTGTTCAATCAATCAGAGTACTTACTGGTTGAAGAGCACTGTAATAATAATGATGGTATTTGTTAAGTGCTTATTATGTGCCAAGCACTGTTCTAAGGGCTTGGGAGAGTTCAGTAAAGTTGGTAGAAATAACGATTAGAGATTTGGAAGTCACAGAACAAGAGATTAAAGAAAATTCCCAATACCCATCTTAGCCAATATTTCCACTTCCACTCCCACCAAATCTTAACCAAAAATATCAAAATTGATTCATTTTAATAGAACCTTTCTGTCTCCTGTGCTAATGATAACTGTGGTATTTGCTAAGCACTGGTATGAGCCTAGCATTGTGCTAATCAAGTCAGACTCATATGGGGATCCCTGATTCATATGGGGTTTATGGTCTAAGTAAAGGGGAGAACAGTATTTAATCTGCATTTTACAGATGAGGAAACTGAGGAACAGATAAGTTAAGTGATTGCCCAAGTCACACAACAGTAAGAGACAGGGAAGGAATTGGAACCCAGCACTCCTACCCTCCAGGTCAGTGCTCTAGTGCTCTTGCAAATAGACTATCCTCCTTCTCTGTGCTAATGTTTAAACTTCCATGGAAGATTTCACATCTCCCTGAATCATCCAGTCCCATATGTGAACAACTTTAAGTGCCTGGGCAACCCTTACTGTTAGGAAATTAGTCCTGTTATCTAAATCACTATTGCTGTAATTTAATCTCATTTCTATTTACCCTTTTCTTAGTAGAACAAAGACATAGATAACCATCCTCTGAATAATTACTATTATTAAGTGACCATTTTCTCCTTCTCTTCTTCCGATTAAGCTCCTAATATCCCAATTCATTTGACTTTTTGTCTCCAGTTCTGCTCTCCTCTAGATCCCCTTGTCTAAATACGTTTTTTTCTGCTCAGTATTGCCCCATTGCATCTAGTCTTTTAATTCCAACTCTGGAAACTAATTAATGAAAATACAGTGTCTTTTGCATGCTAGTGCAAGAATCAAACAACTCTAGTTCTTTCATTTCGAATTCATTGTTGACACTGAAGGACCAGTCTAGTCTCTGTTGGAAAAAAAAAAAAGAAAAAGAAAAAGTGAAGAACCTAATGTGGAAATTGTATGATTATATATTCCTCCTCTATCTCAGAAATCTGTATTCTGAAATCAGGTTTGAAAAGCCTGGGCTGGTATCTGTTTTGTATGAATCCACTAAACTCTCCTTTCATATATTCTTTCTTTCAATCTTTCTGTTTCACTCACACACATTGATTAATTCACTGAGAATTCAGACATCATTGTACATTCTCTTTCTCAGGTACAATTAACATAATCATTTCTTAAAATTAAAGTCATTGTAATGAGCCCACTAACAAGAAACCCATGCATTTGCATCTCCTATTTCAAAACCTTAAATTACCTTATGGCTCCCTAGAGTTAAAATCTGAGTAATAGCTGACATTAAACCCATATTATATACCCTAAGTCTTTCAAAATCTTTTACTTGTTCAGGGTTTGATCTAAATGTTTTTAAAGTGCTTGTTTAAGCCAGTAAATCCACTGGACAGAATGGTTGACATTTCAAGAGTAAAGGACTAATACAATATGTGGAAAATGTTCTAAAATATTATATATTTGTATATAAAATGATATTCAATGTGACAAAGGGTTTTTTTTAATATAACCTGGCAAATTGCATACCACCAGAAAGATATATAGCAGAGTGTAATTTATGTTAAAATTCAGGCAAATTTAAGTGGTCATTTACATGACTTTTGTATTTATATTAAAGCGCCCAACTTGGAGAGCTAGCAGAAAGGACAAAGCTGGGCCTCCTGAATTCTTCATCAAGTTCTTTAAGTTAGTAAAGTGTTATTTTCTAGGAAATGATATTCAGTTTCCTTCTCCTTCTCAGAGAACATCACTCCACACAGCTCCTGGAATTTGTGCAAGTCACTTCAACTCTGTGTCAGTTTACCCACCCATAGCCTGACTATCATATTTACTTATTATTATGACCTTGGGGATGTTGATTGCTTTAATCTGTTCATTTTTGCAAACAGCTTGCTAATGTTCAGATAGTAGTATTTATTTGTTCAGTGTTACAAGATGGTGAGATAAATCGTAGTATTTATTGTTCCACAGGGCAAGTCTTTGTTAACTTGAGAATCTTAACTGACATTACCAGAGGAAACTGTAGATTTCCCGACCAAACCTATAGCAACTAGCTTTCCACTCTTTCTGTTTCAGAAAGTACTCCGCTCAGGGTCCAAACTGAACACGGCTGTCATTTCAAAAGCTTATTCTGTGACCTTGCACTATGCTGCTATCAACCTGTTCAAATAATAGTAATCGGTGTATGTTAAGTCCTTACTTTGTACCAAGCACTATACTAAGCACTGGAGTAGATAGAATATAATCGGGTCTCACATGGGGCTCGCAGTCAAAGTAGGAGGGAGAACAGATATCGAGACCCAATTTTTGCAGATGAAGGTACTGAGGCACAGAGAAGTGAAGTGACTTACCCAAGGTCACGTATCACAGATTAATGACAGAGCCAGGATGAGAACCCCAGTCCACTGATTCCCAGGCCCAGGCTCTTTCCATTAGGCCACGTTGTTTCAAGCCCCACAGTAGTGTGCTAATTCCAAAAAACATCATGCTCAGCCACCCAGAAGGATAAGGCTCTCAAACAAACCAGCCCAGCCCAGATATGGACAGGTCTGCCCAATGCCTGGACTTCTTCTCTAATTCTGTCTATGGATAGGAAAGCCAAGGACAAAGAGGGGCTTTCCAGCAAGGAAGGAACTGACAGGGTTTGTGTGGCAGCAAAAGCGATAGAGACGGTTGCATCCCCACCTTTCGATTTCTTTCCTTTAATCCATCCAAACTGCCAATCACCATCACCAACAATTACCCTCATCCAGTGACTGTTGCTCGATGGCCTCAGGGAGCATGGCATCACACCAAGCATTGCCCAGGTTGAGCTTCACAGCACAGAGACACTGGCAGGCAGGGGAAGTGGAGTCAGACAAAGGAAATCAAATTCTGGGAAAGCAAATTAGGGATCGGGCCACGAGTGGATTAGACTCTTACTGGAAGCGCTGTGATCAAGGAATTTACATCCATCCATTCATTCATTTAGTCATATTTATTGAGCACTTACAATAATAATAATAATAATAATAATGGTATTTTTTAAGTGCTTACTTTGTGCAAAGCACTGTTTTAAGCATTGGGGAGGTTACAAGGTGAACAGGTTGCCCCACGGGGGGCTCACAGTTTTAATCCCCATTTTCCAGATGAGGAAACTGAGGCACAGAGAAGTTAAGTGACTTGCCCAAAGTTGGAGAGCACTGTACTAAGTGCTTGGGAGAGTAAAATATAAAAGCTGGCAGACACATTCCCTGCCCACACAGAGCTTACAGTCTAGAGGGGTGAGGCAGACATTAATATAAACGAATAAATTACAGATATGTGCATAAGGTCTATGGGGCTGGAAAGGGGGATAAGTAAAGGGAGCAATTCAGGGTGACACGGAAGGGAGTGGCAGAAGAAGGAAGGATAGGGGTAGAGAGGGAAGGCCTCTTGGAGGAGATGGGCCCTCAATAAGGCTTTGAAGTGGAGGAGAATAATTGTCTGTTGGATTTGAGGAGGTTGGGCATTCCAGGCCAGAGCAGGACATGGGTGAGAGGTCGGCAGTGAGATAGATGAGATTGAGGAAGAGTGAGAAGGTTAGCATTAAAGGAGCCCAGTGTGCAGGCTGGGTAGATGAGGTAGGAGGAGGCAGGATGTTTGAGTGCTTTGAAGCCAACTGTGAGGAGTTCTTCAAGTTCAAAGAAATCTGGTGAAGATTGTGAGTGGTCATTCATACATTCATTCATTCAATCTTATCTACTAAGCACTTACTGTGTGCAGAGTACTATACTAAGTGCTTGGGAAAGTACAATACAGCAATAAAGAGTGACAATCCCATCCAGCAGCGAGCTCAAGGTCTAGAGGGGGGTCAGATGTTAATATAAATGAATAAATTACAGATATGTACGCAAGTTCTGTGTGGCCAGGAAGAGGGGTGAATAAAGGGTGCCACAAGTATTCAGATGAGTGATCTATAGTAATGATAATTATGGCATTTATTAAACGCTTACTATGTGCAAAGCAGTGTTCTAAGCGCTGGGGAGGTTACAAGGTGATCAGGTTGTCCCACAGGGGGCTCACAGTCTTAATCCTCATTTTGCAGATGAGGTAACTGAGGCATAGAGAAGTTAAGTGACTTGCCCAAAGTCACACAGCTGACCATTGGCAGAGCCGAGATTCAAACCCGTGCCCTCTGACTCTGAAGCCTGTGCTCTTTCCAATGAGCCACGCTGCTTGCTGGATGTCTTACTGCTGGAGAGCACCGTGATGTAATACTTCCTTCCTTCTGCACCCTAACAGCCAAGTCAGTCATTATAGCAAGACAGATCAAGATCTAGCTAGGATCTGGCTATCTGGATATTACGTCCAGCAAAATGAAAGTCTATATACTATCACCAGTATGCATGGGAATACCTGTGTCACGTTTGCTAGTATGTTTAAACGTTTTGTCAATTTCTGCAGAAATCACATGAAGGAGTCTTCATTCAATGGATATGATAATGGTTTTATTGGTAGGCTTGTGAGGTAATAGCAGCCCTAAGGTGGAGAAAGATGGCTGCGCCTCTTCACAACTCCATTCCCTATGGCATCCCCCGGGCCTGGAATGCCCTCCCTCTGTCCATCCGCCAAGCTAGCTGTCTTCCTCCCTTCAAGGCCCTACTGAGAGCTCACCTCCTCCAGGAGGCCTTCCCAGACTGAGCCCCTTCCTTCCTCTCCCCCTCGTCCCCCTCTCCATCTCCCCATCTTACCTCCTTCCCTTCCCCACTGCACCTGTATATATGTATATATGTTTGTACATATTTGTTACTCTATTTATTTATTTATTTTACTTGTGCATATCTATTCTATTTATTTCATTTTGTTAGTATGTTTGGTTTTGTTCTCTGTCTCCCCCTTTTAGACTGTGAGCCCACTGTTGGGTAGGGACTGTCTCTATATGTTGCCAACTTGTACTTCCCAAGCACTTAGTACAGTGCTCTGCACACAGTAAGCGCTCAATAAATACAATTGATGATGATGATTATTATAGCAAGCTGCACATGCATGCAACATAACCTACTGATGTCATATGCAACATTAGTTGAAGAATGTTTCTCCACCACTACCCACAACCAATCAGTCAGTCGCATTTATTGAGGGCTTACTATGAGCAGAGCACTGTACTAAGTGCTTGGGAGAGTACAACAGTAAATCAATGGTATTTATTGAGTACTTACTGTATATAAAGTACTCTACTAAATGCTTCAGAGAGTACAACAGACATTATCCCTTCCCACAGTGAGCTCGCAGTCTAGACATACACTAACATCAACTAGACTGTAAGCTCATTGTGGGCAGGGAATGTGTCTATTTATTGTTGTAGTGCACCCTCCCAAGTGCTTAGCACAGTGCTCTGCACACTGTAAGCGCTCAATAAGTATGATTGAATGGATCAACTCTGCCATCCGCGTTTTCCACACTACCACCCCACAACTGAATGCCCCAGGCAGTTTGGCTCCAAGACCCTGATTTATGCCCCATTATTGGTTCACTTCTGTCTTGCCATCATCTTTGTGAAGTGCAGTGAGTCCTCCACTTTTGAGAAGAGTCGAGCAGTCACCATTTTTGAAAAGGGCTGGATGGCTGATCTTTTTGAGAGATCCTGTACAGCACCCACGTTTGGGAGGTCCTGTATGGCCACCAGCACTGGGTGAGATGACACTGCTACCATCTTCTTTGAGAAGCAGGATGACCTAATGGATAGAGCACGGGACTGGGTGTCAGAAAGACCTAGGTTCTAATCCCAGTTCTGCCACGTCTTCTATGTGACCTTGGGCAAGTCATTTAAATTATCTGTGCCTCCGTTACCTCATCTGTTCAATGGGGAATAAGACTGTGAGCCCCTTATGGGAGATGGACTGGGTCCAACCTAATTAGCTTCTATCTACCAGTGCCTAGTACAGTGCCTGACACTGTGCTTAACAAATACCATTAAAAAAAAGAGGTGCTGAGCTGTTCTCCCTGCTTTGGCAGTATGCCTGAAGGGTTGGTTTACCTTGCTTAAAACCAAGATAAGATGAAGTTCAGTAGACCTAAATGCATGGTAAGTTAAATCTTCACAATTCATATTGCTAGAGGAGAGGATTTACATGGATTAACCAAAAGTTTCCCTAAAACCTCCTGCAACTTTTTCCTTTGCCAAAACCGTTTTTAAGACCTGCTAATGAGTTGCTAAATTGACTGCCTTGAATTTCTCTTCTTTGGCCTTTTCCTGCTTGCTTTCTAAGTGCTTAGTACAGTACTGTGCACATAGTAATCACTCAATAAATATGATTCATTGATCTGAATGACAGCTGGAAAGAGCAATGGAAAGGGCTAAAGACAGCAGAAGTATGGACAGAAATAGAAAAAGGGATCTATGTAATCTCCAAACAACATCAATCAGTGGAATTTATTGAGTGATTATTGTGTGCAGAGCACTATACTAAGTGCTTGGGAGAGTATAATAAAACGAGCTTACAAATTGTGAGCCCCATATGGGACAGAGACTGATATCATCCTCATCACCAATGATATTTATTGAGTGCTAACTGTGTGTAGCACTGCACTAAGTGCTCGGGAGAGTACAATACAACAGAGTTGGTAGAAATGTTCCCTACCTGAAAAGAGTCCAACCCTTTTAACTTGTATTTACCCCAGCGTTTCAAATAGTGCTTGATATGAAATAAGCCCTGAACAAATATGATGATAATAATCCAGTCATGGGGCTTTTTAGTGGCAGATCACTTGGGAATGTATTCTGGGTCCTTGGGAAATAGAAGAGACTGGCTCAGTGGAAAGAGCATGGGCTTGGGAGTCAGAGGTCCTGGGTTTGAATCCCAGCTCTGCCACTTGTCAGCTGTGCGACCTTGGGCAAGCCACTTAACTTCTCTGGGCCTCAGTTACCTCATCTGTAAAATGGGGATGAAGACTGTGAGCCCCACGTGGGACAACCTGATGACCTTGTATCCCACCCAGTGCTTAGAACAGTGCTTTGACATAGTAAGCACTGAACAAATACCATTATTATTATTATTATTATTATTATTATTATTAAGAGACAGCTCATAGGCATCGGCAGAACCTCCTTTTGCATTTGAAGATGATGCTATTGGCAGTGAGATGCTAACCATGATCACGGTTAGAGTTTGGAGTCACACAAACTGGTTCTCAGTTTTGATATTCTTGAGGACTCTGACCTGCTTTCCTCATGCCATCTTCTTGGTGAAACACCCAGAAATTATGGGACTAAGAAAGCAGTGAAACAATACAGTAAATTTTTAAATAGGCAACAGTCATCTAAAACATAGTTTGGGAGGGAAACAGATAGTTCACAGTTATCTATATAAACAAAAATTGTTCATAATGGGCCAATGAGATCAGCGTGAGACAGCAATGTTGTGTCACTGCTAGACAGGGAGGGTGTCTTGAACCAGAGATTTATAAACAGTAGTAGAAACTGAAGGACCCCATGGTAATCTGAATATATATGGCATTGAACAGACTCTAATTTGTCCACTGGGGTCAGTTTCTAACTTCCCTGATTGAAGTCTTAACATTGAAACAGCTTGTTCTCTTGAAAAGGGCAAAGAACAAGGACTTTGTAAGTCCAGGTTCTAGTTCTGGTTCTGGCACTTGCTTGCTGTGTAACCCTGGACAAATCACTTAATTTCTCTGTGCCTCAGTTTCTTCATCCGGGAAAAGGGTGATAAAATAACTGTTCTCCCTCTTTTTAGACTATGAGACAGGTGTGGAACAGGGATTCGTGGCTCAGTGGAAAGAGCCCAGGCTTTGGAGTCAGAGGTCATGGGTTCATATCCCTGCTCCACCAATTGTCAGCCATGTGACTTTGGGCAAATCACTTCACTTATCTGTTCCTCAGTTCCCTCATCTGTAAAATGGGGGTGAAGACAGTGAGCCCCACGTTGGACAACCTGATCACCCTGGATCGCCTCAGCACTTAGAACAGTGCTTCACACATAGTAAGTGCTTAACAAATGCCATTATTATTATTATTATTATTATCTGACTGTTTTTTTTAATCTACGAGGGCTTAACACAGTGTTGAATAAATATCATTACAATTAGCAATATTCTTCTTCTTATTTTTTTTACTGATGTTATGCTCAATTTTACCAGATTGGATAAGTGAGGGGAAAGCAAGAGAGTAAGGGCTTCCCTAAATTCCTGTATAGTGAGGAAACTGGGGAAAAAAAAGAGAACAGAGCAAGGGGAAATAAGTAACATTTAAAAGATGTGGGAAAAGAAAGCCTCACCCATTATCCTCATATGTCTATTCTATGTCTATATCTATTCTATTTTATTTTGTTAGTATGTTTGCTTTTGTTCTCTGTCTCCCCCTTCTAGACTGTGAACCCACTGTTGGGTAGGGACTGTATCTATATGTTGCCAGCTTGTACTTCCCAAGTGCTTAGTACAGTGCTCTGCACACAGTAAGTGCTCAATAAATACAATTGATTGATTGATTGATTGATATGTGCCACCCAGCATACATGTTTTGAGGAACATATGGCTTCAGTGCTAGTAGAGTGACTTGATTCTAAGACTTCATTGTACCTGATCTCAGCTGACAACTAGGAGAGACAGCTGCTGCAGGTGGACCAGTATGGAGCACTAAAACCAAGGAAGGAGTAGCTCTTCTGGGGCAGGTGTCTCTTCAGGATGTTGGGAAAAGGGGCAAGATTTATTCATGATGGCACAAGGGCCGATTTCACATGGGCAGGGAGTGGTTGCTGCTGTAGGTCATACATTGGCCCTTTTAGCCACAAACACTGACGGTCATGGATTGCACAGTCATTGTGGTCTTTCTTTAAACCTGAAGAACAGGTACATTAATTTCAAATGAATGAGAGAGGATCATCATTGCAGTAAAACTGAAGGAAGGGTGTGATAACTATCCATGTGTCCTGGATGGTTTAGGGGCAATACCGAGTAGAGAGGAGTTATGTTCACTTTGGCTGCAATCATGTCTTCTATAGTGCATTTATTTGTTCGCTGATTAAATCACATTTGTTAAGTGCTTACTGTGTGCAGAGTACTGTACTAAGCACTTGGAAAGTACAATTTAGCAACAGAGACAATCCCTACCCAACAACGGGCTCACAGTCTAGAAGGGAGGAGACAGACATCAAAACAAGTAAACAGGCATCAATAGTATCAATATAAATAAATAGAATTATAGATATATTCACATCCTTAATAAAATAGAGTAATAAATATGTACATATATTACTACAGTGCTCTGCACACAGTAAGCACTCAATAAGTACGATTGAATGAATACACAAGTGCTGTGGGGTGGGAAGGGGGGTAGAGCAGAGGGAGGGAGTTGGGGCAATGGGGAGGGGAGGAGGAGCAGAGGAAAAGGGTGTGTTTAGAAAGGGCCATTATAACTTAGGAACAAATTTCTATTCAATATTGAAATGTTAGCATTGCCTTGTAACTGGAGAACCAGCATAGAGCCTTGTGGAAAGAGTACAGACCTGAGAGTCCAAGGATTTGGGTTCCAATCCCAACTTTACCACTGGTCTGCTATGTGACCTTGGGCAAGTCATTTAACTTTTCAGGGCCTCAGTTACCTCACCAGTATAATGCAGAAAAAGACTGTGAGCCCAATGTGGGACATGAATTAGCTTGTTTCCACCCCAGTGCTTAGTACAGTGCTTGGCACATAGTAAAGAGTTAACAAATACCATTAAAAAAAAGCAATAACCCAAAATAATAGCCCTCAAAGGTCATTCAGTCTGAAGTTGTTCATCTAGCCTACAAAATCTGTATTACCCTTGTTAATCATTTCTTCTCCATCCACCATTCCCTTCTTTCTCAGATCCCTGTTTCACGAGAACCCAAACATCTTTGAAAACCTCCTGCAGTTAGAGCTCAGTCCACCAAAGAATGGCATTTACTGAGCAGCAGCATGGCCTAGGAGAAAGAGCTCTGGCCTGGAAGTCAGAAGGACCTGGGTTCTAATTTTTTTATGGCATTTATTAAGTGCTTACTATGTTCAAAGCACTGTTCTAAGTGCTGCAGAGGTTACAAGGTAATCAGGTTGTCCCACTGGGGGCTCACAGTCTTAATCCCCATTTTACAGATGAGGGAACTGAGGCCCAGAGAAGTTAAGTGACTGGCCCAAAGTCACACAGCTGACAATTGGTGGAGCGGGGATTTGAACCCATGACCTCTGACTCCAAAGCCCGTGCTCTTTCCACTTGACACAGCCACTTGTCTGCTGTGTGACCTTGGACAAGTCCCTTAACTTCTCTGTACCTGTTTCCTCATCTGTCAAATGAGGATGAAATCCTACTCCCTTCTATATAGATTGTGAACTCCATGTGGAACAGGGACTGTGTCCAACCTGTTGACCCAATGCTTAGAACGGTGCTTGGTGCATTATTAGTACTTAAGAAATTATATTATTATTAGTAGTAGTAATAATAATTACTGAGTGCTCACTATGTACGGAGAACTATCTTGGGAGCGTACAGTAGCATAAGTAGACATGATTCCTGTCTTCAAGGCATTAGGAGTGAGAAACGAGGACTCAAAAGCAAGAACAGTAGCAGGTGCAGCAATCAATCAATCAGTGGTATTTATTGAGTGCTTAATATGTGCAGAGCATTGTACTAAGTGCTTGGGAGAATACAATGCAACAGAATTAGCAGACAAGTTCCCTGTCCATAACGAGCTTACAGCAGACATAACACCAGGATAAGGGATGATCTCTTTGTGTACAAAATGCATCAAGGACAGTAGGTCCTGCATTGTCCATTTCAGTCACAGACACAAACGTACACACAAACACACACACACACAAACACAGTTCCACAGGTGAAATTCACTGTCAGTAAGCACCCTCGTCAAGGGCCAAGGACAAACTATTGTGTAGTGCTTCTCTACCCAAAAGAATGACAACAACAAAGAGTGCATAAAATTAAATTAAATTCATTTTCATATCATCACTAAGTTTTCATTGGGTCCACCCTGATTTCTTTCAGGCAGTGAGAACACAGGCACATCCTTATTTTCATGGCTGGTTTGGGGTTAAATCTACAGGGAAGTACTGCTTTTGCTCAAGCTTTGCATATTTAACGAAGTGGAATGATTTTCACGTGCCATTTCCATTTGAATTTTAATCTTTGAAGGAGCGTAGAAGTAGAGAGAGGAAAACACGGACTCTATCTTTCCAGGTAAATGCAACATCCTGTGAGGTGGGCTTAAGAAGTTAAAGGTAGGCTTCTTGCCGCAGGATGTGACTGCCTCAGAGGAAGCAATAAAACCTCTCCTTTAATCATTCAGACTCGAAGAGCTCCCGAAGTATATTATTGGGTTGCGATGTACATGACGTACGTGAAATCATTTGGTCGTTAGCACCCTGGAGTGGCCACGTACTTGAAAATGTATTTGAAACCAGCAGAATCTATTCAGAGGTTGCATGGTGCCAAATTGGATATCATCCAGAATAATGAGACTGCTACCTTTTGGGGAAAACTATTTACATTTATGTATCTGTTGGCAATTTTTAATGCAAATAGCATGGTGTCCTTTTTTTTCTTTCTTTCTTTCCTTTCTGTAAAACATCCACCAGATTTTCCCTTTTTGTTAAATGTCTTGATAGGCTACTGGTAATCTACCACTAATCCTTTCTTCTCAGTACACACATAAAGAAATAAAAGATGCCAGTTTGTGGCTTAGCTGCATTCAGGAAAGTCTCCCCATTGCTGCCAAGATTTGCCATCTGCCACCTTTGAGTGCAGGTGCCAAGGAGTCGCCTGAACACACAAAGCATAATAATATACCACAAAGAACCAATGTGCATTAATAATTGCTAAACACACAGAAAGAGGGCCCAGAACATTTTTATGAAAGTTTACTTAGTCTGAGGAGATTTGCATACAGATGGTTAGGTCAGGGTGCTGTGTCTGCAGCCTGGACCCCTATGGGTAGGATGCCTTCCTCAGTCTTTAAAAGCACACACGGCCTTTACTCCCTCTGAGAGAGTGGTGGAGAGGCCTCAGTCTGCACACACTGAATAGTCATTCAAGTAGGTTGCTTTGAAATTAAAAAAGACCTTGGGCAGAAGGGGGAGAAAAAAAAACCCAAATTCTTTTCTTTGTGAGACAGAGGAGGAGTGTTGGGAAAGGAGCCAGGGGACTTAAAGAATGCGGGTTAGCAACCAGGAATTAGAGGGAAGTTTCTGTGGAGACACACAATTAGATGTGTGGCATTCACCATCTCCTTCTAGTGGGCTTCGAAGGCCAGCACGTTTCAAAGGGTTCACGGTCTACAGGAAACAAGGGGAGAGGAGAAAAAAAAAACAGCCACCCCCCCACCATTTTCAAACGCTAAAGAAAAGTGTAACTGTCTTGAAATAAAACAAACCTAAAGGTTAAGCGGCCGGGAATGTCCCCGCGGTGAGAGGGTGAACCTCGGAGAGGTCACCCTCAGAACTGACTGCCGGCAGCTCAGAAACCGTTTTCATCTTTTTCCGGACGTCATTTCATTTGGAACAATTCTGCTGGGGCCACTGGCCCAGTCGAATACAGATGGATTGTTGGAAATCCAGAAAACCCTGGTCATCCCTCCTCTATGAAGAGGGCTTGGTTTATGGAAGAACCGGGGTTGATCTCTGCCCTCTCTGATGTTTATCCAGTCAGATCTTTAGTTTTATTCATTGCTGTTTTCTGATCTCCCTCACAGCTCCAGAAAGGAATTTAGGAGTTTGAGAAAATTATTTAAGATGACAAGCCCACCACCTGCCCCCTAGATAAACTAGACAAATTCAAACTAAATAGAGAGTAGATACATTAGCAACACTAATTAGTTATTATCCCGACTCTTAATAAGTCATTGAAAGTCACTGATTTGCCAAGCGACTATATACTCTTGGATAAAGTAGTAATAATAAAACTTAGATCAAGTGTCCAGTCAGGGTAGCTGGAAAATAAAACAGTTTAACAGAAATCTTGGGAATCTTCTGATGAAATGCATTATACAATTCAGAGGACTTCTTTATGCATTTTGATCATTTGAATAATTTTAGTGAGATGCTAAAAAAAACACAATTATGAATTCCTTTCCAGCACCACTGTGGTTTGACAATAATTTGGAAGTAAATGGAAATGATTTACCAACCTCTACCTGAAAACCGTACATCGGCAGTTCAGAACTTAAAGCCACAACTGAACTCTGCTACCTAGGCAGTTAGCCGTCTGGCGATATATGATGAAGTAGAAAACAGAGTGTAATAGATCAGCATAGCCTCTGAAAGCTGCAAGACAAAGTGAAGAAACGGCGGGGCAACAGGCTTCAAACCAAGTTGAAGGTTTTCAAGAGCGTTGTTTAAAGAGTCCAACCTTCTCTATCAATCTCTCAATCAATCATATTTATTGAGCGCTTACTAAGTTCAGAGCAGTGTACTAAGCTATGAGACCTAGACCTACCTCAGAAGATACATAGTAAACACTTAACAAATACCACATATTTGGTTCCTACAGAAACTGTCCTTTACAAACCCTACTCAACACTAAGTGGCAGAACAAAATGGTTAAGGATGAGGTCCAAAAACTCAGTTCAACAGCATTAAAGTAACATCACAGTCCAGCTCCACTGGGTTGGACATGTAAGGAGAATAGATTACCAAAAGATGTCCAAGCGTCTGCTGCATGGGGCACTGAAAGGGTGCACTTGCCAACCCAAAGGGCAGGAGAAATTTTTGAATAATGATGAATAGTGGTGGGTGGTTGGGAGACTATGGGTCTTTCCAAATCATTTTTCCATTAGCCATCTCAGTGGGCATTCATAATAATAATAATAATAATAATGGAATCTGTTAAGTGCTTACTATATACCAGGCACTGTACTAAGAACTGGGGTAGTTACAAGCAAATCAGGTTGGACACAGTTCCTATCTCACATGGAGCTCACAGTCTCAATCTCCACTTTACAGATGAGGTAACTAAGACACAGAGAAGTTAATTGACTTGCCCGTGGTCACACAGCAGACAAGTGGCAGAGGCAGGATTAGAACCCAGGTCCTTCTGACTCCCCTGCTGCATTCATGGCATGGAGAGGGAGGTAGGGACAGGTAATGCCCAATTGTGTGGATGAGAAAAGGGATGCATAGAAAGATTGAGTGACTGGTTCAAAGTCAAACAGCATACCTGTGGTCAGTTAGTCATCCAACTGCATTTATTGAATGTTTCATGTGTGCAGAACACTATAATAACTGCTTGGGCATTGCAATATAACAATATAACAAACACATTCCCAGAAGAATCTAGATTCTTAACACCCAAATCATTCATTCATTCAATCATATTTATTGAGCATTTACTGTGTGCAGAGCACTGTACTAAGCACTTGGGAGAATATAATACAACTCCAAATCATTGACTTTCCACTTGAATGAGCTATCTCCCATTGATCCAAGACACTGTGAGTTCACTGTGGGCAGGGGATGTGACTGTTTGTTGTTATATTGTACTCTCCCAAGCGCTTGATACAGTGACTTGCACACAGAAAACTCTCAATAAATACAATTGAATGAATGAATTAATTGGGTTTTAACCAATAAATCAGTTACCTTTTCTCTAAAATGCTAAGCAGTTTGTGCTTATTAGATTCAGGATATACTGACACAGTCATTCTTTCAAAAACAATTCTTATATTTACAGGAAAGAGCTGAAGAGATAAATGCTACATAACAATGTTAGGAAATGAGAAGAAAAGGAAGAGAAAGACAGGAGGGAAAAATATACAAACTATGAACAAAATAATTTGAATCTTTAATAGCTGAGAGTCTTCAAGTATCATGATAAGAACTGTATCTTCCTTATGTTTTTATAATGCTCAACACATCTAAACAAAGGATAAAGAAATGAGAATTTCTCAAAATGTCTTAATAGATGACTAGAGAATGAAAAATGATTTCCATATGTTTTTCCCAGAAAATGATGGGCTATTTATATACAGGAACCAATCATTACCAACTATTTTTATCATTCTTTTCTGAATATATCACATCCTTAGCAACTGGGAATAGTTTGCCTTGAATGTCATAGGCTGGCCCCAAACATTTTCTTTTTGGTAATAATAATAACTGTAGTATCTTTTAAATACTTGCTCTTTGACAAGCCCTGTACTAAGCTTTGGGGTAGGCAAAAAGATAATTAGGTCAAACTCAGTCCTTATCCCACATGAAGCTAACAGTCTAAAGGACAGGGAAAGCAGGCCTTTAATCCCCATTTTTACAGGTGAGGGAACTGAGACACAGAGAAGCTGAAGGATTTGACCAAGGTCACACAGCAGGCAAGTGGCAGATCTGGGATTATAACACAGGTCTCCTGACTCCCAGCCCTGCATGCTGTCCATTAGGCAACAGAGCTCTCCTGTATTTTATTTTAAAACATTTGATTCACCTTTAAAACATCATGTTGGTCTCACTTATTCATAGGTATATGAACCATCTTCTATAGGGTAATTAAGACAGGAAATATGACATGAATTGTGTAAAACAATTTGCTAAAAAGGTAAATTACAATTAAACAAAGTGAGCAACTATTTTGTCCTATTTTTAGTGTCAGGGAGAGAAAGTTTGATGTATTAGAGCTCACACAATAATCTTTATTCCATTGGCTGAACATACCAACCTGTGTGAATGAAACCTCTGACTATCATTTCATGGACTGATTTATCTTCTTCCTCCTCATCGTCATCATCATTTGTCATCATCATCATTATCCATAATCAGTACTTAGGCATTGAAGAATATTTTAATCTTGTTTTTCCAAGGTAGTTGGTTCTTAAATGTAGTTTCAGATGATAGTGACTATCAATGCACTTGTTATTGCTTCTGAATACATCTCTCTGTATTGCTGTATAATGTGTGTTAAACACAATGGAGCAATGATACAGTCCCATATTGAATTTTGCTAGCAGCAAATCATTTCAAGAAGCTATCAGGTTTTTTAGACATGATGGAAAAAGTAAGGTACTGTATAATAATAATAATAATGATGACATTTATTAAGCACTTATAATATGCGAAGCACTGTTTTAAGTGCTGGGGGGGATACAAGGTAACCAGGTTGTCCCACGTGGGGCTCACAGTCTTAATCCCCACTTTACAGCTGAGGTAACTGAGGCTCAGAGAAGTTAAGTGATTTGCCCAAGGTCACACAGAAGACATATGGTGGAGCCAGGATTAGAACCCATGACCTCTGACTCCCAAGCCCGTGCTCTTTCCACTGAGCCACACTGCTCATGGACTGTGTCCAACCTGATTACTTTTTATCTACCCCAGTGCTTAGAAGAATGCCTGGCACATAGTAATTGCTTAATGAATACCATAAAAAAATTGGATCAGAATTACTAAGGATTGCACCATATTATCTGTCCAGTCCCTCTCTGGGAAATGGGAATACAGCCGGGAAATACAACTTTGTTTTTAACCAATACTCTCCCTGCACTAGGGAGTAATATGAATTTACAACACAATGGATTTCTTATTCATCCATGCATTAATGAATTTAGGAATGCTTGATAATTTAGATGCAGCCAAGAAGGACACCAGCTTTCCAATTATAATTCTTTGCTTGGATTCTGATGACCCAGAATCTGATGACCCAGAATTTGGGACACAGTGTAGCCAAGTAGAAAAAGCATGGGCCTCGGGGTCAGAGGACCTGGATTCTAATCCTGGTCTGCTATTTGTCTGTTGTGTGACCCTGGGCAACTTACTTAACTTCTCTGTGCTTCGGTGTCCTCTTCTGTAAAATGGGGATTTAACCTTACTTCATCCTAGTTAGACTGTGGTGCTCCATATGGAACAGGGACTGTGTCCAACCTGATTATCTTCTATCTAACCTAGGGTTTAGTTCAGTGCTTGGCACATAATAATTGCTTAATAAATATTGGAATAATAATGATGATGCTCATTTAAAATAATAATAATGATAAAAAACAATCCCATAAGTCAAAACTACTTATTGAGGACCTATTCTGGGCAGAAGACTATATTAAACACTTTTGAGAGTCCAACAGTGGTAGATAACCAGAGTCAAAGGTGCTTTTAATCTAAGAGTAGAGCCTGAGAAAATAATTTAAAAGTAGAAGGAAGAGACTAGAAAGGTGAAAAATCACAAGTTTAAACATTTAAATAGGTAAATCAATATGTAAAAAGGTGATATATGGGGTTGTGAATGCAGCTCGTTGTGGGCAGGGAATGTGACTGCCAGTTCATTTGAATTATACTCTCCAAAGTGCTCAGTGCAGTGTCCTGCACAAAGTAAGCGTTGAATAAATACCATTGATTGATAAGTGCTAAAGTGCTAGTTGGGAGGATTTGACCTGGTGAGAAGAAAAAGCACCCCTGAAGCAGTAGGGATTTCAGAAGGGCTTTGTAAATGGAGAGAGTTGTGGTCTGGCAGATTGAAAGCAGCTTTAAAACATTCCATCACTTTTCCTTCTCCTACCTCACCTCACTACTCTCCTACTACAACACAGCCTGCACACTTTGCTCCTCTAAATGCTAATCTTCTCACTGTACCTCGATCTCGTCTCTCTCCCTGCCAATCTTTTGCCAACATCCTATCTCTGGACTGGAGTGACCTCTCTCCTCATATGACAGATAATTTCTCTCCCCCACTTCAAAGCCTTATTGTTGGGTAGGGACTGTCTCTATATGTTGCCAATTTGTACTTCCCAAGTGCTTAGTACAGTGCTCTGCACACAGTAAGTGCTCAATAAATATGATTGATTGATTGAAGGTACATCTCCAAGAAGCCTTCCCTGACTCAAGCCCTCCTCTGCTCTTCTCCCACTCTTTCACACCACTCTTACTTGTTCCTTCATTCATTCTCCCTTCCATCACCACACCACATATGTATATATCTGTAATTTACTGATAGATCTATTTGTCTATTTATTAATTTATATTAATGTCCATCTCTCCCTCTAGACTGTGAGCTCATTATAAGTAGGAATACTTCTGTTGTCGTACTGTACTCTTCCAAGCACTTAGTACAGTGCTTTGCACACAGTAAGTGCTCAATAAATATGATTGAATGAATGAATTAATCTACCCAGAAAGAGCACGGGCTTGGGAGCCAGAGGTCATGGGTTCTAATCCCGTTCTGCCACTTGTCAGCTGTGTGACTTTGGGCAAGTTACTTAACTGCTCTCTGCCTCAGTTACTTCATCTGTAAAATGGGGATTAAGACTGAGCCCCATATGGGACAACCTGATCACCTTGTACTCCCCCCAGCACTTAGAAAAGTGCTTTGCACATAGTAAGTGCTTAAGAAATGCCATTATTATTATTATTATTATTATTATTATTATTATTATTATTATTACCCAAGTGCACAATATATTGCTTGTCAAATAGTAAGCAATCAAGAAGTATCACCATTATTATTAGCAGAATAAAAAGAGCAGAAATCAACCAATCACTCATATTTATTAAGAGCTTACTGTACGCAGAGTCTGTACTAAGCACTTGGGATAGTACAATATAACAGAGTTGGTAGACACATTCCCTGCCCACACTGAGCTCACAGTCTAGAGGGGAAGACAGACATTAATATAAATAAATAAATTATGTATTTGTCCATAAGTGCTATGAGGCACTGTTGGAGGGGTGAATAAAGTCTGCAAATCCAAGTCGGGTGGAAGAAGAAAAAGTGAAGGCCTACTTGGGGAAGGCCCCTTTGAGGAGATATGCCTTCAGTAAGGCTGTGAAGATGGGGAGAGATTGTTTGTTAGTTATGAAGAGGGAGGAAGTTTGAGGCCAGAGGCAGGATGTGGCCAAGAGGTCAGCAGCAAGCTAGACAAGCTCGAGGTACAGTGAGGAGTTGGACATTAGAGGAGTGACGTGTGTGGGGTGGGTTGTAGCAGGAAAGCAGCAAGATAAGGTAGGTGGGGGCAAGGTGATTGAGTACTTTAAAACTGGTGGTAACGAGTTTCTGTTTCATGGAGAGTAGGACGGGCAACCACTGGAGGTTCTTGAGGTGCAGAGAAACATGGACTGAATGTTTTTGTAAAAAAATGATCTGGGTTGTGGAGTGAAGTATACCTTGGAGTGGGGAAAGACAGGAGGCAGGGAGGTCAGCAAATAGGCTGATGGAGTAATCTAGTTAAGATAGGAGAAGTGCTTAGATTAACACGGTAGCAGTTTGGATGGAGAAGAAAGGGCAGATTTTAGAAATGCTGTGAAGGTTGAACCTACAGGATTTGGTGACAGATTGAATATGTGGATTGAATGAGAGGAGCCAAGGATAATGCCAAGGTTAAGGGCTTGTAAGACAGGAAGGATGGTGATGCTGTCTATAGTGACAGGAAAGTCAGGAGGACAGGTTTTGGGTGGGAAGATAAGGAGTCCTGTTTTGGACATATTTAGTCTGAGGTGTCAAAAGGTCATCCAAATAGAGATGTCCTGAAGGGAGGCAGAAATGAGAGACTGCAGAGAAGGAGAGATCATGGATGGAAATGCAGTTTTGGGAATCCACATAGAGATGGTAGTTGAAGCCATGGAAGCGAATGAGTTCTGCAAGGGTGTAGTTGGAGAAAAGAAGGAATATAGCTGGAGAAACAGTATGGCTTAGTGGTTAGAGCCTAGGCCTGGGAGTCAGAAGGTTGTGGGTTCTAATCCTGTCTTTGCCACTTGTCTGCTGTGTGATCTTGGGGAAGTCATTTCACTTTTTCATTCATTCATTCATGCAGTCGTATTTATTGAGCACTCACTGTATGCATAGCACTGTACTAAGCACTTGGGAAGTACAAGTTGGAGACATATAGACGGTCCCTACCCAACAACGGGCTCACAGTCTAGAAGGAGGAGACAGACAACAAAACAAAACATGTGGACAGGTGTCAAGTCATCAGAATAAATAGAATTAAAGCTAAATGCACATTAACAAAATAAATAGAATAGTAAATATGTACAAGTAAAATAGAGTAAAAAAATCTGTACAAACATATATACAGGTGCTGTGGGGAGGGGAAGGAGGTAGGGTGGGGGGGATGGGGAGGAGGAGAGGAAGGAGGGGGCTCAGTCTGGGAAGGCCTCTTGGAGGAGGTGAGCTCTCAGTAGGGCTTTGAAGGGAGGAAGAGAGCTAGCTTGGGGGATGTTTGGAGGGAGGGCATTCCAGGCCAGGGGGAGGACGTAAGCCGGGGGTTGACGGCAGGACAGGCGAGAATGAGGTACAGTGAGGAGTTTAGCGGCAGAGGAGTGGAGGGTGCGGGCTGGGCTGTAGAAGGAGAGAAGGGAGGTGAAGTAGGAGGGGGTGAGGTGATGGACAGCCTTGAAGCCGAGAGTGAGGAGTTTTTGCTTGATGCGTAGGTTGACAGGCAGCCACTGGAGATTTTTGAGGAGGGGAGTAACATGCCCAGAGTTTTTCTGCACAAAGATGATCCGGGCAGCAGCATGAAGTATAGACTGAAGTGGGGAGAGACAGGAGGATGGGAGATCAGAGAGGAGGCTGACGCAGTAATCCAGTCAGGATAAGATAAGAGATTGAACCAGTAAGGTAGCGGTTTGGACGGAGAGGAAAGGACGGATCTTGGCAATGTTGCGGAGGTAAAACTGGCAGGTTTTGGTAATGGATTGGATGTGAGGGGTGAATGAGAGAGCAGAGTCAAAGATGACACCACGTTTGCGGGCTTGTGAGATGGGAAGGATGGTAGTGCCATCTACAGTGACGGGAAAGTCAGGGAGAGGCACCGTTTGGGAGAGAAGATAAGGAGTTTGGTCTTCAGCATATTGAGTTTTAGATGGCGGGCAAACATCCAGATGGAGATGTCCTGAAGACAGGAGGAGATGCAAGCCTGAAGGGAGGGAGAGAGAGCAGGGGCAGAGATGTAGATTTGAATGTCATCAGCGTAGAGATGATAGTTGAAGCTGTGGGAGCAAATGAGTTCACCAACAGAGTGAGTGTAGGCACTTTTCTGTGCTTCAGTTACCTCATCTGTAAAATGGGGAATGAGACTGTGAGCCCCATGTGGGACAGTGACTGTCCAACCCGATTTACTTGTATACACCCCAGTGCTTAATACAGTGCCTGGCACACAGTGAGCACTTAACAAATACCACAATTATTATTATTATTAGAATGGGACCTAGAACTGAACCTTGAGGGACTCCCACAGCTAGGGGATGGGAGACAAAAGAGGAGTCTGTGAAAGAGACTGAGAATGAGTGGCCAGAGAGATAGGAGGAGAACAAGGAGAGGACAGTGGTAGTGAAGCCCAGGTTGGATAACACTTCCAGGAGAATGGGGTGGTAAACAGTGTCAAAGGCAATTGAAAGGTCAAGGAAGATTTGAATGGAGAAGAGGTCATTGGATCTAGCAAGAAGAAGATGGTTGGTGACTTTTGAGCAGGCAGCTTTTGTGAAGTGTGTGGAAACCAGATCAGAGCAGGCCAGGAGAGAATTGGAGAGGAACTTGAAACAGCAGGTGTGGACAACTTGCTCAAGGATTTTGTAGAGGAATGGTAAGGGGTAGATCAGGTGATAACTGGAGGGAGCCATGGGTTAAGAAAAATTCACTGGAGAGTGAACAGTTGAACATAAATCAGATTTAATGGGTCAATTAGGAATTGGAGTATTGGAAGGGAAGGGGGCCAGGGTGTACAACCCACCTGAGGAGTTTTACAGGGAGCAAGGAGATGCCCTCATCCTGTTTCTGGCCTAGAACTCCTGCCCTTTTCATATCTGACAGACAGTTACTCTCCCCATCTTATAAGCCTTATTAAAATCACATCTCCAGGAGTTCTTCTTAAACTAAGCTCTTATTTCCCCTATTCACACTCCCTCTTGTACTTGGATTAGTGCCCTTTAGTCACTGTACCCACTTTACCCGCACCCCCTCAGTATTTATATACCTATCTGTGATTTATTTTAATTGTCCATCTGCCCCTCTGAACTTACACTTTAACTAGTTTACAGTTCCTTGTAGGGAGGAAACATTCTACCAGTTCTATTATATTGCACACTCTCAAGTCCTTAATACATCACTCTGCACACTGTGTTCAATAATTTGTCTCCCAACTTCGCTGTTCTGTACTCCTTCAGAAGAAGCATGGCTCAATGGAAAGAGCATGGGCTTGGGAGTCTGAGGCCATGTGTTCAAATCCCAGCTCCACCACTTGTCAGCTGTGTGACTTTGGGCAAGTCACTTAACTTCTCTATGCCTCAGTTCCCTCATCTGTAAAATGGGGATTAAGACTGTGAGCCCCATGTGGGACAACCTGATCACCTTGTATCCTCCCCAGCGCTTAGAACAGCGCTTAACAAATGCCATCATTATTATTTAGTATTTGGTATAGTGCTCTGCACACAGTAAGTGCTCAGTAAATACCATTGATTGAATGATTAATGATATGATTGATTGGTATTTGTTTAGCACTTACTATGCATGAGCTACTAAGTCCTGGGTTATGTAGAAGATAATCAGGTCAGACAGGGTCCCTGTCCCTCACTGGCTTCTGTAGAATACATTTATTGAGCACTTACTATGTGCAGAGCATCATACAAAGTGCTTGGGAAAGTATACTACAATAGAGTTGGTAGAGATTCATTCATTCATTCATTCCATCATATTTATTGAGTGCTTACTGTGTGCAGAGCACTGTACTAAGCACTTGGGAAGTACAAGTTGGCAACATATAGAGACAGTCCCTATCCAACAACGGGCTCACAGTCTAGAAGATGGGCTCACAGTCTAGAAGGCTGAGATGCTCCCAGCCCTCAGTGATCTTACAGTCTAGCATTTACTCCATGTCCGATGCTTCATGCAAGCTCGTTTGCCATCTCTTCTGGCACTGCAGCACTACTGTAATCAGACAGCTGTCTTTGGTCAGAAGACTTTGTTATCGCAATCAAAATGCACGGTTAGAACGGGTGCTGTGGAAAAATGGACTGCCTCTGGATCTAGCTAAGAATGAGACTACAACTGGTGACAGCAGAAATAAGGAGAGCTGAATAGATGTTAATTATGTGAGAAAATCAGTTGAACTTGTAAATCAATATATATTTGTGGCAGATACAGTATTCATTCATTCATTCAATCATTTATTGAGGGCTTACTGTGTGCAGAGCACTGTACTAAGTGCTTGGGAAGTACAAGTTGGCAACATATAGAGATGGTCCCTACCCAACAACGGGCTCACAGTCTAGAAGGGGGAGACAGACAACAAAACAAAATATGTGGACAGGTGTCAAGTCATCAGAACAAATATAATTAAAGCTAAATGCACATCATTAACAAAATAAATAGAATAGTAAATATGTACAAGTAAAATAAATAGAGTAAAAAATCTGTACAAGCATATATACAGGTGCTGTGGGGAGAGGAAGGAGGTAGGGTGGGGGGAAGGGGAGGAGGAGAGGAAAAAGGGGCTCAGTCTGAGAAGGCCTCTTGGAGGAGGTGAGCTCTCAGTAGGGCTTTGAAGGGAGGAAGAGAGCTAGCTTGGTGGATGTGTGGAGGGAGGACATTCCAGGCCAGGGGGAGGATGTGGGCCGGGGGTCGACCGCAGGACAGGTGAGAAAGAGGTACAGTGAGGAGGTTAGCAGCAGAGGAGCGGAGGGTGCGGGATGGGGTGTAGAAGGATATATGTAAATGCTAAGAGTGGCTGCTGGGCTGACATGACCTGAGGGTGGAAATTAATAAAAAAATGACACTGGAGGATGAGGGCTTCAGGAAGACTTTGAAAATGGGGAAATCAATCAATTAATCAATCAATCAATGAATCAGTGGTATTTATTGAGCAGAGCACTGGTCTAAGCTCTTTAGAGAATACTGTACAACATAATTAGCAGACAGGTTCCCTGGCCATAATGAGCTTACAGTCTAGGGGAAGAGGTAGACAATAATATAAATAAGTAATTTATAATATATAATTCATAGACATGCATACAAGTGCTATGGGCCTGAGGGTGGGCCAAAAACTAAAAGCACAAATGAGACTTGATTATATTTGAAGGTAGAGGGAAAGAAGCCATCAGATCGTGAGTCGTTGAAGGTGATAATTAGGGAGGAAAGAAGAGTGGAACTGTTTTTTAGAAAGTAAGAGGGGATGGAGTCAGCACAAATATGGGAGATAGATTTTGAAAGCAGACAGTTCCCCTTTTGAGAGACGGTTGATGTGATTACATCTAACTGATCTGAGATGTTATACAAGCTGCTTGTAAATCACGGACGGAAGCATACAGCCCATTCTCTAGTAATACTGGAATAATCCAAAAGATTAACTTGTCAAAGAACAATAATGGATAATTCTTAGTGTAGTAACTCAGAATCATGATCTGAAGCCTCTCTATGTCTGTATATTTTCTACCTTCCTAGTTAGGTCCCTAATACACTGAGTATATGAATTCAGGAGTGAAATTCTGTATGGAATGAGATAAACATAGAGAAAACTCTCATTTTACTAGTTTTTTTTTAATGTGGTAATATTTAACTATTTGAACTTGTTAAACCTAGAGCTTACATAACCATGAAAGATTTTATGAGTCTGTTGGGTAAAACAGAAATAACCATGTTAGCTATGGACAAAATCCAGGCTCCTGAGGACCCAAGTTACAAAATTTCCATATAAATGATCCCTTCAGGAGTTTAGGTTTTGCTTTGAATGCCTTCTTGGTTTAGAAGGACTGAAATGGAGCCAGTCAGATGGAGTTCCTGGTATTTTCCACAGAGGATGCTTTCCAAAAATTATTTAACAAGATCTCTAAGAATTTTCTACCCATATGTTCCCTGGTACCTTGAGGAACACGGAAAGTTTTCCTTTTAAATTCTGGTGTTCAATCTCAGAACAGTACAGTCCCATCTCACTAGATATGCTCTAATCACCATCGTTAGTTTTTAATGTAGTCTGATCTTGCATCACCAGTTATTGGGAAACAAGTGCCATACATTTGTAGGTTAGATTTTATTTGCACAAAATACAGTTTGCATAAAAATATTGATTAATTTAGGATCGAATACCAAAAATGAGAAATTAATCAATTAATCAGTGGTATTTATTGAGCACTTACTTGGGCAGAGCATTGGACAAAGTGCATTGGAAAGTTGGTAGACAAGTTTCCTCCCTACAAGGAGCTTAAAATCCAGAGGGTGAGACAAACATCAAAGTAAATTATGACTATTTACACAAGTGCTTTGGGATGGAAAACTTCTCCCTATAAAGGGTGAATAACCCAAGGAAACAAAGTGTTTCAGATTGTTCAAGTCATAGTTAAGATTTTCACGGAATTCATTTATTCATTCATTCAATTGTATTTATTGAGCGTTTACTGTGTGCAGAGCACTGTACTAAGCGCTTGGGAAGTACAAGTTGGACAGTCCCTACCCAAAAATGGGCTCACAGTCTAGAAGGGGGAATCGAAGTTGAAAATGTGAAAAACAGTAAAGAGTTTAAGGAATCCATGTGTCTAATTCCCACCTGAGTGCTCTTTCACCAGTGATCTCCTTCTTGCCAAATCCAAATTCCTCTAGTCCCTCCTCCTTGACTTCTTAGCTGCCTTCGACACTGCCGACCACCCCTTCTCCTGAAAACACTACCCAACCTTGGCTTCACTGACACTGTCCTCTCCTGGTTCTCCTCCTATCTCTCTGGCTGCTCATTCTCAGTCTCTTTCACAGGCCCCTCTTCTGCCTCCCACAACCCAACTCTGGAAGTCCCTCAAGGTTCAGTTCTACATCTCCAGGCCTGATCATTCTCCTTCTGTGTGATCTCTCATGTCCTCCTGCCCTCAGGACATGTCTACCTGGATGTCCCACTGCACCTCAAATTTAACATGTCCAAAATGGAACTCCTCATTTTCCCATCCAAACCCCCTCCTCCCTATGACTTTTCCATCACTGTAGACAGCACACCATCCTCCCTGTCTCACAAGCCCATAACCTCAATGTTATCCTTGACTTCTTTCTCTTATTCAGTGCACATAATTCCATCTGTCTCCAAATCCTGTCTGTTTTACCCTCACAACACCACTAAAATTCACCTTTTCCTCCCCATCCAAAATGCTACCACATTAATCCAAGCACTTTCCTACCCTGCCTTGATTCCAGCAACAGCATCCTTGCTAACCTCCCTGACTCCTGTCCCCCTCTACTCCAGTTCATACTTCACTCTGCTGCCCAGATCACCTTTTTCTTAAAAACATTCAGTCCATGTTTCCGAACTCTTCCAGAACTTCCAGTGGTTGCCCAGCTATCTCTGCATCAGGCATAAACTCCTTACTATCGGATTTAAAGTGCTCAAACAACCTTGTCCCCTCCTACCTTACCTCCCTAATTTATTAGCCACACACTTCAATCCGCTAATGCCAACCTACTCACTGTGCCTCAATTTCATCTGTCTCGTCACTGAGCTTTCACCCGCATCCTGCCTCTGGCCTGGAATGCCCTCCATTTCTTATTTGACAGACTATCACTCTCCCCACCTTCAAAGACTTATTGTAGGCACATCACCTTCAAGAGGTCTTCCCTGACTAGGCCCTCGTTTCCTCTTCTCCCACGCCCTCCTGTGTCACCCTTGCAATTGGATTTCAGCCCCTCTCTCAGCCCCACAGTGCTTATGTAACAATAATAATAATAATGATGCTATTTGTTAAGTGCTTACTATATGCAAAACACTGTTCTAAGTGCTAGGGAGGTTACAAAGTGATCAGGTTATCCCCTGGGGGGCTCACAGTTTTAATCCCCATTTTACAGATGAGGCAACTGAGGCACAGAGAAGTTAAGTGGCTTGCCCAAAGTCACACAGCTGACAGTTGGCAGAGTGGGATTTGAACCCATGACATCTGACTGCAAAGCCCATGCTCCTTCCACTGAGCCATGCTGCTTCTCTAAGAGATCCATAATATATTTATTTATCTTAATGTGTATCTCCCTATATAGATTGTAAGCTCATTTTGGTCAGGGAAAATGTGTTCCAACTCTGTTATATTGTTCTCTTCCAAGCACTTAGTACAGTGATCTGCACAGCATAACCATTCAATTAATATGATTGCTTAATTGATTGATTTATTAGGAAACACCATAAAAAAACTCCACTACAAAAAATATATTACATTAAACAGTAAGTGCTCAATAAACACCACTGATTGATCGGTTGAAGAAATGCTCATTTCATCATATCTTCCTGGCGTAGAACACGTGAGAAGAATGGATGACAAATAGGATATCCAAACCACAGTGCGCTGAAATGGGACTGACTGAAAGTCAGAAGAACTGAAGAAATGCTTTAAAAATGCTATCAAGTGTAGCCTCAGACATTATACCATCGTAGCTGAATGCATGGGGATAAATGAAGCAGTCAGTCCATCTTGGCAGACTGTAATAAAGGAGTGGTTCTTCTGAGCAGAAACTCTGAGAGGGCCTCCAGGCAAAAAGACACAAATAACAACAGCAACAGGAATTGTAAATTGCAAACATGTCGGCACACAAAATACAACCATGTCATTTGCATGGTATGCTTAGAACTGTCATTTCCTCATTGCTCTTTCCAGCCACATTGACCATCATCGGTGAATTCGATGGCCAGAGGCTTCATACAATGGACAAACATATGCTTATATATTTGTGAGAGAAAAGTATATTTTTAGAAGTGCCCAGGCCAGTAGAGTACAAAATAAAGTGTTGGGTTGACAATTTCAAGGTGATTTGGAGCTGTTTTAAGCAGCCAAACTGGTCATTCGGGGTGTTTCATGAAGCTTTAAATCTTGGTTTATCTAAATTAACTCCTTTCACAGGCTAAAGTCAACAGATAAGTGCACAGTATAGAACTGCTTTACTTGACAGCTAGGATCAATTCTTTCTGAATTGGTAGCCAATTTTACCGTAGCTGTGGAACTAGGCATCATTTGATTTACTACAACCAGGAAATGATTGGGAGTTTGATTTGTGGTCCTCCTGGAACCCAAACATTTTCTACATTGATATAAGTGGAACCTTGGAAGTGGTAAAAGAATCAAAATTCCCAAATTCTAATCCCAGGACAATAGGTTTGAAGAAGCCATTTAACTCTTTGAGCCATAATATCCCAGAAGGGGCAAGAAGGCTAGAAATATTTACATCCAGAATAGAATAAATGCTCACCAGTTTTGAAAATGGAAAGTGAGACAAATGGAAACAGTGTGGCCTAGTGGGAAGATTCATTTATTCATTCAATAGTATTTATTGAGCACCTACTGTGTGCAGAGTACTGTATTCAGCTCTTGGGAACGTACAATACAGCAATAAAGAGAGATAATCCCTGCCCACAATGAGCTCACAGTCTAGAGGAGTCAGGGGCATGGGAGTTGGAGGACCTGAGCTCTAATCCTGACTTTGCCACTTGCCTGTGTGTGACCTTGGTTCTCTTAACTTCTCCGTGCCTCAGTTTCCTCATCTGTAAAATAGGAATCTGATACCTGTCCTCTGGCTTACTTGGACTCCCATTTGGGACAGAGACTATGTCCAACCTGATGATTTGTATCTCTCCCAGTTCTTAGTACAGTGCTTGACACACAGTACGCATAATACCACATTTATAATTATAACAACCTTTTATTCATTCCTTAAAAGTAGTATTGATCCCTAAATGCCTAACCTAAATGGAAGTATTTACTGTAGTGTTGAAAACTAAACTCAGACTTTTCTTTAGAGATCTTTAAAGAAGGATGCGTTCTCAACATCAATGGCATTTATTGAGTGCTTTGTGTGTACACAGCACTGTACTAAGGCACTCGGAAAACATACACTAGGGATAAAACATGCAACGCCAACCCTCAAGAAGTAATCTCATTTTAGTGGGATGCCTTGGGGATCGCAAACATGAAAGCAAAGGGAGAAAGACTATCTGCTTTATTAAGGTCTTATTATTTCCTACTGTTGGTTGGTTAGTATCTGTAGATAGAATCCTAGCCCAGCTGTTTTTCCTCCTCTACTTAGCTGCGTGTTGAACCAAGCTTGGGTAAGCATACATGAATCTAAAGCAAGTTACAATTTCAGTGACACCACCTTAGTCGAAGGCCTGATGGGCCCTTTTTCTCAGAGGGGCCTCTGGACATGACAACTGCATTGTCAGGGGTTATTAATTTGAATTTGGAAAGTATCTTAGAAATCTGTTGTGGCAGTCAGGAACAGATGCAATTATCCAGAAACCATAACAGAAATGATGCTGACCAACAGAGTTTGACAGTTTTTTTTCATTTTCTCCTGATTCATTCATTCAATCATATTTATTGAGCACTTACTGTGTGCAGAGCACTGTACTAAGTGCTTGGGAAGTCCTGATGAAATGAAGCAGAATCAAGCGTCATGACTTCAGCAGAGACTTCTTAGCATCAATAACGATTTGAATTCTTTTCTAGTAAACTGTATTTTAGTCTCCACTCATGTCAAAGAAGCTGCTCCAGAAATAAAAGAAGGAAACGGGATTATCTTCTGGGATTTTATTTCTTGTGTGCATGCCTGTCTCTAAAGACTTGAATTTATCAGTAACTCTACTTCTAGTTTTTCGGTTTTCTTTTTTGTTTATAAAGGGGAAACAGTAAAGGAATGATACAGTATTTAACTTAGGTCTCTAAAAATCTCTTAAGATTATAGTAGGGCTTGATTATATTGTCATTCACCAGGTAGAATACTAGTAAAGGCTAATGGTGCTTAGTATCGTGCCTGACACATAGTAAGTGCTTAATAAGTACCATTATTATTATTATTGTTAACAAATCATGTCATTTGAGATCTCCGTAACTTGGAAAGTGTCATTATACTATGCTCTAGAATGATCACCTTCAGTTATTTTAACCATTCAATATCTCTGAAAGGTCTGACCCTCATCTCAGTAAAACTGGTCTTACTTTCCGTATTTTATTTTCAAAAAGGGAAAAAGCAAATATTGAAAGTCCAGTGAAATTTCTCATTTTTCCCCTGAGGTTCCGGAGAGAGGAGCAGGGTCAAAGGTAGTGGGATGCAAAGGACGCAGGGAGCCAAAAACAGATTAAATGTGCAGAGATAGATACTCAAGGTGCCAAGCTGACATTCTTGCAAGGAGAGAAGCACCATTGAGAAGAGTAAGGAAGGATCAAAACTGCTCCTGCTGCTAAATCTGGAGAAGCAGCATGGCTCAGAGGAAAGAGCCCAGGCTTGGGAGTCAGAGGTCATGGGTTCTAATCCAGCTCCACCACTTGTCTGCTGTGTGACTTTGGACAAGGCACTTAACTTCTCTATGCCTCAGTTCCCTCATCTGGAAAATGGGGATTAAGACTGTGAGCCCCATATGGGACAACCTGATTACCTTGTATCCCCCTAGTGCTTAGAACAGTGCTTGGCACATAGTAAGCACTTAACAAATGCCATCATTATTATTACTGTTACTAAATCAGGTGTTGTGACTATAAGCCGGAGGTCAGTCATGATTGCCATGACAGTAACGGCAGCCGCAGTAGATTCTATACTAACCTGCTATGGTCACTGCTGACCCATTTCTTTTTGAGTTTCTGGAGGAAGCAAGAACTCTGGAAACCTGAGCAAGGAGCAGAACAGAGGTGGCAGATCAGGTCAGATTAGAATTCCCACTCACTGCCAACACCAAAGCCCAAATAGTTTAAAATCTATCAGAATGTAAGATCTTGAAGGGCAGGGACTGTCTCTTCCAGACTGCTTCTCTTCTAGAGAAGCAGCGTGGATCAGTTGAAGGAGCCTGGGCTTGGGAGTCAGAGGTCATGGGTTCAAATCCCCGCTCTGCCACTTGTCAGCTGGGTGACTTTGGGCAAGTCAGTTCACTTCTCTGGGCCTCAGTTCCCTCATCTGTAAAATGGGGATGAAGACTGTGAACCCCACATGGGACAACCTGATCATCTTGTAACCTCCCCAGGGCTCAGAACAGTGCTTTGCATATAGTAAGCACTTAATAAATGCCATCATTATTATTACTATTATCATTCTATTTCTACCATATGTTCCCAAACACTTAGAAAAGTAGTTTGCCAATAGGAGGTGCCTGTTTGATATTGATAATGATGATGATGAAAGTGATGATGATAGTGACGATAATGTTTGTGGTGATGATGATGGCAGTGGTACTACTGCTGATATTCTGGTGATGTCAGCCAGAGTGGCTGGCACATCTTCCTAGAGTATGTCTCTGTCCTAACTCATACATCCTTTATTAAGACCCTTTATTAAGACAATAGACTCAGGGAGCCAGAATCCTTATTGTATTTTTGTATATAAGAACATGGTACTTCTACAAGGAGGGTGCATTAAATGCTAGATACATTTTGGGCAGTGTTCTGTGTGAATTTCTGTCTAGAATGAGATATTGAACTCACAGAACCATTCAACTCTTACAGTGAACAATTTTGCTTCCAACTATGTTCAGTTATGACCTGAAAAGGTACAAAATACATAGCAGTAAAAATTCCATTTTTAAGTTTTTTTGTTGTTTTTTAAAGAAGTAACCATACTAATCAGCAAACTCTTTGATCTAGTTAACCTCAGGGGTCAGAACACTCTGACCCCATCAGTATTCTTGCTCCAAAGCTTCCCTTCTTGGGTCATTTCTTCTATTGTTTTATTCATCCTATATTAACTTCAAAACCAAAGAGGAGTGTCTCTGTGTTCTGAGCAAATCCTCCTGATCCTACAATGAGGTGGAGGTTCATTGTTTCACTTTAAATCAGATCCTATTGTGCCATGGTGGAAAGAAAAACCACCCAACATTCATTTCCTCCCTCTAATGACTGCACCCTATTCCAGACTGTGAGCATTTTGTCATTCTGACCAAAGGGGTTATTTAAGTCCTTTGATCTTACCTACCTACTCCCCCGCTACCAATCCAATGAAATAAGGGACGGTTTTAACCTCAAATAGGGTGTGCGGGTTCATACGGACAATACTCAACTATTATGTGAACTCAGAAATGGGCTGTGCCTGCTAAAGTTTAGGTACTTTGAAAAGAATTTTCTAGAGGAAAATTCTATCTCTAGCTCAAGTCAGCATGGGGTAAACCTAACAGCATGGGCCAGGAGCAGAGGGCCGATAATATATTCTACATTAGAACATTTGTTGATCTTTATGCTATTTGTTTTTAATACTACTCGGAATTTGAATTGCACTTTTCCTATTCAGATTGCTTTCCATTAGTTAATTTCATAACATCACTGTAAGATGAGATAGGTATAATTATCTCCATTTTACAAAGGAGAAAACTAAAGCACAAGCGGTTCAGTGACTTACTCAAGGTCATACAGCAGGGCACTGGCAGAGTTGGGTGCTCTGAAGAAGAATCCAGGAACCCTGACATCCAGACTTACTGTTTTCACTCTACTACTGCTGGCTCGTTAACATCAATTGATCAGATTTAAAATTCTAAGCTGATGGAAACTTATCCCCTTGGTTTTCTGTTGCCCTTTCCAACTGACTATATAGGAGATGTTTGGTATCCCACTGTCATCCATTTTCCACACAATGTCAACGCTAGATTTTTTTCCAGGTCTAAGTTCATGCCACTTGATGTTGAGTATGATCTATAAGTGATGTTGATAAAACCAGTCCAGTTGTGGATCTCCTCTAAACTTGCCACTGACCTTTGCCCATATCCTGCCTCTGGCCTGGAATGCCATTCCTCTTCATATCCAACAGAAAATTACTCTCCCCCCTTTCTAAGCTTTATTGAAGGCACCTATCCTCCAAGAGGCCTCCCTGACTAAGCCCTCCTTTCCTTTTCTTCCACTCACTTCTGTGTTGTCCTGACTTGCTCCCTTTATTCGTTCTCCCTCTCAGCCCCACAGCACTTACATACATATCCTTAATTAACTTATTTATGCTAATGTCTGCCTTCCCCTCTAGACTGTAAGTTGGTTGTGGGCAGGGGATGTGTCTGTTATACTGTGATATTGTACCATCCCAAGTGCTTAGTACAGTGCTCTGCACACAGTAAGTGCTCAATAAATACGATTGACTGATAGATAGGTGTTAGACATGGTATTCACTGGAAATGAGGGGGCCTGAATATTACAATCTTAGAGGTCTGTAAACCTTCAATCGGATCGGAAGCCCGTTACCACCACACTCTATCTGAAAGTCTTTTGACTATTGTAATGGACTTCTCTAGAAACAAAGCTTGGAGATGATACATAATGCACCATATCACATACACTCATTCAAGTGAAATATAGAAAAAAATTCCATTAGTTCTTTCATTTTGTGCATTATCTCTTCACAAATGATGCAATATATTTAATAAATACCCTGGACACTTCACTTATGCTCACTGGTCTCTGGGTAATTCAGTTTTTAACTGCATTTATTGTGATTACGATTTCATCTAGCTTGTTATCTTGCTTCCTCTCTTTCCTGCATCCCTTTCAGTTTTTCAATCTTTCTGTTGTCATATGGCTCAGGATTCCAGAAATTTCCAAGTTCAGCCTCATTAACACAGAGTCCAAAGAGAGCATCTCTTTTCAATCTGGTACCACAACTCTCTGAATACATGCCAACGGAGCATGGATGCAATTCGCTAAGAACTGTTTCACCCAGAAAGATCCCCGCAATGCAGATTTCCAATATCATCCTTCATTCTCCCGGATTTTTAAATACAAGTGTTTCCTTTAATATTTGAATTTCAAATTTTGTCCCCAGATACATTTTCTCACATTTCCCATTTGAATTTAGCACAGACTTTACCTAACCTTTCTAAACATCTTTGAATTCTTTCTCTGTTGTTGTTAGAGTTCCACACATCTCCCAATTTAATATTGCTGTGCATTTAATTAATGTGCTTCATTCTCTTTTTTCATCTCATTCATTTTATTTATTCATTACACTGTAAAGAACACAACCATAGACAGAAATCTCTGGGTGCCCATACATAACAAAATAGCATTCATGTTTAATTAACTGCTTGGACTTCTCAAAGAGATTCAGACAAAAGCTGTAGATAAAAACGAGGGATTTATGTCTCATTATTGTGGAAACCAAACATATCAGGATTCTGTTCATATCTGAGAGATAAAGAAATATTGAAGACAGGTGTCTTCCACAAAAAAATCATTATCACTGTGGCATTTATTAAGTGCTTACTCTGAGTCTGGCTTTATGGTAAGCATTGGGATTTATTCAAGATAATCAGGTCAGACACAGTCCCTGTTCCACATGGGGTCCAGACTGTAAGAAAATACTCAGCTTCTTTCTCTAATAATGACATTTTGGGAATCTTAAGCAGAAATGCTCTTAGTTATTATAATTTTTGAAGACCAGGACTATGTCCTGGAATAAGCAAAAAACCATGTATATTTCGAACATGTCAGTCTTTGTTAGTGTCAGAGATTGGGAACCATTCTGTCATGTCTGTGAGGCTGCTTCCTCTCCAACACCAGTCAATCAACTAATTAATCTATCATTCTTATTTTGGACACTCACTATGTTCAGAACACTGAACTACATACTTGAGAGAGTATGATAAAGCAAGTAAGTAGACCCTCAAGGGGCTTATAATTTTACTGGAGAGAGTGGCAGACACAAGATATTCACAAATAGTTGGAGCAGAAGAAAGAAACATGCTCCAACTACCTGAGAAGGAAAAGGTAAATAGAAAACAACAGCAAGTGTATATTAAAGTGATTTGAAATTCAGGTGCTATGGTGGCTGTTGGATGAATGTGCCTGAGAACATGAACTTAATTGGGGAATGACTCCCGGAGGGCTTGAAAGATTGGGGGAACTGTGGGCTAGCAGATTTGAAGGTGGAGGGGATTCCAGATTGGGAGAAGGAAGGGTGTGAGATGTATCAAATCCATCAATCAATCATAGTTATTGAGTGCTTACCGTATGTGAAGTATTGTAGTAAATGCTTGGAAGAGTAAAATATGGCAGAATTGGTAGACACATTCCCTGCCCACAATGAGGTTGCAGTCTAGAGGGTGAGACATAATCTAAGTGAATAAATTATGGATATGTACATAAGTAGAATGGGGATGAGGGGATGTTGAATTAAGGGAGTAAATCAGAGTGAAGCAGAAAGAACTGGGAGAAGAGGAAATGGAGGCTTTGTCAGGGAGAACTCTTGGAGGAGATGTACTTTGAAGGTGGGGAGAGTAACTTTCTGTCAGTTATGAAGAGGGAGGGTGTTCCAGGCCAGAGGAAGGATGTGGGTGTGAGGTTGGTGGAGGGATAGACATAATGGAGGTACAGAAAGTGGGTTGGGGCCAGATGAGCTAAATACACGGGCTGGGTTGTAGAAGGAGAGCCTCAAGGTGAGTTAGGAGGGCAAGATGATTGAGTGCTCTAAAGCCGACTGTAAGGAGTTTTTGTTTGATATGGAGGTGGATAGGCAACCACTGGAGGTTCTTGAGGAGTGGGCAAAAACGGACTGAATGTCTTTTATAGGAAAACGATACAGCAGCAGAGTGAAATATGTATTGGAATCGGGAGAGACAACAGGCAAGGAGGTCATCAAGGAGGCTGATAAAGAAATCAGGGCGGGATAGGATAAGTGCTTGGATTAATGTGATAGCAGTTTGGATCGAGAGGACAGGATAATTACAGCAATGTTGTGAAGGTTGAGTTGACAGGATTTAGTGATAGATTGAATATATAGGTTGAGAACGATGAGTCAAGGATAACATCGAGGTAACAGGCTTGAGACAGGAAGGATGATGGTGCTGTCTACAGTGATGGGAAAATCAGGCAGGGGACAGGATTAGGGCGGGAAGATAAGGAGTTCTTAAGCAAATGCTGAAGAGTTGTAGGCTTCCTATCAGGAGGACCAGGGTCACGAGAAGTAAGGGGTGTGATTGACTGCTTCATCAGCCTCCTTAATAACTTCCCTGCCTCCTGTCTCTCCTTGCAGGTTATAATAATAATAATAATAATAATGGCATTTGTTAAGCACTTACTATGTGCAAAGCACTGTTCAAAGCACTGGGGGAATACAAGGTGATCAGGTTGTCCCATGTGGGGCTCACAGTCTTAATCCCCATTTTACAGATGAGGTAACTGAGGCTCAGAGAAATTAAGTGACTTGCTCAATGTCACACAGCAGACATGTGGCAGAGTCAGAATTCAAACCCATGACCTCTGACTCCAAAGCCTGTGCTCTTTCCACTGAACCTCACTGCTTCTAGGAAATGTGTTTAGGGAATGTATCTACCAACTCTGTTGTATTGTACTCTCCCAAACACACAGTAAGTGCTCAATAAATGCAATTGATTCAATCTGCCGTCGGGACCATTTTTCTTCAAAAACATTCAGGCTGTGTTTCCCCACCCTTCAATAATAATAATAATAATAATGATAGTAATAATGGTATTTGTTAAGCACTTACTATGTGCCAAGCACTGTTCTAAACCCTAGAGTAGTTACAAGGTAATCAGGTTGCCTCACATGGAGCTCACAGTCTTAATCCCCATTTTACAGATGAGGTAGCTGAGGACCACAGAAGTTAAGTAACGTGCTCAAAGTCATCAGCTTCAAGAATCCCCAGTGTTTGTCCATCCATCTGTGTATCAAAAGAAACTCCTTACCATCGGCTTTAAAACACTAAATTACTTTGCCCATGCCTATCATACCTCCCTGATTTCCTATTACAAACCAGCACTCACTCAGCTCCTCCAGTGCCAACGTACTCGTTGTACCTCAATTTCATCTATCTCACGAGCGACCCTTTGTCCTCAGACTACCACTCTCCCTGCCCTTCAAAACTTTATTAAAATCATATCTCCTCTAAGAGGCCTTCCCCTACAGCCCTCATTTCTCTTTCTCCCTCTCCCTTCCATGTTGCCCTTGATTTTGGATTTGTCCCTTTTAAGTATTTGAGAAGCAGTGGCATAGAGGATAGAGCATGGGCCTGGAGTTCAGAAGATCACGGGTTCTAATTCCTGCTCCACCGCTTACCTGCTGTGTGACCTTGGGCAAGTCACTTAACTTCTCTCTGCCTCAGTTACCCCATCTGTAAAATCGGCATTAAGGATTATGAGCCCCTTGTGGCACAGGGTCTGTAACCAACCTGATTAGCTGTTATCTACCCCAGCTCTTAGAACAGTGCTTTGAACATAGCAAGTGCTTAACAAATACCATCATCATTATTATTATGATTATTCATTCATTCATTCATTCAATCATATTTATTGAGCGCTTACTGTGTGCAGAGCATTGTACTAAGCACTTGACAAGTACAAGTTGGCAACGTATAGAGACAGTCCCTACCCAACAACGGGCTCACAGTCTAGAAGGGAGAGACAGACAACAAAACAAGAATTATTGATATTCATCCCATCCTCAGTCCCACAGCAGCATTAATGTATCCATCCATAATTTATTTTGTTGTCTGTCTCCTTTCAGAGTGTAAGCTCCTTTTGGTAGGGGACATTTCTACCAAGTCCATTGTATTTTTCTCCCCCAGCTGCACAATAAATAAAATTGACTGTGCCCAAGGAATTGGTCCCTGGGGTAGAAACCATTAGCAAAAAAATAACCCAGATTCATTTTTTCCCCTCTGATGTAAAGAGAATGTCCTAACCTTGGACATTTTGTGCAATTTTTATTTCCTTTTGGATTGGTCAGTGAATGCTTAATTATGTGCCACCTGAACATAGGACTTGAAAGAGAATGTTGCCTTCTCATGCACAGAAAGCTACTTGGTATAAGAAATTCCAAAATAATTACTTAGACCTAGTTTCCTTGTACTTGCTGGCCTCTTTGCAAAATATAAGTTTCTTTCCCTTACTACTATATACCCCTTGTTCTCGAAAGTAACACACATCTCATTTTGGTTCCTTGACTTTCTCTAACCACCCTTTCTAGGGAAGGGTGAGCGAGCAACGCTTAGTACATTCATTCATTCATTCATTCAATCGTGTTTATTGAGCACTTACTGTGTGCAGAGCACTGTACTAAGCGCTTGTGAAGTACAAGTGGGCAACATATAGAGACGGTCACTACCCAACAAAAGGCTCACAGTCTAGAAGGGGGAGACAGACAACAAAACAAAACATGTGGACAGGTGTCAAGTCACCAGAATAAATAAAACTAAAGCTAGATACACATCATTAACAAATTAAATAGAATAGTAAATATGTTCAAGTAAAATAGAGTAATAAATCTGTACAAACATATATACAGGTGCTGTGGGGAGGGGAAGGAGGTAGGGCGGGGGGGATGGGGAGGAGGAGAGGAAAAAGGAGGCTCAGTCTGGGAAGGCCTCCGGGACGAGGTGAGCTCTCAGTAGTACAGTGCTCTGTGCATAGGAAGTGCTCAGCGAATATAATTGTCTGACAAGCAGTATGAGCCCTAGACAGTTCCCGAGCCATATGATAACTAACCAAATTTGCTGCCCAGTCCAATGCCTTCAGGACTCCCATCAACTCCTGCTTTAGCCCGTAGCAGTCTGAGCCCCACTTGGCCCCTCTATCGCAGGATTGATAGCCAAGCCTTGTAGCCTGGAAGAAAAACAACCTTATAATAATATTATTGGTATTTGTTTAGCGCTTACTATGTGCCAAGCACCGTTCTAAGCACTGGGGTAGATGCAAGGTAATCAGGTTGTCCCATGTGGTGCTCACAGTCTTCATCCCCATGTTACTGATGAGGGAACTGAGGCCCAGAGAAGTTAAGTGACTTGCCCAAGGTCACACAGCTGACAAGTGGCGGAGTCGGAATTAGAACCCACGACCTCTGGCTCCCCAGCCCGTGCTCTTTCCACTGAGCCACGTTGCTTCCCAATGGACCCTGTGTGAACTTTGGGTGGATGAGGGCATACTAGGCAGTGATAGACTTTCTCAACTTTTAGGGCATTGAGAAAGCTGTGGCTGTGAGTGTTCTTTACAGTGAACTGTGAATCACAAGGAGCTTGAAACTGTGTTTCTCTGGCCACAGTACCTTATAGCCCTTGCTGTAGTTTGTCATTAACCTTCCATTTTATTGTTACTATTATTATTCTTGTTATAATAAAAATTGTGGTATTTGGCAAGCACTTACTATGAGCCAGGCACTGTACTAAGCGCTGAGGTAGATACAAGATAATCGGGGTAAACACAGTTCATGTCCCATATAGGGCTCACGGTCTTAATTCCCATTTTACAGGGGAGGTAACTGAGGCCCAGAGAATGATAATAATAATGATAATAATACTGATGACATTTATTAAACACTTACTATGTGCAAAGCACCGTTCTAAGAGCTGGGGAGGTTACAAGGTGATCAGGTTGTTCCACAGGGAGCTCACAGTCTTAATCCCCATTTTACAGATGAGGTAACTGAGGCACAGAGAAGGTAAGTGACTTGCCCAAAGTCACACAGCTGACAATTGGCAGAGCCGGGATTTGAACCCATGACCTCTGACTCCAAAGCCTGTGCTCTTTCCACTGAGCCATGCTGCTTCTCTGTTAAGTTAAGAAGTTAAGTGACTTGCCCAAAGTCACACAGCTGATAAGTGGTGGGGCCAGGATTAGAACCAAGACCTTCTGAGTCCCAGGCCCATTACGTTATTTTAGTTTTTCTATTAACCCATCTTTCCTTATGTATCTAACATCAACTGTTTTGTGTGGTATAAGTTATGCGTTTAGTATGTGTCAAACAGTTCTAAGAGCAGGGGTAGGTACAAGTTAATCAAATTTGACAGAGTCCCTGTCCCACATGGGTCTCAGAGTATATGTAGGAGGAGAACAGGCATTGAATCCCCATTTTGTAGCTGAGAAAACTGAGACGCAAAGAAGTTGAGTGACTTGCTCAAGGTCATATAGCAGGCTTGTGGCAGAGTCAGGATTAGAACCCAGCTCCTCTGACTCCCAAGTCTGTTCTCTTCCCCCGGGTCATGCTGTCTCCCAAACCTTCCCCTTTATTCTTAGGTTGTCAGCCTCTTGGGAGCTAGGAAGCTAGGAATCACAGTCTAATTTCCACTTTTCTGTTAGTCTAGTGCTTTGCACACAGTATGCTTTTAATAAATACTATCAATCCTCTCATTAGTGTACAAGAAAAAGGTTACCCGGCTCTGCCACTTGTCAGCTGTGTGACTTTGGACAAGTCACTTAACATCTCTGTGCCTCAGTTACCTCATCTGTAAAATGGGGATGAAGACTGTGAGTCCCACGTGGGACAACCTGATCACCTTGTAACCTCCCCAGAGCTTAGAACAGTGCTTTGCACCTAGTAAGCGCTTCATAAATGTCATTATTATTATTGCTATTATAACCCACAGGAGATAATGAGAGAGAAGAATTATGGATTGGGTGCTGAATACACGGTGAAGTAAGGGAAGCAAAATCTTTAGTGACTGAACTTCTTACGTGTACTTTCTTACGTCTGACCTTCACTTTCAGTTTGGTGTCCAACACATACACTTGTCTTCAACCTTAAGTGAATCATGAGATTATGGGGCTAGAAGGTACCTCCTCCAGGAGGTCTTCCCTGACTGATCCCCCCACTTTTTTCCTCTCCTCCTCCTCCTCCCCTCCCCATTGCCCCCCCACCTCCTTCCCCTCCCACAGCACTTGTATATATTTGTACATATTTATTACTCTATTTCATTTGTACGTAATTACTATATTTATTTTATTAATGATGTGTATATAGCTATAATTTTATTTATTCTGATGGTATTGACACCTATTTGCTTTGTTTTTTTGTCTGTCTCCTGCCTTCTAGACTGTGAGCCAGTTGTTGGGTAGGGACCTTCTCTATATGTTGCCATTTTGTACTTCCCAAGCACTTAGTACAGTGCTCTGCACACAGTAAGTGCTCAATAAATATGATCGAATGAATGAATGAATGACCTCATGTGATCCAAGCTACCACCTCCAGACCTGGAGTCTCTGGCAATGGGGCTCGACATTTCATGCTCTCGACTGGCAGTCTGATGCAGTATGCATTACCTGTACAGAGAAAACCTTCTTTCTTAAGTTAAAAAGAACTTTCTTCACCTATCTTTTCAGCTCACGGCCTTTCATTGGCTCCTCCAGACAAATACAGAACCCTTGGTCCATGTCCTCCTCAGTAAGAGTAATTCTCTATATTTGAAAGCAATGGCTAAGTTCTCTCCTCCGGGATAAGTATTCTTTCAGCCTTTCCTTCTCATAAGAACGACTTTCCCCAAGCTTTATGTTAAAGGCTTGTCTGATCACATTTTTCCTATGAAATCCTTACCTTTGAAATTGTCCCTCCTCCAACCCGTTGATGGTCTCTCTCCCATTCATAATTTCTGGAAGCTCTGGTCCCCCTTCACTCTTCTACCATTCTCCGTATCATTCTCGCCATCAGATATACTAACCAACACTTATAATAGTAGTAATAATAATAATGATGACATTTATTAAGCACTTACTATATGCAAAGTGCTGTTCTAAGCACTGGGGCGGTTACAAGGTGATCAGGTTGTCCCACGGAGGGCTCACAGTCTCTATGTGATGCCAATTTGTACTTCCCAAGCGCTTAGTACAGTGCTCTGCACATAGTAAGCGCTCAATAAATACGATTGATTGATTGATTGATTGATTAATCCCCATTTTACAGATGAGGTAACTGAGTCACAGAGAGGTTAAGTGACTTGCCCAAAGTCACACAGCTGACAAATGGCAGAGCTGGGATTTGAATCCATGACCTCTGACTCTAAAGCCCGGGCTCTTTCCACTGAGTCACGCTGCTTCTCATGACACTGTGCCATCTTATTTATACAAAGCTGAGTCAAAATTTGAGTCAAATGAACAAGGGTCAGATAGAAACATTTTGAAGTAGTTTGTTGGGTTAGGACAGTTCAGTTGAAGTGAGGGATTTTTCAAATGATTGTTGTTGTAATTGCTTAAGTGTGAAGCAGCATGGCCTAGTGTATAGAGCACAGGCCTGGGAATCTAAAGGACCTAGGTTTTAATTCTGACTCCGCTACAATTCTGTCGTGTGATCTTGGGCAAGTCACTTAACTGCTCTGGGCCTCAGTTACCTTATCTGAAAAATGGGAATAAGACTGAGAGCCCCAAGTGGGACATGGACTGTGTCCAGCCTGATTAGCTTGGATCTACCCTAGTGCTTAGAACAGTGCCTGGTACATAGTAAGCACTAAACAGATACCATTACATTTTTTTTTAAATGTAGCACTGTGATTCAGAGTTACTCAACCTCAGGGGGCAGGCAGTTAGCAACATCTTCTCTTTTGTCCCTAGAAACCCCAAAGTTTGTCCCTTTTGAGAAGCGTGCGTACTCCTCTCTCAAGCAATCTCCAGCTCTCTCCTTGGGGAAGGGATCCTGCATCATCTGTAAAATGGGGAATAAGACTGTGAGCACCCTGTGGGACAACCTTGTAACCTCTCTAGCACTTAGAACAGTGCTTTGCACATAGTAAGTGCTTAATAAGTGCCATCATTATTATCGTATGGGATGGATAAACATACACAATGAAGCAATCTTTTAGACTGTGAGCCCACTGTTGGGTAGGGACTGTCTCTATATGTTGCCAATTTATACTTCCCAAGCGCTTAGTACAGTGCTCTGCACATAGTAAGCGCTCAATAAATACGATTGATGATGATGATGATGTATAGTTCTTGGTAATCAAATCAATTAATCAACCAATCAAGGGTATTTATTAAATGCTTACTACTGCAGAACACCGTATTAAGCTCTTAGATGAGTACAATACAACAGAGTTGGTAGATGTTCCTTACCCACAAGGAGCTTAAAGCCTAGATGGGGAGAAAGCATTCAAATAAATTACTGGTATGTGCGTTGTGCTGTGGGGCTGAGGGTGGAGTGACTATCAAGTGCTTGAAGGGTACAGACCCAGGTGTTTAGATGACATAGAAGGGGGAAGGAATAGGGGAAATGAGGGCTTAGTCAGAGAAGGCCTCTTGGAGGAGAGGTGATTTTTATAAGGCTTTGAAGTGGGGGTGAAGAGTTGTGGTCCGTTGTAAATGAAGGGGAGGGAGTTTCAGGCCAGAGAGAGGGGACTTCCTCAGTTAGAGACTATCTACCTGTCACCATTCTGCTTAGCACTGTCTCTGAATATGAGATTCATTTCAGGCATATAACACTTAGTGTTACTTACGCCCTGCCTGTGAAACACATTTTATTTGGTATGAAAGTTATCGACTGTGTCATTCATTTCTGTGCAGTCAACTTGCTGGATATTTAGTCCCCCATATGCCTAAGTGCAGAGCGTATTAGGTAGAAGAATCCTCCACTATTAATTCTGCAGAGCTAACTCTCTGCAGACTTTTATAAGCCTGTTCTCTTATGAAGCAGTCAATCGTATTTATTGAATACTTACTGGGTGCAGAGCATTGTACCAAGAAAAGCAGCAGAATTGAGTTCCACAGCATTTAGATCACTCTAAAATATAAAACCAGCTTTATAAGGTATCATGCACGATCTTTGTGAAGTGTAAAGCAGAGTAGCATGAACAACCGTGATTGTGTTTATTTTGATTCCAGAAGGTACTATTGGGGTGACCCATAAGAGGCATAGCTGTCTTCACAACTAACGAAGACCTAGAAGGGGCTCCAATGTTTCTACACCGAACGATAAGATAGTAGAACAAATAACTGGGTAGGCGACTGCATGAGATTTTCTGCACAATAGGTGGAAGAATTTATTCAACACAACATGGAGACCACCACTGAACTCTATTGATTCAATGTGGCTATTTCTTCCCCTGGCAGTTACACCCCCTAGAAAATTCAGCCCCAGAAAATGTAAGGTAAACAAAGACAAAGTTCTGCTCCATTATTTAGTGAATTTCATTAACCTATGTCACCAAGCTAGATGAGTCAGGCCTGAAATAACCAACTTTTTCCCCACCAAGAAGTTTCTTTGCCTGAATTATTCCCAAGAATCTCATCAATCCTCCATTTCACTTTGCTTGTGTAGGCCCTGCCTAAGTAGGTTAGAAGACACAAGGAGAAAGGAGTGGATATTAAATAAGTTAGATCCATGCAGAAGCACTTAATTCCTTTGTAAACATAATGACATTTTACTGAATGAGATGCTTTCTTTGTAAATGAGTTTTCTTTTTTTCTCCTTACATGTAATGCAATTTAAATTGATCAGATTAATTAATGACACAGAATTACTGCGCTCATTGTCTGAGAACACACTGAATTAGTTCCTCAAAGGAAATTGCTTTACTGATGGCTATACTGATAGCAATATGAATTCCATTTCCCTCTCAGAAACGAAAAAAAAAAGCAAGCAGGTTCTTCTGAGCTTGGTTTATTTCACTCCCAACTATCTTCTTTGTAAAACCTCCACCTCTGGCTTCCTCCCCTTGTTTTACCCACCCTACTAGAGAAGCAGCGTGGCTCAGTGGAAAAAGCATGGGCTTTGGAGTCAGAGGTCATGGGTTCAAATCCCGGCTCTGCCAATGTCAGCTGTATGACTTTGGGCAAGTCACTTAACTTCTCTGTGCCTCAGTTACCTCATCTGTAAAATGGGGATCAAGACTGTGAGTCCCACGTGGGACAACCTGATCATCTTGTAACCTCTCCAGAGCTTAGAACAGTGCTTTGCACATAGTAAGCGCTTAATAAATGCTATCATTATTATTATTATTCCTCCTTCCTCCCCTCCTCCCACTTTCATTCATTGAATCCAGGTAGAAAAATCCAGGTTCACTTGTAGGTACACAATTATGAATACACATTGTTACTCAAAGACAGAAGAAAGAAGTAAAAGACCCTTGGTTGAATTTAAAGTAGAAGAATGTGTTCAACCGATAAATGTCCTCTGCTAGAATGTCAGGGCATTTACCAAAGACAGTAAGCGCTCAATAAATACGATTGAATGAATGAATGAACTGAAACCCCTCTCAGGGTCGCACCTGGAGAGTCCCACAGTCCCGCGGGAGAGTCAAGCAGAGGCATATCTATTCCATTCCTAGCTTGAGCAGTGGCTAGCAAGTGGAAGGCAATCTACAAGTCAAAACTCACCTGTGCTGGGCAGCAGTAGCAGGGGAGAGAGTTGAGGGTGGAGATTAAGATTTATTGTGCGGAAGGAGGCAATGGTGAACCACTTCTGTATTTTTACCAAGAAAGATCTGTGGATACACTACCAGAACGATTGCAGATATAGAGCGGGGCGTTCTGGGAGAGAGATGTCCATGGTGTCACTATGGATTGGAAACAACTCAACAGCATAAGATAGGACCACCAGAAAATATTGTATCACGATCAAAAACAATTGATCTGAAGTATTGTACAGATATCATTTCTCCATGTCCATTTAAACACCCATCAGTCTCCTTTCTAAATTTACAGTTTTATGATTTATTAATATTTCTGCTACTAAACCTATTTTTCTAATTAACATACACCAGATCTTTCAGAATCAGTAGGCTGCAACAAATTGCAAAATAATTTAAGGTTCATGAAACCAAACCTCTCTACTCTAGAACTGCAGGCTACATAGTTGGAGCTGGCGCTACTCACCGATGGCTATGACACTGCCTGGTAGTGATGGTGAAAAGCAGAGACAGGGAGGAAGGGTCTGGTGGCCCTAGATGGTCCGCCTCCCACAGAGGCAGGGAAAGAAAGAGGATGATGGAAAACCCACAGATAACAATAATAATTATGGTACTTGTTAAGCGCTTACTATACGCCAAGCACTGTTCTAAGCGCTGGGGTGGATACAGGGTAATCAGGTTGTCCCACATGGGGCTCACACTTTTAATCTCCATTTTACAGATGAGGGAACAGAGGCACAGAGAAGTGAAGTGACTTGCCTAAGGTCACAAAGCAGAAAAATGGTATAGTCAGGATTAGAACCCACGTCCTCCGACTCCCACACCTGTGCTCTTTCCACTAAGCCACAGTGCTTCTCTCTAAGATCCAGGCCCAGGACAGGGGCCATGTCCTGCTGGCAGAGGAAAAGATGTTGCCACCTGTCTGCTGTGTGACCTTGGGCAAGTCACTTACCTTCTCTGTGCCTCAGTTACCTCATCTGTAAAATGGAGATCGAGACTGTGAGCTCCATGTGAGACAGGGACTGTGTGTCCAACCCGATCAGATTGTATCCATCCCAGTGCTTAGTAAAATGCCTGGGACACAGTAAGCACTTAACAAATACCATAATAATAATTATTATTATTATTATATGTAACTGTCATGATTGACTGATTGATTTTGACTCCACATTCAAAACCGTACCAACTCTAAGGTGCAGGATAGCTAGCTACAACTGCCTTTCCTGATGAATCAATCATTTAATCAGTGGTATTCATTCAGCACTTAACTGTGTGCAGAGCACTGTACTAAACACTAAGGAGAGTACACTGCAATAGATTTGGTAGTTGGCAACCATTCCTCTCCAGCCTCTATGTACTGGTTTACCTTGGGATAAGATATCAAACAATAATGCAGGTATCCTCAGGTTGTATGTATCACTCTGAATCCACAGGGGTAAAGAAAGGGGAAGGTTAAGGTCTCAATTTTTTTCAAAGGTCCTTCCTTGATTAATCTCTCTTTTCCCTGGCTCCCTCTGCCCTTCTGTCTTGTCTCTTCATTTGTATTTGTCCCCTTTGGGCATTTCTCATTCACCCCTCCTTCAGCCCCACAGCAATTGTGTACATATCTATAAATTATTTATGTTCATGTCTGTCTCCCGCTCTAGATAGTAAACTCACTGTGGGCAACTCACTCCCAAGTGCTTAGTACCTTTTAGACTGTGAGTCCACTGTTGGGTAGGGACTGTCTCTATATGTTGCCAACTTGTACTTCCCAAGCGCTTAGTACAGTGCTCTGCACACAGTAAGCGCTCAATAAATACGATTGATGATGATGATGATAGTACAGTCCTCTGCAAACAGTAAGAGCTCAATAAATGAATGGATTGATTAATTCATTAACTGATTTGGAGGATTGAAACCCTTGGCTTTACCCACAAAGCTCCTTCTCACCCTCATAATTCCTAGCCTATTGGAGCTATCTTCCCTTTCACCCTTGTGGATCTGTCAATCATTCAGTGGTACTTATTGACTATTTACTCTGTAAAGGGCACAGTACTAAGTGCTGTAAAAGAATATACAAATGAGAATAAGACACAGACCCTGTCCCTTCAGGAATTAACACTTTATGAGATATAATTAGAGTGAGATACAGTTAGAATGATAGTTTGGGAGGAGCAAAGAGGATGAATATAAAGGAATTCAATATTATGTTTTCAGAGGTTCTAGAAGAGATTTCTGTTTATAATATGTAAAACTCAGGGACAATGTACCCTAAGATGAGGACACATTTTCAAGAAACAAAACCTGTCTTTATCCTGGACTGCACCTATATCATCTTGGTAGTTTCTTTGATCTAGAAAGTGTTTATGCCAGACATCAAGGTCAAAGAGCTTGAGGCAGATACTGAAATCTAAACTTGAACGCTCCAAATATGTTCTTGTTTCAACTCATTTTAATAAGCTATTTTCATATCATGGAGTGAGAAATCACACCATCAAAGGAGCTTCAGTTTGAAAGATTGAGAAAATTCTTAGAAATTTTCATATCCAAATTGTGATCAATAAAGATAGTCATACAACTGAAAATATTCAAACTCTTGTTGCTTCTGATGGTGTGATTTCTCACTCCACCAAATGAAAATAGTTTATTAAAATGAGCTGGAACAGGAACATTTTTGGATTTTCAAGCAACTCATTTTAAGGCTGTTTCCCTGGCTAGATTGTGAATTCCTTGAGGGGAGGGAGCGGCATCCCCTCGCAGGATTGCACCTGGAGAGTTTCCAGTACTCTACCAGCCTCAGCTATGGGAAGGAGAGTCATGCAGAGGCCTATCCATTCCATTCCTAGTTTGGGCAGTGGCTGGAGAGTGGAAAGCAATCTGCTACAAGTCAAAACTCACCCATGCTGGGCAGCAGTGGCACGGGAGAAACTTGAGGGCAGAAACTCAAGTTTACTGCGCAGAAGGCAGCAATGGTAAACCACTTCCATATTTTTACCAAGAAAACTCTATGGATACACTACCAGAATCATTGCAGATGGAGGTGGGGAGTTCTGGGAGAGATATGTCCATCAAGTCTCTGTGGGACTGAAATGACTCAACAGCATAAGGTAAGACAAGACAAGGGAGCATATTATAAGCATATTATAAGTCTGTCTCCCCCTTTTAGACTGTGAGCCCACTGTTGGGTAGCGACTGTCTCTATATGTTGCCAACTTGTACTTCCCAACTTTTACTTACCAAGCACTTAGTACAGTGCTCTGCACGCAGTAAGCGCTCAATCAATACGATTGATGATGATGAAGGGAGCAGGCTGGCCTAGTGGAGAAACTATGAGCCTGATGATCGGAGGATCTGGGTTCTAATTCCGATCTGCCAGTTGTCTATTTAAGTCCTTGGTTGGGTCACTTCACTTTTCTGGGCCCCTGCTTTCCTATATGCATAATGCAGATTCAATGCCTATTCTCTCTCGTACTTAGACTGTGAGACCCATGCGGAACAGGGACTGTGTCCTACCTGATTAAATTATATTCATTCATTCATTCAATCAATCATATTTATTGAGCACTTACTGCGTGTAGAGCACTGTACTAAGCGCTTGGAAAGTACAAGTTGGCAACCTATAAAGACAGTTCCCAAAATGGGCTCACAGTCTAGAAGGGGGAGACAGAAAACCAAAACAAAACATGTAGACTGGTGTCAAAGTCATCAGAACAAATAGAATTAAAGCTAGATGCACATCATTAACAAAAGAAATAGAATAGTAAATATGTACAAGTAAAATGAATTGAGTAATAAGTCTGTACAAATATATATACAAGTGCTGTGGGGAGGGGAAGGAGGTGGGGGGGAGGAATGGGGAGGAGGAGAGGAAAAAGGGGGCTCAGTCCGGGAAGGCCTCCTGGAGGAGGTGAGCTTTCAGTAGGGCTTTGAAGGGAGGAAGAGAGCTAGCTGGGCGGATGTGTGGAGGGAGGGCATTCCAGGTCAGGGGGAGGACGTGGGCCGGGGTCGACGGTGGGACAGGTGAGAACAAGGTACAGTGAGGAGGTTAGCGGCAGAGGAGCGGGGGTTGTGGGCTGGGCTGGAGAAGGAGAGAAGGGAGGTGAGGTAGGAGGGGGCGAGGTGATGGACAGCCTTGAAGCTGAGAGTGAGAAGTTTTTGCTTGATGCGTTGGTTGACAGACAGCCACTGGAGAGTTTTGAGGAGGGGATTAACATGCCCAGACCATTTCTGTACAAAGAGAATCAGCACAGAAAAGAGAAGTATAGACTGAAGCTGGGAGAGACAGGAGGATGATCAGAGAGGAGGCTGATACCTACCCTAGCACTTATTTAGAACACATGACTGAATGATTAATTGGATGTGAAGGTGAATTTGTTATCTGGTCAGTTTAAACCATCTCGTTTCATAAGCAGAATTTCCCTGGACTATTGCCTTAGATTATTCTTGCAGGATTTGTGTTGTGCTATTTATATAGCACAATGAGAGCTTGTCTTTATCCCATAGCCAGCTAGTACTGCTGCACCTATTACATCGTTGCATTATAGACAGTACAGTTGTCTTTTAGGCCACCAGTTTGATGTACTTCAATGGGAAAAGCTTTTTTTCTGCTTAGAAAAAATAATCAAACATTTTATTCCAAAGTAATAAGGTCCTGTGTTGAAGAAAAAAACAGTTACAATTCTAGCATTGCTTTCAAATTTTGCCGATGATCTAGCTAAATGTCCAGGGCACCGATTTGGGATTTAATTTCAAGATCATGCTTCTTTAAAAACAAGTTTGTAATTTCAACCAGAAAGAATGACGATTCCTCTACTGACAGGGTGTGATTTTAACATGAGAAATAGCCTGCTTTTTCCTTCTATCTAAATTCAATTAAAATTACATACAATTGTGATTGAAAGGACAACAGCTGATTTTTCACCCCTCTCCCCCATTTATTATTAGAATGGGAGTCCCCTCAGGGCCAGGGACCATATCCCATTCTCACCAATGTATTCGTTCCCAGCATTTAGTGCAGTGTTTTTTCCCCAGTAGGAGCTTAATAAAGAGTCTCCCTATTAGTTCTACATTTTCCCCTTGTCCCTAGGCACCAGTCCTATCTTCATTCATTCATTTGATTCAGTCATTCAATCGTATTTATTGAGCACTGACTGGGTGTGGAGCAATGAACTAAGCACTTGGGAGAGTACAATATAACAATAAACAGACACGTGACCTGAACACAATGAGCTCACAGTCTAGAGGGGGAGACAGACATTAAAATAAATGATAAAAATTTATACACATAATAAAAATCAATGTACATAATACGAATGAATATACATAATACAAATTAATATATATATCAATAAATGCTATTATTTACTAGAAGCAGCGTGGCTCAGTGGGAAGAGCCCGGGCTTTGGAGTCAGAGGTCATGGGTTCGAATCCCGGCTCCGCCACAAGTCTGCTGTGTGACCTTGGGCAAGTCACTTCACTTCTCTGAGCCTCAGTTACCTCGTCTGTAAAAATGGGGATTAAGACTGTGAGCCCTACGTGGAACAACTTGATCACATTGTATCCCCCCAGCGCTTAGAACAGTGCTTTGCACATAGTAAGCGCTTAACAAATGCCATTATTATTATTATTATTATTATTTTTAATTCGTATAAATAACTACATTACAGATATGTAAATATGCATATACCTGTCTTGGCTACTGAGTCTTGGGTCATCTTCTGTCCCTTGTGTTGGCTGCAGAATGAGGGGTGGTGGGATGGCCATACAGATTCTTCTAGGCCTAAAGGTTGGTCAGTCTATCATATTTATTGAGCACTTACTATGTGCAGAGCAGTGTACTAAGCACTTGGGAGAGTACAATGTAACAATCTAACAGACACATTCCCTGCCCACAAGGAGCATAGAGTCTATCCTACAACCTCTAAGAAGCAAATAGCCATTAGAAGGGAACAGAACAATCTCAACCAAAGCTTGGTTTCGGAAGTAGAGGGGTGTAGAGAGGCAGCGTGGCTCAGTGGAAAGAGCCCGGGCTTGGGAGTCAGAGGTCATGGGTTCTAATCCAGACTCTGCCACTTGTCTGCTGTGTGACCTTGGGCAAGTCACTTAACCTCTCTGAGCCTCAGTTACCTCATCTGTAAAATGAGGATTAAGACTGTGAGCCCCACGTGGGACAACGTGATCACCTTGCATCTCCCCCAACGCTTAGAACAGTGCTTTGCACATAGTAAGTGCTTAACAAATGCCATCATTATTATTATTATTCTGCTCAAAGCTCCTTCCCTCCCCTTTCCTCTTCTTCCTCCCTGTCCAGCCTTGATCTGTGAAACTGTCCATTAGGGTGGAGACTGGGAGAGAGGCAGGTGTTCTATGTCTATGTCTTCTGTCAGTACAATTGAAAAGTCTCTTGCTTTATTAGTTGTTTTGCTCAATGACATACAAATCAGGTTTGCTTACCTGTCTCCTTCATCTCTGCCTCTATCTGGTCCTCAAGCCTGCTTGGGGAACTACCTGGAGAGTCATTATCTAACTTCTGCAGTAGCAGTCCTACCCCCAAATACCTCTGTACATCTCACTTTAATAATGATAATAGAGAAGCAGCATGGCTCACTGGAAAGAGTACGGGCTTGGGAGCCAGAAGTCATGGGTTCTAATCCCGGCTCCACCACTTGTCAGCTGTGTGACTTTGGGCAAGTCACTTAACTTCTCAGTGCCTCAGTTACCTCATTTGTAAAATGGGGATTAAGACTGTGAATCCCACATGGGAAAACCTGATCACCTTGTATCCCCCACCAGTGCTTAGAAGAGTGCACATAGTAAGCGCTTTACAAATGCCATCATTATTTTTATTTATTATTACTTATGATATTTGTTAAGCACTTACTATGTGTCAGACATTGTACTAAGCACTTTACCGGGCAGATACAGTCACATGAACTCCATCCACATTCTTCTAGGACCCTTGACACAACCCTCTGCCCTGCATCTGCCTTGGTAATAATAATAATAATAATAATCTTAATCATAATAATGATGATTGTGGTATTTGTTTTGCTAGGCTGGGTGGGGGGGAATACTAGCAAATTGGGTTGGAGACAGTCTTTGTCCTGCACTGGGGTTAAAGTCTTAATACCCATTTTGCAGTTGAGGTAACTGAGCCCCAGGGAAATGAATTGACTTAAAGTCACACAGCAGCCAAGTGGAGGAGCTGGGATTAGAACCCAGGTCCTTTGCTTCATCACTGTACCATCCACCAAGCTAGCTCTCTATCTCCCTTCAAGGCCCTACTGAGAGCTCACCTCCTCCAGGAGGCCTTCCAAGACTGAGCCCCCTCCTTCCTCTCCCCCTCCTCCCCCTCTCCATCCCCCACATCTTACCTCCTTCCCTTCCCCACAGCACCTGTATATATGTATATATGTTTGTTCGTATTTATTACTCTATTTATTTTACTTGAACATATCTATTCTATTTATTTTATTTTGTTAATATGTTTGGTTTTGTTCTCTGTCTCCCTCTTCTAGACTGTGAACCCACTGTTGGGTAGGGACCGTCTCTATATGTTGCCAACTTGTACTTCCCAAGCACTTAGTACAGTGCTCTGCACACAGTAAGCGCTCAATAAATACAATTGATTGATTGATTGGTACCAATCCATGCCTCCTCACTGGACAAATGCCCACAAAGTAAAAGTAAAGGGGAAAGACAGATAATATATAAAATCAATTTGTATTTTCAATATATATTTAGCATAAAACAAGGATTTCATTCTCAAACATTTTAACCAAATACTAATGCCTGGTAGTCTGTAATGCCATAAAATCTCAAAGCATAAAAGATAATAATTCCAAATTTGGAGTGTAATTTTTTAAAATTCCTGAAATCAGTACAATGCAGAAGGTGGTTGTTTCATTTCTGAAAAACAAATGCTCACCAAATGATTCTCATTCATTTATTCAACCAGTTGTATTTATTGAGTGCTTACTATGTGCAGAGCACTGTACTAAGGGCTTGGAAAGTACAAATCGGCAACATATAGAGACAGTCCCTACCCAAAAACAGGCTCACAGTCGGGAGCTGCAGCCATTTCCAGTTAAAGATTTGTCAGGCATTCACTTTTATATTTTTTGGAATACTCCATTGATTTTAGTTGCTCTGGGCACCCATTTTTTTTTCTTTTGTTTCTTCAGTGGTACCTTCTGCTTTGCACTATGTATAAAGTATGCCTGCCTAACCAACTGTCTCTGTGTGTCTGATCTGTAGGCAGTGCAATGATGCTTATTGTATAGCCTGAGCCCTCCTGGTAGCAAAGGGAGATATCGTGGAATTTTTTCTAGCCCCTGGGTGGGTGTTTCATCCAAATTATGTTTAATTCAAATTATAATCTGTCCAACGTAAATGGCTCAGAGTCATCGGTTCTCTACATGCTGGCTGCTATTATCTCAAACATAGACTTTTGCTTTTTGCCTTTTACCTAATGCTATAAAAGAGAGCTGGGTTTCATCAGGTATTATTGTTATTTTAATGAGCCGAACGTGTTTTGCTGATTATTGGACAGAAACTAAAGAAATGTGAACTGAATTAAGAGAAGAGAATTTTGAAAAATCGCAGAACCAAATTCACTACCACATGAATATAATCTTTCACCTACTTTAATGCTGTGCATATGGTAAGTGGCATTATGATTGTGGCAATGCTTCTGTACAGCACTTATGTACATACCTATGTATTATTCATTTATTGTACTCTAAATTGCTATTTAGAGAAGCAGTGCTGCCTAGTGGGAAGAGCATCGGCCTGGGCGTCAAAGGACCTGGGCTCATTCATTCATTTAATCATTCAATTATATTTATTGAGTGCTTACTATGTGCAGAGCACTGTACTAAGCGCTTGGAAAGTACAATTCAGCAACAAGTAGAGACAATCCCTGCCCACCATGGGCTCACAGACTAGAAGGGGGAAACACATGTCAAAAAAAATAATCAGGCATCAATAACATCAATATAATATATAGGATTATAGATATATGCACATCATTAATGATGTGGATTAATAATGATTAATCACCTCCTCCAGGAGGCCTTCCCAGACTGAGCCCTCTCCTTCCTCTCCCCCTTCTCCCCCTCTCCATCCCTCCACCTTACCTCCTTCCCTTCCCCACAGCACCTGTATATATGTATATATGTTTGTATGTATTTATTACTCCATTTATTTATTTTACTTGTACATATCTATTCTATTTATTTTATTTTGTTAATATGTTGTTTTTTTTTTCTCTGTCTCCCCCTTCTAGACTGTGAGCCCACTGTTGGTTAGGGACCGTCTCTATATGTTGCCAACTTGTACTTCCCAAGTGCTTAGTACAGTGCTCTGCACACAGTAAGTGCTCAATAAATATGCTTGATTGATCATTAATAAATAGAATGATAAATCTGTACATATATACACACAAGTGCTGTGGGGCGGGGGGGTAGAGAAGAGGGAGGGAGTGGGGGAGATGGAGAGAGGAGGGGGAGCAGAGGAAAAGGGGGGCTTAGTCCGGGAAAGCCTTCTGGAGGAGGTGAGTTTTCAGTCGGGCTTTGAAGGGGAGAAGTGTGCTAGTTCGGCAGATTTGAGGAGGAAGAGCATTCCAGGCCAAAGGTAGGACGTGGGCCATGGGTCGATGTCAGAACAGGTGAGAATAAGGCACAGTGAGAAAATTAGCACCAGAGGAGCGGAGTGTGCGGGCTGGGCTGTAGAAGGTGAAAAGGGAGGTGAAGTAGGAGGGGGGTGAGGTGATGGAGAGCTTTAAAGCCAATAATGAGGAGTTTTTGCTTGATATGGAGTTTGAGAGGTAACCTCTGGAGATTTTGAGGAGGGGGGTGACATCTCCAGAACGTTTCTGTAGAAAGATAATCCAAGCAGCAGAGTGAAGTATAGACTGAAGTGGGGAGAGATAGGAGGTTGGGAAGGTTCTAATCCTCACTCCATCACTTACCTGCTATGTGACCCTACTAGGGCAAGTCGGTTAAATTCATTGTGCTTCACTCAGTTCCCTCATCGGCAGAATGGTGATTTACTATCTGTTCTCCCACCTACTTACACCGTGAGCCCTGGTGAACTTGTATCTACCCTAGCTCTGAGTACAGTGCTTGGCAAATAGTAAGCATTTATACAAAAACCACAATTATTATTAATGTCTGTCTCCTCCTTTTAGACCCTAAGCTTGCTCTGGGTGGGGAACCTGTCTACTACAGTACCAACTCTGTAGTAGTTGGTACTACTACAGTAATAATAATAATAATAATAATAATAATAATAATAATAATAATAATGATGATGATGGCATTTGTTAAGCACTTACTATGTGCAGAGCACTGTTCTAAGCGCTGGGGGTGGATACAGGGTGATCAAGTTGCCCCATGTGGGGCTCACAATCTTAATCCCCATTTTACAGATGAGGTAACTGAGGCTCAGAGAAGTTAAGTGACTTGCCCAAGGTCACACAGCAGTCATGTGGTGGAGTCAGAATTCGAACCCACGACCTCTGACTCCAAAGCCCGGGCTCTTTCCACTGAGCCACGCAGTACCAACTCTGTAGTATTGTATGCATTCTCCCAAGCACTTAGTACAGTGCTTTGGGCATAGTAAGCACTCAATATATTACATTGATTGATTGGTCATAAATGCCATAATCATTATTATCATTATATATTGGCCAATGTGTCATCTGTATTGTAGAGAAGATACTAAGAAGTGGTTTTGGATGATTCAAAATGCTTTTTTTGGGGGGGGCTTTCTGCCTTGTTTTTAAATGAACATTTCAGAGAAACGCTCTAGCTCTTCTAATTGGTTTAGCAATGGTAGCTCCACTTTCAGTCCCCAGAATGCATCATGTGAAAACAGATGCAGTTTTCAAAGGTACAACAAGAAAATCAGCATCTGTTAGCTGGGCTCTCTCGTGTGTAGTAAATGGTATCATAAATAGAAATCGACTCTGAAACATCAGTTGCAATACCTAGGAGCTTTCAGAAGGGATTTTTAAAATTTAATCAAGCAAAACAAGCCCGCCGGCTATGCTTTTTCCATTGAATAAGCTATCCACTTAGCAGAATTTTTAATCTAATATTTATTGTCTTTGACTAAAATTCAACGAGTATTTTCAGGAGAAGAGTGGTTTCCAGGAAACATTATGAATTGGTCCTATATTCAAAGCTTCTTATCTGGCACTAACAGAACATATATGGTGTATTGGTTTCAGAGGTGCTGGCCCCCATTCCCTATTGCTCTGTCTGTACACAGAAGTGCACACCCACACATAACCACCCTCCCCCCACAAAAGACACACCTGCACACTGTCTTTTCAATTGGGCCAAACCTAGCAAGCTGCCCTCTCTTCAGAAACATAAGGCTTTTCTGGGGGTCTAAATGGTAGTCATAAACTGAACAAATGTTCAATGTGGATCCTATTCCATGTCCATTGGCTGCTATCACAGAACACCCTATCCTGTTATTGGCATATCTTGGAAGTGGCCTGCCATGAACCTTTGAGTAGAAGGGAGTCTGTCAACGTGGAGGATGTGCATTCTTGTGCTTATGGCTTGTCTTCTCTTTTAACGATAGTATAGTCCTTCCAAAATATCTATGGCTGCAGGTGATCACTTAATAGAATTAACCTTAAACCAAGTCAATATAGCCCCCTGAAAGTACTTATCTCTTTTCTTGCAGTGGGAAGAATCAGAGGCAGAGTTTCTCTTTTTATAAACCATGGAAAATAACATGAAAGAAGACACAAATTTGAATTCAGAACAGTGGCTAGGCTTGTTGCTGCTTGATACTGAGATAAATTGTATAGGACCAAAGGACAAGATGAATCTCTGTCCTAGTAAAGCTGTTTTACCCCCATAGCCCTCTCTTAATATGTAATTGCCAAAGCAGAAATTGAAAATGAATATCAGACATATTTTGGGAAAGCAATATGAGTGAGTGATATCCCCCTTGTTGAGGGAATATGAGTTTTATTCTTTGTTATTGCAGTTTAAAAGTGTTTATGGATATTCTGATACACTGCTGAAGGGATTGACGTATTGTTTAATTCACAGATGAAAATGTAAAAGATAAGGTGGAATTGTGTTAAAAATGTCCCCAGTTATAATCCTAAAACATCTGGACTCAGTTCTACCCTGGGTTAAATTATCTAATAATTGAGGTGGCTGAAATTAATTTGGATTCCAGGAAGGTACATCTAAGATGCCCTTTTTCGTGCATCTAGTACAGGGCACTAAATCATCCCTTAATTCCACAACTCACTTCCATAATCCCATTTGCATGCTCCAGGAAGTGACAAACATGTTTGCAGCTAGTCAAGTGGCTGGAGCCAAATGATAAACCGCAATACATGGTTACATTTCAGTTGTGCATGAACAGACTGTATGTCTGCAGATTTCTCAGCACCATAGAGGATTGCCTTAACATAACACTACCGTTTCACCCGATTCTCAGTCTTGCATAAAATTGGGCAGTCATCCATGGAAGAAGCATCCTAAAATTATTTCACCAACAGCCAAAATGCTGCACTATTGCAAGACTTGTGGAGGAAGTAATTGTAGAAGTAGTACATTGATTAAAACGCTTACTATATGCAGGGCTCTATACTACTACTTCTACTAATAATGATAATAATAATTGTGATATTTGATAAGCACTTCCTATGTGCCAAGCACTGTACGAAGTGCTAAGGTATTTACAAGATAATCAGGTTCCACATGGGGCTCACAGTTTAAGTAGGAGGGAGAACAGGCATTGAGTCCCCATCAAATGAGAATGAAGACTTTGAACCTCACGTGGGACAGCCTGATTACCTTGTATCTCCCCCAGCGTCTAGAACAGTGCTTGGTACATTGTAAGCGCTTAACAAATGCCAACATTATTATTATTATTATTATTATTAATATTATTATTATTTTCCAGGGAGAGTACTGAGGCACAGAGAAGTTAAGTGGCTCGCCAAAGGTCACACAACAAACAAGTGGTGGTGCCGGGATTAGAAACCAGATCCTCAAACTCCCAGGTCCTTGCTCCTTCCACTAGGACATGCTGCTTCAACTACCACCTCATTGCAGATGATCCCCAAATCTACATCTCCAGTCCTGATCTCTCTCCCAGCTCGCATCTCCTCCTGCCTTCAAGACATCTCTACTTGGATGTCCTCCCATCACCTCAAGCTTAGCATGCCCAAAGCAGTACTCCTTATCTTACCACTCAAGCCCTGTCCTCCCTATGACTTTCCCATCACTGTAGATGATACCACCAAGCCCATAACCTTGGTGTTATCCTTGAGTCTTCTCTCTCCTTCAACCCGTATATTCAATCCATCACTAAATCCTGTCATAACATCGCTAAAATCTGCCCTTTCCTCTCCATCCAAACTGCTACCACTTTAATACAGTCACTCATCCTATCCCACCTCGATTACTGTATCACCTTCCTCGCTGACCTCCCAGCCTCCTGTTTCTCCCCACTCCAGTCTTCTGCCTGGATCAGTTTTCTACAGAAATGCTCAGGACATGTTTCCCCACTCCTCAAGAAACTCCAGTGGTTGTCCATCCACTTCCATGTCAAACAGAAACTCCTCACCATTGGCTTCTAAGCACTCAATCAATCAATCAATCAATCAATCAATCAATCGTATTTATTGAGCGCTTACTATGTGCAGAGCACTGTACTAAGCGCTTGGGAAGTACAAATTGGCAACACACAGAGACAGTCCCTACCCAACAGTGGGCTCACAGTCTAAAAGGGGGAGACAGAGAACAGAACCAAACATACCAACAGAATAAAATAAATAGGATAGAAATGTACAAGTAAAATAAATAAATAAATAGAGTAATAAATAGAGTAATAAATATGTACAACCATATATACATATATACAGGTGCTGTGGGGAAGGGAAGGAGGTAAGATGGGGGGGATGGAGAGGGGGACGAGGGGAAGAGGAAGGAAGGGGCTCAGTCTGGGAAGGCCTCCTGGAGGAGGTGAGCTCTCAGCAGGGCCTTGAAGGGAGGAAGAGAGCTAGCTTGGCGGAGGGGCAGAGGGAGGACATTCCAGGCCCGGGGGATGACGTGGGCCGGGGGTCGACGGCGGGACAGGCGAGAACGAGGTACAGTGAGGAGATTAGCAGTGGAGGAGCGGAGGTTGCGGGCTGGGCAGTAGAAGGAGAGAAGGGAGGTGAGGTAGGAGGGGGCGAGGTGATGGACAGCCTTGTCCCCTCCTATCACACCTACTTTCCTAATACAACCCAGCCTGCACACTTTACTCCTCTAATACCAACCTTTTCACAATTCCTCAGTACTGACTATCTCACTGCTGACCCCTTGCCCTCCTCCTGCCACTGTCCTGGAACACCCTCCCTCCTCAAATCTGACAGATAATTACTCTCCCCCTATGTTGCCAACTTGTGCTTCCCAAGCACGTAGTACAGTGCTCTGCACACAGTAAGTGTCCAGTAAATACAGTTGAATGAATGAATTTCCAAGCCTGGCGAGACCCTGGGAGTGACTTTTTTCTTAATAAGCTAAAATTCTTAATTTTGAAAAACAGCCCATGCCACTTTAGCTTTGAGATTTTCCCAACAAAATTTAGCTCGAGGTCCATCTACTCACTGTGCCTCCACCTCGCCTACCTCGCCGCTAACTCCTTGTCCACACATGAGAAGCAGCATGGCTCAGTGGAAAGAGCCCGGGCTTTGGAGTAAGAGGTCAGGGGTTTCAATCCCAGCTCCACCACTTGTCAGCTGTGTGACTTTGGGCAAGACACTTCACTTCTCTGTGCCTCAGTTCCCTCATCAGTAAAATGGGGATAAGACTGTGTGCCCCAGGTGGGACAACCTGATCACCTTGTATCCCCCCAGCGCTTAGAACAGTGCTTTGTGCATAGTAAGCACTTAACAAATACCATCATTATTATTATTATCCTCCCTCTGGCCTGGGACTCCCTCCCCCCTCATATCTGATAGACCACTTCTCCACTTCTATGTTGCCAGCTTGTACTTCCCAAGCGCTTAGTACAGTGCTCTGCACACAGTAAGTTCTCAATAAATACGATTGAATGAAAGAAGGCACATCTCCTCCAAAAGACCTCCCCAAACTAGGCTACCACTTTCCTCTTCTCCCACTCCCTTCTGCATCTCCCTGACTTTCTCCCTTTATTCAACCCCCCTCCCATCCCCACAGCACTTATGTTCATATCTGTAATTTATTTATGTTATTGTCTGTCTCCCCCTCTAAACTGTTAGTTCTCTGTGGGCTGGGCATGTGTCTGCTTATCGTGCTCTCCCAAGTGCTCAGTTCAGTGGGAAGTAGCATGGCCTAGTGGCAAGAACACTTAACTTCTCTGTGCCTCAGTTGCTTCATCTGTAAAGTTGGGTTTAAAACTGAGAGCCACGCAGGGACAACCTGATTACCTTGTACCTACCCCAGTGCTTAGAACAGTGTTTGGCACATAGTAAACACTTAATAAATACTGTATTACAGTGCTCTACACACAGTAATCACTCACTAAATATGATTGAATGAATGCTTTGGACAGACTACTCAGGCAGGAATTAGAGATAGTTTAGGAAATGGATAGTAGATATCCATCCTTGGTTAAGCTCTCAAAGATATTAAAAATTCATGTGAGGTCAGTTACATGATCATGATGCCACTACATAGCTAACCCAACTCAGAAACACCATGATAGTTGCAATACTACATGGATTATTTTGCCTTTTGAGATGCAAGACCCCCAGTATGGTAGCAAGCTGAGATTCTACGATGAAATCCAAAATCAGAAGTCCACCAGGACATGGTCCCCTGACATTACTACAGGGAACATCTAGAGGCACACTGGACTCATACAGTGGACTCGTTGCTAAGGAAATGCATTCCAGGACCACGTATGAAATCAGGCTTGTCTGTGGTAGACAGGCAACCATGAATGTTCTGTGTACACATTTTAGGATACAGCCATCCCTGTTTCTCTGTGCTAATTATAATATTACCTTGTTTTTGAATAGCATTTTTATTTTCCCAAAGAGCTTTCACAGCAGTTTTCTCCTTACAGTATCCCCATGAGATACCAAGAGGTAGATATCAACATCCTCATTTTACAGAGGAAGAAACAGAAGCCCCAGAAAGTTAGATGACTGGACCAAGGTCACAGAATGAGTGGGTAACAGAGCCAGGACTAGAACTCAGGTCACCTCGCTTCCAGTCCTGTGCCACATTCCCTATTTACCTCTTTGGGGCATTTGATGCAGACGGTAATTTGTGCCCCTTGAGAAAACCATCATGTGTTATTTACTCGCAGTCTCATTACTGCTCCTTTCTGGCATGAATAAGATGTACTGAGTGTGGATTCCATGCAGAAGATTTAAATGTCCAATGTATTTGATCCAAGTCAGGACAGCTAATGACAACAAAGGCCAGTTTCAAGCTCATTGTCATCAGCACGGTGTTACGCCAGATGAATGGATGTCATTGATTCTGACTGGCATATTCATTCACAAATATTCAAAGCTCATGAATTTCACTTAACATGTTCTATTGCTCATTGGCTGAGATTTAATTGGAGTGATGTTTCACTGCACCCACTAGATGAAGTAGAACAGTATCCTTTAATATTTTTATTGGTTCCTCTTTCTCGAAACCTCCAAATTAGGGTACTACACGTTAGATTTATTTTGTTTTTACAATCACTTAAGGCATTTTTAGGTTCAGGCTCTAGTTCTTGGCTTTTGTGGAAACTTTCAATTACCCTTAGGAGATGGAAAAATAAGTAGATTTGGGAAGGACCCATACAGATTTAAGTGGTGACTTTATTTAAGTTTGGCTTGTTTATTTAATATTTTCTTTGGGTACCAAGTAAGTAAGAGATGTTGTGTTTTGTTTCAGTGGATCTTTTCCAGATTTCCACTAATTTAGCTTCTTTCTTTGAGATTAGATGAATGTCCACTTTGCCAATTCTTGGTTGCTTTCCAAGTAGTGAATATATCCAAGAGCCTCATTATGCAGTAATATAGTACACTTGAGCCTTTCTTTTCCTACAGAAAGGCATTCTGGTCCCTCTTGTAATAAGGAGGGAGGCAGTGATAAGTATAAAAGAGACGTTCGAACAGGATACCAACAAAGTTTGGAAGGCAGGAGACAAACACCTAACACAAAGAAACATTCATTGATCAGTGAATTTATTTATTATCTCCTGCGGGCATAGTATCGTACTAAGTGCTATGACCAAAAAAAAGAAAATGTCCCTGCCTTCAAGCAACTTACAGTGTAGGGTTGGAGCAGGCAAATATAAGTGATGTATGAGTGGCATATAGTATCTGAAGAAGGTACCCCTGATGGTGAAATTCATCTATGAGTGTGTGTTTTGGGCTGCATGAGTCCAACGCGGGACCCACAGATGTGATCACACTGCACACAAAATACCCGTCCTTGATGTATTGTCATGCTACTCGTTGTGGTGTCTGACATTATTTTCTCATTTTTCCCCCTTATCCTTTCTCCCTTAAGAAGGTTTTGCTTAAAAATAGCCACTGCTTTCTTGCTATCAATACATCAGGCTGGTCTACCCTCACCAACTGACTCCCAGTTTGAAGCTGTGATGCAGAATTGTTTGAGCTTGTTTCTCCATGCCCTTAACTGTTTCCTCTGCCCTGATGGTTTTCAGTTGCTCAGTTTCAGGCCTCCCTATAGCAGTTGTTTGTGTATCTTGCTGTCTTTCCTTCTCCTCACATGTCCCACCCAGCATAGCTGTGTTAAAATAAGTGGTATTTAATTGTGTCTCTTCTAGCATAGCTATGTTAAAACAAGCAGAGCTTCAATGTGAGTCAATTGACTACTTTTCAGAGCCTCGTATTTTGTAATCTTGTCTTCCCATATCATATTGAGTCTGGACCATAAATGTTTCTGATTGAACTGCTCAAGGAAGTGGATGTGGCAGATGTGTATCTACTCCAGGTCTCAAAGCCATAGAGAAAGTTGGACACCACTACAGCTCTGTAGACCTTACCTTGTTCTGGAGCCTGGCTCTGTGCTTGCAGCTGCATTGGAGAAGCAGCGTGGCTTAGTGGAAGGAGCCCAAGCTTGGGAGTCAGAGGTCATGGGTTTTAATCCCTGCACTGCCACTTGTCAGCTGTGTGACTTTGGGCAAGTCACTTGACTTCTCTGTGCGTCAGTTACCTCATCTGTAAAATGGGGATTAAGACTGTGAGCCCCACGTGGGACAACCCGATAACCTTGTATCTACCCCAGCGCTTAGAACAGTGCTCGGCACATAGTAAGTGCTTAACAAATGCCATCATTATTGTTATTATTCTGCTCGACAGTCTCCCAAAGGATTACAAATAGTAGAAATGGAAAATAGCCTCATGCTTCCCCTATTCTACAAAAACAAACAAGCAAACAAAAAACCTTCCTTGACCCCAAGGCTCTTTCCAGTTGTCACCCCATCTCCCTTCTACCATATCTCTCCAAATTCCTTGAGCTCATTGTTTACACTCATTGTCTCCAATTCCTCTCCTTCAGTTCTCTCCTTGACTGGTTTCCACCACATTCACTCCCTCTCAGAGGTCACCAATGATCTCCTTCTTGCCAAATCAAACAGCTTCTACTCCATTCTAGTCTTCCTCAACCACTCAGCTGCTTTTAACACTGTGGACCACCTGCTTCTCCTGGAAACATTATCCAACCTCAGGTTCACTGACACTGTCCTCTCCTAGTTCTCCTCCTCATCTATCTGGCTGCTCATTCTCAGTGTGTTTTGAGGGCTCCTTCTCTGCCTCCCACCCCATAATTGTGGGAATCTCTCAAGTCTCAGTTCTGGGTCCCCTTCTATTCTCCATCAATACCCTCTCCATTGGAGATCTCATTCATTCCATCAGCTTCAACTACCATCTCTATGTGGATGATTCTCCAATAATAATTGAAATAATTGTGGTATCTGTTAAGCACGTACTAATATGCAAGACACTTACATCTCCAATCCTGACCTTTCTCCTTCTCTGCAATCTCATATTTCCTCCTGCTTTCAGGACATCTCTACATGGATATCATACCAACAGCTCAAATTAAACAAGTCCAAAGCAGAAGTTCTTATCTTTCCACCCAAACTCTATCCTCGCTATGACTTTCCCATCACTATAGACAGCACCACATCCATCCTGTCTCACAAGCCTATGACCTTGGCCTTATCCTCAACTCATCTCTCTCATTCAACCCATATATTCAATCTGTCACAAAATCCTGTCAGGTTGAACTTCACAGCATCTTCTTCCCTTTTCTCTCCATCCATACTTCTACCACTTTGATCCAAGTACTTACCTATCCCACCTTGAGAATTCCATCAGCCTCCTCGCTGACTTCTCTACCTCCTTTTTCTCCCTGCTTCAGGCCATACTTCACTTGGCTGCTATCGGACCATTTTTCTAAAAATAACATTTATTCCAGGTTTCCTCACTTCTCCAGAACCTGCAGTGGCTGCTCATCCATCTCTGCATCAAACAGAAATTCCCTATCCTTGGCTTTAAATCACTTAATCAACCTGCTCCCTTCTATCTTTCCTCGCTGATTTCCTTCTGCAACCCAGCACATTTACTTTATTAATAATAATAATAATTATTATTATGGTATTTGTTAAGCACTTACTATGTGCCAGGCACTGTACTAAGTGCTGGGATGGATACAAGCAAATTGGGTTGGACACAGTCCCTGTCCCATGAGGGGTTCACAGTCTCAATCCCTACTTTACAAATGAGGTAACTGAGGCACAGAGTAGTTCAGTAACTTGTCCAAGGTCACATAGCAGACAAGCTGCAGAGCTGGGATTAGAACCCATGACCTCCAATTTCCAGGCCCATGCTCTATCCACTATGCCATGCTGCTCTCTCTTTGCTCCTCTAATGCCAACCTATTCAACGTATCTCAATAAGCTCTTGATAAATATGATTGATTGATTGATTGTCTCACCTCTGACTCCTCTCCCATATACTTCCTCTAGCATTCAACTCCTTCTCTCTTCATATCCCAACAGATGTTCACTTTCCCCACATTCAGAGTTTTATTAAAATTACATGTCTTCCAATAGGCCTTCCAAACCCTTCTTTTTTTCCCTACTTCCCCTCCCTTATGCATCATCCTTGCACTTGGATTTCTACCTTTAATCCTTTGCAAGCATTTAGTTTACTGTCCCAAACGCTGACGACAGTGCTTTGCATGCAGTAAGAGCTCAATCAATAAAACTGAATGAATGAATGAATGAATGAATGAATGAATGAACGAATAAATGAAAGAGTTCTGGAGGCCTCGGTTATCTCATCTGTTAAGGAGAAGAAGGTGAAGGCTGAGAGTCCCAGGTGAGACAGAACTGTGTCCAAGGAGATTTTTTTGAATCCACCCCAGCGCATAGTACAATACTCGGCACATTGCAAACGTTTGTGAAGAAATATCAGTAGAACACAAAACAAAGAAAGAAATGAAGAAAACAAGTGTCTTGTCTGGATTTGAATTGGAAGAGAAGGAGTTGTGTTTTGGACTTGGGTAGTTGGAGGTGTAGGTGGAAGGTAGTTCACATGGTCCCAAGGAATTGCATAATGTTGATGGGCGGGGAGACAACAAATCTCTTCCCGATAAGAGGACGTCATAGAGGATGATGAAGTACAAAAAGACCACAGTATGGGTTGAGTGCTGGCTCTCTCTTGAGAAGCTATATCCCCTTCCAAAAGCCATTTCAGCTCTCCTGGTCCACTTTAGCACTTCATCTCAATTTCTCATTGTACTTATATTCACATGCTTTATTATTTAAGCATTAACTCATGCACCTGTATCTCTTTTCCTTCTTTCTCATACCCGTAATTTATTTTCATGACTGTAACCTCCCTCCCACAAGTGCTTAGTACAGGGATCTGCACACAGTAGACATTCAATAAATGCTATTGACTAATCAGCCAATGCATGGATATGCTCTTTGTGGCAGACAATCATCTTTGCTATCTGGTCCTGCTTGGTATCGATCAATAGCATTTATTCGACACATTCTGTGTGCAAACCACGGTGCTAAGCATCTGTGGGAGTACAACATGGAAGTGACACTTCCTACCCACAAGGAATTTACAGTCTAGATGGGGAGGTGGACATGTGATTAAATTATGGATATGTACATGCATGCTGTGGAGCAGAGGGTGGGGTGAATATCAAGTGTTTAAAAGGTATAGATCCAGGTGCCTGGGGGATGCAGAAGGGAGAGAGAGTAGCAGAAAAGAGATTGATCAGGGAAGAGATGTGGAGACGTGTAGGCCCTGCTGAGAGCTCACCTCCTCCAGGAGGCCTTCCCAGACTGAGCCTCTTCCTTCCTCTCCCCCTCGTCCCCCTCTCCATCCCCCCATCTTACCTCCTTCCCTTCCCCACAGCACCTGTATATATGTATATATGGTTGTACATATTTATTACTCTATTTATTTATTTATTTATTTATTTTACTTGTACATTTCTATCCTATTTATTTTATTTTGTTGGTATGTTTGGTTCTGTTCTCTGTCTCCACCCTTTTAGACTGTGAGCCCACTGTTGGGTAGGGACTGTCTCTATGTGTTGCCAACTTGTACTTCCCAAGCGCTTAGTACAGTGCTCTGCACATAGTAAGCGCTCAATAAATATGATTGATTGATTGATTGATTGATTAATTCACCCCTCCCTCAGCCCCACAGTACTTACATATCCATAATTTCTTTAAATATCCCTCTCTCCCTCTAGTCTGTAAGGTCACTGTGGGCAGAGAACATCTCTAACCATATCCCTAGTGCATAGTACAGTGCTCTGCACACAATAAGCACTCAATAAATATGACTGATACTTTGGTGTCATCCTCGACTCCGCTCTCTCATTCACCCCTCACATCCAAGCCGTCACCAAAACATGTTGGTCTCAGCTCCGCAACATTGCCAAGATCCGCCCTTTCCTCTCCATCCAAACCGCTACCCTGCTCGTTCAAGCTCTCATCCTATCCTGTCTGGCCTACTGCATCAGCCTTCTCTCTGATCTCCCATCCTCGTGTCTTTACCCACTTCAATCCATACTTCACTCCGCTGCCCAAATTGTCTTTGTCCAGAAACGCTCTGGGCATGTGACTCCCCTCCTCAAAAATCTCCAGTGGCTACCAATCAATCTGCGCATCAGGCAGAAACTCCTCACCCTGGGCTTCAAGGCTGTCCATCACCTCACCCCCTCCTACCTCACCTCCCTTCTTTCCTTCTCCAGCCCAGCCCATACTCTCCTCTCCTCTGCCGCTAACCTCCTCACCGTGCCTCGTTCTCGCCTGTCCCGCCATCGACCCCCGGCCCACGTCATCCCCCGGGCCTGGAATGCCCTCCCTCTGCCCATCCGCTGAGCTAGTCTCTTCCTCCCTTCAAGGTCCTACTGAGAGCTCACCTCCTCCAGGAGGCCTTCCCAGACTGAACCCCTTCCTTCCTATCCCCCTCGTCTCCCTCTCCATCCCCCAATCTTACCTCCTTCCCTTCCCCACAGCACCTGTATATATGTATACATGTTTGTACATATTTATTACTCTATTTATTTATTTATTTATTTATCTTACTTGTACATATCTATTCTATTTATTTTATTTTGTTAGTATGTTTGGCTTTGTTCTCTGTCTCCCCCTTATAGACTGTGAGCCCTCTGTTGGGTAGGGACTGTCTCTATGTGTTGCCGACTTGTACTTCCCAAGCGCTTAGTACAGTGCTCTGCACACAGTAAGCGCTCAATAAATATGATTGATTGATTGATTGATTGATTGATTGAACAAAGTTAAAACTAATAACGGGTGTAAGGAAAGATGAATTGATGAGTAAATAAGGAATAACCCATCAATCAATCAATCAATCATATTTATTGAGCGCTTACTGTGTGCAGAGCACTGTACTAAGCGCTTGGGAAGTCCAAGTTGGCAACATATAGAGACGGTCCCTACCCAACAGTGGGCTCACAGTCTAGAACCAATCAATCAATGAATGGTATTTATTGAACATGCTAACTGAGAATTTGGGGGAGTACAAAATATGTAATAAAATTATTAATGATGGTAATAACAATAACAACAATAATGGTATTTCTTAAATGTTTACCACGGGTCAAGCTCTGTAGTAAACGCTGGGATAGATACAAGATAATCAGGTCTGACAGTCCCTGTCCCACATGGGAACTATGATCTAAGTAGGTGGAGATAGGATTTAGTCTCCATTTTATAGATGAGGAAACTGAGGCACAGAGAAGTTAAATGAATTACCTAAGGTCACATAGCAGACAGGGTAGGGACTGTCTCTGTATGTTGCCAACTTGTACTTCCCGAGTGCTTAGTACAGTGCTCTGCACACAGTAAGCGCTCAATAAATGCGATTGAATGAATAAATGAATGAAAGACGCAGAGCTGGTATTATAACCCAGGTCCTTTGACTCCTAGGGCTCTGCACTTTCCACTAGGCCACAACGCTTCCCCATAAATGATAAGCATGGATATCTATCTATAAGGCACAAACTAGGGTGATTGAAATTAATAAGAGGAATAAACAGGAATCTCTTAGCATAGATCTTCCACCTGTCCCCATTCCTCTACTCTACTATTAGGAATTCTTTAAGGAGGGTGAAACTGTTTCAATTGCCTCAGACCATTTAACAAACAGCAACAAGACAGGTAGAACCTGGGTCTCCTGAGTCTCAGACTTGTACTTTTTCATTAGAGTATAATGTCAACATTAATTACATCCTGCTGAGAATGATTAAGACATTTTACATTCCATTTAACCCTAAAATGGTTTCACAAGCATCTTGCGGGTGTATTTATTGTAACAACTCTGCAGGGACTACATTTTTGAGTTGATCGTCACAAGAAGAAACAAACTTGCATTTTTTTCTCATTGGCTGCATTAATGAAAATTCATCATTGCAGTAAAAGTTCATGGAAGCATAGCGCTGTAGCATGCTCAAGGAAAATTTACAGAGAAATTGTAGTGTCCAACCTTCTCTACGATTAACAACTATTATCATCACTAGTACTTATTGAGCAGGTATTTCGTGCAGAGTGCTGAAATAAGTACTTAGGAAATATCATTCATTCATTCAATTATATTTATTGAGCACTTACTGTGTGCAGAGCTCTGTACTAAACGCTTGGGAAGTACAAGTTGGCAATATATAGAGATGGTCCCTACCCAACAACGGGCTCACGGTCTAGCAGATGGGCTCACACGGCCTAGTAGCAAGAACATGGGCTTGGGAGTGAGGGGTCATGGATTCTAATTCCAGCTCTGCCACTTGTCTGCTGTGTGACCCTGGGCAAGTCATTTAATTTCTCTGCACCTCAGTTACCTCATTTGTAAAATAGGGATTAAGAGTATGAGTCTCATGGTCATGGGTTCTAATTCCGGCTCTGCCAATGGTCAGCTGTGTGACTTTGGGCAAGTCACTTCACTTCTCTGTGCCTCGGTTACCTCAACTGTAAAATGGGGATTAAGACTGTGAGCCCCACGTGGGGCAACCTGATTACCTTGTATCTGCCCCAGTGCTTAGAACAGTGCTTGGTACATAGTAAGTGCTTAACAAATACCATTATTATTATTATTATTATTATTATTATTATTATCATTATTATTATGTGGGACAGTGACAGTAGCCAACCTGATTATCTTGAATCTACCCCAGCGCTTAGAATGGTGCTTGACACATAGTAAGTGCTTAACAAATATCATTATTACTAGTATTATTATTATTATCCATTTGATTGAAAGCTCTCTGAGAGTGGGGAAGTATCTTTTTCTGTTATTGTACTCTCTCAAACACCTAGTCCTTGGAACTGCACATAGGTGACTCTACTTCATCAACCCATCACTCAGGGTATGTATCGTAGAAGCAGCATGGCCTAGAGGATAGAGCCTGGACCTGGGAATTAGAGGATCTGGGTTCGAATCCTGACTCCCCCACTTGTCTGCTGTGTGACCCTGGGCAAGTCACTTCACTTCTCTGGGCCTCAGTTACCTCATCTGTAAAACGGGACTTGAGACTGTGAGGCCCACATGGAACAGCGACACTGTCCAACCCGATTTTCTTGTATCCACCTCACCATTTAATGCAGTGCCTGGCACATAGTAAGCGCTTAATAAATACCATAATTATTATATTTGTATTATTACTGGGCAATTATTTTGTGCAGATCCCTTTGCTAAGTGCTTGGGAATGGCAGTAGTAGCAGACTTTATGTTCCTGTTGCTCTGTTACTCTGCTGTGTTACCAGAGGATTGCTTTGAGGTCATGTGGTCCTGAATCTTTCTGTGAGGTAACTGGTTTCAATGCAAATAATAATTGGGGCATTTGTTAAGTGCTTACTCTAAGTCAAGCACCATACTCACTGTTGGAGTAGACATAAGATAATCAGGTCCCACAGTGGGGTCACAGTCTAAGGAGGAAGAAGAACAGGTTTTTGAATCCCCATTTTGCAGATGAGGGGGATGAGGCAGAGAAATTAAGTGACTTTCCTATAGTAACACAGCAGACAAGTGGTGGAGCTGGGAACCCAGATCCTCTGACTCTCAACCCCCCGCCCTTTTCACTAGGTCACACTGCTTCCACTAGGCCATGGTGCTGCTTATCCAGTAGCTGTTTGTGGGGAAATGCCCATCACATAGAATGTAACAACAATAATAATAATTATGGTATTTGTTAAGGGCTTACTATGTGCCAGGTACTGTACTAAGCACTGGGGTGGAAACAAACAAATCGGATTGGACACAATCCCTGTCTCATATGGGGCTCACAGTCTCAATTCCCATTTTCCGGATAAGATAACTGAGGAACAGAGAAGTAAAGTGAATTGCCCAAGGTCACACTACAGATAAGTGGGGGATCTGGGATTAGAATCCATGACCTTCTGATTCCCAGGCCTGTACTCTAACCACTATGCAATACTGCAAATCTACTCTGCCATGCAGCAAATGTACATTTGCTGTCCTCAGACCATGAGCAGCCAAACTGAAACGCTACTGTGAAGGGCAAGAGCTCTGGAAGAAATATCTGTTATTGTGGAAACGTGCTAAAAGGAGAGTGTTATAATGGGGAATTGCTGTGTGACTGAGCTCATTCTCTCCACATATTCCCAACTATGTATTCTCTCCCAGGCTCTGTTCTAGCACTCAGTACAGTGCTCTGCACAGCATAAGCACTTACTGAAAGCTATTACTACTAGACGTGGCTCAAAACTGAAACCGATTAATGCTGTAGTGCTGTGATTTATTTTTCCCCAGTAAAAGGGACTGTGCATTCCTTCAGGTTCCATAAAGTATTAAGTCCCTGCCAATACTCAGGGCATTTTCTCACCACTGTCACCACCATTACTGGAACAATAGATTAAAAATGGAATGTTACGATGAGCTAAAGTGTAATGCTGTGAATACTGTTTTAGTCCACAGCCAACAGGGGACTGAAAAATATTCAGACACATAACTTTATTAGGTTAAATATTCCTAAAAATGCTGTGCCTTGTTCAGGGAATTAGTCCATCTTAAACAAGTATTTTATATATATATATGTAAAAAAAATTGCCGAACCCCTATTTCACAATAGTTCATTAGTGCCACCATCACCAGTGAGATGTCTTAGGGAAAGAGTTACATCCTTCCTAATCGCGTGCAGCCCCCAAATAAAGAGAAATTTGCCCTTGGATCCACAATGCCAGCTCCCTGTGGCCCTTGAAATATCTGCTAGTTGCATTTTAGTATGTGCTGGTGTAATAGGTGAACTCTATCAGTCACGGCTAATGTTCCAAGACAGTTGTGCCTCCTTTTGTTTCCATGTTCCCTGGAGGAGACATTCCTGGGGCATGGCTTTGTTTACTCTACAATTTCCTTTTTCAAATCAGTAATCATGTTTGCTTTGCTTCCTCTCCCATTGCTGTTTACTACCTTTGGTTGACCAGATAACTAAGTCAACATATATTAAGAAATACAAAACAATGGAGTAATGTGAATTAGCAGGACTCTGAAAAGACAGAGACATCGGCTGCTGTGTTTTGTACTGTTTAGTCTGGGGGTAATGAACAGCTCACAGATGACCTGATTTCGTTAAACTAGGTCAGAGTCGACTGAAGCACAGCTATAGCTCTCACTCAGTTACATGGCTTCTTTCCTCTTTTTTTTTTCCACCTTGACATGTGAATGCTTTGTGGGAATTGGCTTTGAGTTTTGTCAATACGGTCACTAAATATCCACTGAAATAATTAGTCTCGTTTTCCTTTCACCTCTGCCTGTGTTTCAGCAGTGCCAGAGTGATGGAGAGGATGCGGGAATGGAACAGTTGCAGATGGTATACTGTCTTTAAGTGGCTGAAAGGAAGCCTCAATTATATAGTTGCAGCATTTTCCTGTTGAACAGAGTACATGGAGTTACAGCATCTTATTTGAGGAGTCTATTGTCAGAAGCAATTGAATGAATAAAAAAGACATTTTGTGAAGTAAACAAAGCTTTTAATAATAGGTCCAACCTTGCTGAAAAACATGTAGGTGGTAGGAACCAGTCCTGACAATTTCATATGGAGCTCCACTTTCAGCTAGGTTTGAGGGTTGGAGACAAAATGAGAAATATGAACAGAGCAAGAGAAAGAGGAAAGAGAAGGACAGAGGGAAAAGAAAGAAGAAGAAGAAGAAGAAGAAGAAGAAGAAGAAGAAGAAGAAGAAGAAGAAGAGGAAGAAGAAGAAGAAGAAGGAGAAGAAAAAGAAGAAGGAAGAAGAAGAAGAAGAAGAAGAAGAAGAAGCAGAAGAAGAAGAAGAAGAAGAAGAAGGAAACATGAAAGAAAAAGAGAAGATGGGATGAAAAGGAGAACACAGGGAAAAAGGGAAACTCACCCCATAGAAACTTCAGCCCTAAGCCTCACTCACCCCACTTTGACCTCCAGCCCATCACTTAGTGATAACTCAAGCAATAGAAAGTCACCTGAAGAATTTGAAGATGACTTTCTTCACTATTTTGGATTGTCCTTCGAATCCCCCAAATTTGTGATCCTTCATATGTGAGTAAGAATGAGCAGATGACAAATTGTGTATATTCTTGAACCCATTATGTTGCAACATTGGAAGCGCTTAACAAATACCATAATTATTAAGTATACGATGACCCTTGAAAATTAAGTGACCAAAATGTATTAAGCTAGTCTACATAATAATGCATTTAACCATAAAATGAATAAATGAATTATTCAGTTGACGACATATTGTATATGTCTACTATGTATATACACATTATTTTTCATATATCCATTGGTAAAATTTTTCCTTGTTGAGTTGCTTTACTTAAACACTGGATGCTTTCAGGTGTCTCTCTGTAAAGTGTGTCTTTGCTTTGGTGCCTGAACGTCAAATGTTTTCATGGATGGTGTCCCATGAATCTTTTTCAAGTATATCACTTGCTGCCTTGATGGTGTCACATTGAGTAGTGGGCTCAGAGAAGCCTGGTCAATCAGTCCATTGTTGTGCCGTTCAACTGAACATCCCCAGTTGACTCACCAATTTTTCCAAAAAGAGGGACACAGATCTGTAGCTAATGCTGCTTTCTTACAATCCCACTCCTCCTCATCCCTCTCTTTCCTTTCCTTTGAAGCCCACACCACCTGCCTCTAACACCCACTCCAATTACTGTTCATTTTTATTTACCTCCCATTGGGCTTCGCTTCCAATTTCTGAATCATTTTGACCCCTTTCTCACTTTCTTTCTCCCTTTCTCCACACCAAAATGGATCCGTGGGTCTTCAACAGCCGCATGAATGTCTGACGACCTTGTCACGGCCTGTTTCTTCACACTGACCAACTCCACTGGCCTTTTGCTCCTTTCCTCATCACCCACTCACCAACTTGGTCATATGATCAAACACACAATCAATCAATCAGTTATATTAATTGAGCACTTACTGTGGTCTGAACACTGTACGATGCTCTTGGGAAACATAGTTGGTAGACATGGTCTCTGCCTGCTTGGAGCTAACAGTTCACAGGAGGAGATAGACATTAAAATAGAGCAGCATGGCCTAGTGTCAAGAGCACAGGCCTGGGAATCAGAGGTCGTGGGTTCTAATCCATCTCCGCCACCTGTCTCCTGTGTGACCTTGGGCAAGTCACTTAACTTCTCTGTGCTTCAGTTATCTCATTTGTAAAATGGGGATTGAGACTGTGAGCCCCACATGGGACAACCTGATTACCTTGTATCTACCCCAGTGCTTAGAACAGTGCTTTGCACGTAGTAAATTCTTAACAAATGCCACTATTATTATTATTATTATAAAGGATAGAAGGTCTCATAATTTCTACTCACTATATTATCTTTACCTTCACCAACTCTGAAATTCCACTCTCTGAACAAAGTCTCCTGACCTTCATTCTCGACCAACCCAACCAACCACAAATCTGTTCTGATCACCCACTGAGACCTCCAATATTTTTACCCTATTTAATTTTCTAAAGTCATCATACCCTACTTTGTCTCCACACCCAACCTACTGTGTCTGCACACAAAAATCCACACCCTCAGCACCACCCTGTCTAATTCAATCCCTCACTATCTTGTCCTTCCATCAATCTCATACCATTCATTCATTCATTCAATTGCATTTATTGAGTGCTTATTGTGTGCAGAGCACTGTACTAAGTGTTTAACCCACAGCCCTATATCACCCACAGAGTATGCATCATCAGCTATTGCATATGAGCTACAAAATGTTGCTGGCAGAAATCAGCAGTGTGACCGAGTGATTTAGAGGACATAGTACAAGCACGAGAGTTAGAAAGACCTAGGTTCTAATCCCAGCTCCTCCATATGCCTGCTGCGTCACTTAACTTAAGTCACTTAACTTTTCTGGGACTCAGTTACTACATCTGTAAAATGGGGATTAAGAGTGCGGGACAGGTTCTGTGTCCAACCTGATCAGCTTGTATCTACCCCAGCAGTTAACATCGTGCTTGGCACATAGTAAGTGCTTAACAAGTACCATAATTATTATCAATTAGTATTTATTACATCTAGACACCAGGCTGATCTCATCCAACTAAAATTAATCCTCACCTGCTTAAATTCTGCCTTCTCATTCATCTGGAAACAACACTTCTCCATCTTTATTGACTACCATGTGGCGTGGTTCAGTAGAAAGGGCACGGGCTTTGGAGTCAGAGGTCATGGGTTCAAATCCCGGCTCTGCCAATTGTCAGCTGTGTGACTTTGGGCAAGTCACTCAACTTCTCTGGGCCTCAGTTACCTCAACTGTAAAATGGGGATTAAGACTGTGAGCTCCCCGTGGGACAACCTGATCACCTTGTAACCTCCCCAGCACTTAGAACAGTGCTTTGCACATAGTAAGCACTTAATAAAAATGCCATCATTATTATTACCATACTCATTGCCTAAATCAGCTTTGGCAGTTTTGGAGTTTTAACTCCTTCCTCAGAGGAGCAAATTTCTAATCTCAGTTCCACCACTTGTCTGCTGTGTGACCTTGGTCAAATCCCTTAACTTCTCCATGCCTCAGTTATCTCATCTGTAAAATGGGGATTAAGACTGGGAGCCCCATGCAGGACAGGGACTGTGTCCAACCTGATTAACTTGTACCTACCCCAGCACTTAGTAATAATGATAATAGTAATAATAATAATAATGGTATTTGTTAAGCACTTACTATGTGCCAAGCACTGTTCTAAGCACTGGGGTAGATAAAAGATAATTAGGTTGTCCCACCTGGGGCTCACAGTCTTAATCATGAGAAGCAGTCTTGAGAAGCAGCGTGGCTCAGTGGAAAGAGCCTGGGCTTTGGAGTCAGAGGTCAGGGGTTCAAATCCCGGCTCCACCAGTTGTCAGCTGTGTGACTTTGGGCAAGTCACTTCACTTTTCTAGGCCCCAGTTCCCTCATCTGTAAAATGGGGATGAAGACTGTGAGCCCCCCGTGGGACAACCTCATCACCTTGTAACCTCCCCAGCACTTAGAACGGTGCTTTGCACATAATTAGCACTTAATAAATGCCATCATTACTATTATTATTAATCCCCATTTTACAGATGAGGTAAGAAAAGTTAAGTGACTTGCTCAAAGTCCCACAGCTGATAAGTGGCAGGGCTGGCAATAGAATCACAACCTCTGACTCACAAGCCCGTGCTCTTGTCACTAGCACTGCCACTAGTACAGTGCTAAGCGCTTAGTACAGTGCTCTTCACACAGTAAGCGCTCAATAAATACAATTGAATGAATAAGCCACACGGCTTCAGTGCCTGGCACAGACTAAGTGCTTTAACAAACATCATTTAAAAGAAAGTTAAGAAGTGACTATATGCGCACAAAGCAAAACGGGTAGCCATTTGAAAAGACAGCACTTCGGACCTGTATATTTCACACTGGAGCAAGTGTTTCCAGCTTTGCTTTTAATCAGGGCTAGAGGACTAATTTAAAGATAATATTTTGGGATCAAGTCAGGCATAGCTATAAGATTGCAGTAGGGACTGTCTCTATATGTTTCCAACTTGTTCTTTCCAAGCGCTTAGTACAGTGCTCTGCACACAATAAGCGCTCAATAAATACGATTGATTGATTGATTGATTGATTGATTGCATGCTCATTCTCGCCCCCTGCTGGTCGGTCAGGCTAACTGAGGGCTGCTTCCCAGAAGCCTTTGGGGTCTGTATGGCTTCCCCTAGGCCACTATCAGCCTGATGATGATGATGATAATGGCATTTATTAAGCTCTTACTATGTGCAAAGCACCGTTCTAACCGCTGGGGAGGTTACCAGGTGATCAGGTTGTCCCCCGGGGGGCTCACAGTCTCCATCCCCATTTTACAGATGAGGTAACTGAGGCACAGAGAAGTTAAGTGACTGATGAACTCCAAAGACAGCTCTGAAGCTCTCCAGGGTAGCAGAGGAGAGAACAAAGGAGCCGGGGACTGGTGTCAATCAATGGAATTTATTCATTCATTCAATCGTATTTATTGAGCACTTACTGTGCAGAACACTGTACTAAGCTCTTGGGAGAGTACACCACAACCGACTTGGTAGTCACAATCCCTGCCCACAATCAATCAATCAATCAATCATATTTATTGAGCGCTTACTGTGTGCAGAGCACTGTACTAAGCGCTTGGGAAGTACAAGTTGGCAACATATAGAGACAGTCCCTACCCAACAGTCTGGAGGAGGATACAATCAGCTTGAAACGCTATCAATCCACTCATCAATGGTATTTCTTGAGCTCCTACTGTACTTGTGCAAAATATGGTTCCAATCATTTGCGAGAATGCTAGAGAGTTCATAAGCACTCATGCTATGAGAGTTCATAAAATTGAATGAATAATAGGTCAAGTGCTCTGCAAATATTACCCCATTCATATATTTGTGCTCTTCACAAATATCTGTTGGGTCCCCAAGACTGATTTCTCTCTGTACAGATTTTGCTAGAAATGCACATTCTCTAAAAGGTGCTTTCTGAAAAATGTCCTCCCATCTCTGTTGACGGCACTACCATCCTTCCCATCTCACAAGCCCACAACCTTGGTGTCATCCTCGACTACGCTCTCTCATTCACCCCTCACATCCAAGCTGTCACCAAAACCTGCCAGTCTCAGCTCCGCAACATTGCCAAGATCCGCCCTTTCCTCTCCATCCATACCACTACCCTGCTCATTCAAGCTCTCATCCTATCCCGTCTGGACTACTGCATCAGCCTTCTCTTTGATCTCCCATCCTCGTGTCTCTCCCCACTTCAATTCATACTTCATGCTGCTGCCCGGATTGTCTTTGTCCAGAAATGCTCTGGGCATGTTACTCCCCTCCTCAAAAATCTCCAGTGGCTACCAATCAATCTGCGCATCAGGCAGAAACCCCTCACCCTGGGCTTCAAGGCTGTCCATCCCCTCGCCCCCTCCTACCTCACCTCCCTTCTCTCCTTCTCCAGCCCAGCCCGCACCCTCCGCTCCTCTGCCTCTAATCTCCTCACCGTACCTCGTTCTCGCCTGTCCAGCCATCGACCCCCGGCCCATGTCATCCCCCGGGCCTGGAATGCCCTCCCTCTGCCCATCCGCCAAGCTAGCTCTCTTCCTCCCTTCAAGGCCCTACTGAGAGCTCACCTCCTCCAGGAGGCCTTCCCAGACTGAGCCCCTTCCTTCCTCCCCCCCCTCGTCCCCCTCCCCCTCACCCCCCTCTCCATCCCCCCCATCTTACCTCCTTCCCTTCCCCACAGCACCTGTATATATGTATATATGTTTGTACATATTTATTACTCTATTTATTTATTTTACTTGTACATATCTATTCTATTTATTTTATTTTGTTAGTATGTTTGGTTTCGTTCTCTGTCTCTCCCTTTTTAGACTGTGAGCCCACTGCTGGGTAGGGACTGTCTCTATATGTTGCCAACTTGTACTTCCCAAGCACTTACTACAGTGCTCTGCACACAGTAAGCGCTCAATAAATGCATTTGATTGATTGATTGATTGATTGATTCCCCTGTGTAAGCCCAGTGGGATGTTTTTAATATTTTAGCCCATGATTCAGTGGTTTAGAATTGGATTTCAGAGAAATCTTGAATCTCTATCTTCACTGTGGAGATATAATCTGTATCATGCTTCTAACTACATGGAATATAGGTCAGAATACTGAAGATTAATCTCCATAATCTGTCAAGGAGGGAACAGAAGATCTTCATAAGACGATACCTTCTAGGACTTCACAAATGTAGTGCTACAAAAAATATAAATATCAAGTGCAAAAATGCAAAAAAATGCCTTCAAGGAGCTTACTATCTATTAGGGAAGACAGTAAAATAATGGACTTATAGAAGGAAGAAGGAAAGGGGGCTCTTAGGATGAGTCAGTGCTTAGGTAATAAGGTCAGATATGTACACAATAATAATAATAATAATAATAACAATGATAATAATAATAACAACAATAATGGTGTTTGTTAAGCACTTACTATGTGCCAAACACTGTTCTAAGTGCTGATAGATACAAGGTAATCAGGTTGGACACAATCCCTGCCCCACATGGTGCACATAGACTAGTGGGTAGAGCATGGGCCTAGGAGTTGAAAGGTCATGAGTTCTAATCCCGACTCCACCGCGTTTCTGCAGTGTGGCCTTGGGCAAGTCATTTCACTTCTCTGGGTCTCTTGCCCCATCTGTAAAATGGGGATTAAGACTGTGAGCCTCAAGAAGGACAAGGGACTGTGTACAACCCAATTTTCTTATATCCACCCTCAGTGCTTAGTAGAGTGCTTGGCACATAGAAAGTACTTAACAAATATCACAATTATGATTATGATTATGATTAATCCCCATTTTCCAGATGAGGTAACCAAGGCACAGAGAAGTGAAGTGACTTCACCCGGGGTCACTCAGCAGACAAATGGCAGAGTCGGCATTAGAACCCACATCCTACAACTCCCAAGCCAGTGCTTATAAGTGCTATAGCTGGTCATGAGAACATATGTGCCTTTTTATTAATGGTATTTGTCAAGTGCTTACTACATGCCAAGCCCTCTTCTAAGCGCTAGGGTAGATAAAAGATTATTAGATTGGATACAGTCCCTAACCCACATAGGGCTCACAGTCTAAAATGGAGGGAGGAGGATTTAATCCCCATTTTACACATGAAGTAACTGAAGTACAGATAAGTGAAGTGATTTGTTAAGATCACTTAACAGAAAAGTGGAGAAGCCATTAAAACCCAGGTCCTCTCACTCCCGGGCCTGTGCCTTTCCCACTAGGTCAGCCTGCTTCCCTAAATGTGCTTAGGTGGCACATTTAACCTAAGATCACTGTGGAGAGGGAACGTGTCCATTTATTGTTATGCAGTACTCTTCCAAGCATTTAGTACAATGCTCTGCACACAGTAAGCACTTGATAAATAATAATAATAACAATAATAATAATAATAATAATAATGGCATTTGTTAAGCACTTAGTATGTGCAAAGCACTGTTCTAAGCGCTGGGAGGATACAAGGTGATCAGGTTGTCCCACGTGGGGCTCACAGTCTTAATCCCTGTTTTACAGATGAGGTAACTGAGGTTTAGAGAAGTGAAGTGACTTGCCCAAAGTCACACAGCTGACATTTGGCGGAGGCGGGATTTGAACCTATGGCATCTGACTCCAAAGCCCGGGCTCTTTCCACTGAGCCACGCTGCTTCCCAGTCTGCAAATGCAATTGAATGAATATCATTTTACATGTTCTATTAATTGAGCATTTTTTCCTACTTGTAAATTATTATGTGTGCTTCTGCTAGAGCGTACCCACCTAGTGCAGGGATTCTATATTCTACTGTACTCTCCTTCGTGCTTAATACAGTGCTTCCCACACAGTAGATGCCCAATAAGTATGATGTGGCACTGCTAGAGTGACAGCTGGGGAGATTAGAAATTAATCAGTTAGGTGGATCTTCTAGCATCAGTTCAACTGAAGAAAACTTGTGAGGTTTTGAGCTGCAAGCTCACTGTGGGCAGGGAATGTGTCTTTTTATTGTTATAAGGTACTATTCCAAGCGCTTAGTACAATGCTCTACACACAGTAAGTGCTCAGTAAATATGACTGAATGAATAATAGGTCAAGTGCTCCACAAACATTACCCCGTTCATATATTTGTGATCTCTACAAATATCTGTTGGATCTCCAAGACTGATTTTCTCTGCACAGATTTTTCTAGAAATGCAAATTCTCCAAAAAAAAAAATGTTTTCTGAAAAATGTCTTCCCCTGTGTAAGCCCAGTGGGATGTTTTCCATATTTTAGCCCATGATTCAATGATTTAGGATTAGATTTCAGAGAAATCTTGAGTCTCTGAAGAAGGTTGATCTGTTATCAGCCTTCTAACTACATGGAATATAGGTCAGAATACTGGAAATTCATCTCCAGAATCTGTCAAGGAGGGAGCAGAAGATCTTCATAAGATCACAACTAGGACTTTTAAAATGCTACGAAAAATGTAACTATCACCCAATGACATTTTAATCTCTAAACTGAACCCTCAACACATTCTGAAAATTCAAGTGGTTACATTTTATTTTGGGGGTTTAAATGGACCCATTTCAAATAAACACACACACACACACACACACACACACACACACACACACACACCATGGCTCATTATTTTTCTGTTCTTTCACCTAGATTTCAGACTAAGATTAATGAAGTACAACTGCATAAAAAGTCAACTTCTTAATGAAAACCTCTGCATGTCATTTTTATTTAGTCCAATTATTTTGTTCAATATTAAATTTCTTTTTTGTTTGAAAAGTAGGACAAAAATTTTAATTGAGAAAAAAGGAAGAAGTATTGGATTGATTTAGTTGTCTTCTCAAGCATTTTTGTAAGCAAAGTGGTTTACAAAAATTATGTATTATGTTACTATTTAAGCTCAGAAACATTCAGAATTTTGCCCGTGTTTCATGAATTATCAGGGAACAATCACCCTCATGCCTTTGTGAACTACTCTTCCCTGTTTCTTGGTTTTCTGTCACCTGTACCCCCAAATCATACCCCTCTTCTCTTTTTTATGGCATTTGTTAGGGCTTATTATGTGTCAGGCAATGTACTAAGCACTGTGTCAGATACAAACTAATGAGGCTTAGACGTAGTCCATGTCCCACGTGGGGCTTAGTCTTAAACCCCATTTTACAGATGAGACAGCTGAGGTACAGAGACATTTAGAGACTTGTCCTAGGTCACACAGCAGCAAATGGTGGAGCCGGGATTAAAACCTGCATCCTTCCAACTCCCAGGCCACTGTTCTATCCACTAGGCCATGCAGCTTCTCTTCCACTCCTCCCACCCCAAGCTCCAGTATCTTTTTTTATAACTCTATTCCTAGCAACAATTATTGCCACCAACAGGCCCAGCTCAGTGCTGTTTTACTGCCTTTGCCCACTTCCCAGGCACAATCAAGAAGGTCCAGGGACAAGCTACTGGCTTAGACACTGCTATCCATGGTGGCCATACCCACAGTAACAGTCATTGCCCCTCTCCTACCCCGGTCTGTCCCTGTCTTCAACCCACAGTTGGGCTGGGGTGTAAGGCGAGGCTCCAAATGGGAACTTGAAGCAAAGGTAGTGGATATAATAATAATAATAATAATGATGATGGTATTTGTTAAGCGCTTACTATGTGCAAAGCACTGTTCGGAGTGCTGGGGGAATACAAGGTGATCAGGTTGTCCCACATGGGGCTCACACTCTTAATCCCCAATTTACAGATGAGGGAACTAGGGCACAGAGAAGTGAAGTGACTTGCCCAAAGTTACACAGCTGACAATTGGCAGAGCTGGGATTTGAACCCATGGCCTCTGACTCCAAAGCCTGAGCTCTTTCCACCGAGTCACACTGCTTCTCTATTACGCTACGGGGACCACGAACATGGGGAGGGTGGATCTGTGTCTAGGGCCTCTGCTACCACTCTATTATAAGCACTCATCTTATCCTGCCTGTATTACTGCAGCAGCCTCCTTGCTGATCTCCTTGTCTCCTGTCTCTCCCAACTCCAGGCCATACTTCACTCTGCTGCTCATATGATTTTTCTAAGAAAATATTCAGGATGTCTCTCCCCACTCTTCAGAAAATCCCAGTGGTTGCCTTTCCACCTCTACATCAAACAAAAACTTCTCACCATTGGCTTTGAAGCGCTCCACCACCTAGTCCCCTTCTACCTCACCTCGCTACTCTCCTTCTACAATCCATCCAGCACATTTCTTTGCTCCTCTAATGCTAACCTTATCATCGTACCTTAATCTCACCTATCTCACTCCCGACCACTAGCACACATCCTGCCTCTGGCCTTCCCTCCTCAAATCCGATGGATAATTACTCTCCACCACTTGGGTAGGGACTGTCTCTGTATGTTGCCAACTTGTACTTCCCAAGCGCTTAGTACAGTGCTCTGCACACAGTAAGTGCTCAATAAATGAGATTGATTATTGAAGGCAAATCTCCTCTGTGACACCTTCCCAGACTAAGCCCCTCCTTCCATCTTTTCCCAATCTCTTCTGCATTACCCTGACTTGCTCCTTTGTTCATCCCCCCTCCCAGCCCTACAGCACTTATATGCATATCTGTAACATTTATATATATGTTAGTGTCTGTCTCTCCTCTAACGTCCAAGACTTTATGCTTATTGTGGGCAGGGAAAGTGTCTATTTGTTGTTGTATTGTACTCTCCCAAGTGCTTAGTACAGTGCTCTGCACAGAGTAATCTCTCAATAAATAAAATTGAATGAATGAACTATATTTGAACCAGTGGGCATGAAAAGAGCTTGGGAAGCACAGAAGAGAGACCAGGAATAAAAAGTGGATTGGCCTATGAAATTTTGCCTAGTCACTGCCATGACTGAAGTCTTTTTACACTCCCAAATCAGAAGTAAGATGAGCCTTTTCTACTGGAAAAACATAATTCCAAATATTATTTTATGGTATGTGTTAAGTACTTACTATGTGCCAGCCAATGTATTAAGTACTGGGGTAGATATTCAGGTTGGACACAGTTCATTTCCCACATGGGGTACACAAGTTTAATCCCCATTTTACAGATGAGGTAACTGACGCAAAAAGAAGTTGATGATGGCATTTATTAAGCGCTTACTATGTGCAAAGCACTGTTCTAAGCACTGGGGAGGTTACAAGGTGATCAGGTTGTCCCACGGGGGACTCCCAGTCTTCATCCCCATTTTACAGATGAGGTAACTGAGGCCCAGAGAAGTGAAGTGACTTGCCCAAAGTCACACAGCTGTCAATTGTCAGAGCTGGGATTTGAACCCATGACCTCTGACTCCAAAGCCCATGCTCTTTCCACTGAGCCACGCTGCTGTGACTTGCCCAAGTTCACACAGCAGACAACTGGCTGACAAGATCACTTTTTACTATGTGTCTTCAGAATGTCTGCCAGAGAACAATTCAGAGTCAGTCCAGGAAGAATGTGAGTGGGAACTTCCTCCTCCCTTCTTGAATTTAAAAACTCTGCCTGACTTGCAGATTGGGTCTCATTCTCATAAAGAAGCAGCATTGCTCAGTGGAAAGAGCATGGGCTTGCGAGTCAGGGGTCATGGGTTGAAATCCCACCTCCTCCACTTGTCAGCTGTGTGACTTTGGGCAAGTCACTTAACTTTTCTGGGCCTCAGTTCCCTCATCTGTAAAATGGGGATTTAGACTGTGAGCTCCACATGGGACAACCTGATCACCTTGTATCCTCCCCAGCACTTAGAACAGTGCTTTGCATTTAGTAAGCACTTAACAAATGCCATTATTATTATTGTTATTATTGTTATTATTGTCTCCTTACAGAAACTTCCCCATTCCCGAAGGATGCTGGGATATATGTGGTGAGGCTAAGCTTTCTACTTGCTCTTTTGCCTTTTTTGCCTTTGGTTCTACATCCAGAAGGCATTTCCATATACAGTCCCTACCCACTGAAATACCAGTGCATTAAATTATGGCTCTTACGGCTTTTACCCTCCACATTTTAGAGTGACTTTTCAGTATGGCCATATGTATAGGGCTTTTGTTTCCCTGGATGAAAAGAGGCATGACTATTTTTAAAATGAAACAGGTGGAGAAATCTTCGTTTTACAACCTTAGCCTCATCTTGTATACATTTGAACAAAGTCACCACAGTGGTATAGCCAAGCCAAAGAAAAGAGATCAAACCCTCCGCCTTGAAAAGCTTATGGAATTCAATAGCATCTGATCTGGCATTATTGCATCCATTACCAGACCACAGTTCAGTCAGGTGTTAGTTTCAATTAACCTGAGATTCAGGTATTGAAGCCTTCTTGTCGGCCAATTACTCACATAATTACATGGCGTAGGACCACAGAATAGACTCAGCCATCATGCTAGGCATGTGTGATTACAGAAGAAAGGAGGAATTCAGAGGGTGTGGGAGTAAGCAGAGCTCCAATGATTATGGACAAAAGTGGTCTTTATAAAAGGAAGCTTATTTACTGGGCTCTGCCTGATCTCTTGAATACAGGAACTGTGCCAATGCTGTTTGTGTGATGCCTCCCAACCTTTGTCTTTGTCTGATATCATCATCATTATATGGGATTAGCAGTAGCAGTAGTAGTAATAATGGTAATAGAATTGAGAATTCATTAGGCACTAACAATACGCACCATTTGGAACATGAAAAAGACAGTGCCCTGTCCTTACAGTCTCATTCAAGAGATAAGTTGGCCAATCCATTGATAGAAAAGTGAGAACACATTTAGAACAAGCAATACTAAGATCAGAGTTCTTGGAAACCAAATTACAGCCATATGGAGAGTGTAATGAAACGATTGGCAAGATTCTCCTTAATCCAAAACCTTTGCAGGCCAGGAAATCCCATGGCATACAAGGCCACTGACATTTTTACCTGAATCAACCCACTAGCTCAAGCTAAATGAATGACTGTTTGTATAACTCAGATCTGCTCAAATCAATCCTTCATGGGCCTCCCCTTAAGGATCACCTTGGGTCAAAGATCAAAGGTCATTGAGGTTCTCAAGTCTCTACAGTCTTTGTACTCTTTCAAGAATGGACAACTCTTCAGAGAACAAGAAAAGCAAATATTGTGGGAACTTGAATGGATAAAATGGCCGCAACATGTCAGCAAAAAAAAAAATCCATAACAGAAAAATCTGTTATCCCTAATTAATTTATATTTTTATCAATAAAAAATGTTTAATAGGGAAGTAATCAAAGAACTATCTGATGCCACAACTGCTGTGTTATGACTATCCCACAATCATCTGACCATTGCTATAATGATTAAGATACACCCACATCTGTTTAAGAGGTGATGTAACTAAACATCATGTATTCAGAAAGGCTGAATGCAGGGGCTGCTCCTGAAGAAAAATACACATGAATTTTAAACTGCGTTTTATCATATTATACCTTTCTTTTGACTTTTAGACCTTCCCAACCCTCTTTATTTGATTAATAACATTACATTCACAGGGAAAACAGCATCCATCTACCTTAAAATAACTTAAACAAGAGAATTATGTGTAGTCAATAGGCCTGATGATTTATATTTTTTCAGTTCAGACTTTCAAAATCAGAGTTTTTTTAGCTAAAAATTATATACTGTAGCAGTGTGGCTCAGTGGAAAGAGCCCGATCTTGGGAGTCAGAGGTAATGGGTTCAAATCCTGGTTCTGCCACTTGTCAGCTGTGTGACTTTGGGCAAGTCACTTCACTTCTCAGGGCCTCAGTTACCTCACCTGTGAAATGGGGATTAAGACTGTGAGCCCCACGTAGGACAACCTGAGCACCTTGTATCTCCCCCAGCACTTAGAACAGTGCTTTGCACATAGTAAGCACTTAACAAAATGCCATCATTTATAAAGGATTTAGATTCTTGAATCATACCAAAATGAATTTGGTACATTTGAATACTCTTAATTGCAGGAAATCTGATGCACGTTACCTATTAAAATATAACTTTTCTCTGAACTATTCTCTTGAGGCAGCAAAACACAAAGTAATCCCAAAACATGCCAAGATGTTTGGCCATGATTTTTAAAAATTCATACTAGAAGATTTCAGGGGAGGGAGTATTTTTTAAAGTCCATTATTTTGTTTTGTCTTGCTATCTGCTCAACACAGAAGAGAACCCACATATATTTCCAGGATACAAGTAGTAATTTCAAAGTACAGAAGCTGGTCAACAGAAGGGCCAAAAAACTGCAGTTCTCATTTGGGCATAAGTGCTTCATAATCAAAAGGCAATTTTCCCCCAGTTGACCCTGTCCTTTCATTGAAGTTCATTGCCTGGGGAACAGAAGAACCGTATTTACTGAAGGAATACCCCGAGTTTGATCGGATAGAATGACAGGGATGGAAGGGTCCTGATTTCAGGCTATTATTTATTCCTATGGCCTTGAAGCTTTGAAATTTTAACCCAGGTTAGATGATGCCCCTGTAAAACGGACCAACGTATGTTTAGAGGCTTTATGGACTAGGCCAAATGCCTGGCCCAGAGCGAAGGTCAGTGAAGCCCTGATCCTTTTTTAGTTCCATTTGACCTGAAACTGGAAGGCAGATGGGCTGTTCAGTACCTGCCTGAGGGACTCCGGAGATGGAAAGATTGATAGATTTCTGTCGATGCTTTAATGTGGTCGCCTGATTTTTCACCTAGAAGAACTGCTTTTAAAAAGAGAGTCATACATTCATTTGTTTCCTCCCACACTCAAAGAAAACAGGCAATTTTACCTGATTACACACAGAGTAGTAGCAGAGGTTTGGGAAGGCTGGAGGGAGTCTCAGAGGAGCAGCCTCAAAAGCTAAAGATAAGATGGAGTAAACAAATAAATTATAAGCAAAATGTGAGAAGATAAACATCAGGGTGCCCTTAGGAGAAGTGGCTGGGTAAGCATCTTAAATTCAAAACCAAACATAGATCATCTTCAAGGGAAGTGGGAAACATTGGAACCTTTTGGGATATTTAAAGATCACAGTGTGTATAATAAGAGAAAATGAAAAAAAAAATGAGAGAAAGAGAAGGCTTCTTTAATTTCCACAGCATTTCCATTCTCAAAATTAGGAGGATAGCTGATCTGAAGCACAAGCCTTGAAGCCTCTGTTAGAAACATTACTGAAGAGTGAAGAATTCCACTAAAAGTAATGTAATATTAATTCATTCAATCATATTTATTGAGCACTTACTGTATGCAGAGCACTATACTAAGCGCTTGGGAAGTACTAGTACAAGTTGGCAAGATAATAGTAATAGTTCACGTAATAGTTCACTCTCCTCCTAGTTTTCTCTCAGAAAAGATCTTAAAGGACTATCATGACACTAGGAAAATGTTACCAAATTTCTCACTAAGAAAGCAAATTTTTACATTTTGGTGATGAATAAGCTCTTTATTTTCTAGACAGAGTGCAAATGGAGGCATAGGGAAGATTATTAAGGAGGCACTAACAAGGGAATACTAGTCTTAGGCTAATTTTTTAGCAGCTATTTATTTTTTCATTAAACAAAGTCTGCAGTTGCAAGGATTGTTGTTACGAAGTCCCCGAAGTCCCATAAAGCATGGTAATGTGAGTAAGTTTTCAGTATTTAGTAAGTCTAGCCCCAGGATTTTACTATTACCTAATGTTTCCATTCTGTGTTACTATGAAAACTCTATAAATGGCACCTTTCATGAGCTAGCTCTTCAGAGACTGGTGGATTGTTCCTACAACATGCTGTTGGTGGATCCTTTTTTTAAAACAAACACACTTTGACCACTTTATTAAGAGTTTTCATATGAAAGCAGAATTGTCCCACTCTGAGCCATTATATCTGATGACATTCCTAATACCGGCCATTGTTTGTAGAAAGACACCAATGTCTACTCTTGCGTATCTGCTGACCAAAGCACATAGAATAAGCATAGCTTTGGACAAACAGCTTAGCATAGAGTTTATTTGAATTTCCTGATTCACTGGTGAGCTTTCCATAAAGGAAATGCCACTATTATAGAAGGATTGGATTTTATCTAGAGCCTGAAAAAACATCATTTGTTCTTCTGTGTCAATATAGTTGATGAGCCCTTATCTAGGCTACACTGGAAATGAGTTATTTCAACATAAAAAGAAAAGGAATGTTTAGCCTGTTGGGATGTCCCAGCTAACTCACTACCAGTAAGATTTCAGCTCACTATGTAACTTTGGCTCTGAATAGCAGTCTTTGCAGAATTAAAACACAATTTGGTTTGATTTTAACGGGTCTGAGGAGATTTAATGGTTATCCTAGTTAATTTGGTAACGTTCAGAATTACTTATGTTAACTCAAAGAGACAAAACTGAACTCAGACCTGGGTTTGTGACATGAAGTTTGAGAGATCGTGATTATTTGGGAAGAACCTTGGACAGTTAGTGTGATGATGTAAAGGTGAATGAGGATAAAATGACGATTAGCACAGGAGTCATTGGTGCCTTGTAGAAGTATCTTCATTTTCCAAAATGGTTCTAAAATGATGCATTATTCTTGTCGGACGGTACCCACTCACCACTTGAGATCTGTAGTATCTGTAGTAGCTGAACTGACATGTGCCCACAGCTTCTAGCTACATGGTTTTATATGTTTCCCATTCATTTATGTACCTGGTCTATGTGGGTAGAGAAGGTGTCTACTAACTCCACTTTATTATACTCTGAAGCCCTTAGTACAGTGATCTGAAGACAGTAAGTGCTCATGAATACCATTGATTGATGGAACTATTTCAAACCCAGCTGTTATAGGACACCATTCTGGGGAAATGTGGGGCTGTACATCTTTTTTTTTTTTTTAATGGTATTTCTTAAGCACTTACTATGTGCCAGACACTGTACTAAGCACTGGGGTATATACAGTATCATCAGGTTGGACGCAGATCCCGATCCACATAAGGCTCACAGACTTAATCCCCGTTTTACAGGTGAGGTAACTGAGGCACAGAGAAGTTAAGTGGCTTGCCCAAGGTCACACAGCAGACAAGTGGTGGAACCAAGATTGGAAGGCTGATCCTCTGGCTCCGAGGCCCATGCTCTTTCCAATAGACCACACAATAGAGAAGCAGCATAGCTCCATGGAATGAGCCCGGTCTTGGGAGTCAGAGGTCATGGGTTCAAATCCTGGCTCTGCCACTTGTCAGCTGTATGATTTTGGACAAGTCACTTCACTTCTCTGGGCCTCAGTTTCCTCATCTGGAAAATGGGGATTAAGACTGTGAGCCCCCGGTGGGACAACCTGATCACCTTGTAACCTCCCCAGCGCTTAGAACAGTGCTTTGCACATAGTAAGTGCTTAATAAAAATGCCGTCATTATTATTATTCTCAAACTTTCTGCAGAAAGCTGTTCTGGGTTTTGCAGCTGCCTCCAAAACACCAGAATGGAGGGCAGGGTGGAAGAAGAAATCAATTCTGTTCCCCAAAACAAAGTGGGACTCCGGGTCTGTCCTGCCCTGGCTCAAACATCTAAATCCTGATTATCTGTGGGTCCTCCAGGGTTTTTTAAAATGTTTTTTGTTATGTGCTTATTATGTGCCAGGCCTCGTACAAAGTGCTGGGGTAGCTACAAGATAATCAGTACAGTGCTCTGCACACAGTAAGTGCTCAATAAATACGATTGAATGAATAATCAGTTTAGACACTGTCCACATCCTACATGGGGCTCACAGCTTTAATCATCACTTTACAGATGAGGTATCCTGAAGTACAGAGAAGTGAAGCGACTTGCCCAAGGTCACACAGCAGACAATTGGCAGAGCCGGGATTAGAACCCAAACCCTCTGACTCCTAGGCTCGTGTTCTATCCACTAGGCCTTGAGATTGAATAAGCTTAAAGCCAGAATGGACTTTTACAGCCAGCCCCACCTAGACCAATACCTTAGGGATTAGAGAGATTATTTTGTTCACACTCACCCCAGCGTGTTCATCTTGCTGGGCTTTGAGGTTTCTGATGTGGGGAAGGATGAATCAAGCTCATTGTTATTAAATTGAAAAATAAACACCAACAGTTAATACTACCTATTTTGAGCTCTAATTATTATGAACCATAATAAATATGAACTAAGTAATGATAATAATTGTGGCATTTGTTAAGTGCTTACTATGGGCTTACTCTCCCCACCTTCACAGCAAATGAGTCTACTATATCTCGTGGACTACTAGTCCACGAGAAGCAGCGTGGCTCAGTGGAAAGAGCACGGGCTTTGGAGTCAGAGGTCATGGGTTCGAGTCCCAGCTCCACCACATGTCTGCTGAGTGACCTTGGACAAGTCACTTAACTTCTCGTAGCCCCAGTTCCCTCATCTGTAAAATGGGGATGATGACTGTGAGCCCCACGTGGGACAATCTGATCACCTTGTATCCCCCCGAGTTCTTAGAACAGTGCTTTGCACATAGTAAGCGCTTAACAAATGCCATTATTATTATTATTATTATTACTATCCCTTACAATGAAACGATACATGACCAAGTATTTTTTATTATTAGAAAACAGTAATTAGGACTGCTTTTCTTTTGTCAGCCTATACCATATTGTTAATTTACACCATTTAGAGGTTTCTTGCTCTGCAGATGCCAAAGCCTTCAGAGTCTTACTGAATGCACATCTCCCCAAGAAGCCTTCCCTGACTAAGGCCTCCTTTCCTTTTCTCCCACTCGCTTCTGTGTTGCCCTGACTTTCCTTTATTCATCTCCCCTCCCAGCACTTACGTACATCTCAGTAATTTTAATTATTTACATTAATGTAAATGTATCCGCCCTTTCCTCTCCATCCAAACCACTACCCTGCTCGTTCAAGCTCTCATCCTATCCCGTCTGGACTGCTGTATCAGCCTTCTCTCTGATCTCCCATCCTCATGTCTCTCCCCACTTCAATCCACACTTCACGCTGCTGCCCGGATTGTCTTTGTCCAGAAACGCTCTGGACATGTTACTCCCCTCCTCAAAAATCTCCAATGGCTACCAATCAATCTGCACATCAGGCAGAAACTCCTCACCCTCGGCTTCAAGGCTGTCCATCACCTCGCCCCCTCCTACCTCACCTCCCTTCTCTCCTTCTCCAGCCCAGCCCACACCCTCCACTCCTCTACCGCTAATCTCCTCACCGTGCCTCGTTCTCGCCTGTCCCGCCATCAACCCCCGGCCCACGTCATCCCCCGGGCCTGGAATGCCCTCCCTCTGCCCATCCGCCAAGCTAGCTCTCTTCCTCCCTTCAAGGCCCTACTGAGAGGTCACCTCCTCCAGGAGGCCTTCCCAGACTGAGCCCCTTCCTTCCTCTCCCCCCCACCCCCTCTCCATCCCCCTCATCTTACCTCCTTCCCTTCCCCACAGCACCTGTATATATGTATATATGTTTGTACATATTTATTACTCTATTTATTTATTTATTTTACTTGTACATATCTATTCTATTTATTTTATTTTGTTAGTATGTTTGGTTTTGTTGTCTGTCTCCCCCTTTTAGACTGTGAGCCCACTGTTGGGTAGGGACTGTCTCTATACGTTGCCAACTTGTACTTCCCAAGTGCTTAGTACAGTGCTCTGCACACAGTAAGTGCTCAATAAATACGATTGATTGATTGATTGATTAATGTCTGTCTTCACATGGGACAGGAACTGTGCTCAACCTAATTTCCTTGTATCCACACCAGTGCTTAGTACAGAGCCTAGCACGTAGCAAGAGTGGCTTAGTGGCAAGAACAGGGACTTGGAAGTCCGAGGTCTTGGGTTCTAACCCTAGTTCCGCCACTTAACAACTGTGTGACTTTGGGCAAGTCACTTAACTTCTGTGTGCCTCAGTTGCCTCATCTGGAAAATGGGGATTAGAGCTGTGAGCCCCTCGTGGGACAACTTCATTACCTTGTGTCTACCCCAGCACTTAGAACAGTGCTTGGCACTTAGCACTTAACAAATACCATAATTTTTATTAATTATTATTATTAAATACCACAATTACTACTAATATCAGAGCAATAGCTATTGTTCCCACTGTCCCATCTGGGGATCACCATCTCAATCTCCATTTTACAGATGAGGTAACTGAGGCATAGAGAAGAAAAGTGAAAAGAAAAGAAAGAAAAGAAGAAAAGCCCAAGACCACACAGCAGACAAATGGCAGAGCTGGGATTAGAACCCTTGACCTTCTGACTTTCAGATCCGCGATCTAGCCAGTATGCCATGCTGTCTCTCTCTGCCTGTCCCCATCCCCATAGTCAGGGTGGGTTGGTGTGGACCAGGGCGGGGAGGTTTGGCTACAAGGGGGATAGGCAAGAGAATTATTCTAGGTTCAGGGTAGCAGCACTGAGGTGTGGCTGGCAGCATTAGTTGCTGGTTCATTCATTCACTCATTCAGTCATATTTATTGAGCGCTTACTGTGTGCAGAGCACTGTACTAAGAGCTTGGGAAGTACAAGTTGGCAACATATAGAGACGGTCCCTACCCAACAACGGGCTCACTGAGGTTCACTTAAAAGTAGCTAAGTAAGCACTGAAGCCTCAGAAGGGGTTGAAAGGGACAGGGAGAGGAAGGATGAGTTTGGGGTTCAGGAAACTGCTAGAAACAGGATAGTGAAAAGGGAATGGTTGAGACTAGGATTGAAGAACTGATTTACTGGTATTAATTAGATAAAATGGCAGAGGCATGGCTTAACGACTGCTGATGTACCTCAGTAGTGATTATAACCAATGATAATTATGGTATTTGCTAAATTCTTACTATGTGCTTACACTGCCCTAACTGCTAGGGTAGTTACAAGATAACCAAGTTGGAAACCGTCCCTGTCCCAAATTCACAGTCTAAGTAGATGGAGTTATGATATATGTTGCCAATTTGTACTTCCCAAGTGCTTAGTACAGTGCTCTGCACATAGTAAGCGCTCAATAAATACGATTGATGATGGAAGGTGGAAATTTGGTTCTTCAAGAACAAGCACCTGCCTGAAGGAACTGATTGTAGTGCTAGTAGTTAGGACAACACCATTCACATTCTCTTAGCTTCCAGTTATTTTTTTATGGTATTTGCTCAGCACTTACTATGTAGCAAGTATTGTTCTAAGTGCTGAGATAGGTGTAAGTTTTAAGTCAGACACTATCCCTTTTGTACAGGAGGCTCACAGTCTAAGTAGGAGGGAGAAGAGGTATTCAATCCCCATCTTACCTCTGAAGAAACTGAGGCACAAGAAGTTAAGTGATTTACCCAAGGTTACATAGCAAACAAGTGGTGGAGCTGGGATTAGAACCAGACTGTGAGGACCTTCTAGACTGTGAGCCTGTTGTTGGGTAGGGACCGTCTCTATTTGTTGCTGATTTGTACTTCCCAAGTGCTTAGTACAGTGCTCTGCACACAGTAAACGCTCAGTAAATATAATTAAATGAATGAATTAATTAGAACCCAGGTCCTCTGATTCCCAGGCCCCTGCTCTTTCCACTGGGCCACGTTGCCTCACATGCTCACATTGGAGAAACATCATGGCGTAGTGGGTAGAGCATGGGCTTGGGTGTCAGTAGATCATGGTTCTAATCCCGGCTATGCCACTTGTGTGCTGTGTGGCCCTGGGCAAGTCACTTTACTTCTCTGTTCCTCAGTTACCTTTTATGTAAAATGGAGACTAAGACTGTGAGCCCCAAGCAGGACAGAGATTGTGTCCAACCCTATTTGCTTGTATCTTCCCCAGCATTCAGTACAGTGCTTGGCACATAGTAAGTACTTAACAAATACCAAAATTATTTTTATTATTATGAAAAACTGGTAGGATTTGGACATTTCTTGGATAACTGGTCAATTTTTACATATCTCTCCTATGTGTATCCTCATTTTTCTCCCTTAATATAAAACTTCTTCCTCAAAAACCAAGATGTAGGTATTATAAAGAATTAATATGGGAGGCCTCAGGCTTTTTAATATTTCTTCTTATGATAGGATGGGAAGGCTCTGACTGTAATGTGTCAGGCAAAGTAACAGGGAAAGTTCCATGGCATTAGCTAGTGGTAGCATTTACTGGGCTCTCACTTGGTGAGCTTACTGTGTGAAGAGCACTGTACTAAACACTTGGAAGAGTACCTTACAAGAGTTGGTAAGCATGATCCTTGTCCACAGGACCTATTCTAGTGGAACTATGAATCTATATGCATTCATTTATTTTGACCATTTTAACTGTAATTGTATATTGGGAAGTAACGAGGCCTAGTGGAAAGAGCAAGGGATTGGGAATCAGAGGAGCTGGGTTCTAATCACTGCGCTTAGTACAGGGCTGGGCACATAATAAGAGCTTAACAAGTACCATTTAAATATATACATACACACATTTTTCTTGTGCATTACAGAATAAACTCCTTGTGGGCAGGGAATGTGCTCTACTCTCTTCTGCCGATTTTCCCATCACTGTAGACAACACCATCACCCTCCCTGACTCACAAGTCCATGACTCTGGCATTGCCCTCCACTCATTTTCTCATTCAACCCACATAGTCACTCTGTCACTAAATCCTGTTGGTGCTAAACTTCCCTCTGTTGGCCAGATCATTTTTCTAAAACATCTTTCTGAGTGTCCCCCCCATTTCTCAGAACCCTCCGATGGTTTCCCATGTATCTCCACAACAAGCGGAAACACCTCTAGACTGTAAACTCGTTGTGGGCAAGGAACGTGTCTCTTGTTGTATTCCCTCAACTGCTTAGTATGGTGTTCTGCACACAGTAAGTGCCCAGTGAATATGATTAAATGAATGAATGAATCCTCAAATGCAGTTTAAAATCACTTAAATCAGCTCTACCCCTCTTACCTAACCTTACTCATCTTCTATTTCAACCCAATATATTCCCCCAAACAAATACTTGCCTAGTCCTCCCTCTCCGCCGACTGACAATTGCCAGGCAAAAATATTAGTCTCCATAATATCCTGGATTTGCAGAGCACTTTAATGTTCCTACGTGCTTCTGGGGAAGCATCATGGCCTAGTGGAAAAAGCTTGGAAAATGCTTGGGCATGGGAATCAGAGGACCTGGGTAATAATCCTGGCTCTGCTGCTTGTCTGCCCTGTGACCTTGGGCATGTCAGTTAACTTCTCTGGGCCTCACTTACCTCATCTGTAAAATGGGGATTAAGACTGTCAACACTATGTGGTCCAGGGACCATGTCCAACCTGATTTGCTTGTATCGGCCCCAGGACTTAGTACAGTGCCTGGCACACAGTAAGCACTTAACAAATACTGCAACAATTATTATTTTGGCTTACTTGTTTTGTCTTCCCAGTATCTCTGTGAGGGAGAAAGTGATAGACATTATTATCCACATTTTACAGGTGAGAAAACTGATACCCTTTGATATTAAATTTCTTCTCCCCTCACTCTTTTCCCATCTACTGCCACTTCATCATTAAGTACTTGGGTAATCACTTCCCTCCTTCCCTCCAAACAATCAATCAATCAGTCGTATTTATTGAGCACTTATTGTGTGCAGAGCACTGTACAGAGTACAATATAATAATATGAAAGAGTTGGTTCTCTGTCATTCATTCATTCATTCATTCATTCATTCATTCATCCAAACTGCTAGCAGGTTAATTCATTCATTCATTTATTCAATCGTATTTATTGAGCAATTATTGTGTGCACAGCACTGTACTAAGCGCTTGGGAAGTACAAGTTGGCAACATATCCAAACTTTTATCCTCTATAGCCTTGATTACTGCATCAGTGTCCTCACTGACCACCCTGCCTCCTGTCTCTCTCCATTCCAGTCCATACTTCACTCCGCTGCCAGGATCACTTTTCTACAAAAGCACTGAGTCCATGTTTCCCCATTCCTCAAAAACCTCCAGTGGTTGTCCATCCACCTCTGCATCAAACAGAAACTCCTTATCATCATCTTTAAAGCACTCATTCATTCATTCATTCAATTGTATTTATTGAGCGCCTACTGTGTGCAGAGCACTGTACTAAGCACTTGGGAAGTACAAGTTGGCAACATTTAGAGATGGTCCCTATCCAACAATGGGCTCACAGTCTAGAAGGGGGAGAAAGAAACAAAACAAAACATGTGGTCAGGTGACAAGTCATCAGAATAAATAGAAGTAAAGCTAGATGCACATCATGGATAAAATGAATAGAATAGTAAATATGTACAAGTAAAATAAATAGAGTAATAAATCTGTACAAACATATATACAGGTGCTGTGGGGAGGGGAAGGAGGTAGGGCGGGGGGGATGGTGACGGGGAGAGGAAAAAGGGGGCTCAGTCTGAGAAGGCCTCCTGGAGGAGGTGAGCTCTCAGTAGGGCTTTGAAGGGAGGAAGAGAGCTAGCTTGGTGGTTGTGCAGAGGGAGGGCATTCCGGGCCAGGGGGAGGATGTGGACTGGGGGTCGATAGCTGGACAGGCGAGAATGAGGCACAGTGTGGAGGTTAGCGGCAGAGTAAGAGGGTGCAGGCTGGGCTGGGCTGTCCACAACAAGCTTACAGTCTAGAGGAGAGGCAGACATTAATATAATTAAAGATATTGTGAATGTGTGTATATATATATGTGAATGTGGGGCTGAGGGAGGGATGAATGAAGGGAGCAAATCAGGGTGACATAGAAGGGAATGGGAGAAGAAGAAATGAGAGCTTAGTCAGGGAAGACTTCTCTTAGGGGATGTGCCTTCAATAAGACTTTAAAGGAGGTAAGAGTTATTAGCTTTGGATATGACAAAGGAGGCCATTCCAGGACAGAGGCAGATTGTGGATGAGAGGTTGGTGAGATAGACTAGATCGAGGTACAGTGAGTAGGTTGGCAATAGAGGATCAAAGTGTGCAGGCTGAGTTAAAGTAAGAGAGCAGTGACATGAGGTAGGAGGGGGCAAGGTGATTGAGTGACCTCCTTCTTGCCAAATCCAATGGCTCCTACTCTATCCTAATTCTCCTCGACCTCTCAGCTGCCTTTGACACTGTGGACCACCCCCTTCTCCTCAACACGCTATCCAACCTTGGCTTCACTAACTACGGCCTCTCCTGGTTCTCCTCTTATCTCTCCAGCCATTCATTCTCAGTTTCCTTTGTGGGCTCCTCCTCCCCCTCCCATTCCCTTACTGTAGGGGCTCCTCAAGGGTCAGTTCTTGTTCCCCTTCTGTTCTCTATCTACAGTCACTCCCTTGGTGAACTCATTTGCTCCTACAGCTTCAACTATTGCCTCTACACTGATGACACCCAAATCTATATCTTTGTCCCTTCTCTCTCTCCCTCCCTTCAGGCTCGTGTCTCCTCCTGCCTTCAGGATATCTCCATCTGAATGTCTGCCCACCATCTAAAATTCAATATGTCCAAGACTGAACTCCTTATCTTCCCTCCCAAACCCTGCCCCCTCCCTGACTTTCCTGTCACTGTAGATGGCACTACCAACCTTCCTGTCTCCCAAGCCCGCAACCTTGGTGTCATCCTCGACTCCGCTTTCTCGTTCACCCCACACATCCAACCCGACACCAAAACCTGCCAGTCTCACCTCCATAACCTCACCAAGGTCCGTCCTTTCCTCTCCATCCAAACCACTACCTTGCTGGTTCAATCTCTCGTCCTATCCTGACTGGATTACTGCATCAGCCTCCTCTCTGATCTCCCATCCTCCTGTCTCTCCCCACTTCAATCAATACTTCACTCTGCTGCCCGGATCATCTTTGTACAGAAATGATCTGGGCATGTTACTTCCCTCCTCAAAATTCTCCAGTGGCTGCCTGTCAACCTAAGAATCAAGCAAAAACTCACTCTCGGCTTTAAGGTTCTCCATCACCTCGCCGCCTCCTACCTCACCTCCCTTCTCTCCTTCTAAAGCCCAGCCCACACCCTCCATTCCTCTGCTGCTAACCTCTTAACTGTACCTCATTCTCGCCTGTCCCGGCATGGACCTCTGGCCCACGTCCTTCCCCTGGCCTGGAATGCCCTCCCTCCACACATCCGCCAAGTTAGCTCTCTTCCTCCCTTCAAAGCCCTACTGAAAGCTCACCCCCTTCAAGAGGCCTTCTCAAACTGAGCCCTCTTTTTGCTCTCCTCCTCCCCATCCCCCCGACCTGCCTCCTTCCCCTCCCCACAGCACTTGTATATATATACATCTATATATTTGTACAGATTTATTACTCTATTTATTTTAATCGTACATATTTACTATCCTATTTATTTTGTTAATGATGTGCATATAGCTTTAATTCTATTTGTCCTGATGATTTTGACACCTGTCTACACTTTTTGTTTTGTTGTCTGTCTCCCCCTTCTAGACTGTGAGCCAGCTGTTGGGCAGGGACCATCTCTATATGTTGCCAACTTATACTTCCCAAGTGCTTAGTACAGTGCTCTGCACACAGTAAGTGCTCAATAAATACGATTGAATGAATGAGTGCTTTAAAGATGATGAAAAGGAGTTTCTGTTTGATGCAGAGGTGGATGGACAACCACTGGAGGTTTTTGAGGAATGGGGAAACATGGACTGAATGTTTTTGTAGAAAAGTGATCCAGGCAGCAGAGTGAAGTATGGACTGGAGTGGAGAGAGATAGGAGGCAGGGTGGTCAGTGAGGACACTGATGCAGTAATCAAGGCTATATAGGATAAATGTTTGGATATGTTGCCAACTTGTACTTCCCAAGCACTTAGTACAGTGCTCTGCACACAATAAGTGCTCAATAAATACGATTGAATAAATGAATGAATGAATTAACCTGCTAGTAGTTTGGATGGAGTGAATGGGTGAACTTTAATGATGTGAAGTTTGAACCAACAGGATTTAATGACAGATAGACTATGTGAGTTGAAAAAGAGAGATGAGGTCAATGATAACTCCAAAGTTACAGGCTTGTGAGATAGGGAGGATGATGGTCTACAGTGATAAGAAAATCCGGGGAGGACAGGGTTTGTGTGGGAAGATAAGGAGTTCTGTTTTGGACTTGTTAAATTTTGGACATAATAAATTTGAGGTGTCGGCAGGACATCCCGGTAGCAATGTCCTGAAGGCAGGAGGAAATGAGAAACTGCAGAGAGGGAGAGAGATCAGGGCTGGAGATTTAGATTTGGGAATCATCCACACAGAGGTGTAGTTGAAGCCATGGGAATGAATGAGTTCACCAAGGCAGTGAGTATAGATTGAGAATAGAACTGAACCTTGAGGGACTCCCATGGGGGGTGGGAGGCAGAGAAGGAGTCTGTGAAAGAGATTGAGAACAAGCAGCCAGAGAGAAAAGTGCAGAACCAGAAAAAGACAGCGTCAGTGAAGCCGAGGTTGGATAATGTTTCCAGGTGAAGGGTGTGGTTGACAGTGTTGAAGGCAGCTGAAAGGTCGAGAACAATTAGATTGGAGTAGAGGCCATTGGATTTGGAAAAAAGATTATTTCTGAACTTGAGAGGGTTTCTGGAGAGTAAAAGGGATAAAGCCAGATTGGAGCAGGTCAAGGAGAGAATTGGAGGAGAGGAACCTGAGACAATGGGTATAGACAACTCACTCAAAGAGTTTTGAGAAGAATCTGGAAGCAGTTATGTGCATTTCCCCTACCTATACATAATTTTATTTTCGTGTCTGTCTTCCCAGGTAGATTATAAACTCACAGATATAGTGTCTAGTGAATCTACTACATTCCCCCCTTGTACTTATTTTTGCACAGAATAGGTGGTTTATACATTTTAATAATTGATTAAGTTATTTGTCCAAAGTCCTTCAGTAGGCAAGACTAGAATGCGAGTTCTCAAAATCCCAGTTCCACACTGCCTCATAGCCTAAGCTTCAATTTTTCAAATGACCTCATTAGACTGAACTATTAATCTAGGAGATACATTGTGTATGTTTAATATACAGCATCAAGAAAAAAATCAGATAATAATAATAACAATGATGGCATTTATTAAGTGCTTACTATGTGCAAAGCACTGTTCCAAGCGCTGGGGAGGTTACAAGGTGATCAGATTGTCCCACGTGGGGCTCACAGTCTTCATCCCCTTTTTACAGATGAGGTAACTGAGGCCCAGAGAAGTTAAGTGACTTGCCCAAAGTCACACAGCTGACAATTGGCAGAGCTGGGATTTGAACTCATGACCTCTGACTCCAAAGCCCCTGCTCTTTCCATCTCACATAGATATCGGGTACTTATGGCATGGTTCATGTCCATTAGTCAATCATTGAGCACTTACTGCGTGCGGAGCACTGTACTAAGTGCTTGGGAGAGTACAGTACAACATAACTGGTAGACAAATTTCTTCCACTCAATGAGCATACAGTCTAAAGACAAGTTTATAGTCAGAGATGAGCTTACGTTCTACAAATGTCTACCAACTCTATTGTACTGTAATTTCCCAAGTGCTTAATACATTGTTCTGCGAACAGTAAGCACTCAGTAAATACCACTAACTGTTTTATCTCTATGACAAAAAGACAAAAAGCAGATATTTAACTGTGTGGCTAGTGAGTGGCTTAGAATGGAGATCCAAATGACTAACAGAGATGCCCCTGCTTAATTATGATCTTTATCTTGTGTTCCAATCCCTTCAGGCAGGACCTGAACAACAAGATACAGTTCAGAAAATTCCCATGTCCGGACTCCAAAAAATAGCTGGGAAACGCACATTACCTGGGCTTGTGGAGAACCAAGTTGAGCGTATGAGCTAAATTTAGCATACCAGATATTCTGAAATTTCCAGTGCTGTTACCCTGGAGTCACTAGAGATCAGATAACTTGACCTTAAGAGATGGTGGGATGCCTACAGCACAGTTAGGTGGACATAATAAATTTAGCCCAAATGTTGCAGCTGTGGTGATACACCTGAGGCCTTTGCTGCATCAATAAGGAGAAACTAAATTATATGGAAATATCTGGGTATACCAACTAGCCTAGCCCCACACTCCAAATTAAAGTGGGTTTTAGTGCATATTAATTATAGTGTTGCAATGATTTTAATTATAATCCTGAATATTTTTACTGCTAAGAATATTTCAGCCAATGACTAGTTCATAAAACTCAACTAGAGAGATCTGCATATTCTGGACATATGCTAACTATGAATAAATAAAACAATTCGCTAAATTTGAAGCACATAATTCAAACACATTTAATTAGCATCTTGTTGCATTTATTAAACAGCTTGCAGTTTTTTGTACAGGTCTAGAAGTCACTCAGAATAACTCCAATAGCTATGGCTTTCTGCCTTCCAGAAGCTTAGATTATCAAAGGTCAAAGAGAAACAGACACCCATTTAATAATATTTGTGGTGCTTCTTAAGCATTTATGATATTTCAGTCACTGAACTAAGAATGGGAGTGGTACAAGCAAGTTGGCTTGATCACAGTCCCTGTCCCACATGGGCTCACAGTCTTAATCCCCATTTTACAGATGAGGTAACTGCAGCACAGAGAAATTAAATGACTTACCCAAGGTCTCACAGCAGACAAGTGACAGTGATTAGATCATTCATTTATTTCATTCAGTCATATTTATTGAGTGCTTACTGTGTGCAGAGCCTGTAGTAAGCACTTGGAAAGTACAATTTGGCAACAGATAAGAGACAATCCCTACCCAACGATGGGCTGACAGTATAGAAGCGGGGAGACAGAAAACACAGCAAAACAAGTATACAGGCATCAATAGCATCAAAATAGGTAAATAGAATTATAGATATATGTACATCAATAATAAAATAAATAGAATAATAAATATGTACAAATATACACAAGTGCTGCGGGGCAGGGAGGGGGATAGAGCAGAGGGAGGAAGTAGGAGCAATGGGGAGGAGAAAAGGAGCAGAGGAAACGGGGGGCTCAGTCTGGGAAGGCCTCCTGGGGGAGGTGAGGAGGTGAGATTAGAACTCAGGTCCTTTTGATTCCCAGGCCCATGCTCTATTCATTAGGAGACTTTTAAATATTTAAAACAGAATCAAATCATATGCATGTGTTTCACTGTTTGATATTAGGTTTACTCATTTTTGGAAGTGTAAGTGGGTGGGGATAGTAAAAGACAAAATTACATTTTCAGGACCTTTTCAGGATCTGGAAGTGGCATGTGGGAGGCTCAAGTGGCAATTTCACAGGGGAAACTCCATTATCATACTGAAAGAAACCCACACCCACTTCTGGGCAGGTGCCCCGAGTAGGATTACCGCACATATCTAAGGTTCTTCACACTAGAAGAAGGTGAAATTCACTTATGAGTTTGTGTGTGGCTGAAAACACCAACGTGGGATTCACAATCCTGATCACAGTGTGCACACAGACTGTTCTTTGTTGGGCTGTCAATGCTTATTGTTTTCACTGTTGCCTTCTTGTTTCATAATCCCTATGACACTTTTGCTTGCAAAAAAGGAACCATTTCTTTCTTATTTGCAGTGCATCACGCTAGTCTGTCTGTGGCCATTTACTCCCAATTCTTGACTCTGCCCCCTTATCAATCAATCAATCAATCGTATTTATTGGGCGCTTACTGTGTGCAGAGCACTATACTAAGCGCTTGGGAAGTACAAGTTGGCAACATATAGAGACGGTCCCTACCCAGCAGTGGGTTGTTGCCTACTTGTACTTCCCAAGCGCTTAGTACAGTGCTCTGCACACAGTAAATATGATTGAATGAATGAATGAATGAATGAGAAGCAGCACTGTCTGAGTTTTTGTTTTACTGCATCCGTAAAACATTTCTCCATCCAACATTCTTTCAATTTCCCAATTGCGGCTCACCACTCAGCAGCTGTTTGGATATTCTACTGTCCTCTGCTGTTTTTTTGTTAATGATATTTGTTAAGACCTGATTATGTAATAATGATAATAATGGCATTTATTAAGTGCTTACTATGTGCAAAGCACTGTTCTAAGCACTGGGGAGGTTACAAGGTGATCAGGTTGTCCCACGTGGGGCTCACAGTGTTAATCCCCATTTTACAGATGAGGGAACTGAGGCCCAGAGAAGTGAAGTGACTTGCCCAAAGTCACACAGCTGACAAGTGGCGGAGCCGGGATTTGAACCCATGACCTCTGACTCCAAAGCCTGGGCTCTTTCCACTGAGCCACGCTGCTTCAGGCACTGTCTTAAGCACTGGGGTAGATGCAAGGTAATCAGGTTGGACACCTGTCCAACATGGGGCTCACAGTCTTAATCCCCATTTTTTACAGATGAGATAACGAGGCCCAGAGAATTAAAGTGACTTGCCCAAGGTCAAGCAGCAGACAAGTGGTGGAGTTGGGATTAGAACCCAGGTCCTTCTGACTCTGTGCTCTGACTCTATCCACTAGACCATGCTGCTTCTCCTCCCATGATCCACTCAGTGCAGTTTTGTTGAGATAAACAGTTTCACTACTCAAAGACTGATGGCACCAAACTGCTCGTAGTTTTAACCCCTATATGAACCATCCCTCTTTTCAGGACAGGCCCACTGAGTCATTCCCTAGTCAATCTGTTAGATAATAGCCTTCGCGAGGGCGGGGATCGTAGATGTTGACTCCATACTTCACTCCACTGCCTGGATCATCTATCTCCAAGAAACATTCAGGGCATGTCATCCCCCTCCTCAAAAATCTCCAGTGGTTGCCCATCCGTGGAAAGAGCACGGGCTTTGGAGTCAGAGGTCATGGGTTCAAATTCCGGCTCTGCCAATTGTCAGCTGTGTGACTTTGGGCAAGTCACTTAACTTCTCTGTGCCTCAGTTACCTCATCTGTAAAATGGGGATTAACACTGTGAGCCCCACGTGGGACAACCTGATCACCTTATAACCTCCCCAGTGCTTTGCACAGTGCTTTGCACATAGTAAGCGCTTAATAAATGCCATTATTATTATTATCCACCTTCATAGCAAACAACTCACCACTGACTTTAAAGCTCTCCATCACCTTGCCCCCACCTGCCTCATCTCTCTTCTCTCCTTCTACAGCCCAGCCTGCATTCCTCGTTCCTCTAGTGATGACCTTCTCACTGTGCCACGATCTTGCCTGTCTTGCTGCCAACCCCTTGCCCATTTCCCACATTCGGCCTGGAACACCCTCCCTTCTCAAATCCGACAGACAATTACTCCCCCAGCTTCCGAGCCTTACTGAAGGCACATCTCCTCCAAGAGGGCTTCCCAGACTAAGCCCCACTTTTCCTCATCTCTCTCTCCCTTCTGCGTCACCGTGACTCACTCCCTTTGCTGTTCCCCCTGTCTCCCAGCCCCATAGCACTTACATATAAAACTGGAATTTTATTTATTTGTATCAATGTCTATCTCATTCATTCATTCATTCAATCGTATTAATTGAGCGCTTACTGTGTGCAGAGCACTGTACTAAGCGCTTGGGAAGCACAAGTTGGCAACATATAGAGACGGTCCCTACCCGACAGTGGGCTCACAGTCTAGAAGGGGGGCTCTTCCCCCTAGACTGTGAACTCGTTGTGAACAGGGAATGTCATGTTTATTATTGCATTGTACTTTTCCAAACACTCAGTACAGTGCTCTGCACACAGTAAGCACTTAATAAATATGACTGAATGAAATAAATGAAAATTCTACGAACATATGTCTATTGATAGTCCCAAATATCTAGCGTGGCTCAGTGGAGAAGAGCACGGGCTTTGGAGTCAGAGGTCATGGGTTCAAACCCCGGCTCCGCCAATTGTCAGCTGTGTGACTTTGGGCAAGTCACTTAACTTCTCTGTGCCTCAGTTCCCTCATCTGTAAAATGGGGATGAAGACTGTGAGCCCCCCGTGGGACAACCTAATCACCTTGTAACCTCCCCAGCGCTTAGAACAGTGCTTTGCACATAGTAAGCGCTTAATAAATGCCATTAAAAAAATAAAAATAAGTTCTGCTATTTATGAAAATGATAACCTAAAGGTGTTCTTATATTTTCTTATGATACCTTACTCTTCTCTTATACTTGTGAAAACTTGCATTGTTCTTAGTAACAGTAGGAATAGCAGTGCTTTGCACATAGTAAGTGCTTAACAAATACCATCATTATTATTATTTATTAAGTGTTCTGAGAGAGAATACAGAGGTGGGAATTAGACATGGTCCTTGGCCCTCATTTATGATGTCCATAAATATGTGATATCATTAGACATGCCTCCACCTCTAGACTGTGAGCTCATTGTGGGTAGGGAACATGTCTTTCAACTCTGTTGTATTGTACCCTTCCAAGTGCTAAAGAAGCAGTATGGCCTAGTGGATAGATCATGGTCCTAGGAGTCAGAAGGACCTGGGTCTGCCACTTGCCTGCTGTGTGACCCTGGGTAAGTCACTTAACTTCTCTGTGCCTCAGTTACCTCACCTATAAAATAGGGATTAAGACTGTGAACTCCATGTGGGACTGTGTCCAAACTGATTACTTTGTATCTACCCCAGTGCTTAGAACCATCCCTGGCAAATTACAAGTGCTTAACAAATACCATTAAAAAAGCACTTAATACAGTGCTCTGCACATAGTAAGGGCTCAATAAATACCATTTATTGATTGATATAGGAGTTGGTGAAATTAGATTTTATCACTCACAAATCTAGTCCATTGTATAAGTCTTGGAAACATGAATATTATTCATTCAATCATATTTATTGAGAACTTACTGTGTGCAAAGTGCTGTACTAAGTCCTTGGGAGAGTACAGTACAACAACATATGTTTCAGTTAAAGAACAAATGGAATAATAAATAATATAATAATATATTTTGTCTCAGAAACAAAATTAGAGACTTCAAAGGAGGATGGTAGAAAAAAGCAGGAAAGCGAGATAGACACAGAAGAGGGAGGGCAGAGATGAGCAGGAGTGAGGCAGAAATACATTAATAGGCCTACAACAGAACCGTCTCCCATTGTGTCTTCACCCATTCTCTGAAATCTCATTCCCCTCACTTCCATTTCAACTCCTGCAAAACTGCTTCCTGTTTGCATTTGTCAATCATCATCATCATCATCAATCGCATTTATTGAGCGCTTACTGTGTGCAGAGCACTGTACTAAGCGCTTGGGAAGTACAAATTGACAACATATAGAGACAGTCCCTACCCAATAGTGGGCTCACAGTCTAAAAGGGGGAGACAAAACCAAACATACTAACAAAATAAAATAAATAGAATAGATAAGTACAAGTAAAATAAATAAATAAATAAATAGAGTAATAAATATGTACAAACATATATACATATATACAGGTGCTGTGGGTAAGGGAAGGAGGTAAGATGGGGGATGGAGAGGGGGATGAGGGGGAGAGGAAGGAATGGGCTCAGTCTGGGAAGGCTGGGAGTGGAAAGGCTGGGAAATCAATAGTATTTGACAGTCTACTGTGTGTAGAGTACTGTCTTCAGCACTTGGGAGCATTCAAAAGAGGCAGGAGGCACAATTCTTGCCCTCACGGAGTTTACAGTCTAACTGGGATCTTGTAATCTAAGTCATTTTCCTGTGTTCTCTCCCTGCCTTCTGTATTCATCAAATGGTTTAGATTTTCTCTTTGATGGCAAAGCCCATGGCTGTATCCAATTCCACCGCTTCCTACCCATCCATGGAGAAATAATAAAGGGACAGTGACCTACTGTGTCTGCAGACACATGGAACAGAACTGGTTTCAGCCAGTAAGCAAGAGAGGCAGGGTGCAGGGTGCACGGTATGGTTGTGGTGGAAAATTTCAAAATGCCCAGCCTCCCTCCAAGTTTACTCTTGCTGCCATGTCTTGCAGTTCTTAAGTGGAGACTATGTTTAGAGGCATGGAGGCTGCAAAAGCAATAGTTTTGGAGCAACAGTTGAGGGAGAATGTAAGCTCGTATCTAGACTTAAGCGTGTTGTGGACAGGGAATATGTCAGTTTATTGTTATATTGTACTCTCCCAAGGGCTTAATACAGCACTCTGCACACAGTAAGTGCTCAATAAATGCAACTGAATGAATGAATGAATGAGTGAAAGGGAGTAGGGAAAACATGACATTCCCAAGTGCTTAATAAAGTGCTCTGCACACACTAAAAAATGTAATTGATTGATAAACAAGATGCAAAGCAGGATTTTGAGTCCAAATTTCTGGTTTTCTTAGATTTTAAGCTTTCCTACTGAGATTGGGACTCCCAGTTACCTAATGTTATTCCATTATGATTCATAAAATTTCAGGCTCTACCACGATGTTTCAATATGAAATAGAGAATGGAGAAGCAGCGTGGCTCAGTGGAAAGAGCCCGGGCTTTGGAGTCAGAGGTCATGGGTTCAAATCCTGGCTCCACCACTTGTCAGCTGTGTGACTTTGGGTGAGTCACTTCACTTCTCCGTGCCTCAGTTCCCTCATCTGTAAAATGGGGATTAAGACTGTGAGCCCCACATGGGACAACCTGATTACCTTATAACCTCCCCAGTGCTTAGAACAGTGCTTTTCACATAGTAAGCACTTAATAAATGCCATCATCAAGTAGTTTCATGGGGGAAAGAAGTTTGATATGGCAACAAATACAAATGTGTTTGGAGTGGAGTTTGCTGCACCACTCTGATACTTGGGGATTGGGGCATACAATTAAACAACCAATATACATGCTTGTGGACACCAGTTTTACTACTACTAATAATAACAATAGCATTTGTTAAGCACTTACTATGTGCCAGGCACTGTATTTGTCACTGGGGAGGATACAAGCAAATCAAGTTGGACACCGTCCCTGTCCTATATGGGGCTCACAGTCTAAATCCTCATTTTATAGATAAGGTAACTGAGGCACAGAGAAGAAGTGACTTGCCCAAGGTCACACAGCTGACAAGTGGAGGAGCCAAGATTAGAACCCATGACCTTCTAACTACCAGGCTCGTACTCTATCCACTATGCCATACCAGTCGGCAAGGGAAGAAATTACATTACACTCTCATTTGCCTATTATTTCTTCCCAGAAAGGAAATAACTAACTCTGGATTTTTTTTTTTTAAATTGGTGTTCAGGCTAAATTTAGAAATGGTCTTATCATTGAGGTTAGAATCAGTCTTACAGGCAAGGTCACTGAAGAATAGCATGTTCTTTGAGGAAAAGAATTCCCTCCAGCTCCTGTTTCAGGAGAAGGATGTGTTGTCATTGATCACTGTTGAATCATGTACAATTAGAGACGTGAAAAGGATAAAGGGGTCGGTCCCCCAAAATTATGAAATTGTGTCACTGAAGGAACAGTCGAAATTTACTTCCATGGCAAGGCTCAGTCTCATTGTAGACTGATGTTTTCTGGAGTTTGTCTTGAAAATTTTCATTATCTAAAGCTGTTTCATCCCAGAAATGCTTCCAAAGACACGCCATTTGGATGAGGTTCAGTAGAATTGTCTGTTTATTCTTCAGAACTAAAGATAGTTAAGGAACTCAGAGAGATAAACCATTCTTCAGTAAAAAGCAATTTAACAAGTTACAAGTATATGTATTAAATAATCTCTGAATTGTCGGAACACCTAAAGAGATGGAAAATAGGGTCATGTGCCTCATCAGTTTCCTTAGAAACAAGAGCTGGAAGCATAATTTAGCCAAACCTCTTGCAAACTTAAACTGTGGCAAAGTACACGGAGCGCTGGATTAAAAACCTGAAGAGTTTTCTAGTGTTCTGTGAGAAGTCATTGGGGAAATTATATAAAAAAAATATGTATGGTGTGTATCCTGTGTAAACAGTTTTTATTTTTTGAAATGAAAATATTTTCACACTTCTATCATGATTTGTGCTCTTACTTCTCTGAATGCTAAATTGCTAGAGGGCTGTTTTTTTCCTGCACACTTACCTGTGGTGATATCTGTTTAAGCCTAAACTTGGACCTTGCCCCTGGATTCTTCAAAACTCTCTATTGGTTACCCATCTTGCCTCAAATCAGGTGAAACCTCCACTGTTGGCTCAGTGGCCCTCTGCCTAATTTATCGGCTCCCCTCATCCGCTGCCCCATTTCACACTCTTTGCTTCTTCCAAATCTGATTCCTGGCAGTACTCTGCTCTTGTCTTTCCCAGCCTCTATCTTCTGCTCACGTTGTCCCCAGGGCTTGGGATTCTTTTCTCCACCAAATCTGCCAGACTGCACCCTTCTCAACCTTCAAAGTCTATTTCCTCCAGCCAGCCTTTCTAGACTAATAATAATAATGATGGCATTTGTGAAGTCTTACTATGTGCAAAGCACTGTTCTAAGCGCTGGGAGGTTACAAGGTGATCAGGTTGTCCCACGTGGGGCTCACAGTGTTAATCCCCATTTTACAGATGAGGTAACTGAGGCACAGAGAAGTTAAGTGACTTGCCCAAAGTCACACAGCTGACAATTGGCAGAGCCGGAATTTGAACCCACGACCTCTGACTCCAAAGCTTGGGCTCTTTCCACTGAGCCACGATCAGCACCCAACAGCAATCAATGGTATTTTCTAAGTGTTTACTGATGGGGACAGGGAATATGTCTACCAACTCTGATGTACTCTCCCAAGTACTTGATACGATATTCTGCACACTATAAATGCTCAATTATGTGCCAGTGATTGACTGACTGTACTAAGCGCAATCTATTCAATCTTTCTGTCACCTATTATACTTAATTACTGTTGGACCGACATGATTTGTGAGACTGAGGCCTTCTTGCTGAACTATGACTGAGTGAGGAACAACATTCATTCATTCATTCAATCATATTTGTTAAGTGCTTACTGTGTGCAGAGCACTGTACTAAGTGCTTGGGAAAGTACAATACAGAAATAAAGAGTGACAATCCCTGCCCACAATGAGCTCAAAGACTAAAAGGGACCTGGGGAGAAACACATCAATACAAATAGGCCAACATCAATATAAGTGATCCTATTGATTTTATTTTGTTAATATGTTTTGTTTTGTTTTCCGTCTCCCACTTCTAGACTGTGAGCCCGCTGTTGGGTAGGGACCGTCTCTCTATGTTGCCAACTTGTACTACCCAAGCGCTTAGTACAGTGCTCTGCACACAGTAAGTGCTCAATAAATATGATTGAATTGTATGCATTTATTACTCTATTTTACTTGTACATATTTATTCTATTTATTTTATTTTGTTAATATGTTTTGTTGTCCGTCTCCCCCTTGTAGACTGTGAGCCCGCTGTTGGGTAGGGACCGTCTCTCTATGTTGCCAACTTGTGCTACCCAAGCACTTAGTACAGTGCTCTGCACACAGTAAGCGCTCAATAAATACGATTGAATTGTACGTATTTATTACTCTATTTTACTTGTACATATTTATTCTATTTATTTTATTTTGTTAATATGTTTTGTTGTCTGTCTCCCCGTTCTAGACTGTGAGCCCGCTGTTGGGCAGGGACCGTCTCTCTATGTTGCCAACTTGTACTACCCAAGCACTTAGTACAGTGCTCTGCACACAGTAAGCCCTCAATAAATACGATTGAATGAATGATTGAATGATTGCCAGAACATTTAGAAGAAGCAAGCAGGTGAAGGGTCTGGCCAAAACATAAATGCAAGTGCTAAAGAATCAATCATTGCACATAGTAAGTGCTTAATAAATGCCATAAAAAATCAATCCATCATGTTTATGGAGCAGTTACTAACATTTTAATCAAAAATGCAGTTGAAAAGAACGTAAGAGTAATCCCAATTTAAAACTTCACCCCAGAATGAGACCCAAAGCAAGATCACCAGCCCCTTTGACTGAACTTCATCATCATCAATCGTATTTATTGAGCGCTTACTGTGTGCAGAGCACTGTACTAAGCACTTGGGAAGTGCAAGTTGACAACTTATAGAGACAGTTCCTACCCAACAGTGGGCTCACAGTCTAAAAGAACTTGATCCCCTAGTCAGTTCTTGTACATAAGAGGTTGGTTGCCATGAGCTCAGAGCAGTTCCCAGTGTCAGGGCTACTTTATTCATAGGCTCTTACTCTGAAAAGGGATGGAAAAAAGTTTAACTGTGATTCAGGCCCTAACTCCACATTAGATTATCAGCCCTTATTTCCCCTTAAAAATACCAATTAAGCAAAGAAAAAAAAATCACCATATATAAAGACTCATCTTCAAGAGCTGAAGAAAACCCAACGTGTCCCTGAGCTGAAAGAGAAGAGTAGGAAGTTTGGGTATCCTGACCAAGAGACCTCTGGGAGTTTGGCTTTACCCAGAACAGCTCTTTACTATTGTGGAATATTGTGTGCCACTCTTCACTTCATTCCAATCTGGTCAGTGGAGGCAAACCCCTCCTGGAAAGCATAAGTGTCTACTGAGAAATGTTGGTAATCAGCCCCTTTCCTTTCTGGGAGATACCCCTTTTTCCCCCCTTTCTTTCCCTACAGTTCCCTTGGGGCTTTCAACCAGACCTCTGATTGTATGGTCTGAAATCACACAACACTCTAGGACAACAGTCTGACCAACCTCCTACACTGGTGCACAAAGGTATGTTCAATTCAACAGTCAATTTTATTTATTTTGATTCCACCGCTGGTGAATAGTTCTGTGTGTTTTCCCCATTATAGTGAAAGCCTCAGAGTCTGAAAACAGGGAAACATGCCTTGTAGTAGTAATAGTGTTTCAGTGTTTTCTGTTTGCAGAGCACTGTACTAAGCACTGTGAAAGAAAACAAAGGTTGGAATTAGATACAATACCTATCCCTTAGGGGGATAACAATATAATTCTGCTGTTGAATTTCCCAAGTGCTTTGTACAATGCATTTGCACCTCGTAGATAATCAATCAGTACCACTACTACTCCAGAAATCAATCAAATTTATTGAGTGCTGTACTTCGATCTTATCTCTCTCGCTGCCGACCGCTTGCCAATATCCTTTGGCCTGGAACACCCTCCACCCTCCATCCATCCAGAAGCAGCATGGCTCAGTGGAAAGAGCCTGGGCTTTGGAGTCAGAGTTCATGGGTTCAAATCCTGGCTCCGCAAATTGTCAGCTGTGTGACTTTGGGCAAGTCACTTTGCTCATTGTGAGCAAGGAATGTGTCTGTTACATCGTCATGTTGTACTCTCCCAAGCACTTAGTATAGTGCTCTACATACAATAAATGCTCCATCAATACGAATGATTGATTGATTGACTGGTAAGAGAACATGTCTGTCTCACTTGCTTTATGAAATATCTTGCTATATACATAGTTTTCCTTTAGCCAAGTTATTGTATGATGAACTGGTAAAACTTCTGTCTGGAAAAACTACTTGCTTCTGGGTGAAAGCAACTGTCTGGAAATGGCATTATGGTAGATAGTTCAGTTTTTCAATTGAAACAAGGCTGTGATTCACTGATGTTATTGGAACTTTAGCATTTAGCCATTCACCTCCATCCCATCAATCAATCAGTGGGAACCTACTGAGTGTACAGCATTGTACTAAGCACTAGGGAGAGTATTTCAGAAGCCAAGTGCTCCTATGACAGTGCTTCCTATTCAAGTGATCAGTAAATACTATTGAATGAATGGATGGGGGAAACAAAATTGCTAAAATAAGAATTACAAATAATAGAAGCAAGAGTAGAGCTTGGGTATTTCAGAAAGTGGTACAAATATATCAGAATGAGATTGCTGGGAAATTGAAGACAAAAATACACATGCAAATAAATGCTGAAGATATGAATAAGGTAATTTATAAAGGGCTGGGGAGTCAGAGGACCTGGGTTCTAATCCTGACCCCACCACTTGCATGCCTTAACTGATTCCTAGGCTATGAAATTAGCCTCTCAAGGAAACAGGGAATTAAATAATAATTAAGAGTCAAGGGAGAGAACAGGCAAGAAAGAAATGCCTTCAGCTGAGACATGCAGTGAGTCTACCAAATGTGTTGCATTTTTCCAAGTGCTTAGTGCAGTGCTCTGCACATAATAAACACTCAAATACCACTGATTAAGCAGAAAGGAGCAAGTCATCCAGGCTTACATCAAGCACAAGTAGGGGTGGGGAAAGGACATTGAACATTATCATGAAGCTAAACTTCAAGCTCTAGAAAGTCCAGGGCAGGCTGAAAAGTCAAAGCAAAATTTTTAAAGTGGAAACAGGAGGCTGAATGCTGACATATCCTAGAATATGTGCAAGGATGAGAGGGGTTGGGGGTGTCTTCATTAAAACAGAACAAAACAGAAAATTGGAATCCTACCTAAAAGGGATTCCAGAAATTATTTTGGAGAGCACTCAGCCAAAACATATTTTTATAGGCATTTGATATGGTAAATATAATTGTTCAAATATTACTCAGAAGCAAGATACCATTTTAATCCTGAGTATGGAAAAATGAAACTAGAGGCCCCATATTTTCCCAAACATATGGAATGTGGATATTATTTTTTTAATAATAACATCATTTTTAAAAATCACATCATTAATTTCTTTTTAGCACACAAATTAGGCCAATTAAATTGCTTAAATCAAGTCTCAAAAAAAGCCTAACAGTATGCTCACAGCCATAGATATTCTGGGAGCTGCTTTTTTTTTCCAAGGGATAAAAGCACGTCTATATAAATAGCTACAAAGTCTACTTTCCAGCCTTACTGCACACAATTATTCCAGTACTCTTAGGTAGGCTTCACATTAAATTTCCATTACACATGAGAAACCTATGGAAAACTTGTTCTATTCACAAATTTATTTCATGTTATTAATGATACTTGGTGTTTGGAGTTATTCTGTGTGGCCTATTGCTGTAGTAATGCGGATTTTGTGCCAGAGTAGTAGAACCAGTAACAATGGCCTTGTTCTAGGCTAGCAGGGTATGACCATTTGATACACCTCTATTCTCTTATAGAGTTTTCCAAAGTTTTAAGGAAAAGTTGCAGGCTTACACATAGACCTTAAGACATTTCTATACTCTGAAGAGCTTAGTACAGTGCTCTGCACACAGTAACCACTCAATAAATACAATTGAATGAATAAGTTAGGCAAGGGCCCAGTATTATTAATCATATTTATTGAGCACTTACTGTGTACAAAGCACTGTAGTAAGTGCTTAGCACTATGTTGTACACACAGGCAGCCAAAATTATTTCTGATGTCTTATAGGAGAAAGCTCAAAGTTTTTTTCAGAATTCTGCCTCCGTGTGCTAAACTCTTCTAGGAATTCTGAAAAAACTCTCAATTTTCTCATTTCCTCAACTTGGAAAAGGGCAAGATTTTTGTACCACAGAAGGCTCAACAGCACAGATGAGGGCAAGGGAGCCTTAGATTGTGAGTCCCCGAGAGAGAGGGATTATGTCTCATTCCTACCTCTGTATTCTCTCACAGTGCTTATTGCAGTGCTCTACACACAGTGAGCACTTGAAAAATCCTATCACTACTATCAATCGTATTTATTTGGGAGAGGATGACTCCATGCCCTTTAGGATGGCTTTGGAAACCTGTTACTTACTCAGAGTGTACAATACAGTGATAGCTCTGCCTGGGGTATGGGATAGAGGCTTGGCTGCAAGACCAGGGTTGGCAGGGATTGACTCTCTTTATTGCTGAATTGCACTTTCCAAGCATGTAGTACAGTGCTCTGCACACAGTAAGCACTCAATAAATGATTGAATGAATGAATGAATATCAGAGTACCAGTATATATTTCCAGATTTTCAGAACTGAGAAACAGAAGAAGTTTAATTTAGGGTCCAGGAAAACTCTATTCAATCTGCTTTAAAGCCCTCATTCACCTCGTCTCCTCAGCTGATACTGACAACTTACTCAACTAAGAGAAATTTTGGTGGTTTGACTAAAAGATACTTTAAAGGAGAAATATTTTACACTCAGGGAGATAGTGAAAAGGGGAAGATGGAAAAGTGAAAGGGAAATTCCATGCAGATAGAGGATGGCAGATTTAAGTGGAGGAATGGACAACTTCCTCCTTTGATTTTCTGTCTTTATTGTGACTTCATATGTTTTTTATTAAAACTTCGGCAAAGTGCTTTTACATATATGATCTTCAGAATAACCCTGAGAGTTAGGGAGAGGCAGGTATTATTATTCCCATTTTATAGATGAAGAAACAAAGTCCCAGAGAGGTTAAGTGACTTTAATGAAGTCACACAGCAGACTTTTGGCACAAGCAGGTCAAGAACCCAGGTCTTAACTTCCAGCCTATGCTATTTCCACTGACCCACACCGACTCTACAAAAAATTGCAAGAATTTTGCTAAAATCCCACAGGCTAGGGCTGTAGAGTGGCCAACCAAGTCTATTAGTATTCACTACCTCAGAAAAACTAAGATATTAATGGGTAGATATCAGCAGTGAAAAAGGATTGTCATGTTCAAAGAGGAAGATAGGGCCACCCTCCCCCAGGGATAGGTTTTGATTGTCATGTGGAACCTGTGTATGGTAATAATAATTATAGTATTTTTAAGTTCTTAATATGTGCCAAGCACTTTACTAAGTGGTGGGATATATATAATATACATGGATTGGATACAGTCAGTGCCCGCAATGGCTCTCACAGTTCCATATCGCTTTTAATTGCTTCCTATGTTGCTCTCCTGTTATAGGCCCTGCTGTTCCAGGATCGTTTGCTCTTATGACTTATGTAGAAGCAAAAGCAGGAAGAGAGAATGGCATGATATTTGGTGCAGTTATGGGAAAACTAGGAGCAGTGCTAGAACCTTCTTAGGACCCTGGAATGAAAGGAAGAGCGGTCATTCATGTGGTCATTAGGAGGCCTTCCCAAACTGAGCCCCCTCCTTCTTCTCCCCCTCTTCCCCCTCCCCATCCCCCCACCTTACCTCCTTCCCCTCCCCACCTGTATATATGTATATGTGTTTGTACGTATTTATTACTCTATTTATTTATTTTATTTGTACATATTTATTCTGTTCATTTTATTTTGTTAATATGTTTTGTTTTGTTGTCTGTCTCCCCCTTCTAGGCTGTGAGCCCACTGTTGGGTAGGGACCATCTCTATATGTTGCCAACTTGTACTTCCCAAGCGCTTAGTACAGTGCTCTGCACACAGTAAGCACTCAATAAATATGATGAATGAATGAACTCATGTCAGAGGTTGCTGATGCCTGCTTTAGGGTCTGGTTAAGGAATGTCCCCACCCTAGAGCCAAGTAGGCTTCCATTGAGAGAAGAATCAGCAAGCCCAAAGAGGAAGGATGAGTGATCAGACCTATGGTGAGATTTTGGAGCAAGGAGAACCTCACAGCTGAGGATCATTGTGTAGCAAGCACCCTTAAAATCAGCTAGAATTCAACTCTGGTGAGCTCTCAAGTTTCAAACATTTAGTCAATTTAAAGGGCAATTGGGTGGTAGAGTCTGTTTGTGAGGTTAGGAGTGAGGTTAAAGGAAGGGAATGGGGAAGCTTATTCTTGTAGCACCTGTTATCTCTACCTACATTGTTCTGCAGTAAGACTCCTGCATTTCCCTGAATCCACTGAGCTTGAAACATCATCAGCAAGGGGCACAGAATCTTTTATTTCAGTAGAAGGAGATCTGGATGTTGAACCTTGCTGTGACGATCTTGGGAGAGCACCATTTTCCACATGCTTACTCGTGAGTACATAAACTCAAATTCTATCTCAAAATACCTGCCTTCAGGACATCTCCATTTGGATAATCTGCCCAAAAGAAAACTCATCCCCAACCAAACTTGGCCCTCCCTCTGATTCACCCATCACTGTGCACAACACCAGCATCCCCTGTTTCTCACAAGCCCAAAACCATGGTGTTATCCTTGACTTGTCTCTCATTCAGTGTCACCAAATTCTGTCGGTTCACCCTTCACAGAATTGCCAAAATCTACCCTCTTCTCTCCATCCAAACTACTATAAATTAATCCAAGCATTTTTCTATCCTGCCTTCATTACTGCATCAGCTTCCTTGCTGGCCTCCCTGCTTTCCTGTCTCTCCCCACTCCAGTCCATACTTCATTATGCTGCCCAGATAATTTTTCTTTAAAAATATTCCCACTTTTCTAGACCCTCCGGCGATCGCCCATCCACCTTTGCATCAAACAGAAACACTTAACCGACAGCTTTAAAGCACTAGGTCTCCTTGTCTCCTCCTCTCTTATCTTCTTGACATCTTACTATAACCCAGCCCATCCACTTCATTTATTTAATGCCAACCTACTCATTGTACCTGGATCTTATCTATCTCACTGCTGACCTCTCATCCAAATCTGCCTCTGGCTTGGAATACCCTCCCTCTTCATATATGACAGACGATCACTCTCCCCACCTTCAAAGCCTTATTAAAAGCACATTTCCTCCAAGAGGCTTTCTGTGATTAAGACCTCATTTCTTCTTCTCCCAGTCCCACCTTTGCACTAAGGTTTGCACCCTTATTTATTCCTCTTTAAGCACCATAGCAATTATGTACCTATGTATACTTTGTTAATTGTATGTATTGAGGACTTACTGTGTGCCAAGCACTTGGGAGAGTTCACTATAACAGAGTTGATAGACATGTTCCTTATCCACAGTGCACTATTTACACTAATGTCTGTCTCCCCTTCTAGACTGTAACTTCAGTGTTTGGCACATAGAGCTTAACAAATAACATCATTATTATTGTGGGCAATAAATAAATATGAGTGGCTGATTTCTCTAAGAATATTTACTGGTAAATAAGTTGGTTTGTAGCTGTATTGATACTTGTGTATTCTGTGGCTGGAATTCTATCTGATTCGGCTTTGGCTTTCCTCTTTCCTTTCTGTAAAGCTAAGCTTCTGTGTCTGAGCATTTTGAAAATGTCTCATGGTATAATGTCTCTCTGGTATCTCAATTCCTATCCTTCATAGGCCAGCTCTACTATACATCTAGTAATCACAGTACTGTGGATATGAGCTTTGAACTGCGACATCTTAAAGAAGGTGTAGTCTAGCACACTAGCTCATATGTTTCTTTGGTCAGTCAATCAATAGTACCTATTTAGCATCTGCTATGCAAAAAGCACTATTCTAGGCAGTTGGAAGAATTTTTTTAATGGATTTTAAGGACTTACTATGTGCCAAGCACTGACCTAAGAGTTGGGGTAGATACAAGATAGTTGGGTCAGACACAGTCTCTATCTCACACAGGGCTCACAGTCTTAATTTCCATTTTACAGATGAGGTAACTGAGGCACAGAGAAGCTAACTCTATTAGCAGAGTTAGTAGAAGTGGTCCCTCGTCTCAAAAAACCTACATTATAGTGGGGGAGGTAAACTGAAATGATTTGCAGATAGGAGGAAAGAGGAAAAATAATTATGTTTGGGTGTGTTTGAGTTATTTGCTCACTGTATGTCAAATACTGTTCTAAGCACTGGGTCCGGTACCAGTCAATTAGGTCGGACACAGTCCCTGCCCCCTCATAGGGTCCACAATGTTAAGAAGGAGAAAAGATATTGAATCCCCATTTTACAGTTGAGGAATATGAGGCTCAGAGAAGTTGAGACTTGCCCAAGGTCACACAGCAGGCAAGTGGCACAACTTGGATTAGAACCCAGGTCTTCTGACTCCCACGCCCATCCAGTTTCCCCTAGACTAAGTTGCTTCCCTAATATGATAGATGCTTGAGTTACTGCTTAAGTAATGGGGTATGTAAAATATGCACATTGGTATTTATGGGAGCCCAAAAGGTCACAAACGCTTCTTGCCTGTCCCGCCATCGACTCCCGGCCCATGTCCTCCCCCTGGCCTGGAATGCCCTCCCTCCACACATCCGCCAAGCTAGCTCTCTTCCTCCCTTCCTCCCTACTGAGAGCTCACCTCCTCTAAGAGGTCTTCCCAGGCTGAGCCTCCTTTTTCCTCTCTTCTTCCCCACAGCACCTGTATATATGTTTGTACAGACTTATTACTCTATTTTGCTTGTACCTATTAACTATTCTATTTATTTTATTAATGATGTGCATCTAGCTTTATTTCTGTTTGTTCTGACAACTTGACACCTGTCCACATGTTTTGTTTTGTTGTCTGTCACTCCCTTCTAGACTGTGAGCCCGTTGTTGGGTAGGGACCGTCTCTATATGTTGCCAACTTGTACTTCCCAAGCACTTAGTACAGTGCTCTGCACACAGTAAGCACTCAATAAAAACAAGTGAATGAATGAATGAATACAGAGCTACTGAGGTGGTCATTGGAGGGGTCACATCATAAGGATATGTGAAGTGATATGGGAGCTTAAGTTCCAGGTACATAGATAACACAGATGTACATATTTAACTGTAATTTTATTTTAGCATCTGTCTCCCCCTCTAGTCTGTACGCTCCTTGTGGGCAGGGATCATGCCTACCTATTCTACTGTATTGTTGTCTCTGAAGCATTCAATACAGTGCTCAGCACACAGTAAGTGCTCAATATAACCTGATGTATTCATATAACCTGGTGGAGGAGAAATTAACTGGGGACAACTTCTTGGAAATAATTTGATTTCCCAAATCCCAAATGGGTTGCATTTTCTAATCCCAGTTCCACCATTTGTCTGCTGTGTGACCTTTCTTTGTCTCAGTTCTCTCATCTGAAAAATGGGGATTCAATACCTATTCTCCCTCCTGCTTAGACTGTGCACTCCATGCGAGTCCTGATTATAGAAGTGCTGGACATATATTCATTTCATTCAATCGTATTTATTGAGCACTTACTGTGTGCAGAGGACTGTACTAAGTGCTTGGGAAGTACCAATCGGCAACATATAGAGATGGTCCCTACCCAACAATGGGCTCACAGTCTAGTAAGCACTTAACAAATATTGCTTATTGTCATTATTATTGTTACTGTTATATTATTATATTGTACTCTCCCAAGAGGTTAGAACAGTATTCTGCACACAGTAAATGCTCAATAAATATGATTGACTGACTATTATTATTTTCCCAACCTTTAATTCACTGATCTGATAGGAGAGCCTCTATTCTTTAACACTAGATTAGCCCTGATCAATCAATGTTTTTATTTGAGCACTTACTGTGTACAGTGACCCAAGTTAAGTGCCTCAAAGTATAATACAGTTAGTAGACACCATTGCTGCCCACAAGGAGCTAGTGAGGGTGACAAAAGAAAATAAATTATAGATAGGGAAAGCAACAGAATATAAAATATATAAATGGTGGTTGGGGGAGTGCTTGGGGGAAGGGGGGAAGTGCATGAAGGAAGGGAAGGAGAGAATAAGGTGAGGGAATGAGAGACTTGTCAGGGAAGGCTTCACGAAGGAGATATAATTTTAGTGGGCTATGAAGAAGGGTAGAGCAGTGATCGATTGATATTCATTCAATCATATTTATTGAGCCCTTACTATGTGCACAGCACTGTACTAAGAGCTTGGAAAGTATGATTCAGCAATAGAGACAATCCTTGCCCACACTGGTCTTACAGTCTAGATATGAGAACGAAGGGTGTTTCAGGCCAGAGAGAAGCCACGAGCAAGGTGTTGGTGACAAGAGAGGTGAGATCAAGATACAGTGAGTAGGTTGTCAGAGGAATTAAGTGTGGGAGCTGGATTGTAGTGGGAGTGGAGTGAGGATAGTTTGAAGGGAGAAAGCTGATATGAGTGCTTTTAAAGCTGATGGTGAGGATTCTCATCTTGATGCAGAGATGGGTGAGCAGTGCATTCATTCATTCAATCGTATTGATTGCTTACTGTGTGCTTACTGTACTAAGCACTTGAGTGCAGTGAACTATTACCTGGTGGTGTCTTGCTCTTCCATAGTATGTCACTTGCAACCAGAGTTTCAACCTATACTCTGTGAGAATTGAACTCCCCAAAGTTGCATTAGATAATGCACCTGGACGCTCATGGAAGAAATAGAGTGTGCTAAGCAACTGTAGTTTAAGTATGTCTTTGTTACAAAAGCAGTAACTTTTTAAAATACCCCTGGTCTTTTGTAACTCTTTCTTATATCAGGCAAGAGCACCATGTATAAAAATGCTATGCATTTGAAAACCTTTAAAGCCTTCTTTAGCTGAATAAGCTCCTTGGTGCCTTCATCTGATAAAATGTGCTCATTTTTAGGCATACTGAGAACTGGGCAGAACTAATCCAAGAAGGGGTGATGACTCAGATATAATAAAAGCCAATCCATGCAGACTCTAGAATTGGATACTGACATTGGTGGAGGGAGAGAGAACGGCAGTTACATCTTTACCATTTATCTATACATGCATATTTTTGCCCAAGGGTGCTGGCAAAGAGGATGAGTTGAATAGTTGCCCGAAGCATCTTCCAGGTGGGAAGCCTTAGGCGAGGAAACGGTGGGATCATTCAGAACAGCTTGCAAATGCAATAAGGAAGTCTCACTGGAGAGAGAAAATAGTAATTTGCCTTTCTGCTTTCACCTTTAATCTTGCTCTGGGACTTTTCCAGCAAATGCTGTCACAATCATGGCATATGGCAGGAATTCTTGTTCTTGATCTACCCTGCCCAGTGTGACCTTGGAGAAGTCATTGATTCAATCTTTTTTCTTTTCACCACAGAATGAATGGATATGGTCAAAAGGGCTCAGATTTTGGAAACAGAGGCTCTGGTTCTAGTCCTCACTCTACCAGTGGCCTTCTGTGGGACCTTGAACGTCACTTAAACTCTCTGGACCTCTGTCGACTTGTCTCTAAAATGGGCAACTGCAGTCACTTCTCCCTACCTTACAGAGTTGTTGTGAGAACAAAAATAAGCTCAGTAATGTGAAATTTCTTGGAGAAAGGAACTTGATCAAGTCAAGATGTTCTCACCTCTCCTCTTCACTTGTCATAAAAACAAGGAACGATAAATTGAATGTCAAAATATTTGCCTTTCTCAATCGAAGAGAATGTTGAGTCTTAGAGTCTTTCCAGACTGTAAGCTCCTTGTGGGAAGGAAACATGTCTCCCAGCTCTGTTACATTGTACTCTCCCAATCTTAGTGCAGTGCTTTGCACACAGCAAGCGCTCAATAAATGTGATTGGTTGATTTGAGGCCCCAGTGTTAGGGAATCATTAGATCTGGGTCGTTTCAAGAATATTATTTCAATTCACTCTGATTAGTGTATGACTCTGTCAAGTGGTGGCCTTTTCAGCCATACTCAGCTTTAATGATAATAATAGTATTTGTTCACTATGTGTTCACTATGTCCAGTGGTGGCCTTTTCAGCCATACTCAGCTTCAATGATAATAATAGTATTTGTTCACTCTGTGAATAATAGTAAGTGCTCACTACATGTCCAGCTCTGTATTAAACATTGGATAGACCAATCAATAAACCATATTGAGTGCTTACTGTGAGCAGAGCCCCGGACTAAGCACTTGGGAGAGTACAACAGTTGGTAGACAGATTCCCTGCTCACAATGTGCTTACAGTCTAGCAGAATACAAGATAATCAGATTAGTTGTCATCCCAGTCCATCATCAGACCCGCAGTCTAAGTAAAAGGGAGAACAGGCATTGAATCTCCAGTTTTACAGATGAGAAAACTGAAGCCCAGAGAAGTTGAATGGTTCGCCTGAAGTCACACAGTAGGCAAATGACAGAGCCAGGATGAGAGCTCAGGTCTTCTGACTCCCAGGCTTGTGCTCTTTTTGAGGTCACACTGTGGGGTTGGCAAGAAAAAATATCTGATTCAGGCAGGAGAACAGACAGGGAGAGCTAAGTAGGGTGGCTGCCAATGGCACAAATGGATACCAGAAACATCTCCCCAAACCTGCATGGAACAGGCACATGGGTTGTGTGCATCATACAAGTTATGTGATGTAACAGACTGACATCATATGGAAACTTTTGCAGAACTCTGCAGAACCTAGAGTGTACCTTTGGGAGAGCTCCTGAGGCTCTCAATTCTCCAAAGCCATTGCCTATATCTCCCAGGTCCCTGCAAACAGAGGGACATCTTCCAAGCCTTGGAACTCAGAGGCCAAAGCCGAGGCAGGGGGAGACTGGGCATTTAAAATGAAAAAAACTGGTCATAAAGGTGGCCAGTGCTATATCTGTGTGGGACAGGTGATCAATCATACGAAAACCAGAAGACTGGCCACTCTTGAGCTATCAGGAAAAAAAAGAATATACAAAGGGGTGAATGAGGGGAGAAGAGAACAGGAATACTGAGGGAAGGATAAATTCACTGTCAGAGTTCGTGCTCTCTGGAGCAGGGGTGGTTGAGGGAATCACATCTCTCCAGAGGTAGGGGTATTCAGGCTAAGAAGCTTGCAACTCTCATACAGATATGAGCTGGCTGCGGTTAAGTTAAACTCCCGGAGGGCTACTTGAAGAACAGCTGCCTGTTTGGGTCCTTTAGACTGGAAGCTCATTATGGGCAGGGGTCATGTCTGCTAAAGCTGTTGCATTGTAAGTCAATCATATTAATTGAGCATCTACTGTGTGCAGAACGCTGCACCAAGCACTGGGAAGAATACAATATGACAATATAACAGACACATTCCCTGCCCACAACAAGCTCACAGTACTCGTGTATTCTTCCCAGTGCTTAGTACAGTGCTGTGCACATAGTAAGTACTCAATAAATACCACTGATTGATTGGGTTACATTGGGAGTCAGTGACCAAGGCTGCTGCTGATAAAAATGATAACTTTGGCATTTAAGTACTTACTACTTGCCAAGAATTGCACTAAACACTGGGGAAGACACAAGGTATTCAGGTTGCACGCAGGCTTTGCCCCGAACAGGATTCACATTCTAAGTATAATCAATCAATCAGTCATATTTATTGAGCACTTACTGTGTGCAGAGCACTGTACTAAGCGCTTGGGAAGTACAAGCTGGCAACATATAGAGACAGTCCCTACCCAACAGTGGGCTCACAGTCACAGTATAAGGGAGAACAGGTATTGAATCCCCATTTTATAGATGAGGAACCTGGAGTACAAAGAAGCTGTGAATTGCTCAGGCAAGTGACAGAGTCAGGATTAGAACCCAGGTCCTCTGATTCCCAGGCCTATGCTCTTTCCACTAGACAATGCTCTTCCATCCTCACAGCAATAGCCAACATGCAGTCCCTATGGGCCTGTTTCTGAATTTTTAGGAAAAATAGAAGCCATAAAACATCTGAAAGCCCGAAACTATCATTGACTGGGGTGGAGTCATGACCATTTAAAAGTTATAGTAATTTTAGACACACATTTTAATCAAACACTAGGTCCTCACAAAACATGTCATTAAACTTATTTTTTAGAATATATTGATATTTTGTAAGATTTTGCAGTTGAGTAACAAAATCATAGACTCACAGAGCTAGATAGGACCTTCAGAGACACATCAGACTGCTGAGACAAGTTCTATTTTTCCTTCAACTACTGACTGTCACTTTGGGAATCTCTACCTCTCATGAAGTTGAGTATGAAAACATGGAAAAGTGCTTTGAAATATTGAGAGGTGCTATCCATACCCATGGCATTCTTTGAGTGGTGTACTGGCCGAAGCTACATGACCTAGTGGAAAGAGCATGGGCTTGGCAGTTAAGAGACCTGGGTTCAAATCCCAATTCTGCCACTGGCCTCCTGTGTGAATTTGGGCAAGTCACTTAACTTCTCAGTTTCTTCATCCATAATACAGGAAACAAATATCTGTTCTCCCTCCCTCTTAGACTGTGAGCCCAATGTTGGGTAGGGACTGTCTCTATATGTTGCCAACTTGTACTTCCCAAGCGCTCAGTACGGTGCTCTGCACACAGTAAGCGCTCAATAAATACGATTGATTGATTAGACTGTGAACCCATATGAGGCAATGACTGTCAGATTTAATTGTATTGTATCTACCTGTGATTAGCACAATGCTTAGTACACAATGTTTAACAAATACCTCCAGTATTATTTTACTTTTTTAAATCACATTTAAACTCTTACGATGTGTGAAGCACTGCACTGAGCATTGGATTAAATAGAAGATAATCGGGTTGGACATATTCCTTGTCCCACATAGGGTTCACAGTCTTAATCCCCATTTCGCTCTGCTGGAGGTACAACTACTATTAATAATAGTACTCAAGGCTCAGGACCCAACACTAAGAACTACACTAGCACTTAAATTCATTCATTCATTCATTCAATCGTATTTATTGAGCACTTACTATGTGTAGAGCACTGTACTAAGCGCTTGGGAAGTACAAGTCGGCAACATATAGAGATGGTCCCTACCCAACAACAGGCTCACAGTCTAGAATGGGGATACAGACAACAAAACAAAACATGTGGATAAGTGTCAGGTCATCAGAATAAATAAAAATAAAGCTAGATGCACATTATTAACAAAGTAAATAGAATTGTAAATATGTACAAGTAAAATAGAGTAATAAATCTGTATAAACATATATACAGGTGCTGTGAGGAGGGGAAGGAAGTAGGGCGGGGGGAATGGGGAAGAGGAGAGAAAAAAAGGGGGCTCAGTCTGGGAAAGGTAAATGACCTGGGAGAGATGAGAAATTCTCTGTCTTTTCAGATCAATCAATTTTATTTTTTAAGCATTTACTGTGTGCAGAACACTGTTCTGAGCATTTGAGAGAGTACAGTTGAACGGAGTTTGTAGACACAGTCCTTGCTCACAAACTTGCAGTTTAGAGGAGGAGATTGACATTAATCAATTGAGCACCTACTATGTACAGAGCAATGTATAAGCACTTGAAAGGGTACAATGCACCAGAGTTAGTAGGCACATTCCCTGCCCCCAAGGAATTTACAGTCTAAAGAGACACAACAACCTTTGGAAACTCATTTATTTAACAAAATTCTCTCTCAATAAGTGATTTCTTCCATCTAATCTTATCTCTCACTTCATTTTCATCCCATTCCTTCTCATTCGTCCTCAATGGCAATGGAAAACACAGTCCTCTGTGTAACAAGCATTTGCTTATTAAATTATAGTAGTTCACTAATTGGGTGAAACTTGTAGAACTGGAAACTACCAATAATAATGATGATGATATTTAAGTGCTTAGTATGTGCCAAGCACTGGTCTAAGCATTGCGGTAGATACAAGCTCATCAGGTTGTCCCATGTGAGAGTCACTGTCTTAGTCCCCATTTTACAAATGAGGTAACTGAGGCACAGAGAAGTTATGTGACCAGCCCAAATTCAAACAGGTGGTAAGTGGCGGAGCAGAGATTAGAACCCATGGCCTCTGACTCCCAAGCCCGGGCTCTATCCACTAAGCCCCTAGTGGAATGCTGTGTCAATTCAATACATTTTAAACACCAAAAAGCTCTTTTTGGTATTAACTTAAGTGAGAACTATATGGAGCAATCTGTTGGAAAGACTGAATGGCCAAATTCGGCACCTGGGAAATTGTCTGCTGAGCAGTTTGATTCTTGTCCCTCTCCTCCTCTCCGCACCTTTCCCCTCAGAAGGCAATGATCAGTTTGCCGAAAGTGACCCACAGCTACGTGGTACAAGAAGTACCAGTGGCTCTCTCAGAAGCAAGAGGCTGGTAACACTGGCCAGATCCAGGCCCACAGCAGGCAGGTGTTATGCGAGTGGATTCACTGCCTTCTGTGCCAACACACGTCCTTCGACCTGCAGCCCTGCAGCTGTTCCCGGGCATGCCAAGTGTGGTGGTGGTTTGGGGATTTGGAGAAGTACATTTTCCGCACAAACACATTTAACGTCTAGAAGGGCTGGTGAATTAACCCACTGTGCTACACCCAATGTATTGAATTTTGAAATTCCTTTTTTTTTCTTTCCCTAAGTACAAAAGCCTCTTGTTTGGCAGAGTGGAGAGCGGCTGGCTCTTCTTTTCACTGTTCCTCCAGCGTAGGCTCTGGCACGTTTTTGATCTCTGAGTCTCCTTTATATCCTGACTTTCAGACCAAACATTAGTCTTTTTATTTGGCTTTTAACGGGAAAATTAAGGGTTAAGGATGAAATGTAAATCTTTTTCCTGGCAGAGCAGAAGTTCAAGAAAAAGATGCATACCTAATTCCCTTGTTAGAAGGGATGCTGATGTTTTGAAGGCTATTCATCCAAGGTGATTAAATGCAAAACTAGAAATGTTTTCCCAATTCTACTTGAATTCATACTCAGAGACAGGATTATAGTCTGTACCAGTGATGCTGTGTGAACTAAGGGTTACCTTCCTTCATAGCTGCTAATGACATTTAAGAATGGGTCCTAAAGAGCTTGGGAGACTGTAAAATCTTTGTAGGGAGATAAATTGGAAATCAAGGATGTTTAGGCCACATATGCTTGGATATGTCTCAGATTTCTCTTTTGAAATACCATATAGTAGTTGTATTGCTTCCACAGTGATCAAATTGGTAGAATGGAACCATGCAATGTAAATGAATGTGATGCATTCTTCTAAGAAGCTTATCCTTCCCTACATACAACTGAAACGAACCATCCCCTGACCTGTAGCTCATTCTGTACTTCATTCATCAGGTAATCACTTGTTTATGTGTGCCTTTTCTAGAATTGGGAAGCCACAAAAAGATCTTGAAGCTGCTAACTATGGTACAGCAGTTAGCTTATTGTAATTCAGGATATTTGATAGAGATGTGAGAAGGGAGATATCTTAAAGACTTGGGTTTTATGTGTCAAACTGGTTGAAACTTTGGGGAATTGAAAAAGGCACAGCATTAGGCATTTTTCTAATCATTTTTATTTGTTGAGTGCTACCTGTGTGCTGAGCACTGTACCAAGCACTTGGGAAAGTACAGTATAACAGACGTAGTAAGCATGTTCTGGTCAGCAAGGAGCTTACAAAGTCTAGAGGGTGAGGCAGATAGCAAAATAAATTATGGATATGCATGTAAGTGCTTTTGGGTGAATAAAGAGTACAAATCCAAATGCAATGGAAATGAAGAAGGGAGAAGGAGTAGGGGAAATGAGGGCTTAGTTGGGGAAGGCCTTTTGGAGGAAATGTGATTTTTAATAAGGCTTTGAAAGTGGGGAGAGTGATTGTCTTAGATGAAGTGGGAGGGAGTTCCAGGCCAGAGGCAGTTGCTGAGTGCTGTTCAATGGTAAGGAGTTTCTGTTTCATGTGAAGGTGGATGGGCAACTACTGGAGATTCTTGAGGAGTGGGGAATCATGGACTGAACAGTTTAGTAGAAAAATGATCCGGGCAGCAGAGTGAAGTGTGGACTGGAATGGGGAGAAGCTTGATGCACTAGTCGAGGCGAAAGAAGAGAAGTGCTTGGATCAACATGGAAGCAGGTTGTATGGACAGGAAAGGACAGACTATAGCAAAGTTGTGAAGGGTGAATAATTTTAAAATAAAGTGTTTTAGTTTATACATGCATATATTGCATTGTATAACTATACTATATTAATTACATCATGTAATATATTTAATATAGTTAAACTTTTTCTTAAGTTTATTTTTTCCTTTGGGAAATTAAAAAAAAAATAATTTTGCTTTTTCTCACCATCTAACAAAGCCAAAGCCTGCAAAGCCATAATCCCTAATAAAATCAATCAGGTGACAGAACAGTTTAAAGAACAGTGACATATTCATAAAAAGGGAAGAAGTACAATTCACTCAAGGACAATTTAAGAATCTCTGCTCTTTCAGTCTTATATCACTTAGGTCCTTGTTACCTTAGAATTAATTCCTCATCTATCCCCACCAACCCCTTGTCTATGTCCTCCCTCTGTCCTGGAATTCCCTCCCCCTACATATATGACAGACCACCACTCTTCTCAACTTCAAAGCCCTACTAAAATCACATTTCCTCCAAGAAGATTTCCTGGACTAAGCCTCATCTCCCCTACTCCCTTCTATGTCTCACTTATACACTTGGATCTGTACCCTTTAAACATATATCTACCCCACCTATTCCCTCCCCAACAGTTTTGTATAGAACCGTAATTTATTTTAATATGTATATAAACAGTCCCCCTCTAAACTGTAAGCTCCTTATGGCCAGGGAATTTATCTACCATCTCTGTTGTACTCACCCAAGCACTTAGTACAGTTGTCTGAAAGGTATTTTGTTAATCGCTTACTATGGCCAAGCCCTGTTCTAAGTGCTGGGGTAGATACAAGGTAATCGGGTTGTCCCATGTGGGGCTCACAGTCTTAAGCCCCAGTTTACAGATGAGGTAACTGAGGCACAGAGAAGTTAAGTGACTTGCCCAGGGTCATGCAACAGGTATGTGGTGGAACAGGATTAGAATCCAGATCCTCTGATTCCTAGTCGAGTTCACTGTTACTGTTTTATTATAATATACATAAAAAAAGAAAAAATTGTTCTAGCACTGCATTTCCAGAACTGTGAAGATTCTTTCAATTGTTCTGGTAACATTTAGACCTTTCATTCAGCACATGGTTTTATGGTCATTTTAAATAATATGGATCAGGATTCTACTATAACAAAAATCAGTCATTTCCCAGCACTTCATAAAGTATTTGGCAAAAAGTAAGCTCTCAACAAATGCAATAAGAATTCCTACTCTTTGTATCTGGTCTATTTAGTCAAAGCCTTAAACTGTGAAATTTAGCTATATGGAAATTTTATCTTTAAAAGATAATTAATTATATTTTAAGCTCTGTAGATTCAAGAATAGATTTTAGTAAATTTTTGATGATGGGCCTATCTTGACCTAGTTATTCAAGGAACATACAAGCCAAACTTTGGCCACTGATTCATTGTAAACCCACATCTGGGGATCAAGGTAATGGGCACAAAAGCTGATCTCTTCAAGCTATATGCTTCAGTGCTCTGCACACAGTAAGCACTCAATAAATACGATTGAAAGAATGAATGAACTCCCTAGTCAAAAAGCTAGGTGTTAAGTCTACGAAAATGTTGGAGAGAAAGGTTGAAGGAACAAAAATGAAGCTTGTTTTACAGGGAGGGAAATCAATCTTACTTTGAGTAGTTATTTCATTCATTCAACTGTATTTATTGAATGCTTACTGTGTGCAGAGCACTGTACTAAGTGCTTGGAAAGTACAGTTTGGCAACAGATAAAGACAGTCCCTACCCAGCAATGGGCTCACAGCTAGGCTGCATTTTTCTTGGTAGTTTATCCAGGCAAATTCAGGAATTGGACTCACTACTGAAGTTGAGAATAATGAAACTTGCCATCAACATCATTTCTAAATATCCTTCTTAACAATAATAATAATAATGATAATTATGGTATTTGTTAAGTGCTTACTATGTATCAGGCAATGTACTAAGCCCTGGGATGGATACAAAAAAATCAGATTGGACACAGTCCTTGTCCCACACAGGGCTTCATCCCCATTTTACAGTTGAGGTAACTGAGGCACAGAGAAGTGAAGTGGCTTGCCCAAGGTCACACAGCAGGCAAGTGGCTGAGCTGGGATTAGAACCCATGAACTTCTGATTCCCAGGCCCATGCTCTATCTACTATGCCATGCTTAATGTTGGTACCAGTGAATGATCTTTTGTTGTTAATAAGAAGTAATTTTTTGTGGACCAAATTGTAAAAATGTCATGGGGCAGTTGGATAAATATCTGCATTGCTATAACCCCCCCCCCCCCCCATTAAAGTAGTGCTATTTATTTATATTGATGCCCATTTGTTTTGATGTGTTATACATCTAGAATTATATTTATACTGATGCCTGTTTACTTGTTTTGATGTCTGTCTCCCCCCTTCTAGACTGTAAGCCTGGTGTGGGCAGGGATTGTCTCTTTACTGCTGAATTGTACTTTCCAAGTGCTCAGTACAGTGCTCTGCACACAGTAAGCGCTCAATATGATTGAATGAATTTTTAGCAGCAGAAAATACAAGACATTCTTTTAAATATGTCCAGTACAAATAAATTATGGGAATATTGAATTCATTTAGAGCAATGTGTTGAATAGCTCCAGTTTAGAATCTAATAATTATAATAATAAGATGGTATTTATTAAGCACTTACTATGTGCTAAGTGCTGGGGTAGATACAGGGTAATCAGGTTGTTCCACATGGGGCTCACAGTTTTAATCCCCATTTTACAGATGAGGTAATTGAGGCACAGAGAAGTTAGGTGACTTGCCCAAGGTCACACAGCCGATAAGTGGTGAGGCCGGGATTAGAACTCATGACCTCTGACTCCCAAGCCCATGCTCTTTCCATTGAGCCACACTGCTTCTCTACTGTGTGCTAGGTAGACAGGACTGTATCTAAATTGTATTTAATGTGAACTTTAGTTTGATCTTTGTTGTAAAATCAGACATGCCTTTTATTTATATATGCTGGGGTTGGGGGCAGTCAATATATGGGTAGCGGTGACTGTGGGATAGTGGTGATCTTCATTCTACTGACACTAGATCAATATTCTCTAGGGTAGGAGATGGCGGGAAAAACCTGATTGGAAAAAAAAAATCATCTTCTAGACACCCTGAACCTTCACTGTTGTTGTGGGGGAAAAAAATTCACACAAGATGAATAACATTGAAAGAAAAGCCAGTGAAATATCGGCCTTCAGGAAGTGGTCTTGAAAATGATTGAGTACAAATTTTTATCAGCAAATCAGTATAATGGACATTTTGAACATAGACTTCAAGGTATATAGGGATAGAGCATGAGAAGCAGCGTGGCTCAGGGGAAAGAGCCTCGTCTTTGGAGTCAGAGGTCATGGGTTCGAATTCAGGTTCTGCCAATTGTCAGCTGTGTGACTTTGGGCAAGTCACTTAACTTCTCTATTAAGTTAAGTTATATATAACTTAACTTCATTCTAGACTGTGAGCCCACTGTTGGGTAGGGACCATCTCTATATGTTGCCAACTTGTACTTCTCCAGCACTTAGTACAGTGCTCTGCACACCGTAAGTGCTCAATAAATATGATTGATTGATTCTCTGTGCCTCAGTTACCTCATCTGTCAACAGGGGATTAAGACTGTGAGCCCCACATGGGACAACCTGATTACCTTGTAACCTCCCCAGCACTTAGAACAGTGCTCTGCACATAGTAAGTGCTTAATAAATGCCTTTACACACACACGTAGATTTTCAATACTACAGAATGGGTAGGTATATTTGCTACCCACAAGAAATCATAGTCTAAAGTTGGGGGTCTTGTCTTATATTGTCAAGTTGTCTCTGACCCATAGCGACACCATGGAAACATCTCTTCCAAAACTCCCCACCTCCATCTGCAATCATTCCAGTAGTGTAACCATAGAGTTTTCTTGGTAAAAATATGGAAGTGGTTTGCCATTGCCGCCTTCCAGGCAGTAAACTCGAATCTCCGCCCCCAACTTTCTCCCATGACACTGCTTCCCGCATAGGTGAGTTTTGACTTGTAGCAGATTACATTCCACTTCCTAGCCACTGCCCAAGCTTGGAATGGAATGAATATGCCTCTGCTTTGACTCTTCCTCCCATAATTGAGACTGGTAGAGTACTGGAAACTCTCCAGGCGCCAACCTGAGGGAGAAAATGCAGGGACGGACATTAAAATAACTTATAGACATGTATGTAAGCACCGTGAGGACATGTATGTAAGCACCGTGAGGTGAATATCAAGTGCTTAAAGGATATAAATCCAGATGCAAGGGTGATGTAGGAGGGAGAAGGAGTAGGAGAAATGAGGGCTAAACCAGGGAAGGCCATGTGGAGGAGAGGTGATTTTAATTTCAATTTTGAAGGTGGGGAGAGTGGTGGTCTATTGTATACAGAGGGGGAGGGAGTTCCAGGGAGGGAGGATGTGGGCAGGGGAAAGTGGTGACATAGCTAAGATTGAGGTACAGTGAGGAGGTTGGTGTTAGAGTAGCAAAGTGAGAAGTTTGAGCTCTCTTATACTGTACTTTATCAAGCATTTAATACAGTGTTCTGTGCATTCTGAAAATTGGAAGAAGTAATTTTTATGTACTATATCCAAGGGGAGTGTGCATTGACATCTTTACCACTGCCTGCTATGTGATCTGGGCAAGTCATCCAACTTCTCTGGGCTTCAGTTTCCTTATCTGTAAAATGGGGATGATAATACCTGCCTTATAGAACTGTTGCGAGGAAAAGATGAGAACATTTGATAGTGTTTGATACTGCTTCGCGATTCAAGGTATTAGGGAACAATTTTGGACAAACAGGCTATAATTTGTAAAATTGAGCCTCAGAGATAGAACGAAGGCTTTTTCTTTCCAATCTTCCTACATTGTGTACTTTCACCTAATATAATCAATAAACTATATTTTTGTTATGAAGTTTTATGCAGACTTGAAGGCAAAGAGTGAAACATTTGTCTTTGTCTCTGCTTGTTGCTGAAGAGCATAGAGCAGGGAGGAATTCAAACATTTAGTCATTCAGTTGATTGGTCTCTGGTTTGTCAAGTATTTTTGAGTGTTTTCCTAGTTTTTCTAGATGAACCGGCACGGCAAATGTAGCAGACAAAGCATGTTTTCATTCAAAAGTTCATGGTTAGACGAGCCATTCATTTAAGTAGACACTAGTGTATCATACACGTTCCGAGGCTAGGTTTTCTTTCCTCTTCCAACCTTGAACTGTGTTTGCTTGGGGAAAAGATTGACATCCATGAAGCCAGGCAATAATAACAAGAACAGAGTGACTGAGATAAGAACAGCTTTGAATGGTTAGCATAATACCTTGATCTGGCTCTTGTAGGAGTTATTGACTGAAATGAAGGTAGAATCAAGTTACAAGTTGGCTTTGCATGTGGGGAACTTAGATTTCAACCTTCCACTTCTGCATAGCTGCTTCCTTTTAAATCTGCCTTTGAAAGATATAGAAACTAGGATCACAGAATACAATAAAAAAGGCTTATGTGTAATAATGATTGTGGTACTTGAAAAGCAGTAATTGTGTTCTGGCTAGATAGCAAATAACTGTAAGTTCCTTGTGGGCAGGGACCATGTCTACCAACTTTATATTTTACTCTCCAAAGCAATCGGTACAGTGCTCTGCACACACTAAGCACTTGATAAATATGATTGATTGATCTGGTGAACCACAGTCCCTCCCTGACATGGGCTTCTCAGTCTAAGTAAGGGAGAGAACAGGTATTGAATCCCCATTTTGTAGATGCTGAAACTGAGACACAGGGAATTGAAATGACTTTCCAGAAGTCACAGAGCAGGCAAATGGTGGAGCTGGATTAAAACCCAGTTCCTCTCACTCCCAGGCCCATGTTTTTTTTTTCCACTAGGCACACTGCTTCTTAAGGATTAAAGTGAAAAATCTAAGCCAATGGACTTTCTAATGAGTGGAGTTATGACAATTTACATCATTAGTGGCTGTGTCAATCAACTGTGGTGTATTAAACTGTAATAATAATAATAATAAATATGGCATTTGTTAAGCATGTACTGTGTGCCAGGCACTGTACTAAGTGCTGGCGTAGATACAAGCTAATCAGGTTGGACACAGTCCCTGTTCCACATAGGGCTCACAGTTTCTATCCCCATTTTACAGATGAGGTAACTGAAGCACAGAGAAGTGAAGTGACTGGCCCAAAGTCACACAGCAGGCAAGTGGGGGAGCTGGGATTAGAACCCATGATCTTCTGACTACCAAGCCAATGCTCTACCCACTAGGTCATGCTGCTATGTTAAATGCTTAGCTAGTATGTATAGAATTCTCTCGATTTGAAGATGCTGCTGTTCACTGACACTTAATCCACTGGTGTGTGTATCTTTGAGAGAGTATTTCTTGCACAATTACCAACTCTGGTCATGAAAACGCAACAGAGCAACTTTTACATTCAGATGGCCCATTGGTCAGAAACCAAAGTTTAGAAGGAAAAGGTGGTTCCTATTGTCATTAGAACATGTGCTTGAATTGCTTCTTCAATAGAGGTGATCTTTGTGCAGAAACATCCACTCTCTCTTACCAGTATTCCCTTATGCTCTGTGGCAAGCACTGAAAGATGTTTCAAAAGGAGAATTCATTCATTCATTCATTCAATCGTATTTATTGAGCACTTATTGTGTGCAGAACACTGTACTAAGCACTTCGGAAGTACAAGTTGGCAACATATAGAGACGGTCCCTACCCAACAACAGTCTCACAGTCTAGGAATGGGTAGAACAGAAGTCAGACACCCTTCTCAAGGAGCTAAAAATTTAAAGTTTAGCTACTGCTTAGATACTCTTTTATAGAAAAAAAGTCAATGGTATTTAAGCGCTTACTATGTTCCAGGCACTGTGCTAAGTGCCGGGGTAGATACAAGCTAATCAGGTTGGACACAGTCCATGTCCCACATGTGGGTCACTGTCTTAATCTCCATTTAACAGATGTGGTAACTGAGGCACAGAGAAGTGAAGCAACTTGCCCAACATCTCACAGCAGACAAATGGCAGAGCTGGGATTAGATCCCAGATCCTTCTGACTCCTAGGACCGTGCTCTATCCATTAGGCCATGCTACTTTTATATAGTAGTAATCGTAGTAGTAAGAGCAGCATTTACTGAGAGTCCCCCTGTTGTGATTCACAGTGCTAGGAACTTGTAGTAGGAGCTAGAATGAAGAAGTGATACATTCCCTGCCTGCAAGGAGCTTACACTCTAATCAGGGAGAAAAACGGTTTAGGCATTAGCTAATATTCAAACACGTCAATTTGGGAAGCTGAGAAATCACTTGTAAATTGCAAGAAAATCCATGATTTCATTCAGTGGTATTGACTGAGCATATATTGTGTGCAGAGCTCTGTACTAAGTGCTTGAGAGATTACAATAAAATGGAGTTGGTAGACCCAGTCCCTTTCCTACAGGGCTAGACTGTAATCTCCTTGTAGGCTAGGACCATGACCACCAGTCTAGTGAGAGGTTTATGATTTCTCCCCTTAGGAGTGTGAGCCTCGTGTGGAACAGGGACTGTGTCTAACCTGATTAACTTGTATCTACCCCATTGCTTAGAACAGGGCTTGTCACATAGTAAGTGCTTAACAAGTACCTTAATTAGAATTGTTGTTATCATTATTAAACTACTACAAAGGGAAAATGAAGGGAATGATGATGCAGTTCTTCTAACCAAAGTTTGTGAAAGACTCAGCTTCGCAGCTTCATGACCTTGGAGGAAGTATCTACCTCCATCTCAGCAACTCTCCACCATTGCCCCCCTGTTACCTAACATCATGTATCGTGCACTTAGGGGACCACAGGAGAGTGGCTGTTTTCCTGGCAGCAGGCTGGTGCATACACCAGTAGGCAACTGGTGCATACACCAGTTGTTCCACCCCCTCCTGCCTCCAAATACCCTGGTTGCTGGATACTGAAGGAACTTAATCTTCTTGTAGAGTTATTTCTCTATACAACAACTTACTTTCCACCCTTGCCACAATGAACTAGGAGTGAATGTAAATAAGTACAAGGCCTTGCTCCCAAAAGATATAATGCATTGGGTCCATCAGACAGAGGACCGGAAACAAAGATACACTTGGACTATCCATTCCATGACCCCTTGGCTGACTTCCATAGAAATGTACTCTTATAAGGACATAATCAAGCTGTTTTTGGAGAAGCAGGGTGGTCTAAAGGATAGAGCGCAGGCCTTGGAGTGAGAAGTTCTGGGGTTCTAATTTTGACTCGGCCACTTGTCTGCTGTGTGACCTTGGACAGGTCACTTCAAGGCAGTGTGGCTCAATGGAAAGAGCACGGGCTTGGGAGTCAGTGATCATGGGTTCAAATCCCGGCTCCACCAATTGTCAGCTATGTGACTTTGGGCAAGTCACTCAACTTCTCTGTGCCTCAGTTACCTCAACTGTAAAATGGGGATTAAGACTGTGAGCTCCCTGTGGGAAAATGTGATCACCTTGTATACTCCTTAGTGCTCAGAACAGTGTCTTGCACATAGTAAGTGCTTAACAAATGCCATCATTATTATTCTTTGTGTCTCAGTTCCCTCATTTGTAAAATGGGGATAGCAAGTGGGAGCCCTACATGGGACAGGGTCTCTGTCCAAACCAATTTACTTGTATCTACCCCAGCACTCAGTATAGTGCCTGGCACATAGTAAGAGTTAACAAATACCATATTAATTACTATTATTTATTATTATTATCTAGGTAAAATGATTTAGAAATGATATTTGAGGTATGAGTACATTTTTATCTGGATGTTTTGGGAGTGCAGCCCTGATGTGCATGGAAATAATAATAATAATGACATTTATTAAGCGCTTACTATATGCAAAGCACTGTTCTAAGTGCTGGGGAGGTTACAAGGTGATCAGGTTGTCCCCCGGGGGGCTCACAGTCTTCATTCCCATTTTACAGATGAGGTCACTGAGGCACAGAGAAGTTAAGTGACTTGCCCAAAGTCACACAGCTGACAAGTGGTGGAGCCAGGATTTGAAACCATGACCTCTGATGCCAAAGCCAGTGCTCATTCCACTGAGCCACGCTGTTGTTTCTCCTTTGTGTTAGAGCTATTTGCTCCTTCGCACAATGGAGGGAATATTGGTGGTATGGGATGGGACAGGACAGAGTTGAGAGCGTTTATCCCCAGGCACATTCAGTACTTTAGCCCTACCTGCAGGATTATCTGAAGGACTCAGTTTATACTAAAAACACTGCTTTCCAGCTCTAGAGCCCCTGATAGGGGAAAGCAGTAGAGAGGCAGGGAGGGCAAGCAGAGAAATGGAACATAACTAGTTAGCTAAGTAGGGATTCAAGCACATAATATGGCTTAAGCACTGGAATAGAAACGAAGCAGTGTGGTTTAGTGACTAGAGCACAGGCCTGGGCATCAGAAGGACCTAAGTTCTAGTCCCAGCTCTGCCATGTGACTGCTGTGTGACCTTGGACAAGTCACTTTACTTCTCTGTTTCCCAGTTACCTCTTCTGTAAAATGGGGATTAAGAGTGGGGGACTGGGACTGTGTCCAACCTGATTAACTTGTATTTACCCCAGCACTTAGAACGGTGCTTGGCACGTCATACACACTTAACAAGTGCCACTATCATTATCATCATCATACAATATCACCTGATTAGTTTATATCATTGTATACATCCTAGACAGAACTCATAACCTAAGCTTTAAATGGGTGAGGAGAATGAGACCCAGAAAGGTGAAGTGACTTACCAAAAGTCACAAAGCTGGAATTAGAATTCAGATCTCCTAAACTTCCATTGGGTCACACTGTCTCCTTCACAACTAATTATTTATGGTTTTTCTTCAGTGTTTATCAAGTTCCAGACATTGTGCCAAGCACTAGTATAGATAGAAGATAATCAGATCAGATACAGATACATGAGAAGCAGTGTTGCTTAGTGGAAAGAGCCCGGGCTTGGGAGTCAGAGGTCGTGGGTCCTAATCCTGGCTCCGCCACTCATCCGCTGTGTGACTCTGGGCAAGTCACTTAACTTCTCTGTGCCTCAGTTCCCTCATCTGTAAAATGGGGATTAAGACTGTGAGTTTCATGTGGGACAACCTAATTACATTGCATGTACCCCAGTGCTTAAAACAGTGCTTGGCACATAGTAAGCACTTAAATACCAACATTATTATTATACAGTCCCTGTCCCAAATGGGAGCCATAATCCGAGGTAATATAGCAGTAGTAGTAATGGTTTTTGAGCATCCCCTGGGTGCAAAGCTCTGTACTTTGAAGGTAGGAAAATACAAAAAAAAAAAAAAAATGTGACACGTAGCCTGCTCACAAGGACCCTACACTTTCAGCCAGCTCTCCCTACCTGGCTTTTCCAATTAAGAGTGAAGAGAGCACTATATGAAAGACAATTCCATCGAGAAATCAATCATATTTACATAGATCTCACTGTGTTGCAGAGCACTGTTCTAAGCTTTTGGAAGAGTATGATATAACAATAAAATAGATACATTCCCTCCAACCCAGCCCCAAATCATGAACCATCTACTTTCAGGGCCAGACTATAATCCCTTATATTCAGGGATCGTGGTCACCAACTCTCCCAACCACTTAGTATAGTGTTCTGCACACAAAGAGCTCAATAAATACTATTGATAATTTAAGTGAAATGGCAATCTTAAAATGGGGGCATAAAATGGAGCTTGTGGAGTGGAGGTTCTCCTTTATGATGGATGTAAGGTTGCTTTTGCCATCAGAAAACTACTGGCTGGTTAGGCATGCCTCTTTTCTTTCCTGGAAACAGGCTGTCATCTCCCGTTTGGAGACTTCCACATCTTTGAATATACAACCGCAATAGTGTCCGCAGTGAAGCTGCAGCTACTAGTAGCAAGAAGGAAAGTTATTTGTCAGGCTGTAAGAATGTATCCAATATGTACAAAATGCCCAGTAGCATTTTAATCTTTGCTGTTGGTAGAAAAAAAAAACTCATCTAATTTCATGGCCGGAAAGGTAAATGTGTTTCTCCTATTAGCTCTCCCCATCTTTAATTAATATCCACTTCCTAAATGCTCTGATCCTTAGATTCTTTCAAAGACTTAATTGTCCCTAAAACGGAAAACAAAGAGCTCTTTGAACCAGTTACACACTTGATTCATTTGCTTAAGCGGGGGTCCTCTGAGCCATAAACCGGGGCAGAAGTTAATAATTTCATACGTGATCACCGCACATAGACAACTGAAACTCAAGGCAGCTGTTTGAACTTTTCTCTCAAAGCGGACAGATCGCCTTTATTGTGTGCAGGATGCCGCCATGGCCCATGTGAGACCAGGGCAATTGTAGGGGGGATGGCTTCCTTTTCGCTGTGGATGTGCCCTTTATTTTTAATGCAAGGCAAGGGCTGGGTGGTAAAACTACAAAAAGCTGACAGGTAATGATCAGAAAAGGAAATAGCCACTCTCACATGGCTTTTTATTGACTTGTAAATGGCACCATTAAAGCAGTAGTTACCTCTGGGTTGAAACAGCATGTTGCTGGGGCCATTATTTGTTTGCAGCGCCAACTGCGGTTTGTGTGATTTGTGCTGTAAACACTAAAATTATAATGACAATAATGACTTAGAAGTTGGGCAAATGGGAGCAGTTTGGTTCCACTTGGGATGGTATTGGTCTCAGACAAAGTCCTTAGTGCTGTTGTTGGAGAACAGTGACAGTGCAGGAGAAGTGGTTGTCTAAACACAAAATGCCAGTGACTAATTAAAAACCATTTGCCCTAAGCCTTGACGGGTTGTTGAGAGTTATTTATGTTAGTGTCCAATCTGTCAGCCACAAGGAAAAGTGTTGAGATGTTCGACTGGACAGGATCTAAGAGTGGTGCATTCAGAATGCTTGGGGAAGCTTAGCACATCTTTCTCAATCTCTCACTCTCTCTGCCCCATATATATAGTAGACACACCAGTTTTCTCCTTCCATCCTGCTCTTCTGGATTTTCAGGAATGACACCAATATGAATAAGATATTGTAAATCTGGGAGAGTTCACAGTCATGGGGAGCCTTTGATATGGAAATAGCCAGAACTGGGGCAGGAATGGCATGCAAATCAGGGTCAGAGATTTCCTTTGGAGTTCAATTCCAGGTATGTAGTGCTGCTTTATGGCCTAAAGAATGGCAGGATGGATGCATTTGCAAAACTTGATCATTTAATTTCAAAAGGGGATACTATTTTTAAAGCTATCATCTTCAAAGAACAGAGTAAGATTTTGGAGGAGGGTAATATGAATTGAAGATTTATTACCAGGAGAGATGGTTAAAACTAAATGTTCTGTGAGATAATAAGGCTTTAGTATAACGTATAATGTTCCGGAAGACCAATTTTTAGAACAAGCTATCATTATCAGGATCATGAAGCTGTTCTCAATTATAAACTTTCCCAGAACAGAGTTAGATCAAACAGAAATGTCCTACAAAATGTTTTATGCTACATATGAATCTTGCCTGCTAGAACACAAAGGTAAATTGTCAACTGAAATTATGACTTTGGATCTACCTCAAATGTGCTTCTACTTTTGATTTATATGATATACTCAAAAGTTATGGATTTGCATCATCATCAACTCTACAAACACACTGAAGAGTATCACAATGTTCATAAGATATAATTATTGCTTACTGATAAGCTAATTCAGTGAGAACAAATTGATTTGATTTGAATTTTAAATAAAATAATTTAAGGCAAGGTGATTAGTTCATATTGTTATATCTTAGAGAAAACAATCAGTGATATGTACTGAGCACTGTATTAAGATGCTTGAGAGTACAAGACTGTAAGCATATTATGGGAAGGGAACGTGTCTGCTAATTCTGTTGTACTGTACTCTTTCCAAGCACTTAGCACAGTACATAGTAAGTGCTCAATATGACTGATTGATGGATTAAATAGTGTTGGTAGACATAATCCCTGCCCTCAAAGAGCTTAGAATCTAGTTGAGGTGACAGACATTAAAATATATTATGGTTAAAGAGCATAAAGAAGAGCACAGGCTTGGGATTCAGAGGACGTGGGTTTTAATTCCATCTCTTCCACTTGTCTGCTGTGTGACCTTGTGCAAGCCATTTCACTTCTCTGTGCCTCAGTCACCTCATCTGCAAAATAGGGATTAAGACTGTGAGCCCCATTTGGAACAATCTGATTACCTTGTATTTATCCCAGCACTTACAACAGTGCATGGCACATAGCACTTAAGTACCATAATTATTATTTACCTATTGATAGATAGAGGGGTGTGTGTGTGTGTGTGTGTGTGTGTGTGTGTGTGTGTGTGTGTGTGTGTGTGTGCGTGCGCACCCATGCTGTAGATGTGTGTCAGTGCTTAGGAATCACAGATCTAAGTGCATAGATCACTCAGAAATAAGGGAGAATAGAGTGGAGTGATCAGAGGTTATTCAGGAAATGCTTCTGGGAAGAGCTGATTTTAGTGGGGTTTGGCACTGTAAAGTGGGAAGTGGTGGTCTGTCAGATATGAAGAGGAATGGTAGTCCAGGTAGCAGGAAGGACATAAGCAAGGCGTCGATGGGGAGACCTGTGATCGAGATGAAGTGAGTGGGTTAGTGTTAAAGGAATGACTTATGAGGACGGGGTCGCAATGGGAGTGGAGCAAGGATAGGTAAGTGAGGAGTTTCTGCTTAATGTTGAGATGGATGGGCAACCATTGGAGGTCTTGGAGGAGTGGGGAGAACTGTGACGGAAGAAAAATGAAGAATGGACTAGAGAGGCAAAGAAGCTAGCGAGGCAGGGAGGCCAGCAAGGTTAGTAGAGTAATAATAATTATGCTATTTATTAAGCACTTACCATGTGCCAGGCACTGTACTAAGAGCTGGCATAGATACAAGGAAATCAGGTTAGACACAGTCCCTTCATACATGGGGCTCACAGTCTCAATCCCCAATTGACAGATGAGGTAACTGAGGCACAAAGAAGTAAAGTGACTTGCCCAAAGTCACACAGCAGACAAGTGGTGGAGCTGGGATTATTCTACTAATTCCCCTATCCGTGTTATATTTTAATACCCGGCATCCCCAGTAGCCTGTCAGCTCCTTGTGAGCAGGGATTGTGTTTACCAAATCTGTTGTATTGTACTTTCCCAAGTGTGTAGTACAGTGCTCTTCACACTGCAAATGCTCAAATACCATTGATAGATCATTGGATTGGGACAAGACATTAAAAGTACCCATCTTATACCACCAATCCACATCCCTGAATCATCTTCACAGCACGCTTTCTCCCTTTGGGTGTCCAAGCTGTGCTGAAGTCCTGCTGGTGGAAATCCAGACAACAGGCCAATCTCATCCATCTCAAAACATCTTCACCTGCTTAAATCTAACCCTCTCTTCTGTCTGGCAACTATACTTTTCTATCCTTTCTGAGTCCTGTGTCCATCACCCATGCCAGTTTTACCAGACTTTTAACTGGTTTTTCAAGCCCCCTGTCCCCTCCCTCCCATCTCTTGCATCTAATGACCAGACTGTGCACTTTATTGATGAAATTAAAACCAGAAGGTACGAACTCCCTAAAATTCCTCCTGCTCCTCCCCAGTCCTACTCCATCTTTGACTCTCCCATTTTTCTCAGCGTTATCACAAGAAGAGATAATAATAATGTTGATATTTGTTAAGCACTTACTATGTGCCAAGCACTGTTCCAAGCACTGGGAGGGTTACACAGTAATCAACATTGTCCCACGTGGGGCTCACAGACTTAATCCCCATTTTACAGATGAGGGAACTGAGGCACAGAGAAGTTAAGTGACTTGCTCAAAGTCACACAGCTGACAAGTGGTGGAGCCAGGATTTGAACTCATGACCGCTGACTCCCAAGCCCGTGCTCTTTCTGCTGAGCCACACTGCTTCCAGCTCTCAATTTACCCCTCCTCTTGCACCTCTGACCCCATCCTTGGCACCTTATCAAGACACTTGCCCCCTCTCTTCTTCCCACTCTGACCATAGTCCTCAGCCACTCATTTTCCAATGGCTCCTTCCCCACTGCTTTCAAGCTTGCCCATGTATCCCCTCTATTAAAAAAAACCCTCCCTTGACCCCAGGTTTCTCTCTAGTTAAAGCCCCATCTCCCTCCTAACATTCCTTTACAAACTCCTTGAGCAAGTTGTCCATGTCTGCTGCCTCCACTTCCTCTCCTCTGAATGTCTCCTTGACCCCTGCCAATTTGGCTTTTTCCTTCTTCATGGAAATGGCCCTATCTAAGGTCACTAATGACCTTCTTCTTGCCAAATCCAATGGCCTCTACTCAATCCTAATCCTGCTTGACCTACCTTTGATAACGTGGGCCAACCCATTCTCCTCTAAATATTGTTCATTCATTCAGTCTTATTTATTGAGCACTTACTGTGTGCCAAGCACTGTACTAAGTGCTTGAGAAGTACAGGTCGGCAACAAATAGAGATGGTCCCTACCCAACAATGGGCTCACAGTCTAGAAGGGGGAAACAGACAACAAAACAAAATGTAGACAGGTGTCAAAATCGTCAGAACAAATAGAATTAAGGCTATATGCAAATCATTAACAAAATAAATGGAATAGTAAATGTGTACAAGTAAAATAAATAGAGTAATAAATCTGTACAAATATATACAAGGGCTGCAGGGAGGGGAAGGAGGTGTAGGGGGGGAATAGGGAGGAGGAGAGGAAAAAGGGGGCTCAGACTGGGAAGGTCTTCAACTGTGACTTGACTGACACTGTCCTTTCCTGGTTGTTCTCTTTCTTTCCACTCCTTCTCAGTCTCTTTTGCTGGCTTCTCTGTTTCCCACCCTTTAGCTGTGGGAGCCCCTCTACTCGATTCTGAGTTCCCTTCTTTTCTCCATTTATACCCACTCCCTTGGAGAACTCATTTGCTGATTTCCTACTACAACCCAGTCTGAACACTTCTCTCCTCTAACATCAACCTACTCACTGTATCTGAATCTCATCTCACTGTCCATCCCTTACCCATATGTTCCCTTTTGCCTGGAATTCTCTCCCTTTCATATCCAATAGACCACCACACTCCCTATTTTCAAAAGTCTCCTGAATTCATGGCTTTTGCAAGAGACCTTCCCCAATTAACCCCTCATTTTTCCTACTCATTCTACCTTCTGCATTGCCTATGCACTTGGATCTGAAGCAGCTTGGCTCAGTGGAAAGAGCATGGGCTTGGAAATCGGAGGTCATGGTTTCAAACCCCGGCTCTGTCAATTGTCAGCTGTGTGACTTTGGGCCAGTCACTTAACTTCTCTGTGCCTCAGTTCCCTCATCTGTAAAATGGGGATTAAGACTGTGAGCCCCACGTGGGACAACCTGATCACCTTGTATCCTCCCCAGCTCTTAGAACAGTGCTTTGCATGTAGTAAGTGCTTAACAAATGCCATCATTATTATTATTATTATTACTATTATTATTATTATTACCTCTCTTAGTACTTGATATTCACCTCACCCTCAGCCCCTAGCACTTATGTACATTTCCTTGTACCCTGGCATTTTTTCCATTTGTAATTTACATTACAGTCTTTCTACCCTTAGCACAAGGGCTTAGTATAATGCTCTGCACACTGAAGTGCAAATTAAATACCATTGATGGCTTCTGTTTTGAAAATTTTCAATTAGAGGTGTCATTGGGACATTCAATTAGTGATTTCCTGAGGGAGGAGGGATTAGAGAAGGAGATCAATATTGGAGAGGTAGATTTGGGATTCATTTATGTGGAAATGGTGTTTGAGGATATCTTGCCAAAAATTTAAAACATTTAAAGAAATTAGAGAGGCTTTGCTGTTGGTATATTTATGTGTATACACACATATATATTAAAGTCCATGAGTTTAGCTCTTTGTGATTTAGGTTGCAGTACAAATAAGAAACTTATTCCAAGCCCATATGTATATTGTTTTGTATATATTTGTATATTATTCATCTATGTCATTCCAATTTACTTGCACTAAATAAACACTACTTTTAATCATAAAACACAACTAGAAACAGTACGGACCTGGAAACACGAATAAATGGAGTATGTATATAAGTTAAGAGCACTTTACTGGGAGAAGCAGCATGGCTCAATGGAAAGAGCCCAGGCTTTGCTGTCAGAGGTCATGGGTTCAAATCCTGGCTCCGCCAATTGTCAGCTGTATGACTTTGGGCAAGTCACTTAACTTCTCTGGGCCTCAGTTACCTCATCTGTAAAATGGGGATTAAGACTGTGAGCCCCACCATGGGACAACCTGATCACCTTGTAACCTCCCCAGCACTTAGAACAGTGCTTTGTACATAGTAAGTGCTTAATAAATTCCATTATCATTATTATTATTATCTCAAAAGCATTATAGATGGTGGGGGCTGATGGTCTAGTGGATTTGAAGGAGGAGATTTGTTCAGACAGACCAGGCAATGCAACCGCAAAATTAATATCTTAGACTTGAATAAACTAGGCTGGTTGTGCCTACCAAATAACTGTTGGACCTTTGTTTTGGCTTTTAAATCAGGCCAATGGAGACTTACAAACATCTAGAGAAGCAGCGTGGCTCAGTGGAAAGAGCCCAGGCTTTGGAGTCAGAGGTCATGGGTTCAAATCCTGCTCCGCCAATTGTCAGCTGTGTGACTTTGGGCAAGTCACTTAACTTCTCTGGGCCTCAGTTCCCTCATCTGTAAAATGGGGATGAAGACTGTGAGCCCCACGTGGGACAACTTGATCACCTTGCAACTTCCCCAGTGCTTAGAACAGTGCTTTGCGCATAGTAGGCGCTTAATAAATGCCATTATTATTATTATTATTATTATTATTATTATCTATTGCTGAGTGTGCTTTCAATGCTCAAGCATTCCTTTCTTATATGAGTTTGGATTTCGAAGTTAGATTTCCTGAGGTACTCCCCCTCGGCTATAGGGCTAAATTCTCATCCCTTTCTCACACTGCATTTATACTTATCAACAAAGACATTAGGAGTATGCAAAAAGGATGCTCCACAGTTCTCTCCATTGAAAACAGTGCCGGTGGGTTTTCTCATAGACTGCTGAGTTTTTCCCAGATTCCCCACTGAAATGATTACATAAACGTTTAAGCAGATTCAAATTTATAAAATCTTAGATTTTTTGCACTAGGCAAACTACCTCCTGAGGCTGCTGATCTGCCCCTGCAGTTCCAGTGTCTCTTTCAATGCAGTGACAATTCAGAGAGAGGGCAGATCCTGAGGAGACCAGGCAGTACAGTGTCTGCAGTCACAGGTAATACTTCCAGAGTTAAGCTTTCCATGTCAAACGCTTCAGGGTCTCTACACAGCCACTATAAGAGGATGCTGTCTGTCACTCCTCAGCAGTTCAAGTTAAGGTGAACAGATTCCTGGTCACCTCAAGGGGGAAGGAGTGTGATCCCAGTTTGAAAAAGAGGAAGGGAGAAAGGCAGAGAATGGTAAATGGGAAGGGGGAAGAGAAAGGAAGAAGGAGAAAAGGACAGGAGGAGCAGGGAAGGATTAGGAATTGCAAGAGGGTTGGAGGAAACTTCTCTCTGTTCCTTGATCTCCGCTATCTCTCCACCAATCCCTTGTCCACATTCTCTCTTGGGCCTGGAATTTCCTTCCCTTGCATATGTGACAGCCCACTACTCTTCCCATCTTCAAAACCCTCCTAAAATCTCATCTCCTACAAAAGGCCTTCCCAGGCTAAACCCTTAATTTCCATACCCGCCCTCCCCTCTGTCGACTACGAACTTGTCTGTGTACCTCTTAAACACTTTGATACTCACCCTTGCACCACAAACCTTATGTAATTATTCTCTCATATTTCTGTTATTCCTAATCCACTTCAGTGTCTACATGGAAGGCATAGACAAGCTCCTTGTGAGCAGAGATCATGTCCCAGCTGTGTTGTACTGTACTTTCCCAAGTGCTAGTACAGTGGTCTGCACACAATTTAGTGCTCAATAAATACCATTGATTGATTTTTTTTTTCTTTTGTAAGACTTTTGGCCCTTCATCCATCTACTCATCCTCCTCTTCCCGCCAACACACACACCCACACACTTCTCCTCCACAATGAGATGAACTTAATTTCCAAACCTCTATTGGGATCCCTTTGAGAAAAACACCTTTGGACCTCTTGATAAAAATTGTGAGCTACTTCATAAGCATTTTGTTGAATTCCAGATGGTAAGACCCTTGAAGGTGGGGTTACTGTTTTACCAAATCTTTTGTACTCATTAGATGTTTAGTATAGCATCCTGCATAAGCACCAAACTTCCTACAGGTATTTACTACATTCTCACTAGGGAGAGGGCAATGCCCTCAAAACTGTGGCTTTGTTCCTTATTCCTGTTATTTGCAGGAGTGTATGCACTATGAATACTGAGTTGGGGAAAGGAAGTTTGGGGGAAATGGCAACCTTTCCTATGGAGATGCAGCAAGTGACCGGCTAACCAATTTTTTTATGGTATTTAGGCACTTAATATGTGTCAGGTACTGTACTAAGCACCAAGGTAGCTACAAGGCAGTCAGGTTCGACAGTCCCGGTACATTTTGGGGCTCACAGTCTTAATTCCCACTTTACAGATGAGGTACCTGAGACACAGAAGTGACTTGCCCAAGGTCACACAGCAGACAAGTGGAGGAATTAGAACCCAAGTCCTTCTGATTCCATGGCCCATGTTCTATCCACTAGGCCATACTGCTTCTCTAAGTAATGTAGAGAGATGGGTGATTATAGCTGGTGGATTTGATACATGTAAATATGATAAAGTTTTATTTCATACTTGAAGATGCCACTGAGATGAAATGTGTGGAAAGGTGTATTTATAATTGACAAGGTCTGGGCAGAACTCACAATCTAACTGCCTTATGTACATAAAAATGCTGTCCCTCAGGCAGCCGTATTAGCACCTGGCATGGTTTACCTCCTTGTCTTATCTGTAAAATGAGGATTAAATAACTGTCCTATTCATTCATTCAATCATATTTATTGAGCACTCACTGTGTGCAGAGCACTGTACTAAGTGCTTGGGAAGTACAAGTTGGCAACACATAGAGACGGTCTCTACTCAACAACGGGCTCACAGTCTAGAAGGGGAAGACAGACAACAAAACAAAACATGTGGACAGGTGTCAAGTTATCAGAATAAATAGAAATAAAGCTAGACGCACATCATTAACAAAATAAATAGAATAGTAAATATGTACAAGTAAAATAAATAGAGTAATAAATCTGTTCAAAGATATATACAGGTGCTGTGGGGAGGGGAAGGAGGTAGGGCAGGGGGGATGGGGAGGAGGAGAGGAAAAAGGGGGCTCAGTCTGGGAAGGCCACTTTTTCCCCATGGGACAGGAGCAGTTTGATCTTATTGTATCATACCCACCCCAGTGCTTAGTATTCAGTGCTTGGCACATAGTAAGCATAGTGGATAGAACATGGGTTTGGGAGTCAGAAGGTCATGAGTTCTAATCCTAGCTCCCCCACTTTTTTTTAATGGCATTTATTAAGCACTTATTATGTGCAAAGCACTGTTCTAAGTGCCGGGGAGGTTACAAGGTGATCAGGTTGTCTCACAGGAGGGTTACAGTCTTAATCCCCATTTTACAGATGAGGAACTCAGGCACAGAGAAGTGAAGTGACTTGCCCAAAGTCACACAGCTGACAATTGGCAGAGCCGGGATTTGAACCCATGACCTCTGACTCCAAAGCCCATGCTCTTTCCACTGAGCCACATTGCTACTCACTTGTCTGCTGTGTGACTTTGGGTAAGTCACTTTGCTTCTCTGTGCCTCCGATACCTCATCTATAAAATGGGGATTGAGACTGGAAGCCCCACGAGGGACAGGGACTGTGTCCAACCCTATTTGCTGGTATTCGCACCAACACTTAGTACAGTGCCTGGCACGTAATAAGTGCTTAAATTAGAGAAGCAGCGTTTAAATGAAAAACCCCTGACTCCTAGAAAGTATTTTCAGGCTGTAAAAAGGAACAACCAAAAAAAAAGAAAAGCCTTGCCATTTGTGGCTGGCTTCTTCCAAGGCAAATAACCCGGGCAGCCACTAAATTGAGAGAAGTAGCCCAATGCCAATTGGAAAGGCGGTTATTACAGTGTTGTGCAAGGAGAAAGTGATCATTAAATACGATTGAATGAAATGAATTGAATGAAAGGTGCATTAGGTAACTTTGTGAAAGTGTAGATTTTTCTCTTTTGGGGTGGGTGGCAGGGAGAAGCTAGAGGGAGAGATGAGACCCCAGTCAAAGCTATGGAGACTGGGGCAATGGGGTGGGCAATGGGGTGGACGACTCCCACAGACTGGCGGGGCGGGGCCCTGGAGGGCAGCAGGACCGCACTGGATTTTCTACCTGCCTCGATGGCCTGGCGGGAGGGAGGGCCGGGCTGGGCAGGGATGGGGGGTTGAAAGTTGAATAATAATAATTATGATGGTATTTGTTAAGCGCTTACTATGTGCAAAGCACTGTTCTAAGCTCTGGGGGGATACAAGGTGATCCCATTGTCCCACGTGGGGCTCACAGTCTTAATCCCCATTTTACAGATGAGGTAACTGAGGCTCAGAGAAGTTAAATGACTTGCCCAAGGTCACACAGCAGACATGTGGGGGAGCCAGGATTAGAACCCATTGGCAGGGGTCCCGGGCTGGGAGCTGAGGCCGGCGGCCCCTGGGGTTCCCAGAAAGCCGCGCTCGGGCTTCCTCCCTGAGTGCTTAGCGCAGTGTGAGCGCTTAGTACGGTGCTATGCACTTAGTAATAATAATAATAATAATAATGACAGCATTTATTAAGCACTTACTATTCATTCAATCGTATTGAGCGCTTACTGTGTGCAGAGCACTGTACTAAGCACTTGGGAGGTACAAATTGGCAACATGTAGAGAGGGTCCTTACCCAACAGTGGGCTCACAGTCTAGAAGTGGGAGACAGACAACAAAACATGTTAACCAAATAAAATAAATAGAATAGTAAATATGTACAAGTAAAATAGAGTAATAAATCTGTACAAACATATACAGGTGCTGTGGGGAGGGGAAGGAGGTAGGGCGGTGGGGATGGGAAGGGGGAGAGGAAAGAGGGGGCTCAGTCTGGGAAGGCCTCCTGGAGGAGGTGAGCTCTCAGTAGGGCTTTGAATGGAGGAAGAGAGCTAGCTTGGTGGATGTGCGGAGGGAGGGCATTCCAGGCCAGGGGGAGGATGTGGTGCAAAGCACTGTTCTAAGCGCTGGGGAGGTTACAGAGTGATCAGGTTGTCCTACGGGGGGCTCACAGTCTTCATCCCCATTTTCTAGATGAGGTAACTAGGGCCCAGAGAAGTGAAGTGACTTGCCCAAAGTCACACAGCTGACAGCTGGCGGAGCTGGGATTTGAACCCATGACCTCTGACTCCAAAGCCCGGGCTCTTTTCCACTGAGCCACGCTGCTTCTCAGTGCTCTGCACAGAGAAATACAATTGAATGAATGAATAGTTCCCTTGCTCCATCCCGGTTGTTTTTTCGGGCAGCCTGTCCGGGGCGCACCCCCCAGGTTTAGGGGCGGGGAGCAAGGACGTGCAAATTTGTGAAGCGTTCCGTATTTCTGCACATCCGCCGAGCTAGCTCTCTTCCTCCCTTCAAAGCCCTACTGAGAGCTCACCTCCTCCAGGAGACCTTCCCAGACTGAGCCCCCTCCTTTCTCTCCCCCTCCTCCCCCTCCCCATCCCCCCGCCCTACCTCCTTCCCCTCCCCACAGCACCTGTATATATGTTTGTACAGATTTATTACTCTATTTTACTTGTACATATTTACTATTCTATTTATTTTATTTTTTTAATATGTTTTGTTTTGTTGTCTGTCTCCCCCTTCTAGACTTTGAGCCTGCTGTTGGGTAGGGACCGTCTCTATATGTTGCCAACTTGTACTTCCCAAGTGCTTAGTACAGTGCTCTGCACACAGTAAGCACTCAATAAATATGATTGAATGAATGAATGAAGACCACTGGTCCCCTGGAGCAGCGCCACTGCCTCCAGGTTGCCCTCCTTCCTGCCTAGCTCTCCTGTCCACAACTGCACCAGTTGGACAGCTTTCCCCCAGCGCTTGTGGGGACATGAGATGCTGGGAGTCCCTTGAGAGGACCCAGGATGCCGGGGTCCCTTAATAATAATAATAATAATAATAATGATGTTGGTGTTTGTTTAGCGCTTCCTATGTGCCAAGCCCTGTTCTAAGTGCTGGGGTAGATACAAGGTGATCAGGTTGTCCCACGTGGGGCTCCCATTATCATCATCAATCGTATTTATTGAGCGCTTACTATGTGCAGAGCACTGCACTAAGTGCTTGGGAAGTACAAATTGGCAACATATAGAGACAGTCCCTACCCAACAGTGGGCTCACAGTCTAAAAGGGGGAGACAGAGAACAAAACCAAACATACTAACAAAATAAAATAAGTAGAATAGATATGTACAAGTAGAATAAATAAATAGAGTAATAAATATGTACAAGCATATATACATATATACAGGTGCTGTGGGGAAGGGAAGGAGGTAAGATGGGGGGATGGAGAGGGGGGCGAGGGGGAGAGGAAGGAAGGGGCTCAGTCTGGGAAGGCCTCCTGGAGGAGGTGAGCTCTCAGCAGGGCCTTGAAGTCTTAAGCACTTCCATCAACACCATTTCAAAGTACTCTCAGCATCAGGAAGAAAGACAGGATCATGGACAATGAGGTTTTGAAACCGAGTCAGTCTCTTAGCATGAAAGGATGCTCCCCTTAAAACAACACCACTGGTTGGGATTCGGGAGGATGATGGATGACAGTAGAAAACCAAGCAGCAGCAGGAAACTGAAAGCAAAGAGGTCAGAGGAAACTTGTTAAGGGATATAGACTGAGGTTCCCAGTCTTCATCCCCATTTTCCAGAGGTCACTGAGGCACAGAGAAGTTAAGTGGCTTGTCCAAAGTCATACAGCTATTCTATTTATTTTGTTAATATGTTTTGCTTTGTTTTGTTGTCTGTCTCCCCCTTCTAGACTGTGAGCCCGTTGTTGGGTAGGGACCGTCTCTATATGTTGCCAACCTGTACTTCCCAAATGCTTAGTAAGGTGCTCTGCACATAGTAAGAGCTCAATAAATACAACTGAATGAATGAATGAATGAATGAACACTGGTCAGGGAGTCAGAAGGTCATGGGTTCTAATTTTGGCTCCACCTCTTTTCTGCTGTGTGACCTTGTGCAAGTCACTTAATTTCTCTGGGCCTCAGTTACCTCATTTGTAAAAAATGGGGATCAAGAGTATGAGCCCAGTGTGGGACAGGGACTGTGTCCAACCTGATTAACTTGTATCTAACCCAGTACTTAGAACAGTGCTTGGCACAGAGTAAGCGTTTAACAAGTACCATAATTATTACTATTAACAAATACAATTATTATTATTGTTGATAACGAATACCATTATTATTAGTAGTAATCCAGTCCACAATAATTATTTTTTGGATTAAGGAGCTTCTGCTCAAAAAGCCACTCCATTTTTTATTGTAGTGTGACATCCTGGGCTATCTGTCTTCCAAGTGGGTTGCAAATTAGTGAAACCAAGCCTCAGTCTATGTCCCTTAACAAGTTTCCTCTGACCTCTTTGCTTTCAATTTCCAGCTGCTGCTTGGTTTTCTACTGTCATTCATCATCCTCCCGAATCCCAACCAGTGGTGTTGTTTTAAGGGGAGCATCCTTTCATGCTAAGAGACTGACTCGGTTTCAAAACCTCATTGTCCATGATCCTGTCTTTCCTCCTGATGCTGAGCGGACTTTGAAATGGTGTTGATGGAAGTGCTTAAGGAATTGAATGGGGCATTTGAGCGGTCCAGGTTTCACAGTTGTAGAGAAGATCAGACAGTACACCAGTTCTACCCTGGCCTGGAGCTCAGTGGAGATAGTTCAGGCCAAACCTGCTATGTCATATTCAAGGGCAAGGATTTTTGTCTGTATTTTATTTAGACCAAAGACAATTTCCTAAACTTCCCATTTCACTTCAACTATTATATACAAGCTAGACGCAATTTAGGAATATTTGGACTACGGTGGATTTCTTCCCAAAGCATTATTTCTAAAACTTCATGTTTGTCAAATTTTCTTAAGAAAAACATTTCTAGTTTCCATGGAAACAGTCTTAGCCTCCTTTTATCAGAAATGAAGAAAATAGTGGTACTAGCAGGAAATAGCTTTCATTTTTAGGCAGCGTATCTTTTATCTGTTTTCCTTTTTGTCTTTGATAATGACCTACAAATAAATACTCCAATTTTCCATTTGAACAGAGTATTTTCATAAAGCTACAATTCTTGATAGCCTTTCTTTTTCCAGCTGGACATGATACGAACAGATCAGAACTATGATTTTTGTTTAAAGTCCTGATGTCATTTTTTTTTGCAATATCAGTTTTTACTTATTGGGTTGGAACAGTCCTATTGAACAAGTAAGAAAAATATAAAGAGTTTAAAAACTACGGGAAGCAGTACGGCCTAGTGGAAAAAGCATGGGCCTGGAGCCAGAGTACCTGGGTTCTAATCCCAGGTCCTCTACTTGCCTTCTGTGTGACCTTGATGAGTCACTTCACTTCTCTCTGCCTCAGTTTCCTTAGCTGTAAAATGGGGATTCAATGACCGTTCTCCCTCCTACCTAGATGGTGAACCCCGTGGTGGTTAGAGACCATATCTAGCCTGATTAAGTTGTAGCCACCCCAGAACTTAGAGCAGTGCTTGACTCACAGTAAGCACTTAACAAATACTACAAAAAAGATTTCATCTGGGGTTAGGGCAGGACTAGCTTTCAATAATTTAGCAGGAAAGAGACTGTGTACATTACTCCTAGGATTCCTAGAGGAGTACTGGTAACTCTTGGAAACACCAAGTAACAGGAATGTAAGTCACATATTTCATTAAATAGACACATTTTCTGAACCATGGAATTAACTTGTTCAGTGTTCCTGCATTGTTTTTTTTTAAAAAAAGCATTTTTCATTTTGAACAGAAATGAGGTGACATGGAATTACATAAGAATGGAGTTTACCTGATTGTGGTTTGGTGAGCACTATGAACACTCGTCTGTAGTCTCAAAACTGGTTAACACCCATTCTACACTCCCAAGGAATAGCGGGGCTTGTGACATTTACATATGGGATCATTATGCACTCTCTCCTGATGTTCCCTTCTCCCCGAAAGATCTAAGACAAGTAAATGAGGCAGTATCTCTGATACAGACAGACACAGATGAAATTAGCATTCCTAGCCCAGCAGAAGTTGCTAAATCCTCTCCCAGCCCCAGCCTCTAAGAAATAGATTCATTCTTTGATTTTTAACAGGCCAGTTGTGAGGTTTGTCCTGGTGGGAATCGTGAGAATGAGGAGGAGGTGCAGGGCTCCAGAATGGAAGGATGAAGGTAAAGGAAGTGGGGACAGAATATTCCCTACCCCAATCCACCACTTCTTCTGCCTCAGCATTCTGGACTTAAATGCTAGATTGAGGCCAACTCTATGTGACTGTAATGTTAACTGGTAACTGAAATAAATGTTTTCATTTGTTCTGTTGGGTTTCTGGCTGTTATCCCTAAAAATGATATTGCAAAAACAAACCATATGGTGACTTTGTGGAGTTTTCCGATAAAACAGTTTTGTTCTGCTCATTGTTGCATACTTTCAGACATTTCCCAAATGGGTTTTGGAGGCTTTTGGGGGCGTATAGTCAAGAAGTAGTGTTGCCTAGTGGGAAGAGCCTGGGTCTGGGACTCAGAAGGACCTGAGTTCTAATCCTGACTCTGCCCCTTGTCTGCTGTGTGACCTGGGGCAAATTACTTAACTTCTCTGGACCTTAGTTACTTCATCTGTAAAATGGGGATTAAGACTGTGAACCCCATGTGGGTCATGGACTGTGTTCAACTGGATCACCTTGTATTTACCCTAGTGCTTAGTAAGTACAGTGCCTGGCACAAAGTAAATTTTTAATAAATATCATAGAAAAACAAATTGCCTAGGAATCAGAGGAGCTGGATTATAATCCTTACTCCACTACTTGCCTACCATATGACCATGGGCAAATCATTTCGCTGCTTTGTTCTTCAGTTTCATAACATGCAAAATGGGGATGAAATATGAAGATGAAACCTGTGGTGTGATGTCCTTGAAGGAATATACTGTGTCCAATCATGTATCTACCCCAACACTTAGTGCTCAACACATAGTAAGAATTCAATAAATGTTGTTATTAGTATGATTATTAGGAAAAAGAAGAGCTACATTCCCTACTCATAAGGAACATTTGGTAAAGTACAGGAATGACTACTTCTCCTGGTAGTCTAGTTTCAGTCATGTATTAAAGAAAATACCCCCAATCTAAGTGTAAATTGATAAATGTACAAATATCTTTGTAGGGTAGACAGGAGTTGGTTGGGTAACATGATAGGATAAGGGTGCATGTAGTGTGTGATTGATGAAGTACAAAGCCCACACAGATATTGCTAGATAGCATTTAAATTCTGTTATGTTTCATCAGCTGTGATTTGAAATTAGTCACTGTATCCTCCAGCTGTTAGATACTCAACAGTCAAGTTGTGAGGAATAATACTCACTGACTAAATATTTTCATACATGTAAGAGTAAAATAACATCTTCAGTGACTTGAAAACGTTAAATATACATTTTGAATGGAAGAGAGTCGCAGTGTATCTGTGCACAGACTGCATTATCCTTTAAAAACAAGCCACCTCTTGATGTTGGAAAATAAACACGGGGTCTGCAACAGTATTCTCATTGAAAGCCACGAAGTATACATGAAAAGAGCCTATTTGAGCCTCATTTGCATAATTCATTTTTGGAACATTAATTAGCAAGGATGTGTAATAGTTCTTGTGCCAATTCATGTTTCCATTTTGAATGCCGATACAAATAAGAAAATGTATTTCCTCTGGTTCCTTAAGGAAGTAAAATATAGCTAGCAGCAAAACTAATCTTTCTATTTCTGAACTATCAACTGAAGAAAATCACCAGTATATTAAATATCATGTATGAGGTTTCAACTAGAGGGGGAGGCCCTGGGGGCAGCTGCAACAGCAGTGTTTGTAAATGGAAGGGACAGGGTGGGTGTGACAGGGAGGAGGTAAGGATGTAGCATTGTGTGTATGTGCCAGGTGGACTTCACCTTGAGACCACAGGAAGTACAATATTTTTTAATCAACTGAAAACCTCTCGTGTGGTTGGGGAAACAGATCAGGAATTGATCTCCCTTCATTCAATCGTATTGAGCGCTTACTATGTGCAGAACACTGTACTAAGTGCTTGGAAAGTACAAGTCGGCAACATATAGAGACGGTTCCTACCCAACAGCGGGCTCACAGTTTACAAGGGGGAGACAGAAAACAAAACAAAACATGTAGACCAGTGTCAAAATCATCAGAACAAATAGAATTATAGCTATATGCACATCATTAACAAAATAAATAGAATAGTAAATATGTTCAAGTAAAATAGAGTAATAAATCTGTACAAATATATGCAAGTGCTGTGGGGAGGGGAAGGAAGTAGGGCAGGGGGGATGGGGAGGAGGAGAGGAAAAAGGGGGCTCAGTCTGGGAAGGCCTCCTGGAGGAGGTGAGCTCTCAGTAGGGCTTTGAAGGGAGGAAGAGAGCTAGTTTGGCAGATGTGTGGAGGGAGGGCATTCCAGGCCAGGGGAAGGACATGGGCCAGGGGTCGACAGCGGGACAGGCGAGAACGGGGCACAGTGAGGAAGTTAGTGGCAGAGGAGCGGAGGGTGCGGGCTGGGCTGTAGGGGAGAAGGGAGGTGAGGTAGGAGGGAGTGAGGTGATGGAGAGCCTTGAAGCTGAGAGTGAGGAGTTTTTCCTTGACTCATAGGTTGACAGGCAACCACTGGAGATTTTTGAGGAGGGGAGTGACGTGCCCAGAGTGTTTCTGTACAAAGATAATCCGGGCAGCAGAGTGAAGTATAGACTGAAGTGCGGAGAGACAGGAGGATGGGAGATCAGAGAGGAGGCTAATGCAGTAATCCAGTCGGGATAGGATGAGAGATTGAACCAGCAAGGTAGCGGTTTGGATGGAGAGGAAGGGGAGGATATTGGTGATGTTGTGGAGGTGAGACCGGCAGGTTTTGGTGACAGAATGGGTGTGTGGGGTGAATGAGAGAGCAGAGTCGAGGATGACTCCAAGGTTGTGGGCTTGTGAGACGGGAAGGATGGTAGTGTCATGGACAGAGTGAAATGGTGGAAGGAACCTAGAGGATAGCTCGCATTTGCTGAGTTTTGCAAAGAGAAATCCTCTTCTGGGTTTGGAAAGATGCTCCATCAAAGCTCCTACTCCCAAGATGAGGAGGAGGAGAAATAGGATCTATTGACCTCCCAATGCGTGCAATATACTGTAAAAGGGCCTTGTGGAGTACAAGTACCAGTTTCCCTGCTCAAAAATAACTTAAACTTAAATTCCAATGGGGCAAGATTAGAACTAAGATCTCAACAAATTATCTCAACAAATTATTGAATGCAAAACATATATGCAAAATTGGTGAGGTTGGATAGAAATATGACTTTAAGCTCACTGTGGTCAGGGAGTGTTTCCACCAACTCTATTTCATTGTACTCTCCCGAGCACTTAGCACAGTGCTCTGCCCACAGTAAGCACTCAATAATACGATTGATTGATAAATATCTACACTGTGCTAGAGGTGGCTTAGGGGTTTATAGAACTTAGGGCACTAGAAATTAAATGGGGAAGGTGGGATTTTGGGGAGACTTTGAATAATGAGAGAGCTGTGGCTCAAAGAAGGAACTGAAGCCATTGAATAGCTTGACCAAAAGGGTGAAGGTGGAAGAGTTGAGTGGAAGTGTAGTTGGATTAGCACAGTTGGAGAGTTAGGAGGTGAAGAACAGATTAAAATGGGTTAAGTTTCTGGACAGCCCAAATACGAGGAGGATTATTTGATGCGGAAGGACATGAGAAGTCAATGGAGGGTTGTGAGGAGTAAAGAAATGTCTGTCAAGTGACACGTCAAGAAAATGATCTGGTGTGTGGTATAGAGCGAATGCATTAGAGGCTGGAGACAGGGAAACCATGGAGGAAGCTGACAGATGTCCAACTGCAGTATGGCCGGAACTTCAGGATGGAGGCTGCTTTGGTGGAGAGAAAGGATCCAATCCAGCAGATGTTGTGGAGGAAGCAGCATGGCATAGCGGATAGAGCACGGGCCTGGAGTCAGAAGGTCATGGGTTCCAAACCCGGTTCTGTAACTTTTCATTCATTCATTCATTCGTATTTATTGAGCGTTTACTGTGTGCAGAGCACTGTACTAAGCACTTGGGAAGTACAAGTTGGCAACCTATAGAGACGATCACTACCCAGCAACGGGCTCACAGTCTAGAAGGGGGAGACAGACAACAAAACATGTGGACAGGTGTCAAGTCATCAGAGTAAATAGAAATAAAGCTAGATACACATCATTAAGAAAATAAATAGAATAGTAAATATGTACAAGTAAAATAAATAGAGTAATAAATCTGTACAAACATACAGGTGCTGAGGGGAGGGGACGGAGGAGGGGCGGGGGGGAATGGGGAAGGGTGGTAGTGCGTGACCTTGGGCATGTCACTTCACTTCTTTGTACCTCAGTTACCCCATATGTAAAATGGGGATTGAGACTGTGAGTCCCATATGGGACAGCAAAAGTGCCCAATGCAATTTGATTGTATCCACCCCAGCATTTAGTACAGTGCCTGGCACACAGTAAACACTTAAAAAATACAATTATTATTATTATGAAAAACTGGCAGGATTTGGCTGTAGATTGAATGTAGCAGTTGTTAATCAGTCAAGATTGACACCAAGCTTATGATGATAGTGACAGTATTAGCTGAGCTGGGAAATTTAGAAAAGCAGTGTGGCTCAGTGGAAAGAGCACGGGCTTTGGAGTCAGAGGTCATGGGTTCAAATCCCGGCTCCACCAACTGTCAGCTGGGTGACTTTGGGCAAGTCATTTAACTTCTCTGGGCCTCAGTTACCTCATCTGTAAAATGGGTATTAAGACTGTGAGCCCCACGTGGGACAACCTGATCACTTTGTAACCTCCCCAGTGCTTAGAACAGTGCTTTGCACATAGTAAGCACTTAATAAATGCCATCATTATTATTATTATTAGTAGTAGTAAGAGGAGTGGACTTTGGGGCAAAGATGAGTAGTTTGTTTCAGGTGGAGATGTTCTGGAGGCAGACTTCAGCCCAGAAGCCACCAGCAGAGATATCAATCAATCAATCAATCATATTTATTGAGCACTTACTGTGTGCAGAGCACTGTACTAAGCACTTGGGAAGTACAAGTTGGCAACATATAGAGACAGTCCCTACCCAACAGTGGGCTCACAGTCTAAAAGGGGGAGACAGAGAATAAAACCAAACATACTAACAAAATAAAATAAATAGAATAGATATGTACAGGTAAGATAAATAAATAGAGTTTATTTATTATTATTTATAGATATCCTTCAGGCACCTGTAATTGAGAAGACTACTTAAGGATGCAGGCATTATTTTTTCCCTCAAAACTCTTGGAGTTGTTATTGTACTGTATACAATTCAATGTTAAAATAATGGAAAGGGAATTCAACTTTCCCAATATAATGAAAACGATAATCCTGCAACAGGCCTAGTGGAGTACTAGGAGTCCGGAGATCAGCAATCAGTAACTTGCTTCACCAGTAGCCCACTCTGTGACCTTGGGCAGGACACTTAACCCCTCTGGGTCACAGTTACCTCATCTGTAAAATGGGGAGAAGATGGATCGTGAACTCCATGGGGGACAGAGAATGTGTCCAATCTCATAACAGTATATCCATTTCCAGCCCTTGGCAAATAGTAAGTGCTCAAAAAATGCATTCTTTTAATTATTCATAATAATAGAAATGATAAATTACCATGCCCACCTCCTCCTTGTGTGTTAGAGGAAATTCAAATTTGGGGAAAATTGGATTTTTCCTCTCTTCTCCACCTCCCACCTAAAGTGGCCAACTACATCACTCAAACCGAAACCTAAGACGCACATTCATTCATTCGTTCAGTTGTATTATTGAGTGATTAATGTATGCGGATCACTGTAATAAGCACTTGGGAGAGTACAATACAACAATAAAACAGACGTATTCCCTGCTTACAGTGAGCTTACAGTCTGGGGAAGGGGGTAGCACTTAGAACAGTGCTTTGCACTTTGTAAGCGCTTAATAAATGCCATTGTTATTATTATTGGACAGACATTAATATGAAAAAAGACACATGCTACACTCGTCTGTGGCATGACGTGACGACATTACCTGGCTGTCATTTTGTCGAAATTAGTTGTCTTCGTTCCAAACCTGCCTGAATCTACAGCATTTCTCTGGGGGTGTTCCGACCCTTATGATCACTCCGGAGGCAATGGATTCCCCTACCAAGTGTGTGTGAAAGATGTGGGGCAGAGTTAGACCTCCAGAACTCATTAGCAGGAATCACAGTGGAGGATGGCTTGGTTTCAAAAATAAAATAAAAAAAATAGATATAAAGAGCAATTGCTGTCATACTGGAATGGGCCAGGAGACTGCCCACTGAAAACTGGGCAGTCTAGTTTAATACCAGGCCCCTGGCCACCCCAAGCCCACTCCACTAGAACACTCATTAGAAGACACTCCTTTGGGATACCCCCTAAGGGCAATTTAGCACCATTTTAGGGCAGGCGCCATGGCTATCATGCTTGGACCCCAATCCTGGAGTCCAGGAGGCCTAGAGGAAAGAGCTCAGACTTGGGAGTCAGAGGATCTGGGTTCCAATCCTGGATCTGCCAATTACTTGCTGTGTGACCTTGGGCAAGTCACTTAACTTCTCTGTGCCTCCATTCTCCTGCTCTTCCTCTTACTGGGATTGTCAGCCCCATGCAGAACAGGAACTGAGTCCAACCTAATGTATCTATCCCAGGATTTAGAACAGTGTTTGACACACAGTAAGCACTTAAATGTCATAAAACAAACAAGTAAGCAGGTGTATTCCTGTTCCAAATGGTGAATAACAGTGTTTGACACACAGTAAGCACTTAAATGTATAAAACAAACAAGTAAGCAGGTGTATTCCTGTTCCAATGGTGAATAACCCTCTTTATGACTGAAAGTGGCTGTTGATGGTTTTGGATTCCAGTGTGGAGCATGGTGATTAGGATTATTTCAGAAGGCTCCAGGAAGTAATTATAATATGTGTTAAGCACTTTCCATGATACAAGCCCTGTTCTAAGCAGTGAATACATACAAGTTAGGGCAGATTTAGTTCCTGTTCCAAGAGGGCTCGCCATCAGGTTTTGGATCTCCATTTTATAGATGGAGGAACTGAGGCACACAGTGAACCAATCAATCATATTTATTGAGTGCTTACTGTGTGCAGAGCATTTTACTAAGCACTTGGGAGGGTAGAGTATAACAGTTGGTAGACTGTTCCCTGCCCACAACAAGCTTACAGTCTAGAGGGGAAGATAGGCATTAATATGAATACATTATGGATACGTGCATATGTGCTGACGGGCTGAGGGAGGGATGAATAAAGGCTGCAAATCTTAGTGCAAGGACAACATAGAGCAGAGTGGGAGAAGAAGAAATTAGGGCTTAGTTAGGGAAGGCCTCTTGGAGGAAATGTGCCTTCAATAAGACTTTGAAGGTAGGAAGAGTGATCAAGATGATGATGATGAAGATGATGATGATGATGATGAAGAGGGAGGGTGTTCAAGAACAGAGACGGATTGTAGGTGAGAGGTCATCAGCAAGGTAGACAAGGTCAAGATACAATGAGTAGGTTGGCATTAGAGGAACAAAGGATGTGGGCTAAATTGTAGTAGGAGCTGGGAATCAGCATAGCCTAGTGAGGAGAGCACGGGCCTGGGATTCAGAAGGTCATGGGTTCTAATTTCGGCTCTGCCCCGTGTCTGCTGTGTGACCTTGGGCAAGGCACTTCCCTTCTCTGTACTTGTTACCTCGCCTGTAAAATGGGGATTAAAACTGTGATCCACATGTGAGACAGGGACTGTGTCCAACCTGACTACCTTGTATCTACTCCAGCACTTAGAACAGTACCTGACACATAGTAAGTGCTTAACAAATACCATTATTATTATTATTCTAATTATTATTATTATTTGTCTACTGCATGACCTTGGGCAAGTCACTTAACTTCTCTGTGTAAATGAGGATTAAGATTTTGGCCCCATGTAAAACATGGACTGTGTCCAACCCAATTACCTTGACTCTATCTCAGCACTTAGTACAGGGCCTGGAATATAGTAAGCCCTTAACAAATGCCATAAAGAAAAAAAAAAAAGGAAATCAGGGAGGTGTAATGTAGGAAGGGAAAGGTGACTGAGTTCTTTGAAGCCAAAGGAAAGGATTTTCTGTTTGATATGGCAGTGGAAGGGTAACCACGAGAGGTTCTTGAGAAGTGAGGAATCATGGACTGAATGTTTTTGTAGAAAAACGATCCAGACAGAAGAGTGAAGTATGGACTAGAGAGGGGAGAACCAGGAGTCAGGAAGGTCATCAAGGAGGCTGATGCAGTTATCAAGGTGGGATAAGGGCTTGGAATAAAGTGATTTTAGTTTAGATGGAGCGCCAAAGGCAGATTTTAGCGATCTTGTGAAGGTTGAACCTGAAGGATTTGGTCACAGATTGAATATGTGGTGAGTTAAGGATAGCACCAAGGTTACTGGCATATGAGGCACAGAGGATGGTGGTGCTGTCTACAGTGATAGGAAAGTCAGAGGGAGGACAGGGTTTGGGTGGGAATATCCAAATAGAATGTGGTGTCAGTGGGACATCCAAATAGAAATCCCCTACCAGCAGGAGGAAATATGAGACTGCCGAGAAGGAGAGAGGGCTGGAGATGTAGTTTTGGGAATCATCCGCATAGAGATGGTAGTTTAAGCCATGGGAGGAAATGAGTTATCCAAGGGAGTGGGTATAGATGGAGAGTAGAAGGAAACCCAGAACTAAGCCCTGAGACACTTCCACAGGTAGAGGGTGGGAGGCAGAGGAGGAGCCTGCTAAAAAGACTGCGAAGGAATGTTTAGAGAGAAAGGAGAACCACCAGGAGAGGATACTGTCAGTGAAGCCAAGGTTGTATGGTGTTTCCAGGGAAAAGGAGGTTGTCAACAGTATTGAAGACAGTTAAGAAGTACAGCAGGATTAGGATGGAAAAGAGGTCATTGGATTTGGCAAGAAGACCATTGGTGACCTATGAGAGGGCATTTCTATGGATTTAAAAGTGCAGAAGCCAGATTTAAGGAGGTCAAGGAGAGAATTGGAGAGGAACTGGAGACAGGGAGTCTAGACTACTTGCTCAGGGAGTTTGGATAGTAATGGTAAGAGTGAGTTTCCCAAGGTCACACAGCATTCAGGTGGCAGAGCCAGGATTGGAACGAAGCCCCTCTGATACTGAGGCCTGTCCTCTCTTCAGTAGGATACAAAACGTAGGAATAGCTTTTGAATTTGGCTAAGTAAATGACCATAGAGATGGCTCTAGTACAATCATGGCTATCGTTGCTAATAAATGATAGTCTGCAACAGTGATTTTACTCATGTCCAGGCTAACCAATTCAAGTACTTGCGTGAAAATTATAGCATTAGAATAATTTTTAGAAAGCCATTTCCATTAGCCAATAATAGTTCAAGGCGAGCTTCTGCATGCAACAGGTTTTTTTGGAGACTTTAAATGCTCATTTTTCAAAAGACCCCAAGGTTAAGAAACCCAATTTGGAAAACACAGCCCCCACGTTATAGGAGCAATGACTGTGCCTTCTGAATACATTATTGGTATTTTTTGAGTTCCTTCAATTTCCACGACACTGTATTAAGCACTTGGAATAAAACATATGATCCCCTTTGATTTGCAATCAAATCTGATAAACAGGAATGCAGATGGTTAAAAGGACTGGCTAAGTTTGCCATCTTCCCCTCCCCACAGCACCTGTATATATGTTTGCACAGATTTATTACTCTATTTTACTTGTACATACTTACTATTCAATTTATTTTGTTAATGATGTGCATTTAGCTTTAATTCTATTTGTTCTGACAACTTGACACCTGTCCCCATGTTTTGTTTTGTTCTCTGTCTCCCCCTTCTAGATTGTGAGCCCATTGCTGGGTAGGGACTGTCTCTATATTTTGCCAACTTATACTTCCCAAGCGCTTAGTACAGTGCTCTGTACACAGTAAGTGCTCCATAAATACGATTGAATGAATGAATGAATGAATCTTCATTCCTTGATTTTTTTATAATAGTGGAAAGAGCGTGGGCCTGGGAATCGGAGGTCCTTGGTTCTGATCCCTGTTTGCCATGTATCTGCTGTGTGACTTTGGGCAAGTCACTTAACTTCTCTGTGCCTCATCCCCCTCATCTGCAAAATGGGAATTCACTACCTGTTCTCTTTCCTACTTAAGCCCATTTGGGGCTTGATTATCTTGCATCTACCCCAGCACTTAGTACAGTACTTGGGATATTGTAATCACTTAAAAATACTGTCATCGTCTATATTATTATTATTATTATCATGTATGATGCTCAAAATACAGATCAGCTAGGCTCAAAATTTGGGAAGCAGTGTGACCTAATGGATGGCTCTTGGGCCTTAGAGTCCGAGGACCAGGGTTCCAACCCTGGCTCTGCCAGTTACCTCCAGTGTGACCTAATGCAAGCCACTTAACTTCTCTGTGCCTCAGTTTCCTCAACTGCAAAATGAGGATTCAAAACCTGTTCTCCCTCCTACTTAGGCTGGGAGCCTCATGTGGGACAGGGACTGCCCCCAACCTGATGAATTTGAATCTACCGCAGCATTTAGAACACTTTTGCTTGACATGTTGTAAGTGCATAACAAATACCATAAGTAAAATAAAGTAAATAATACAATTTTATGCTCGGTACCTACAGAATCCTTCTTAATTGGTCAACCCATTTATTTTAAAAAATATTTTAAATATTTTTATTTGCACTTTTTAATCACCCCTCCCTTGACTCTACAGCATTTAAGTTCATATCCATAATGCATTTATAATAATGATGATGATGGTATTTGTTAAGCACTTACTACATGCAAAGCACTGTTCTAAGCGCTGAGGAGGTTACAGGGTGATCAGGTTGTCCTACGTGGGGCTCACAATCTTAATCACCATTTTACAAATGAGGTGACTGAGGCACAGAGAAGTTAAGTGACTTGCCCAAAGTCACACAGCTGACATTTATATTAATGTCTGACTCCCCCTCTAGGCTGTAAGCTTTCTGTGGGCAGGAAACATATCTACCAGCTCTTTCAGATTGCGCTCTCTCACGCACATAATGCAGTGCTCTGGACAAAGTAAGCACTCCATTAATACCATTGGTTTTAAAATGATTCATTCAATTGTACTTATTTACTTTGTGCAGAGCACTAAAGTAACTGCTTGGAAGAGTACAACACAACAATAAGCAGACATTCCCTGCCCACAAAAAACTTACAGTCTAGAGAAGGGTGGGGTGGGGGGGGAAACAGTCATTAATATAAATAAATAAATTACAGATATGTACGTAAGTGCTGTGCTGCTGGCAAGTGCTACTAAGCGCTTAGTACAGTGCTCTGCACACAGTAAGCGCTCAATAAATATGATTGATTGATTCCCAGACTGAGCCCTCCCATTATCCTCTGCTCCTCCTCTCCTCCCCATCACCCCCACTCCCTCCCTCTACCCTACCTCCTTCCCCTCCCCACAGCACTTGTGTATATTTGTACATATTTATTACTCTATTTTGTTAATAATGTGTATAGATCTATAATTCTATTTATTTATTTTGATAGTATTGACACCTGTCTACTTGTTTTATTGTCTGTCTCCCCCTTCTAGACTGTGAGCCCGTTGTTGGGTAGGGACCGTCACTATATGTTGCCAACTTGTACTTCCCAAGCGCTTAGTACAGTGCTCTGCACACAGTAAGCGCTCAATAAATACGATTGATTGAATGAATGAATGAATGGCAAGGGGGAAGAGCAAAGGAAACAAGTCACGGTGATGCAGAAGCAAGCCAGAGAAGAGGAAAGAAGGGGCTTAGTCTGGGAAGCCCTCTTGCCGGAGATGTACCTTCAAAAAGGCTTTGAAGCCAGGAAGAGTAATTGTCTGTCCTTGCATGCTCTGACATGAGGAAAAGACATGTCCAAATGGGGAGATTTCCCGTTTAGAATCAGCCTTTCTGCTTTTTTTCCCACCTTCTTTAGGTTCTTCCATATTTCTCATTCCCCAGTTACCACATTGTCATAAATATTCCTCTCAGCACTTGGCCTTTTTTTTCTTTCCATTCATGCAGTGATGGCCATCCCCTTAACCATAGCAATTGCTTTGAATATAGAGTAGGTTCAATGGATTTGAAAGATGTATCCATTACCTCTGGGTGGTTGACCCCCAAACCAGTGCAATAACCTAAGTTGGATTCAATCTCTCAGATATAAGAGGGAAGGACCTTACTTTGGAAAAGAAAGCCAAACCTAAATTATGTGACTCATCTGTAAGAATGGCTAAGATGGGGAAATGAAGAAAAGAAGCTTTTAATGAGGATATTTAGAGATTTAAAAGCCAAATAGTTTGGTGTTTCATGTTCATGTAATGATGGTGTTTAAACTCTCTCTTAACTTGCTGTAAGATTTTCAGATCTGGTATGGAATTTGAAAATATTCCAAACATTCAACTACTGAACTGGGAATTGTGTAACAGAATGACTATGTGATTCACTGAACGGGAGATTCAAAAGAAATCAACAGTGGCTACTATTTTGCAAACATAAATATCTCCTTTGTTGAAACAGTTTGTCTTTGTATTATCAAAAGAGGGCAGGCCACTTTGAGGTCTGCCAGATTATGTGAATAAAAAAACAAGCTAACTGATTTTTAAATAAAAAAATTCACAATAAAGATGACAACCTGCCTGTCAAATTCCAACCTAATGTAACGTGCACCAACAGAGTTGAAACGATGGCTTTATGATGTATACACTGGCAGCCTCTTAACCATAGAGACGCAGTGGGGCTCTGCCAGAAGCAGTAAGAATAAGGAGTTCTCATTATACAATGATTAATTCATGGGGAACCGAAATAAATATGCAAATAGAAGGCTCTTTTTATATTAAATGCTGTAAATACTCTTGAACTATACAGTATACATAATCAGCAGACATGGCTTGATTAACAAATGCTTCATGCTTTAGGATAGCTTTGTAATTATCAAATGTTACAAAGAGAAAATATGTGGCATTATCTCTTTTGTCCTGACTACAATTTTCAATTCTGCTCATATAAAGCCAAAGTGCATTTGATAAGATAGCAATTCTATAGAGCAACCTCCTTCGTAATAGGAAATCTAACTGATGGCCCTCTGGTATCAACATACAGAAGTTTATTATATTTCTTGCACTGTGCATAGTACTCTGTCATTTCCTTGCAAGCCTAGTATTATCATTAAAGGAAGACCGGGCCTTTAACTCTCCTGCTCAGAGTTAATTTGCATCAATGTACATGAATCCCATGCTTCTGTTAAAATAAAATCAATGTGCTCCTTCAAGTTCAAAAACCCTCTCAATCTTGATCTAATTTGTATCAATCAGAGATCAGAGGAGGTTGAGAGTGCTTATAGTTTCACTGACTACAGATAAAATCTTCATACCAGCCCATGACTGCAACAGATAGTTGAAGAACAGTGTTTCAAAAGGATTAAATGAATCCCGGGAATGTGATTATTTTTTTTTTAACCTCCGAATTACAAGTTCCTTTTGTTCCCCGCCCCTCTTCCGGCCCCCACACTGACCCAGTTACCAAGAGATCATCGATGGGCAATAATCAACATTTCATGGCATTTCTTTTTTCAGACTTTGGCAGAGTTTGACTTTCCCTATACGTTTGAAATGTGGAGTGTAAATTTGAATATATTACTCAGTGGCTCTATGAATCACCAAAACTTAAAACTCGCATTCAAAGTCTTATGATCTTAAATATTCTGAAATGCTATTGATTTAAAGTCAAATAATAATAATGATAATAATCATGGTATTTGTTAAGCACTTACTATGTGCCAGGCACTGTTCTGAGCGCTGGGGAAGATATAAGATAATCAGTTTGGAAATAGTCCCCATCTTACATAGGGCTCTCACAGTCTAAATCCCCATTTTACAGATGAGGGAACTGAGGCCCAGAGAAGTGAATTGTTTTGCTCAAGTAACACAGGCAGTCACGAGGCAGAGCCGGAATTAGAACCCAGGTCCTTTTGACTCCCAGGCTCGTGCTCTATCCACTAGGCCACAGTGCTTCTCTCAAATGAGAAGCAGGGTGGCTCAGAGGAAAGAGGAAGGGCTTTGGAATCAGAGGTCATGGGTTCAAATCCCAGGTCCACCAACTGTCAGCTGTGTGACTTTGGGCAAGTCACTTAACTTCTCTGTGCCTCAGTTACCTCATCTGTAAAATGGAGATTAAGACTATGAGCCCCAAGTGGGACAACCTGATCATCTTGTAATCTCCCCAGTGCTTAGAACAGTGTCTTGCACATAGTAAGCACTTAATAACTGCCATTTAAAAAATGGCAAATGAGCCTCGATTTATGAAATAGGACTACAACATTTGTTAAGGGGATTGGAATGCTGATATGAGAAGGATGATTGACAGGGGAAAATCTGCACTGCTCATTCTTCCACTGAGAGCAAAATTCAATACAGTGAGAACTTTGGGATGAGATAATAATAATAATAATAATGATGGCATTTAAGTGCTTACTATGTGCGAAGCACTGTCCTAAGTGCTGGGGGTATACAAGGTGATCAGGTTGTCCCACGTGGGGCTCACAGTCTTAATCCCCATTTTACAAATGAGGGAACTGAGGCACAGAGAAGTGAAGTGACTTTCCCAAAGTCACACAGCTGACAAGTGGCAGAGCTAGGATTAGAACCCATGACCTCTGGCTCCCAAGCCAGCACTGTAGCCTCATGGAAAATATGGGCCTGGGGGTCAGAACCTGGGTTCTAACATCAGCTCTGCCCCTCACCTTGGTGTATGACCTTCGGCAAGTCACTTCATTTCTCTGGGCCCCAGTTACCTCATTTGTAATAATAATAATGATTGTATTTGTTAAGCGCTTACTATATGCTAAGCACTGATGTAGATGCAAGGTAATCAGGTTGTCCCAGGAGGATGCCTGATGCCGTTTTTTTTTCCAATACGTAGCAACCTCAGCCAGAAGGAGCCCTACTCTATCTGAGGTGGCAGTTCAGCCACCATGCCCGTTTTCTAAAGAAATAACTGCACAGATCTCGGCTCATCATATTTAGGGGATATTTGCTCACCAGCCACCAAAATTCCACATCTATTATTTGCGTGATAAGCCATGGGTGGTTTGGAGTGCTAGAGGAAGTGAAGTGCAGCCTTGAATCATTACTAATTTATTTCAGCAATAGCTAACAGCTTAATTCTCTGCCAGTATAAAATGTGCACAATCTACGCAGAACTGACTGGCTCTTGGAACCAATTTAGGAGATGGGGGGAAAAGATGGTGAAAGGAAAAAAAATGAGATAGAGGTTTAAACCATAAAGTTACCTAATTTAGGGTCTTAAATAATCAATCACCAAAGTAGATTTGCTAAAAGATTGAAAGCTGATAAATTGGGCATTATTTCTTCCACATTGATAAATTCCCCAAATGCTTCTTGGAACTCAGATCATCACCTGCCAATACACATGTTGCTAATAAAAGACCTGATGATTAAGGCTCATTAGGGCCCTGAGAATAAATGTATAATGCAGCATCAAGTTTATGATATGGTATAAAGAATCAGTGTTTCCAAGTGGAAATCACACACAACTTGGACCGGGGTTCGAATCCTGCCTCTGCCACTTGTCTAACATTATGGTGATAACTTCTCCATGACTTATTTTCCTCATCTGTAAAAACAGAGGTAAAATACCCACCCTTCTTCTCTCTTAGACTGTGAGTGGCCCCTTGTGAGATAGGGACTATCTCAAATCAGTTTAAGTGTTATCTGCCTGAGTGCTTAGTATAATGCTTAGCATGTAGTAAGTGCTGAACAAGTACCACAATTATTCTTATAACTATTCAGACTAGCAGCTCCCTTCCTCACTGCTAACAGTGCACTGCACATAGTATGCAATAAATATGATTGATAAGATAGTCAAAACAGCCAGGTTGAACGCTGTCTCTACTAAGATACAGTGTCCTTATCGTGGTATGTTACAATGCTTCTTTTTAATGTCATATTCTTGTGGGCATTGACCTCTGTGAAGTGCCAGTTTCCCCAAGCTGGTTCAAGTTCACCCTGTTGACTTGTCCGGGAAAAGGCCATTTTGATCTTTTCCATTTTCTGAATGGACTCCCGCCATTAGAATCTCCTCTAATGGTTCCTCTATCTCTGTTGTCCATTTCTTTTATAATGTAAATTATTTATTTGATGAATACTTCTTCCAGAAAAAGCAGAGTAGTATCTTCAGTGCACACTCACAGGAGCAGGGCATGACAGAAAGTGACCCCTGCACTGTCTTCCCAGAGGCCTCTGTGATCATCATCATCATCAATCATATTTATTGAGCGCTTACTATGTGCAGAGCACTGTACTAAGCGCTTGGGAAGTACAAATTGGGCAGTTGGTAGCAGATTTCATGCTGATGTTGCACTTTTCTTACTAATCTTGCACTGATTTTTGACCTAGACCAATTGTGTGTGTCTCTCTCTCTCCCCCTCCCTCTGTCTCTCCTCCTCCCTCCACTGAAGCTTGGATCCTTAATAATTAATAATCTATGAGCTTTTAAGGACATTATGGTGATAAACATTGCTTCCCATTAGTGACCCTTTTATTACCCATCCCTCTGCTAAGTTGTCTGTGCAGTTAGCAAGCATTAATTCCATTGTGGCAATGGGTGGAGGGAATAAGGGAGGAGAGGAGCAAGTTAATGATCAGTTATTGCTCTAGTTGACAAAAAAAGACACTTCCTGACAGGTCAAGCTGCTCTTTCTCCTGAGGTGTGGAATTAGGCTGTGTTTGGGCATTTCTCTCCGTGAGGCACTACTTCCCTCCTGTGCACCCCAGGTACTTTTTAAATAGTCCTCTGCCTCTGAGCTGGAAAAGAGAAGATGCATGCTGGAAGTCAGGCCAGAAGGGAGAAGTTTGCACTTAGAGAGGAGACTTGCATCCCCTTCGTAATCCATATCCCTCTCCCTTCTGGATGCTCACCACCATGTTCTCAGGGCTGCAGTGGGAAATGGATAGCCGATGATATCTATGGCTTCGTTTTCCCTTCCTGCCCTGTGTTACATGCTTCCTTCAAGAAGGCCTGCAGACCTGTCTTGGTTTTGGCTAATGGCATATCCGGCCCTCTTAGTTCAGAACCCAGATAGGATGTCACCTTGACCGATAGGCCATGAGAACCGGTATGTGGGCCGTGAGGTATTTGTCTGTAAGGCAGGAAATAGTGAAACTGAATGTGATCATGGGCTCTCATCACCTGGTCTTTGGAACCAAGGACCGAGATCCAAGAGGAACTTGGTTCAGTTTAGCTGCACCGTCAGGTGATGGAAAATAAATCCAAATTCCTGGAAACTTGGGCCAACCTGAGCCTGATGGGGAGTAACAGTCGTTGTTGGAAGAGGGTAGTGTGGCTCAGTGGAAAGAGCACGGGCTTTGGAGTCAGAGGTCATGGGTTCAAACCCCAGCTCTGGCAATTGTCAGCTGTGTGACTTTGGGCAAGTCACTTAACTTCTCTGTGCCTCAGTTACCTCATCTGTAAAACGGGGATTAAGACTGAGCCCCCCAAGGGACAACATGATCACCTTGTAACCTCCCCAGCGCTTAGAACAGTGCTTTGCACATAGTAAGCTCTTAATAAATGTCATCATTATCATAAGGCACTGAAAAGCACTGCTTTGTGGCTGGATGACAGGACTGGGGGTGGCACTGACAGCTGAAGGAGTGTATGAGTGTGATGAGAACTGCTCTTCCTCACAATCTTTCCAGTAAGAACAAGGACAATCCCAGAGACCCATGGTTCAGGCTGGAGGGGGCATCCGGCTGCCAAAAGAGCTGCAGCCGTGGAAGACCGAGCCTGCTTTCCACCCTTTCCTATCCTGGCTGGGAAACACTCCAGCTGGTCAGGGAAGCGGACAGTGTGGCTCGTGGCAGACTGGCTGCCTGCCACACACCACTTCCAGCCCGAGGTGGTGGCCTTGAGTGGGAGCTGGCCCCAATCAATCAATCAGCGGTACTTATTGAGTGCTTGCTGTGTGTGGAAGGCCTTACTAAGTGCTTGGGAGAGTACACTACAACAGAGTTGGTAGACTCTGGAGAGAGAAGCAGTGTGGCTCAGTGGAAAGAGCACGGGCTTTGGAGTCGGAGGTCATGGGTTCAAATCCCGGCTCCACCAATTGTCAGCTGTGTGACTTTGGACAAGTCACGTAACTTCTCTGGGCCTCAGTTACCTCATCTAAAATGGGGACTGTGAGCCCCCTGTGGGACAATCTGATCATCTTATAATCTCCCCAGCTCTTATAACAGTGCTTTGCACATAGTAAGCACTTAATAAATACCATCATTGTTATTATTATTATTAGACATGTTCCCTGCACACAACAAGCTTACAGTCTATGGTGGGGAGATTGACATTAATATGAAAAAGTAATTTATGGATATGTATATCAGTGCTGTGGGGTTGCGGGTGGGGTGAATAGCAAGTGCCCAAAGGATACAGATTCAAGTGCATAGATGACACAGAAGGGAGAAGTTGTCAGGGGAAACGAGCATAATCGGGGAAGGCCCCAGGTCAGGGCAAGATTGCTTCCTGGCACACACAACCATGTAAGTGAAGGGCAGCCCTGCCATTGCTCTGCCATGGAATTCCCTGTTTTATGCTGTTCAGATGGTGTCTTACAAAATGAAACAGCACTTGTGTACATATCCTTAATTTATTTATATTAATGTCTGTTCCCCCCGTCCCCTCCTACACACTGTAAGCTTGCTGTGGGCAGGGAACTTGTCTACCAGCTCCATAAAAACAGTGTTCTGAGCAAAGTAAGTGCTCAATACATATGGTTGATTGCTTTCTGAAATAATTCATATTGGAACAGGCTCACCAGCACCTATCATGCAAGTGCTTCTTCCCAAATGGTCCTGGAGTTCCTTCCATGCTTCTGTGAGTCCTAAAGAAGAGCTAACTAACTCTTTAACTCCCGTGTCTCTTCTCCTTCAAGTGGAGACTATACTTGCTACCAATAAGCACTGGAGAAATATGATACATACTTCAGATGATTAAACCTTATATAAGCCCCAAAACTGCATCGATCGGTCATTTAATGTCTTTCTGGGTCAAAAAGCTCAGATGAGTTAGGTCCCAGCCACAGAGCTGGAAAGCAATTGTTCCTGGTTGTAATAGCTTTGTCATCCATCTCTTTGAAAAATAATACAAGTAAATGTCATATCTCTGAACATGTTTTAAAACTCCTACAATCAATATTGATTTTTGGTTCATGTTTATGTGAATAAAGATAGACTGAAAGCTTAAAAGCCTTTCACTGGGCTGTGAGTGCTTCCAAGTCTCTGTGTGTGTCTGCTTGTCCACCCTCTAGAAAGTTAGAGCTAACCGCAGGACAATTTGAATCAACTTAACAGAGGTAGAAAGCAACAGCTGAAGACCAGCGGCACATTTTGGCTGTTTACCAAGCACCCTTTCGTACCTACAGGCAGAAAGCAACACTAACGATGCCAGTGAAATACAGGCAAAAAAAAATCAACCACTGGGATATGTATATATGTTTGTACGTTTTTATTACTCTATTTTATTTGTACATATTTATTCTATTTTGTTAATATGTTTTGTTTTGTTCTCTGTCTCCCCCTTCTAGACTGTGAGCCCCCTGTTGGGTAGGGACCATCTCTATATGTTGCCAACTTGTACTTCCCAAGCGCTTAGTACAGTGCTCTGCACACAGTAAATGCTCAATAAATACGATTGAATGAATGAATGAAAGAGGGGCATCAATCCTGCAGTTCACATCAAATGGAAAGCCTGTCTGGTGGGAACCTGTGAGTTAGAATTTTGGGGGGGGCCCAAGTTACTTCTTGGGAATAACCATAGCCTCATTGGAAGCTGTAGTGACTCCCATAATCAGACCATGAATGTACCTCAATCGATGAATCATGTTTACTAAGTGACTGTGAGCCCCATGTGGGACCTGATTATCTTATCTCTACCCCAGCACTTAGTGCAGTGCTTGGCACATAGTAAGTGCTTAACAAACACCATAGTTATTAAGCACTAACTGTAGGCAGAACACTGTACTAAGTGCTTGGGAACATACAATATAACACAGCTGATAGACACATTTTCTGTCCACAAAAGAGCTTATAGTCTAGAGGGGGAGACAGGCATTAATCTAAATAAATTAAGGATATGTACATGTTTTGCAGGGTAAATAAATAAATAAAGGGGTAAATAAAGGGTATACATTCAAGTGCAAGGGTGATGCAGGAGGGAGTGGAAGAGGAAATGAGGGATTAATCAGAGAAGATGTAATTTCAATATGGCTTTGGAAGAGGGGAGAGTGAGGGGAGAGAAGCAGCGTGGCTCAGTGGAAAAGAGCACGGGCTTTGGAGTCAGAGGTCATGGGTTCAAATCCCAGCTTTGCCAATTGTCAGCTGTGTGACTTTGGGCAAGTCACTTAATTTCTCTGGGCCTCAGTTCCCTCATCTATAAAATGGGGATTAAGACTGTGAGCCCCAGGTGGGACAACCTGATCTCCTTGTAACCTCCCCAGTGCTTAGAACAGTGCTTTGCACATAGTAAGTGGTTAATAAATGCCATTATTATATTTATTATTATTATATCTAGGGGGAGGGAGTTTCAGGCCAAAGGCAGGATGTGGACAAGGGGTCGGAGGTGAAACAGAAAAGAGTGAGTATTGGCATTAGAGGAGCAAAGTGTGTAGGCAGGGTTGGAAATCATTAGGAAATCAGAAATGGAAGATAGGAAGGGGCAAAGTTAACGAGTGCTTTAAAGCCAATGGTAAGGGAGTTTCTGTTTGATGTCAAGCTGGATGGGCAACCACTTGAGGACCTCAAGGAATAGGGAAACATGGACTGAACGGTCATGTAGAAACACGGACTGGAATGGAGAGAGACAGGAGGCAGGGAGGCTGATGCAGTAATCAAAGTGGGATAGAATAAGTGCTTGGATTAATGTGGTAGCCATTCGAATGGAGAGGAAAGGGCCGATTTCAGTGATGTTGTGAAGGGTGGACTGACAGGATTTGGTGACAGATTGAATGTGTGGGTTGAATGATACCTCTCTTGCTTAGTGTGTGAGAACAATGACACCTCCAATGACAGTCAGTGCAAAGGGAAGGAGAGCATCTTTCACTGTCCCTTGAGACCAATGGCAGCTATTTGAAAAGAGTTTTTGACCAGAAACTGGAAGAAAAAAGCACACTTCTGGAACCAGCACTACTTTATCTGGCAGCTGCCAGGCATGCTTAACTTACTCTAGGACATTGTAGTGTTGCTATGGTAAGACCGTAATAATAATAATGATAATAACAATAATGATATTTGTTAAGCCCTTACTATGTGCAAAGCACTGTTCTAAGCACTGGGGTGATACAAGGTGATCAGGTTGTCCCACGTAGTGCTCACAGTCTTAATCCCCATTTTACAGATGAGGGAACTGAGGCACAGAGAAGTTAAGTAACTTGCCCAAAGTCACACAGCTGACAACTGACAGAGCGGGGATTTGAACCCATGACCTCTGACTCCAAAGCCTGTGCTTTTTCCACTGAGCCATGCTGCTTCTCTAGGCAGAGTACTCCAGGCAGAGGAATTGCTGATGTATTCTACTGTCAAGGTCAAGATCTTTAGGATGACAAATGATTAGCAATATTATTATTATAAGAATAATGATAACTTTGCTCATTCCTTGTGGCATTTTCCTTTGCTTTTGAGTTGGGTGGCTAGACTCTGCTCTTCTCTCTCTTTGCTCATTTTCTTTGCTAAGAACTAGCCCTGTTGTGTTTGCCTCTGTAGACCTCAGGCTTCTGTTGCTGATTTTATAACTTTGCTAGCTTTCTGTGCATTATGGTGAGCCAAGGCCAATCTCAATTTATCCATTAGATTGTAAGCTCTTCAAGGACAGTGACTATATCTTTTACTTTTAATGTACCCTTCCTTGCTCCCAAGGCAGTCTTTTGTATGAGCACACACTCAATAAATATCAATGTATGATACGAGAAGTGGGGTGGCCAAGTGGAAAAATGCACAGGTCTGGAAATCAGAGAACCTAGGTTCCAATCCCAACTCCACTACTTGTTTGCTAAGTGAACTTGAGTTAATCATTTAACTTCTCTGTGCCTCAGTTTCCTCATCTGCAAAATGAGGATTCAATACCTTTTCTCCCTCCCCCTCAGACTATGGGCCCTATGTCAGACATAAATATATTGTATATAATAATAATGGCATTTGTTAAGTGCTATGTGCAAAGCACTGTTCTAAGTGCTAACTACCCCATTTCTTAATACAGTGCTTGACATATAGTAAGTGCTTAACAAATCATTATTATATGATGCAGCTATTTAAAATAAGGCTTAAAAGACTTACCATAAGATCTTAATTATTGAGGCCTAGTGATTAGAGCATGGGTCTGGGAATCAGAAGGAACTGGTTCCTAATCTCGGCTCCATCACTTGGCTTCTGTGACCTTGGGCAAGTCACTTTACTTCTCTGTCCCTCAGTTACCTCATCAGTAAATTGGGGATTAAGACTGTGAGCCGTATGCAGGACAGTGACTCTGTCCAACCCAATTACCTTGTATCTACCCCATCACTTAGTATGGTGCCTGGCATGTAGTAGGTGCTTAACAAATACCACAGTTATTATTATTATTATTACCATTATTTTGGAAGCTCATAATAGCCTTCTTTCCAAAATTTCCATTGATTACGGATAGATATGTTATTTATAAAATGGGGCATCATCTTCAAATAGTTTCCCATTGAAGTTTCCCGATGCTAATCATAGTCATAGAATGCATTGAGATCCCATTGGGTGAAAGGTAAACTTCATCTCCTCCACCCCTTACAATCTGGCTTCTGCCTCCTCCACTCTACAGAAACTGCCCTCTCTAAAATCACCGATAACCACCTCATTTCCAAATCCACGGGCCTCTACTCCATTCTGTTTTACAATTGTATGGACTTAGATCATTCTTATATTAACGTTCCAGATGTAGCCAATATTATTATACTTCGTGATTTTGCACAAAGATGACTTAATTATCCTGAAATGTGCCAAAATAACTTTCAGCACTAGTGAAAGGGAGTTATGGATGGCTCCAAACTCCTTGAAATAGTTGTCTACACCAACTGCCTCTGCTTCTTCTCCTCCAATTCTCTCCTTGACACTCCCTAATCAGGATTCTCTCCCCTTCACACCCTGAAACTGCCATCTTTGAGATCACCAATGAAATCCTTCTTGACAAAGCCAATGACCTCTACTCCATCCTAATGCTCTTCAACCTCTTAGCTGCCTTCCACACTGTGGACCACCCCCTTTCTCCTGGAAACATTATCCAACATTGGCTTCACTGACATTCCTCTCCTTGATCTCCTATCTCTCTGTCCACTCTTCAGGCTCTTTCTCATACTCCTTTGTCTCCCACTTTCTGTGAGAATCCCTCAAGACTCAGTTCTAGGTCCTCTTCTATTTTCCATCTGCACCCACTCCCTTAGAGAACTCATTTGCCCCCATGGTTTCAGCTACCATCTCTAGGTGGATAATTGCTCAGTTTACATTTCCATCCCGGACCTGCGTCCTTCTCTGCAGCCTCACATTTCCTCTTGCCTTCAGGACATCTCCTCCAAGAGACCTTCTCTAATTAAGACTTCTTTTCTTCTACTCCCTCTCTCTTCTGTGTTGCCTATGCACTTATGTCTGAACCCTTTAAGCACTTGAAATTCATCCCACCCTCAATCCCACAGCTATCATCTACATATATGCAATGTATTTATTTATATTAATGTCTGTCGCCTCCTCTAAACTGTAAGGTCCTTGTGGGCAGAGGATCTGTTTACCAACAAACAGTTGTATTGTCCTCTCCCAAGCACTTAGCACAGTGCTTTGCCCACAGTAAGTGCTCAATAAGTACCATTTATTAATATAAATTAATCTACATTTATGTGTATATATATATTTAATCTATCTATATATATATATATATATATAATTAGTTGAAATATACATATTCAGAGTGATGAGGTATCAAGTTCTTCAAGGGGCTAAAAGACACTAATGAAAAGTATTTAGTATCAGACTATCTTTTTCTGGTATATTTTTTCTAAATGCAGTAACATTTGGCATCTTGCTGCTTCTGTGGTAAATATAGTAGGAGTGGGAACAGGTGACGTCAAATCACTCTTTGCATTCATATAAGGAATAGCTTCACTCTTTGACATAGATCGGTTTATAGTCAATGCATAACGGGTAGTGGTCCCTTTCCGGGTTAAAAACTAAATAAATAAAGCAGCCATGATGGTGGGATTTTAAAGCGGCTACTGTGCATAACACAGTAAGAGCTTTTCATAAAGATTTTTATTGCATATGTGGCATTATGGATCATAATAAGCTCACACTTATTATAACTTGCAGTTCTCCTAGAAATTTTATTACAGTACGTGCCATGAATGAAAGTCAAAACAAATGCTATATGCAAAGCCATAATACTGCCTCTAAAACAGGGAACACTGTCTGGATTAACTGTGTCTTTCTCCTTTACTCACATGAATCTACTTTCCTTTGGTACTGGACCATTAAATACAGTGATGACCCATAACTGGAAAACAATTTTACTATATCCTTCACAGTTTTCTTAAACCCTCAACCATAGCATTTTCCCTCTGTCCAGTCTGTCACTAAATGCTGTCAGTTTTCCCTCCACAACACTTCCATTATCCACCTTTTCTCCATTCAAATGGTCTCCATCCTGGTCCAAGAACTTACTATATCACAGTTTGACTACTATATCAGTCTAATAAGCAATTACCGTGCCTCAAGTCTCTGCCTTCCCCAGTCCATATTCCACTCTGCTGCACAGATCATCTTCCTATAGGATTATTCTGTACACGAGTCCCCACTCCTCAAACACTCCACTGTTGTTAATTGTGTGGGAGACAGACATTAAGGACCTGGGTTCTAATTTAGACTCTGCCACTGGTCTGCTGTTTGATCTTGGGCAAGAAATTTAACTTCTCGGTGCCTCAGCTATTTCATCTGTAAAATGGGGATTAAGACTGGGAGCCCCATGTGGGACATGGACTGTGTCCAAACTGATTAGCTTGAATCAAATCCCGCACTTAGAATTGTTACCTGGCACATACTAAGCACCTAACAAATACCACTCAAAAAAAAAAAAAAAAATTCTGGCTATCTGCTTCATGTAAATTTCTTTAAAGTACGGAGAGGGAGGGGCTTCCTTGGGACTCGATCTTGGCTGAAGGAAATACTTCCACAGGAGCTGTGGCCTAAAATTTGAGTGGGGGAGGAAAAAGAAAGTGATGAAAGGAAAAGAAACAGACTTGGACAGAGAGGCAGGTGAAGACACCCGCCCTACACACACGCTTAAGTAATCGCTTAAGTAATCCCAAGGTGATTAGAACAACCCTAACCTAGTAATAATAATAATAATGGTATTTGTTAAGCACTTACTATGTGCCAAGCAGCCAGGCACTGTATAAAGTTCCAGGGTGGATACAAGCAAATTGGGTTGGACACAGTCCCTGTCCCACGTGGGGCTCACAATCTCATTCCCTATCTTACAGATGAGGAAACTGAAGCACAGAGAAGTTAAGTTACTTGCCTAAGGTCACACAGCAGACCAGTGGGGGAGTCAGGATTAGAACCCATGACTTGCAGACTCCCAGCCCCTGCTCTACCCACTATATCGTGCTGCTTCTCTTCTGCTTCTAGTAGAGAAACAGTGTAAGAGAGGAACACAGCCATGGGGGGCCCTTCATTCCTCTTCACCCTCTACTTCCTCTGATGCATCTTCTGCTCTAAAACTGGAATCAACCCACTTTTGTGACAGTGGCCTGCTCCTTGTCTGGGTTATTCCTTGGCCATTTGTCAGAGTTGGATGGTACCCTGAAATTTCAAAATACCATTTCATACAGCACTCTTGGTCAGCATCCACTCTCTGCCTCTTGAATTGCTTGCCAAGCCAACTTCCTGTCTGTTGGGCATGTTCTCATGGCACGGTGAAGACCAAGTTGATCTGAAATGAGTATCCAATCCTATTAGGCAAAGGAAGAAAAATGAGGTCATAAAATGCATTAAATCAGATGGAGACAAACCATTCCCAGTCATGGAAAATGTAGACCGGCAGGTCTTATGTTGTGTCTGCCCAGTTGGCACCATGACACTTTATTTGGTAAATCTCCCTGAGAAGATGAACCCTAATGTTGATTTCTTCAGCACAACTATGGGATTCATTCAATTCAGTCGTATTTATTGAGTGCTTACTATGTGCAGAGCACTAAGTGCTTTGGAGAGTATGCTACAATAAACAGACACATTCCCTGTGGGATTGTTTTCACCCTGGGAAAAACTTGTTCTCCCTCCACAATATTCTGATGGAAAATGAAGCTCCTTACAGGAAATTTGAAGAATATCCTTTCCAAACAATGAATCTTTCCATTGGGAATCCTGGTTGTAACTTTTCAGGCATCCTCACACTCATGAGTAGGATCTCACCATGAGAAGGATTGTTTTGGAAAGCAAAGGATGATTAGATGTCCTTGAGCCACAGAGGGTTGGTTACTGCCACTGAATTCTGTCGTGTAGGCCGCTAATTTCCTCATGATGCAAGGATAGGCAAGGAAGAAGAAAAATGAATCATGAAGACCAGATTGTCTTAAGGGAGGCATAAGGTTTGAGGCCTAATTGAATGTCTGGTGAGCAATTATAGTGTCCAACTTCTGTCTGAGATCCAGACTTACCACAGATGCCATAGCAAAGTGCTAGAGCAGTTTCACAAATGCCACTTATAGACAGTAATTAACATCAAATGTAAAATAGGATCAGAAGCAAAGAAAACAGAACAAAGAAAGTCATATATGTCACATCACACCTACGCTCAGTGGGGAATGTGAGGAGAAGGGATAACATCAGGATACCCAAACAGCTGCAGAGGTGAGGGAACACAAACAAGGAAGGCAGATAAAGCCTTTTAAACACACTGTGAGTCAAAACCACAAATGATATAGCATGGACTTGGTCAGCTGGAAGATAACATCAGCAGACAGGTCAGTCTGCTACTTGGTAAAATTAAAAAAAATGGCATGACTTGTTTAGAGTAGAGGTTTTAAGAAGATCATGACTCCATTGGACAGAAATAGAGGCAGCAAATAATTGCAGATTTTGCTAAGTGCTTATAAGGTGCCACGTATTGAACTAAGTTCTGAGGCAGACTTCTCTCCTACAAACCAGCCCGCACACTTTGCTTCTCTAGCACTAACCTCACTGTGCCTCAATTTCGCTTGTCTCACCGCTGACCCCTAGCCCTACATCCTGCCTCTAGTCTGGAACACCCTCCGTCCTCTAATCCACCAGACAATTACTCTCCCCACTTTCAGAGCCTTATCAAAGGCACATTTCCTCCCAAAGACCTTCCCAGACTAAGCTCCACTTTTCCCCATCTCCCACTCCCTTCTGCATCACCCTGACTTGTTCCCTTTGCTCTTCCCTGCTCCCAGCCCCACAGTACTTATGTATGTATCTGTAATTTTATGTATTTGTATTGCTGTCTGTCACCCCCACTCTAGACTGCAAGCTCTTTGTGGGGATTATTCAATCATATTTAATAATAATAATAAATAATAATAATAATGGCATTTGTTAAGCGCTTATTATGTGCAAAGCACTGTTCTAAGCACTAGGGAGGTTACAAGGAGATCAGGTTGTCCCATGGGGGGCTCACAGTCTTCATCCCCATTTTACAGATGAGGGAACTGAGGCCCAGAGAAGCGAAGTGACTTGCCCAAAGTCACCCAGCTGACGGTTGGCGGAGCCGGGATTTGAACCCATGACCTCTGACTCCAAAGCCCAGGCTCTTTCCACTGAGCCACGCTGCTTCTCTATTGAGCACATACTGTGTGCCGAGCACTGTACTAAGTGCTTGGGAAAGTTGTGGTTCAGTGGAAAGAACACGGGCTTGGGAGACAGAAATTATGGGTTCTAATCCCAGCTCTGCTGCTTGTCAACTGTGTGACCTTGGGCAAGTTACTTAACTTCTCTGTGCCTCAGTTACCTCATCTGTAAAATGGGGATTGAGACTGTGAGCCCCATGTGGGACAACCTGATCACCTTGTAACCTCCCCAGTGCTTAGAACAATGCTGTGCGTGTAGTAATTACTTAACAAATACCATCATCATTGCAATACAGTAATGAAGAGAGACAATCCCTGCCCACAACAAGCTCACAGTCTGGAGTGAGGGTATAGGGGAGAGACAGACATCAATATAACAGACAACAACATAAATAAAATTACATATATACACAAGTGCTATGGGGCAGGGTGATGGGGGAAGAGCAAAGGGAGAGAGTCAGGGTGATGCAGAAGGGAGTGGGAAATGAGGAAAAGTGGAGGTTAGTCTGGGGGGGAGAGTAATTGTCTGGCGGATTTGAAGAAGGAGAGCATTCCAGCTCAGAGGTAGGATGTGGGCCAGGGGTCGGCAGTGAGACAGGCAAGACTGAGGCACAGTGAGAAGGTTAGCACAAGAGAAGCGAAGTGTGTGGGCTGGGTTGTAAGAGAAGGGAGGTGAGGTAGGAGGGGGCAAGGTGATGGATGTTTAAAGTCAATGGTGAGGATTTTTTGTTTGATATAGAGGTGGAAATTTTTGAGGAGCATGGTGACATGCCCTGAACGTTTCTGTAGAAAGATGATCTGGGCAGCCAAGTGAAGTATGGACTGGAGTGGAGAGAGGCAGGAGGTTGGGAGATCAGCAAGGAGGCTGATACAATAATCTAGGTGAGATAGGATGAGTGACTGTATTAACGTGGTGGTGGTTTGGATGGAGTGGAAAGGGGAATTTTTCTCAATGTTGTGAAGGTAAGACTGACAGGAATTGGTGATGGATTGGATATGTGGGTTGAATGAGAAAGTGGAGTCAAGGATGACACCAAGTTTACAGGCCTGTGAGATGGGAAGGATGGTGGTGTGGTCTTCAGTAACAGGAAAGTCTGGGAGAGGACAGGGTTTGGGAGGGAAGATAAGGAGCTCTGTTTTGGACATGTTAAGTTTGAGGTGACAGGAGGACATCCAAGTAGAGATGTGTTGAAGGCAGGAAGAGATGCGAGCCTGGAGAGAGGGAGAGAGATCAGGGGATTGTCACTGTTTATTGTTGTGTTGTACTTTCCCAAGGGCTTAGTACAGTGCTCCGTACACAGTAAGCACTCAATAAATATGATTGAACAAATGACCTCCCTTCTCTCCTTCTACTGCCCAGCCCGCACCCTCCGCTCCTCCACCACTAATCTCCTCACCGTACCTCGTTCTCACCTGTCCCGCCGTCGACCCCCGGCCCACGTCATCCCCCGGGCCTGGAATGCCCTCCCTCTGCCCCTCCGCCAAGCTAGCTCTCTTCCTCCCTTCAAGGCCCTGCTGAGAGCTCACCTCCTCCAGGAGGCCTTCCCAGACTGAGCCCCTTCCTTCCTCTCCCCCTCGTCTCCCTCTCCATCCCCCCATCTTAACTCCTTCCCTTCCCCACAGCACCTGTATATATGTATATATGGTTGTACATATGTATTACTCTATTTATTTATTTATTTTACTTGTACATTTCTATCCTATTTATTTTATTTTGTTGGTATGTTTGATTCTGTTCTCTGTCTCCCCCTTTTAGACTGTGAGCCCACTGTTGGGTAGGGACTGTCTCTATGTGTTGCCAATTTGTACTTCCCAAGCGCTTAGTACAGTGCTCTGCACATAGTAAGCGCTCAATAAATACGATTGATTGATTGATTGATTAATGAATGCAATAAAATCAGATCAGACACTGTCCCTGCTCCACCCAGGGCTCACATCCTAAGAGGAGAGAAATAAGGAATTTAATCCCCACTTTAAAGACAAGAAAATTAAGGAACAGAGAAGAAAGGAAACACAGCACGGCCTGCTGGATAGAGTCTGTGCTTGGGAGTCAGATCAATCAATCAATCATATTTATTGAGCGCTTACTGTGTGCAGAGCACTGTCTCCAAATTTTAATCCTAGCTCCATCCCCTGTCTGCTGTGACCTCGGGCAAATCATTTAATTTCTCTGTGCTTCAGCTACCTCATCTGTAAAATGGGTATTAAGACTGTGTGACCCATGTGGGATAGGGACTGTGACCAACATGATTAGCTAGTATCTACCCCAGTACCTGGCACATAATAAATACAACATATATTAATAAATAATAACAAATATAAGTTATTGGTGGAGCTGGAATTGGAATCTATGGTAAAATAAGTACCATGGCCTAGTGGAAAGACCACTGGCCTAAATTTCAGGGGATCAGGGTTATAATCCTTGCTCCATTACTTGCCTGCTGTCCATCTTGGGGCAAACATCTAACTTCTCTGGGCCTCAGTTTCTTCATTGGGAAGCTCCTTCGTTTCCTTTTCCATCATCTGGCCTAAATGACTAGTTAAATTCCCAAATGGAAAACAGCAGAAATGAGCAGAAAAAGTAAGGGTCTTGGATAATCCAAAAATTGAATAATTCATCCATAAAATCTTTGAGTTATCTGTGCCAGGGGGAGTCCATGATACCTGGTCTCTCTTTGTCCACTAGATTCCTTGCTCCCACTATTTACGAGTAAACAAATTCTTCCTGTCTTTCTCCCCTCTTGGACTGTAAACTTCTTCAGGTCAGAAAACGTGTCCTTTGCTTCTGCTGTACACACTCTCACATTCTTAGTACAATGCGCACTCAATAAATATTATGGTTCGATGTAATCAAATTATGTTCTTCTATACATTCCAGAAGACATTTGTCCAACTCAATTAGCTTGTATCTACACCAGCACTTACAACAGCGTTAGACACATAGTAAGAACTTAACAAATACCACCATAATCATCATTTGAGGGAAATACTGGTAGAAGAAATCAGATTCATAAATGGCAATTACATATTCAAATTCCTGAGATATCGAGATCACCTGTAGCAACTGATTCAGAAAACAAAAGGTAGAAAGAACTGGTCTATTCAACAAGCTTCTGGTTTTGTCCCTTCCACCTATCATCTGTTTTCCCGTTCTCTAAAAAATGGGTCTTTGGAACCAGTGTTGAACTAGTTGGGATGTCTGTGCGATACTATTTGGAGCCAACCAACATAAAGAAACAACCTGCAGCAGTGTGTGTAATAAAGTTCTCTGCTCACAGTAAGTGGTCAAGAAATACAATTAGTTGATTCAAGCACAAAGGATGACACTTGTTATTCATGAGCTCCTGATGTTCAGCCTTGAATGGTTTAACCATCTCAAAAATATCAGTGGAGAAGATGCTCTCTGATTCAGGAAAAAAATTCAGTGTATAAAAATAAATTGATGTTGAAATGTTTGGAGGTTAAAAATGAGTGTCTATCTTACAAGAGAAGCAGCATGGTCTAGTGGGAAGAGCACAGGTCTAGGAATTTGAGGATCTGAGCTCTAATCCCAGATCTGCCACATAGTTGCTTTTTGACCTTGGGCAAATCACTTCACTTTGTGCCTCAGCTCCCTCACCTGTAAAACTGGGGATCCAATACCTGCTCTCCCTCCTACTTAGATTGTGAGCCCCCTGTGGGGCCCAATCATTGTATATCTACCCCAGATCTTAGTACAGTTCTTGGCACATAGTAAGCACTTTAAAAACACCGTAATTATTATTATTGTCATTATTACCACAAATTTATAAGGCTCCTGATTAGATCTGGTCATTTATTTTGTGAATTTTAGGCTCTGAGAAAATCAATCAGTAGTATTTATTGAGCATTTACTGCCTGCAGAGCATTTGGGAGAATGCAATACAATATAGTTGTTAGACATGATCCCTGTACAGAAAGAACCTATAAATTCATGAGGAATAAGTATCAAATTGCTTATTGGATACAGACTCAAGTGGATAGATGTTACACTAGAGAGGGTGAATGTATTGGGGAAAATGGAGAATAATCAGGAAGGCTTCTTGGAGGAGATATGATTTTAGTAGGGCTTTGAAGACAGGAGTGATGTGGTCTGTGGAATATGAATGGGGAAGGAGCTCCAGGCCAGAAGGAGGATATGAGCAAGAGGTTGGTGGGGAAAGAATTGAGATGAAGGTCTACTGAGTAGCTTGGTGTTAAAGGAGCAAAGTGTGAAGGTTGGGTTGTAGTAGATCAGGAGATGAGGGAGGATGGTGATGAGTTGATTGAATGCTTTAAATTTAAAGCCAATGGTAAGGAATTTCTCTTTGATGCAGAGGTGAATGGGAATCCAGTTGAGATTTCTGAGCAGTGGGGAGATGGGTGCAGAATGGTTTTTTTTTTTGGGGGGGGGGGAATGAAATGATTCAGGCAAAAGAGTAAAGTATGGCTATACAGAGGGAGGGCATTCCAGGCCAAAGGCAGGACATGGACAAGAGATCAGCGATGAGAAAGTCAAGATCAAGGTACAGTGCATAGGTTGAAAGTCGAGGACTGTAGAATATGTCCGAGGTCGTAGTAGGAAATAATTGAGGCAAGGTAGGAGGGGGGCAAGGGGATTGAGTGCTTTAATGCTGATAGTAAGGAGTTTCTATTTGATGTGGAGGTGGTTGGGCAGCCACTGGAGGTTCTTGAGGAGTGGGGAAACACGGGCTTAATGCTTTTGCAGAAAAATGATCCAGGTAGTAGAGTTAAATATGGACTGGAGTGGGGAGAGACAGGAGGTAGGGTGGTCAGTGAAGAGACTGACACAGTAGTTGAGGTGGAGTATGAAAAGTGCTTGGAAAGAGATGGTGCCAGTTTGGATAGAAGAGAGGGACAGATTCTGGAAGTGGTGTCAACAATAGGCTATGGTCTTTTAATAAGGTTATTCTTGTGTAAAGGGAGACTGCTTTAAATATTGCATTTCCATCTTGGAAATTCCAGAGAGCAAATGAACATTCCCTCAGTTTCCAGAGATGCACTAATTGATCTAGAGGTCTTTGATTAAGGATTGTTAAGTATAGTTTTCTTTGGGTTGAGACTTTGGCTAGTACTGGGCAAGTTTCTCATTCTATAGGCCTTCATGAAAATTGAGAACATGGAAGGACAAATAATTCTGTCTTTTAAAGAACTAACACAGGAAAAATTTCAGTTTGTCATTCACTATTCAGAGTGCAGCAGCAATTAGATTATAAACTTCTTGAGGGCTGGATCCATGTCTTCTATTTTTACTGTATTCTCAAAAGTACTTAGCATTCATTTGGCTCTCTCCCTCACTTATCCTCATTCCTCTCTCATTACAACCCAACCCAAATATTTCATTCCTCTAATACCAACCTACTCACTGTGCCTGCCTCTCTCTTTCTCTCTCTATCTCCCCTCTCTCCCTGTCAACCCCAATCAATCAGTCATTTTTCTTGTGTGCTTACTGTGTGCTGAACAATAAATCAATAAAATGATACTTATTCAGTACTTAATCTGTGCGGAACACTGTATTAAGTGCTTGGATGAGTACAGTATAACAGAGTTGGTAGAGATGTTCCCTGTCCACAAGAAGTTTACAGTCTAGAGAGGGAAACAAACAGAGTAAATTATAGATGTTTTCACAAGTTCTGTGCAGCTGAGAATGTGTTTCAGGGGGATAAAGAGTAAAAATCCAAGTGCAAGGGAGACACAGAAAGGAGAGGGAATAGGGGAAATGAGGACATAGGAAATGCCTCTTGAAAGAGATGTACTTTTAATAAGGCTTTGAATGTGGGGAGAGTGATGAGACATGAAAGGGGTGAAAGTTGCTGGTCAGAGGCAAGAGGTAGAAAAGAGGTCAACAGCGAGATAGATGAGATTGAGGTACACTAAGTAGGTTGGCATTAGAGGAGAGAACGAACATCCTGGGCTATAGTAGAAAATCAGTGAGGCTAGATAGGAGGGGGCAGGCTGATTTATTTCTTTTAAGCCAATAGTAAAGCATTTCTGCTATGTATCTTATGATATTTGTTAAGTGCTTACTATGTTCCAGGCCCTGTACTAAGCTCTGAATAGGTACAAGCTAATCAGATCGGGCACAGTCCATGTCCTACACATGGCTCACAGTTTTATTCCTCATTACACAGATGAGGTAACAGAGGCACAGAGAAGTTTAATTACTTGCACAAGGTCACATAGAGGACAAGTGGTGGAGCTCGGATTAGAACCCAGGACGTTTGGACTCCCAGCCTGTGCTGATGCGGAGGTGGATGGATAACCTTGGATGACCTCTTGCTCATGACTTCTCCTTCCTGCCTGGAATTGCTTTCCATTTCATGGGGAACAATTTTTGATTGGATGAACAGAATCACTTAACATGATGCAGCTAAAGAGAATATTCCTTGTGTCTTTTACCACCAATTTCTCTTTCCAAAAAGTAGTGGGGAATGCTCATGTTTGATCATTAGTAAGGAAGCAGCTGAAGCTAAAAATGAAGTCCCACCTCTTTATAGGTGCACAGCTGCTTCTCGGAAGATTTCTTGGCTTTAGTTCTCAGAGTTCTTTCCAGCACTTAGCCAGGGAATTTCACGTTCATTGGCACTTGTAAATTTCAGCACTTATTTTCCTTAACTACATTTTATCACAGTCTCACCGTTCTTTGGTTTATCTCAGCTTCACCCAGGTGAAAGCAGTTCATATCAGATTCACCAGTGCCTAAATATTTCATCGCAGACTGGCTGGAACTTAAATATTTAATCACAGACTCACTGTCCCTTAAATATTTAATCACTGGTGTGGCTTCTGGGTTAAGAATCAGTTTACAAAAAAATTTTGGTCTTGAGCCAGATTTTGAAACCATCGTAGGTTTGGGTTTCCAAAGTCAGAGGGATGCTAGGACAGTGCAGGGAAGCCCAACTTCACTTGAAATCGAACTCTTCACCAAATGGCAGCAAGAGGAATAAAAATGGATCAGAAATGCTGTATCATCACCAACCTGGAACCCCAAAAGATTTAGAAGACTTCATTCCCCTGAAGAGATGGTCTACCATTCTGGACTAAGGTGAGAAATATACCTAGCTCTCCTGATCAGAGTATGGTAATGGAGACTCCCATTGAAAATGGCAGATGCACCTTGGACCTAAGACTTCAGGACTGAGAATCTGCATGTAGGAGTTGATTTATAGTAAAAGTGGTTGGGCTTCCTCTCGCACTTCTCATGTCCTTGCCAGTCATGTTCCTGCCATATGAGTGAGTAGGCGGGCACTGATGTGGCAAGTTGCAAAGTACAAGCAGATGGTGGTTTTTATTTATTGGGTTCTTCATGGTAGCCAGCTATTTTTCCAATTTCCATCTGGGCCTTTTCACCCTAAGGTGACTCGAGGAATCAAGAGACTTGAATTCTAGCCCTGCAAGCATTCATTCATTCAATCATACTTATTGAGCACTTAGTGTGTGTAGAGCACTGTACTAAGCACTTGGGAAGTACAAGTTGGCAACATTTAGAGATGTTCCCTACCCAACAATGGGCTCACAGTCTAGAAGGGGGAGACAGACAACAAAGCAAAGCATGTGGACAAGTTGTTGACAACTTGTACTTCCCAAGCGCTTAGTACAGTGCTCTGCACACAGTAAGCGCTCAATAAATACGATTGATTGATTGATGTGGACAGGTGTCAAGTCATCATAATAAAAATGCAAGCAAGCATTATATCATTGATGAAGAAGGTGTCTGACCAGAGATCAGAACATACTACAAAGGCAAAGATTCTCAGACCACGGTCTATGCTTATTGCGGTTTTGGTAATTGTAAAGCACTTTCTATGTGCCAGGCACTGTACTCAAACACTGAGGTAAATACAAGATAATCAGTTGGGACACAGTCTCTGTCTCAAATGAGGTGCACAGTCTAAAGCATCCCAGGGTAGGCTTGCTCCATCAAATGTGTATATTAATTGTTCTAGAAGTAATCCAAATTATTATTATTATGATTATTATGATTGTTTTACTTTCTGCCTTACCAAGCTAAAGTGAGAACTAGGAGTGAGTGTTTAAGGATGAGAGCAGTGTGTAGACCATGGGAATAAGTGGAAGAAATAAATTCTTGCCTCAACTGTGTCAACTCTTGAGTGAACTGTAGCAAGTCATTGGAAGTTCAACCCCAAACTGCTGCTGTAAACTCCTCATGGGCAGGGAATATCACTACCAACGCTGTTCTATGTGCAGTAAAATGATTGATTGATTGCTAAGGGTTCCTGTGACATGGCATTAGGACCTGTTGCCAGAAGCCAACATTTAGAATGGGCATAAGTAAATGCCTGCTTCGACCATCAGCTATAGCTAGCAAACAAAATGACCAGAGAGGAGAATACAGAACAGATGCTTTTCTTCCTTCATCAGTCAGTTAATGGTATTTATTAAGCACTTAATGTGTGGAGAGCATTTTACTAAACACTAGGTAGAATGCAATACAACAGTAAACACATTCCCTGCCTACAGTGAGCTTACAGTTTAGAGGATGAGCAAAGAGTGTGTTGCTCACTTGTGCTTAAAAGACAGAATGGTTGCAATGTATATGAAATAATTCAAGAATCTCTAAGCAAAGGTGCTTTGTAAAAATGGAATTACTATTACTTGTTTCTGGTTTTGCCACCGGTTTGTACTGGGGGACACAACCTCCTTCCACCTCAGTTCATTTAGCCTTTTTGTTTAACTACTCCATTCTAATTTCCATGGATGTAAAAATAGCAATGAAAATCAAGCTGTGTCAGACTGTAAGCTGGCTGTGGGCAGGGAATGTGACTGTTTATTACTGTAGTGTACTCTTCCAAGCACTTAGTACAGCACTCTGCACACAGTAAGTGCTCAAAAAATATGACAATGAATGAATGAACTATAAATGGAAATGCTTAATGAGAGCCACACTGTGGCCCAGTAACCATATGCATTAGTCGAAAGTGAAATTATTTACTTGAAAAGAAGAAATACATTCAAGAATATATTCTGGAAAAAGGAGTAACAGATAGTAATAAAGTTGTACACTGTTTTGCCTTTTCCCAGATTTGGCAGAGATTGAGGGTTTTCATAGCTGTTCCTCTGGCAAATGTATTTGCTGTACTGCACATTCCTATTTGTCAGCTCATGAAATGGTTTCTTTAACTAGCGCATGGTGGCCACTAGAGAAACTTTTATTGGTCTGCCAATAAGTGTTTTTGTGTCTAGTAGGGGTCTAGTTTGGGCTGTTTCCATCAGACAGAACAAGCCATCATATAGAATGGTTATTAAGTTACTTAATCTAATTTACTGGTTCAGCTTCTTCATCTGTAAAAGAGTGTTCCTATGTTAAACACTTCAAGAACTGGATGCTAATAAACTGTCCCCCTCCCTACTCCTATAGAGCTGTGAGCCTAGAGTTACATTTTTGCAAGAAAAAGGAACTCATTTTGAATAAAAATATAGTATCTAACTATTTAGCTCTCATCAAATGCCTAGGTCAGCCTTTTCTGTGCATTTTCCACCAGCCTTCTTAGAAGATAGATTAAATATCTATATGTGAAAAGCTCCAGAACATATCAGTATTTATTAATAGAAGGAATCACCTTAGAGGTTATAGTAATAGTCCTGTTGATGAAATGTTTCCTAAATTTTGTCTGTGCAAATAGGACCATTAAGAAGGTCAATTGTGTTACCTCAGCTTTAGTGTCCTATTACCTGACTTGGTGACTGTGGAGAAAAAAAAAGGTCTGAATAAAGTTATAGATCAGATTCTTTATTCATTAGACATTAAATCAGGTTATTACATCACTGAAAGACTTTGATATTAGGAAAAGTGGGAAAGGAGTGGCTTGTGTGAAGGCTGTACTTTTCAAGTGCTTAGTACAGTGTTCTGCACCCAGTAAGTGCTCAATAAATACAATTGAATGAATGAAAAAGCGATAAAGAAACTATGAGCAGTAGGAAGAAGGTAGGATTTACATCAGCATTAATATCTCTATTAGACCATAAGCTACATTGGGCAGGGAATGTGTCTACCAAGTCTGTTATATTGCACTCTCCTAAGCACTTAGTGCAGTGTTCTGCACACAGTAAGTGCTCACTACATTCTATTGATTGATGTCAAGAAGCTGAACCAGATTTGTGCCACCAAATAGCTGAATTCATTCCAACCCTGCTCCCTTCTTGCCCTCACCTTGCTCTCCCTCCACAGGACTTGACTGCCTTATCACCATGCACCCTAAACTTTCGATCCTTCCCCCACATTCTGTCCCTGTCTCCCCATCTCACTCCCAGCCCGTGTTCCCTTTGTATTCTGCTGTAGAGAACAGTATTGCGGTCATTCAGTAGGATTTATTGAATACCTCCTGCTTGCACAGCACGGTAAGAAGTGCTGGGGAAGCATATAAGGATGATAATTTATTTACTTTCCCTAGCATTCCATGGGTGAAGAGTCTGTGAATATGGGCTGGGGGCAGGGTCAGAGGACACAAAAGGAAATATTGAAATGATAAAATGGCAAAATGACATAAGAAAAGAACAGTAAAAGCAATGAGCTACCTAGTACGATTAGGGTTAAAGGAACAGTTTCTACGTTTCTTACCATTGGGGCAGGCTGGTTAATAATTCAACAGTTCCCCCAGCCACAAGCTTCCCAACATTCTGAATGGTTGGAAGGCATATGTTCACTATTCCTTGATTCCTGTTTTCCTGATCCTCTTCCCAAACATCACTCTGAAACACACCTCCTCCTCTCCTCAAAACCCTCCAAAGGTTTGCCCATTTCCTCTGCCTCAAGCAAAGACTAATTACCATTAGCTTCAAGGCTCCTCACTGATCAAAAATATTTACTGAACAATTTCCCCGTGCACAGCACTGTACCAAATGGTTGGGTGAGTTGATAGACCCGATCCCTGCCCTCAAAGCACTTTCAGTCCAGTGGGTGAGAGACGTTACAATAAATTTAAAGTAGGAAGATGTAATGGAGTTTAAAGATAGGTACCTAAATGCTGCCCAAAGGGCTCAGGTGATATGTGGTGATATTTATTAGGGGAATTAGGCTGAGGAGATGAGAGGTAAATCAGTGAAGGCTACCTCCTGGATGAGAGGTGATTTTAGGAGGGTCAAGAAGGCGAGGAGAGCAGTGGTCTGCCAGATGTGAAAGGAGTTAGGAGGTCCAGGCAGAAGGGAGAGGATGAGCAAGGGGAGTGAGAGAGGTGATAATAGGACCCAGTAAATTGGCTGAGTGGAGAGTAGCAGGTGCAGTGGGGTGGATGGGAGAAGAGTGAGGATAAGAAGGTGGGAGAGAGGTGATTGAGTGTCTAAAAGCTAATGGTCAGGAGTTTCTTCATGATGTGGAGAGGAATGGGAAACCCTTGGGAGCCCCGAGGGGTGGAGGCAGTAGCGGGTTGAGGAGGGGGAGATGCTGCAAAATGATATTCTAAATAAATGGTCCAGGGAGCAGAGAGGTATGGGCTGGAAAGGGCACACTCCTTCCTCCATAATTTATTGATTCTTCTCCTCTATTCCCTTGCTGACATTCTTCACTCCTCTCAGACCCACCTGTACTAACTGAGGTGGTATTGGTTAAGTGCTCTGTGTCAAGCACTGTTCTATATGCTGGGTAGATCCATGTTAATCATGTTGGATCCGGTCCCTGCCCCATTGGGGGCTCTTAGTCTAACTAGGAGGGACAGATGAGGAAACCAAGGCCCAGAGAAATTAAGTGATGTGCCCAAGCTCACACAGCAGATGAGTGGTGGAACTGGGATTAGAACCCAGGTCCTGACTCCTAGGCCTGGGCTGTTTCCACTAAGCCACACCATCCCTTAGCTGTAGGTACTCTTACCTTGCCTGGCCACCTCTGACCCTTGCTCACATTAACCCCAGGGCCTGAAACCTATTTTTATTTTTATGGTATTCAAGTGCTTACTATATGCCAGGCACTGAACTAAGTGTGGAGATAGATACAAGCCAATCAGGTTGGATACTGTCCTTGTCCCACAGGGGGCTCACAGTCTTAATCAATATTTTACACAGATGAGATAGCTGAAGCACAGAGAAGCTAAGTGACTCACCCAAGCTCACACAGCAGACAAGTGGTAGAGCCAAGATGAGAACCCAGGTCCTTCTGATTTCCAGGCCTGTGCTCTATCCACTATGCCACGCTACTTCCTTCCGCCCCCTCTGAAACCTGCCAAACCTTAATCTTTCTCACCTTTACAGCCTTCTTTAAATCCCACCTCCTATTACATATGTTGCCAATTTGTACTTTCCAAGCGCTTAGTATAGTGCTCTGCATACAGAAAGCACTCAATAAATAGGATTGAATGAATGAATGGATTAATAACTACTCCCATAAAAGGACTGTCATGTTGATGATAATGATCAAGTCGATGTTGAATTTTTTTGTCATTGTCATTGGCTTAGTGGAAAGATCCCAGGCTTGGGTTCTAATTCCAGCTCTGCCACTTGTCTGCTGTGTGACCTTGAGCAAGCTGCTTAACTTCTCTGGGCCTCAGTTACCTCATTCGTAAAATGGGGATTAAAACTGTGAGCACCTTGTGGCACAACCTTATTACCTTGTACCTGACTAGTGCTTGGCACATAGTAAGCGCTTACACAAATACCATAATTATTGCCAGAGACAGAATAGTGAGCAGCAATGAAGAATGAGGCAATTGTCTTAGAACAGAGACTTCAGAAAAATCGTGATACCAGAAGAAAGTAGAAAAAATAGCCACCATGCACTGCAGACAGCACATCCAACAACACAGCAGGCACACAGTGTAGAAGAAATTGTCCATCATGCACTGCTCACGCTAGCCGCACCCCCACATACTGAAAAAAATCTAACATCAGCAGCTTCATCTTCAAATCAAAAGCCCAGTTCAATGTATTTGTATACCTAGACAACTAGAATCATGTCTCCTAAATACTGGATAAGCATCGGTTCAGTGATGAAAACTCTTATCTGGGAACCTGTGTGGAGGAGTGCTTAGTATAGCACGTGGTAAATGGAGTAAATACCATTGACTAATTAGACTGCCAGGGGTTTGTGCAGTGCCACTTGCACAACCATGTACCTGCCAATATTGTGTATTTCCACTGTGGTAGAGGCTGCACTAAACAGGTAGCAAGGCAGGAGGACAACACATTGTGAACCACACCCAAGGATTTTACATATAAAACCCAACTGGGGTCAAAGTAACTCCAGCATATTGTCAATGCTGCATTATAGTATCCTACACCACCAAGTAGTTGCGTAGGTAGCCCTCACGGACACTCTATTTGCCAGCTATTTCCAATTCTTTCCTTAATCCGCTCCCATCTGGTTTCCACCCCCTTCCCTCCATGGAAATAGCCCTCTCTAAGGTAACCAATGACCTTCTTGTCACCAAAACTGATTGTCTTTATTCCATTTTAATCCTCCTAGGCCTCTCAGCTGCCTTCAACAATTTAAACAACCCCCTTCACCTTGCTAAGCGCTTAGTACAGTGCTCTGCACACAGTAAGCACTCAATAAATACGATTGAGTGAATGAATGAAACTTTATCCAACCTTGGCTTCACTGGAACTGTCCTCTCTTGGTTCTCCTCCTATCTCTGTGAATGTTCCTTCTCAGTCTGTTTTGCAGTCTCCTCCTCAGCCTCCCACCCTCTGACACCGAGGGTTCCTTAAGGCTTTGTTTTGGGTTCCCTTCTAATTTCTATCTATACCCACTTCTTTGGGGAACTCACTCATTCTCATGGCTTCAACTACCATCTCTATGCTGATGATTCCCAAATCTCCAATCTCTGGCCTTTATCTCTCTTCTTATCCACAGTCTCACATTTCCTCCTCCTTTCAGGACATCTCTACCTGGAAGCCCCACAAAACACCTCAAACTGAGCATGTCCAAAACAGAAAAACTGATCTTCCCACCCAAACCCTGTCCTTCCACTGCCTTTCCTGTCACTGTAGACAATGCCACTATCATCCCAATCTCACAAGCCCATACCCCAGGCATTGTCCTCAACTCATGTCTCTCATTCAACCCACATAGTCGATCTGCCATCAAATACAGTCGATTCTACCTTCACAACATTGTTAGCATCCACCCTTTCACCTCCATCCAAACTGCTATGATGCTGATCCCAGCACTTATTCTATCCTGCCATGACTACTGCATCTGCCTCCTCTTTGACCTCCCTGCCTCCTGTCTCTGACCACTCCAGTCCAATTTCACTCTGCTGCATGGATCATTTTTCTGAAAAAAAAAATTCAGTCTATGCCTCCTCTTTCCTCAAGAACTTCCAATGGTTGGCCATCCACCTCCAAATCAAACAGAAACTCCTTACTTTAAAGCACTCAATCATCTTATCCCCTCCTACCTTACCTCCATGATCTCCTTCACTCTCACTTCACTCCTATAGCACCAGTTTATTCACTGTGCCCCAGTCTCATCTATTTTCCAACCAACCCCTTTCCCACTTCCTCCCTCTAGCCTGAACTTCCCTCCTCCATATGTGCCAGACCATCATTCTCCCCACCTTCAAAGTCTTATTAAGGTCATGTCTTCCTCAATTAAACCCTCTTTTCCTTGGCTCCTTCTCCCTGCAGATCCATGCATTTAGATCTGACCTTAGAGCATTTGATATTTGCCCCACCTTCAATCCTACAGTACTTATCTACAAATCTATATATTGTATTATTATTTATTATTTATATTATTATTTATGTATATTGCCTGCCTCCCCCTCTAGACTATAAGTTTGTTGTGTGCAGGGACTTGTCTACCACTTCTGTTGTATTGTGCTCTCCCAAGTTCTCAGTATACTGCTCCGCACACCATAAGCACTCAATAAATACCATTGATGATGATGATTTCCAGAATTCCCCTTCAACCTGTCCACCAAGTGATATGTCCTAGGTGGTTGTTTGAACAGAAATCTTTATCACTGAGGGCATAACCCCAACAGTGTAAGAGACCTATTTCTGCTGCTTCAACTTAATAATAATAATAGTAACAAAAATGTTTTTTCTTAAGGTCTTACTATGTGCCAAACACTGTTTTAAGTGCTGGGGTAGATTCAAGTTAGGTTGGATACAGTCCCTGTCCCATATGGGACTCATAGTCTTAATAGCCAGTGTACAGTTGAGGTAACTGAGGCCCAGTGAAATGACTTTCCCAAGGTCACACAGCAGACAAGTGGTGGAGTCAAGATTAGAACCCACATTCTCTGACTCCCAAGCCTGTGCTCTTACCACTGAGACATGCTACTTCCCAACATGGCGAGGTGCATGTAGGTGTCAGAGAGGAATATGGACAACTACCAAAGAAAAAAGTCACACTCAACTACATATCTTCTATAGCTCCTCAAATCTATCCTTTATACTTAAAGATCTGCTGAAATAATACTTATGATACTTACTGATGCCAAGCACTTTGCTAAGTGCTGGGGTACATGGGATAATTAGACAGGATAATCAGATCAGACATAGTCCTTGTCACATATAACACTCAAAATGTAAGAGATGAGAAGAGGGATCTTATCAATCAATCAATCAATCAATCAATCATATTTATTGAGTGCTTACTGTGTGCAGAACACTGTACTAAGCACTTGGGAAGTACAAGTTGGCAACATATAGAGACAGTCCCTACCCAACAGTGGTCTCACAGTCTAGAAGGGGGAGACAGAGAACAAAACCAAACATATTAACAAAATAAAATAAATAGAATAGATATGTACAAGTAAAATAAATAGAGTAATAAATATGTACAAACATATATACATATATACAGGTGCTGTGGGGAAGGGAAGGAGGTAAGACGGGGGAGGAGGGGGAGAGGAAGGAGGGGGCTCAGTCTGGGAAGGCCTCCTGGAGGAGGTGAGCTCTTAGTTGGGCCTTGAAGGGAGGAAGAGAGCTAGCTTGGCGGATGTTGGGAGGGAGGGCATTCCAGGCCAGGGGGATGATGTGGGCCAGGGGTCGATGGCAGGACAGGTGAGAACGAGGCACGGTGAGGAGTGGAGGGTGTGGGCTGGGCTGTAGAAGGAGAGAAGGGAGGTGAGGTAGGAGGGGGCGAGGTGATGGACAGCCTTGAAGCCCAGGGTGAGGAATTTCTGCCTGATGCGCAGATTGATTGGTAGCCACTGGAGATTTTTGAGGAGGGGAGTAACATGCCCAGAGCATTTCTGGACAAACACAATCCGGGCAGTGGAGTGAAGTATGGATTGAAGTGGGGAGAGACACGAGGATGGGAGATCAGAGAGGAGGCTGATGCAGTAGTCCAGACGGGATAGGATGAGAGCTTGAACGAACAGGGTAGTGGTTTGGATGGACAGGAAAAGGCGGATCTTGGCACTGTTGCGGAGCTGAGACCAGCAGGTTTTGGTGATGGCTTGGATGTGAGGAGTGAATGAGAGAGCGGAGTCGAGGATGACACCAAGTTTGCGGGCTTGTGAGACGGGAAGGATGGTAGTGCCGTCAAGAGTGATGGGAAAGTCAGGGAGAGGGCAGGGTTTGGGATGGAAGACAAGGTGTTCAGTCTTGGACTTGTTGAGTTTTAGGTGGCAGGCAGACATCCAGATGGAGATGTCCTGAAGGCAGGAGGAGATGCGAGTCTGGAGGGAGGGGGAGAGAGCAGAGGCAGAGATATAGATCTGGGTGTCATCAGCGTAGAGATGATAGTTGACGCCGTGGGAGCTAATGAGGTCACCAAGGGAGTGAGTGTAGATCGAGAACAGAAGGGGACCAAGCACTGAACCTTGGGGAACCCCCACAGTAAGGGGATGGGAGAGGGAGGAGGAGCCTGCAAAAGAGACTGAGAATGAACGACCAGAGAGATAAGAGGAGAACCAGGAGAGGACAGAGTCTGTGAAGCCAAGGTTGGATAGCGTGTTGAGGAGAAGTGGGTGGTCCACAGTGTCAAAGGCAGCTGAGAGGTCGAGGAGGATTAGGATAGAGTATGAGCCATTGGATTGGGCAAGCAGGAGGTCATTGGTGACCTTTGAGAGGGCAGTTTCCGTGGAATGTAGGGGACGGAAGCCAGACTGGAGGGGGTCGAGGAGAGAGTTGGTGTTGAGGAATTCGAGGCAGCGCATGTAGATGACTCGTTCAAGGAGTTTGGAAAGGAATGGTAGTAGGGAGATGGGGCGATAACTAGAAGGTGAGGTGGGGTCAAGAGAGGTTTTTTTTAGGATGGGGGGGGACATGGGCATTATTGCCATTATTCCCATTTTGAAATAAGGAAATTGAGGCACAGAGAGATTAAGTTGCTTGTCCAATGTTGCACAGTAGGTCAAGAGCCGAGCTGGTAGTAGAACCTGGGTCTTCTGATGGTCAGCCATGTGTCCACAGACTCTTGGGCTCATTCATTCAGTGTCTGTCTCTCTCTCTTTCCCCCTCACTCCCTTTCTCTCTTTCTAAACTTCTGTGACAAAGTATTCATTCATTCACTCAATAGTTCATTCATTCAGCTGTATTTATTGAGCACTTACTGTGTGCAGAGCACTGTAGTAAGTGCAATTGTGCTGAATTGAAAGGACTGAAATTGCAATTCAGTAATAAAAAGAGACAATCCCTGCCCACATTGGGCTTACAGTCTAGAAGAATAATAATGATGGAATTTATTGAGCACTTACTATGTGCCAAGCACTGTTCTAAACCCTGGGGTAGATACAAGGTAATCAGTTTGTCCCATGTGGGGCTCACAGTTTTAATCACCATTTTACAGATGAGGTAACTGAGGCACAGAGAAGTGAAGTGACTTGCCCAATCACCCAGCTGACTAGTGGTGGAGCAGGAATTAGAACCCACGACCTCTGACTCCCAAACCTGTGGTCTTTCCACTAAGCCACGCTGCTACTTTATTTTTATTAAACCCACTGTTGGGTAGGGACTGTCTCTATATGTTGCCAACTTGTACTTCCAAAGCACTTAGTGCAGTACTCTGCACACAGTAAGGACTCAATGAATGAATGAATGAATTTAGTGCTTACTGTGTGCAGAGCACCGTATTAAGCACTTGGGCAAGTACTGTACAACAATAAACTGACATTCCCTGCCCACAGTGAGCTTCATTCTAGAGGAGTTTACGGTCTCGAGGGATTATATAATGTTATATACTTGTTTGTTTAACTTAAGCACACAACTTCCTTGTTTCCCCCAAATTGTCATATTATTCCTCTTAACAAATTGTGTGATTTCTTTCTTCTCTTTCAGTTGACTGATTAATCAATTGGAATATTTTTTTTTCCCCAATCTGTGAGCTATTACTTTCAGATACTCATTTTTGGGGAGAGGAGGGGGTGGGAGGGAGGGGGGAAATCCTGTTGTAAATCTCTTGCAGTATAATATTTATTTGGGATTATGCATCTAGCAAAATCACTGTTTCAGTTCCATTTAATTTAGTGTGACACTCCAATCTAGTCTGTCTTCTTTTTCTCCTGAAATAATGTCTCTTTCATCATTTGCCAATGCCTTCTCTCCTTTCTACTATAAGTTGCTCATGTGCTGCTGACTTATTTTAATTGATTATACACACTGCTTCTATTTTGTGGTGGTCTCCAACTTTATTTTTTTTTACAATGGAATGACATTTCCTTTCTCAGTATATTCATGTTTTCTAATTTTATCCACCTCCATCAGAACATTTCTATCCTTTGCCATATATGCCTTGTCTACTGTTGTTCCCAATCAATTGCTAACACAATGAATTAACTTCAGCTGCTTGAAATATTTCACCAGTTTTTTTTTTAATTTGTGTACTAAGAATTTTGCAATTAATTTTCGACTATTCACATAGAAGCCCAGGAGCCCTCAGCTATTTGTAAATTCCGCTGCGGTCTTTCATGGCACTCATTTTAGATTTCAGTCCCTCTTGGACCATATCCAAGATACACTATTATATCTGCTTCTTTCAGGGGAAAAAAAACCTTTAAAGTTGAAAAAACACACACTTTTCATTTGTGTTTGAATTTTTCTTGCCTAATTAGTTATATTTTGTAGCTTTAAGAGCTGATTTTATTGCTCTCATTAACAAGCACAATCTTTGATCACTTAATTTTTTCAAACACTAGCAAACTACTAAGCGTCATTTTTTTATGATCTACAAGATCAGAGTATTTGAGATTTACAACAATATGGTACTAATAAATGCTAAAAAGAAAACAGAAGATGCCAAATAATAATATAACCTTGTAAGAGGATAATAATGCTATATTTAATACTAAATTCATTTAATCAAGGTATCTTAATTTATATCTGACATCTTACAGACATTACTTATTTTGATATGATTTATAGAAGTTATTAAATGCTTAGACTGTATCAAACACTCTATTAAGCACTGGGTAAAATTAAAATAAACAAGACACTGTCCTGTCCCACAAGGGGCTCACAATTTTATAAAAAAAAGTTTAATAGGAAAACTGCTCTTGGATGTTAACTGGCACTTTGCCAGGTATATTAATTCTTTACATCAGCAAAAGAAGGTAAATTATTTAAATCATATTTTTAATTGCTTATGGTACAATATCCAGGAATAGGTGACAATCCCTTCCTTTTCTAGTAGAATGCCTACTTATTGTAGAGAAGCAGCGTGGGTCAGCAGAAAGAGCGTGGGCTTTGGAGTCAGAGGTCATGGGTTCAAATCCCGGCTCCTCCAACTGTCAGCTGTGTGACTTTGGGCAAAAACTTCTCTGTGCCTCAGTTCCCTCATCTGTAAAATGAGGATTAAAACTGTGAGCCCCACGTGGGACAACCTGATTGCCCTGTATCCCCCCAGCGCTTAGAACAGTGTTTTGCACATAGTAAGCGCTTAATAAATGTCATTATCATTATTATTATGGAAGCAGTGTGGCTTAATGGAAAGAGCCCGGGCTTGGGAGTCAGAGACTGTAGGTTGTAATCCCGGTTCTTCCACTTATCAGCTGTGTGACTTTTTGGGCGAGTCACTTAACTCCTGTGCCTCAGTTACCTCATCTGGAAAATCGGGATGAAGACTGTGAGCCCCACCTGATTACCTTGTTTCTACCCCAGCACTTAAAACAGTGCTTGGCACATAGTAAGCACTTAACAAATACCATCATTATTATTATTATAATTATTCCTAAAAGAGGACCAGTTCCATTTGCTGTCCATTTTGACAGACCAGAGAGGCAATGATTGTGCCATAAGAAACCCAGGGATTATTTTCTGCTATTTAATAAACTGCTGTAGATTTCTTTCCTCAGACTTTGAATAGGGACATGAGAAAATTTTGCTTAAGCACTTAAAGTATACATTTTAGGATTTTCATTGCTAACTAAAGTTTTGTCATATGATAGAAGTGTGGGAGGAAATCTTTGTACTTAATATGTATTTTTTCTAACGTATAGGCAGGGTTGGTAAATAAATGCTTTCTCTTTAAAGGTTTTTAATCTTTGAGTCCCGAATATAGATGCCCATCTGGTAAACCATATCATGGAGAAAATCTCATTCACTATTTGTCCTGGAACTTGTAGAAGGGTTCTATTTTTCAACGGGTCTGCTGAAATCAAGCTCTTTACTTTTCTTAGAAGCCTTCCATTGAGTCATCGTGCTTTGGAAACCACTTTTCGCTTCTTTGGTTGCATTATTAGATCAAGCCTGAGGTTTATCACACAATGGTCAGTCTACAGTAGTCCAGGCATCCTTTGGGGTCATCTACTATACTCTGACGTCAACCATGGGGTGTCATTGCTTAGTTCACAAACAGTAAGTACCCTTTCACTGGACTACAAAGTCCTGCTGTAATAATAATAATGATAATAACAATTGTGGTATTTGTTACGTTGTGGCACATAGTAAGTGCTCAATAAATTCCATCATTATTATTCTTCTAGACTGTAAGCCCAATGTGGGCAGGGATTGTCTCTTTTTATTACTGAATTGCAATTTCAGTCCTTTCAATTCAGTACATATATTACTATGTGCCAAGCACTGTTCTAAGTCCTGGGGTAGATACAAGGTAATCAGTTTGGATACAGCCCCTGTCCCAAACGGAGCTCACAGCCTTAATCCACTTTACAGTTGAGGTAACTGAGGCAGAGAGAAGGCTTGCCCAGGGTCACACAGTAGACATGTGGCAGAGCTGGGATTAGAACCCATGCCTGCTAACTCCCAAGCCCATGCTCTATCCACTAGGCCATCTTGGACGAATGACCACAAGGATAGGAATCCTTTTGTCCCTCCTCCACGTGGGGAGGTGAGGAAGCAGTGGCAACATGATGCCTCAACTTTTAGAACGTCTCTGACTGTGGCTGCTGCTGGACTGCTGGATTCTGAGTAATGAGGAACCCAAAAGTCTGGTCCTTTAGCCACAATGCCCCATCTCTCCTGTTGTATTTGTCGTTTTGCCTTTTGTTCTGTTTCTGTGTTTTTGAGCTTCATTGTTCCTTATGGGTCTGTCTCCTCCCCCCAGCTTTTTCTTAGATTGTGAGCCCCTTGGGTAATAATAAGAATAATCGTAATAACGATGGTAATGATAACTGTGATACTTAAGTGCTTCCTTTGTGCCAAGCCCTGTACTGAGTACTAGAGCATATTCAAGTTAATCAAGTCGGACATGGGACACACAGTCTAAATAGGTGGGAGAACAGGTATTGAATACCTATTTTACAGATGAGGAAATTGAGGCACAGAAAAGTTAAGTGACTTGCTCAAGATCCCACTGGAGGCAAGTGGCAGAGGTGGGATTTGAACTCAGATCCTCTGACTCCTATCCCCGGGCTCTTTTCACTAGGCTATCCTGCTTGTTGGGGACTGTGTCTAATTCTCATTTGTGAATGTCTTGCAAGGTCACGGTCATCTACTAGCGCTCTAGGTCTCACCTTCAACTTTTTGAACCATTTTGATCCCTATCTCACATTCCTTTTCTCTTTCTCCATCCCTTTAATGATCCTTGGGACTTCAATAAACTTGTGGATATTCCTACCAACCCTTCCACTGCCCTCTTTCTATCATTCCTCAACTCCATCGACTTATACTCCACTCCATCTCTCCCACTCACCAACTTGGACAAACATTTGATTTCATCATCTCTACTCACTGTACAACATCTACTCTCAACAATTCTGAAATCCCTCTCTTTGACCACAACCTCTGTGCCTAATTTCTCTCCCACACACCCATCACCACAAATCACCATGAAGGTCTCTGTCAGGGAACTTCAATCTTTTAACCCCAACCAGTTTTGTCAAGTCATCATGCACCGTTTAACCTCCATACCCAAACTAATAGTAATAATAATAATAATTATAATGGCATTTTGTTAAGAGCTTACTATGTGCGAAGTACTGTTCTAAGCGCAGGGGGGGATACAAGGTGATCAGGTTGTCCCACGTGGGGCTCACAGTCTTAATCCCCATTTTACAGATGAGGGCACTGAGGCTCAGAGAAGTTAAATGACTTGCCCAAGGTCACACAGAAGACATGTGGCTTAGCCAGGACTGGAACCTATGACCTCTGACTCCCAAGCCCGGGCTCTTTCCACTGAGCGATGCTGCTTCTCTACCTTCCCTAGATGACCAAATAAACACCCTCAACACTACCTTCTCTATTGAACTCAACTAACTCACTCCCCATCTCTTCGCTGATCTTGCACCACTAACCCACAGCCCTAGATCACCTCCCCAAGTCTACTTCTTTGGTTCCTGTGCATGAGCAAATCCAGATTTCAGTCCAACCTTGCTCACTTCTAGTTCATCCTTGCCTGCTTTAAATCTGTCCTCTGCTTTGCCCAGAAACATTAATTCTCCATCGCTATTGCCCTCACCAGATGTTTAACTCCTCCTCAAACCCACTGTTCCCCTGCTCCCCCATCTCTTGTCCCTAATATCTGGGAGACACACTTTAATGAGAAAGCTGAAACCATCAGGTGTGATCTCTCTAAAATCTTCTGCCCCTTCTTCGACTCTTCCATCTTTCCCAGAGTATCCCGAGGCGATCGTTTGCCTTCTCTCAAAATCTGTCACTTCCACTTGCACCTCAATGGCTTTTCCCCCACTGCTTTCAAACCCACTCCTCATCTCCTCTGATTTTTTTTAAAAAACCCTCCTTTGATCCCATGGTTCCCTCATGTTGTCATCCCATCTCCCTCCTACCATTCCTCTCCAAACTCCTTGAGTGAGTTGACTACCCCTGCTGTCTCAAATTCCTCTCCAATTCTCTCCTTGACTTACTCCAATCTAGCTTTCTCCCCTTTCACTCCATAGAAACTGCCCTCTCAAAGGTTAGTTACCAGTGATCTTCTTCTTGCCATTTCCAGTGGGGTCTATTTCATCCTAATCTTCCATTATGCACTTATGTGCCAAGCACTGCATTAAACAATGTACTGGGGTAGATAGAAGGTGATCCAGTTGGACACCATCCCTGTCCCTTATCAGACTCACAGTCTAATAATAATAGTGATGATGCATTTGTTAAGCACTTACTATGTGTGAAGCACTGTTCTAAGCACTGGGGGGATCAAGGTGACCAGGTTGTCCCACGTGGGGCTCACAGTCTTAATCCCAATTTTACAGATGAGGTAACTGAGGCTCCAAGAAGTTAAGTGCCTTGCCCATGGTCACACAGCAGACATGTGGCAGAGCCAGGATTAGAACCCATGACCTCTGACTCCCAAGCCCGTGCTCTTTCCACTGAGCCATGCTGCTTTTTTTGGTGTTAGGAGCAAGGTGGTGTCATCAGACAGCCACTTGACACCTCTGGCAGGTTTGACAGGAATAATATCTGTCTGTTTGTGACTCCTACACTTAAATGTCACAGCTCCGAAGAGGTGAGACATATCCCCCAAAAGTGCATCTAAACCTGTGATCTGTGCTTCAATACTCTATGCTACTTTGCTAATTTTGGGTCTGGCCATTTCAAGTCAAGTCATCCTAAACTTCCATTGGATTGTAAGCTTCTTGATGGCAGGGATCTTGTCTTCCTACTCTACTGTAATGTGCCTTCCCAAGTGCTTAATAATAATAATGATGATGGTATTTCTTAAGCACTTACTATGTGCGAAGGTGATCAGGTTGTCCCATGTGGGGCTCACAGTCTTAATCCCCATTTTACAGATGAGGTAACTGAGGCACAGAGAAGTTGTGACTTGCCCAAAGCTGACAAGTGGCTGAGCCAGGATTAGCCGGGAATTTTTTTTAACAATTTTGACCGCTTTCTCACCTTCCTTCTCTCCTTTTCCATGACACTCCGATCCTCAGAGACTTCAACATCCACATGGATGTCCCTGGTGACTCCTCTGCTGCCCACCTTCTATCTCTCCATGATGCTGCCAACCTCCTACTCCACCCCACCTCACCCACTCACCAACTTGGTCACACCCTCGACCTCATTATCTCCTACTGCTGCACTATCTCCCCCTCACCAACTCTGAAATCCCTCTCTGATCATAACATCCTCACCTGCCTCCTCACTCACACTCCTCTCCCTGCAAATCCATATTACTACCTCACAAAGACCTCCACTCTCTCAACCCCATCCATCTTTCTGAGCACCTCACACCCCACCTCACCTCCCTTTCCTCTCTACCCAATCTTGATGATCAGATTACTGCTCTCAACTCTACCCTCTCTACTCAGCTTTACTTGCTTGATCCCCTTTCGCTTCGCCACTCTTGTACCAATCAATCAATCAATCAATCATATTTACTGAGCACTTACTGTGTGCAGAGCACTGTACTAAGTGCTTGGGAAGTACAAGTCAGCAACACATAGAGACAGTCCCTACCCAACAGCGGGCTGTCACAGTACCACTAACCCTCAGCCCTGGATCACTCCCACTGTCCACCTCCTTCACTCTTACGCTCAAGCTGCTGAACGCTGCTGGCAAAAGTCTAAAGACCAAGCCAACCTCATTCACTTCAAGTTTATCTTTTCCTGCCTTGACTCTGCCCTCTTCTCTGCCAGGCAAAACTATTTCTCCTCCCTTATTGACACCCATGCCCCTCATCCCCATCAGCTGTTCCGTATATTTAACTCCCTTATCAGGCCCCCTGTTCCTCCCCCTCCTCCATCCCTCACCCCCAATGATCTGGCCTCCTACTTCATTAGTAAAATTAACTCCATTCAGGTCTGAGTTCCCGAAAGTCACCCCTCCCCCTTCCCCATACCCCCGGCTCTCAACCCTCTCCACTACTTTCCCATCCTTCCCAGCAGTATCTTCAGATGAGATCTCCTCCCTCCTCGAGTGCTACTCCATCCACCTGTGCTTCAGACCCCATTCCCTCTCATTTTATGAAGTCTCTCGCCCTTTCCCTCCTCCCCTCCTTAACTTCCATCTTCAACCGCTCACTCTCCACTGGTTCCTTCACCTCTGCCTTCAAGCATGCCCACGTCTCCCCCATACTAAAAAAACCCTCTCTTGACCCCACCTCCCCTTCTAGTTATTGGACTATATCTCTCCTACCCTTCCTTTCCAAACTCCTGGAACGAGTCATATACACCCGCTGCCTTGAATTCCACAACGCCAACTCTCTCCTTGACCCCCTCCAATCTGGCTTCCGTCCACTCCACTCCACCGAAACTGCCCTCTCAAAGGTCACCAATGACCTCCTTCTTGCCAAATCCAATGGCTCCTACCCTATCCTAATCCTCCTCGACCTCTCAGCTGCCTTCAACACTGTGGATCACCCCTTTCTCCTCAACATGCTATCCAACCTTGGCTTCACAGACTCTGTCCTCTCCTGGGTCTCCTCTTAACTGTCCAGCCATTCATTCTCAGTCTCCTTTGTGGGCTCCGGCTCCCCCTCCCATCCCCTTACTGTAGGGTTTCCTCAAGGGTCAGTTCTTGGTCCCCTTCTGTTCTCTATCTACACTCACTCCCTTGGTGAACTCATTCGTTGGTGAACTCATTCGTTCCCATGGCTTCAACTATCATCTCTATGCAGATGACTCCCAAATCTACATCTCTGCCCCTGCTCTCTCTCCCACCCTCCAGGCTCATATCTCCTCCTGCCTTCAGGACATCTCCATCTGGAAGTTTGCCCACCATCACTTAGAACAGTGCTTTGCACATAGTAAGTGCTTAATAAATGCCATTATTATTATTATGATCTAAAACTCAATACGTCCAAGACTGAATTCCTTATCTTCCCTCCCAATCCCTGCCCTCTCTCTGACTTTCCTGTCTCACAAACGCCACTGGGCATGCAAACGTAGCCTATGTGTGCCTATGACTGTGAGCAATGTGGGTGTTTTTTCCATGGGCATGTTTGCAAGCACAGTGGTGTTTGTGCGTCTGTGTCTGTGCGGGGTGTGTGTGTGCGTGTGGGTGTGCACGTGTGTGTGCACGCACACACGCATGGTAATACACCTGATGATGTCTCACAGGCCCGCAACCTTGGTGTCATCCTCGACTCGCTCTCTCATTCACCCCACACATCCAATCCATCACCAAAACCTGCCGGTCTCACCTCCACAACATCGCCAAGATTCCACTCTTTCCTCTCCATCCAAACAGCTACTTTACTGGTTCAAATTCTCATACTTTCCCAACTGGATTACTGTTATCAGCCCCCTCTCTGATCTCCCATTCTCCTGTCTCTCCCCACTTCAGTCTATACTTCACTCTGCTGACTGGATTATCTTTGTACAGAAATGGTCTGGGCACATTACTCCCTCCTCAAAAATCTCCAGTGGTTGTCTGTCAACTTATGAATCAAGCAAAAACTCTTCACTCTCGGCTTCAAGACTCTCCATCACCTCACCCCTTCCTAACTCACCTCCCTTCTCTCCTTCTACACCCAGCCCGCACCCTCCGCTCCTCTGCTGCTAACCTCCTCACTGTACCTCGTTCTTGCCTGTCCTGCCATTGAAACCCTGCCCACGTCCTTCCCCTGGCCTGGAATGCCCTCCCTCCACACATCCACCAAACTAGCTCTCTTCCTCCCTTCAAAGCCCTACTGAGAGCTCACCTCCTCCAGGAGGCCTTCCCAGACTGAGCCCCCTTTATAATCTCCTCCTCCCCATCCCCCCACCCTACCTCCTTCCCCTCCCCACAGTACTTTTATATAGTTGTACAGATTTATTACTCTATTTATTTTACTTGTATATATTCACTATTCTATTTATTTTGTTAATGATGTTCATATAGCTTTAATTCTATTTGTTCTGACAATTTTGTCACCTGTCTACATGTTTTATTTTGTTGTCTGTCTCCCCCTTCTAGACTGTGAGCCCGTTGTTGGGTAGGGACCATCTCTATATGTTGCTGACTTGTTCTTCCCAAGTGCTTAGGAAGCAGCGTGGCTCAGTGGAAAGAGCACGGGCTTTGGAATCAGAGGTCATGGGTTCAAATCCCGGATCCTCCAATTGTCCGCTGTGTGACTTTGGGCAATTTCTCTTAACTTCTCTGTGCCTCAGTTACCTCATCTGCAAAATGTGGATTGACTGTGAGCCCCCCGTGGGACAACCTGATCACCTTGTAACTTCCCTAGTGCTTAGAACAGTGCTTTGCACATAGTAAGCACTTAATAAATGCCATTATTATTATTAGTAGTAGTACAGTGCTCTGCACAGAGTAAGTGTTCAATAAATATGAGTGAATGAATGAATGAATGGATTAATTAATTAATTAGAACCCATGATCTCTGGCTCCCAAACGTGTGCTCTTTCTACTGAGCCACACTGCTTCTCTTTTCTAGTATAGTTCTCTGCACACATAAATACCATTGATTGATAGATCCAGGATATTAGTCATCCAACTGGTCCTCAGAATAGCATCAGGATGTGAAATGCAGGGGTCATTTAGAACAGGTATAATGCCCTACAGGCTGTAACTAGGACCTCCTTGATTTACTACAAGTAAAGCTTCTTTGTGATTCACTTGGAAATGCTATGAGGCTTTTGTGAAAGAACCCATCTGGGATCTACATTTGATGGTAGCGAAAAGATTTAGAGATGCAATTTTTTTTTAAAAAAAATTATGTGTATTGTTGTTGTTGCATAAGCCCATCATTATCAAATATTTATTGTGTAGTTGGATGTGGTTGGATCTCTTCTAGCTATATAGAGTTAGTGGAAGATCCAGCAGGGCTAGATGAAGGTTTTGGGGTACCCAGAGTATAATGAGATCCTAAGAGGATATGGTCTGGAGCTTGGAATTTTCCAAAGAAAAATATATACTGAGCATAGGATAATTCTATCGCATCATGTATGACTAGTCACTTATTTGTTCTGAAGGCTATATCCACTAGATTTTAAATATATACTTGACATTTTGCTTCCTTTTTAGAGACCTCTTAAAAGCAGGGGCTTAATAAATGTTTTCATGTTATTATTTTCCTTTCTTCTCTTCAAATCAAATGACATCACTATTCTTTTTCACCATCCACCCTATGGTTAATTTGATTCCTCCAGTCAATAAACTATAATTAAACTATATTTCTACTTCAAAATTCTAGGATGATAGTGCACTGTTCTTCAGGCTATCCTGGTTGGACCAGGCCATACCATTAATCGAAAATGTCTAATTGCTTTTCTAATTTTCCCAACAATATGTGCTCCACTGCCCAAGAACGAAAGTGCTTTCTTTATGTCCAAAAGCAGGCTTTACAATTTATTTAGTTGTATTCCAAATCCCGTCTTTCTCACAACTGTCCACTCTGGAGAAAAAGGGACATTTTCTACTTCCACGGCTCTTTCTAATTTGAAGAGGAAGGCTTTAAGTATCGCCCAATTATTTCTAAGTGCCCGAAATATGTAGATGAAGTGGGCTGCTGAAATTTTAGAGGAGAATACACTATATGGCATTCCGTTTCAGGAAGCCTTATCCCTTTTGTTTTTCAGACACTCTCTGCCTGCTTCGCTTGTGACCCACAGCATGGCATTATCTGATAAGATGAATTTCTAAAGACCTCCGGTTTCTCTTTTCCCTTTCTGTTTGTTTTCAAATGTTGCATTTTTTAATACCACAATAGAGGGAAACACATCACATCATATATTAACCCATAACCTTTTCCGCTCCAGAAACACAGATTTTTTTTTTTTTTTAAAGTGTTGACATTCTGCCTGGGTAAGAAAAACTTATGTATGCAGATTTCCCTCAGAAGAGCTTCAGGGCATAACCCAGACAGACCAGCCATTACTTTTCCATTCTGCACCCAGGCTGCTGACAAAAGAATTGTGCAAATGAGTCTTTAAATCCTTAAATAGTCACTACACAATGCAGGAAAGAATGCTGAAAGGGACAAAGGGCAATATTCACAGTTTATCTCAGGGTGATGGATCTGAATCGACCCATGAACATGGGTGTGTTGTGCAATGGAGTAGGCCACAAACCCCCACTGAGAACCCAGTGCCTGCACTCTGTAATGCAAACAGTCGGGCTAAGCCCTTAACAATTAGGGTAAACTGAACTGGCCATTGTCTGAACTTCAACTTGTTCTCATGATTGATATGGGAAATGAAAAGTTGTACACATCTCTGGAAAGGCCGCGTGTTGCGTGTTGCATCACTTACTTGATGTTAGAAATTTGCAGATTTGCATAATGCAGATTTCATCCACGCTAATTTACCGATGGCGATACAATGGCAACAACGTTTTTTTTTTTGCCCTCGAGTCTCCAAAAGACCCCAAAATGTGCTTTTATTGATTCTTCCTCTCCTGAGGTGTGCTGCGGTTTTCCAACTGGCACTGCATATGCTATAAGATTGGCTGTGGGTTTCTTACTTGTGTTGTGACAACTCTGACTGTAATAGGCAGTGTGTGCCGAAGGTCTCTGGAACGAGAGTTCTAATAATCACACACATGTTTGTGCAGAAAACAAAAACCAAACACGCACTCAGTTCTTTGTAGGCTTCCTGAAAATCTCCAAGCCCCCAAATTCTTTGTTGTCCAGTTGAAACACTTGGCTCCATCTAGGGCAGGAAGGTAATAGTTTAGGATGAAGTAACCTATAGAAATACATAGGATTTCACAAAAAGACCTTCCTGGAGGCCACCAGGACAGCCAATGAAACAGAGGAACGACAAGAAACTCTCTTCAAAGCAACCCAATGTATTCAAAAATGCCCCCCCATTCAGACTGGGTGGATTTCCCTTTTGTCTGTGGTCATCAGAGGCAAGTGACATCTTGAACGCCTCAAGAAGATTAAATAGCAAAGCTCAGTCGGAAGCTTGAAAAAAGAGAGAGAAAAGAAAAGGGCCAACTTGGCCATTATGGAACTGGTCCTTTCTTGTCTGTGAATGAGCTTTCAAGGAGCACTATTGGAAGAAGAAGGCACAGATAAAGAATACAATGATGGATAGAAAGGGAGAACTCCGAGTGGAACCAGAGTGTGTGGGTTGCAGCGAATGAAGGATTAGTGCAGCTTCACGGCAAAGAAAAGGGGAATCCTAGTCAAGATGAAAATGAGGAATTACTTTTTTTGAAGACTTCAGTTCACTGAGCAGAAACAATGCGTGATGGGAGGTACTTGACATAACACTCTTCCAATCCATGTTTGCCCTCCATGTGGGATCTAGAAAAAACAACAACAGCAGCTAACCAAAACAAAACACATTTTGATCAGATAAACTATTCAAATATCCTTTTTAGAGAAAAGTTGAAAGTTTTTACCGATGACATGCCCTAGTGACAAATTAGCATTCAGGATTTGCATGGAGGGACACATATGTAAACAATATCCCCTTTTATGAAAGTGTTTATAGGGATACATTTCCCTCCATGTGTAGGAAGCAAGGTGTCTGCCCTGGTTTCTAAACTGTTTACCAGTCTCCAAAAAGAAACAGTCAGCAAGGTCCTTGTGGGTACGGAATGGAGCTACTGACTCTGTTATCTTGTACTCCCAAGAGCTTAGTACAGTGCTTTATACTCAATAAGCACTCCATAAATAATGCTGATGGATTTTTCTTCTGAACAAATGGACACTAGCATCCTAATTGTGGAATTTGGGTGTGTGGGGGGGGGGAATCCTTAGGATTCCCGTTCTCAATACATCTCCTGTGTGAATTTTTTTTTAATAGGTTGCTTTGATATATATCTGCACGGTCCAATTGTTGATATTATTTTCAATTTCTCAGCACTTATACTATGCATGTGGTCAATCGATCAATCAATTGTATTTCTAGAGTGGTTACTGTGTGCAGAGGACTGTACTAAACTCTTGGGAGAGTACAGTATAACAGAGCTGGTAGAAAGCTTTCAGTCAGTGAACCGTTCAGGACACAAGAGTTGCCTTCTGGGGATATTACTACAGACTATAAATTGAAAGGACAGTACTTCCTTAGAGAGATTTGGAAAATAGTGAAGGCGTTTGTGCACCTCAGAATAATGTTTGTCCTGGATGCTGTGCCTCATCACAATAAGGCTATATCTATCAATCGTGTTTATTGGGCGCACAATGTGGACAGATAACTGTACTTACTAAATGCTTACCTAGCTCTGTGGGATCAGAGACACATTTATTTGTACTGCATTCAGAAGCAGCATGGTATAGTGGCTAGAGCATGAGCCTGGGCATCAGAAGGTCATAGGTTCTAAACCCGGCTCTGCCACTTGTTTGTTGTGTGACCTTGGGCAAGTCAATTCACTTCTCTATGCCTCAGTTACCTCATCCGCAAAATGGGGATTGAGACTGTGAGTCCCAGATGGGACAAGGACAATGTCCAACTCAATTTGCTCATATCCACCCCAGCGTTTAGTACAGTGCCTGGCACATAGTAAGCACTTAACAAATACCACAGTTGTTGTTGCTACTATTATTATTATTTAGTGAATGTGGAACAGGAGCTGGTGTGGGCAATCTTTCATATTATCACCTATTTCCCCTTTCAGAATATCCCTCCATCATCAGGAATATTCATAGAGATCTAACTTAGCAAATTTTCTCAGTTTAAAAGAAATAACAATGTGCTTTCAGAAAGCTTACAGTGAAATGAGGATGATAGGCCTGAGAAAAATCCAACAATATGTGTGCTTGACAAGTAGGGCAAGTATTAGGGTCCTAGCATGTTAAAGAACCAGTAGGTGTTCTAGTAACAGGAATTCAGCCTACTAGGGAAAAGAGTTTTGCCTTTGGTGGGTGGGATAAGTATGTTAGTATGTTAGAGGAATGTACAGAGCAATATAGAGGAAAGTTGAGATACAGAATACAGAATCTGGTAATAGTAAAGCACAGCATACACAGATCCTTTCCATTTACTTTCCTTTCCAGAGAAGCAGCGTGGCTCAGTGGAAAGAGTATGGACTTTGGAGTCAGAGGTCATGGGTTCAAATCCCAGCTCCGCCAATTGTCAGCTGTGTGACTTAACTTCTCTGTGCCCCAGTTCCCTCATTTGTAAAATGGGGATTAAGACTGTGAGCCCCACGTGGGATAACCTGATCACCTTGTATCCCCCCAGCACTTAGAACAGTGCTTTGCACATAGTAAGCACTTAACAAATACCATTATTATTATTATTATTATTTACTCAGTCATACAAGCCCACTTGTTTGCACATGCCTCCTCAGTTATGCACACATGTAGACTGTGAGCCCCCCCATGGGACAGGGAGTGAGTCTGATCTGTTAATTGTGTATGTACCCCAGCACTTGGAAGTGCCTGGCACATAGAAAGCACTTAACAAATACCATTAAAGCATAGTAGAATTGTTCTTTGGTTTGAAGATAGCACATCCAGTGGTGAGACTTTATCTATGCGAATGAATGTCTTTGAGAGAGAATCCCTGGCCAGCGCTGCCATGAAAACACAGTAGTTCCTTTGTGTCTCCTTGACATTTAGGTTGCCATTTGGGTTAAACACCAATGGTTTAGAGGGGAACAGTATATCCTACCAGCAGCAGGACAGTACTCGAAGTCTGTGCTAAGCCATCCACACTCTCCCCTGGCCATCCACAGTCATCCCCAGGCCAAAATTGTGTCTGACCTCATTACCTTATATCTACCCCAGTGCTTAGAACAGTGCTTGGCACATAGTAAGTGCTTAACGAATACCACTATGATTATTATCATTACTATCATCATCAACACCGAGTCACCCCACATACATACGTATTCATTAAAACTGATGCAGAGGGAATAACAGAGGAAGCAGCAGCAGCCACAACTGTCTTACCTTCTGTCTCTGCTGTTCTTTTCCAACCAGGACTTCCTACTATTGTCATCATCTTGGTGAGAAAATCTATAGAAAATTTGCAGAAATTGTGCTAGAGTAATAATGATAATAATGGTATATAGCACTGACCTATGCAGGAAGTGCTAGGGTAACTACAATACCAATAGGTCACCATTGTTGGGTAGGGATTGTCTCTGTCTGTTGCCAAATTGTACTTTCCAAGTGCTTAGTACAGTGCTCTGCACACAATAAGCCATTCAATAATGCAATTGAATGAATGAATAGGTCATACCCAATCACGTTTCCAAATGGGGTTCACAAACTAAGTGGAATGGAGAGCAGATACGTTAACCCCATTGTACAGAAGACAAAACTGAGGACCAGAGAAGTTAAGAGATTTAGCTGAAGTCCCACTATAGACAGGTGGCAGAGTTGGGACTGAGATCCCAGTCTCCTGTTCTTCCCACTTGACTATGCTGGCTTCTGCTGGAATGATTAAGTTTTGCTTTCCACGCCGTGGCAGGAGAGTTTGCATATGCTGATGAATCTTAAAGCTATACCGCATAGAGTTACCCATAATGGAAAAGCTTAAGCCAAAGTGTCAAAGTTGATTCACCTCTGCTGGGCAGTAGTATCATGGGAAAGAAGCAAAGGTGGATGATCAAATGATCAAAATGTTGATCAAAGACAGTGGCAGAGACTCACATTTTTTCCTGCATGGAAGAAGACATTGGTAAACTATTTTGGTAACAAATAAGGGTAAACCGTACAGATACCAGAGTAACTTTATGGCAGAAGATGGAACGTTCTGGAGAGGATGTGTTCACGGAGTCGCTATAGAGCAGAAATGGTTGGATGGCATTTGAAGAGAATTTAATATGCCCCTTTGTGTGCAGAGAACTGCACTAGTTGCTTGGGAAAGTATGACAAAAATTCTAGAAAGATAATCCCAGTTCTTGAAGAGCTAACACTCTAATGGGAAAGACAAGCAGACCCAAATTATATACATACAGGGGAAATAGGATAAAAAATATAAATGGTAAAAGTATGAATAAGGTAAAATGAATGTGGAGTAGATGAATTTCTCTCCCTCCATGTGTATATATAGGCTCTCCACCGCCTTGCTCCCTCTTACCTCACCTCCCTTCTCTACTTCTACAGCCCAACCTGCACCTTCTGCTCCTCTGCTGCTGACCTCCTCACTGTACCTCGTTCTTGCCTGTCCCACAGTCGACCCCTGGCCCTCGTCCTTCCCCTGGTCTGGAATGCCTTCCCTCTACATATCCACCAAACTAGCTCTCTTCCTCCCTTCAAAGCCCTACTGAGACCTCACCTCCTCCAGGGGGCCTTCCCAGACTGAGCCCCTTTTTCCTCTCCTCCTCCCCATCCCCCTTGCCCTACCTCCTTCCCCTCCCCACAGCACTTGTACATATTTGTACAGATTTGTTACTGTATTTATTTTACTTGTACATATTTACTACTCTATTTTGTTAATGTGCACTATAATTCTATTTATTCTGATGGTTTTGGTACCTGTCTACATGTTTTGTTGTCTGTCTCCCCCTTGTAGACTGTGAGCCCATTGTTGAGTAAGGGCCCGCCTCTATATGTTGCCGACTTGCACTTCCGAAGCTCTTACTACAGTGCTCTGCACACAGTAAGTGCTCAATTAATATGAATGAATGAATATGTGTGTGTATATATTTATATACAGCATGAGAAAGTCACTTCACTTCTCTATGCCTTAGTTACCTCATCTGTAAAATGGGGATTAAGACTGTGAGCCCCATGTGAGACATGGAATGTGTCCCAACCTATCTTGAATCTATCCCAGTGCTTTGTAAAGTTCCTGGCACATGGAAAGTGCATAACAAATACCATAAAAAAAAAAAGCTGTAAGTGTTAAGGGTGGCTGTCAGATGACAGGACCAAGGACACCTGGAAATTAGTTGAAAAATGTCTTCTGGCATTTGGGAAGATGGGGAGAGCTGTGACTTGGCAGGTTCAGTAAGGGAATGAAAATAGGACATGGCAGGGGAAGAGTGGGGCGATGGGATGAGATGGAAGAGTTGAGAACAGGGTGTTCCTAATGAAAACAACAACAATAACAATAATGATAATAATCATGTAATATTTAAGTGCTTAGCAAATGGGATGATGATAATCATTGTTGACAGTAATGATAATAATTATATTTGTTAAGCGTTTTTAACCCACCTGGGGCTCACAGTCTAAGGGAAAAAGAACAAGAGTTGAATCCCCATTTTACAGGTGAGGAACAGAGAAGTTAAGTGAATTGACCAAGGTCACACAGCAGGGACATGGCAGAGGTGGGATTTGAACTCATGTCCTCTGACTCCTAGGCCCATGCTCTTTCTACTAGGCCACACTGCTTGCCATAGAATATCAGAGGTCACAATATCTAAACTTATAAAATAAAAGTGATATTTCAACTATTGATATTTTGAAATAGTATACATGAGCAGTGTAAATATTTAATGTCAGGGTCATGACAAAAGAACTCTTTTCAAAGCTAAAAGGCCAAGATGTCTGAGCTTTTGAAGTAAAGTTCTTTGCATTAAAAATAATAATAATTATGTTATTTGTTAAGAGAAGCAGCATGGGTTAGTGGAAAGAGCACAGGCTTTGGAGTCAGAGGTCATGGGTTCAAATCCCGGCTCCACCAATTGTCAGCTGTGTGACTTTGGGCAAGTCACTTCACTTCTTTGTGCTTGTTACCTCATCTGTAAAATGAGGATTAAGACTGTGAGCCCCTTGTGAGACAACCTGATCACCTTGTAACCTCCCCAGTGCTTAGAACAGTGCTTTGCACATAGTAAGCGCTTAATAAATTTCATTATTATTATTATTATTATTAAGCACTTACTGTGTGCCAAGCACTGTTCTAAGCACTGGGGTGGATACAGAGTAATCAGGTTGTCCCGTGTGGGGTTCACACTTTTAAACCCCATTTTAAAGATGAGGTAACTGAGACACAGAGAAGTTGAATGACGTGCCCAAGCTCACACAGCAGACAATTGGCAGAGCTGGGATAAGAACCCACATCCTCTGGCTTCCAAGCCCATGCTCTTTCCACTAAAACTCTACAGAAGCTTGAATCACCGTAGCCCCACAGCCTGAAAATCAATTCAACAGGTTTCTCTCGGGTGAGATCTTTCAGGAAAATTGGAAAATTGAGGAATTTCAGGAAAATTGAAGACTACTTGTAATCCATTTAGTGAAATAATTAAGAAATGTTAAATAAATCCCAATTTTGTGAAATTGTGCTCACATGTATAGCAGAATGTGAAGCTGGGCATGGTTAGCCCTTCAAATCAATCAATTAATCAATCAATTTATTAGGCACTTATAATAATAATAATAATAAATAATGGCTTAATAATGGCATTTATTAAGTGCTTACTATGTGCAAAGCACTCTTCTAAACTCTGGGCAGGTTACAAGGTGATCATGTTGTCCCACAGGGGGCTCACTGTCTTAATCCCCATTTTTACAGATGAGGTAACTGAGGCACAGAGAAGTTAAGTGACTTGCCCAAAGTCACACAGTCGACAGTTGGTGGAGTTGAGATTTGAACCCATGACCTCTGACTCCAAAGCCCGTGCTCTTTCCACTGAGCCACACTGCTTCTGTGCAGAGCACTGTACTAAGTGCTTGGGAGAGTACAGTACAGCAGATTTGGTAGACACAGTGCCTGCCCCCTAGGAGCTTACATTCTAGGGGATCAAGTCCAAAACCTTTGTTTCAATGCATTTCCTTAAGCCTCTCCAGAACCACTCTCCTTATCTCCTATTCTTACTCATTGCCTCATCCCCTCATCAATCAATCAATCGATCAATCGTATTTATTGAGCACTTACTGTGTGCAGAGCACTGTACTAAGTGCTTGGGAAGTACAAGTTGGAATCTCATCTCATCTCATCTGTGACTGCTGTACACTTTCCCTGACATCATTCACTGTCTTACTGTCGATAAGACTCTCATGAGTTTGGCCTTGTGGGCTTCTCTTTCTTTCTTTCTTTCTTTTTCTTTCTTTCTTTCTTTCTTTCTTTCTTTCTTTCTTTCTTTCTTTCTTTCTTTCTTTCTTTCTTTCTTTCTTTCTTTCTTTCTTTCTTTCTTTCTTTCTTTCTTCCTTTCTTCCTTTCTTCCTTTCTTCCTTTCTTCCTTTCTTCCTTTCTCTCTTTCTCTCTTTCTCTCTTTCTCTCTTTCTCTCTTTCTCTCTCTCTTTCTCTCTCTCTTTCTCTCTTTCTTTCTCTCTTTCTCTCTTTCTCTCTCTCTCTCTCTCTCTTTCTCTCTTTCTCTCTCTCTCTCTCTCTTTCTCTCTCTCTCTCTCTCTCTCTCTCTCTCTCTCTCTCTCTTTCTTTCTTTCTTTCTTTCTTTCCCTGTCTTCCTCTCTCTCTGTCTTTCTTTCTCTCATCAACACAGTATTGTTTCTTTGACTCCCCCTGAATCTCTGCCCCATATGTCAAGACACACCATCTTTAGGTCACAAGCACCAGTTCACAATGGCAGCTATATGGACACGCAGAAGAAAACATACTAATTCAGAGATGGGCGCACATACATACACACATCTAGGCGGCAACACAAGAGGCCAGTTTCAGAGGAAAAAAATGAGAGAAAAGGCTCCAAGAGGCAGGCACCTACAAGCCTAATGGAAGCAGAGAGGTAAAGGAACAGTTAGAAGAGAGAGGAGAGTTGAAGACTTGGGAAATGATGAAGAGTGAAAGAGGAAATTGAGCGGATATTAAAAGGAGGGGAGAGAGAAAGAGAGAGACTGACTGAGGTGAGCTAAGAAAACCCCCAACCACTGAGTGAACAAAGGCCCTTAGCGCTCTCTCAATAAACATTATATGACAAAAAGTTCTTCAGAAGGGGAGATTTAAATAGGGAGTGTGCTAATTGGTTGGACAGTGAGGGTGGGGTTAATCTGGGAAAATGTCTTGGAGGAATTGACCTTTTAGATGTGATTTTAAGGCAAGGACAGGTCGAGGGAATTGATCAAAGCAGAGCCCCCATAGCACTTGTGCTTATACACCAATAATAATAATAATGGCATTTGTTAAGCACTTACTATGTGTAAAGCACTGTTCTAAGCGCTGGGGGGATACAAGGTGATCAGGTTGTCCCGTGTGAGGCTCACAGTCATCATCCCCATTTTACAGATGAGGTAACTGAGGCTCCGAGAAGTTAAGTGACTTGCCCAAGGTCACACAGCAGACATGTGGCGGAGGTGGGATTCGAACCCATGACCTCTGACTCCAAAGCCCGTGCTCTTTCCACTGAGCCATGCTGCACTTAATGAGTATTCTGTATTTGCATTAATTTATACTTAGTCATCTATCTTTTCATAATCCTGCTAAAAGCTATTGTAGTTTTTTTTCCTCCATAGCTTAGTGGACGGAGCACAGGTCTGGGAGTCAGAAGGACCTGGGTTCTAATCCTGCTTTGGCCACATGTGTGCTGTGTAGCCTTGGAAAAGTCACTTCATTTCTCTGGGCCTCAGTAACTGCATCTGTAAAATGGGGATTAAGGGTGTGACACCCACGTGGGACAGGGACAGTGTCCAACCTGATTAACTTGTATCTACCCCAGTGCTTAGCACAGTGCTTGGCATATAGCACTTAACAAGCACCATAATTGTTATTTATTAAATGACCAGCATTGGTCAACCTCCCACATTAATAATAGTAACAATAATAATAATGATGGCATTTGTTAAACGCTTACTATGTGCAAAGCACTGTTCTAAGCGCTGGGGGGGATACAAGGTGATCAGGTTGTCCCACGTGGGGCTCACAGTCTCAATCCCTATTTTACAGATGAGGCAACTGAGGCACAGAGAAGTGAAGTGACCCGCCCAAAGTCATACAGCTGACAAGTGGTGGAGTCGGGATTTGAACCCATGACCTCTGACTCCAGAGCCCGGGCTCTTTCCACTTAGCCACGCTGCTTCTCTTACATTAAATTGTAACCTTCTTGTGAACAGGAACTATCACTCTTACTCGGTTATACTCTCCAAAGCTGTGAGCACAATGCTGTGCCCACAGCAGATAATCAGTCAATATTACTGACTGATTGATAGAAAGTTTTGATTCATGAGGAATTATCTGATTCAAATGCGAGTAAAAATCGGTGGCTGTGTGGTTGTTTTGGAAACACACTATGAGTTTTATAATGCCCTGAAGAGAGAGATTCAGCCGCAAATACCAAATATGTCCTCAGTGTTCTTGGATTAGATTGAAATCTAACTGGTGGCTGAAACGAGTAAATGAACAAACATTCTTTTTGCTAAGAGAGAGTTTTTGTGTAGGTAAAATTTCAAGTATGTGTGCTCTTACAACTGTCAGAAAGGGTGTCATGTTTCAAAACAATGAAGAAAAGTGGTTCCCGACATAACAAAGAGGAGGGAAAGTGAAATTATGTACTTGGGCAACCAGCCAAACAGCCAGTTCCTTAATTAAATTTACATCTTTATCAATTTGCTGTTGAGGATACACAGGAGAAGGAAGGCCGAAAACCACATTTTCACTGGAATTAGGGACCTGTGAACCCTTCTCAACCATCAGGCAGTCTGAAGTCGCTATTTTTCACACTGTAAACCATGGTTCAGTTATTAAAGGTGTTCACATGGAATTGTGAGAGCCTTTAATCTACTTCTACTTGCAGAACTGAAAAAAAATGTGAATTTGGGGGGATGGGATTAACTCAATCGCCTCTGCTACTATTTGTAGACATCTCTATCTTTCTATCTCTCTTACCCTGAAAGAGAACTGAGTCTTTGCTGAGCACTGACATGGATGAATCAAATGGAAGTGGAGTATTCTGGTAAGAGGTGATGCAGAATTACTCTTTTAATTGCTGTTTTCAATATCCTGGGTTGAGAGACCAGTCCTGCAGATTGTGTAAGCAGAATTGGTGCAGGGTAGCCAGAGTGAGCCACAGATCAAGGGAAAAATCCATCTTTAGGATTAACTAGTCCAAGACATTTGTAGGAATCGATTACAGTAATTTCTCATCTACTGTTAAACTGAAACTTAGCTCGATGAAACCCACAAAACCTAAAGTGCTCTCTCATTGAATTTCCTGTGTAATAGCCAAGTTATTTCCATTCACCCCCAGGATAATGACTGTATGGAGAGAAAACCTAATGGTAAATGTATATACATTACAGAATCCATACATGTCTTGATTACTTTAAGTACATTTCATAATTAGCCTCCCACTGTTAGGAGATTTGGACCTAATTCAGCATGGTAGAATAATAATGGTAATAATTATGGTATTTGTTAAGCGCTTACTATGTGCCAAGCACTTTTCTAAGTATTGAGGTAGGTACAAGGTATTCAGGTTGTCCCACGTGTGGCTCACAGTTTTAATCTCCATTTTACAGATGAGGTAACTGAGGCACAGAGAAGTTAAGTGGCTTGACCAAGGTCACACAGCAGACAAGTGGCAGAGCCAGGATTAGAGTCCCCGTGATCTGACTCCCAAGCCCATGCTCTTTCCACTAAGCCTCGCTGCTTCTCTAACTCAAAAGTGTTACTAGTGCTCCCAGAATTGTTCACTTCTGAGATTCTGCCTACTCAGGAAATGTGACTGAATCAATTTCCTCAGTATTTATTGAGTACTTACTGTGTGCAGACACTATGCTGAGCACCTTCAGTGACTAGGAATACTATGCAAGATGCCCACTGGCCTCAGAACAAACAGTTGAAGTAAATATAGGGGAGATCATGGAGTAGAAATAACATGCATTAGAAATGAACTGTCTTGAAGTAACTTATGGTTGAAAAGGATATGTCCCAGACAGAACAATTCACCCTCTCACCCAAACTCTCTCCTTCCCAAGACTTTCCCATCACTGTTGGGATGGGATGTTGGGATAAAGCCTTAGCATTCTCCTTGACTCATTGCTCTCATTCTATACCCATTCCCATTCTATTCCCAGAAGCAGCGTGGCTCAGTGGAAAGAGCCCAGGCTTTGGAGTCAGAGGTCAGGGGTTCAAATCCCGGCTCTGCCAACTGACAGCTGTGTGACTTTGGGCAAGTCACTTCACTTCTCTGGGCCTCAGTTCCCTCATCTGTAAAATGGGGATTAAAACTGTGAGCCCCTCATGGGACAACCTGATCACCTTGTAACCTACCCAGCACTTAGAACAGTGCTTTGCACATAGTAAGTGCTTAATAAATGCCATCATTATTATATTCACTCCGTCACCAAGACCTGATAGTTGTTCTTCCTTCAAAACAAACTCTAGAATCATCCCTATCTTCTCCACCCAAACTGCCATCATGTTTGTCCAAATGCTTGACACATTCCTTCTCGATCACTGCATTACCATCCTTGCTGACCTCCCTGCCTCCAGCCTCTCCACTCTCCAGTACAGAGGATTTGTGACTTACCAAAGTTCAGACAACTGAGAACTAGCATTAGAGTCTAGATGTCTGACTAGCATTAGAGTCTGACTTCCACTCCCATGCTCTTACCACTAGGCCATCCTGCCAAATGGATGATGAAAGTTATGATGGATGGTGTCGGTGACAGTAGGAACTCAACCGAGGTCTGATAAGTCAATAAAAATGATTGATTGAATGAATGAGTTAGGCTGAGCTCTATCTCCTGTTATGTAGTAAATAGTCAAAATCTTCATTGTTTCCCGTATTCAATAGCAAATAGCAAAACAAGTTCAATAAGACCTTTCGGAAAGAGCATGGGACTAGGAATCAGAAGACCTGCCTGAAGGTCCCATCTCAGCTACTGGCATTCTGTGTTAACTCAGAAAAGTAGTTTAACCTCTCTGGGCCTCAGCTTCCTCATCTGGAAATTGGGGATAAAATAGATTCAGAGCTTTCTAAATGGTAAGCTCCCCTTCTATACTGTAAGCTCTTTGTGGACAAGGAACGTTTCCTCCAACTCTGTTGTACTGTACTCTCCCAAGAGCTTAGTACAGGGGTCTGCGCACGGTAAGCTCTCAATAAATATAATTGATGGATTGAGCCTCCTTTAAGGCAAGGGCTGTGTCCAATCACATAATCTTGTATCTAGCCCAGGGGCAAGCACATAGTAAGAATGTAATAAATAGCCTAATTAATACTAGAACTCTGGAATGTGATCTGTCCTATATAAAATTTAATCAAAACCATTGTTTCCAGTCACTATGTCGAGCCATCATGAGCAAGGTTTCTGGCCAAAGGGTTTAATGAGAATTAACCATGAGTTTCCTGTTTGTATGCAATACATGATAAGGTGCAAAATAATAGAATGAAGTCCTTGGGCTGGGTTTCTGCTCCAACCTCTCATTCCCCTACTAATTTTAACAATAGACTCTTAGGGGAAAAGGCTCTAGCTCTAGGAATTGATTTAGAAAACATATTGAATACATTTTGAGCATGTATTCCTCAAAATGGATTAGGAAAGCACCTGAGCCAATTAAAAGAGAAAGGTGGGAAATCCTTGGCTTGAGTCGGATGAGCATGACAGCAGTGCAGCCTAGCGGAAAGAACATGGGACTACGAGTTAGAGGACATGGGTTCTAATCCTGACTTTGCCACTTGCCTGCCGTGAGACCTTGGGCAGGTCAACCTCTCTGTGCCTCAGTTTCCCCATTTGTAAAATGGGGACGCAATACCTGATCTCCTTCCTACGTAAGCTCCTTCCATCCCCCCATCTTACCTCCTTCCCTTCCCCACAGCACCTGTATATATGTATATATGTTTGTACATATTTATTACTCTATTTATTTATTTATTTTACTAGTACATATCTATTCTATTTATTTTATTTTGTTAGTACGTTTGGTTTTGTTCTCTGTCTCCCCCTTTTAGACTGTGAGCCCACTGTTAGGTAGGGACTGTCTCTATATGTTGCCAACTTGTACTTCCCAAGCGCTTAGTACAGTGCTCTGCACACAGTAAGCGCTCAATAAATACGATTGATGACGATGATGATGATACTTAAGCTATGAGCCCCATATTGGTCAGGGACTGTGTCCCACATGATTTTTTTGTCTCTACCCCAGTGCATAATACAATGTTTAGCACATAGTAAGTGCTTAAAAACACTATTGTCATTATTGTTCTCAAACGTGAATAAGTGACTGCAATATTCCCTTTTTTTAACATTTGGGGAAGATATCCATCGCAGACCACATATCTCCTATTTAGCTCCCTCCCAAAATACCTGTCTATCTTACAAGCAACAAATCAAAGGTATATAATGAATGTTACTGTGTGCAGAGTGCTGTACTAAGTGTGTGTTAGACATAATCCCTGCCTTAAAGGAGTTTACAGTTTAATGGGGGAGGCAGATTAAAATAAATTACTGATAAAGGGAAGCAGTAGAGTATATATTCCCTCTCATCTTTTGAAATCTCTCACCCCTTTCCTCCTCTTCTCTTTAACTTCCATCTTCAACCACTCACTCTCCAGTGGTTCTTTACCCTCTGCCTTCAAACATGCCCACATCTCCCCCATTCTAAAAAAAAACCCTCTTGACCCCACCTCCCCTTCTAGTTATCATCCTATCTCCTTCCTACTCTTCTTTTCCACACTCCGAGAATGAGTCATCTACACTCGCTGCCTTGAATTCCTCAATGCCAACTCTCTCCTTGACCCCCTCCAATCTGGCTTCCGTCCCCTCCACTCCACCGAAACTGCCCTCTCAAAGGTCACCAGTGACCACCTTCTTGCCAAATCCAATGACTCCTACTCTGTCCTAATCCTCCTCGACCTCTCAGCTGCCTTTAACACTGTGGACCACTACCCTTCTCCTCAACACACTATCCAACCTTGGCTTCACAGACTCCGTCCTCTCCTGGTTCTCCTCTTATCTGTCTGGCCGTTCATTCTCAGTCTCCTTTGTGGTCTCCTCCTCCCCCTCCCATCCCCTTACTGTAGGGGTTCCTCAAGGATCAGTTCTTGGTCCTCTTCTGTTCTCTAGCTACACTCACTCCCTTGGTGAACTCATTTGCTCCCATGGCTTCAACTATCATCTCTACGCTGATGACACCCAAATCTACATCTCTGCCCCTGCTCTCTCTCCCTCCCTCCAGGCTCATGTCTCCTCCTGCCTTCAGGACATCTCCATCTGGATGTCTGCTCACCATATAAAACTCAGTAGGTCCAAGATTGAACTCGTTATCTTCCCTCCCAAACCCTGCCCTCTCCAGCACTACCATCCTTCCCGTCTCACAAGCCCTTAACCTTGATGTCCTCCTCGACTCCGCTCTCTCGTTCACCCCTCACATCCAAGCCATCACCAAAACCTGGCAGTCTCACCTCCACAACATCACCATGATCTGCTCTTTTCCCTCCATCCAAACAGCTACCTTCCTGGTTCAATCTCTCATCCTATCCTGACTCGATTGCTTCATCAGCCTCCTCTCTGATCTCCCATCCTCCTGTCTCTCCCCACTTCAGTCCATACTTCACTCTGCTGCCCGGATTATCTGCGTACAGAAATGCTCTGGGCATGTTACTCCTCTCCTCAAAAGTCTCCAGTGGCTGCCTGTCAACCTATGAATCAAGCAAAAACTCCTCACTCTAGGTTTCAAGGCTCTCCATCACCTCACCCCCTCTTACCTCACTTCCCTTCTTTCCTTCTACGGCCCAGCCCACACCCTCCACTCCTCTGCCACTTACCTCCTCACTGTACCTCGTTCTCACCTGTTCCGCTGTCAACCCCCAGCCCACGTCCTTCCCCTGGCCTGGAATGCCCTCCCTCAATACATCTGCCAAGCTAGCTCTCTTCCTCCCTTCAAAGCCCTACTGAGATCTCACCTCCTCCAGGAGGCCTTCCCAGCCTGAGCCCCCTTTTTCCTCTCCTCCTCCCCATTCCCCCCACCCTACCACCTTCCCCTCCGCACAGCACTTGTATATATTTGTACAGATTTATTACTCTATTTTACTTAGTACATATTTTATTTTATATAGTACATATTTCCTATTCTATTTTGTTAATGATGTGCATATAGCTATAATTCTATTTGTCCTGATGATTTTGACACTTGTCTACATGTTTTGTTTTGTTTTCTGTCTCCCCCTTCTAGACTGTGAGCCAGCTGTTTGGTAGGGACCATCTCTATATGTTGTCGACTTGTACTTCCCAAGAGCTTAGTACAGTGCTCTGCACACAGTAAGCACTCAATAAATACAATTGAATGAACAAATGAATATAAGGATATGTACAAAAGTACTTTTGGGCTGGACATGAGGTAAGTATCAAATGCTGAAGGACTGCCCAAGAGTCTAGGTGATGCATACAGAAGGGCAAATAGGGTGGGGAAATGAGAGGTTAGTCAGGGAAGTCCTCTTGGAAAAGATGTGATTTTAGTGAGACTTGGAAAATGAGAAAGGGTTGGTTTATTGGGTATGATGGGAAGAGAGTTCCTGGCCAGAGGGGAGGATGTGAGATAGGATAGAGGTATGTGTATGTTATAGAAGCAGCATTGCCTAGTAGAAAGAGCACACACCTGGGGGTCAGAGGTTGTGGGTTCTGATTCTGGCTCTGCCACATGTCTGTGTGTGACCTTGGGCAAGTCACTTAACTTCTCTGTGCCTCAGTTACCTAATCTGTAAAATGGGGATCAAGATCGTGAGCCCCATGAGGGACATCCAACCTGATTACCTTGCATTCACCCCAGACCTTAGAACAGTGCTTGGCATGTAGTAAGCACTTAACAAACACCACAGTTTTTTTATTATTATTATCATTATTATCATTATCATTATTATTATTATGTTGATGTTAGAGGAGCGCAGTGTGCAGGCTGGGATGTAGTGGGAGTGGAACATGTTTAGGGAGGAAGGGGACTGCTGACTGAGTGCCTTAAAGCCAATGAAAAGGAGATTCTGTTTGCTAAAGTGATGGACTTTTCAGCTATCACAGTCTGCTAATTTTGTCATTTTGTACTTTCCCAAGTGCCTAGTACAGTGCTCTGCATATAGTAAGCACTTAATGAATACCACTGATTGATTGATATAAGTTATGGAGGTACAGGGACCACACCATTCCTCCTTAGGTATTTGCTGTGCTGACAAATTATTGAAATCTTCTGGACTATCTCATAAGAGTTGGCTGAACTATAGATTTTTTATGTGAATTCATTCATTCATTCAATTGTATTTGTTGAGCGCTTACTGTATGCAGAGCACTGTACTAAGCGCTTGGGAAGTACAAGTTGACAATATATAGAGACAGTCCCTACCCAGCAGTGGACTCACAGTCTAGAAAGGGGAGACAGAGAGCAAAACCAAACATATTAACAAAATAAAATAATTAGAATAAACATGTACAAATAAAATAAATAAATAGAGTAAAAAATACATACAAACATATATACATATGTACAGGTGCTGTGGGGAGGGGAAGGAGGTAAGGTGGGGGGATGGGGAGGGGGAGAGGAAGAAGGGGGCTCAGTCTGGGAAGGCCTCCTGGAGGTGAGGTCTCAGAAGGGCCTTGAAGGGAGGAAGAGAGCTAGTTTGGTGGATGTGGGGAGGGAGGGCATTACAGGCCAGGGGGATGACGTGGGCCGGGGATCGACGGCGGGACAGGCGAGAACGAGGCATGGTGAGGAGATTAGTGGCGGAGGGTGCGGGCTGGGCTGGAGAAGGAGAGAAGGGAGGTGAGGTAGGAGGGGTCGAGGTGATGGACAGCCTTGAAGCCCAGGGTGAGGAGTTTCTGCCTGATGAACAGATTGATTGGTAGCCACTGGAGATTTTTGAGGAGGGAAGTAACTTGCCCAGAGCATTTCTGGACAAAGACAATCCGGGCAGCAGCATGAAGTATGGATTGAAGTGGGGAGAGACAGGAGGATGGGAGATCAGAGAGGAGGCTGGTACAGTAATCCAGACGGGATAGGATGAGAACTTGAATGAGCAGGGTAGCAGTTTGGATGGAGAGGAAAGGGAGGATCTTGGCAATGTTGCAGAGGTGAGACCGGCAGGTTTTGGTGATGGTTTGGATGTGAGGGGTGAACGAGAAAGAGGAGTCGAGGATGACACCAAGGTTGCAGGCTTGTGAGACGGGAAGGATGGTAGTGCCGTCAACAGTGATGGGAAAGTCAGGGAGAGGGCAGGGTTTGGGAGGGAAGACTAGGAGTTCAGTCTTGGACATGTTGGACATGTGAATCTCATCTCACCAAGTTGGACATCCATACAATTTTACTGATTTAAGTTTATGAGTGCAATATGTAATGTACTATTTAATTAGTATTTATTGAGCACCAGAACAGTGCATTGCATCCAAGGAATGTTCAATAAATATTGTAATATTAGAAAAGCAGCATGGCTCAGTGGAAAGAGCCCAGGCTTTGGAGTCAGAGGTTATGGGTTCTAATCCCGGCTCTGCCAATTGTCAGCTGTGTGACTTTGGGCAAGTCACTTACCTTCTCTAGGCCTCAGTTACCTCATCTGTAAAATGGGGATGAAGACTGTGAGTCCCCTGTGGGACAACCTGATTGCCTTGTAACCTTCACAGTGCTTAGAACAGTGTTTTGCCCATAGTATGCACTTAATAAATGCCATCATTATTATTATTATTATTCATAGTGTTACTACTAATATTATCCAAGACATTGACCTCTCTTCTATGAGTTACCAGATTTAAACTCTTGACCTGAGGGCTGCTGTACATAACAAAGAATACTATTTTGGTTCAAAGAAGCAAGGTCGAAGGAGTTAGAAATGACTGTTTTCAAGTTAATGCTATGTAGAGAGAACTACATTCTCTATTAATTACAGTGTAGACCATTTTGTAAGAAAAGACATTAAGAATTTAAAAATAAAATCTCAGAAGTTTTCTTAGTAACCAACAAGTTTATAGTAACCCGTGGAGAGGTGAATTTGTGGGAAGGGAATGTGTCTGTTATATTGTTAGGTAAGGGCTTAGTACAGTGCTCTGCACACAGTAAGTGCTCAATAAATACAATGGAATGAAAGTTTTACTCAAGTGCTTAGTACAGTGCTCTGTAAACTGTAAGTTCTCGATAAATACTACTGATCGATGAATAAGAAAACAGAAGGAAGACACTTACTATGAATAGTGTATCCAGAGGTTTAAAAACAAAAGAAAGGAAAGTGTCAAATGCATTCACACAATTTGGAAAAATACTCTGAGGTATTTTGCTGGACCAAAACCCTCCTGCTAAATTTTCCCTTGGGGCTTCTTGGAAAAGGTTTTGTTGAGAAATGTTATAGCAAACCCATCCTGTAGACTGTGAGCTCATTGTGGGCAGTAATGGATCTCTTTGTTGTGGTATTGTACTCTTCCAAGTGCTTAGTACAGTGCTTTCACACAGTAAGCACTCAATAAATATGATTGTATGAATTTTGTCTTCCCCATTCAATAGGGAGCTCCTTAAGGATAGGGTGATTTCTTCCATATTCTCCATAACCTCCAAAGTACCTAATAAAATAATGTGCCCCTTAAAAGCACTATAAATAATGGATTCATTGACATGGCCTGGTAGGTTAATTTTAAAACCTTTCCCCCAGTTTAATTGGCCAAATTTTGACTAATCTTTCTCATCTTAAATAGTTGAGTCCTCAAAGGCAAGGACAGTGTCTTTTATTATTATTGTATGGTCACAACAACCTAGTGCACTGTTCTGCACACAATAGGGACTCAGTAATGTGCTCTGCACAGCGTAGATGCTTAGTCTGAATTCATTCATTCAACTGTATTTTTTGAGTACTTACTGTGTGCAGAGCACTGTACTAGGCACTTGGGAAGTACACGTAGGAACTGAAGATTGAATGAATGAATGAATCAGATGCCACAGAAGGCCAGGGTCCTTAAGAAGTATAGTGGCCATGATCTGGTGGGTATTTTTGCAAATGTTTATACTCTGGCAGGAGGCAGGCCTTCTTCAAAGCCTTTTAACTTCAGCAGGGTTCTGTGCTTGGTAAGTTTGGGTGATTTTTGGCAGGGGTGAGAGAGAGGAACTCCTCTTTCAGTGCCAGTTAACTATTGGCAAAGACATTCATTCTATCCCAGAGACCACTGTACCTTTACTTAACCCTAATGGGGCAGAGTTCCACATAGAGCTGGGAGCACATTAGGGTGGAGATGGTGACTTGTGGTGATTTTGCCACTTGAAAACCTGAAGACACCCCCTTGTCTCTATATTGTGCCTGTTTCTGACAACAATGCCGACCCCCTAAACTCTTGGGGTTATGCCTATATCAGTTCAATCCTTAGTAAGATTTGGGTACTTAGGACATGCAGAGCAATGTACTCACCAATAGAGGTAGAATCATGACCCTTGCCCTCAAGGACCCTAAAATCTAGAAGAGTTTTCAATTTACCAGCGATTAGATGCTCCATCCCACAGGACTGGAGTCTAATTTATTTATGGTGCCTAACTGGTGAAATAGGTTGGCTCAGCATGAATGTAAATGGAGCCCTCTCTAGCCTATAGTTTCTCCAGGTGGTTCAGCCCAGTCCTGGTTCTGGAAGCCCCCAGTGTGCCTTGAAAAATCAAAGATGTTATGCCTCAGTTGAATGATATGGTCAAGAGAGCCTGAGAACTAAATGTGACCTGCAATTGAATACCTGGGTTCTAATCCTGCCACTTCCACCTGTCTGCTTTGTGACCTTAAGCAACTTCCTTAACTTCTCTGTTCCTCAGTTTCCTCATCTCTAAAATGGGGATTCAATATCTTTTCTCCCTTTACCTCAGACTGTGAGGCCCAGACTGAGTCAGGAACTGTTCCGATCAAATTATCTTTTATCAACCCCTGAACTTGGCAAAGTGCTTGTCATGGTGTTTGGCACATAGGCTTAAAAAATATTGTCCTTTTTCTTCTCCTTCCCTTTCCCTGTCCCCTTCTTTTTCTTCTTCCCTTACCCCTTCCTCTTTTCCCCTTCCCCCTCCTTTTTCTCCTCCTCCTCCTCCTCCTTCTTCTTCACACACTTTGGGCTACCATGCTGACCCTTCAGAAGAGTACATAAACCAGTTTGCTCTCCTCATTCAGCGTTGAAGTTTCAAACGGGTTGACAATGCTAATTCTTTTGGGTCTGAGTAAGCAATTTCATGCTAAACTTTCCAATGCCAGTTTTAACTGTTGAAGCTCTTTTTGTAGAAAATATATCTTCACTTTTTTTTCCAATTAAAATCAGCTACTCCTTTGCTTCTGGGGAATTGTACTATATTTAGGATACCTTAAGTCAAATTAATCTAGTATGCTAGTACTGAGACATCAAATTTTCCATAATAAGGTATCCCTCCATCTGCATTAATTAAATTTTGTCATCTCTAAAACCAATGACATGAGTACCATGCAACTGACTTTTCCACTATGCAAAATTAATTAATAGAAATCAATATATTAAAGTTAACAAGATACAAAGCATTTAAAACTGGGACAATTAGACCTTTCCCATTTTAACCCCAGCCATAAAGAACTTTCTACAATGTGTATAGAGAGCTATATGATTAATAGGGTTAAATTTTTTCCCTGTCAAAAAACAATAACAACAATAACAGTAATAATAATAATGACAATAAGTGATGGTATTTGTTAAGTATTTACTATGTGCCAAGCACTGTACTAAGCACTGGAGTTGATATAAGATAATCAGTTAGTCACAGTCTCTGTCCCACAAGGGGTTTAAGTTTCCAGATGAGGCAACTGAGGCACAGAGAATCTAATTATTTGTTCAAGAACACAGAACAGGTGAGTGGTGGAACTAGTATTAGAACCCAGGGCCTCTAACTCACAGGCCCATGCTTTTTCCACTAGACCATGCTGTTTCTCAAGGTTGGATCTTTATTAAATAATGGAATTCAGTTTTTACCCCTGTCAAAGTTTTGATCTGTTCTAGAATGTGTTCACAGTGGTCAGCCAGTCAATCAATCAATCAATCGTATTTATTGAGCGCTTACTGTGTGCAGAGCACTGTACTAAGTGCTTGGGAAGTACAAGTTGGCAACACATAATCATTCATTCAATCAGTCAATCATATTCATTGAATGCTTACTGTGGTATACATGAAGGAACAGATGTCAAAGATTATCAGATGAGAGGGGAGCAGAAGTGTCCTGCGGGGGAGGGCTGAGATGACGAGCCCTGGAGGAAAGAAAGAAACTAAGGAAGTATGAGCCAGGATGAGACCTCAGAGTGACATGGAAAATCAAACAAAGTCAGGAATGTGGGGTGGGTTGTGGTCAGCTGGGGCAGACAGAAAATTGGAGGACTGGAAAGTCAAAAACCTCATAGGTTTTTCACAAATTTAGGTAGCTTAAATCTACTTTTACTTTGGGAAAGTCATCTGGATTTTCTCACAGAAAAAAAAGGAAGACTAGGATTTCCATACAGATTGGGTGACAGCGCTTCCTCCTCCTCATGCTCAGACACAAAATCCTGTGTCTACACTGGTTGGGTATACCCAGAAAGAGAAATGGGCAGGAGCCAGGCAAGGGAGATGCTGGAAAGGCCACTGGGCTTGTGTTCTCTGGGGTGGGCTCCTTTTCCCTGCCCCGGCCTCTGCTCGACTCCCTGGGGAACGAGGCCACAGTGATCGGTGCTTGGCTTTAAGGAAACGTGGCTTCAGACAGAACCCAGCTGATTCTCCAGCTGCAGCCAAGAATCCAGGGGGAGTGGGCAGGGGGTGGAGGGAACCACTTCCCAGTCGGTGACCCCAGAGGGTAAATTGCCTTCCTCTCTGTAATCTGAATGGGAGAAATTAGCTGATCACTTTGTGACTCTGCTCATCCACATGTTTTTATAATCCAATGGCTCTGCCACAAGCAATTGCTGTTTTTCAAACGTTGTGCAGTACTGCACTCGTTGTCTACCGTAACAAAGTGCCATTACAAAAATCATTTCTAGCTTTCAGTGTCCTGTGTAACAAAAAAAATTGTAATACAAGAACTTTCTCTCTAATAACATCTTGCGTCCCTGCCTGGGAGACAATTTTTTTCCCAACAGAATTTAGGCAACATTTGTCTTAAAGCTATTCCCTTCAGAAGTGCCTTCTTTTTGATTAAAAAAAAATAAGAGCTAATTTATGGGAAGCCACAAATTGCACGAAACCAGAATTTTAAAAGAATATTTTTTTTTTTTGCCAATCTGGACATTGATATTTTTTACAAAACAGGTTAGGAATCCAGGCTAGATTATCTGGGGTGATTTTCCCAACTGTAAAGGGAAGATATCGCAGAGGCAAAATCGAATCACACAAAAAATGTCCCCATGTCTGCCTGCAAACCTAAGGCAATGAGTTTTGCACAGATCTGGCCAAGTTGGTGAATGTAACACCTCACAAGATGCCTGGCTCTGGGTAAGGTGCAACATGCTTTTTCTTTATGTAGTTTGTACGTTGCCTAGAGATGGTGCAACAATGCCTAGCACAATGATGGGTTTTGAAGTGTCAGATCCTTCAATTATTTCATTCCAATTGTATTACCTTAATCAAGTTAACGAAGAGGAAAGTATCGACACCAAAAGCAGCCACATTTGGGAAGGGTTAATATGATCATCCTGACTCCTGTTTGGTTACAAAGGTAGCAATGGAAACACCAATTAAAATAAAACATATTCAAATGGGAATGATTTTTTGGTTGATTAAGCAGTGAGAGATCACAAGCCATGTGTTGTTATGGATATTAGGCCTAGGGTTTATTAAGCTCCTCTGACTGACATGGATAACAAACTTGGTCTGGAGAGTGTCTTAGTGTGATTCTAAAATGGGCATTTTAAGGAGAGTTTGGTTTTCAAAATTATCACAAAAATATATGCGTGAAAAAAGGTGAAACTATTTTAGGGCACTTATAAAAGAATGTATTTTGAAGGTATAAATCATATGTACTAGATGTGTAGTTGTAGTATTCTCATGATAATGTTGAATCGTGTGCTTAAAGTAAAATGGGCAATTGTCATTTCCCAGTCTAAAATCAGTGCTAACCTCACTTTTAAAAATTCAACATCATCTGATATTTGTATATTCCATGACCTCTCTTTGACATCTCTCCCAGAGAAAATGCTGAGTAAGTGAGGGAGCCGAAACCAATGAAGGCGGGGTGGCGGGGTGGTGGTGTTAATTCATTTACAGTCTTTTCTGCCTCCCTCTTCACTTATCTTACCCCAAAAGAGACAAGAAATCTGGAAATACTGCAAGAAATAGTGATCAAAACCATGAGAACAGAAAGAGTTAATGACTTCAGTCCCAGTGAAATTGCTCTAAGGTTTTGGCATGGTGGAGCTGAATGTGAATGAGGAATCACATTCTAAAGGCTTGAGGAGCATGTTGTTACTGGTTACCACTGCTAGACAGCAAAGGGATAATCTTCATTCTATTTGCAGCAATTTAGAAACCATCCAAAAAATTTAAACTTCTACCCTCTCTGCCCCTAAAGACACAGGTCCTGTCATTTAGAATTCTTGAGCACCCATGATTTTTGGTATTTTGTAAGGGTCCTCAAAAGAAGGATCACTGACACCAAAGATTTTGATGTCTACAAAACTATAAGTGTCTTTCATTGGTGCATTTCCCAATCTCTCTTTTGGTACACAAACTTCCAAAACAGTCCTTGGTGATCTGATTCAGCGCATCCCGTTTAACTTGCTCATTTCAACAAAGATGGTTCTCAACTAGAGGTGTTATTTAACTACAGATAGATGGGGTTTTGGACCACATTACTTAAAATTCCACAGCTTCTTGTGTCATTTAATAGACCTGCAGATTAATTATCAGTATTTTCTAAAGGCATCATTCCTCTTTTGGGCTCCGTACTCAAAACTACTCCCTCTTAATGCCCAGACAACCTCAACACTGCCCTCTCCACTGAATTCAACTCCCTCGTTCCCATGTCCCCCTGCTGATCTTGTATCACCCACAACTCTGGATCACCTGAACGGTACATGTCCTCCGGTCCTGTGCTTGAGCTGTAGAACACTGCTGGTGAAAATCCAGACAACTGGCTGATCTCATCCACTTAAAGTTCATCCTAGCCTGTTTTAATTCTGCCCTTTTCTCCACCCGACAACAATATTTCTCCATCCTTATGGACTCCCATGGCCATTGCTTGTGCCTGCTGTTCCAGGCATTACTCAAAGCTCCTGTCCCCCTTCCTCCCCTATATCTTGATCCAATTGACCTGGCCACATATTTTATCGATAAAATTGAAGCCATCAGGTGTGAACTCACTAAAATCTCCCCTGTTCCTCTCCAGACCCTCCCTCCTCCTGCACCCTCTTTGACTCTCCGAGCTTTCTCAGAAGTATCACAAGAGGATCTCTCAAATCCTTTCAAAATCTGTCCACTTTATCTTCACCTCTAACTTCATCCCTTTATACTTTATTAAAACACTTGCCCAATCCTTGACCCACCACCTTTAAACTTTTACTTTCCAGTGGCTTCTTCCCCACTGCTTTCAAAAATGCTCATGTATACCCTATCCTAAAACATCTTCCCTTGACTGCACTGCTCTGTCACCCCATCTCCTTCCTACCATTCCTCTACAAACTCCTTGAGCAAGTTCTCTCAACCCGCTGCCTCCACTTCTCCTTTAATTATATCCTTGACTCTCTTGAACCTGGTTTCCACCTCCTTTATGCCACAGAAACTGCCCTCTCTCAACGACCTCTTTCCTGCCAAATCCAATGGCCTCTACTCCACCTTAATCCTCTTCAACCCTTCATCCAACTTCGACACTGTGGACTACTCACTTCTTCTTGAAACATTATCCAACCTTGACTTCACTGACACAGTCCTCTCTTGATTTTACTCCTGTATCTATAGCCTCCTCCATTGACTTTTTTACAGGTTCCTCCTCTTCCTCCCACCCTCTAACACTAGGAGCCCTTAGGGCACAGGTCTAGTTCCTCTTCTATTCTCCATCTACATTCCCTCTCTTGGAAAACATAATTGCTAACATGGCTGCAACTACCATCTCTAAGTGGATGATTCCTAAATCTGCATCTCCAGCACTGATCTCTCTCCCTCTCTGTAGTCGTCAATCATATTTATTGAGCGCTTACTGTGTGCAGAGCACTGTACTAAGCGCTGTAGTCTCTCATATCCTCCTGCCTTCAGGAAATCTCTAACTGGATATCCCAACAACACCTCAAACTAAACAGGTCCAAAACAGAATTCCTCATCTTCCCACCCAAACCTGTCCTTCTGCATTCTGATTTTCCCATCTCTGTACTGACCCTATCACTCTCCTCCCTATTGCATATCCCTGTAAAGTAGGCATTATCCTCAACTAATCTCTCATCCAACCCACATATTCAATCTGTCACCAAATCCTGCATGTTCTACCTTCACAGCATTGTGATAAGCCCAGGTTTCTGTCCACCCAAACTACTACTGTCCTGATCCAAGTACTTATCCTATCCTGCCTTGACAGCCTCAGCATAAGCCTCCTTGCTGACCTTCCTGCCTCTTGTCTCTCCCCACTCCAGACTTTACCTCACTCTTCTGCCCAGATCATTTTAAAAAAAAAAACCATTCGGTACATGTCTCCCCACTCTTCAAGAATCTCCTGTGATTGGCCATCCACCTCCGTATCAAACAAACACATTCAGTGCACCGGCTCCCTCCAACTTTATCTCACTGATTTCCTTCAACAGTCCAGTCCACGTGCTTCACTCCTCTAATTCCAACATATTCATATTACCTCGATCTCTTCTACCTGCCACAATATTTATTGATTGCTTACTGTGTGCAGAGCACTGTCCTCTGCACTTGGGAGAGTACAATATAACAATATAACAGACACATTCCCTGTCCACAATGAGCTTACAGTCTAGAGGTGGAGACAGACATTAATATCCCCATTGTACAGATGAGGTAACTGAGGCACAGAGAAGTTAAGTGACTTGCCCAAAGTCACACAGCTGACAATTGGCAGAGCCGGGATTTGAACCCATGACCACTGACTCCAAAGCCCAAGCTCTTTCCACTGTGCCATGTTCATGAGTGCTGTGGGTCTGGGAGGGGAGATGAATAAAGGGAGCAAGTCAGGGTGACACAGAAAGCAGTGGAATAAAAGGAAAAAAATGGCTTAGGCTGGGAAGGCCTCTTGGAGGAGATGTGTCTTCAGTAAGACTCTGAAAGCAGCAAGAGTAATTGTCTGTCGGATATTAAGAGGCAGGGTATTCCAGGCCAGAGGCAGGACACGGGCAAATGATCGGCTGCGAGATAGATGAGATTGAGGTATCATGAATAGGCTCAAATTGGAGGAACTACATTTGCAGGCTGGGTTGCAGTAGGGGAGTAGTGAGGTGAGGAAGAAGGGGACCAGATGATTGAATGCCTTAAAGCCGATGTCCTCCTTCATCCTCCCTCTGACCAGGAAATCCCACCTCCTTCATATACAAAAGACCACTAGTCTCCCTACCTTGGTCCCTTTCTGTTCTCTTCTTGGTCCCCTTCTAGTCTCTATCTACACTCAATCCCTTGGTGAACTCATTCACTCCCACGGCTTCAACTATCATCTCTACACAGATGAAACACCAATCTACATCTCCACCCCTGCTCTCTCCTTCCCTTCAGGCTCGTATCTCCTCCTGCCTTCAGGACATCTGCATCTGGGTGTCTTCCCACCATCTAAAACTCAATATGTCCAAGACTGAACACCTTATCTTCCCTCCCAAACCCTGTCCTCTCCCTGACTTTCCCTTCACTGTAAATGGCACTACCATCCTTCCCGTCTCACAAGCCCATAACCTTGGTGTCATCCTCGACTCCACTCTCTCGTTCACCCCACACAGCCAATCCATCACCAAAACCTGCCGGTCTCACCTCCACAACATCGCCAAGATCCACCCTTTCCTCTCCATCCAGACCACTATCTTGCTGGTTGACTCTCTCATCCTATCCCGACTGGATTACTGCATCAGTCTCCTCACTGATCTCCCATCCTCCTGTCTCTCCCCGCTTCGGTCTATACTTCACTCTGCTGCCTGGATTATCTCTGTACAGAAACACTCTGGGCATGTTATTCCCCTCCTCAAAAATCTCCAGTGGTTGCCTGTCAATTTACGAATCAAGCAAGAACTCCTCACTCTCGGCATCACGACTCTCCATCACCTCGCCCCCTCCTACCTCACCTCTCTTCTCTCCTTCTACACCCAGCCCACACCCTCCACTCCTCTGCCACTAACCTCCTCACTGTACCTCATTCTCACCTGTCCCACCCTTGACCCCCAGCCTATGTCCTTCCCCTGGCCTGGAATGCCCTCCCTCAACACATCCGCCAAGCTAGCTGTCTTCCTCCCTTCAAAGCCCTACTGAGAGCTCATCTCCTCCAGGAGGCCTTCCCAGCCTGAGCCCCCTTTTTCCTCTCCTCCTCCCCATCCCCCCCCAACCCTACCTCCTTCCCCTCCCCACAGCACTTGTATTTATTTGTACAGATTTATTACTCTATTTATTTTATGTGTACAGATTTACTATTCTATTTATTTTGTTAATGATGTGCATATATTATATATTATACTATATTATATAGCTATAATTCTATTTATTCTCATGATTTTGACATCTGTCTACATGTTTTGTCCTTTTCTCTGTCTCTCCCTTCTAGACTGTAAGCCCATCGTTGGGTAGGGACCATCTCTATATGTTGCCGACTTGTACTTCCCCAGCGCTTAGTACAGTGCTCTGCACACAGTAAGCACTCAATAAATGCGATTGAATGAATGAATGAATACCTTCAAAGCCTTATTAATCAATCAATCAATCAATCAATCAATCGTATTTATTGAGCGCTTACTATGTGCAGAGCACTGTACTAAGCGCTTGGGAAGTACAAATTGGCAACACATAGAGACAGTCCCTACCCAACAGTGGGCTCACAGTCTAAAAGGGGGAGACAGAGAACAGAACCAAACATACCAACAAAATAAAATAAATAGGATAGAAATGTACAAGTAAAATAAATAAATAAATAAATAAATAAATAGAGTAATAAATATGTACAACCATATATACATATATACAGGTGCTGTGGGGAAGGGAAGGAGGTAAGATGGGGGGATGGAGAGGGGGACGAGGGGGAGAGGAAGGAAGGGGCTCAGTCTGGGGAGGCCTCCTGGAGGAGGTGAGCTCTCAGCAGGGCCTTGAAGGGAGGAAGAGAGCTAGCTTGGCGGAGGGACACAGGGAGGGCATTCCAGGCCCGGGGGATGATGTGGGCCGGGGGTCGATGGTGGGACAGGCGAGAGCGAGGTACGGTAAGGAGATCAGCGGCAGAGGAGCGGAGGGTGCGGGGTGGGCTGTAGAAGGAGTGAAGGGAGGTGAGGTAGGAGGGGGCGAGGTGATGGAGAGCCTTGAAGCCCAGGGTCAGGAGTTTCTGCCTGATGCGCAGATTGATTGGTAGCCACTGGAGATTTTTGAGGAGGGGAGTGATATGCCCAGAGCGTTTCTGGACAAAGATAATCCGGGCAGCAGCATGAAGTATGGATTGAAGTGGAGACAGACACGAGGATGGGAGATCAGAGAGGAGGCTGGTGCAGTAGTCCAGACGGGATAGGATGAGAGCTTGAATGAGCAGGGTAGCAGTTTGGATGGAGACGAAAGGGCGGATCTTGGCAATGTTGCGGAGCTGAGACCGGCAGGTTTTGGTGACAGCTTGGATGTGAGGGGTGAATGAGAGAGCGGAGTCGAGGATGACACCAAGGTTGCGGGCTTGTGAGACGGGAAGGATGGTAGTGCCGTCAACAGAGATGGGAAAGTCAGGGAGAGGACAAGGTTTATTAAAATCACATCTCTTCCAAGAGGGCTTTCCCAATGAAGTCTTTTTTCCCCTGATGTCCTTTCCCTTTTGCATCACCTGTGTACTTGGACCTGTACCGTTTAAGCACTTAGTCATTCATTCATTCATTCATTCAATCGTATTGAGCATTTACTGTGTGCAGAATACTGTACTAAGTGCTTGGAAAGTATAATACAGCAATAAAGAGAAAAAAATCCCTGCCCACAGTGGGTTTATAATCTGGGAGAGGGGGTGGGTCCGCAGCAGTTACATAATAATAATAATAATAATAATAATAATAATAATAATAATAATAATAATAATGACATTTATTAAGCACTTACTATGTGCAAAGCACTAAGTTATTTATTCATAAAAACATCTCCCCCTCTGGACTGTAAGTTCATTGTGGCCAGGGATCATGTCTACCAACTCTGTTGAACTCTTCCTATCACTATATATGTTGCTTTACACACAGTACGTGCTCAGTAAATACCTTCAGGTGGTTGATGGATGGTCCAGACTACTTTATGTGCCAAGCACTGTAGCAAGAACTGGGGAAGGGACAAGATAATGAGGTTGGGAACAGTCCTTGTCCCACAGTCTATGGGAGAGGGAGAACAGATATTTATTCTTCATTGTACAGATGAGGAAACTGAGGCCCCGAAAAGTTAAGCGACTTGCCCAAGGTCACACAGCAGGCACTCCTAGGTCCATACTCTTTCCACTAGGCCTTCCTACTTCTCAAAATGTCTTTTGAACTATAAACAATCTGTTTAGGTGTGAATTCTGAAAATGATCAATCTGGAATCGAAGCTAATTTGGTTCAATTTCATTTAAGCACCAACAGCATTGACTAAACTTCCAAGGCTAGTTTTCTAAAATTAAAAGTTTTCTCTTTCTCATCCCTTATTTCTTTCCTTCACTTTTTCTCCCAACGTCTGTTTGTATCCCACAGTTTCTTCCTTCCCTCCCCCACTCCCCATCTTTACATTAGCGACTTTTTCCTTTCCTTCATTTATCTATTTGCTTTCTGTTTCCCAATTCCATTCTGATCGGTTTTCTTAGACTATCCCTGTAAAACTATGCCAAACATGAAGGTACATTTTTCCTCCATTTACCTGTACATGCTTGGAAATGCTGAATTGAAAGCCAGGTGGATAGAAAGAAGTTTGCTTGCTAATATTTCACTGGATTAACAGGATTAGAAAACTTTGAATAAATCAAATAGTTTCCATTTCACTATGTAGTTTAGAAGAATTCAGTAAGATAACTGTCTTCTCTTGATGTAATCCATCAGGCTAGATTTAGGTGTCTCAGCATTTATGCAAAATGAATGAAGTTCAAGCCACTGCCATTTTTCATTGAGGGATCTATTTTTTTTTAAATGTCAGTCAGTTTATTGTAACCCTGACAAAATAGCAAGTGAAGGCTTATGCATTTTACAAGCTTCATTAATCTGTAAGTTTCTTTTTACTTCAAATTTTACCTGTTGCTCAAATTCATAATGAAATAAATGATTTACAGTCCTGTTGGGAAGGCACTGAACATGTTGTCATTTAGGTGTATTGTGCTGCACTACAAAAGAATCTGACACATAACAGTGATGGGTAACTCAGCTTTTATTTCACTCGGAGTTAGAGCTGCATTCTTCAAAGGCACAAGCCCCACTAGACACAAAAAGGTGCTGAAGTTTTTTTTTTTATGTAGGCGAAAGCAATGCGAGGTTTTTAGGGCAGCACCGTATATGCCCTGGTGATCAATACCTTTGACAGGATTGAGTAAGGTTCGTTTTGATCACTTCCCCACTTTAGGCAAATGGGCACAGCAGGTTTCTCAGCAAATCTTTCCCAGTTCGTTGACATCGAAGCTGAAAGCTAAGACTGGATGATGACAGTGCTATTCAAGTCCATGGAAGGTTTATGCAAACTGGGTGAAGACTCTCTTCATATAAACATATGAGCACTTTTTGTACTAGAGCAAAACTCAAAGTGCTTAGCAGAGGCACAAACTATTTGTAGTTAAGATCAGCAACCAATGGGATTTACTGAGAAGCTACTATATTTGTATGACTAAAGTAAGTACTTGGGTATGTACATTCCAGCTAAAGTACATTCATTCTTTCATTCATATTTATTGAGAGCTTACTGTGTGCAGAGCACTGTACTATGTGCTTGGGAAGTACAAGTCGGCAACATATAGAGATGGTCAATGGGTTCACAGTCTAGAAGGGGGAGATGATCCCTGCCATCAAGGAGCTCATAATGTAACGAGGATAGCTAGATAGCCACAATGATTTACATTTAGAAGAAGAAGGAAAGCAACATGGTTTAATGGAAAGAACACAGGATTGGGAGTCAGGAGACCTAGGGTCTAGTTCTAGCTATGCCACTTTACCATGAGATCTTCAACAAGTCACTTCGTTCCTCTGTGCATCAGTTTCCTTATATAATAATGATGCCATTTATTAAGCGCTTACTATGTGCAAAACACTGTTCTAAGCGCTGGGGAGGTTACAAGGTAATCAGGTTGTCCCACGGGAGGCTCACAGTCTTAACCCCCATTTTACAGATGAGGGAACTGAGGCTCAGAGAAGTTAAGTGATGTGCCCAAGGTCACACAGCTGATGTGGGGGAGCTGGGATTAGAACCCACGACCTCTGACTCCCAAGCCCGGGCTCTTTTCGCTGAGACACGCTGCTTCGTGTAAAATGAGAATCAAATGTTTGTGCTCCACGGCTCTTAAGACGCTGAGCCCTGTGTGGGACTCAGTTTGTACTGAGTTATCTTGCATCTACCCCATGCTCAGTACACAATAAACCATTAGTAAATATCATAATCATTATTACAGTGCAACTGAGTTAGTAAGAATAAGGATAGATTGACAGGGGATAGTTAAGGGAATGAATAGGTAGAGGATACAGAGTAACATGTTCTTAAGTGCTAAAGGTAACTGGATGTATTTAAGTGTTAAAGCTGATGTTGGGATGCTACATCCTGGGGTAGTAGAGTTAGTGCTTAAATCCTGTGCTTAGAGAAGCAGCATGGCTCAGTGGAAAGAGCACGGGCTTGTGAATCATAGGTCATGGGTCCTACTTGTACTTCCCAAGCGCTTAGTACAGTGCTCGGCACACAGTAAGCACTCAATAAATACGATTGAATGAACGGATGAATGAATGAATGAATAATCCCGGCTCCGCCACTTGTCAGCTGTGTGACTTCGGGCAAATCACTTAACTTCTCTGGGCCTCAGTTACCTCATCTGTAAAATGGGGATTAAGACTGTGAGCCCCATGTAGGACAACCTTATTACCTTGTATGCCCCCCACTGCTTAGAACAGAGCTTGGCACATAGTAAGTGCTTAACAAATGTCATCATTATTATTATTAGTGTATCATACATATTTATTGAGCATTTACTATGTGCAGAGTGCTTACTAAGTGCTTGGGAGAGTACAATATAACCATGAATTGACACATTCGCTGCCCAGAACAAGCTTACAGTCTTGACAGTAATCAATCAATCGTATTTATTGAGCGCTTACTGTGTGCAGAGCACTGTACTAAGCGCTTGGGAAGTACTAGTTGGCAACATATAGAGACAGTCTCTACCCAACAGTGGGCTCACAGTCTAAAAGGGGGAGACAGAGAACAAAACCAAACATACTAACAAAATAAAATAGAATAGATATGTACAAGTAAAATAAATAAATAAATAGAGTAATAAATATGTACAAACATATATACATATATACAGGTGCTGTGGGGAAGGGAAGGAGGTAAGATGGGGGGGAGTCAGGATTAGGACAGGATGTAGGACAGTAGTCATTCATTCAATCATATTTATTGAGCACTTACTGTGTGCAAAGCACTGTACTAAGCACTTGGGAGAGTACACTATAACAGACACATTCACCGCCCACACCAAGCTAACAGTCTAGAGGGGAAGACAGAAATTAACATAAATAAATGAAATTACAGATATGCATATAAGTACTGAGGGGCTGGGAGGGGGGATTGATAAAGGAAGCAAGTCAGGACAATGCAGAAGGAAGTGGAAGAAGAGGAAAAGAGGGCTTAGAAGGTCCCTTGGAGAAGATATGCCTTCAATAAGGCTTTTAATGGGGGGAGAGTAATTGCTACTCAGATATGAAGAGGGAGGGTGTTTCAGGCCAGAAGAAGGATGTGGGTGAGAGGTTGGCTACAAGATAGTTGAGATCAAGGTACAGTGAGAAGGTTTAGCATTAGATGAGTGAAATGCGCAGGCTGGATTGTAGTAGGAGAGTAGTGAGGTGAGGTAGGAGGGGGCAAGGTGATTAAGTGCTTCAAAGCCTATGGTAAGGAGTTTCTGTTTGATACTGAGGTGGGTGAGCAACCACTGGAAGTTCTTGAGGAGTGGGGAAACGTGGCATGAAAAATATATTTGTAGAAAAATGATCCTGGCAGTAGAGCAAACTATGCACTGGAGTAGGGAGAGACAGGAGGCAGGAAGGTCAGCAAGGAGGCTGATGCAGTAATCAAGGCAGGACGGGATAAATGTTCGGAATGGGGGAGGAATTCCTAGAGGAAGTGGGATGTCATTGTCTCTGTTGCTGAATTGTACTTTCCAAGCACTTAGTACAGTACTCTGCACACAGTAAGCACTCAATAAATATAATTGCATGAATGAATGAAAGGAAAGCAACTGCAATGCTTCTTAAATTCTTCAGCTGGGTAGAGACAGCCAAGCAATGCTCTTATATCAGTCTCTAGACTGTAAGCTTGTTGGCAGGGAGTCTGTCTACCAATTCTGTTAATATTACACTCTTCTAAGTGCTTAGCATGGTGCTGTGTACACAGTAAGCACTGAATAAATACAAATAACTGATTGTCAGAAACTCCAGCATGCACAGACCTGTCTCTGAAAACTACGCTACTTTTTGGTATTCTCTCAAATAAGTTTGGAGTCTGCATGCTTCACAGTATATGAGGATTTGTATGATGCCCCTCGATAGAGGTACAGGCAAAGATCGGGGTATCTCAAGGAGTTGGGAGACAGTATCCAAGACCTCATCCCAACTCTTTGCCATCTCATGCCAGGAGGGAAAGCAGTGTGGACCAAAGAATGAACCAAGGCCTTGAGAGCCAGAGGATCTGGGTTCTAATCCCAGCTCTGCCACTTGCCCGCTATGGGACCTTGGGCAATTCACTTAACATCTCTGTGTCCCATTTTCCTCAACTGCAACAATGGGTATTCAATACCTGTCTTCCCTCATACTTAGAGTGTGAGCCCCATATGGGAGAGGGGCTTTATCAGCCTGATTGAATTGTATTTACCCCGTGCTTAGAACACTGTTTGATGCATAATAAGCACTTAACAAATACCATAAAAATAGGATGATGGCCAAGGGTGTCCTTGGGCTAACCAGGATAGGCTGACCTGCTCTGCATGATCTCTGGTTAGGCAGACTTCCCTGATAATCAATCAATCAATCAATCATATTTATTGAGCGCTTACTGTGTGTAGAGCACTGTACTAAGCACTTGGGAAGTACAAGTTGGCAACATATAGAGACAGTCCCTACCAAACAGTGGGCTCATAGTCTAAAAGGGGGAGACAGAGAACAAAACCAAACATACTAACAAAATAAAATAAGTAGAATAGATATGTACAAGTAAAATAGAGTAATAAATATGTACAAACATATGTACACATATACAGGTGCTGTGGGGAAGGGAAGGAGGTAAGATGAGGGGGATGGAGAGGGGGAGGAGGGGGAGAGGAAGGAAGGGGGTCAGTCTCTTTACTGTCCTTGTCTCTTCCAGCCATTTCAGCACTCTTAAAATCAAGCAGGCTGTATAAGAAGAATCAGTCTTAGTTCTTGAATATCTACTGCATTCAGAGCTATGCATTGGGATTTGTGACCTTTGAACGTTTGATATTCGCCCCACCCCAACACCACAGCACTATGTATATATCTTTAAATTATATGTTATAAATTACCCATTTATTTATACTAATGTCTGTCTCCTGCTCTAGACTCTCAGCTCATTATGGGCAGGGAACTTGTCTGCTAACTCTGTAGAATTGTTCTCTCCCAAGCACCTAATACAGTGCTCTGCATTCATTCGTTCAATTGTATTTATTGAGCTCCTACTGTGTGCAGAGCACTGTACTGAGCACTTAGGAAAGTACAATAAAACAATAAACAGTGACATTTCCTGCTTACAAGGAGCTCAAAGTCTAGAGTTGGGAAGAAAGATATCAATACAAATAAATAAGATTACAGATATATACATAAGTTCTATGGGGCTGGGAGTGGGGAAGAGCAAAGGGATATATAAAATTACAGATATGTACATAAGTGCTTTGGGACTGGGAGTGGGGAAGAGCAAAGGGATAAATAAAATTACAGATATGTACATAAGTGCTTTGGGGCTGGGAGGGGGGAAGAGCAAAGGGAGCAAGTCAGGGCAATGCAGAAGGGAGTGGGAGATGAGGGAAAGTAGGGATTAGTCTAGGAAGTCCTTTTGGAGGAGATGTGCTTTCAGTTAGGCTTTGTAATAGGGGAAAGTGGTTTTCTGTGGAGAGTGATTGTCAATCAGATTAGAGGGAGGGCATTCCAGGCCAGAGGCAGGATGTGGGCTAGGGGTCAGTGGAGAGGCAGGCAAGATTGAGGCAGCATGCAATAAATACCACTGACTGATTGATTCAGAGCTCTCTACAAGATAGGAACTTGGGAGAGTATATTAGAGGTGAAATACAGGATCCTCGTAGTAAATATTATGATGACAACTCCCAAACACCTACTACAGTACTGGGCACAGAGTAGGTCAATTAATCAAAAATCAGTCGTTTTTATTGAGCACTTACTGTGCACAGAGCACTGTATTAAGTATTCATTCTTTCAGTTGTATTTATTGAGTGCTTGCTGTGTGCAGAACACTGTACTAATCGCTTGGGAGAGTACAGTATAGCAATAAACAGACTCATTCCCTGCCTATAATGAGTTTACAGTCTAGAGGGGGAGACAGACATTAATATAAATAAATATATTGCAGATATGTATCTAAGTACTGTTGGGGTGGTAGGGGAAATGAATAAAGGGAGCAAGTCAGGGTGACGCAGATGGGAATGAGAGTGGATAGGAGGACTTAATCAGGGGAGTATAATATTAGTTACAATGAAATTGTAATTGTACAATTAGAGAAGCCACATGGCTTAGCGGAAAGAGCACAGATTTGGGAGTCAGAGGACCTGTGTTCTAATCCTAGCTCTGCCACTCATCTGCTATGTGACCATGGGCAAGTCACTTAGCTTCTCTGCGCCTTAGTTACCTCATTTTTAAAATGAGGCTTAACACTGTGAGCCCCCTGTGGGACAGGGACTGTCTGACCTGATTACCTAGTATCTTCCCCAGAGCTAAGTACAGTGCCTGGCACATAGTAAGCGCCTAACAAATACAGCACTTTTGGGGGAACAGCATGGCCCAGTGGATAGAACATGTGCCTGGGATTCAGAAGGTCATGGATTCTAATCCTGACTCCACTACCTTTCTGCTGTGTGACCTTGGGAGAGTCACTTATCTTCTCTGTGCCTTAGTTCTCTCATCTGTAAAATAGGGATTAAGACAGTGAGTTTTAAGTGGGACAGGGAGTGTGTCCAACCGATTATCTTGTATCTACCCCAGCGCTTAGAACAGTGCCTGACACATAGTAACAGCTTAACAAATACCATAATTACTAATAATTATTAATTATAATCACAGAGTTGGTAGATACATTTCCTGCCCAAAGGTTTTCAGTCTAGTGGGGGACACAGGCATTAATACAAAGAAATAAATTTTGGATATATACATAAGTGCTATGAGGCTGAGGGAGGGATGAATAAAGGGAGCGAGGGCAAAGGTAATGGAGAAGGGAGTGGCGGAAAAAGGAAATGAGGGCTTAGTTGGGGAAGGCCTCTTGGTGAAGATGTGGTTTTAATAAAGTGGAGAGAATGATCGTTTGATAGAGAAGCAGCGTGGGTCAGTGAAAAGAGCATGGGCTTTGGAGTCAGAGGTCATGGGTTCAAATTCCGGCTCCGCCAATTGTCAGCTGTGTGACTTTGGGCAAGTCACTTAACTTCTTTGTGCCTCAGCTACCTTCATTCATTCATTCAATCATATTTATTAAGCGCTTACTGTGTGCAGAGCACTGTACTAAGCACCTGGGAAGTACAAGTTTGTAACAAATAGAGACGGTCCCTACCAAACAGCGGGCTCACAGTCTAAAAGGGGGAGACAGACAACAAAACAAAACATATAAACCAAATAAAATAAATAGAATAAATATGTACAAGTAAAATAGAGTAATAAATATGTACAAACATATATACATATATACAGGTGCTGTGGGGAGGGGAAGGAGGTAAGGCGGGGGATGGGGAGGGGGAGTAGGGGGAGAGGAAGGAGGGGGCTCAGTCTGGGAAGGCCTCCTGGAGGAGGTGAGCTCTCAGTAGGGCCTTGAAGGGACGAAGAGAGCTAGCTTGGTGGATGTGTGGAGGGAGGGCATTCCAGGACAGGGGGATGAAGTGGGCCAGGGGTCGACGGTGGGACAGGCGAGAACGAGGCACGGTGAGGAGATTAGCGGCAGAGGAGTGGAGGGTGCGGGCTGGGCTGGAGAAGGAGAGAAGGGAGGGGAGGTAGGAGGGGGTGAGGGGATGGACAGCCTTGAAGCCGAGGGTGAGGAGTTTCTGCCTGATGCGTAGGTTGATTGGTAGCCACTAGAGATTTTTGAGGAGGGGAGTAACATGTCCAGACCGTTTCTGCACAAAGACGATCCGGGCAGCAGCGTGAAGTACCTCAGCTGTAAAATGGGGATGAAGACTGTGAGCCCTCCGTGGGACAACCTGATCACCTTGTAACCTGCCCAGTGCTTAGAACAGTGCTTTGCACATAGTAAGCACAATAAATGCTATTATTATTATTATTATTATATGAAGAGGGAAGGCGTTCCAGGCTAGAGGCAGGGGGTGGGTCTGCCGTGCCTGGTGCTCAGTAGATATTTGTCTTGTTGAGTTGTCTCTGACCCATACCGATGTTGTGGACACATCTCTCCTAGAACAGCCCACCTTAAGATTGAAATTCATTCATTCAATAGTATTTATTGAGCACTTACTGTGTGCAGATCACTGTACTAAGCACTTGGGAAATGGATTCATCCTGCTCAATCCCTGAGATCTGTTCAGAGTGATGACCAGAGTCATTAATACCAGAGGAGGTTCCAGGGCAAAGACTTCCTCCCCCAGGAAGATTTGAGGGGGACACTAGCCTCAACTGGGAAGCAGAGATCAAAGTCTGGAAGCCGTGATTTTTCCAGTCATAAAGGAGTCCCTTAGAGCATCTGACTGTCATCTCAATTACCCCGAGCACATTTACACTTCCTCCCCACTCCCACCCCAATCCCCACACTTTCCAATCCTGTTTTCAAACAAACATGGACCTGGACTGAGCTTTCAGATAACCTGAGTGCCGCAGAAGAAAACTGACTGGATTCAAGCCACCAATCCCCAAACCAGAAGAAGGCATCAATATTTCTCATCCCTCTGTCATATTTTGTTTGGCTCCCTTTGGTGCCTGTTCTAATGTCTTTTCTGAAAATCCAAGGCATTCACTGAATGTATCAGGGTTCTTGTCTAGCCTCAAAAAGTATATGTTTGAAGGTCATGAGCACAATCTACATTGGCTCGCTGAACCCAATTTAAATGCTTGTTTTGCAATGTAACCTGACAGTTAACTTTATCTACTTGGTCTGTTTTATGCTAGATGAAGCAGAGAGCAACATTAATGTGTCAGTGGGAGAGTTCACACTAGGTATAAAAATCACCAGAGCTATCATAGAACCAAAGCGGATGAACTCTTTGAAGAACTATAATTAATGTGGTGTTTCAGCCCCTATTTATGTTAAGTGTAACTTAGGGTGATAGCAGGGCTGTTGGGTTTCTGATAGAGAAGTCAGGTTTTGTTGGGTTTCAGGTTTTGTAGGACAAGGCTAGAAATTTCATTTGAAACTTCGAGTCAGGAGCCTTTGACTAGCCAGAAGTAACCAAAGGGATTTCATCTAGACATGAAAATACGGCAGCTCACAAGGAGAAAACCTGTACTAAATACAATGCAAATTATATATGGAATTAACACCCTCTTCAGTCAAACCCTCATAAACAAGACTCCCTTTTCTTGCAGGCGCCTGTTGGCAGAAGCCCTAGCTACCCTTCCTTGGGGCAGTTAGCAACTGATCCTTCTCAATTTCCTATAGAAAAAATCCACTCCGAAACTTAAAAACTCTTTAAAGGTATGAGATAATTTAAAGCTGATTTTTTCCTGCAATATTATAGAACAAATTTAATTAATTCTAGAGAGTTTAAAAAAAGGAATGATGATTTTTTTTGGTATGTGTGCGTGTGTGTGTCTTAGGAATGCTAAGCTGTACAAAAGCTTGGGGCTTTGTTTTTAGCCTGTCATTCTAAAGGAGGTGAGGATGGATTATAATTGCACTGCGGGTCCGGAACAGAGGACCCCTGTAGGTAGAGCAGGCCTTTCAATCTTCTGATCAACGGAGCTGAAACAAAAAATGCAGGAAGGCTGGGTTCCCACGTTCTTTGACGGTTTCCTGCTGCAGAGAGCGTCCTTTTAAACCTCCCCTATGCTCTCATTATGCTGGTGAAATAATAAATAATTTGCCTCTTCCACACTTTGATAATGGATGCCTAGATATTATTTGGGGCCTTCCAGTAACCTTAATCCAGCTGACACTAATAAACTGATGGAGTTGGCATTCTTGGGAAGCAATTATTTTGGGGGAAGACAATGGCCATCAAAAAAGTCCTTAATGGGCTGCGGCCGACTGGGGTCATCTCAGATTTTCAATTTGCCTCAACTCATGATATCTAGGGAAAAACTAGAACTGACTTCTCCTGCTCAGTTACGAATATTCAATCCTACCATTGCCAGGCCTGGCAAAAAATGAATGTGGTTTAATCAAGTGGGTGTCATAGCCTAATAATAAAAATAATAATAATAATAATAATGGCATTTGTTAAGCACTTACTATGTGCAAAGCACTGTTCTAAGCACTGGGGGGATACAAGGTGATCAGGTTGTCCCAAGGGGGGCTCACAGTCATCATCCCCATTTTACAGATGAGGTAACTCAGGCTCTGAGAAGTTAAGTGACTTTCCCAAGGTCACACAGCAGACACGTAGTGGAGCCAGGATTCGAACCCATGACCTCTGACTCCAAAGCCCATGCTCTTTCCACTGAGTCACGTTGCCTCTAATGGAGAAACCATGGGCTATTCTATTTATTTTATTTTGTTAGTATGTTTGGTTTTGTTCTCTGTCTCCCCCTTTTAGACTATGAGCCCACTGTTGGGTAGGGACTGTCTCTATGTGTTGCCAATTTGTACTTCCCAAGCGCTTAGTACAGTGCTGTGCACATAGTAAGCGCTCAATAAATACGATTGATGATGATGATGATGAGAAGGACTTGGGTTCTAATTCTGGCTCTGCCAATTTCTTGCTTTGTGACCTTGGGGAGTAATTTAAGTTCTCTGTGCCTCCATATCCTCAACTACAAAATGGGGATCTCTGTCCTCCCTTCTGCTTATGCTGTGAGCCCCACGTGGGACAGGAACTCTGTCTGATCTAATGAGTTTATATCTTCCCCAGTGCTTGAAACAGTGTTTGACCCCTTGTAAGTGCTTAACAAATACTACAAAAAAATAGGGGGTATAACGGAGCCTGCAATTATCAATGCTATAGTGGTAAGGGTGGGCATGGAGAAGCAAAATTTCATAAATAACGCAACTAATGAAGGAATAATAAGAAACATTTCTTTAGGGGTTATTCTCAACCCGACAAGGACCAGTTCTTTGGTTTAAGAATGCCGGTACCGTGATGAAATGGTTGCAAAACTAATGGTCAGTCACCAGGAAATTAACTGTGAATCAGGATGTAGAATCCTGCACCTTCAATAATCTATGTTGATCCAGAAACTATAACTTCCAGAATTTTCAAATGATTGTTCTCCCACGGAGGCTTTGTTAAAGAGGAGCTTTTCTAGATATTGGACTTTTCCAAACATCAATTGCTCATGCTAAACTCAGTGCTACATTCCCAGCCAGTTATTCTGTTTTCATGGCATTTATTAAGCTCTTACTAGGTACCAGGCACAGTACTAAGTGCGGGGGTAGATACAAGATTCCAACAACCAAGAGTGGAAGCAAGACTGATCTCTCTTCTCAGTGTGAGGCATTCCCTTCCCTCCAGGCTCCATCTGATTTTTACTGTTTTTAGAGAGGGTTGGGAGTCTATTGGCCCACTGTTGGGTAGGGACCATCTCTATGTGTTGCCAACTTGTACTTCTCAAGCGCTTAGTACAGTGCTCTGCACACAGTAAGCACTCAATAAATACGATTGAATGAATGAATGAAGCCTTACCACTTGCGGAGATGTCCAAATGTTTTGGTCTTTCTTTCCTGCTAGACTGTAAACTCCTCAAAGACAGCGATCAGGTTCTCTAACTCTATTGTACTCCACCAATTGCTTAGTATAGACCTCTGCACAAAGTAAAGTCTCAATAGATACTATTGACTGTATCTCACCTACTGAAGAGGAAGTATCTGTCAATTAATTAATTATGGTATTTAAGTGTGCACTATGTGTCAAACTGGTCTAAACCCTGGGGTAGATTCAAGTTAATCAAGTTGGACACAATTCCTGACCCGCATGGGGGGCTCACAGTCTAAGTAGGAGAGCAGGTATTCCTCAATTTACAGATGAGGAAACTGAGGAACAGAGAAAGTGACTTGCCCAAGATCGCAGAGAAGTGGTAAAGCAGAGATTAGCACTCAGGTCCTCCGACTCCCAGGCCATCTACTTCTTTAATTGATTCATCCACAATCAGTCGTGTTTATTGTTTGCCTTGTGTCAAGAGTATCGTACTAAGACCTTGGAAGATTATAGCAGAGTTCAAGGGGTTAGAAATCTAGTGAAGAAAACAACCTTCCCAGACTCAGCCCTTCATTTCTCCTATCTCCTCACTACTCTACTTCGACTCTGCACTTGGCTGTGTTCTCACCCCATTCCCACAATACTTATGTAAGTATTCTTATATTCTACTATTTCCCCTATCCCTAACCTATTTTAACGTCTATACCCCACCTCCCATAGACTTACATAGCAGACACAACCCAAGAAAATACCCTGTATTTGACAGCATGGCCTACTGGAAAGAGCATAGGCCTGGGTGTCAGAGGACCTGGGTTCTAATCCTGACTCCCCTACTTGTCCGCTGGGTAACCTTGGATAAGTCATTTAATTTCTCCATTCATTCATTCATTCAATCGTATTTATTGAGTGCTTACCGTGTGCAGAGCACTGTACTAAGTGCTTGGGAAGTACAAGCTGGCAACATATAGAGACGGTCCCTACCCAACAGCGGGCTCACAGTCTAGAAGCTGGAGACAGACAACAAAACAAAACATATAAACCAAATTAAATAAATAGAATAAATATGTAAAAGTAAAATAAATAAATAGTGTAATAAATATGTACAAATGTATACATATACACAGGTGCTGTGGGGAGGGGAAGGAGGTAAGGGGGGGAGGAAGGGGAGAGGAAGGAGGGGGCTCAGTCTGGGAAGGCCTCCTGGAGGAGGTGAGATCTCAGTAGGGCTTTGAAGGGAGGAAGATCTCTATGCCTCATTTACCCCAACTGTAAAATGGGGATTAAAACGGTGAGCCTCATATGGATCATGGACTGTACCCAACCTCATTATCTTGCATCTACCACTACACTTAGTACAGTACTTGGTAAAAAGTAAGCGCTTAACAAATACCATTGAAAAAACAAAGGTGCTGAGAACCTATGAGTAACTCTGAACACCAGTTGCCACTGCTTTGTGTCTGGATATGTTTTCTTGAAAAAGATACTACAGTAGTCTTTCCTAAGCAGTTAACCACACAAAGCAGTTCTTATACTTTAGCCCTAAATGCTAAGATTCTCTGAAGAAACATTGTTGGCTAATCAATTAATTGATGGTATAGACTGTGTGCTTCTTGTGGGCAGGGAACTTGTCTACCAACTCTGTTGTACTGTATTCTCCCAAGAGCTTAGTATTGATCCTTTTAATATTATACAGGAAGCAGCATGGCTCAGTGGAAAGAGCACGGGCTTTGGAGTCAGAGGTCATGGGTTCAAATCCCGGCTCCGCCACATGTCTGCTGTGTGACCTTAGGCAAGTCACTTAACTTCTCTGAGCCTCAGTTACCTCATCTGCAAAATGGGGATTAAGACTGTGAGCCCCAAGTGGGACAACCTGATCACCTTGTATCCCCCCCAGCGCTTAGAACAGTGCTTTGCACATAGTAAGCGCTTAACAAATGCCATTATTATTACTATGATACTGGTCCTTCTACAATCCTGATTAGAATAGGCTCAGAGACACCAAGTCTATTGAACTGTACTCTCCCAAGCACTGCAAATAGTAAGTGTTTAAAAAGGATCATTGATTGATTAGAATAGACTAAACTGATTAGCCTTGACATTCCTGTGGGTGTCAGCATGCTAGGGATGATGGAGAATGACAGACAAGCCTCAGCCCTGAAGATTCAGCACCAAGATTCTGTACAGTGGTATTGATAATACTATTTTTATGGTATTTGTTAAGCACTTACTATGTGCTAAACACTGTACTAATTGCTGGGATATATACAATATCCAGTTGGACACAGTCCATGTCCTACATGGGGCTCACAGCCTGAATCGCCATTTTACAGATGAGGCAACTGAGGCACAGAGAAGTGAAGAGACTTGCCCAAGGTCACACAGCACACAAGTGGCAGAATCAAGATTAGAACCCAGGCCTCGAAGAAAGAAAAATGAACACACATGCAGGATAAGGAAAGCTAGATGTGTTACAAGTATATACTTCACTCTACTGCCTTGCTCATCATCTTCAAATATCAAATCATTCTCCTCCTTTTAAACTTCCGATAGTTACTTGCTTTCCTCCTGAGGAATGGCTCCAGGACTCTGTCCCAGCTTTTTCCTTCATTGTATATCTCCTCTCTTCCTCTGCAACTCCCTCAATTAATCCATCAATTAATGACATTTATTGAACACTTATTGTGTGCAGGGCACTGTACTAAGCCCCAGGGAGAGTACAGTATAAAAGAGGTGATAGTCATGTACCCTGCCCACAAGGAGCTTACCCTTGCTCCTCATAAGCTGAAGTCAGAAGGTCATGGGTTCTAATTCCAGCTCTGCCACGGGTCTTCTGTGTGACCTTGGGCAAGTCACTTCACTTCTCTGGGCCTCAGTTACCTCATCTGTAAAATGGGGATTGAGACTATAAACCCCATTTAGGACAGGGACTGTGTCCAACCCGATTTGCTTGTAACCATCCCAGTGCTTAGTACAGTTCCTGACACTTAATAAATGCTTAACAAATACCATAATTATTATTATTGTTTAAAAGTGCTGGGGTAGTTACAAGCTAATCAGGTTGGACACAGTCCCTGTCCCATGTGGGACGGTCTTAATCCCCATTTTGCAGATGAGGTAACTGAGGCACAGAAAATTGATGGGACTTGGCCAAGATCACACAGCAGACACATGGTGAAGCCAGGATTAGAACCCATGAGATTCTGAGTCTGAGGCCCTGGCCCTATCCATTAGGCCACACTGCTTCATTTCAAAGATATGTGTCCAGCACTTAGAACAGTGCTTTGCACATAGTAAGCGCTTAACAAATACCATCATTATATGTGCATACACTCCAACATCCTCACATATACAGTCACCCTTAGTATGAATCTTCTCTCATTACTCATTTTCTTCCATAATTTTATTTCTTCTATACTCTTTGTTCTTTGTTCTATACTGGTCTATACTCCAGCTGTTACTATTTGTACCTGTCTTTCCTTCTGCTCCCTTTACCGTGTACAATTCTATATTCTCTGTGAGATTGAAAGTTTTTCAAAGCATTTTCCCAGTGGAGTCGCCTTCCTGTAGCATCAGTATAGAATAGACATAGCTATCATATATCTTCATATATGTGCAGTTATTCTTCGCATTTGAAGACACCTCTGATACCAATTGTGGTGTATGTAATAATAATAAAAATAATGATGGTATTTAATAATAATGATGGCATTTATTAAGCACTTACTATGTGCAAAGCACTGTTCTAAGTGCTGGGGGGGTTACAAGGTGATCAGGTTGTCCCATGGGGGGCTCACAGTCTTAATCTCCATTTTACAGATGAGGTAACTGAGGCATAGAGAAGTTAAGTGACTTGCCCAAAGTCACACAGCTGACAGTTGGCAGAGCCGGGATTTGAACCCATGATCTCTGACTCCAAAGCCCGTGCTCTTTCCACTGAGCCATTAAGCGCCTACTATGTGCCAGGCACTATTCTAAGCTCTGGGGTAGATACAATATAATTGGGTTGGGACAGTCCCTGTCCCACCAGGGCTCACATTCTTAATCCTCATTTTCAGATGAAGGAACTGAGGCACAGAGAACATAAGTGTCTTTCCCAAGGTCACACAGCAGAAAAGTGATGGAACCCATGACCTTCTGATTCCCAGGCCTGTGCTGTGTCCACTAGTCCATGATGTAGTAGAAAAGGCCACTGTGGGATATGCACGCAATACAATGTTCTGCACACAGTAAGCACTCAAGAAATATGATTGATTAATTGATTGGGTGGGATCCATGGTCCTGCCCACAGTGTGCCTGAAAAAAGGTTATTCCTTTGTGTGTCATTTTGGTTCATGTTTCCAGGCCCTGGCAGTACCTTTTTTTGTGCTTCCTTACCCTCTAGACGGTGAGTTCATTGTGGTCAGGGATTGTCTCTCTTTATTGCTGTATTGTACTTTCCCAAGCGCTTAGTTCAGTGCCCTGCACACAGTAAGCACTCAATAAACATGATTGAATGAATGAATGAATTTCTTGTTCCTTACGAAGCTCTTTCTCAAAAAGAACCCCTCTTTTCGTGCACTATTCTAATCTATCCTCACCCAGTTTTCAGGTAGATTGCAGAATGGTCTGAGGCTTTGTGTTACCATGTCCTTAAAACAATTCCTCTGTCCGCCTTCTGTTTCCCAATTTCAGCTCTCCATACAGCAATAATCTGAGTAGCCTGCTGTCACTTATTCTCGTCTCAAATCCCACGCAGTATAGCTGCATTAAAATGAAGATAGCTTCACCGTTAGGGAACTGACTACATTCCAGAACTTCATTGTTCATGTCATTTGATATCGAATATGGCCTGTATATGACCTGCTGGAACTGCTGAAGGAGCTGGATTTGGGTCCAGATCTCCTAGCTGTGGAGAAGGTTGGAAGGCACTCTAGCTCTGTAGAACTTTCATTTGGTTTGCTGCTTCACTCTGTTAATAGTCTCTCGAATGATTTGCTAGTCTTTTTTATGAAGTTTTCTTCTTCCATGTCTATCACTTTGTGATCAATGTGCTGCTTACGATTGAATACGATTGATGATGATGATGATGCTTAGGTAACAGAATTTGGTCACAGCTTTGAGCTCTGTGTTGAAAATATGAATTTTGAATTTAATAATAAAAATAACAACAATAATGATGGCATTTATTAAGCACTTACTATGTGCAAAGCACTGTTCTAAGTGCTGGGCAGGTTACAAGCTGATCAGGTTCTCCCACGGTGGGGCTCACAGTCTTAATCCCCATTTTACAGATGAGGTAACTGAGTCACAGAGAAGCTAAGTGACCTACCCAAAGTCACACAGCTGGCAGAGCCGGGATTTGAACCCATGACCTCTGACTCCAAAGCCAGTGCTCTTTCCACTGAGCCACTCTGCTTCTCAAATAATGATGGCATTTATTAAGCTCTTAATATGTGCAAAGCACTGTTCTAAGCACTGGGGAGGTTACAAGCCCACGGGGGGTTCACAGTCTTAATCCCCACTTTACAGATGAGGTAACTGAGGCCCAGAGAAGTTAAGTGACTTGCCCAAAGTCACACAGCTGACAATTAGCGGAGCCAGAATTCGAACCCATAACCTCTGACTCCAAAGCCCGTGCTCTTTCCACTGAGCCATGCTGCTTTGACGTAAGCAGGATTTAGACTGTAAGCTCATTATGGGCAAGGAATATGTCTGTTATATTGTTATGTTGTACTCTCCTAAGCATTTACTACAGTGCCCTGTACCCAATAAGTGCTCAATAAATATGATAGATCAATGTATGCATGGCTTTCCTAGTGTAGGCTGATACATCAATTTATTTTTTTTAAGGTTTATCATTAGGCCGAGACATCTGGTTGATTTGGTGAAGCTGTTTACAATCATTTGCATGTCTTCTTAAGTGTGTGCTTCTAGGGGAAAGTCATTTGCATAAACTAATTATCAAATGGCTGTTTCTAGGACTTTGGACGATACTTGAAATCTTTGAGATAACATCAATAAATGTTATTGAATGAGTGTATTAAGGGCTGCAGAAAAACATGCAGAGACCATACTCAACCATACTTGACCAGCAGCTAATATAGAGTTGTTATGGAAAAAACTAATGAGGTGCTAGTGGGTATTATCCAGGGTGACCTCTTTGCATCACAACTTAATTCTTCTGCTTTTCAAATGTGAAACCCTCATTGGAGTTCATTAATAGGTTTGGTCTGCGCACTTAAAAAGGTGTCACCCAGAGCAGAATGAAAAAGATGATTTAAAGAGATGAAAAATAGGAAGACTGAAGGAACTGGTGAGGTTCTCTTAATGAAGAAAAGGCTAAAGTACGGTGCTCTGCACACAGTAAGCATTCAATTAAGCACTCAGATACTGATTGATTAAATGATAGCTATCTGATTTAGTGTAGATAAAGAGTTTTTATGCCACAAATGCATAGTAGTAGGGAAGCAGTGTGGTCTAGTGGAATGAGCACATGCCTGGGATTGAGAGGACCTGGATTTTAATTCTGCTTGGCCACTTGTCTGCTTTGTGGCCTTGGGTAAGTCACTTAACTTTACTATGTCTCAGTTTCTTCAGATGGAAACTGTGTTTCTTCAAGTGTAAAATTGGTTTCCTCAACTGTAAAAGGGATTGTTTCTATTTGTTGCTGAATTGTACTTTCCAAGCACTTAGTACAGTGCTCTACACACAGTAAGCACTCAATAAATATGATTGAATGAGTGAATGAATGAATTCAATACCTATTCTCCCTACTACTTATACTGTGAGCAACGTGTGGGTCGCAGACTATGTCTGAACTGGTAATCTTGTATCTTCCCCAGCATTCAGTACAATGCCCGACCCATAGGTGATAAACAAATACCATCATCATTATTATTAGTTCTCCATGTCCACTGAGGACCAAACAAGGGGATATGGACTTAAATTAAAAAGAGTTACTGGGCCGTATCTTACAAGAAAGAACTTCCTGCCTCTCCAGATGATAAACTCCTGGTGAGATTGTGACATGATTATCCTTAGATTAGGAAAGGAAGTGGAAACGATGTATTTTAGATAGATTAGTCATTTTATCTGCCTGGAATCAGGGAGCTGACTCAGATTGTCTCTGGAAATTCCTTCCACTTCTTCAATCCCATGAGTCTATGAATAGTCTGGGTAAAATATCCTTAATCAATTAATCAATCAATGGCATTTATTGAACACTTACTATGTGGAGTGCATTATGCTAAGCCTTTATTATCCATCAGGAGGTGTTTGGGAAAGTACTGTAGGATGGAGTTGGTAGGCACAAGGAGCTCACAGTCTACAGAAGGATACAGACATGAAAATTGATTAGGGATAGGGGAAATAATAGAGTATAGAATACTTATGAAGCTTTGTCGGGTTTGAGTAAACATCAGAGGGCTTAAGGAATATACAGCCAAGTCAATTCAGTCCCGTACTGAGCCCCCTTTTTCCTCTCCTCCTCCCCATCCCCCCAGCCCTACCTCCTTCCCCTCCCCACAGCACCTGTATATATGTTTGTACAGATCTATTACTCTATTTTATTTGTACATATTTACTATTCTATTTATTTTGTTAATGATGTGCATTTAGCTTTAATTCTATTTGTTCTGACGACTTGACACCTGTCCATATGTTTTGTTTTGTTCTCTGTCTCCCCCTTCTAGACTGTGAGCCCGTTGTTGGGTAGGGACCGTCTCTGTATGTTGCCAACTTGTACTTCCCAAGCGCTTAGTACAGTGCTCTGCACACAGTAAGCTCTCAATAAATACGATTGAATGAATGAATGAACTGGAAGTTCACTGTGGGCAGGGAATGTGCCTACTAATTGTGCTGTAGTGTATTCTCCCAAGCACTTAGTAGAGTGCTCTGTACACAATAAGCACTCATTGAATAGCATTGTTTGATGCAGAGGGGTTGAGGTTTTGAGGGAAATTAAAGGCTTAGTCTGAGAAGGCCTCTTGGTGGAGATATAGTTTTAGGGGGATTTTGAAGGTGGGGAGTGTGGTTGATTGTTGGATATGAAGCCGGGAAGAATTCCAGGCCTGAGAGAGAATGTGGGCAAGGGGCAGCGGCAGGATAGATGAGGTAGGGGTACAGAGAGTAGGATGATGTTAGAGGAGACAGGTTTGTGGGCCTGGGTTGTAGTAGGAGATCAGCAAGATTAGGTAGGACGGAGAGAGTAGATTGAGTACCTCAAAGTCAGTGTTAAAGAGTTTCTTTTAGATGCAGAGGAGGATGGGCAACCAATGGAGGTTTCTGGGTCAGAGAATCTGGGTTCCAGTCCCAGTGCTGCCCCTGGCCTATTATTTTATTCTATTTATTTTATTGATGATGTGCATATATCTATAATTCTATTTATTTATATTGATGTTCTTGATACCTGTTTGCTTGTTTTGTTGTCTGTCTCCCCCCCTTCTAGGCTGTGAGCCCTTTGTTGGGTAGGGATTGTCTTTGCTGCTGAATTGTACTTTTCAAGTGCTTAGTACAGTACTCTACACACAGTAAGTGCTCAATAAAAATGATTGAATGACTTTGGGCAAATAACCCAATACCTTAGGAGAGACGTTGGGAGGACAATGTGAGATTAGCTTTGGAAATTAGGGATATGTCATTATAAGGTGTGGAGATATACAGAAAGAACAGTTTTGCAGACAGATGATCCAGGCATAAAATAATGGAAGTATGGACTGAAGAGGGGAGATAGAGGATGCAGGAAGGTCGGAGAGGAGGCCAATGCTGGTAATCAAGGTGAGAAAGAGGAGTGCTTGGATCAGTGTGGTAGTACCCTGGATGGCAAATTCTAGAAATGTTGCGAAGGGAGACCCAACAAGATTTGGTGACAGATTAAATGTGTGGGTTGAATGAAATGAATAGAGGATAATGCCCAGGTTAAGGGTTTGCAAGACAGGGAGGAAGGTGGAGCGGCCTACAGCAATAGGAAAGTGAGGGGGTGTCAGATGGAGACTAGTGCCTTGAACTGTCTATAATTATTTCCATTTTTTTCAAAATATTATAAATATTTCCGTATTATGTCCATACTAACATTTCCATTTTTTTCCAAACTTTTAGACTTCCATTTAGTCAATCAGTCAATCATATTTACTGAGCACTGACTGTGTGCAGAGCACTGTACTGAGAACTTGGGAGATTACAATACAACAAACTTGGCAGGCACTTTCCCTGCCCACACCCTGCTTAGAGTCTAGAGGGCCGAGCTTACAGTCTATAGTGTGTCCACGGTGCCCATTATAGTATTCTGTTCCCAGTGGGATTCAACAGTCCCAACAGTTAAATGGAAAAACCCCAATTCAGGATTCCCTCAAAGAGAATATAACATGTCCAGGGAGGAAGGCAACTCATTCCTTTATTCAACAGGAATTATTGGACACAAATAACATTAGCTACTGTGGCATTTGTTAAATGCTGACTGTACCAAGCTTTGTTCTAAGCTCTAGAGCAGATGCAAGATTGTCAGGTTGGACATATTCCCTCTCCCACATGGGGCTCAGAGTCTAAGTAGGAGGGAGTAGGATTCAATTCCCATTTTAGAAATGAGGCAACTGAGGCACAGAGAAGTTAAGGGACTTGTTCAAGGTACCACAGCAGACAAATGGCAAACTAGGATTAGAACCCCAGACCCCTGAATTCCAGGTCTGTGCCCTTTCCACTAGGCCACTTTCCCTCTCTCTCCCATCGTAAAAAAACCCTCCCTCGATCCCACAGCACCCTCCAGTTATCGCCCGTCTCCCTCCTACCCTTTCTTTCCAAACTCCTGGAGTAAGTAATCTACACTTGCTGCCTTGAATTCCTCTCCTCCAACTGTCCCCTGGACCCCCTCCAATCTGGCTTCTGTCCCCTCCACACCAGTGAAACTGCCCTCTCAAAGGTCACCAATGACCTCTTTCTTGCCAAGTCCAACGGCTCCTATTCTATCCTAATCCTGCTCAACCTCTCAGCTGCCTTCAACACTGTTGACCATTCTCTTATCCTCAACATGTTATCCTACCTTGGTTTCACTGACTCTGTCCTCTCCTGATTCTCCTCTTATCTCTCTGGCTGTTCATTCTCTATCTCCTTCTTGGGCTCCTCCTCCCCCTCCCATCCCCTAACTGTAGGGGTTCCCCAAGGGTCAGTTCTTGATTCCCTTCTCCATCTATACTCACTCCATTAGTGAACTCAATTCACTCCCACAGCTTCAGCTATCATCTCTATGTGGATGGTACCCAAATCTACATCCCCTCCCCTATTCTCACTCCCTCCCTCCAGGCTCTCATCTCCTCCTGCCTTCAGGACACCTCCACCTGGATATCCTCCTGCCACCTAAAACTCAATATGTCCAAGACTGATCTCCTTATCTTCCCTCCCAAACCCTGTCCTCTCCCTGACTTTCCCATCACTGTGGATGGCACTAACATCTTTCCCATCTCACAAGCCCACAACCTTGGTGTCATCCTTGACTCCATCCTTTCATTCTCCCCACATATCCAATCCATTTCCAAAACCTGCCAGTCTCACCTTCACAACATCACCAAGATCTGCCCTTTCCTCTCCATCCAAACCACTACCTTGTTAGTACAATCACTCATCATACCCAGACTAGATTACTGTATCAGCATCCTTTCTGATCTCCCATCCTCCTGTCTCTCCCCACTTCAGTCTATACTTCACTCTGCTGCCCAGATTATCTTTGTACAGAAACGCTCTGGGCATGTCACTCCCCTCCTCAAAAATCTCCAGTGGTTGTCTGTCAACCTACGAATCAAGCAAAAACTCTTCACTCTCAGTTTCGAGGCTGTCCATCACCTCACCCCTTCTTACCTCACGCCCCTTCTCTCCTTCTACAGCCCAGCCCACATACTCCACTCCTTTGGTGCTAACATCCTCACTGGGCCTCGTTCTTGACTGTCCCTCCATTGACCCCTGGCCCACGTCCTACCTCTGACCTGTAATGCCCTCCCTTCACATATCCACCAAGCTAGCACACTTCCCCCCTCCAAAGCCCTACTGAAAGCTCACCTCCTCCAGGAGGCCTTCCCAGACTGACCCCCCTTTTCCTCTGCTCCTCCTCCCTTCCCCATCACCCCCACTTTCTTCCTCTGTTCTACTCCCCTCCCCACTCCACAGCACTTGTGTATATTTGTACATATTTATCATTCTATTTATTTTGTTAATGATGTGTATGTATCTATTATTCTATTTATTTATAGTGATGCTATTGATGCCTGTTTACTTGTTTTGTTGTCTGTCTCCCCCCTTCTAGGCTGTGAGCCCATTGTTCAATAGGGATTGTCTCTACCTGTCACTGAACTGTTCTTTCCAAGTGCTTAGTACAGTGCTCTGCACACAATAATGACTCAATAAGTATGATTGAATGAATGAATGAGCCTTGGCCTCCAATTTGCAGACTCCTAACCTTGAACTGGAGAGAGTGACAAAATATTTATATTCTAAGTTCATGGATGGGAGTCTTTGCAAATTGCCTGTTTCAAGCTATGCTACACTGCCTTTTCTAAGCATTATTTTGAGAATGATGTTACCTTTAAGAAACATGTGATTTGAGGAATATTTTCTTCAAAGTTTTGTTTATTTTGCACTGGACAGATTCTGCTGCTGACCCCAGAAACCAAAATATGTGTTTGCTTTGGGTAAATACACTTTAAAAAAGCATTAGTGTTTAGCTGCTCTGAATGGTCAGGTCGGAGCCATGTACTTTGAGAAAGGAAGAAATTTCTAGGTCAAGGCCGAATAGAAAAAACACAAACTAGCTTACAAAGAAAACCAATGTTATCTTTCTGGGTAGCTCCAGAAATAGGTTTTTAGTGTTAATCTCTAAGGTATTTCAATGTGATGCAGCAGCTTTGAGGGCTCATAATGCCCACTGGTATTCATTTGATGTTTTGTAGTATGTATGTGGAGTTTCTCTTGTAGAATATCAGCACTGGTGGGAAACTTTTACCTATGGATGCATGCGTTGAAAAGGTCAATGTCTGAATGACAATCCTAGCCACATCGTGGACTTACAAAGATTGTGCTTTGACGTGTTGTCATAGTTGGAATTTTTTTTTTCCTTTCAGGACTTGGCCTTGCTTAAGTTTTCCTTCAGAAAGAAAAAAACAACAAAGAAAGTCTCTATTTAAGTTAAATGGTATGCCCAGAAATTTTCTGGAACAGTATTTCTGTATTCAGAAGGGTCCTTTGTTTATGAATATCATATCAAAGACCCAAAATGAAACACAAGAGAACTACAGTAATGTACAGCAGCTCTTTAAAACAAAGTTGAATGCCTTTGCTTCCAAAGCAATATCCTATCAGTCTGGTGCAACTTCACAGGCACAAGGTTGAAAATGAAGATTATAAATTCAGAAATGAATAATGATGCCAAGATTTACAGTGTATCTCATTTAAAAGAGAAAGCAAAGTACCTTCAGTTCCATGAAAAGTTTCTATGTTCAAAGTAACCTCTCAAAGACATTGAGGTGTATTTGGTTGAAACCAGAAAAAAGAGATTTCATGAAGAATCTGTTCTTCTGAGCATGCACATAACTGTGGTGGCTAAGGATATTGGTTCAACTGTGAGAAAGAATAATGGAACATAAGGAATGAAGTGGCTGGTTCTGTCTGAACAAGTTTTGGTGAATGGAAAGAAATAGAACCACAGGTAGATATAAGAACATTCAGGACTGTACAAGAACTAAATAGTCATTCACCAAATAACCCATCTACTTGAAGTGTTTGTAACTGAATTTTAATCACAAGATTAAAGTATTTATGATTAATTATTACATTTAAGGGCTCACTTTGTTCCAAGCACTGCTAATAACAAAAGCTGTTCAAGGTGAAAGAATGGTTTATTAGTCATGGTTTTTATTAGACTGGACTACTTTGGAATATAAGCTCATTGTGGGCAGGGAATGTGTCTATTTATTATTATATTGTACTCTTCCAGAGTGCTCTGTACACAGTAAGCACTCAATAAGTGCAATTGAATGAATCAATATTAAGGAATTTATTAAGAGATAGTAAGGTCTAGTGAACAGGGCATGGGAAATGGGAGCCAGGAGACCCAAGATCTTATTCCAGTTCTGCCACCGGCCTGCTGTGTGGCTTTGACTTCTTAACTTCTCTAAGTCTTACTATCCTTACCTGTAAATGATTCATGACTCTACCTCACAGGGAATGTTTTGAGGATAAAATGAAAGAATTGATGTGAAAGTGCTTTAGAAAAACAAAAGCACTCTACAACTACAAGCTAGCATTAGCATAATAATAATAATATTTAAGTTCTTAAAATGAGCCTAGCAGTGTACTAAGCACTGGGGTAGATACAAGATATTCAGATTGACACAGTCCTTGTGCCAGATGTGGCTCGCAGTCTAAGTAGAGGAGGGAAGTAAGATTTAATCCCCATTTTACAGATGAGGAAACTGAGGCATAGGGAAGTGAAGTGGCTTGCCAAGGTCACACAGCAGAAAAGTGGTGGAGTCAGGATTAGAACCCAGTTCCTCTAACTGCAAGGTCCATGCTCTTTCCCTATTCACCCTTCTATTTATATTCCCTGCTGTCCCTCTTACCCCCTCCTACTCACATTATTTCTGAGCACTATATGCTAAGTCTGTGCCAATTGCTGGGGTAAGTATAAGATAATCAGTTCAGACTGTGAATCCTGTCCCATAAGGGCTGTGCTGGGTTTGAAGGGGATAAATAGATATTTCTAAAATGAATCAATCAATGGCATTATTGAGCACTTACAGTGGGCAAAACACCACACGAAGTGCTTGAGAGTGTAATAATAACAATGATATTTGTTAAGGGCTTACTATGTGCCAAGCACTGTTCTACGCACTGAGTAGAATACAACAGACTTAGTACACCCGTTCCCTGCCCACCAGAAGCTTGCGGTCTAGAAGGAGAAACAGACAGACAGACATGCCACAGGACTGTGACCTTTGGGCTAAGGGCTTAATGGATACAGATCCAAGAGCAAAGGAGAGGGAGTAGCAGGGGAAATGTGATCTTAGGGAAGGCCCCTTGGAGGAGATATGATTTTAATAAGGATTTAAAGGTGGGGAGAGTGATGGTCTGATATACGATGGGGAGGGAGAATGTGGGCAAGGGGTCTGCGGTAAGACAGACAAAATCAAGGTTCAATGAGTAGGTTGGCACTCATTTATTCAGTTGTATTTATTGAGCACTCCTTCTGGACTGTGAGCCCACTGTTAAGTAGGGACCGTCTTTATATGTTGCCAACTTGTACTTCCCAAGTGCTTAGTACAGTGCTTTGCACACAGTAAGCGCTCAATAAATACGATTGATTACTGTATGCAAAGCACTGTACTAATTGCTTGGGAAGTACAAATCGGCAATATATTCATTCATTCATTCAATCAATCGTATTTATTGAGTGCTTACTGTGTGCAGAGCACTTTACTAAGCACTTAACATATAGAGATGGCCCCTACCCAACAACAGGTGGAAGAGCGAACCTGATTTTACCTATAAAATCAGCAAGGTAAGATAGGAGAGAGCAAGGTGAATATTGACACCTGTCCACATGTTTTGTTTTGTTGTCTGTCTCCCCCTTCTAGACTGTGAGCCCGTTGTTGGGTAGGGACTGTCTCTATATGTTGCCAACTTGTACTTCCCAAGTGCTTAGTGCAGTGCTCTGCACACAGTAAGCGCTCAATAAATACGATTGAATGAATGAATATGTGTTTTCAATCAGTGGTGGTATTAATAATGATAATAATGATACTATTAATTGTGGCATTTGTTAAGTGGTTACTATGTGTCAAGCAGTATTCTGAAAGCTGGGATAGAGAAAAGGTATTCTTGTCAGATTATCTGCCTTACATGGGGCTCATAGTCTAAGTAGGAGGAAGAATGGTGATTGAATCCCCATTTTACAGATGAGGAAACTGAGGCACAGAGAAGTTAAGTGACTTGACCAAGGTTGTACATTAGGCATGTGGTAGAGCTGGGGTTAGAATCCAAGTCCTCTGACTCTTTCCGCTAAACCACGCTGCTCCTACTGACCTAGTGAAAAGAGTAGAGGAGTTTGATGTTCGATGCAGAACGTTAAGTGGCAAGACTGAAGAAGTATTTGATGTTTTGATGTGAAGGTGGGTGAGGAACCAGTGGAGGTTTTTGAATCATGGGGAGATGTGAACTGAGCACTTTGTAAGAAACATGATCTGGGCAGCACAGTAAGATAAGAATGGAGCATAAGAACATTCAACCGTTAAAAATTCAGAGCATAGGATGGGGGTTTGAGAGCAACAACCTTGGCAATGAGTGATGCTCCCTTCTCCCTGGTGTTCTCCCTGTTCTCAGGGCTCCTGCTGTGCTGCTCAGGCAGAGGAGCCACTCCAGGCCTTGGGGGGGGACCCTGGCAGACCCCAATTAATCAGTCAATTCAGCCTTACTGAGCACTGACTGTGTGCAGAGCACTGTACTAAGTGCTTGGGAGAGTAATAATAATAATAATAATAATAATTTTGGTATTTGTTAAGTGCTTACTATGTGCAAAGCACTGTTCCAAGCACTGGGGAGGACATAAGGTGATGAGGTTGTCCCATGTGGGGCTCACAACCTTAATCCCCATTTTACAGATGAGGTAGCTGAGGCATAGAGAAGCTAAGTGACTTGCCCAAGGTCACACAGCTGACAGTTGGCGGAGCCAGGATTTGAACACATGACCTTTGACTCCCAAGCCTGGGCTCTTGCCACTAAGCCACACTGCTTCTCTATAATATAACAGAACTTACATTGTTATATACATAAAAGTGGGGCCAACTTTTTTTTTCTCTTGCTCCCGTCAAGGTCACCAACACAGATCTGGGCACTGGCCCACAAGAAAGGGAGGGAGACACACTGTGGAAGAAATAACCGAACAAATTTAGATAAAAAAAGAGACACATACTAGCGAGGAGAGTGGTAGCATATCACTGTATTCTTGGGCTCCTTAATGCTCCAACCAGGTCTGTTTTAGGTCTTAGAAAAGCTGTAACTCTCCCAATGTCTGGCTTCTCCGGGAAATCGTAGCTCAAAGGGAGCAGGGAGACACCGATGGTGAAGAGATTGTGGCCAATGTTCATGGTCACAGCAAACCTCAGGTTGGGGAAATCTGGCTTGACCTCCATTGGGTTCCCAACATAGAACTGCAAATAATTCTTTAAACACACCATAGACACTCCCGCTAAATTAATTTGTGATGATCTGAAGGTAAAAATAGCCAGTGGGTAGGGATAAATTAACTTACAAACGCACACCCCACCCCACCAAATATCTTCAAGACATTTCAAAATTTGACAGTTTCCAGATTCCTTCACCTGGGCTTAACATGGGAGATGGATGTTTTGGTAATCTTGAAATACATCTTATGTCATGACCACCAACGTGTGAAAATGAGAACAGGTTCTGGGAACACAATTAGCATAATAATGCTTGTGTTTTCTATCACTCCCAGGCATACCAGTTATAACTGCACCATCTCTGTATGGTCCCTCAAACGAACACCCTGGGTCCCAACATGATTTGAAACCAGCCTCTGTGCATTTGGTTACTTCTGCTGCTGTTCCTGTCGCTTAGGTTTTTGCCATCTTTCCTCAAAAATGATCCCATGGCAGGCCCCTGAAGTAGTTGCTGTAGTGGACAGCCTGCTGGCTGACTGAAGGGCTGAGTTCACAAAGGGGCCCTACTGTGTTGGGTTGTTTGCAATCTGTGTTTCGTCCTAACCTTCTCAAGTATAGCTCCTTTTTTCCAGGACCTCAGCCAGCTGTGTAGCAAGATGCTTCTCTTCCCCTTCCCATTAAAAGCTTCATTAAGGAAAGGGAATCACACATTTTGTTCATGGGGAAAAAATATAATCATAATATTAATGGTATTTTTTAAGCACTTACAATGTGCCAAGCACTGTTCAAAGCCCTGGGGTAGAAACATGGTAATAATCGGGTTGCCCCACCTGGGGCTTACAGTCTTAATCCCTATTTTACAGATGAGGGAACTGAGGGAGAGAGAAGTTACGTGGCTTGCCCAAGGTCACACAACAGACAAGTGGTGGAGCTGGGATTAGAACCCATGTCCTTTGACTCCTAAGCCTGTGCTCATTCCATTATGCAACACTGCTTCTAAATTATATATAGCAAAAAGCAGCATGGCCTAAAGGATAGAGCACTGGCTTGGAAGCTAGAAGGTTTTATTCCTGGCTCAGCCACTTGTCTGCTGTGTGATATTGGGCAAGTCTTTTTACTTCTCTGTGCCTCAGTTACCTCATCTGTAAAATAGGAATTAAACCTGTGAGCTCCATGTAGGACAGGGACTGTACCCAACCTGGTAACCTTGTATCTACCTCAGTGCTTAGAACAGGGCTTGGCACATAGTAAGCACTTAATAAATACCACTGTTATATTTTTCATTTGATGGGTAACTCTTATTTTCATGAGATACTAAATTTAGAAGTTCAACCATGATGATGTGGAATATGTTGGGGCAAAATGATAGATGATAATAGCGTCAAGAAAAAACAGCATCAATCAAATAAAATCTAAGGAGCTATTTAGTCTTGCCCCTTCCCCTTCCAACTGAGTTAAATGATTTAAGGCAGTCATGTGACCCTAACATCATTCACTTTACTTGCTTTCTGGAGAGAGATGAAAATGTTCTCTTAACTCTGTAAGATACAATTTCTAACAGCTTTCCACAAACATGCTATTCATATATCATATATTCACATATATATGATATATATATAAGCAGTGTGGCTCAGTGGAAAGAGCACGGGCTTTGGAGTCAGAGGTCATGGGTTCAAATTCCGGCTCTGCCAATTGTCAGCTGGGTGACTTTGGGCAAGTCACTTAACTTCTCTGGGCCTCAGTTACTTCATCTGTAAAATAGGGATTAAGTTTGTGAGCCCCATGTGGGACAACCTGATCACCCTGTATCCCCCCAGCGCTTAGAACAGTGCTTTGCACATAGTAAGCACTTAACAAATACCATTATTATTATTATTATTACTATTATTATTATTATTATATCATATCCTAAGAATCTTCCATTTTGAGACTTTTTTGGATTCAATTTGAGAGTTGTAGAGCTTAGCTAAATAAAGCTAAAATAATCCATTGGGGTCAGGTTTTAGAAGACCTGATAACATTTTCCCATTTTTTGACATTTTGGGTCATAAATAACTCTCACTAGCCCTGAAATGGAAACTTCTACCATAAAGTTTTCTCCTTCTCAAAAAATGTGTATAATCAAAGCATTTATTAAACGCTTACTGTGTGTCAAGCACTGTACTAAGCACCGGGATAGATACAAACCAATCATGTCCCACATGCGGCTCACAGTCTAAGTAGGAGGGAGAACAGGTATTGAATCCCCATTTTGCAGATGAGCGAACTGAGGTACAGAAAGGCCACTCAGAAAGCAAATGACAGAGAACCCAGGTCTTCTGATTCCCAGGCTCTTTCCACTAGACCACAATGCTCCTTCCATTTCCTTTCATCATTCTCCTTTTTTCACAAACATTCAGTCAATCACATAATCTAACATATTCCACATTTAAGTTATACCAAACCAATGGTGTTAATGGATTCTCCCTTTTAGCAATGGATGACCGGTCAGCTCTTGTAGCTATGCAAATTTGCAGTGGATCTAGCTGGCTCCATTTGTCCCCAGTCACAGATGTTTCAGATGTATTTTCCAGCAACCTGAAATCCTGGACTCCTGTGTAGCCAACATGCCTTAGGAAGGCTAATCTGTTCTTGTTCACGTTTCACCACGCTGGCCACACACCACCCATGCCAAAGCTTCTGGTTGCTAGTGATTCGTTTCCAGTTGGCTCCAGTTGTACATGCTTGAAAAACAGATTTTAAAGCGACCTTATATATCATTTGAGTGGTCAGACGTGCGAGGATTCAGTTGCCATCAGTGCTCTATAAAGCACTTAGATTGGCAAGCTATAATTTGGCATACGTAATAAATGCTGGCACGGCAAAGCAGGAAATGAGACTGTGGGGTTTGCTTCTGGAGAGATTGCAATAGTCAAATGTTTTGGTGTTTAGGACCGTATGCTGTCTTTTGATCTTGACAATGGTTAACAAGCACCATGTGGTGCTATGAATGGCTTTGGGTGTGTTGTCTCCACAGTGTCCAATCAATCAATCATTCGTATTTATTGAGCACTTACTGGGTGCAGTGCAATGTACTAAGCGCTTGAGAGGGTACAATATAACAAGAGTTGGTAGGCACATTCCCTGCCCACAACCAACTTACAGTGCAAGCCGCTAAGCTATGCCCAACCTCTCTCTTTGAATGTACAAATTCATACCCTTACCTCTTCTCTCTCCTCTGAACTAAGCCGCTTTCATCCTCCTTGGGCCTCCACTAATCTTATGCTACTAACTATGGAGCGCCCACAGTGTGTTTTGTCGGCTCTTGCACTCTGGCAGCAGAACACTATACCGGCCCAAATCCATGCACCAGGACTATTTCATTTCAAATTCATCCTTATTTGCTTTAGCTCTGTCCTTTCTTCCATTCAGCAAGGCTGTCTCTATTCCCTTATATTTCAATCAATCAATGGCTTTTATTTTTTTTCTACTTCTTTTCCCCCCGCTCACATTTTCCCCCCGCTCACACATGCCCACCAACTCCCCCTTGTCTCATCCAGGCCCAGGTTTGGGCCATAAAGGGAAGAAAGAAAGAGACTCAAATCCTCTTAACAACACAGTCCCCTTCTCTGCTGCTTCTGCTTCTGCTTGGCCCTGGCTGGAGACCTCTCTGTCCACCCAGGAGCAGTCACATCCCCCAGCTCTTCCTCCAATCCCCACCGCTGCCTTTCCCCCATCTTTATTATCTTTTGTGTCATCCTCTACAGTTCCTCCAAAAGGGACTCTTTGAATAGAAGGCAGGAATGTTTTAGATGCTCACTGTGAATATCCATTCCAGGACTTGTGAAAATACATCATTTATAGTCCGGAACTCTGAAGTTAACTATTGAGAAAGAAGAGGAGCTATTTTGGTTGTCAGCAGAGAAGGATTGAGGACTCTCCAGGCATTTATTTGATAACTGATTTTTCTCGTGTCAGCCAGTCAATCATATTTATTGAACGCTGTGTGCAGAGCACTGTACTAAGTGCTTGGGATAGTATAATAGCACAATAAAACAGACACATTCCCTAAACAAACAAGCTTACAATCCAGAGGGGGAGACAGACATTAATATAAATAAATAAATTACAGAGATGGACATAAGTATTGAGCACTTACTCTATGCAGAGCATTGTACTAAACAGTTGGAAGAGTCCAATACAAGAGTTGGCAGACACATTCCCTGCCCACAACAAGCTTATAGTCTAAAGGGGAGAGACTGTAAGATCATTGTGGGCAGGGAACACGTCCACCAATTCTGTGGTATTGTACTTCATGGGCTTGGGAGTCAGAGGACCTGGGTTCTAATCCTGGCACCACCACTTGTCTCCTGTGTGACCTTGGGCAAGTCACTTCACTTCTCTGGGCCTCAGTTACCTCATCTGTAAAATGGGGATTAAGACTGTGAGCCTAATGTGGGACAGGGACTGTGTCCAACCTGATTTGCTTGTATACCCTTCAGTGCTTAGTACATTGCCTGGCACATAGTAAGTGCTTAACATGTACCACAATTATTATTATCATTATTGTCATTATTATTATTACTCTCAATAGGCCTGAGTCCAGGTCTCTGCATATAGTAAACACTTAATAAACATAATTGATTGATTTCACCTCATTTGTAGGGGTTTCTCTAACTCATCCCCCATGAATTCTGAAGGATTGTTGTCCATGTCCCAAAGAGATTGTGGCACCTACCCCTCCCAAATGCCAGGGATATTGATCAATTGATAAATATTATTTATTGAGCACCCACTTTGTGCAGAGTGCTGTACTGATTCATTCATTCAATCGTATTTATTGAGTGCTTACTGTGTGCAGAGCACTGTACTAAGCACTCGGGAAGTACAAGTTGGCAACATATAGAGACGGTCCCTACTCAACAATGGGCTCACAGTCTAGAAGGGGGAGACAGACAACAAAAAAAAAACATGTGGACAGGTGTCAAGTCATCAGAACAAATAGAATTAAAGCTAGATGCACATCATTAACAAAATAAATAGAATAATAAATATGTACAAGTAAAACAAATAGAGTAATAAATCTGTACAAACGTATATACAGGTGCTGTGGGGAGGGCAAGGAGGTAGGGCGGGGGAGGGATGAGGAGGAGGAGAGGAAAAAGGGGGCTCAGTCTGGGAAGGCCTTCTGGAGGAGGTGAGCTCTCAGTAGGGCCTTGAAGGGAGGAAGAGGACTAGCTTGGCAGATGTGTGGAGGGAGGGCATTCCAGGCCAGGGGAAGGATGTGGGCCGGAGGTTGACGGCGGGACAGGAGAGAACAAGGCACAGTGAGGCGGTTCGCAGCAGCAGAGCAGTGGAGGGTGTGGGTTGGGTTGTAGAAGGAGAGAAGGGAGGTGAGGTAGGACGGGGGAGAGGTGATGGACAGCCTTGAAGCCAAGAGTGAGGAGTTTTTGCTTGATGCATAGGTTGACTGGCAGCCACTGGAGATTTTTGAGGAGAGGAGTAACATGCCCATAGTGTTTCTGCACAAAACTACTAACGCTTGGGAGAGTGCAGCACAATGAGTAAATATGATCCCTGCTCTTATGGAGATCAGAAATTAGTTGGGGAGACAGAAACTAGTAATATACAGATAATTCTCAATAACTATGATTGATTTATTGATAGGAGGGAAAAAGAAAATGGATATGTAAGTGAACGAGTACTTAGGTAATAGGGTATGTACAAAAGTGTTGGTGGTTGTGAGTACGTAAGTCTGTTATTGATACAGAAGTCTATCAATCGTATTTATTGAACACTTACTCTGTGTAGAGCACTGTGCTAAGCACTTGGGAGAGGTCAATATAACAGGTACATTCCCTGCCCTCAGTTAGCTTACAGTCTAGAGGGATTGTGGTATTTGTTAAGTGCTTACCACGTACCATTCATTCAATCGGATTTATTGAGCGCTTACTGTGTGTAGAGCACTGTACCAGACACTGTACTAAATGCTGGGGTGAATACATGCAAGTCGGATTGGATGCAGTCCTTTTCCCACATGGGGCTCACAGTCTTAATCCACACCGAATTAACCGAAAAGTGAAGTGATTTTTCCCAAGAAGTGGTGTGGAAATAGTTTCAAGGTTGAGGTACATTTTACAGGAAGTGATACGGGTTTGAAATAAAAGATAAGAATGTTGTGGGACCTGATGGGAGGTTCTGTGCATGTTTAGGTTTCTGTGTGGGTCATGCAGGGTGGAGTTGGAGGCCCAAAGAGTTCAGGGAGAGGAAATGGACAGCTGAGAGGTCATCAGGAATATCAATCAGTCGTATTTATTGGGCACTTACTGTGTCCAGAGCACTGTGCCAAGTGCATGGGGGAGTACAATACAACAGAGCTGGTAGATGTGTTCCCTGACCACAAGGAGAGAAATTAAGTGATTTGCCCAAGGTCACACAGTAAATGGAGCCAAGATTAGAACTCAGGTCCTCTGATTCCAGGCCTGTTCTGCTTCCCTTTGCCCACGAATTCACAACCATAGTCAGTGGGTGAAGTATTATGTTTCCTGCTTTTTAAACTGAATTTTTTTCAGGGGAAAAGTACCATTTCAAATCAAATTCCTGGCAGAGTAAATACAATGTCCAATGCTTCCCACCCACTAGCAGTACTTGTCATCTTGATTTGACCTACCATCCCTAGCCCTGTTTCCTCTTTTCTGAGTGACTCTGGTGCCTTTCTCTTCCTCCTGAAGTAGCAGCATGGCCTAGAGGAAAGATCCTGGGCCCAGGAGTCAGAAGACCTGGGTTCTACTACTGGCTCCACCACATGCTTTCTGTGTGACCTGAGGCAGGTCATTTAACTTATCTGTGTCTCAGTTTCCTCGTTTGTAAAATAGAGATTTAATATCTCTCCTCCCTCCTGCTTAGACCATGAGTTACATGAGGGAAGGAGACTATTACCAACTTGATTCTCTTATATTTACCTTGCTTGACACATAGCAAGTATTTAACAAATACCAGCATCATTATTATTCCTGTTTTCCTCCTCCTTCAAGCTGATCCTAAGAGACTTCAACATTCTGAGGATTGGAATGTAAGCTGTAAGTTGAATGAACACTATAACATAAAATTGACACAATTAAATGGGCAGTAGTTCGGGGCAAAATGTATTCTGTTGAGCAGAATGAGGAGATGTTAGGCATTTAAGAGGAGAGTGGCAATATTTGCTCTACATTTTGAACAAATTCACTGGATAATTATTTTCCTCTCGATTTTACAGTACAGATCCAGATCCAAGAATTTTGTTTTTTTTTTCTGATAGCAGTAATTCAACCATCTCAGTAAAGCAGATCCTCAAACGAAAAAAGCCTTTTTAAAAGGAATGTTTGAGAGCAATTAATTGTTTACATTCCAACAAAAATACAGGTTGAGAAAACAAAGCTAAAGTACTTAATTTGGTTTCACATTTTTATTGACCCTCATTAGTTTTGGAACCACATTAATGACTGTTTTATTTAGGTATGAATGTATAGTTCCTAGGAAAATATCATTATGTTCAAATTAACACAATACCAGTGATGTTTTATTTATTTATGGCAACTTGGGAGGTCGATAGATAGCAAGTATCATTATCCTGATTTTGTGAGTATGGCCTTAATCTGCTCCTACTACTTTATCTGAATATTTTGGACTAAAAGTTCTTTCTAAACTCTAATCACCCCGGAACTGTTTTTAAGCATGAGAACCTAGATCATTTTATAGTCTTACTCAATTGTACTCTCCCAATTAGTATAATAATCTGTACATACTAGGTGCTTTAATCATGTACTAGTTATTGCTAGCCTTGAATCAAACATAGAAACTAAAAGTACCCAAGACAAGCTGTTGGGTTTTTTTTTTTATTCCTTCGCTTTGCTACATCTAACCTAGGAATTTCACCTATCCTATATCAAAAAAATGTAGTGAAAATGAAGGAGCATTCAATAAATATCCAGAAAGCACTTTGAGTTTAATATCAGCAGGAACTAGACAGGATTTCTTAATGAACTATCCTAGGCTTAGGAAATCATGTTCACTAAGGTTGCACTCTCCCATAGGTGAATATTTGGAAAAAAAAAATAATCTCTTGAACAGATATTAGAGTTCCAATCCTGTTTTTTGTCAAGGAAAAGGGATTTGGATACAGGATTTTTATTGGCCTTTGTACAGCCTTTTTCCAGGATAAGAGCAAACTGTACTCATGTAAACACTGTTGCAGGCTGTTGTGCACATGTGGCATGGCTTAGTGGAGGAAGCACAGGCCTGGGAATCAGAAGGACCTGAGTTCTAGTCCCAGCTCTGCCACTTGTTTTCTGTTTGACCTTGGGTAAGCCACTTCACTTCTTTGTGACTCAGTTACCTCATCTGTAAAGAGGGGATAATTCATTCAATTGTATTAATTCATTCAATTGTGTTTATTGATCACTTACAATGTGCAGAACACTGTATCAAGCATTTCGGAGAGTACAGTACAATAAACAGACACATTCTCTGCACAGCCCCACTTGAGACAGGGACTGTGTCTGATCCTATTAACTTGTATCTACCGCAGTTCTTAGAACAGTGCTTGGCACATTGTAAGCACTTAACAATTACCGTTATTATTGTTATTGGTTCGGAGTGTCCAGTGGCAGCTCATATGTGGGGATTCTGACAACCCTATCTTACTACTTTTATTCCCTAGGCTCCTTTTTTGGTTCCTAGTGACTTGCTTGTAGCTGCATAGAGAGAGGGAAGAGAGAGACATGACATGGCGGGAAAGTCCAAATGCTCTTTGGCAATCCATTTGTCATGATGAACTCGGTGTTCTGAAGTGAAATAGTAGATGCAGATCTTCTTATTTGAGAGCTGTAACCAGTGGTGCATTTTCATAGGCCCCAGTTCAAAAGAAAGGGGAAGCAGTAGTTTTCAGGGGGAGACTAAAAACTTTCTTTTTAAAATCACAAAGCGCTTGTGTGCATTTTTCTCAACCGAAATGTTGCAATATAGTAAATGACATGGAAGTATTCCATGTCCAACCATGGTGGCTGGGAAACTGCTTAGCTTAGTGAGCAGGGAGTCAAAGGGACCTCTGCATGTCTGCTGTGTGATCTTGGGGAAGTCACAACATCTATGGGCCTCAGTTACCTCATGAGAAGCAGCATGGCTCGGTGGAAAGAGCACAGGCTTTGGAGTCAGAGGTCATGGGTTCAAATCCTGTCTCTGCCAATTGTCAGCTGTGTGACTTTGGACAAGTCACTTAACTTCTCTGTGCCTCAGTTACCTCATCTGTAAATGGGGATCAAGACTGTGAACCCCCAGTGGGACAACCTGATCACCTTGTAACCTCTCCAGCACTTAGAACAGTGCTTTGCACATAGTAAGTGCTTAATAGATGCCATCATTATTATCTGAGGAAAATGGGGATTAAGAGTGTGAGCTTCATGTGGGACAGGGACTGTGCCAACCTGATTAGCTTGTATATACCCCACTGCTTAGAACGGTGCTTGACACAAAGTAAACACTTAACAAGTACCATAATTCTTATTAATTTTTATTATTGAGTGAGATTGATCCACGAGTAGTGAGGGAACATTAGCAAGAGGGCACTTTTGTTTTTGAGGAGGAGGTGACAATCAGTGTCCCTTCTCAGGATCGCACCTGGAGAGTTTCCAGTACTCTACCAGTCTTGGCTACAGGAGGGAGAGTCAAGCAGAGTGACTCATTCCTAGCTTGGCCAGTGGCTAGCCAGTGGAAGGCAATCTGCTACAAGTCAAAACTCACCTGTGCTGGGCAGCAGACGCATGGGAAGGAATCGAGGGCAGAGATTTACTGTGCGGAAGAAGGTAATGGTAAACCACTTCCATATTTTTAACTAAGAAAACTCTATGTATACACTATCTGAATGACTGTGGATACAAGTGGGGCATTCTGGGAGAGATGTGTTTATAAAGTCACTGGGGATTGAAGATAATTCAGCAGCATAAGACAAGACAATCAGTGTAATTTTTGGGTGGCAGAGTGACAAATTGATCCCAGATTCCAATTGCACATAGACCTGTGGAGAGTAGAGGGGCACAGGGAAGTTGTAAAGGGCAGCATTATTATTTCTTTGGGTGCAAACAAGGCACTCAGTAACAGATGGGTTATCATGGCTAGACCCCCGGCCTGCGAGTCAGACGGTCACGGGTTCTAATCCTGGCTCCCCTACTTATCTGCTGCATGACTTTGGACAAGTCACTTCACTTCTCTAGGCCTCAGTTACCCCATCTGTAAAATGGGGATTGAGACTGTGAACCACATGTGGGACAGGGACTGTGTCCAATCTGATTTGTTTGTATCCACCACTTAGTACCTGGCACATAGTAAGCACTTAACAATTACCATAATCATTATTATCATTATTCTGATATACGAAGTCACTGCCAGAATGAAAATTAATAAGGACAAAAATCTATGAGACCAATGTCTGGGGCCTCCTGGTAATACTCTGTCAAGTGGAGAATCAAGGCAATTACTCAACTAACTCAATCAAAAACTCATAGTTTTAGATCTGGCTATTTTGAATGAAAGTGGGTGTTGGGGCTGAGTATTCATTTTGTAGTGCAGGCAATGCATCACCCTCATTTTAAAATATTTGTTATATACATAGAATGTAATTATTTGCACATGGAGGCCATCCTTACCTGAATGCATCTGTTTATTGTTATATTGTACTGTCCCAAATGCTTAGTACAGAGCTCTGCACACAGTAAGCACTCAATAAATATGACTGGCTGAATGAATAACTTAAAGCTGGGCTTGTATTAGGTTGGTCCCTGTTGATTATGACTTACCAAACCCTGAAAATCCTGGAACTCATTGTTTCAAATGTAGATTAGGGTACAAAAATCCAAATAATCCCACTTGTGCAGACACATCTGTTAGCCTTGTTGTGTGTATTGTGCTAAATTAGGTTTGTTCTCAGTTCCAAAACATCTATTTCTTGATTTTTTATTAATTTTCCCTTACGTATTTTATTTATTTATTAGAGGCAAAATGTTTTCTGAGACAGCAAGTGAAATGCAGTTGTGTGACCGGCCACAGCTCTTCTTTGGTCCAAAGCACTCGCCAAAACTAGGTACAATGGAAAACTTGAAATAAAAAGAGATATTTACTGCAGGACCTTTTCAGGGTGAGTTGAACCATACATTAGCTTAGCCCCATTAACTGTTAATCTTCTTAAGCATCACTCAACTGATGCCAGACCTACAGAACTCTATAGAGGGTCAAGGGGCCTAGAATATCAGGGGAGGAAGGATTCTTCAATATGGTAGAAGAGGAGACAGCCCATGAAATAAGGTGGCAAAGAGGTCATGAGGGGAACACACAGGATAAAACACTTTCATCTATTGTACTGGAGTCAATGGACTCCCATCAGGAAATCTTGAACCCAAGATTAATTACTTGTTGCAGTAAGCATACCATTGTATTCTTCATGACACTGGGGAAGACTAAAGGCAACTTGCAGATTTTTCAATCTCCCATTACAATCCCATATTGAAAAACAACAGTGACTGAGAAAATTGTGGATGGTGAAGAGGAGCCTTTCAACTCTGGTGGCTTTTAAGAATACTCCCACTTGGCAAGATACTATGGGAAGGTATTTAACATAATATCTGTTAAATATTATGAAAGAATTTCATAGTAATTCAGAATTACATGTCATGGTTGTTACAGTGGTTCACCTTGTAATTTTCAACAGAGCAAAACCTGATCTTTTAATTAAGGTTCTCCAGTTTTCCACCTATTTGTGATCTAAAAATCATTTGACTGATTGGATTTAAAAATCACAGTAAAGAGCTTACACCACATTTTACGGGGAAAATAGGGGAAAGTAATCCTTCCTGAAAACTGTCTTCTCTGAAGACCTTCCTAAATGAATTTCTATGACACCTGGTCATATATCATCCCAATGGTTTACTGTTATATTCTACTGTCCCAAGCACTTAGTACAGTGCTTTGCACACAGCAAGCATTCAATAAATACAATTGAAGGAGAAGAAGAATCCATCCTTAACACTGATATATATCCCTTTACATATTCCATTTATTCATTCTCCTATACCCTTATATTATCAGTTCTATCTATGGTTTTCCTCCTGTTCCCTCTGTATGTATACAGCCTGTGTCTGCCTAGCTTGTCAACTCATCTCCTCCTCATAGCGACTCCTTGAAGACATCTCTCCCAGAACACCCCACCTCCATCGGCTATCATTCTGGTAATGTATCCATAGAATTTTCTTGGTAAAAATAGGGAAGTGGTTCACCATTGCCTTCTTCTGCACAGAAAACCTGAGTAAATACCTTCAAGCCTCTTCCATGATGCTGCTGTCCAGCACAGGTGAGTTTTGACTCGTGGTAAATTGCCTTCCAGTAGCCACTGCCCAAACTAGCAATGGAATGGTTATACCTCTGCTCGACTCTCCCTCCAGTACCTGAGACTGGTAGAAACTCTTTGAGTTGTAGTCCTGAGAGGGGGTTGTCTGCCTATATTCTCCATTAAACTGTAAGCTCTTCGAGGGCAGGAACCAAGATTTTTATTTCTATTTTATTTACCCAAGAGCTAAGTATAATGCTCAGTGCAAAATGGGCCTGCAGAAGACTTGCATGAATGACTGAATGATGATGATGCTGGTATATGTTAAGTGCTTACTATGTGCCAAGCACTGTTCTTAGCACTGGGACAGGTACAAGGTAATTAGGTTGTCCCATGTGGGGCTCACAGTCTTAATCCCCATTATGCAGATGAGGTAACTGAGGCCCAGAGAAGTTAAGTGGCTTCCCCAAGGTCACATAGACAAGTGACGGAGCTGGGATTAGAACCCACAACCTCTGACTCCCAAGCCCCTGCTCTTTCCAATAAGCCACGCTGCTGGGCATCGCTGAAAACGAAGTTGATATCTTGCTTAACAGATGAATTTCAACATGAGTGATCTTGTGTTGTAGATAAAACCAATCAATTAATCATTCCAGCATGGCGCAGTGGATAGAGCACATATGTAGGAGTCAGAAGGTCATGGGTTTTAATCCCGACTTGTCTGCTGTGTGACCTTAGCCAAGTCACTTCACTGCCCTCAGCCTCAGTTACACCAACTGTAAAATGGGGATTGAGACTTGTGAACCCATGTGGGACAGGAACTTTGTCCAACCCAATTTGTTTGTAACCACCCCAGTGCTTAGTACAGTGCTTTGCACATTGTAAGCTTACCAAGTACAAAAATAATAATTATTAGAATAATCAGTTCCATTTCTTAACTATTTTGTGCAGAGCTCTGGTGCATAACGTGGTTGGTAGAGCACAGTCAGAAGGTCATGAGTTCTAATCCTGGCTCCACCACTTGTCTGCTGTGTGAACTCGGGCAAGTAATAATAATAATAATAATGATAACAATAATTATTATTATTATGCTATTTATTAAGTACTTACTATGTGCCAGGCACTAAGCTAGCTCTCTTCCTCCCTTCAAAGCCCTACTCAGAGCTCAACTCCTCCAGGAGGCCTTCTCAGACTGAACCCCCTCCTTCCTCTCCCCTTCCTCTCCCTCCCCATTCCCCCCACCTCCTTCCCTTCCCCACAGCACCTGTATATATGTATATATGTATATATGTTTGTACATATTTATTACTCTATTAATTTATTTATTTTACTTGTGCATATTTATTCTATTTATTTTATTTTGTTAATATGTTTTGTTTTGTTGTCTGTCTCCCCCTTCTAGACTGTGAACCCGCTGTTGGGTAGGGACCGTCTCTATATGTTGCCAACTTGGTACTTCCCAAGCGCTTAGTACAGTGCTCTGCACACAGTAAGAACTCAATGAATACGACTGAATGAATGAATGTATGAATACAAACGCGGTCCCTGTGCCGTGTGGGGCTCGCAGTCTCAATCCCCATTTTACAGATGAGGTACCTGAGGAGGCCCAGAGAAGTGAAGTGACTTGCCCAAGGTCACACAGGAGACAAGTGGTAGAACTGGCATTAGAACCCAAGACCTTCTGACTTTCAGGCCTGTGCTCTGTCAACTATGCCTTGGTGCTTCACTTCACTGCTCTGTGCCTCAGTTTCTTCATCTGTAAAATGGGGATTAAGACTGTGAGCCCCATGTGGGACAGGGAATGTGTCCAACCCGATTTGCTTGTATCCACCCTAGCACTTAGTACAGTGCCTGGCACACAGTAAACACTTAACAAATACCACAAATACTATTATTATTCAGAGTATAATTGAGTAGTAGTCATGCTTCCTGCCCCCAGTGAGTTTACAATCTGGTGTTGGGGGAAGGACAAACAATAAAATACATACAGATTGTGGGGAAAAACAGACTTTAAAAATGCCTATGTCAGTCCTGTGGGAAGGTGGGGACAAGGTGAGAGCCTAAATGCTTAGCAGGTGAGGGAGGTCTCACGTGCATAGATGATGTGGAAAAGTTAAAGTAGCAACAATGGTAAGAACAAGTGCTAGGGAGTAGGTTTTTTGGAAGGACTTTGAAGGGGGGAGAGTAGTGATCTGCCAGATATGAAGGAAGAGGTAGTTCCACCCATCTCCAGAAATGCATGTCAATCTCTCTCGAGGTCCCCAACCCATACCCCGCTAAATCAATCAATCAATCGTATTTATTGAGCACTTACTGTGTGCAGAGCACTGTACTAAGCGCTTGGGAAGTACAAGTTGGCAACATATAGAGAGAGTCCCTACCCAACAGTGGGCTCACAGTCTAGAAGGGGGAGACAGAGAACAAAACCAAACATACTAACAAAATAAAATAAATAGAATAGATATGTACAACTAAAATAAATAGAGTAATAAATATGTACAAACATATATACATATATACAGGTGCCGTGGGGAAGGGAAGGAAGCAAGATGGGGGGGATGGAGAGGGGGACGAGGGGGAGAGGAAGGAAGGGGCTCAGTCTGGGAAGGCCTCCTGGAGGAGGTGAGCTCTCAGTAGGGCCTTGAAGGGAGGAAGAGAGCTAGCTTGGTGGATGGGCTGAGGGAGGGCATTCCAGGCCCGGGGGATGACGTGGGTCGGGGGTCGATGGCGGGACAGGCGAGAATGAGGCATGGTGAGGAGATTAGCGGCAGAGGAGCCGAGGGTGCGGGCTGGGCTGGAGAAGGAGAGAAGGGAGGTGAGGTAGGAGGGAGTGAGGTGATGGACAGCCTTGAAGCCGAGGGTGAGGAGTTTCTGCCTGATGTGCAGATTGGTAGCCACTGGAGATTTTTGAGGAGGGGAGTAACATGCCCAGAGCGTTTCTGGACAAAGACAATCCGGGCAGCAGCATGAAGTATGGATTGAAGTGGGGAGGGACACAAGGATGGGAGATCAGAGAGAAGGCTGATACTGTAGTCCAGATAGGATAGGATGAGAGCTTGAATGAGCAGGATAGCAGTTTGGTTGGAGAGGAAAGGGCGGATCTTGGCAATGTTGCGGAGCTGAGACCGGCAGGTTTTGGTGATGGCTTGGATGTGAGGGGTGAAAACTTCTCTTCATCCTTTACCTCTTTTTCACTCTGTCGATGCTCCTCCTCACCGCCCCTGAGACCTGGGACCACTCCAGATGATACTGCACTCTCCACAGGGTACTTCATCTTCTAGTTCCCCTGACCCTTGGGGAAGGGGGATGGAGTTTGCCTCCTGCTCTTTGACCCCTGAATGAAGCTTTCACACCAAGGCATCCTTTCCATCCCTCACTTTCTCTTTAACTCCCACACCTTCCATCTCTACCACTTCTAATTCCCACAATCTTCTTCCACCTTTTAGAGAAGCTGCATGGCTTAGTGGAAAGAGCACAGGCTTGGGAGTCAGAGGTCATGGGTTCTAATCCTGGCCCCACCACCTATCAGCTGTGTGACTTTGGGCAAGGCATTTAACTTCTCTGTGCTTCAGTTACCTTATCTTTCAAATGGGGATTAAGACTGTGATCCCCACGTGGGACATCCTGATTACCTTGTATCTACCCCAGAGCTTAGAACAGTGCTTGGCACATAGTAAGCGTTTAACAGATACTATCATTAGTATTGTTATTATCATTATTATTATTTCTCATGGTATTTAAGCGCTTACTATGTGCCAGGCACTGTACTAAGCAATGGGGTAGATACAAGCTAATTAGGTTGCACACAATCCATGTCCCACTTGGGGCTCACAATCTTAATCCTCATTTTACAGCTGAGGTAACTGAGGCACAGATAAATTATGTGACTTGCCCAAGGTCACACAGGAGGCAAGTGGCAGATGCAGGATTAGAATGCAAGTCCTTCACACCCCCAGGCTTGTGTTCTTCCTCCCTTCAAAGCCCTACTGAGAGCTCACCTCCTCCAGGAGGCCTTCCCAGACTGAGCCCCCTTTCTCATCTCCTCCTCCCCATCCTCCCCACCCTACCTCCTTCCCCTCCCCACAGCACTTGTATATATATTTGTACAGATTTATTGCTCTATGTTACTTGTACGTATTTCCTATTCTATTTATTTTGTTAATGATGTGCATATAGCTTTAGTTCTATTTGTTTTGATGATTTTGACAGCTGTCTACAAGTTTTGTTTTATTGTCTGTCTCCCCCTTCTAGACTGGTGTTGGATAGGGACCATCTCTATATGTTGCCGACTTGTACTTCCCAAGCATTAGTACAGTGCTCTGCACACAGTAAGCGCTCAATAAATATGATTGAATAAATGAATGAATGTTCTATAATGAATGTTCTATCCACTAGGCCATGCTGCTTCTCTCTTAACCCCACCTCAACAATTCTGAGCGATTGTCTACTTTCTCTCCGTCCTTCTTCTCCCTGCTACTGATCCTTGGGAAACTTTAACACTAATGTGGATGTTTCTGATGATCTCTCAGCCTCCCAATTCCTCTAACTCTTCACTTTTGGAAACCCCTTGCTCCATCCCACCTTATCCAATCACCAACATGGACACACAGTGGCTCTCATCATCTCTAGTCAATGTATCATTTCTTAGACCATCAGCTCTGAAATCCCCCTCCAATCCATACTTCACCCCATGCCCAGATCTTTTTTTACAAAAATATTATCTACACACACCTCCCCACTCCCTAAGTACATCCAATGGTAACCAGTTCTTCAAATCAAGCAGAAACCCCTTAGCATTGGACTTAAAGTACTCAATCTTCTAGAGTGTGAGCCCATTATTGGATAGGGACCATCTCTATATGTTGCCAACTCGTACTTCCCAAGTACTTAGTACAGTGCTCTGCACACAGTAAGCGCTCAATAAATACGATTGAATGACTGAATGAACTCTTCCCCATTTACACATCCTCTCCCTTCTCCCTTTTACACTCCATATTGCACTCTTCATTTGTCTCAAGCCAGCCTACTCATTGTACCGTGTTCTTGTCTCTCCCACCACTGACCTCTTGCTCATGATTTTACTAAAAGCAAGGCAAGGATTGAGTCAGTGGCTAAAATCCTGATTCTCCTTAGTAGCATGCTTTTTCACTATTAGTTCTACTCCAAAGATAGGTAGCTTGATCCTTATAGAAATTGTTGCAGAAATATCAACATGATTTAAGCAAAGCTGCTGTACTCTAAGAAAACTTGTAAGGGCCTGAGTGCATTAATGGGTTGCTCAAATGGATTGGAAAGTAAAAACTTGGAATAGAATTAAAATGTACCAGAGGTGTTGAAAGGCAAAGCTTTGACTTTTAAACAAAATTATTTTTAGCTTTATCATTGATTAGCATGGGTGCTAATCATTCTAAATTATTATTTTTTCATTCCTCATTTAATAATCTTGGGTCAAAAGGAGAAAGTAACCAAAGGGATAACAAACATGATCCACTTAGAAGGAATTTGTCATTTGGATTTTTAATGGAAAGAAACAAATACCTTCCAAGGTCTTCATCATTGAGTAGCAGTGTGGTCTAGGGAAAAAGTATAGGACTAGGAGTCAGGGTGCCTGGGTTCTAATCCCGAATCCACCACCTGCCTGCTTTGTGTCTTTGGACAAATCACTTGATTCCTCTGGGGCTCATCTTTCTCATCTGTAAAGTGGGAATTCATTTATAATAATAATAATAATAATGACGATATTTGTTAAGCGCTTACTATGTGCAAAGCACTGTTCTAAGCACTGGGGGCATACAAAGTGATCAGGTTGTCCCATGTGGGGTTCACCGTCTTAATCCCCATTTTACAGATGAGGAAGATGAGGCCCAGAGAAGTTAAGTGACTTGCCCAAGGTCATCCAGCTGACAAGTGGTTGAGCTGGCATTCGAACCCATGACCTCTGACTCCCAAGCCCAGGCTCTTTCCACATTCTCCCTCCCCTTTAGACTGTGAGCCCCATGTGGGACAAGATTTTATTGTATCTCTCCCAGTGCTAAGCACATAGTAAGTGTTTAGCAAATACCACCGTTGTTATTAGAGTGTGTAGTCGTGGCCGAGTGGTTAAGGCGATGGACTAGAAATCCATTGGGGTTTCCCCATGCAGGTTCGAATCCTGCTGACTACGATTCCAGAGAAGCAGCGTGGCTCAGTGGAAAGAGCACGGGCTTTGGAGTCAGAGGTCATGGGTTCGAATCCCGGCTCCGCCACATGTCTGCTGTGTGACCTTGGGCAAGTCACTTAACTTCTCTGAGCCTCAGTTACCTCATCTGTAAAATGGGGATTAAGACTGTGAGCCCCACGTGGGACAACCTGATCACTTTGTATCCCCCCAAGCGCTTAGAACAGTGCTTTGCACATAGTAAGCGCTTAACAAGTGCCAACATTATTATTATTATTATTATTATTTTGCATCCAGAACACAGTTTTAGGCACTTGTGAACATGCACTAAGAACAAAATGCACCATTCTTACCCTTGGATAAAAATAATTAGATCTTTGAAGAGATAAATCAACTAATGTGCACATGAGGCTTGCAGTGGATGATGAAGTAGATTGATAAGAAAGCATTTTGGGCCCCACAGCACTTATACAATTTATTTATGATTTTAATAACTGTCTCCCCCTCTAGATTGTAAATTCGCTGTGGGCAAGGGACATATTTACCAACTCTCTTGTACTATACTTTCCCAAGTGCTTAGTGGAGTGCTATGCACAAACTGAGAGCTCAATGAATACCACTGATTGATTGATTGATTGAAAAAGATGAGTTTTCAGGAAATTTTGAAAGAGGGAATGGTTTAGCAAGAGGCAGCCTGGCCTAGTGGAAAGACCACAAGACTGGGAATCAGGAGACCTGGGTTCTAATCCCACTTAACCACTTACCTGCTTTGTGACCTTCAGCATGTCACTTATTTCTCTGGCCTCAGTTTTCTTATCTGTAAAATAAGGATTAAATAACCCTGTCTCCTGCCTCGTTAGACTGTGAGTCCCATGTGGGACAGGGACTGTGTATGATCTAAGCCCCCCTCCCTTTCCTCTTCTCCCACTCCCTTCTGCTTCTCCTTGACTTGCTCCCTTTATTCATACCTCTCTGCAGCCCACAGCACTTATATACATATCTGTAATTTATTTATATTAATGCCTGTCTCCCTGTTTAGACTGTGAACTTGTTGTGGGCAGGGAAGGTGTCCATTTATAGTTATAGTGTACTCTCTCAAGCACCTAGTACAGTGCTCTGTGCACAATAAGTGCACAATAATAATGATGGTATTTGTTAAAGGCTTGCTATGTGCCAAGCACTGTTCTAAGCACTGGGGTAGATACCAGGTAATCGGGTTGTCCCACGTGGGGCTCACAGACTTAATCCCCATTTTACAGATGAGATAACTGAGGCACAGATAAATTAAGTTACTTGCCCAAAGTCACACAGCAGATAAGTGGAGGAGCCGGGATTAGAACCTGCGACCAAACGAATACAATCAATAAGTACCATCAAATGATTCTGATTATCATATTTCTCCTTCAGCATTAACTCTGCTAGGCACATATTAATTTCTTCACAAATTATTATTATTGTAATTATTATTATGTTCAGAGGGACTTCAAAATGGCTATGATGATTGCAGCAAAGGGAAGTGACTTCTCAAAAGATACGCTAGAGGAAAAAAAGCATGAAACTGGGAATCACGAGAACTGAGATTTAGCCTCCAATTTTACTTCTGGCCTGCTGTGTCTGTTTGGGAAAGTCACTTTAAACCTTTCTGAGGTTTTGGTTCCTCATTTGTAAAATATATCAAGTATACCCCAGTACGGTGATTGTGCCTGATAATCATATATCTACCCCAGTGCTTGGCACATAGTAAGAGCTTAATACATATCATAACTACTTCCAGTGTCTCCTTCCAATTTAGAAAAGATCTGTTGCATGATTTACAGTGATAATATATATCAGAATGTCTTCATACTTGCATGACAAAAGAACGTTTATTGATCCATTAATAAACTATTTCCAAGTAAACACTTTCAGAAAAATAAAAACATAAACTCTTACATATCACTAGATTAATTTACTGGTTCTATATAAGATTAAATTAACAAATATGATCCTATCCCTTCAGAAATACACAATTATCTCCTTTGGGTCATAAAGGTGTAATGTAAAACACTGAAGAAGTAATTCCGTGAACATGACCCAAATAGATGCAGAGAAAGAATGTGACTTTCCAGCCCTTTCAAAAAGTTAGTCATCCTTTTTGTAATTGTACCTTAGGATAAAACTAAATCAACTTATAATTTTGGTAAATTGATAAATACACATTAACAAACTCTTCTATATTGTACTCTCCCAAGCCCTTGGTACATGCTTTGCACACAGCAAGTGTTCAATAAATACATTTGATTGATCGATAATCCATATGCCCAACCAGGTACTAATTTTGGTATGATCTTATAGAATTTGCTTCTTGACAAGGTATTTGTATATAATAATTTTGTGTGGGTATATGTGTGCATTCACACTTTCTGAAGATATTATAGATTTTAAGAGCTTTCTTATTTGCAGATGAATGATCAGATCCTCAATTTTTGCAGCATTGACTGAGGTTTCATTTTACGGTACCCTTTTTCCTCCTTGGTGGTGGTATCCCAGTTTCAGCTCACTATAAAATAGCTGTTTGGGTATCCTGCCATCATCTATTTTTCTCTCACATATCCCACCTAGTGCAGCTCTTTTGAGCTCTCCATCCAAACTCCCATCGTACTTGTCCAAGCACTTGTCATATCCTATTTTGAGTCCTGCATCAGCCTTCTCACTAACCTCCAAACCATACTTCACTCTACTGCCAGATCATTTTTGCAATATATTATTCTGCACACATCTCTCTGCTCCCCTCTAATCCTCCAGAGGGTGTCCATCGATCTCCATATTAAACAGAAACTCCCTATTTGCGGCTTTAAGGCTCTCAATCAGCTCTCTCCCTCCTACCTAACTTTGCTTGTCGTCCAGGCTGCACACTTTGTTCCTCTAGCACAATCTAATTACCTCTCTGTCTCGTCTTTCTTGCTCTGACCACTTGTTCACGTCTTCCTCTCTGCCTGGAACTCTCTCTCTCTTCACATCTGACAGAGCACCATTCTCCCCACCTTCAAAGCCCTACTAAAATAATACCTCCTCCAGGAGGCCTTCCCTGGATAATTTATAACCCTCCCATTTTATTTCCCTCCCTACTGCATTACCCTTGCACTTGAGTTCAAACCTTCTAAGCACTTAGATACTTGCCATCTCCACCCCACAACACTTATGTACATATTCTGATACTCTGTTGCTTCCTATACCTGTAATTTATTTTAATATTTGTCACCCCTGCTAGATAGTAAGCTCTTTGAGGACAGTGATCATCTCTATTTACTCTAGTGCACTTTCCCAAGTGCTTAGTACAGTGCTCCATCTCACTGACTGGTTGTCTGAAAAGTAGCTTCAATGCTAGGAGTCTTATAATATTGGTCCAGGCTTCATTATTTGTGATGCAAAGCAAGTTGTCATGCCTGAAATGTGGTGCAATGTCAAAGGAGAAGAGTGGCTAAGGCAGTGCTGACCTTCACCAAACCATGAACTTTCACCCATCATTTAAGATGCTGTGGTCTTTGTACATGCCAACAGGGTGGCTCTGAAGAACAAAGATTGCTTCACTCCCATCACAGACAAGGAGTGATCCTTGAGATGATAACAATAATTTAATAATCTCCTCAGCCACCCTTCAATTCTTGAAGATGAAGCCCTTCAAACCATAGAAAACTTTCCAATATATTAAAACATGACCCTTGTCCCAATTATTGAGGAAGTCACCATGAGAAGACACATACAAAAAGGCAAAAATCTTTGAAACCATGCATACACATTAAGCACTTAGTACAGTGCCTAGCAATCAATCAATCATACTTATTGAGCACTTACTGTGTGCAGAGCACTGTACTAAGCGCTTGGGAAGTACAAGTTGGCAACATATAGAGACAGTCCCTACCCAACAGTGGGCTCCTTCTCAAGCGCTTAGAACAGTGCTCTGCATGCAGTAAGCACTCAATAAATACGATTGAATTCATTATTGAATTCATTCATTCATTCAATCATATTTATTGAGCGCTTACTGCATGCAGAGCACTGTGTTAAGCGCTTGGGAAGGACGCCCTACAAATACCATAAAAAATTAAGATGTACAAGCACAGAGGATTTAAAGATTTAAGGAAAACTGGTGTGATACTACAGGATCTCAAGGACACCACCCTTATTACCACCTTGACAAAGAAAGGCTGAAGATTCAGAGGACCCAGGTTTTAATTCTGGTTCTGCCACTTGACTGTTGTGTGACACTGGGCAAATCTCCCATGTATCATTCACCTTGTAGAATGAAAATTCAATACTTTTGCTCTCTAATGCAGATTATCTTGTATCTACCCTAATGTTTAGAGCAGTGCCTTACATGTAGTAAGCGCTTAATAAATATCACAAGTATTATTATACCACAGTTATCATTATTAAAGATCATATAAAGGTAGATTGCTATCCCTAGCAAAAGCCAGAGTACCTCTGGATTGACTAAATAATAATGATGGTTTTGTTACATGCTTACTATGTGCTAAGCGCTGTTCTAAGCGCTGGGATAGATATAAGGTTATCAGATTGTCCCACGTGGGGCTCACAGTCTTAATTCCCATTTTCCAGATGAGGTAACTGAGGAACAGAGAAGTTAAATGACATGCCCAAAGTCACAAAGCTGACAAGTGGCAGAGCCAGGATTAGAACCCACAACCTCTGACTCCCAAGCCCGTGTTCTTCCCACTAAGCCACGCTGCTTCTCTAGTAAAAAGTAACATTGACTGAATATTCCCTTAACCACTGCGCAGTGTCAGATCAGAGTGTGGAACAACCAAAATTCTTTCAAGCACTCAGTCACATGTATTTAACACTTACTGCATGCAAAGCACTGTACTAGGCTCTTACAGAACAAAATAATAATAAATAGACACAATCCTTGTCCATTATGAGCTTACAGTCTGATTCCTGCAGAGTGTTAGGTGCAGGAAACATACCCTTTTGATGCTATTGATGCCTGTCTTCTTGTTTTGTTTTGTTGTCTGTGTCCCCCTTCTAGACTGTGAGCCCATTGTTGGGTAGGGATTGTCTCTATCTGTTGCCGAATTGTACTTTCCAAGCACTTAGTACAGTGCTCTGCACACAGTAAGCGCTCCAGAAATATGACTGAATGAATGAATTAATGGTGTCATAATCTCTATACAGCTTTCACTGACCCTGTGAAAACAATTGACACCATCAGGAAATCTGGATTTTGGAAATCACTTAGTAAATTTGGCCACCTGAAAAAATGAAGTGGCTATTTCATGATAGCGAGACTGAGTAGGTCGGAGCTGAGGGTGAAGCTGCCCTGCCTGATTCATTCCCCATCTCCAGTGGGGTAAAGCAGGAATGGGCCAGGCCTGTTTAATTCATCTTTCACAGACTGGCTGAAAGACATCACAAGAGACCTGAATACAGATGATGGAGTACTCTTCTGCTCCTTGGGGAAACTCTTCCTACCCTGTAGATGTCAAGCATCATCCGAAGTCCTAGAGACAGCTGATAAAGAATCTCTGAATCTCTCTATACACCTTAGAGGCACACATCCCAGAAAACATGCAAATCACTGTAGATGTCTTTACCGAATCAACCCAATATTATGGGCTGACAACAAGACTAAAGAAAACCAAATATAATGTTAGCTTACACCAGGGAAGCTATGCATACGACCAAAAAATCTACACTGGCAACACATCCAAATGATAAACACTGTCACAGAATTCTGCTGCCTAGGCCACCACCAGACCAATAATGCAGTGATAGTCACGGAAGTAGAAAATTGAATCCTTTAAAAAGTCTGCCAGACAGAATGAGGAGAGGAGTTTGGAATTAGATTACAGACCAAACTAAAAGATTGCAGAGCCATAGAGTTGTCCTACCTGCTCCATGGCTCAGATTCCTGGACTTCCTATAGATGCTACATCTGAAGATGTCTATCAACATCATTTAGGAGGACTCTATATCAAATGACAAGACGGGATCACAAAGCCTTCAGGGTCTGTCTGCAGTACATGCAGCAGCTATTTAAGTTTGTCTAATAACTGTTCAAACCATTCATTAATGAGAATCTTATTTCAAACAATCCTAATTGCCTGAAAAAAGTGAACTAAGCACAATTTAATTCTGATCTCACAGATGTAGGCTGTATAATCAGAGTAAACCGTGAACAGAGAGAGTTAAGGAAAAAATATCTCTAGTAGGATAAGGATGAACACTTCCAAATTATCTCCTAATTCTTTCAAGATGGATAATTTGTTTTTTAAGTCAAGATCTACAAAAATCCATTTGACCTGTCCACTTTCTAGAATTGTTGAAGGAATTGTAACTTGCCTAACTTCACTCTACGCCATAGGTGAACAAGGAGGTACTAGTTTCACACCATACATTCCATTCAGCTGTGGCACGTTTTCACTCTTTGTTTTGCCTAGAAAAAGGTCACTATTATAAAGAACCATTTATTTTTATCAGTACTAGCTAACATATTACCAGACCACACTCATTTCAGTTCTAGGGAAATAACAAATGTGCATGCCACTCAGGCTCTCAGAATAAATGTGGATTATTTCATTTTTAGCCCAATATCTCATATTTATTCAGCACCTTTCATTGAAAAGGGCTTTACCAAGTAATTTATAGTAATCTCCTCCTTAAAACATAACAGAATACTATGGAATTATTCCAGTATAAAATAAAGAAACAAATAGCAGCAGAAATCAGACATCTGATGTTGAGATTACATCCAGGTCTTTAAATGTGTCAGAGAGAATCACTGGCCCACTTTATCTATGAAATGCATATTAAGTGCACCTTTTCTGATTCCTTGCCATTAGCATATTACTTGCTCAATCAATCAATCATATTTATTGAGCGCTTACTGTGTGCAGAGCACTGTACTAAGCGCTTGGGAAGTACAAGTTGGCAACATATAGAGACAGTCCCTACCCAACAGTGGGCTCACAGTCTAAAAGGGGGAGACAGAGAACAAAACCAAACATACTAACAAAATAAAATAAATAGAATAGATATGTACAAGTAAAATAAATAAATAAATAACTAGAGTAATAAATATGTACAAACATATAAAAAGGTACATTGCTCAGACATCAATGGTTAAGAAATATATTTTCTCACCCACTGGACACGTCCTTGAGTTGGTTTTGCAGTGGTGGAAGTTCGCATTGAGCAATCTGATTCTCTCAAATCCAGTGAGATGAATGGGTTTAGTCTGTGGTGGTAGAAGAGGATGTCTCTAAGGCTGTTGCCAACTTGTACTTCCCAAGCGCTTAGTACAGTGCTCTGCACACAGTAAGCGCTCAATAAATACGATTGATGATGATGATGATGTACCACTTCTGCCCTAGTGTTACCAGTGAAGTGAGCAAGAGAGATGAGGGGAAGGAGAGCAGGATGGCTTTCAGTCTAATAATAATAATAACATCCTGATTATTATAATAATTATTATACTGATCATGGTACTTTTTAAGTGCTTACTATGTGCCAAGCCTTGTTCTAAGCACCGGGGTAGATAGATACAAGTTAATCAGGTTGTACATGGTCCCTGGTCCATATGGGGCTCACAGTCTCAATCCCCATTTTACAGATGAGGTAACTGAGGTCCAGAGAAGAGCAGTGACTTGCCCAAGGCCACACAGCACAAGTGGAAGATTAGAACCCTGGTCCTTCTGACTCTTAGGCCCATGCTCTATATACAAGGTCACACTGCTTCTCTATTGCTTGGTTGTCCCGAAGCAAAACTCCAGTGGTGGGTTCCAGGCTAGTGGCTGCCTGGAAGCATTGTGCCCAGCTTGGTCCTAACCCCAGCCCTACTCCGAATCTTTGGCCGCCATCATCATCATCAATCGTATTTATTGAGTGCTTACTGTGTGCAGAGCACTGTACTAAGCGCTTGGGAAGTACAAGTTGGCAACATATAGAGACGGTCCCTACCCAACAGTGGGCTCACAGTCTAAAAGGGGAATAATAATGATGGCATTTGTTAAGCACTTACCATGTGCGAAGAACTGTTCGAAGCACTGGGGGGGAATACAAGGTGATCAGGTTGTCCCACGTGGAGCTCACAGTCTTAATCCCCATTTTACAGATGAGGCTCAGAGAAGTTAAGTGACTTGCCCAAGGTCACACAGCAGACATGTGGCGGAGCTGGGATTAGAACCCATGACCTCTGACTCCAAAGCCCGGGCTCTTGCCGCTGAGCCACGCTGCTTCTCCACAGTCTGAGGGGCCAGGAGTCAGATCACCCAGCTACAGAATCTGCTGCCCAGTGGCCCTTCTCTAAGCCTATTTGGAGGGGGTGGCTGGGAGAAGGGGAAAAAAAGGAGCAGCCTGTCCTGGAAACAGGCCTGGAGCATAGAAGGGTCACACTGAAACCCTTTCTATTTTCTCCCCACCCCCAACCACGACCTCCAGTGTGGCTTCCCTGACTGCAAACTGTGCCCACTACTGAATTGAACACATCCTTCGTATATCAATCAATCAATCAATCAATCGTATTTATTGAGCGCTTACTATGTGCAGAGCACTGTACTAAGCGCTTGGGAAGTACAAATTGGCAACACATAGAGACAGTCCCTACCCAACAGTGGGCTCACAGTCTAAAAGGGGGAGACAGAGAACAGAACCAAACATACCAACAAAATAAAATAAATAGGATAGAAATGTACAAGTAAAATAAATAAATAAATAAATAAATAGAGTAATAAATATGTACAACCATATATACATATATACAGGTGCTGTGGGGAAGGGAAGGAGGTAAGACGGGGGGATGGAGAGGGGGACGAGGGGGAGAGGAAAGAAGGGGCTCAGTCTGGGAAGGCCTCCTGGAGGAGGTGAGCTCTCAGCAGGGCCTTGAAGGGAGGAAGAGAGCTAGCTTGGCGGATAGGCAGAGGGAGGGCATTCCAGGCCCGGAAGCGCTTGTTAAGTGCTTACTATGTGCGAAGAACTGTTCGAAGCACTGGGGGGGAATACAAGGTGATCAGGTTGTCCCCCGTGGCGCTCACAGTCTTAATCCCCATTTTACAGATGAGGCTCAGAGAAGTTAAGTGACTTGCCCAAGGTCACACAGCAGACATGTGGCAGAGCTGGGATTAGAACCCATGACCTCTAACTCCAAAGCCCGGGCTCTTGCCGCTGAGCCACGCTGCTTCTCCACAGTCTGAGGGGCCAGGAGTCAGATCACCCAGCTACAGAATCTGCTGCCCAGTGGCCCTTCTCTAAGCCTATTTGGAGGGGGTGGCGGGGAGAAGGGGAAAGAAATGAGCAGCCTGTCCTGGAAAAGGCCTGGAGCATAGAAGGGTCACACTGAAACCCTTTCTATTTTCTCCCCACCCCCAACCACGACCTCCAGTGTGGCTTCCCTGACTGCAAACTGTGCCCACTACTGAATTGAACGCATCCTTCGTATATGACTGAACTAGGTGCCTGGGAGAGTACAAAACAAGTAAAATCCATAGTCCTCTGCCCTCAAGGAGCTTAGAATCTAATAGGGAAATGGAGAAACATAAATTATTTAGAAAAAGTAGGAGGAAGAGGGCAAACAAAGCTACAACTGGTAATAGAAATAGTAAGAATGTGGGAGAATAAGTAAATTATTTAATGAGTAATTACATGGAGTAGGACCTAAACATGTATATATACATAGAGAGTTCACATGTAGTCATCTATCTAAAGATATGCAAGTGCTAAGGATGACTGTTTTGGTTGACACTCTCAGGTGATGGACATTATTGGGGGAGTCCTCCTAGTGAAGGAGTATTTTCAGGAGAATTCTGAAAAATGGCCTGATGAATTTGGAGGTGAAGGGAGTTTCAGGTGAGGGGACGGGAGAGGGGAGGGAGGATAAGGCTCAAAGAGAAAGCAAGTTTGGGCCAGTGACGAGTGTGAGCTGGGGAACAGCAAGCAATGAGAGCCAGGAAAAAGTTCTGGGAACTCAACATGGAATCTGATCCCTGCCCCACATAAGCATGATATTCCCAGGTGACTTTTCAAGCTTCACCCTGCCACCCAGCACCTTCAAATCCACCAGGTCACAGCTCCCCATTTTCAAAGCCCTTCTGAAATTCCACCTTCTCTGGGAAGAGGTCAGATGTGGATCACTGGGGACTTTGCTCCTTGCTGCCCAGATTGGGACAGGTAAGTTAGATAGAGTGCTTGGGTGTTTCACTGGAACTGCTGGTAGGTTAGATAGACTGCTGGGGCAGTTTACTGGAACTGTTGGTTGGTTAGATTGACTTCTGTGGCAGTTCACTGGAACTGCTGTTCCCATCTGTTCTGTGAGTTAGGGTGGAAGCTGTTTTGTTTAACAAAAGTAAGCTTCTCAGTGAAAACCCCCAGCCAATTCTGTGGAAACCTAACTTACATTGCAAATATTTTAAAAATCTGTAGATGAGAGGATCAAATGGCACATCTGTGGCCAACCCAGTAATAATAATTGTGGTATTTAGGTGCTTACTATTTGCCAAGTACTGAGGTAGATGCAGTACAGTCAGGTGTTTAGTACTGTGCTCACCACACATTCAGTTCTCAATAAATACTGTTGATTGATTTAAAAAAAATGGAAGAGACGCTGTACCTGTCCCACATGGGGCTCTGTGTCTAAAGGGGAGACCTGATATTTAACATTCAGAGGTGAGGAAATCGAAGCTTAGAGAAGTTAAGTGATTTGCCCAAGATAACCAAGAAAGCAAGCAATGGAGATGGGATCAGAACCAAAGTCAACTGATTCCCAGGCTTCAAGCAGATTTTCAGGTCCCTCAAGAGCAGTCTAGCACCAATTTCAACATAAAACACCCTATCCATCACATCTCAAACAAATACTTTTCAAATCTCGCCTCTGTTTTGAACAAAAGCATAAGCATTTTTATTACAGTGCTCTGCACACAATAAGCACTAAATAACTACTACTGATAAGTAGCAAACTTGCCTTTTGTCACTTTTCTAAAACTTCATTCTGTGCTGGTCTCCTCACTCCTAAAAACCCTCCAATCTTTACTGATTCCTCACTATTTCAAGCCAAAATCTTGACCATTGCCTTTATAGCACTCCATCAGCTCTCCCCTTTTTACCTATCTACTCTCTTCCTTGACTGTATTCCAGATCGCACTCTTCATTCCTCTTAAGCTCACCTTCTCACAGTGCCTTGTCTTCACCTCTCAACGCTTGCTCTCACACATCCTCCAGTCTTGGATGCCCTCCCTCTTCCAATCTGCCAGTCTACAGTGTTCCCTGTATTTCAAGTCTTTCTGAAATCTCTTCTATATACCAGGCCTTCTTTGATTATTTTTCCCTTCCTCAGGTAATATCCTTGATATTACCTCTTCAGCATTGGACACCCAAATCACAACATCCATATTCATTCCATAAAGATTTGCATTCTGTACTTCTAGAGCATTTACATATCTGCATATCCATAATTTCATTCTCTTTCTCCTCCTACACTGTAGATTGTAAATTCCTTGAAGGCAGGGAATTGTGTCTCATAAATCTTGGCTCCACCACTTGTTAGCTGTGTGACTTTGGGCAAGTCACCTAACTTCTCTGTGCCTCAGTTACCTCATCTTTATAATGGGGATTAAGACTGTGAGCCTCACGTGGGACAACCTGATTACCTTGTACTCCACACACCCCAGCCCAGCACTTAAAACAGTGCTTGACACTTAACAAATACCATTGTTATGAGAAGTAGCGTGGTTCAGTGAAAAGAGCACGGGCTTTGGAATCAGAGGTCATGGGTTCAAATCCCAGCTCCGCCACTTGTCAGCTGTGTGACTTTGGGCAAGTCACTTAACTTCTCTGTCCCTCAGTTACCTCCTCTATAAAATGGGGATTAAGACTGTGCGCCCCATGTGGGACAACCTTATTACCTTGTATTCCACACACCCCAGCCCAGCACTTAAAACAGTGCTTGACACTTAACAAATACCATTGTTATGAGAAGTAGCGTGGTTCAGTGAAAAGAGCACGGGCTTTGGAATCAGAGGTCATGGGTTCAAATCCCAGCTCCGCCACTTGTCAGCTGTGTGACTTTGGGCAAGTCACTTAACTTCTCTGTCCCTCAGTTACCTCCTCTATAAAATGGGGATTAAGACTGTGCGCCCCATGTGGGACAACCTTATTACCTTGTATTCCACACCCCCAAGCCCAGCACTTAGAACAGTGCTTGACGATAGTAAGCACTTAACAAATAACATTATTATGAGAAGCAGCGTGGTTCAGTGGAAAGAGCCCGGGCTTTGGAGTCAGAGGTCATGGGTTCAAATCCCAGCTCTGCCACTTAGCTGTGTGACTTTGGGCAAGTCACTTAACTTCTCTGTGCCTCAGTTACCTCCCCTATAAAATGGGGATTAAAACTGTGAGCCCCACGTGGGACAACCTGATCACCTTGTAACCTCCCCAGTGCTTAGAACAGGGCTTTGCACATAGTAAGCGCTTAATAAATGCCATCATTATTATTATTGTTAGTGGAAAGAGTACTGGCATGGGAGACAGAAGTCATGGGTTCTAATCCCAGCTCCGCTTGTCAGCTGTGTGACTTTTGGCAAGTCACCTAACTTCTCTGTGCTTCAGTTACCTCATCTTTAAAATGGGGATTATGATTAATAAATATGATTGATTGATTGCTTGATTGAATTAAGACTGTGCACCCCATGGGGGGACAACCTGATTACCTTGTATTCCACACACCCCCAGCCCAGTGCTCAGAACAGTGCTTGGCACATAGTAAGCACTTAATAAATAGTAAGCACCAATAAAATAGTAAGCACTTAACTCCTTGAATGAGTTGTCTACACGCGCTGCCTTGAATTCCTCAGCACCAACTCTCTCCTCGACCCCCTCCAGTCTGGCTTCTGTCCCCTACATTCCACGGAAACTGCCCTCTCAAAGGTCACCAATGACCTCCTGCTTGCCAAATCCAACGGCTCATACTCCATCCTAATCCTCCTCGACCTCTCAGCTGCCTTCGACACTGTGGACCACCCCCTTCTTCTCAACACGCTATCTGACCTTGGCTTCACAGACTCCGTCCTCTCCTGGTTCTCCTCTTATCTCTCCGGTCGTTCATTCTCAGTTTCTTTTGCAGGCTCCACCTCCCCCTCCCATCCCCTTACCGTGGGGGTTCCCCAAGGTTCAGTTCTCGGTCCCCTTCTGTTCTCGATCTACACGCACTCCCTGGGTGACCTCATTCGCTCCCGCGGCTTCAACTATCATCTCTACGCTGATGACACCCAGATCTACATCTCTGCCCCTGCTCTCTCCCCCTCTCTCCAGGCTCGCATCTCCTCCTGCCTTCAGGACATCTCCATCTGGATGTCTGCCTGCCACCTAAAGCTCAACATGTCAAAGACTGAACTCCTTGTCTTCCCTCCCAAACCCTGCCCTCTCCCTGACTTTCCCATCTCTGTTGACAGCACTATCATCCTTCCTGTCTCACAAGCCCGCAACCTTGGTGTCATCCTCGACTCCGCTCTCTCATTCAGCCCTCACATCCAAGCCGTCACCAAAACCTGCCGGTCTCAGCTCCGCAGTATTGCCAAGATCCGCCCTTTCCTCTCCATCCATATTGCTACCCTGCTCATTCAAGCTCTCATCCTATCCCATCTGGACTACTGCATCAGCCTTCTCTCTGATCTCCCATCCTCATGTCTCTCTCCACTTCAATCCATACTTCATGCTGCTGCCCGGATTGTCTTTGTCCAGAAACGCTCTGGGCATGTTACTCCCCTCCTCAAAAATCTCCAATGGCTACCAATCAATCTGCGCATCAGGCAGAAACTCCTCACCCTCGGCTTCGAGGCTGTCCTTCACCTCGCCCCCTCCTACCTCACCTCCCTTCTCTCCTTCTCCAGCCCAGCCCACACCCTCTGCTCCTCTGCCGCTAATCTCCTCACCGTACCTCGTTCTTGCCTGTCCCGCCATTGACCCCCGGCCCACGTCATCCCCCGGGCCTGGAATGCCCTCCCTCTGCCCATCCGCCAAGCTAGCTCTCTTCCTCCCTTCAAGGTCCTACTGAGAGCTCACCTCCTCCAGGAGGCCTTCCGAGACTGAGCCCCTTCCTTCTTCTCCCCCTCGTCCCCTTCTCCATCCCCCCATCTTACCTCCTTCCCTTCCCCACAGCACCTGTATATATGTATATATGTTTGTACATATTTATTACTCTATTTACTTATTTATTTATTTTACTTGTACATATCTATTCTATTTATTTTATTTTGTTAGTATGTTTGGTTCTGTTCTCTGTCTCCCCTTTTTAGACTGTGAGCCCACTGTTGGGTAGGGACTGTCTCTATATGTTGCCAACTTGTATTTCCCAAGCACTTAGTACAGTGCTCTGCACACAGTCAGTGCTCAGTAGATACAATTGATGATGATGATGATGAAATACCATTATTATGAGAAGCAGCATGGCTTAGTGGAAAGAGTACAGGCATGGGAGTCAGAGGTCATGGGTTCTAATCCCAGTTCCACCACTTGTCAGCTGTTTGACCTTGGGCAAGTCACTTAACTTCTCTGTTCCTCAGTTACCTCATCTGTAAAATGGCGATTAAGACTGTGCGCCCTGTGTGGGACAAGCTGATTACTTTGTATCTACCCCAGTGCTTATAACAGTGCCTGGCACATAGTAAGCACTTAACAAGTACCATCATTATTATTACTGTACTCTCTCATGCCTTCAATACAGTGCTCCTTAGAGAGCAGACACACCATGAATACTACTGATTGACTGGGTGATTAAGAAAGCCTGCTTCTGCAATTCTTCATACAGATGTTTAGTTTAAATTGCACATTCATTGCCATTGGTACTTCAGTTTTCTTAAAAACATGTGACCTTTTGGCAAGGTGGCACATAGATTTTCCTTTGGGGAGATAATGAGTCTGTGCTTAACTGTGGGGTAAAAGGTCCTGGGTTCCTTTCATGAGATATCATTTAAGGGTCTTTCTGCCAGTGACTTGTTCCTCTGAGGTCTCCTGGCCCAATCTCCTTACTTAACACCTTACTTTTGCAAACTGCTCAAACTGGCTCTGCCAGAGTTTTCTAAGTAAACAATTCCATGTATGAACTCCTCCAACCAACGGTTACTTCTCTGCTTTTTTTATACTATTAAATTCCAGTTATACCCTATATGGTATTTGCTCAGAGCTCTTAAGTTCCCAATTAATCATCTAATTTTATCCTTACATCACCGTGAGATAGTGAGGGACAGGTAGCCTCGTTTTACAAACAAGGAACCTGAGGCCAAGAGTGACTTGCCCAAGATCCCATGGCTTATGAGTGGCAAACTGGGACTAGAAAACAGTCTTCTACTCCTAGCCAGATGCTCTTTCCACTAGACTGCCAAAGGCTCAGACTCCTTTTTCCATCTATCTGGTCTAGGCAACTATGACCTTATTGAAAGTTGAATTCCCCATGGATCTGGACTCAAGTGTCTGTGGCCCTCCTCTCCCCTCTCCTCCCTCCCTCCCTTCCTTCATTCTCTCTCTTTCTCTCTCTCTTTCTCTCCCCCACCCCTGGCCCATCCCCATCCTCATTTCTGAAGAATGCAGTAGTGGAAGCACATCCACTTGGGTATATTGTACTCTCCTAAGCATTTAGTACAGTGCCTTGCATACAGTAAACTCTCAATAACTACCACTGACTGATTCCTATGTAAACCCCTTCCTATATGATGCCTCTTACATGTGCACCTGAGAAGAGAAGCAGCATGACTTAGTGGAAAGAGCACAAGATTGGGAGTCAAAGGACATGGGTTCTAATCCCACCTCTACCACTTGTCAGCTGTGTGAACTTGGGCAAGTCACTTAACTTCTCCGTGCCTCAGTTACCTCATTTGTAAAATGGGGATTAAGACTGTGAGCCCCACGTGGGACAACTGGATTACCTTATACCTCTACCCAGTGCTTAGAACAGTGCTTGGCATATAGTAAGCACTTAACAAATACCATAATTAACATTAATATTATTATTACCAGACATTCAATCCTTTTGACTGTCTTTTATCTTTTGTGGACATGAATAGGTTTAGAGAACTTATAGGAGAAGGAGGTTCAGAACTGTCCCACCCCAGTTCTCTCTGATAGTCTGATTCAGACCATAGTTACCTGGATCATGACAGATGATTTTGACTGGCCCTGCTGAGGGTAAATCAATTATATCTGTTGAGTGCTTACTGTGTGCAGAGCACAGTACTAAGTGCTGGGGAAAGTACGGAATAACAGAGTTGGTAGTCTGGACTGTAAGCTCATTGTGGGATGGGAATGTGTCTGTTTATTGTTATATTGTACTCTCTCAAGTTCTTAGTACAGTGCTCTGAACACAGTAAGCACTCAGTAAATACAACTGAATCAATGATCCCTGTCCACAGAGAGCTTACAATTTACAGGTCCTTTATAGTTCTTCACAAAACCATCTTTTGGTGGTTCTCTTGAGCAATGTGATAAAACCTGAAAGCTGCACATGTGGAAAACTGCCACACCAGCAAATGAGCCCTGTTCTGATACCACACAGGCAGAACCCCCACAGCCTTAAGTGGAATTCAGGATGCATTTTGACTGCAAAATCGACCCCACAATAAGTGTACCTACTGTGTGCCAGCCCCCTGTGATGGATTAACCCAGTGAACACAGCTCTGTCCCTTGTTTCTCACTCATAATACTTCAGCTCTTCCAGTCTCCTGGGGTCTTTTAATACATGGAGCAAACATTCTCTCAGGACCCAAATCAGACCACAAAACACATTTCACATGTGAATGACCTAATCAAATTTGAACACAAGTCTCCGGGGCCAAAAATTAGCTCTCCGTACCACCTACCTTCCATATAATTATTTTGAAAACAACATAAGGCATTCTTTTAGGTGGCATTACAACATCTGGGGAAACAAAGCTTTATGTAGCTGGTCACACATGCTCTATAAATTAAGACAGTGTCAGATTCGAACACCTGGTGCCATAAAACGTCCGCTTGATTAGATGTTTTTCTGCCAAGCAGATTTTTTAATAAGGCTTTCGTACATTCCATTAAAAAAAAATAGGAACCTAAAAATAGGAATAGCTGCCTTGCTATGTTAACCAAATAGAATCATCTCAGGCATCTTTTGATTATTCGTCGATTCTAAATGACTGCCCTGTGGTGGTTGAGCTCCGATCGCCAGAGCCTTCTGGTCTGTGATCCTGCAACCTTGAAAGACCTCTGCGGGTGGGATGTGATCTCACCAAGCTCAAACAGGGCAGGTGGAATCGATCAGGTTATCGGACCTGCAACTGCCATAGTCCCATATATGCACAGCAATGATGTGTAGGCGGCAGCATGGTACATGTCTGTCTTTCTCTTCTGGCTGACCATCCTTTTCTTCCGGAGCCAATTCTTCCACTTTCCAGTCACTGCAGTGACCATGCAAGATAATTATGTATAGTAGTGTTTGGTGAGCAGATGCTGTCCATATAACAGAAGTTTTCATCAGATCTTAACTTCCAATCATCGGAAGCTACTCTCAGAGCGGATTCTGTGGTGTTGGTTTTAAACTGGAACATGGCTTGAGTCTTTTGCAGATTCATTTATAGCTCAAATGTTTAGCAGCTCATGCAAAACATTGAATAAGCCATCCATCATCTCCAAGAGGGTTGGTTACAATTTTATAAGTATCCATAAATAGAAGCTTTGCCATCTTTGTCTTCACACAAAGGCACAGGAAATTCAAAAGCCCACCAACTTGGAGATCCTACAAATCAGCATCATGTTCTATGCCCCTTATTGCATCAAGGAAAATGATACAAGTGATTCTTAAAGAACAGAACTTTAAGCGAAGTAGGGAAAAGATGCATCTCAAGATTTAGACAACATTTTCCAAGGTAGTTGCTGTCAGTGTTTATCACACATGTGAAGTTTTAATTGGTTTTAAAAGTAGCTGTATATCAAAGCACTTTCATAGAAACAGAGTCTAAAAGAAATCAGTCTGGGCTTAAAGACATGAAACCAGGGACAAGTAAAATAGTTAATAAGTTGAAAATCTGATCCAAAGCATGAAGCCTGCATTTCCTTAGGCCTCTGATTTTCTTTCACCAGATCATTTCTATGACACTAATTACTGTGGGAAGGGATTTTGCAGCCTAGTAAAAGGTTTGGCAGGGCTGAAGACTTTTTGAATCAAACTTCAGAGTACTGAACGTGCATACGAGTAGAAAGTTCTATCTTCTGGCCTGAAGCTAACTCTGCCTTTCTCTTCAAGTGCTAGAATTTTGAAATGAAGAGTTAGTTAAAAAAAAGAAAGAAACTACGAATGTCCTTTCCCCAGTTCCCTGTCGAACCGAGCTCCTAAGCTTTCCCTCTCAATCCTCTCATTTCCATTCCTCATGCAGCGCTGGCATTTCTTTCCTCTCCTGCCCACCCCTGCTTCCCGTCAATCAAAGCCTTTCCACCAAAAGGTTTCACAAATCTTTCTTACCCCTAATTAGCTGAGCTCATTTAATGGTTCTCCCTGTGAGCCTTTGGCTCTGTCCACTCCCTTAGATGAATAAGGAGGGGAGGGTACTTCTAATGTTCAACTCATTGAGCTCCAGGATGTTTGATATGCCCCAAAGTGTTTGGTATAATAGAGGGTGTAGAAATTCAAAATGCTTCTCGTCCCCTTGTCCATTCTCCTTAAAAGAGCGAGGGAGGGCGGGCTCAGACAACTCTTGGAAGAAGCTTGAAAAGCAAGCAAATTGGTGCCTGCCAAGGGGATATGCACAACATTGTTCTTCCCTTTTGCTACAACACCAGAGCTATTTATGTTCTGGGAAACCACCTCAATTCCTTTATCGAAGATTTGAGTCTAATCTCCTGCACAGGAGAATACCATGTTTCAAGGCTAACCTGATGATTCCAACATTTAGCTAGCCCTCGGAAGCCTTCATTGACCCACCCATCTGTTTCCAGAAGGGTGGGTGGTTCGTGGCTCCAAACCATTCATAATGAACTGTGTTCCATGCTGCCTGGATGGATGCCTCTTTAGAGCAATATATTTTCTGGACCAGCTGTAAAGTGATTCCCGAAGAACCTTTTTCTCGCTGATGTCCTTCCACAGTCTCATAAAAATGATCTCCACCTCCGGAGCAAAGGCAACCTGTGGATAAAAGGATGAGTGGCACAGTCATCATTTCCACTACACAACTAACATACTGTCAAAACCAAAAGTATAACAAAAGGCCTTTATGAGCCCAAATTCGGTACCATGGCTTTTGATCGACAGGGGATCTCTGAAACAGTGAAAGGAAGCTTGTGAATTCTATTGGGAGGAAGATAGTCCAGTAGCCCCAGGGGTAGGATGGGGTGATTGGTTAGAGGAATCTCTTAAAGAATCCCATAACTGTTCCCTTATTAGCAGCTCACTAGTGGTTTTTATTCGAATCACTGGAAAATACTAGCACTGCTCTCCAGAAAGAAGCTCCTCTCATCTTGCTGTAGGACTGCTGTATCAGTCTCCTTGTGTCCAGGCCAGCCCACCTCTACTACCCATTATACAGAAGCAGTGTGGCCTAGTGGAAAGAGTACGGGCCTCAGAGTCAGAAGGCCCTGGGTTCTAATCCCAGTTCTTCCACTTGCTTGCTGTGTGACCTTGGGCAAGTCACTTCACTTCTCTGGGCCCCAGTTACCTCATCTGTAAAATGGGGATTAAAACTGTGAGTCCCATGTGGGACAATGACTGTTTCCAACTTCATTTGCTTGTATTCATCCCAGGGCTTAGGAAAGTGCCTTGCACATAGTAAGTGCTCAATAAAATACCACAATTATCATTATTATTAGTAGTATTATTAACATAGATCATCTCCTTGAAATATAATTCTGCTAACATCTCTCCTCTTCTCAAAAACTTCTGCCAGTTTCCTCTGTTCCTCTGTGTCAAACTCCTCAAAAGCAACTTCAAGTCTTTCCACCAACTTTCCCCACCTTACCTGCTCTGCTCTCTTCCTGCACTGTTACCCAGCTTATTCCCTTCATTCCTCCCAAATGACTCTATTAACTGTACCTTGCTCTTATCCCTCCTGCCTCCATCCCCTTACTCACTGTCATTTGCACTCTCTTGTGTCTGCCAAGAGACACAGAGCACAATAAGCATTTGGATGGGCGGAGCAGATGCACATGATGGAGTGCAATAGAAGGTATGTTCACTCATAAGACCAATTTATGGCCAAAGTGACTGGAACAGGATGCCAATACAGTGTGGCAGTGTCATGACCTACCAGGTGGTTTACTTGTTGCCAACTTGTACGTCCCAAGTGCTTAGTACAGTGCTCTGCACACAGTAAGCGCTCAATAAATACGATTGATTGATTGATTGATTGATTGATTGGTGTTCACTGCAATCATGGCCCCCCATTTAGCCTGCTATTTTTCAGGCTTCTCACTGGAACTTTACACCTCACAGAATGCTCTAGATGGTTCTTTGGGCAGAAATCTTCACTGTCCATGGCACAACTCAGCAGATACAACATGGACTGAAACAAAGGTCTCCTGATTCTCTCTATCAATCAATCAGTCGTATTTATTGAGCACTTACTGTGTGCAGAGCACTGTACTAAGTGCTTGGGAAGTACAAGTTGGCAACATATAGAGACAGTCCCTACCCAACAGTGGGCTCACAGTCTAGAAGAGGGAGACAGAGAACAAAACCAAACATATTAACAAAATAAAATAAATAGAATAGATATGTACAAGTAAAATAAATAAATAGACTAATAAACATGTACAAACATATATACAGGTGCTGTGGGGAAGGGAAGGAGGTAAGACGGGGGGGATGGAGAGGGGGACGAGGGGGAGAGGAAGGAGGGGGCTCAGTCTGGGAAGGCCTTTCTAGACTGTAAGGTCATTGTGGGCAGGGAAAACAGCGTGGCTCAGTGGAAAGAGCACAGGCTTCGGAGTCAGAGGTCATGGATTGAAATCCCGGTTCCGCCAATTGTCAGCTGTGTGACTTTGGGCAAGTCACTTAACTTCTCTGGGCCTCTGTTACCTCATCTATAAAATGAGAATTAAGACTGTGAGCCCCACGAGGGACAACCTGATCACCTTGTAACCTCCCAAGCGCTTAGAACAGTGCTTTGCACATAGTAAGTGCCTAATAAATGCCATTATTATTACACTGTACTTTACTGAGTGCTTAGTACAGTGCTCTACACACTGTAAGTGCTCAATAAATATGACTGACTGACCAATTCCCAGAGCAGTGCTCTTTCTCCTCTAGGCTAACAGCCGGATTCACTCATGCATATAATCTCACTGTCAATTAATTGATCAGTCAGTTGTATTTATTGAAACTTATTGTGTGCAGAGCACTATACTAAATGCTTGAAATAGCACAATTCCTGCCATTAGGGAGTTTATAGTCTAGAGGAGAAGACAGACATAAAAATGAATTACAGATGTGAACATAAAGTGCTGTGGGCCGAGTGTAGGGTGAATAAAGGGTACAAATCCAAGTGCAAAGACATTGCAGAAAGGAGAGGGAATAGAGGAAGAGGGCTTAGATGGGGGAAGGCATCTTGGAGGAGATATGCTTTTAATAAGGCTTTGAAAGAGGGGAGAGTGATGGTCTTGTTGGGAAGGAGCAGCGTGGCTCAATGGAAAGAGCTTGGGCTTTGGAGTCAGAGGTCATGGGTTCAAACCCCGGCTCTGCCAATTGTCAGCTGTGTGACCTTGGGCAAGTCACTTAACTTCTCTGTGACTCAGTTACCTCATCTGTAAAATGGGGATTAAGACTGTGAGCCCCCTGTGGGACAACCTGATCACCTTGCAACCTCCTCAGTGCTCAGAGTTCCAAGGCAGAGGGAGGACTTGGCAGAGGGATTGGTGGTGAAATAGGCAAGATCAAGGTAAGGTGAGTAGATTTTTGTTAGAGGGGCAGTTAGGGAAGAGCGTGGCCTAGTGGAAAGCTCCCAGGCCTGGGAGTCAGAGGACCTGGGTTCTAATTCCAACTCCACCACTTCTTTGTTGTATGACCTTGGACAAGTCACTTAAATGCTTTATGCCTCAGTTACCTCATCTGTGAAATGGGAATTAAGACTGTGAGCCCACAGGGCCATACTTCACATCGCTGCCCAGATTGTCTTTGTCCAGAAATGCTCTGGGCATGTTACTCCCCTCCTCAAAAACCTCCAGTGGCTACCAATCAACCTACACATCAGGCAAAAACTCCTCACCCTCGGCTTCAAGGCTGTCCATCACCTCGCCCCCTCCTACCTCACCTCCCTTCTCTCCTTCTACAGCCCAGTGCGCACCCTCCGCTCCTTTGCAGCTAATCTCCTCACCATGTCTTGTTCTTGCCTGTCCCACTGTCGACCCCTGGCCCATGTCATCCCCCGGGCCTGGAATGCCCTCCCTCTGCCAAGCTACCTCTCTTCCTCCCTTCAAAGCCCTACTGAGAGCTCACCTCCTCCAGGAGGCCTTCCCAGACTAAGCCCCCTCCTTCCTCTCCACCTCCTCCCCCTCCCCCTCCCCCCCTGCCTTACCTCCTTCCCCTCCCCACAGCACCTGTATATATGTATATATGTTTGTCAATATTTATTACTCTATTTCATTTATACATATTTATTCTATTTATTTTATTTTGTTAATATGTTTTGTTTTGTTCTCTGTCTCCCCCTTTTAGACTGTGAGCCCACTGTTGGGTAGGGACCATCTCTATATGTTGCCAACTTGTACTTCCCAAGCACTTAGTATAGTGCTCTGCACACAGTAAGCGCTCAATAAATATGATTGAATGAATGAATGGGACATAGACTGTGTCCAACCTGATGAACTCATATCCACCCCAGTGCCTAGTACAGTGCCTGGTACATATTAAGGGCTTAACAAATAGCATTACAACAAAAAGGTAGAACTGTCAGTATTTGGTGACTATAGACCACCTATTACATGCAGAGCACTGTACTAACCTCCACTCCGAGTGTACAATAAGAATAATAGCCACAGTCTCTGCCCTTGAGGAGCTTGCAGTATAGTGGGGGAGAGAGGCAGACAGAAATTATTTACAAGTAGGAGCAGGAAGAGACACAAGGAATAAATTGGAAGTAGCAATAGATACTAGTAGTATCTATAAGTAGTGTGTACTTAGTTTGATACATACTACTAATCTCTCACTATATGTTTAACTATACATATATGCACATACACATAATGCATGCATGAGTATATAGATAAACAATGTTTGCTATCTTCAACAACAGAGGGCAGCTATTTACAATTTTGGATGGAGGAGCAGTTCTGACCCTTCTTCCACCTTTAGCAGAGCTTAGAGACACATACCCCCTCAGTGGAAAGAGCCTGGGCTTTGGAGTCAGAGGTCATGGGTTCAAATCCCGGCTCTGCCGATTGTCAGCTGTGTGACTTTGGGCAAGTCACTTAACTTCTCTGTGCCTCAGTTACTTCATCTGGAAAATAGGGATTAAAACTGTGAGCCCCCCGTGGGACTATCAGATCACCTTGTAACCTGCCCAGCACTTAGAACAGTGTTTTGCACATAGTAAGCGCTTAATAAATGCCATTATTATTATTATTATTATACCCATCAATGTTTAATCATGCTTGTTTGTACATTCACAGCTCACTTCAAAAGAATGTATTCCCTTGAACCACTGTTATCTCGACAGATGAAAAAATGATTATGTTTGACAAAAATGTCTATTTAGAAACCTACTTGTGGTGGATCCTACTCCTCCACTGTGTGTGGTTTTAGATACTTCAGAGAAAAAATATTTCTAGGATAATCTTCAAAACATTGTGTAGGTCACTTCAAAATTGCCTTTCCTTTCATGCCTATTTAAAATGAGACTTGGATATTAGAAGAAGGCCCGTTGTTGGGGAGGGACCGTCTCTATATGTTGCCAAATTGCACTTCCCAAGCGCTTAGTACAGTGCTCTGCACACAGTAAGTGCTCAATAAATATGATTGAATGAATGAATGAATGAAGTAGGCCATGGTGAAAAAATAGTACATTCTCCTCAGTCAGTCAGTCAGTTGTATTAATTGAGCACATACTGGGTTCAGAACACTCTACAAAGGGCTTGGAAGAGTACAGTTTAACAATAAACAGATACATTCCCTGTCCACAACAAGCTTACAGTCTAGAGGAGACAGACATTAATATAAATAAATTACAGAATTGTACATAAGTCTTGTGGGGCTGGGAGGGGGGGAGAATAAAGGGAGCAAGTCAGGGAAACACAGTAAGGAATGGGAGAAGAAAGGAGTGCTTATTAAGGGAAGGCTTTTTGGAGGAGATGTGCCTTCAAAAAGGCTTTGAAGGAGGGGGAGAGTAATTGCCTGTCGGATATGAGGAAGGAGGGCATTGCAGACCAAAAGCAGGCTGTGGCCACGGGGTTGACACCGAGACAGATCTGATCAAGTGAGAAGAATTAGCATTAGAAGAGCTAAGTGTTCAGGCTGGGTTATAATAGTAGAGTAGTGAGGTGAGGGCCCCTCTGAAGATCTGAAGCCAATGGTGAAGAGTTTCTATTTGATGCTTAGGTGGATGGGAAACCTCTGGAGGTTCTTGAAGAGAGGGGAAACATGGCCTGAAAGTTTTTGTAGAAAAATGATCCAGACAACAGAGTGAAGTAAAGGGCTAGACTGTAAGCTCATTGTGTGTGTTTATTGTTGCATTGTACTCTCCCAAGCACTTAGTACAGTGATCTGCACATAGTAAGTGCTCAGTAAATATTATTGAATGGATAGGGAGAGACAGGAGGCTGGGAGGTCAGCAAGAAAGCAGATACAGTAATCGAGAATCAATCAATCAATCATATTTATTGAGCACTTACTGTGTGCAGAGCAGTGTACAAAGCGCTTGGGAAGTACAAGTTGGCAACATATAGAGACAGTCCCTACCCAACAGTGGGCTCAGAGTCTAAAAGGGGGAGACAGAGAACAAAACCAAACATACTAACAAAATAAAATAAATAGAATAGATATGTACAAGTAAAATCAATAAATAAATAGAGTAATAAATATGTACAAACATATATACATATATACAGATGCTGTGGGGAAGGGAAGGAGGTATGATGGGGGGATGGAGAGGGGGATGAGGGGGAGAGGAAGGAAGGGGCTCAGTCTGGGAAGGCCTCCTGGAGGAGGTGAGCTCTCAGTAGGGCCTTGAAGGGGTAGGATAAGTGATTGGATTAACATGGTAGCAGTTTGGATGGAGAGGTAAGGGTGGATTTTAGTGATGCTGTGAAGGTCGAATCAACAGGACGTGACAGGCTGAATGTGTGGTTTGAATGAGGGAGAGGGGTCAAGAATAACCCCGGGTTATGGGCTTGTGAGACGGAAGGATGGTGGTGCAGTCTACCATGATGGAAAAGTCACAGGGAGGACAGGGTTTGGGTGGGAAGAGAAGTTCTGTTTTAGACTTGTTAATTGTGGTACAACTGCTGATTATATATCAAGCACTATGCTAAGGGTGGGGCAGATAAAAGATAATCACGGCAGCATGGCTTAGTGTACACAGCAGCACAGTCCTGGGAGTCAGAAGGACCTGGGTTCTAATCCTGAATCCACGGGGTATCTGCTGTGTGACCTGGGGCAACTCATTTAACTTCTCTGGGCCTCATTTATCTCATCTGTGAAATGGGGATTAAGAGTTTGAGCCCCATGTTGGACAGGACTGTGTCCAACCTGATTAACTTGTATCTACCCCAATGCTTAGAACAGTGCCTGGCACATAAGAGGTGCTTATTATTATTATTATTATTATTATTATTATTATTATCATTATTATTATTAAGAGTCCTGGTCCAATATGGGCTTCACAGTCTATGTGGGAGAGACAACAGGAATGTAAACCCTATTTTACAGATAAGGAAACTGAGGCAAAAGGAAATTGTGATGACCAAGATCACACTGCATGGAAATTGTGACGACCAAGATCACACTGCATGCAAGTGGTGGATCCAGATTAGAACCCAGGTCCTCTGATCCCCAGCCCCGTGCTCTTTCCGTTAAGCCACAGTGTCTCAAAATCTTATTTCTGTGATGTTGTGGAACAACATCGGTAGTAATCATTCATACACCACTGTAATAAGTGCTGGGAAAAGTTCCAAGGTTCCTGATCCAAAATTGGGCCTGCGCCACAGATGGCTCTCAATTTAAAATGATGATGGGGAAGAGGGCAAAAACACAGGAAAGGAACAACAACTCAACAACAACAGCAGCAGCATCCACAACAACTCAACAATACACTGTTTTTCTGCTCTACTACCTCACCCAATCACTGTCACCCCCTCTAAGCACTTTCAGAATGCCCCCTTCCCCACAACACTCAATTATATGTCCTTACATTGGTTTGCTTCCCGCACTTGTAATCATTTTTAATGTCTGTCACCCACGTTAGACTATAAAGCCCTTAAGGACGGGGATTGTATCTACCAACTGCACTGTTCTCTCCCAAGTGCGTAATACCAGTCTCTGCACAAAATAAGTGCTCAATAAAAACTACTGATGGATACAGCTCAACAACAGCAGTAACAATAACAAGAATAGTCACTTAGCTCTGCTGGGAGGGAACAGTCCTAAAGGTCCGTACTTCTCCAGGAAGAATCATTCTTGGTCCCAACCACCACAGCCTAAACCACATTTCAATTGGTAGTCTACCGCCACAGATAATCCAACACAATGCACTGCAATCTGGAAAAGAGCAGCTCTTTCTGAGCGAAGCTTCACAAGGAACAGGAGACAAGGAGGCAAAAATGAAGAGTGTCAGATGCTTCAAACAACAGATACACCAGCAAGGCAAACGGTAGTCTTTATGCTTGTTATGGTTATGACTGAACTCCTCACTGACTTTTACAGCAACACATGTACCCATAGGTGAATTCCTTTGTAGTCAGTGACATCTTTGTTGAATACAAAGAAAAACTAGATCAAGATAGAGGGAGAGACAAAAGAGTTATATAGATATACATATAGACAGATAGATAGGTATAAATATAGATCTATGGATTTCTATACAGCATTTCTGTATAGTATTTCTATATAGTATTTCTATATATTACAGTGCTCTGCACACAGTAAGCGCTCAATACATATGATTGAATGAATGAATGAATATATAGCAGGAGGTTGTGTCAGCCCAGGAGGACTGCAGTGGTCAAAGGGCTCCATGTTTTGTTGGCAGAGAACTCTGCCATGGCTGCCACATGATTGTGGTAGCACTTGGAAAGGTTCTGGGGATGGGGAGGTGGGCGGTAGAGACACAGTGCCAGGAGGAAGCAGGCATGTTCCAGGATAATTACCTAATCACTTGTTGCCCTTCCCTATATTACTGAGATGTTTGGAGATACAGATACTTTTATCCCCATTTTACAGATGGGAAAACTCAGTTTCTAGACTGTGAGCCCACTGTTGGGTAGGGACCGTCTCTATATGTTGCCAACTTGTACTTCCCAAGCGCTTAGTACAGTGCTCTGCACACAGTAAGCGCTCAATAAATACGATTAAATGAATGAATGAATAAGCTCCAGAGAGGTTAAGTGATTTACCTGTGGTCACCCAGCAGATCAGTGGCTGGCTAAAGAACCCAGGCCTATTTTCTCAGTATACCTCAATAGTTCACATTAAAGCTTTCTTTAGAGATGCATATTGTGTTGGCGGGCCTCTCAACAACATCCTAGTGATGAAGAACCTCAAGTTGTACCCTCATCCCATCAAGAACATTCTCACTCTTCTGCTAAGCAGTTCAACACTTACCACAGTAGAGTGAAACAATCAACTTTAGGAGCCTTGTCCGAGTAAAAGCTCAATGTTTATCATGAAGCTTCAGATCAGGACAGTCAAAAACTGCTCTTCTACATGTGCACCTGCGAGTTATTGGCATGCGAAACAAGGGACAAAGAACTCACCCTCCAAACTCCACAATCTCCTTTATCTCCTCTTCCCTCTGAAGAGCTATTTCAGGATAGATAATAATCTAGTGCACTCTAGAAGGCTTAAAAGAACAAAACCCTTCAGGTCCTTAATTTCTGGACTGTGGTATAGATTTTTGGAAAGAATATCCCAAATAACTCATGAGAAGCTGAAGACACCCCCTAAAAAGAAGACAGCTTTTAGGATGTGGATTTTAGACTTTATTGAAATCAACTGATGAACAGCTGAATTCTTTCTTTTGACTAATGAGACAAGCACATTAATTAAGAAACAAAAATGTTCACAGTTCCTTCTCAATTGACTCATTCTTATTAGAAGGAGAATGCTTTTCCTGTGTAGCGACAGAAGAGGGTGTAAATTTTGGGCACACCTGCTGACGCCTCCTGACGCTTCTCCAGAAAGTATGAGAAGCTTTCCCAATTCATCCGAACCTCATTCTGGATCTCGCTACTCAATTATCTTCCCTATTACTATCATGCAGCCTATAAACCTAGTATTAGGAAAGCATCCTATGCATCAGGAAAAATTGCTGCCAAAAATAATGAGTTGAAAAAGCAGAATTAAATCCATTCTGCTGCTTCGGTACCTGCAGCAGACACATTCTGCTAAATGCCATGATATCTGTTTGAGAGATCCCTGCCTTCCCATTGGTCTTTCTGCCTCAAGCCTTGCCCCACCTCAGGTTTTAATAACCTCCAAAGGAAAAAAAAAAAACTTCATCAGCATTTGTTTGCGATTCATGGTGCTGTTTTCACTTTGGGTTCCTCTTCTCTTGATCTTTACGCCCTGCTGTTGGTCCAGTGGATAGAGCACTGGTCTGGAAGCATTTTTTTTTGTTTGTTTGTTTTTGCCCAGATTCTGACTGTAGCTGTGATATGGATGAAGTAGGCCCATGTACTGCCTGCCTTCTCACTTGTTGCACCTGGTATTCAGCAGGAACCCAGCTAATCTTGCCAGTGGCCCTGCACAAATCACTACCACTTCAATCAATTTATTTGTACAAGTTCTCAATGCTGAAGTCTCAGGACCAAAGTTCACCTTCTGTTCTCGATGCAATAATCCATCATTATCAACAACATGATGCTCTCCAGACTATAAATGTCGTTTTTTTTGCACTTGTTAAGTGTTTATTATGTGCCAGACACTGTATTAAGTCCTGGGGTAGATACAAGATATTCGGTCCATGTCCCACATGGGGGTCACAGTCTTAATCCCCATTTTACAGATAAGGTAACTGAGGCACAGAAAGGTTAACTGACTTGCTCAAGATCACACAACAGACAAGTGGCGGAGCTGGGATTAGAATCCAGGTCCTCTAACTTCCAGGCCGGTGCTCTTTCCACTTGGCCAGGAGGCACATATCTCCACTCCTCAAAAACCCTCCAAAAGCTACCCATCTTCATCTGCACACAGTAAGCGCTCAATAAATACTATTGAATGAATGAATCCATGTCAAACAAAAGCTCCCCACAATTGGTTTTGAGGTTCTCTTTGCATTCATCCCTCCTTAAAATTGGTTCTATCCACTTCCTGTTCCTTCTTTTTGGCTCTCCTGCCTCCGAATCCTCATTCACGCTGTCACCAGTCCTGGAACGCCCTTATCCCCACAAATCTCAAGATGACAGCTCTTCCCATTTAGAAAATCCTCCAAAAATCCAGCGTCCTTCAGATAGCATTCCTGGTTTACTGAACACTCCCAGGCACATGACGCAAACAACCTTTAGTTTAATTCCTATCCTGGACTTTCATTCATTCATTCCATTGTATTTACTGAGGGCTTACTGTGTGCCGAGCGCTGTACTAAGCACTTGGAAAGTACAGTTCAGCAATAAAGAGAGACAATCCCTGCCCACACCGGGCTCCGGTTATGTACACGTGTAGGCTTGTAAATACATTCATCAATTTTTTCAGCTGTTTCATCCTGAAATGTTGTACTATTTCCTGTTATTAAGGAATGAGAAACAAGTAGGCAAAAAAGAAAATAGTGTCAGGTAGCTCAAAGAAGGGACAACCTTTGTGTATGTACAATGCGACCAAGATGACCTTTTCAGCCACACATGCACTCACGGGTGAATTTAACAAACTGCGTTGTCTTTCTTCATTATTAGAATATTCCAAATATACTATATTTATATGCTGTTCTTCCTCTTGCTCTCACTATGTGTAAGTGTAGCTTGCCTGTCTGCTCCCCCACCTAGCTTGAGAGCAGGAAACCTGTGGATTGTTTCTTCTGTAGTCCCCAAAATGCTTAGTACAATGCTTAGCCTTCAGCAAATGCTCAAAACACGTCACTGACTGATTGATCACTTTAGAGCAGAGAGAAACTCTTTCCTTGGCAGGCGCGTACCACCAATATACCGACAAATGGAAGCGTCTTAATGACACTAGAAGCTAATTCTGCATTTGTCTTCAGCACAGCTGTGAAGCCCGAGTCACCAATATTAACATATATTCTATACACTGCTGCATCTCAGTGAGATGCTAAACAGCTGAAACCTACTGTACTTTCCTAGGAGGGACTCTCAGTATCCCACACACAGAGGCTCATGTAATAACACTCCTCAATTATTGGGAAGAAAGTTCCTTTTTTTTTTCCACAGTTGTTTGTTAAGGAACTATAAATCTTTCTTGTCTCGTGTCAGAAAACATTCACATGAAAAGCGAAGGGGCGAGTTCCAATACCAGTCTGAGTTCTTGGAACTTGATTTGGTGAAAGGACCACACTCTCTGCATGTCTTTTCTCTCCCCCTTCATGCTGTGCATCATTGTAGCTGGCAGATTTACACAGGAAACCTGGCTCAGAGGCCTGCTGTAGTTGGTGGCAAACAAGAATATGAGGGAATTAACTTCTGGCCTGCTGACAGTGGCTAAATCTGCCAAAGCGGAGCTGGGTAATTTGGTTTCTTTCTTTTGTTGATTTCGTGCCAGCCCACGGGAGAGGATTAAGTAGCTAAATTCTGCATGGCGAACTCTACCCCCTTTCGTTCAAATCCCATTGTCTTGATAGAAAGACAGTAGCTAGTTGTGCCAATCCTTAACGTTTTGCTGGCACATCCCCAGAACATATCAGCTTTCCGTTCCTGAAAAGAAGGGTTTGTTAGAGAACTTAAGTGAAAAAGAAATCAAAAGGGACCAAAGAGGATGAGGCCAGGGACTAAAAGTTACGCCTTGTGTGTTAATTAAATGGACACTGTTCCCTAATCTGGATAGAGACACAAGCACATGAGGGGATGGTGGAAAATCTTTCACTGTTTTTGCCAGCCTAGCTTAGGGTCAGCACTCATACTCACTATTATTCATAGAGTTCTCATTATTAGTGACTTAGATGTGAACTGGAACTGCATTCTGCCCCTCTTCAAGTCACAAAAAGTCAAAGGAGATTAAAGACTGCTCTATGTGTTATCACCACATCTGAGTCTTCCTCCTTTCCCTTCTCTAGATGCATCTAAATGACTACATTGCTCAAACATTTGTTATTTTACCAAGAAAAAAGGAGGTCTATTCCCTCCTCTCTCTGCCCTGCAACGTCTGCTTGTCACGCCTGGCAAACAGACCTTCAAAACACAGTCATCTCCAGAGAAAGATGGGAAGCAGCAGGGCCTAGGGGAAAAAAAACAAGAGCCTGGGAATCAGAGGATTTGGGTTCTAATTCTGACTCTGCCGTTTGTCTGCTGTGTGGCCCTGGGTGAGTCACTTGACTTCTTTCTGTCTCAGCTTCCTCATTTGTAAAATAGCAATGAAATACTGATTTTCTTTGAACCTCAAAATGTAAACTCCATGTGGGACAGAGATTATGTCCTGGTGATCATGAATGTACCCCAGGGCTTAATATGGTGTCTGGCTCATTGTAATCACTACTAATCACTTGGCAAATATCACAATTATTATCCAGTAGACTGTAAGCTCCTTGAGGGCAGGTATACTGACCAATCCTACAGTATTGTTCTTACCCAATCACTTACTAAAGTGCTCTGCATACAGTGAGTGCTCAATAACTACCATTGATAATAATATTATTATTCATTCATTCAATCGTATTTATTGAGCACTTACTTTATGCACTGTACTAAGCACTTGGGAAGTACAAGTTGGCAACATATAGAGACGGTCCCTATCCAACAGTGGGCTCACAGTCTAGAAGAGTGAGCTCACAGTAATAATAATAATGGTATTTGTTAAATGATTACTATGTGTCAGGCAGTGTACTAAATGCTGGGGTGCATCCAAGGAAATTATGTTAGACACAGTCCCTGTCTCATGTGGGGCTCACATTTTCGATCCCCATTTTACAGATGAGATAACTGAGGCTCAGAGAAGTGAAGTGACTTTCCCAAGGTCACCCAGTAGATAAGTGGCTGAAGATGATGAGGAGGACACTCTCAACAGTGCTTTGCATAGTGTTCTGCACACAACAAATATTCAATAAATACCACTGATTGATTGTATTGCGGACTGTTGTGACTGTGAGAGTGAGGAATGAATCCACTTGTATGTTTCTAGCCTGGAAATCATGGCTCCTGATAATGATATTTGATAAATAGCAAGCTCCATTTTAGCATGGTGCTGGGATGCACTTCTATCCAGGAAATGGTAATGTGTCTTCTGCAACCTGTTAGAGATAAGTGGGGGTGGCAGCATACTCAGAAACAAGGAGGAGCATTGGTTTCATAAATCTGAAGATGCATTTTGGAGAATTTTCACCTAGGTGTTTCCAAGGGTGGGGGGGGCATTCAAAAATCTCCGAGAGGCATTTTCACATTGGCAAAACATCTTGTAAAAACCAGTTGCCTCCTCCCTTCCCCAACCCCAACCCCATTTAGTGAACAACTGCCAGATAATGGTAGTCACCTCTCAAGAACTCCATGGAAAGAGCAGTGGCACTAGGGTTGTGGTGGGGAGAACTGGTAGTGGAAGCCACCCATCCTGCCCAATTTCCCACAGCAAGCATCTGTCCTGAGTTCCGTCAATTGATCAATCACTGAGTTGTATTTACTGAGCACATGCCAATCAATCAATCAGTTGTATTTCCTGAGCACTTACTGTGTGCAGAGTGTTGTATTGATCATTAAGAAAAGTACAATATAACAGAGTTGGAAGATACTCCCTGCCCACAACGAGCTAAAATTTGAGAGAAGTTTAGAGTCATTGGCGTGGTTACCAATCAATCAATCAATCAATAAGTGATGTTTATTCAACGCTTAATGTGTAAAGAGCATCATCATCATCAGTGGCATTTATTGAGCGCTTTATTATAGTATTTGTTTAAGGGCCAGGGACTGTTCCAAGCACTGGGGTAGATACAGGTAATCAGGTTGGACACAGTCCCTGCCCTACGTGAGGCTCACAGTGTTAATCCCCATGTTACAGATGAGGTAACAGGCACAGAGAGGTTAAGTGATTTATCCAAGGTCACAAAGCAGACAAGTGGCAGAGCCGGGATCAGAACAAGAGGCAGAGCTGAGATTAGAACCCAAGTCCTTCTGACTCCCAAGGGCATGCTCTAACCACTAGGAATGCTGCTTCTGAGCTCTTACTGTGTGCAGAGCACTGTTCTAAATATTTGGGAGAATATGGTACAACAGAGTTGCTAGACATATTCCTTGCTCACAAGAAGCTAACAGTCAAGAGGGACAGGCATTAATATAATTAAAGACAAATCACCAGAGCTGAGGATGGGATAAAAATGGAGAGAGGTCAGGGTCATCACTTGCATGTGTGCTTACAGCTGGTATTATCTGGGTGTGACTTACCAGGTTTCCCCTGCAAAACCTACCCTCAGGTACATAACTGGCCCAAATTTGGAGCTGCCTTCTGCCAAATACAAACACACTTCGGATGTTTATGCTTTTGAAAGACTCATAATTGAAGGAGAATATATAGAGTCACAATGTCTCTAGGTTGTGGGTGTGTTACTTGCAAACTCAGGAAGATGGCACTAACATTGTGACTAATTGTAACAAAATGAACCAGTAGTGATGAATGGACAACACCATAAAAGCTGTTAACCTGAAAACAATAGTCAAAGTTGAGGACGGTTTAGATTGTAGAAGAATAGTTCCATGCCAGGAACAATCATAATTTGATTTTATACTTGCTTTTCTTTAATCTAAGTCAATTCTTAAGGTACTAGAGCATTTTCTCTCTAAAAGGCTATTTTTACACAGGCTTCATTTCATATTTTAATTGCTTTTTAATGCATTACAGTGCGATTGACTTGATTGTCCAAATGCTGATAACTGCATGAGCCTGAACATAGAGGTTTGTGGCTTCCACTTTAAACGTCTATATGTTACACTTTTCCAGTGGTAGACCCTTATTGCACATAATTTATTGCACATAATAACAATAATAAAATAATGATACTTGTTAAGCACTTACTATATTCCAAGCATTGTTCTAAGTGCTGGGATGGATACAAGTTAATTAGGTTGGACATCGTCCCTGTCACACATTGGGTTTACACTCTAAATCCCCATTTTTTACATATGAGGTAACTGAGGCACAGAAATGTTAAGTGACTTGCCTAAGGTCACACAGCAGACAAATGGTGAAGCCGGGATTTCAACAGAGAAAATGATGTGGATGGATTGATTTTTATTTCTGCCAAAGTTGAAATTACAGATTATGTTAGGTATTTTGACCTGGGTTCTTGGAATTGCATGAGTGCAAAGGTGTGCTTACATACCTAAGAATGGTCAGCCTTAAACCTTACCTCATTATTAGTCCTCTAGGTTGTAAGATCCTGGTGGGCAGGAAATGTGTCTTCCAGTGCTCCTGTATTGTAGTCTCCCAAATGTTTAATTCAACATTTTGCACTGTGCTCACTAAATACAATTGATCGATTGATACATTTTTTGAATGTCTAAAATTTTCCCCTTAGAGGGGATGGGGCCGCTCAACTGACATTCAGATAATAATAGTAATAATAATAATGAAGGCATTTATTAAGTGCTTACCATGTGCCAAGCACTGTTCTAAGCCCTGGGGGGATACAAGGTAATCAGGAGATTTCTGACTTTTCTGCTTTGTTAACTTGGGTTATCAAATTGAGAATTATTGCTAGTCAACTCGCCTACCCCTAGACCACAAATTTATGAGCCATGGTAAGTACATTTATCGCCACCACCACTACTATAGAAATATACAGGAAGCCCTTAAGCTAGGATTCACAATCCTTACTGGAATTCATGGAGTACATTTTCAAAGGCTTGAGAGGCCAGGAACAGGGTTTCTAAACCCAGCTCCACCTCTTTGTCTGTTGTGTGACCTTGGGTAAGTCACTTAGCATCTCTATGCCTCAGTTTCCTAACTGTAAAATGGGGATTAAATACCTGTTCTCCCTTTACCTTAGACTGTGAACCCCATGTGGGACAAGGACTATGTCTAATCTGCTTATCTTTTAACTACCCTAGTCCTTAGAACAGTGCTTGCCATATAGTAAAAGCTGAACCCATACCACAATTGCTACTGGTTATTCATATTACAAAGAAATAAGTGTCTTAAGATTCAAATTCTCTGCCTGGTGGTGAACATAATTGGTCTGATATTGATTTTGAGAAGCAGCATGGCTGAGTGGCTAGAGGATGGGCCTGGGAATCAGAAGGACCTGTGTTCCAATCCCGGCTCCATCCCTTGTCTGCTGTGTGACCTTGGACAAGTCACTTTACTTCTCTGGGCCTCAGTTCCCTCATCTGTAAAACGGATGTGAGCCTTAGTGTGGGCCAGGGACTGTGTTCAGCTGATTAGCTTGTAACTACCCCAGCACTGAGAACAGTGCCTGGCACATAGTAAGTGCTTAATAAATACTACGCTTATTATTATTACTATTATTATTGTATTTTAGCAATATAGATATATTTTGGACTACATGAATTGTAGGTGCAGTGACTGATGAACTATGATTGCTACTCACATTTAGATTTGGAAACCTGGAAGGAATATGAATGTGTTTGGAGAGCTGATGGGAAAAACTTCAAAAATTGCTGTAGGAAATCTTACAGAGTACCTATTACCCCAGTCTTTCCACTCCTTCTGAAAAATAGCACATGAACCAACGAAATGATGAATCTACTTGGATACCTACCCAAGTGAATATCACCTTGCTCTCTTGCTTCCTGAAGCTGGTCCTATTTCAGCTCATCTCCAAAGCTCTATTTCCAGACTGGAGCAGGCCAGGGAATCTAAAACTTCCTGGATCGGATCTCATCCAAAAGGCCCTTAGGAGGTTGGAGCACTCTCAAAGAGCATCCGATGCCAACATTTGAATGGAATGAAGGGGCATGAAGATTTGGCAATTATCGGTGGTATGTGTGGATGGCCACTAAGGACTTTAAAAGGGAAATTTTGTCAACCAATCTATGACGCAGCTGCCAACGCTACACCTCCCTTTGTGCTCCGCAGAGCCTTCTCCCAGTGATTGGTCTCCACTTGGCATATAGGGTTTAGAGATAGATGAGTATCCTCGCCCAAGGCCAACTGCATGGCAGCTTGAAAACACAAAGAGTAAGTTAATGGATTCCATCTGTGACTAAATGGCACCAACATTATTACCTCTTTTGGAAAGTGAATGAACAAGGACTTGGTAACTTAAGTGTTTGCAATTAAGTCCAGTTTTCCTGGCAAACATGACTGGGTTTGAGAAGAGGTGATTCACCTACAGGGCATGCTTTCAAGACGAGGTATCCTGATTGGTTGGGCATCAGTCCGATGGACAGTTAAGGCCCAAGGTTGTATATGTTGCCGACTTGTACTTCCCAAGTGCTTAGTACAGTGCTCTGCACACAGTAAGCACTCAATAAATACGACTGAATGAATGAATGAATAATAGTACTGTTCTAAATTAATCAATGCTATTTACTGAGTGCTTCCTGTGTACATGGTGCTCTACTAAGCACTTGGGAAAGTACAATACAGCTGAGTTAGTAGACCTGTTCTTTGCACCCAAGGAGCTTATAAGTCTAGAGAGGGAGGCTAGCATTGAAATAAACTATGCACATAAATGCCATGGGGCTGGGGGTGCTGTAAATATCAATAGCTAAAGGGTGCACACCTAAGTGTATAGCAGACACAGAAGGGAGAGGGAGTTGGGAAAATTAGTGCTTAGTTAGGGAAAGCCTCTTGGAGGAGCTGGGATTTTAATAAGGTTTGAAGGTGGGGAGAGTGATTGCCGTATATGAAGCGGGAAGGAATTCCAGGCCAAGAGGAAGGATGTCAACAAGAGGTCAGTGATGATATAGGCATGAGGTACACTGAATAGGTTAGTACTGGAAGAATGGAACACGTGGGCTGAGTTGTAGTAGCAAAAGAGAAGTAAGATAGGAGGGGGCAAGCTGATTTCTTTAAAGCTCATGGTAAGGAGTTTCTGTTCCATGCAGCGGTGGATAGGCAGCCATTGGAGGCTCTTCAGGAGTGAGGAGACATAGAGTGAATAGCTTTTTTTGCAAAATTATCTGCGCAGAGGAGTGAAATATGGATGGGAGCGGGGAGAGACATGAGGCAGGGAGGTCAAAGAAGAGGCTTATGTCAAGGTGGGCCATAACTACTTAGATCAGCATAGTAGCAGTTTGGATGGAGAAGAAAGGGCAGATTTTAGCAATATTGTAAAGGTAGAACCAACAGGGTTTGGTGGCAGACTGAACGTGTGGGGTCAACGAGAGGTGAGTTAAGGATAATGCCAACGTTACAGGCTTGGGATACAGTGAGGATACCAGTGTTGGCTACAGTGAAGGGAAAGGCAAAGGAGTAGTGGTTTGGGTGGGAAGTTGAAGAATTCTGTTTTGGACATTTTACATTTCAGGGGTCGACAGCACATACACAAAGAGACACTTTCCACCACAACTTTTTAGACACTCCAAAGATTCTGATGATGAGCTACAGTAACAGGATATGGTGGAAAAGGTCAAAGGGTTTGGTCAGTGAAGTTGATGAAGTCGGGCAGAAGTTCAGAGGAAGACTAGTGGGCCTGGGCTGAGATGCTTCTCTCACATCTGGGCCGCACAGACCTAAATAAAGTTTTTTGGGCACTCAGTCAAGGGCAAACAACAAATCCCCTTGAGAAATTCTCTCTCCAAATTTACTGGTACAAATGCTAGTCAAGCATTTGGGGAGCAAATACAGAGACATCAATCCATAAAAATCTTTTTTTCTACAGGTCCTGTATCTTTTTCAGGTACAGATGTAGCCACAAGTTTCATATATAGGGACTTCTTGGTTGTCTCAAGATTTGGGGATAAGGTGTACTTTGATTAAATCCCCTTCTGTGTTCTAAACATGAGGCCGGGTCAAAGGAAAATGCCGAGATAGATCATGACATAGACGAAGAAGTGGCTCTGAGTTATGATAAATTGACTGAAGAAATAACTGTGCATCAAATTTTAAATTTACCTTTACTGAAGTTTGGTTAACCTTCTGGACATTCATTTTGCTTTATCTTGATTGGGTCCCTAAAAACTCCAATTCCAGCAATAATTGACAAACCCTACTTTTCAATCTGTTCTGTAGAACTATAGAGGCCCGAAAGCATATTTTTGAGGGAAGGGAGTTTTCTATGAGGAAAAAAAAAAATTCCATGTTGCAAACAGGGACCATTTAATCTGGCAGGCACTGGTGCCAAAATAGTTTGTGCAGTAAGCACTATGATACATGGAGATGAGAGATATTATAATATACAAATATGGTAAATTTGGCATGGCTTAGCCTTAGTAAACAATGACTTCCTACATAATATCCAGAATATAAAATCTCAGGGCCTACGTTTTGTCTTGCTCCGTGCCCTCTGGGCCTGATCCAAACGTGGAACTGCCTTTGAAGTCTTTGGGCCTGGATCGACTTCACAGGGAATGGAGCAGAATGAGAAATGGAACCATTAGAGCCAAGGCAGAGGATTTTCACCCACTACAGACAGCATGGGTGGCACTAGAGCACAAACGAAAGATGAAGGAATGCAGACACTTGCATCATGCCACCGGGATGCCAGGCGAAGTGAGGCAAATTCTCTCTGTTTTGGTTTGCCTCTCTGAAAAATGGGTGCAGTGGTGAATTTCATGCATTGACCTAAATTGCTAAACAACCACAAAGCATAGAAACGCTCTGGGCACGTCACTCCCCTCCTCAAAAATCTCCAGTGTTTGCCTTTCAACCTCCGAATCAAGCAAAAACTCCTCACTCTCAGCTTCAAGGCTCTCCATCACCTCACCCCCTCCTACCTAACCTCCCTTGTCTCCTTCTACAGCTCAGCCTGCACCCTCCACTCCTCTGCCGCAAACCTCCTCACTGTGCCTCGTTCTCGCCTGTCCTGCAGTCGACCCCAGCCCACATCCTTCCCCTGGCCTGGAATGCCCTCCCTCCACACATCCACCAAACTAGCTCTCTTCCTCCCTTCAAAGACCTACTGAGATCTCACCTCCTCCAGGAGGCCTTCCCAGACTGAACCCCCTTTTTCTCTCCTCCTCCCGTCCCCATCGCCCCCCCACCCTACCTCCTTCCCCTCCCCACAGCACTTGTATATATTTGTACAGTTTTATTACTCCATTTCTTTTACTTGTACATATTTACTACTCCAATGATGTGCATATAGCTATAATTCTATTTATTCTAATGGTTTTGACACCTGTCTACATGTTTTGTTGGACTGTGAGCCCATTGTTGGGTAGGGACTGTCTCTATATGTTGTCGACTTGTACTTCCCAAGTGCTTAGCATAGTGCTCTTCATGCAGTAAGTGCTCAATAAATACGATTGATTGAATGAATAATTTGCAAATTTGATGTGCAATAGAAGCATGAAATAATTTTTTATAGTATTTGTTAAGCACTCATTATATGCCAGGCATTATACTAAGCACTGGAGTAGATACCAGTCCATGTCCCAAAGGGGGCTCACAGTCTCAATCCCCATTTTACAGATGAGGTAACTGAGGCACAAAGAGGTGAAGTGACTCTCCCAAAGTCACATAGCAGACATATGGAAGAGCTGCGATTAGAACGCAGGTCCTCTGACTCCCATGCTCTTTACACGAGGGCACAATGCTTCTCCATGTCACCAGTTTGGTGTTCAGCATAATATACAGCTTCGAAGGGGTTATTACTACTACTAATAATAATGATGGCATTTATTAAGCGCTTACTATGTGCAAGGCAGAGTTCTGAGTGCTGGGGAGGTTACAAGGTGATCAAGTTGCCCCACAGGGGGCTCACAGTCTTAATCCCCATTTTACAGATGAGGGAACTGAGGCACAGAGAAGTGAAGTGACTTGCCCAAAGTCACACAGCTGTCAACAATTGGCAGAGTCGGGATTTGAACCCATGACCTCTGACTCCAAAGCCCTTTCCACTAAGCCATGCTGACTACTCTCAATACCCCCATCAGTTTCTTTTATCCTCAGCCCTAGCTCAGATGAAGAGCTAATAAAAATTTAGGTACATTCAAGGGTAGAAATAATAATGACCCTTGTGGCATTTAACAATTTCAAGGGCAGGAAAGCATCAACACAGGTAGCAATTAAAGTAATTGGCAACCACTCCTGGAACACTTAAGGGTGGAGAATCTAGGGCGGGCTGAATATTAGGAACAAGGTATTTTAGTCATGTAACATCCATGGCCAAGAGGGTCCCAGTTTAATTGACAAAGGAGGCACTAAATGTCTTCAGCAACTATTTTCAGTGCTTTGGACTCTGATCAGTGGGGCACAAGCTACAATTCACACAGGGGAGTAGGCAGGTCTGACAGGGCTTGCAATTGCCCATCTTCCTCTTGGAGTGACTGGGGAAGACACCACTCTGGGCTCCAACTAGCTCTCTTTGGGGTGGAAAAAATCAGTCAATGGTATTTAACAATCACTTACTGCATGCAGAGTGCTGTACTAAAACCCCTGGGAGAGTATAATAGGATAAATAGACACTATCCTTGCCCTTGGAGAGCTATCAATCCAGTTATTTTATTCAAAACCCTGATTGGGGAATTTCCGTTAAGGCAAAATGAAAGAGGTTGTCTTTGGGTCACAAAATTGTAGGTCTGGCGTGGAACTTAGGAAATCATCTAGTCCTTTCTTCCTATGGGAATGCCCTAAATGTGCCGGGATAACTGAAAATTTTAAGAGAAAACTGAATTTAAGTACCTACTGAATGTGATGCCACTTGAGCTAAAAGACACAGTGTAGTCTCCATGCCCAAAGCTAGTTTGTGAGATATGGGTTTGGATGAATTTAATAGAACATTTAGGGAGCCCACTTTCCCATCACTATCTTTTCATCTCTCTTGCCTCGTTTTGTCCATTTTCTGCTAATCATTCAATCAATCAGTGGTATTTATTGAGCACTTACTGTGTTCAGAGCATTGTACTAAATGCTTAGGAGAGAAATACTTATAGTAATAATAATAAAGGCATTTACAAACCATTTACTATGTGACAGGCACTGTAGTAAGAGCTGGGCTAGATACGAGCTTATAGGGTTGGACAACAGTCCCTGTCCCACATGGGGCACACAGTCTTAATTCCCATTTTACAGATGAGGGAACTGAGGCCTAGAGAAGTGAAGTGACTTGCCCAAGGTCACACAGCAGACAAGTGGAGGAGCCAGGATTAGAACCTAGGTCCTTCTGACTCCAGGGCCTATGTTCTATCCACTAGGCCACAATGTTTCTCTGAGTAGAGTACAATGCAACAGAGTTGGGAGATGGGTTTCCTATGCACCACAAGCTTACAATCCAAGACATCAGTGTTGAGGTTTTGGGAGATGACCTTTATATAGAGAGTTATTTTTTGGAACAGTAAACATTTTCCAAAAGGCTCAGGAATGAAAGGGCCTGATTGGAAAAACGATCGGAGGCAAATATAAACAGCATGGCTCAGTGGAAAGAGCTTGGGTTTTGGAGTCAGAGGTCACAGGTTCAAATCCCGGCTCCACCAACTGTCAGCTGTGTGACTTCGGGCAAGTCACTTAACTTCTCTGGGCCTCAGTTACCTCATCTGTAAAATGGGGATTAAGACTGTGAGCCCCATGTGGGACTACCTGATCACCTTGTATCCCCCAGTGCTTAGAACAGTGCTTTGCACATAGTAAGAGCTTAACAAATACCATTATTATTATTGTTATTATTATTATTAATGGTATTTGTTAAGCACTTACTACACGTGAAGCACTGTTCTAAGCACTGAGGGGATACAAGGTGATCAGGTTGTCCCACTTGGGGCTCACAGTCTTAATCCCCATTTTACAGATAACAGGCAAAGAGAGGTGAAATGACTTGCCCAAAGTCACACAGCTGGTTTAGTGGTGGAGTCGGGATTAGAACCCATGACCTCTGACTCCCAAGCCCGTGCTCTTTCCACTGAGCCACAAGGGCAGGCCTTTAAAATATGGATTTGTAAATGAGAACATTATACGACATAATTGCTTTGGAGAGTAAAGTTCTGACTCATTTCCTTTCTACTCCTATCCCAGGTGAGCTAAACTATCTGAGTATCTGCTCCTATTTTGGCCGTTACCATGGTTATTGACTGAAGATGAATTAGACCGTCAAAGCAAAATGACCCATGCAACCCACAGTCACCATTAATTATTTCTGAAACTGCCAAACTTGGAAAAATATTTTCAGGAATGATATCATTTTGTGGAAATATTCCATGCAGTTCTAACAGCCTCCAGGAAAGAGTTAGAGCTATAAAGATACAAAGAACTTTAAGATTTGAAATAGTTTTCCAACCAAGGATTTGTGATCCAAGGAGCTCCTGGATGAAGGAACGGAGGGGGAGAGAAAGATGGGAATCACTGGAAAAATGGTAGCCACTTCACAACTCATCAAGTGACTCATCATGGGATGTTGAAATGACTCACTGCCCCTAATCAGGCCTCAGTTTCTTCATCTGCAAAATTGGGTTAATTACATCTTCCTTAAACCTGTGCTTCCTGGAATATGGTGAAGGTTAATGAGATATTGTCTGTAAAGTCCTTTGAGTTTCTTTGAGAAAGATGCTGTAAAAAAGTCTGAAGCCATCATGACGTGGGAAATTCTGCAAGGCCATTCATACAGGTGAAGTTAATTTTTTTAGCATGCAGGTTCATGGGACATTTTCCCAATTCACTCCTAGAAGCTGAACCAAAGCAAACTGAAACCTTTTATGCAATAAAGATGATCTCTTAACCTCTAATTTAATGAGTCTGATGTGTGTTTAAGAAACTGCCTTCCTGAATCCCCACATCCTTTTCTGTCATGCCATCCCATTAGCTACCTCAGCATTCATGCATTTATTGATTTATGTGTTAATTGTATGTTCATCCATCAGGGTCTTTTATTTTGTACATTTAGATAATAATAACAACAATAATAGTACTATCTTGAGCACTTAGTATGTGCTAAGCACTGTATTAAGTGCTTGGATGCATGCAAGGTAATCATATCATTAAAGAAGCAGCGTGGCTCAGTGGAAAGATTACGGGCTTTGGAGTCAGGGGTCATGGGTTCAAATCCCGGCTCCGCCAATTGTCAGCTGTGTGACTTTGGGCAAGTCAGTTAACTCCTCTGTGCCTCAGTTCCCTCATCTGTAAAATGGGGATTAAGACTGTGAGCCCCCCATGGGACAACCTGATCACCTTGTAACTTCCCCAGCTCTTAGAACAGTGCTTTGCACATAGTAAGAGCTTAATAAATGCCATCATCATATCAGACGCAGTCCCGGTCCCAGATGGGGCTTACAGTTTAAAAAAACAGAGAACAAGCATTTAACTCCCATTTAACAAATGAGGAAACAGAGGCACAAAGAAGTGACTTGCCCCAAATAACACAGCAGGCAAGGGGCAGAGCTGGTGGTAGACCCAGGTTTTTTAACTCCAAGGCCTGCCATCATGTATATTTCACTACGTAATAATAATAATAATAATAATTATGATATTTGTTAAGTGCTTACTATGTGCCAGACACTTTACTAAGAGCTGGGTTGAATACAAGCAAATCGGGCTGGACACAATCCCTGTCCCACGTGGGGCTTACTGTCTCAATCCCCATGTTATAGATGAGGGAACTGAGGCACAGAGAAATTAATTGACTTGCCCAAGGTCACACAGCAGACAAGTGGCAGAGCCAGGATTAGAACCCATGACCTTCTGACTCCCAAGCCTATGCTCTATCCCCTATACTATGTTGTGTTTTGGCCAGAATGCTCTTAGGGAAGTAGGACAGACTCATCGAATATCATGGGTCTGGTTGGATACAGAGCGGCAAGATTTGGGAAGAAATGATCTGTGTCCATGTGTGGGGCAGCAGAAAAAGTGAACACTTCATTGAGAGTATTCCAAGAATGTAAGAAGGTCGAAAGAGGCAAATTTCATTCTCCCAGTTTTATAGGTGAGGAAACCTAGACGACAGCGAAGTTAAGTAATTTGGCCAAGGTCACACAGCAAGCCAGTGACAAACCAGACTAGAAATCCCAGGCCCACGCTCTTTCCAGCAGATGCTCTAAAAAAGGAAACCTCACATGATGACAAAATATGGACCAAATCTTTAGTTCCGACATCTTCCTAATTTGCTGAAAATTAACCAAACAAATAACAAATAGCGGTAGCAGTGGGGGTAGTAATAGTAGTTGTGTTTATTCAGTGCCCACTTGGTGCTGTGTACTATAATGGGCCCCTGGGAAGTACAGAACAGTACAGAACAGACCCTGCTAGAATTGCTAGAGATTCCTTCATTTCTTTGCATCACCATCATTCCTTCTCATCTTGCTAAATGCCTCCTCCAATTAAGCTCATTTTCCCTCTTTCCCTTTTCTTTTATCCTTTCATATAAAGGGTTCAATGATGAAAAAGAAGCTCAGACTCCAACAATGTCAGTATGATCTTTGCAAGTACAGTGCAGATGTTAGAAGGGTAAAGTTGGAAAGTAAATTGCATCAGAGCCTATGGTATCCTTTCACTCCAATAGACTGTAAACTGCTTGGGGGCAAGGATCCTGTCTACCAAATCCATTGAATTGGCCTCTTCCAAGTGCTTAGTATAGTGCTTTGCACAAAGTAAGTGCTCAATGAACACTATTGTTTGACTGATTCCAAGGAAAGCATTTTAGAGAAAAGCAGTTAGCAGGCACAAGCAGAATTGCTTAGAATTAGATGCAACCACCTGTTATGTAGTGAGACTCATGGTTCTTTTTAGCATCCACTGTATTAGTGATTCATCTATTTTACCTTCATCATTGCACCACTAAATGACCTCCAAATAATAAGCACAGAATTTGAGGCAGATGCATTATTTAAACTACATGTACTTCATAAAATCTTCTATAGGATTCTCTCAAATAAGACTTCACTGATGAAGAATTCATAAACTTTCTGTTATCTATATTAATTACATAAAAGATTCATTATCTAGACTTGGGTGACTTACATGTGGGACTACGAGTCAGAATTTTCTCTGCCTAGCTCTTCCAACGACTTGAACTCTGAATTTATTAGGTAAATTCATTTCTCCACCCACGGTTTCCTCAACTCTAGTCTCCACTCCCATCCAATTCATGGAGGTGTTCATTAAAGCCTTTAAACACTCATATTATTATATGAGGGGCACCGTTTACTGCCAAGGATTCCAAAACTATTTATTATATTAAAGGAAATAGAGCCAAAGTAAACTCCATCTACGACCCCCTACTAACTTCAGCCCGTCCTACTAGAGAATTGAAAGGGTGCATGACATGAAGCAGCGTGGCTTACTGAGAAGAGACCGGGCTTGGGAGTCAGAGGTCATGGGTTCTAACCCGGCTCCTCCACTTGTCAACTGTTTGACTTGGGGCAAGTCACTTCACTTCTCTGGGCCTCAGTTACCTCATCTGCAAAATGGGAATTAAAAGTGTGAGCTCCATGTGGGACAACCTGACTACCTTGTACCCCCCCTGCCCCCGCCAGTGCTTAGAACAGTGCTTGGCACATAGTAAGTGCTTAAGAAATGCCATCATTATTATTATTATGAAACTGGAAAAGGTACTGTGCATACACTCCTGTTCCTCAGAGTCAGTATATTCCTAAAGTGGAACCCTTTTAAGCTAACATAATTTTTTTTTAAGCATGCTAAGGCAACACACCTAAAAGACCATGAGAGCCTCATGCCCTTCTGCCCTTGAATATTTATCCAATCTACATTTATTAGGCCTGTGTTGGAAAAATCAAGGCCTCCACTCTCCTTCTGTTTTCCAGAGTTCTTCAAGGGACCATTTGAAAGGATTGTATTTCCCATTGGAAATGCAGGTATTTGAATGATTTGAAAAGTCTGGCTCAATTAGAATAATCTGGGGGAACTTCCTTTCCTTTTATGCAGGTAAATCATGGATAATTTAAAGTACAGAACCTTTGGAAGTGGTAAGCCAGACTCTTTTATCTTCATGACCTCATAATTAACTTTCCATTGTGAGATCGACTTGGGTTCTGGCTACTGATTAGAAGGTGAAGAGTTGGAGAGCAGAAAGTGAAGGGCAAGGAATTACACGCTGCCTTCCCTTAAAAGGCACTTCCTGTTCAGCAGGTATGATAAATACCAAACCTTATTCGTGTTACAGTTTTGAATTGGTGCCATATGATGCTGAATTCCAATACAAAGGCAAGTCCTGATTAGACGCTAAAGAATATGAACACAGATGGGGAAACAGGCGTATGAAATGGAGGGAAAGCAAGGACAGCTGACAGCTGACAGCAGTAAGTATCAGAAAAATGTTTTGAATAGAAGAAAATTGTTCTTTTACCTTTGCGTCCCACGCTGCAATCTGGCAGAAGATGAAAGCTGATTTTGATCTGTTTTCTGTGGAATGTAACAAAAATGGATGAATAATGGCATGAAAGTCATTTGGACTTTCAGCTTTATTAAAATCTGTTTGCATATTTGCTGCTTAATCTATCTTTGCAGGCAAAATCAACAGTTGTGATTGAAACTGAGCATTTGAAATGATTAACTAAATACATACCTGACCCTTTGTTTAGCTTGCAGAAAGCATAACCAGTATATTGCTGCTGCAGTTCTAGCCCAATAATGTTGTTCAAGGAGAGCTTTTGTCTACGATGTCTTTAGATTCTAGCCTTTTCACCTGCAAAATAATTATAGAACCATAAGGATATATTTTTTCTGATGCCTCATTGATTCATAAATCATTGGACCAAGGGATCGCTTTTGAAAGCTACATTCATCTTTGCCCAACTTTGTGTGAGGCTTCTTTGGTGCTGATCGTTACTACACCCCATTGCTCAGTGCAAAACTTCATTCCCCGAGTTTGACATTGATTCTGCTGATCAATGCTAATTTAAGAATGGTGTGAAAGAGGCCATCATCTTGGGGCATCCACTAGGACCTTCAGGAGGGGTGCTCACAGCATTACCTCCTTTTCCTCCTCAGCCCAACTCTCACCTCCATCATGGATCTGAGCTGAAATAGGAAGCATGCAGATAAAGGTATTAGATCACTCAAGCAAGCAATAGTATATTTATTTAGCACCAACAATTTGCTTAACATTCTACTAAGGGCTTGGGAGAATTCAATAGGGATAGACAACATGGTCCCTGACCTCAAGAAAATTACATTTAACAGGGAAGACATGTGGTTTCAAATTATTCACAGTTAGTGGGGGGTGGGGGGGTGAATAAATAAGTAAATATCTGCTGAATTTATTGAGATATATATATCTCAATATATATATTGAGCCCCCTCCTCCTCTCCCCCTCCCCATCCCCCGCCCTACCTCCTTCCCCTCCCCACAGCACCTGTATATATGTTTCTACAGATTTATTACTCTATTTATTTTACTTGTACATTTTACTATTCTATTTATTTTATTTTGTTAATATGTTTTGTTTTGTTGTCTGTCTCCCCCTTCTAGACTGTGAGCCTGCTGTTGGGTAGGGACTGTCTCTATATGTTGCCAACTTGTACTTCCCAAGCCCCTAGTACAGTGCTCTGCACACAGTAAGCAATTGAATGAATGAATATATATATACATATATATATGTATGTATACATGTATATATATGCATGTATGTATATATACACACATACACCAGCTATTTATTTTAGATATATATGCATATGTATACACATCAATTTATATATATCTTTTAATCTACATACTTTACCTATTTACTTATTTATTCCCATATATATATATATAGATAGATAGATATATATAGATATATCTATCTATCTATATATAGGAATAAATATATATATATACAGTACACACTCACATATATATATTCAAGCAATCGTATTTATTGAGTGTGTACTGTGTGCAAAGCATTGTACTAAGCACTTGGGAAGTACAATTCAGCAACAAATAGAGACAATCTCTGCCCACAACAGGCTCACAGTCTAGAAGGGGAGAGACAGACATGGAAACAAGTAAACAAGCATTAGTAGCATCATTATTGGGAGGAGAAGGGAAGAAGGGAAAAGGGGGGCTTAGTCACATATATATTTATGAAATATATACATTTCAATGGTGACTATTAATTAAACAATCATATTTATTGAGCACTTACTGTGGGAAGAAAGCTGTACTAAGTGTTCAAGGGAGTACAACACAACAATATAACAGACACATTCCCTGCCAACAGTGAGGTTGCAGTCAAGACTGGGAGACAAATGTTAATATAAATAAATGAATTATAGATATGTACATAAGTACTGAGTGGCTGGGGGGGGATAAATAAAGGAGGTAAGTGAGGGTGATGCAGAAGGGAGTAGAAGAAAAGGAAAGGAGGACTTAGGGAAAGCCTTTTGGAAGAATGTGTCTTCAATAAGGCTTTGAAGATGGGGAGAGTAATCATCTGTGACGTACGAAGAGGGAGAGCATTCCAGGCCAAAGGCAGGATGTGGGCGAGAGGTCGGTGGCAAGATAGATGAGCTCAAGGTAGAGTGAGTAGATTGGTATAAGAGAAGAGAAGTGTGCAGACTGGGTTGTAGTAGGAGAGTAGCGAGGCGAAGTAGGAGGGGGAAAGGTGATTGAGAGCTTTAAAGCAGATGGTAAGGAGTTTCTGTTTGATGCAGAGGTGGGTGGACAACCACTGGGGGTTCTTGAGAAATGAGGAAATATAGACTGAATGTTTTCGTAGAAAAGTGATCCAGGCAGCAGGATGAAGTATGGACTGGAGTGGGAAGGGATAGGAGGCAGGGGGATCAACAAGGAGGCTGATTAAGGTGGGATAGGATAAGTGCTTTGATTAACATGGTAGCAGTTTAGATGGAGAGGAAGGGGTAGATTTTAATGATGTTGTGAAGGTTGAACCAACAGGAATTAGAGATAGATTGAAAGTGTGGGTTGAATGAGAGAGAGAAGTCAAAGATAAAGCCAAGTTTACAAGTTTATGAGACAGGAAGGATGGTGGAGCTGAATACAGGGATGGGAAAGTCAGGAAGACGGCAGGCGGTTCTAGAAAAATAGAAAATAGAAATAGAAAAGAATAGAATAGAAAATAGAAAAGAGGTTGTATTTTAGACATGCTAAGTTTGAGGTTATGGCAGGACAACCAAGTAAAGATTTTTTGAAGGCAGGAGGGAATGAGAAACAGGGAGCGAATGAGTTCAAGAGAGTGAGTGTTTATGGAGAATAGAAGGGGTCCCAGAATTGACTCTTGAGGGACCGCCACAGTTAGGTTCATTATTCATTCATTCAGTCGTGTTTATTGAGCACTTACTGTGTGCAGAGCACTGTATTAAGCGCTTGGGAAGTACAAATCGGTCCCTACCCAACAACGGGCTCACAGTCTAGTGGTAGGAGGCAGAGGAGGAGGCCACAAAAGAGACTGAGAATGAGCAACCATTGAGATAGGAAGAAAATCCAGAGAGGACAGTGTCAGTGAAGCTGAGGTTGGATAATGATTCCAGGAGAATGGGGTAGTCGTGCTGAGAGGTTGAGAGGGATTAGGATGGAATAGAGGCCATTGGATTTGGCAAGAAGGAGTTCATTTGTGACCTTTGAGAGGGTGGTTTATGTGGAGCAAAGGGGACGGAAGCTAGATTGGAAGGGGTCAAGGAGAGAATTGGAGGAGAGGAACTCAAGACAGCAGATTAAGTGCTTACTATGTCCTAGTTACTGTATTAAGCACTGGGGTGATATAAGATAATAAAGTTACGCCGCCTGAATTGTTTTTGCAAGATCGAATCAGCACTGTATTCTTACACCTTCAATCTAGTCTCTGTACACATCTGGAAAATCAGAGTCAAACAACTTGAGCAAGATCCATCCACCCTGTTCAAGTGGGCAAACCTATCCCTGTTGTACTTATTAGACACCTTGGCTCTGACAGGCCAGTCAGGCTATTTTGAAGTAGATTCACATCCCTGATGAGATTTTCAAGGCAGCCTAATTTGATCTAAGTGCTTAAATTAACTGGACATCCCTTCCACCTTTGTATATCTCAACAGAAAGGTCATCAGCTCCAGGTGCTATTCCATTCTTCCTGTCTCTGACTACCATGATGCAAATAACTGGTGCAAGTGGCATATCGTTACATACTGGGAGGTTCTGTTTGTTTGGAAGAATCACATCACAAAAGAGGAGTCATGTTGAGGAGAACAATGAAATGGTCTTTCCATCATTTCTGGATTCCCTTCTTACCAATGATACGACTTGGACAGTCCTGACTCTTCAGAATTTCCATGATGGCATGTTCAGGGCCATCCAATGTCTTTAGTGATATGTGTAAGTGGCACGGCTCAATGGAAAGAGCACAGGCTTGAGAGTCAGAGGACATGGGTTCAAATCCCAGCTCTGCCAATTGTCAGCTGTGTGACTTTGGGCAAGTCACTTAACTTCTCTGTGCCTCAGTTACCTCAACTGTAAAATGAGGATGATGACTGTGAGCTCCACGTGGGACAATCTGATCACCTCGTACCCTCCCCAACTTTTAGAACAGTGCTTTGCACATAGTAAGCGCTTAACAAATGCCATCATCATCATCATCATGGCAGCCTGTGTAGTCCTCTCTAAGTTTACATGTAAAAAACAGCATGGCCTAGTGGAAAGGCATGGGCCAGAGAGTCAGAGGATGTGAGTTCTAATCCTATCTCTGCCAGTTGTCTGCTGTGTGACCTTAAGCAAGTCACTTAAATTCTATGGGACTCATTTCCCTCATCTATAAAATGGGGATTAAATCTGTGAGCCCCATGTGGGACATAGACTGTAGCCAATGTGATTATCTTGCATCTAACCAGACAGCATGGCATAGTGGATAAGAGCACAGGACCAGGAGTCAAAAGATCATGGGTTCTAATCCTGGCTCCACCACTTGTCTGCTGCTTGTACATATTTATTATTCTATTTATTTTATTAATAGTTTGTATACATCTATAATTCTATTTATCTATTTTGATGCTATTGATGCCCGTCTACTGGTTTTGTTTTGTCATCTGTCTCCCCATTTCGTACTGTGAGCCCGTTGTTGGGTAGGGATTGTCTCTTTTTATTTCTGAATTGTACTTTCCAAGTGCTTAGTACAGTGCTCTACACAGAGTAAGTGCTCAATAAATACGATTGAATGAATGAACTTCATTTCCCCGTGCCTCATTTCCCTCATCTGTAAAATGGGGATGAAGACTGTGAGCCCTATGCGGGAAAGGGACCGTGTCCAACCCAATTTGCTTGTATCCACCTCACTGCTTAGTACAGTGCCTGGATCATAGTAAACACTTAATAAATACCATGATTATTATTATTATCATATAGCCCAGTGCTTTGTACAGTACAGGACTTAACAAGTACCATAAAAAATAGATAGGAATGATTATTCTTTTCTTTTTCTCTTTCCAAATCCCCTCAGTCCCAATAAAAAATAAAATCACCTCATAAGAGATTTTTAGGTTTCTCAGGTCACTTGACCAATATGAGTATATCACACTTTTCCTTTATAAAACAAGGTTATGTACTTCCCTCGCATTGGTGGAGTAAATAAACTGATGCATAAATGTGCCTCATGTACATTTATTACATTGACTGTGGCTCCGTCATCACTGACAACTACCTCCCACACACCTCATAGGATATTTAAAAGACAAGAAGGTTCAAATGACCTTTTTCCCCACTCGACTGTCAAACAAAATCAATCAAAACAACTGCTGTCTTTCTATCGCAAGACCCAGGGCCTCCCACTCCCGACATGCTCACTCCAACTAAGGGCCACGGAGTGGGTTAAGCTGTAGCAGTGTGTCCTGTCTCTCTTCTCACCACCCTATTGAGCAGTGCTTCTGAAAACCTATGTAGTTTTTTCTTGTGCTGAAATAGGGCTCTCTGTTATTATTCCTCTTGGAAAACTCAACACCAGAGCCCTTATTTCAGTACAATATTCCCAAGCTGGAGCATCTCAAGAGGATGTTCTGGGGGAAGCGCTTTTTTGGCACCCCACCCCCAGTTAAGTTAGAAGCGAATAAATTCCCTCCATTGCCCCTTTCCTCCATAAGCATGCGAAAAATGCATTGAAGCAAGGAAGTTCAAGGTTTTGGTATCTACTGCCCTTGGTCTTTCTCAAGCATTCTTGAGCTGATTGCATGCTTCTCATTTCAACAACATAAGCTTTGTATCCTGTGCTCTGTGAAGGATCATTTCTCTAACCACCCACCTCCTTGCAGGGCCACTGCTGGTCAGTTAGAAAAGTCAGAATCTGGATGGAAATATTTAGACAAATTTTAAAACATTCCAGGGAAAATGTGTTCTTTAGGGGGTTTTTTTTGTTTTTTAAATTTACCTTTTTTGGAAGGTAATCACTATTTCAAGTCATTGGTCTTGGAAACTGCTTAAAATTGACAAGGGTTCAAAGTCTTTCAGAATGTCAGCATCTTTCAGATGAACCTCTCATTTCTGAAGTTGTATTTTCATCCCCTTTTCTTTAAAAATTACAACATTTTGGTGGAAAGGGATAGTTCGTACTGCTTGATGCTCTTAGGAAGAGATCAACTGCAGCACAAAGTTTACTCCATGTGGTTTAAATCATGAATGCCTAACCTGAAGTTGCATAACTCTCTCCTATGAATTGACGCCTTATCATGGCAGAAGAGTTTGTCTATGCTGATGAAGCTTAAAGCTATGTCACATAGGGTTACCCGTAATGGATAGGTCTAAACCAAAGTGACAGATAATGTTGATTCACCTGTGCTGGCCAGCAGTGGCATGGGAAAGAGTCAAATGTAGATGATTAAGTGATCAAAATATTGATCAAAGGTAATGGCAGAGATTCAATTGTTTTTTACTGCGGGGAAGAAGGCAAAGGTAAATCACTTCCACATCTTTACCAAGAAAACTGTATAGATACACATACCAGAACAATTTTATGACAGAAGATGGGACTTTCTGAAGAAGGTATGTCCATGAAGTTGCTATGAGTCAGAAACAACTCGAAGGCATTTGAAGAAGGATTGCTTAACTGCTCATCAAAGTCTCAGAGATGCTGCCCATAGTCGGGATCAAGGACCGTAAGCCCTCAGTGCCTTGGCTTCTTGAGTTCTGTTGTGTGTTTGGTTATTTTGCAGAAGCATTTCTGGAATATTTTAGCTTCTCTGATCTCCTATATTCACACTGAAATTTTCACATCACAGCACTCCTTTCTGAACCTCGTTTCTTGCTATTCACTCATTTTTCAAATATTATATTTACAGTAATGAGTATGAACCATTTACCACTGCAACCCCAGGAAGTAGATCAACATGCACTTGCTCACAGGCTCAACAAAAATTAAGTGATAGAGTTAATATCATCAGTAACCTCATTGCCATCTTCCCTGTCTCCAATCTCTCCACACGCCAATCTAGCCTACACTTAGCCGTGAGACTCATCTTCCTCAAATGACATTTGGTCATGTTACTCCCTGCTCAATGGCTCCCAATTGTCTCTCAAATCCAATTAAAACTCCCGGCAAGGAGCTTGAAGATCTCTATTACCAGTTTTTTCCTTTTACCTGAATACAAACATCTCCCTCTGCCCCCACACTGACACTATGAATTCTGAACAGTCTAGTTCACGTTCCTCGAAGATGGGAAGCAGCATGGAAAAGTGGATGGACCTTGGAGCCAGAAAGTCATGGGTTCTAATTCAGCTCTGCCACTTATCTGCTGTGTGACCCTGGGCAAGTCATTTTACTTCTCTGTGCCTCAGTTACCTCACTTGTAAAATGGGGATTGAGACTGTGAGCCCCATGTGGGACAGGGACTGTGTCCAACCCAATTTGCTTGTATCCACCCCAGTGTTTAGTACAGTGCCTGGCACATAGTAAGTGCTTAGCGAATACCACAATTATTATTATAATTATTTTTGTTGCCCCTGACTCTGACCATCACACAGGAGAAGAAGCACGGTTTAACAGAAAGAACCCAAACCTGGGAGTCAGAGGACTGGGTTCTAATCCTTGATCCACACTGGTCTGCTGTGTGTCCTTGGGCAAGACACTTTACTTTTCCATGCCTCAGTTGCCTCATCTGTGAAATGAGATTAAAACTGTGAGCCTCATATAGGACATGGGCTGTGCCCAACTGATTAGCTTGTATCTACCCCAGAGCTTAGCACAGTGTCTGCACTGAGCTTAGCACATAGTAAGCACTTAAATACCATTTAAAAAAAAGTTCATTCCCCTTTTGGGAATGCTCCCCTTCTCTAGTCAACAGTGATCGTCATTTCCTTTATTGTCACTAACTGTGTTCAGAGCATTGTAGTAACTGACTGACTCTCGCACTGCTTTTGCGGGATCAGTGATGCGTTGCTCTGAGCCATCCACACTGTCCGACCCAGTAATCCTGAGTCAAACAGCCCACATTGTGAGAGATGGCTGGTTGGGGGCTGAGGGTGGTGGATAAGAGCACCGTATCTATTTGCTAAGTCAATGTACCTTGAGGCCAGGGATCTTGTCTTCCAACTCTACTGTATTGCACTCTCCTCAAGCACTTAGTGCAGAGCTCTGTTCACAGTAAGCACTCAGTAAGTATCATTGCTTGATTGAATTTGCTTTTCAGAGTGTTTTAGTAAGCGTTGCTTGGATGGGGTTCCCTTTTCTTTTACAGACTAGAGAAATAGCAAAATGCAAGAATTAAAAATAAAGAAAAGTTACAGTCATCCTCAACATGACTAGGCAGATTGGCACCAGAAAACATCAGCAGTATGATAAATGATACCAGTGGAAGCAAACAGAGATGGAAAGAATGCACACAGGAACTATACCAGAAACATAGCAAAATACTTTGAAGTATTGAAGTATTTGAAGAAGCTCATTTTGAATTACAGCAGCTCATCATGGAAAGTGAAGTTAGATCAGCTTTACACTGTCTCACCAAAAATAAGCTATCTGGCTTTGACAGGCTTCCTATTGAGGTATTTCAGACAGCTGGAGAAGAATCGGTTGAAGTCCTTACCAAAGTATGTCAACATGTATGGCTCCCCCTTTCTCCATCCCCCCGGCTCTCAACACTCTCTGCTACTCTCCCATCCTTCCCAGCGGTATCCTCAGAGGACCTCTCCTCCCTCCTCTCAAGTGCTACTCCGGCCACCTGTGCTTCTGACCCCATTCCCTCTCATCTTGTGAAATCTCTCGCTCCATCCCTTCTCCCCTCCTTAACTTCCATCTTCAACCGCTCACTCTCCACTGGTTCCTTCCCCTCTGCCTTCAAACATGCCCATGTCTCTCCCATCCTAAAACAACCCTCTCTTGACCCCACCTCACCTTCTAGTTATCGTCCCATATCCCTCCTACCATTCCTTTCCAAACTCCTTGAACGAGTTGTCTACACGCGCTGCCTAGAATTCCTCAACAACAACTCTCTCCTCGACCCCCTCCAGTCTGGCTTCCGTCCCCTTCATTCCACGGAAACTGCCCTCTCAAAGGTCACCAATGACCTCCTGCTTGCCAAATCCAACGGCTCATATTCTGTCCTAATCCTCCTCGACCTCTCAGCTGCCTTTGACACTGTGGACCACCCCCTTCTCCTCAACACGCTATCTGACCTTGGCTTCACAGACTCCGTCCTCTCCTGGTTCTCCTCTTATCTCTCCGGTCGTTCTTTCTCAGTCTCTTTTGCAGGCTCCTCCTCCCCCTCCCATCCTCTTACTGTGGGGGTTCCCCAAGGTTCAGTGCTTGGTCCCCTTCTGTTCTCAATCTACACTCACTCCCTTGGTGACCTCATTTGCTCCCACGGCTTCAACTATCATCTCTACGCTGATGACACCCAGATCTACATCTCTGCCCCTGCTCTCTCCCCCTCCCTCCAGGCTCGTATCTCCTCCTGCCTTCAGGACATCTCCATCTGGATGTCTGCCCGCCACCTAAAGCTCAACATGTCGAAGACTGAGCTCCTTGTCTTCCCTCCCAAACCTTGTCCTCTCCCTGACTTTCCCATCTCTGTTGACGGCACTACCATCCTTCCCGTCTCACAAGCCCGCAACCTTGGTGTCATCCTCGACTCCGCTCTCTCATTCACCCCTCACATCCAAGCCGTCACCAAAACCTGCCGGTTTCAGCTCCGCAACATTGCCAAGATCCACCCTTTCCTCTCCATCCAAACTGCTACCCTGCTCATTCAAGCTCTCATCCTATCCCGTCTGGACTACTGCACCAGCCTTCTCTCTGATCTCCCATCCTCGTGTCTCTCTCCACTTCAATCCATACTTCATGCTGCTGCCCGGATTATCTTTGTCCAGAAACGCTCTGAGCATATTACTCCCCTCCTCAAAAATCTCCAGTGGCTACCAATCAATCTGCGCATCAGGCAAAAACTCCTCACCCTGGGCTTCAAGGCTGTCCATCACCTCGCCCCCTCCTACCTCACCTCCCTTCTCTCCTTCTACTGCCCAGCCCGCACCCTCCGCTCCTCTGCCGCTAATCTCCTCACTGTACCTCGTTCTCGCCTGTCCCGCCATCGACCCCCGGCCCACGTCATCCCCCGGGCCTGGAATGCCCTCCCTCTGCCCCTCCGCCAAGCTAGCTCTCTTCCTCCCTTCAAGGCCCTGCTGAGAGCTCACCTCCTCCAGGAGGCCTTCCCAGACTGAGCCCCTTCCTTCCTCTCCCCCTCGTCCCCCTCTCCATCCCCCCATCTTACCTCCTTCCCTTCCCCACAGCACCTGTATATATGTATATATGGTTGTACATATTTATTACTCTATTTATTTATTTATTTATTTTACTTGTACATTTATATCCTATTTATTTTATTTTGTTGGTATGTTTGGTTCTGTTCTCTGTCTCCCCCTTTTAGACTGTGAGCCCACTGTTGGGTAGGGACTGTCTCTATGTGTTGCCAATTTGTACTTCCCAAGCGCTTAGTACAGTGCTCTGCACATAGTATGTGCTCAATAAATACGATTGATTGATTGATTGATAGCCACTCAATGGCCATCTGATTGGAAGAGATCAGTTTATGTTCCAATACTGAAGAAAGGAGGTACAACTAAATGCAACAATTACAGTTTTCTTGATCTCACATGCCAGCAAGGTACAGCTCAAAGTTATACAGCCTCAAATGGAGACCTACATGGAACGCAAGTTGCCTGGTGTTCAAACAGGATTCCAGAAAGGATGAGGGATGCGAGATATTATTGCTGATATCCGATAATTGAAAGGACGAGAGAATATCAAAAGGAAATCAGCATGTGCTTTATTAATTATAGTAAGCCTTTGACTGTGTGGATCATGAGAAACTCTGAAGCACATTCAGGAAAATGAGCATGCCAGACCACTAACTGCATTAATACGGAACCTGTATGACAAACAGGAGGCTACAATAAGAACAGAATAAGGAGAAACAGATTGGTTTCCCATGAGTAAGGGTGTAAGAGAAGGATGTATCTCATCACCTTATCAGTTCATCCTTTACATCAAATACCTAATGATAGAAGCCAGATTGGATGAAGACGAAGAGGGAGTAAAGATTAGAGTAAGGAATATAACAACCTTCTTTATACAACCCTACTAGCAGAAAGTGAAGAAGATTTGAAGGGCTTGTTATTGGAATTTAAAGAACAGAGCAAAAAGATGGGCCTATATTTGAAAGTCAAGAAAACAAAGACCATGACAACTGGAATTTTTAACACATTTATAGTGGACAGAGAGAAGACTGAAATGGTTGACAATTTCTCTCTGAGATCGATAATAATAAAGGAACTAGTAGCCAAGAACTACGGCAAAGATTAATGTTAGGAAGACTTGCTATGAAGAGCTTGGAAAAAGTCATGAAATGTGCTGATGTAACAATCGCCACAGAAATACAAATTGTCAACTCTATGATGTTTTCAGTGACAATGTATGGATCTGAAAGCTGGACAGTGAAAAAACAGGACTGAAAGAACATCGGTTCTTTTGAAATATGGTGTTGGAGAAGGCTTTTGTGAAAAACATGGACTGCCCGAAAAACAAGCACATGGATTTTGAAGCAAAGTAAACTGAAGTGGTCCTTGGAAGACCAAATGACTATTTCGATTAGCATATTTTGGACACATAATCAGGTGGACTAATTCTCTGGAGAGGACACTAATCCTAGGAAAAGTCCAGGGAAAATGCTGAAGAGGTAGACCAGCAGCTGAATGAATAGAGACCATAGCAACGATAACAGAAGAACCATTAGAAAGGTTGTGGATTATGGCAGAGGATAGGACGCTCTGGAGAAGTATATCCATGGAGTCGCTATGAATCAGAAACAACTTGACAGCACTTAATAATGATGATAATAATAATAATATCAATCAGTGGAAGGCATATGTGATACCATCTTAATATAATTGTGTTTAATTAATTTAAAAATTAATTAAAATTTTATTTAATTTTAATTTATTTTAATGTCTCTCTCCCCAGCTAGACTGTTAGCGTTTTGTGAGCAGGGAAGCAGCATGGCCTAATGGATAGAACACGGAACTGGAAGTCAGAAAGACCTAGGTTCTAATCCTAGCCCTTCCACTTGTCTGTTGTGTGACCTTGGGCAAGTCACTTAAATTCTTTTTGCCTCAGTAACCTCATCTGTAAAATGGAGATTGAGACTGTGAGCCCCATGTGGGACATGGAATGTGTCCAACCTGATTAGCTTGTATCTACCCCAGTGCTTAGAACAGTGCCTGGAACATAGTAAACACTTAACAAATACCATTTAAAAAATTGTCTACCTACTTTGTTGTTTTGTACTCTCCCAAGCACTTACTACAGTACTTGGCACAGTGCTCAGTGAATGTCATTGATTAATTGATACCATGATTAAATAGAAATGTAAATATATACCAATAAGAAAATATTTTGCTCTCGATTTTTATATGTGTAAATACTTAATTTTCAAAGTGCAATCATTCATATTCTGTTCAGCAAGAAAGAACGTTAGGCTAGAGATCCATATTTACAGGGTAAATTGATCTGGCATTATGAAGTGCTAAATTGTAATGGACACTAATCGAGTAAATTAAAATACTTCACAGATATGTTTAAGATAAAGTAAACTTTGCAGGATTATCTTGAAGTGAGGGAGCACTAGAAGAAATACTGGAATAATAATGTTTGCTGTGTGATGTTGGGCAAGTCACTTCACTTCTTTGTACCTCAGTTACCTCATCTGTAAAGTGGCAATTAAGACTGTGAGCCCCATGTGGGACAGGGATCATGTCCAACCTTATTAGCTTGGATCTACTCCAGCGCAGTCAATCAATCATATAGTCAGTCGGTCAAACACACAGTACAGTGCCTGGTAATAATAATAGTAACTGTGATATTTGTTAACAGTTTATTATGTTCCAGGCACTGTACTAAGCTCTGGGGTGGATACAAGCACTTCAGGTTAGACACAGTCCCTGTCCCACCTAGGGCTCACAGCCTTAATCCCCGTTTTACAGATGAGGTAACTGAGGCACAGAGAAGTGTAGGGACTTACCCAAGGTCACACGGCAGACAAGTGGAGGTGCCGGAATTAGAACACATGACCTTCTAACAGGCCCGTCTTCTATCCACTATGTCACGCTGCTTCATAATACAGTAAATGCTTAAGAAATACCATAATGTACAAAAAAACCCCACCGTTAGCATGTAAATTCTCAACCACGAGAAAAGTGATTTCTACTTCATTTAAAATTTCCCATTGGTATTCATAGTACTATAATATAATGAGAAGCAGGTTGGCCTAGCAGAAAGTGCATCGGCTTGGGAGTCAGAGAACCTGAGTTCTAATCCTAACTCTGCCATTTGTCTGATGTGTGACCTGGGGCAAGTCGCTCAACTTCCCTCTGCCTCAGTTACCTCATCTGTAAAGTCTCATGTAGGACATAGACTATGTGCAACCCGATTATCTTGTATCTACCCCCATCGCCTAGAATAGTGTCTGACACATAGTAGTAAGGCCTTAACAAATATCATTCAAATTAAAAAAAAATTATACCCCAATTATTACCTATACCTATGATTATCAATAGCATCTTTCTGTTCTTCAGGGTAGAAATATAGTGCCAGTGAAATTATTAAAGGAATGTTGTGAAGGTAGAACTGATGGCATTTGGTGACAGTTAGAATACGTGGATTACAGGTGAGCAGTGAGTTGAGGAGAGAGTTGGACGAGAGGAAGTGGAGATGGTGGATATAGAAGGTATTGTCTTGTCTTATGCTGTCGAATCGTTTCCAACTCATAGCGACTCCATGGACACATCACTCCCAGAACCCCCAACTCTCAATCTGTAATCAATCTGGTAGTGTATCCATAGGGTTTTCTTGGTAAAAATATGGAATTGGTTATCATTGCCTTCTTCCACCCAGTAATCTTAAGTCTTTACCTTCAGCTCTCTCCCATGCCACTGCTGTCCAGCACAGGTGAGATTTGACTTGTAACAGATTGTCTTCCACTAGCTAGCCACTGCCCAATCTAGGAATGGAATGGGTACGCCTCCGCTTAAGTCTCCCTTCAGTAGCCAAGACTGGTAGAGTACTGGAAACTCTCCAAGTGCGATCTTGAGAGCAGGGTAGAAGTTATAGATGACTCTAAAAGAGTTTGGAGAGGAAGGGTAGGAGGGAGATGGGGCAATAACTAGAGGGAGTCATGGGATCAAGGGAGGGGTTTTTTTAGGATAGGGGAGACATGAGCATGTTTGAAAGCAGTGAAGAAGACACCATTAGAGAGTGAACAGTTGAAGGTGGAAGTCAGGGAGGGAAGAAGGCGTGGGTAAGTATTTACATAGGTGCAAAAGGATAGGGTCAGAGGAGCAGATTGAGGTAAATTTTGAGAGGAAGTAAGAGCTCTCCTCTTGAGATACTCTTGGGAAAATTGCGAGAGTCAAAGAAGGGGTGGGAGGAGGAAGGGACTGTTGAGGAGCAGGGGAGATTTTAGGGAGATCACACCTGGTGATTTCAACCTTATCAGTATTATAAATTATTTAATTTAATATCTATCTCCCCCTCTAGACTGTATGCCCTTTGTGGGCTGGGTACACATCTACCAAATCTGTTGTATTTACTCCAAGCGCTCAGTACAGTGCTCTGCACACAGTAAATGCTCAGTAAATTATTCATTCAATCATATTTATTGAGCAGTTACTGTGTGCAGAGCACTGTACTAAGCACTTGGGAAATACAAGTTGGCAACATATAGAGACGGTCCCTACCCAACAACGGGCTCACAGTCTAGAAGGGTGAGACAGACAACAAAACAAAACATGTAGACAGGTGTCAAAGTCATCAGAACAAATAGAATTAAAGCTAGATCAATCAATCAATCAATCATATTTATTAAGTGCTTACTGTGTGCAGAGCATTGTACTAAGCGCTTGGGAAGTACAAGTTGGCAACATATAGAGACGGTCCCTACCCAACAGTGGGTTCACAGTCTAGAAGGGGAAGACAGAGAACAAAACAAAACATATTAACAAAATAAAATAAATAGGATATGTACACGTAAAATAAATAAATAGAGAAATAAATACGTACAAACATATATACAGGTGCTGTGGGGAAGGGAAGGAGGTAAGGCGGGGAGATGGAGAGGGGAAGGAAGGGGAGAGGAAGGAGGGGGCTCAGTCTGGGAAGGCCTCCTGGAGGAGGTGAGCTCTTAGTAGGGCCTCGAAGGGAGGAAGAGAGCTAGCTTGGCGGATGTGGGGAGGGAGGGCATTCCGGGCCGGGGGGATGACGTGGGCCGGGGGTCGACGGCGGGACAGGCGAGAACAAGGCACAGTGAGGAGATTAGCGGCAGAGGAGCGGAGGGTGCGGGCTGGGCTGGAGAAGGAGAGAAGGGAGGTGAGGTAGGAGGGGGCGAGGTGACGGACAGCCTTGAAGCCCAGGGTGAGGAGTTTCTGCCTGATGCATAGGTTGATCGGTAGCCACCGGAGATTTTTGAGGAGGGGAGTAACATGCCCAGAGCGTTTCTGGACAAAGACGATCCGGGCAGCGGCGTGAAGTATGGATTGAAGTGGGGAGAGACAAGAGGATGGGAGATCGGAGAGGAGGCCGATACAGTAGTCCATACGGGATAGGAATGCACATCATTAACAAAATAAATAGAATAGTAAATATGTACAAGTAAAATAGAGTAATAAATCTGCACAAATGTATATACAAGTGCTGTGGGGAGGGGAAGGAGGTAGGACGGAGGGATGGGGAGGAGGAGAGGAAAAAGGGGGCTCAGTCTGGGAAGGCCTCTTGGAGGAGGTGAGCTCTCAGTAGGGCTTTGAAGGGAAGAAGAGAGCTAGCTTGGCGGATGTGTGGAGGGAGGGCATTCCAGGCCAGGGGAAGGACGTGGGACGGGGGTCAACAGCGGGGCAGTAAATACCATCGATAATTATGATTAAGCAGTCAATCAGCTCAACCCCTCCTGCCTTATCTCACTGATTTCCTACTATAACCCATGCCTGGGCATTTCACTCCTCTAAAACCAACTTACTTACTGTCCCTCAGTCTCGCTTTTGACCCTTTGCTCACATCTTCCGTCTAGCTTGGAACTCTCTCCCCTGTCAAATAAGAAAGACCACCACTCTCCCTAACTTCAAAGTCTTATTAAAATCACATATCCTCCATGATGCCTTCCCCAATTAAGCCTTCAATTTCGTTACTCCCCCTCTCATACGCTACATTTTGTATTTGGATTTGTATCGTTTAATTCATTCAATCATATTCACTAAGTGCTTACAGTGTGCAAAGCACTTTAGTCACTTCAATGCACTCCATGCTCAGCCCCACAGCATTTAAGTACATATCCATAATTTATTTTAATATGTGTCTCCCCTTCTAAATTGTGAATGTCATGTGGGCAAGGAACAAGTCTATAAACTCCGCTGTATTGTTCTTTCCCAAATGTTTAATATAGTTCTCTGCACACAGTAAGTGCTCCAAAAAATTCAGTGATTGATTGAGGTTTACTCTGAATAGAAGCTGAAACTAACAGTTCTGTTAAGGAATAAATGGGATTTGGATAGTTTTGGTTCCCTTCCACTATAAAATTTATCTAATAATAAAACTGAACAATGACCTCATCAACATCAGTTTTTGCTGTCCATTCACCAATTTTACACACCACTGTAGAATATCACACTTGGTTGCATTGGTTTCTGAATCTAAAGTAGACTTTCTTGACTTCAATCCTTTTGCTTTGGCTTTCTTCACTGATGGGAGACACTCCATATTTAGGTTAGACGATGACACCACCAGTGGTGCGAGGGCATCCAGAACAGTGCTGGGCACATAGTAAGCATTTAACAAATACCATCATTATCATTCATAGAAGGGTGTTACTAAGAGACAACCCCTTCCCTTCCATGCTGTGCCCTGACACTATAAGGCAGCAGATTTTCTCACCCATCTCTATTCAGGATGAACAAGGGGGGTTTTCCACAATCTTTAAAAAAACATGGTAAAGGATTCACTTCAAAGGGATAGGGGAGAAGAGAGTTGGGAAGGAAAGGGAAGGAAGTAGTGGGAGGGATATAAAGCACATTGTCTTTTGGACCATAAGCACTTTGTGGGCAGGGATCACATCTACCAACTCTACTACATTGTACTTATTTTTCCAAGTGCTTTGTACAGTGCTCTTCACACAGTAAATCAATAAATACTATTGATTGATAAGTACTTTTCTTGAAAAAGGTGAACTTGCATAGTCTCTGTGTCCCTGAGATCCCTCGTGACTTAAAGATCCAAGGTGTTTCTCATGGTTATAGACCAGGATAGTGATTTTTCTGTCATCATGTGTGTATATGTGTGTACAGATAAGAGGGGAAGGGATAATTAGATGACTGGTCTTTTAAAATGCACGATTACTTTAAAAAACTAGAAAATTACTCTTTCCCACCACATCCTGTGATGGGTAAATATAGTGGGTTGGGGTGTAACAGGAATGAATTCCATCCAGTAATGAATTTTCAGGGGAAATCACTGGATTTAGATGATCATTTTTATTATTTATTATTGCATTCATTAACTGCCCTGGAGAAAAGTTCAAGGATAGGGAAGCAACATGGTCTTGTGGGACGAGAGTGGGGCAGAGAGTCAATCAATCAATCAATCAATCAATCAATCGTATTTATTGAGCACTATGTGCACAGCACTGTACTAAGCGCTTGGGAAGTACAAATTGGCAACACGTAGAGACAGTCCCTACCCAACAGTGGGCTCACAGTCTAAAAGGGGGAGACAGAGAACAGAACCAAACATACCAACAAAATAAAATAAATAGGATAGAAATGTACAAGTAAAATAAATAAATAAATAAATAAATAGAGTAATAAATATGTACAACCATATTGTATGGTTCAGAGCACCCGTGTCATAATCCTGCCTCCACCACTTGTCTGCACATTACTTAACTTTTCTGTAAAACAGGGATTCGATGCCTGCTCTCCCTCCTACTTAGACTGAAAGCCCCATGAGAAATAGGTCTTGTGTCTGATTTGATTATCTTGCATCAACCCCAACATCTAGTGCAGCGTTTGGCATGGAACAAGAACTTAATGCCACAATTATTATTATTACTAACTTGCTTCATGGCATCCTGATAATCATGAAGACTTTGTGAAAGGAGAGCAACACCTACCTCAGTGGTTTTCTGCCTGACTCTTCTGTCTGCTGCAGTGCTCTTCCAACTACTGTTTTGCATTACTGGATACTGGGCTTCACTGCAGTCAGAGGCTACAGTGGATGTCAACGAATAACACAGTAAGAGTAACTAACAAGTGGAGTAGTTATGCATCCCTGCCGGAGGGAACACTCCTCACTGCTCGAATTATGGCTATCCTTCGTTTAATAATTAGAACAGTGCTCTGCACACAGTAAGCGCTCAATAAATACGATTGATTGATAATGATAATGATCATAATAATGATAATGACAATAATCATATTTGTTTAAAGTTCTTACTAAGCAGCAAGCACCGATCTAAGTGCTGGGGTAGACACAAGTTAATCAAGTCAGACACAGTCCCTGTCCCACATGGAGAAGCAGCATGGCTTAGTGGAAAGAGCCTGGGCTTGGGAGACAGAGGTCGTGGGTTCTAATTCCGCCTCCGCCACTTGTTAGCTTTGAGCAAATCTCTTCACTTCTCTGGGCCTCAATTACCTCATCTATAAAATGGGTATTAAAAATGTGAGCCACACGTGGGACAACCTGATTACCTTCTATCTACCCCAGCGCATAGAACAGTGCTTGGCACATGGTAAGCGCTTAACAAATACCATTATTATTATTATTATTAAAGAGAAGAGAAAACAGGTATTTGATCCTCATTCTCTGAGAACTGTGAAAGAATGGAGAAGGGAGAGAAGTGAGTCAATCATATTTATTGCTTTGTGCAGAGCACTGTACTAAGCATTTGGGAGAATGCAATATAACAATATACGGACACATTTCCTGCCCACAATGAGATTACAGTCTATAGGGTGAGACAGACATTAATATAAATATAAATAATAGAACACTATAGTTAGGGTTATGGAACATCTGATAGAAATGTCTAGGTCTAGTATCCTGCTCCAGGTCTACACTGTCCCTTGGGAATAAACAGTGCAGGAAAGGAAAAAAGAATTGCAAGAGTCAGAGAAAGGAAGAGGTATTTGTAATTGTAGGTGGAGTCCATGAAAGCTTTCTGGAATATATAGGATGTTCATAGGAACAATGGTTGGATTAAGAGACTTTACAAGGTTAAACTGACTCTGGGCATGTCACTCTCCTCCTCAAAAATCTCCAGTGGTTGCCTGTTAACCTACGTATCAAGCAAAAACACCTCACTCTCGGCTTCAAGGCTCTCCATCACCTCGACTCCTCCTACCTCACCTCCCTTCTCTCCTTCTACACACCCTCTGCTCCTCTGCCACTAACCTCCTCATTGTGCCTTGTTCTCGCCTCTCCCGCCGTTGACTCCCCAGCCCACATCCTTCCCCTGGCCTGGAATGCCTTCCCTCCACACATCTGCCTAGTTAGCTCTCTTCCTCCCTTCAAAGCCCTACTGAGAGTTCACCTCCTCCAGGAGGCCTTCCCAGACTGAGCCCCCTTTTTCCTCTCCTCCTCCCCATCCCCTCCTACCACCTCCTTCCCCTCTCCACAGCAATTGTATATATTTGTACAGATTTATTACTCTATTTATTTTACTTGTACATTTTTACTATTCTATTTATTTTGTTAATGAGGTGCATAAAGCTATAATTCTATTTGTTCTGATGATTGACACCTGTCTACATGTTCTGTTTTGTTGTCTGTCTCCCCCTTCTAGACTGTGAGCCCGTAGTTGAGTAGGGACCATCTCTATATGTTGCCGACTTGTACTTCCCAAGCGCTTAGTCCAGTGCTCTGCATGCAGTAAGCACTCAATAAATATGATTGAATGAATGAACTTGGCCATTATCTAAAAGCTTCCTCATAGATAATTAAAAAAATAACAACGCTCTACAGCCAGAGAGCTGATCAAGGCTGAATATTTGGAGATTTGCTGGGCCAGCAGAAGAGGCAGTGACAACCTTTGGAAATGCTAGTCACATCAGATGTCAGTATCTGAGGATTACATTCGTATAGATTTTGGAACACTCCATTTCCAAGACTGGGTTTTAGACAAACTTTGAGACTGTGAGTCTGGACTGTTTAGATTTGGACCCATCTGGGGTTAAACTACTGAAGGAAGAGATGCCCAAGATTTCTAGATGAGCCCCATTTCATCCCCAGTTTTGAGGATTTTGGAGAGAGGGCACCCTCTTGGATGTCTCTAGGAGAACATTCACACAGTCAATCATTCAAACTCTACAGCTCATCCACACACAGCTGGTCAGCTAAACACCCTCCTCCCCCACCAAAACCGGTCAATCATGGCATTTATTGAGCGCTTCTTATCTTCAGAGCTCATGTGTTGGGGGAGTCCAACACAGAATTGTTGGTAAACATGTTCTTTGCCCACAAGTGTTTTACAGTTTAGAGGAGACAAACAGCAAGCATTTTCCTAATTTCCCCATCCTATTCTCCCTCTCTTTTGCTTCACCTATGCGCTTCCATATCTTAAGCACTGTGATAATCACCTCAATCCCAGCTCCACAGCCTTTATGTACATGTCCTTATACTCTGCCATTTCCCCTATCTGTAATTTTATTTCAATGTCTGCCTCCCCCACTAGACTGTAAGCTCCTTGTGGGCAGGGATCTTGTCTACCAACTCTATTAACCCAAGATGCAACCAAATCTAAACAGTCCAGACTCAAATGATCAAATTTTATCTAAAACTCAGTCTCAGAAATGGAGCTCCTTCTCTGTATTGGCCCTTCCCTTTGCAGCACAATGACCAAGAATGCAACAACAGACCAGAAGGTCAAATGAAGAAGTCCAACACATAATTTGGGAAATGTTAATAGAGTGTGATGGATTTATGAACTTAGTTTCCTGAACCAATTCAAGATCTCAAGGTCAGTGGTATGGTCCAACCTTCTCTACATCTGAGACCCAGACTCCCCACAGAAACCATGTTCGACTCTTTCGAACTCCAAACAGGTGACAAGACAGGATCATGAACATCAAAGTCCTGCAGTGAAGTCAGTGTCTTACCCTTCAAAGCTATATTCTCCACAACACAACTCTGCTGAATGGGACAGTGGAGGAGAATGGACAATAGCAATATTTCCATGCAGCGGCTGTGAAATGATTGAAATTGAGAAAACAGAAGCAATAAGGCCAAAAGCATGTTAAGGATAGAAAAACAAAACCTTAGACAAAGTTAAGTCTTAGCTGAAAGCTGGAAGACACTTGCTACAGATAAATCAGCAGGTTGCAATGCAATCAGAAAAAGTGGGGTTCTGTTGGAGTAGAAGCTCTAGAAGAATTATGAAATAAGGAAGCAAAATCCAAAACAATACCAGGTGCAGTGAGTAACAAACATGACATCACAAGACAGATCAGCCTTTATGTGCCTCTTTGCAGTCAGAACTGTGGGTCCCACACTGGCCTTACAGTCATGCCTATACCCATGAGGGAAGTTTATAATCAGTTGTGTCTTCTTTGAGTATGAAGGACAGTCTTATAAACAGCTTTATATATAGGATTACTGTATCAGCCTCCTTGCTCCCAACCTCCTGTCTCTACCCAGTCCATAGTTCACTCGGTTATCCAGAAATTTTTTCTACAAAAATGTTCAGGCCCAGGTCACCTCTCCTCCAGAATCTCCAGTGGCTGCCCATCCATGTCTGCATCAAACAGAAACTCCTCACCATTGGCTCTAAAGCACTTAATCACCTGGCCCCGTTCTACCTCACGTTGCTACTCATCATCATCATCATCATCATCAATCGTATTTATTGAGCGCTTACTGTGTGCAGAGCACTGTACTAAGCGCTTGGGAAGTACAAATTTGCAACATATAGAGACAGTCCCTACCCAACAGTGGGCTCACAGTCTAAAAGGGGGAGTCTACTTTCATACAACAATCCAGCCCGCAGAGTTTCTTCCTCTAATGCTAAACTTCTCACTACCTTAATCTCATCTATCTCACCCCCGACCTCTTGCCCACATCCTTCCTCTGTCCTGGAACGTTCTCCCATTTCATATCCGACAATTACTCTACTCTCCTTCAAAGCCTTATTGAAGGCATATCTTCTCCAAGAGGCCTTCCCTGACAAAACCCTCCTTTCCTCTTTTCCCACTCTCTTCTGCATCACCTTGACTTGCTCCTTTTCATCCCCCCTCCCAGTCCCACAGCATCTGTGTACATATCTGTAATTTATTCATGTACCTTTATGTCTGTGTCCCTTTCTAGACCATAAGCTCATTGTGGGCAGGGAATATATTTGTTTATTGTTCTAGTGTACTCTCCCAAGCAATTAGTACAGTGCTCTGCGCATAGTAAGTGCATAATAAATATGGTTGACTGATTGATACAGCGCTCTCTAACTTTGGGGCAATGCTGTGAAGTTTATCTTGGCTTAAATCATTCCCTTCTCCTCAACCTTTGAAGTGTTTTGACTTATGTCAATAGCATTTAAAGCCTGTTGCAATTTAGCCTTAGAAAATGGATGATCTATTCAGAATAATGACAGGTTAGTACAGACGCCTTTTTGCTGCATAGGATCATCATCATCATCATCATCAATCGTATTTATTGAGCGCTTACTATGTGCAGAGCACTGTACTAAGCGCTTGGGAAGTACAAATTGGCAACACATAGAGACAGTCCCTACCCAACAGTGGGCTCACAGTCTAAAAGGGGGAGACAGAGAACAAAACCAAGCATATCAACAAAATAAAATAAATAGGATAGATATGTACAAGTAAAATAAATAAATAAATAAATAGAGTAATAAATATGTACACGATATATGCATATATACAGGTGCTGTGGGGAAGGGAAGGAGGTAAGATGGGGGATGGAGAGGGGAACGAGGGGGAGAGGAAGGAAGGGGCTCAGTCTGGGAAGGCCTCCTGGAGGAGGTGAGCATGAAAAAGATAACATACTGAAAATTAAATATCTATATAGGTATGAACGAAAATAATGAAAAAAGGTTCATTTTTCTACATACTAATAATTTCATCTAAGAATGATAGTTCTGGTGTTTTTCATCCCTTTAAAACATTTATACTATTTCCATCAAAACTTTGGATCTTGGCAACACATTAATGCACTTCCTATGATTTCCTATGGAAAACTACATTGCATTTAGTGCTCTTTCACCTAACACTTTATTTTCATGGAACCAATTAGGAGCACTAAACGGAGCTAGCCAGCTCTTCAGCACAGAAGGCTATCTCAGCTGCATTCTCATATTCCCTGTAATTGCTGGTTTATGGCCATAATTCAGTCTGATTTTCCTTTCCGGGTGTTTGAAGGAGAAATACGACTGCCTTCTGACTGTAGTGGCAAGAGTAACCTTCAAGTAAATTAGATTAATAGCACAAGAAACTGTTTAGTGTAAAGAAGAACTCAGTCACCAGCTTTGCAATACTCTATGACCATCCACTATGTATCTCAATCCGGATCCACCACAGCAACATATAGCCGGGGATAAGCTATTTGTATTACCGCATCATCAGCACACAAGGTGGGTTGCTTGCTACAAGTTAACTTTGGTGTCAGAAATAAATATTGATTCAGTAATTTAGACTACTCAACAAATGGGCAACAAACTGGATAAGGGTTGTAAAGTGTTAAACTCTCTGGAACAAAACAAAAACCAACAAATCAAAATCTAAATGTCACTCTTCATGACTAACAATGGTTAATCAAAATCATACACATCTATTTGGAGCGATGAAGCCTTTTTTATTATTTTGCAGCAGTGTGAGCTGAGAGAGTGAGACAGCAACGGTTTTCAAAGACTAAAGGATCTTACAATGAATAATCTGCATTTCAAAGCTGTTTCTATTAAAAAATGCAAAAATAATTTCAGAGCCATAGTTACTCCCTTAGATCATAACATTAGAAGTTGGTAAAAATGATTATTTACAAAAATACAAAACTTAGTGAAGAACCACTTAGGATTCTTTCTATTCCCCTCACTTCTTTCTTTTTCATTTGTACCATTTCTTTTTAAATACTGCTTCTTAAGGGAGGTATTGTGAGTACAATTTTGAAGAATACTATCTCCTCCCATGGAAAAACTATTTGGCCATCCTGAGGTTTACACTGAGAATAGGGTTTTATTTAGGAAAAAAAATTACATAGTAAGGGGATTGTGTTTCAGACAAAAACTAATATACTTTCCAAGTGTGAATCAATATCATAAATAGATGCAGGGTAAAGTGAATAATTATGAAACTGGCTCTGCCTTTTCTCCTTGTAAAAAGAGTGGAAAGAAGAAAACAGAACTTATAGATCACAGGGATGGGGGGGGCAATGAGGCCCTAGAAATAATTTCCTAATTGAAATTTATTATTTAATAATAATGATAATGATGGTATTTGTTAAATGCTTATTATGTTCTAAGCACTGGGGTAGATACAAGCTAATCAGGTTGGACAAAGTCTCTGTCCCACATGGGTCTCACAGTCTTAATCTCTATTTTACAGATGAGGTAACCGAGGCACAGAGACATGAAATGACTTGCCTAGGATCACACAGAAGACACGAGACAGAGCCGGAATTAGAATCCAAGTCTTTCTGATTTCCAGGCTGGTGTTCTATCCATTTGGACATGCTCCTTCTCATAACTGAATATTTTTTTCTGCATATTTAAGTGCATAATATTTCCAAGTACAGGAAGGGCCTGGGTTTGGGCAGTGGTGTTTGGAGAATAAGGCTATTGTGATTTTCAGTATGGGTCTTATTATCTTGTATCTATCCTAGTGATTGATAGTGATTCATTCATTCAACCGTTTTTATTGAGCACTTAATGTGTGCAAAGGACTGTACTAAGTGTTTGGGAGCATATAGTGCTTTGCACCTAGGAAGTGCTCAATAAATTCCATATCACAGTCATCTTCAGAATAATCTATCTTTTCCAAATAAATTTAGAGCAAACTAGACTGCAAGCTTGCTGTGGTCAGGGATTGTACCCATTCATTCATTCATTCATTCATTCATTCAATTGAATTTATTGAGTGCTTACTGTATGCACAGCACTGTACTAAGCACTTGGGACAGCAATAGAGACACTCATTGCTCACAACAAGCTCACAGTCTAGAGGCTGGGGAGACGGACATCAATACAAATAAATAAAATTTCAGATATATACACAAGTGGGACAGGGAGAGGGGAAGAGCAAAGGCAGCAAGTCATGGTGCTGCAGAAGGGAGTGGGAGATGAGGAAAAGTGGGACTTAGTCTGGGAAGGCCTCTTGGAGGAGATGTGCCTTCAGCAAGGCTTTGAAGGGGGCTGGGTAATTGTCTGGTGGATTTGAGGAGGGAGGGTGTTCCAGGCCAGAGGTAGGACATGGGCCAAAGGTCTGCACTGAGGCAGGTGAGATCAAGAGGCAGTGAGAAGGTTAGCACCAGAGGAGCAAAGTGTGTGGGCTGGGATGTAGAAGGAGAGAAGGGAGGTGAGGTAGGAGGGGGCGAGGTGATGGAGAGCTTTAAAGCCAATGCTGAAGAGTTTTGGTTGGATATGGAGGTGGATAGGCAATAATAATAATAATGGTATTTGTTAAGCGCTTACTATGTGCAAAGCACTGTTCTAAGTGCTGGGGGGATACAAGGTGATCAGGTTGTCCCACGTGGGGCTCACAGTCTTAATCCCCATTTTATAGATGAGGGAACTGAGGCACAGAGAAGTTAAGTGACTTGCCCAAAGACACCCAGCTGACAAGTGGCAGCCACTGGAGATTTTTGAGGAGGGGTGTTACATGCCCTGAATCAATCAATCAATCAATCAATCGTATTTATTGAGCGCTTACTATGTGCAGAGCACTGTACTAAGCGCTTGGGAAGTACAAATTGGCAACATATAGAGACAGTCCCTACCCAACAGTGGGCTCACAGTCTAAAAGGGGGAGACAGAGAACAAAACCAAACATACTAACAAAATAAAATAAATAGAGTAGATATGCACAAGTAAAATAAATAAATAAATAAATAGAGTAATAAATATGTACAAACATATATACATATATACAGGTGCTGTGAGAAGGGAAGGAGGTAAGATGGGGGGGATGGAGAGGGGGACGAGGGGGAGAGGAAGAAAGGGGCTCAGTCTGGGAAGGCCTCCTGGAGGAGGTGAGCTCTCAGTAGGGCCTTGAAGGGAGGAAGAGAGCTAGCTTGGCGGATGGGCAGAGGGAGGGCATTCCAGGCCCGGGGGAGGACGTGGGCCGGGGGTCGACGGCGGGACAGGCGAGAACGAGGTACAGTGAGGAGATTAGCAGTGGAGGAGCGGAGGGTGCGGGCTGGGTAGAAAAATGGTCTGGGCAATGGTGTAAATTATGGACTGGAGAGCAGAGAGGCTGGAGGTTTGGAGGTCAGCAAAGAGGCTGATGCATTAATTTAGGCAGGATAGGATAAGTGATTGTACTAATGTGGTAGCGGTTTGGATGGTGAGGTAAGGGCGGATTTTAGCAATGTTGTGAAGGTGGGACCAACAGGATTTGGTGACGGATTGGCTATGTGGGTCGAATGAGAGAGCAGAGTCAAGGATGAGGCCAAAGGTACAGGCTAGTGAGACAGGAAGGATGGCTGTGCTGTCTACAGTGATGGGAAAGATCGGGAGAGGAGAGAGTTTGGATCGGAAGATAAGGAGCTCTACAAACTGTTGAATTGTACTCTTCCCAGGGCTTATTAAAGTGCTCTTGCACACAGTAGGCACTTAATAAATACCATTGATTGATCAAAAGTAAAAGACAATAATTTCATCCCTGTGCTACATACTAAAGTAAGCCTTTGGGACTGTATTCCAAATCAAACTCTGATGAAAACTTTTAGGATTATCTTGGAACTCAAATCCCAACCAAACTATTTATAAACAAATAACTTTCAAAGTTGGCCTGGACTCAGAGTGAAATACTGTGAATATGAGTATGGTAGCTGTGAATGTGCTATGGCCATGTTGTCTGATTGGTATGACTTTCTCAATTCAGTGTGATCATTTGATTTTTTTCCTAATCAAAAATTCCACTTAGTTATGTTGACCTAAAAACCTGAAGAGGTGAGCCCGTTGTTGGATAGGGACCATCTCTATATGTTGCCAACTTGTACTTCCCAAGTGCTTAGCAGAGTGCTTTGCACACAGTAAGTGCTCAAAAAATATGATTGAATGAATGAATGAATGGTTGTGACTACAGTATCCTCTCTCTCTAAAAAAAGTCACAAGAAGAACCTCATCTTACAGCTCCATTGAAATTATTTTGCCCAGAGAGAATGTGAACAAAAAAATGATTCAAATCTAAGCCTATGAAGTTAGAGGAAAAAAATAAAAGCCTGTGAGTACAGATAGAGAAAACTACCAAAGTTAGATTTGTTGAGAATCATCTAGTAGACGTATTTCTAGGGAAAATATGAAAAACTTGAGGGGACTGATTAAATTTCCATTTCAGTCTCTGCAAAAACTATATCATCTTGTGCACCCTAGGTAGTCACTCCTCCCTCAGTCACATAGCAATTATTCACATAACTCACAATTTATTTTAATGTCTGTCTCCCCCTCTAAACTCCTTTTGGTCAGGGAATATATCTACTAACTTTGCTTTCATTGTACTCTCCCAGACACTTGGTACAGTGGTCTGTACACAAAAAGTGCACAAGAAATGCCACTGATTGATAAACAAAACAACAAATTAACATTAACAAAAAAATCTAAGTGTGGTATAAACTCTTAACCTTGTAAGGCAGATATACTGAATGCAACATTCTCTCTTCTCTTCTTGTTCTTTCCTAAGAGAGAATGTGCTCCAAAGGGTACTTCTAGGGTTGATGCCGACTTAAAACCAGCCTCCTGCCAACGCTGGCATGACAGAGTTGGAAATTTTCCTCTGCCAAATGTATGTTAAATTCAGATCTTGCATATGGTGCCCACAGTGGGCATTTGACATGGGCCTTGAACACCAGAACAAGGCACCAATGTAGCTTTGTGCAGAGGAGGATACTGAGCTGGGTTTGTTCCAAGACATCTCAATCAGCAGGGGCCTCCACAACTTAGCAAACTTTCCCCTCTCTTGTGCTCTCGCTCTCTCCCCCTCTCTCCAATGTGTCCACATTGCCTTCGTGTCTGAATGATCAGACATTTGAGTGATTCTTTCATCTCTTCCAGGGAGTTTGCAGGGATCTGAACTAGGATGACAGGGTTTGGAACCTGAGAGCCAGCTCTCTTTGTTTGTTGTGGCCTATCATCAGTCCAATCCAGTGTGTAGGTTAATAAGGCTTAAACTTTAAAGGAACATTGAGCGCCTGATTGACAAGTCTGTGAATGAAAGTCCACTGGGAAGTTCTGTGCTGGTGAAGTTAACCGTTCACTGAGAGGTGGTCAGATTCACAATGCCTCATAATCAGTTACATTAAAGCTGAATATCTGATTTAAATAAATTACTTTCAATTTATAAATACACATTGCTCTTTTAAGAAAATTTTTCTTGTTTCTAGGGAGAAAAGGGCCAGCTCAATAAAATTAATGTTAATAATAACATTAATATGACTTCTATTCCAGTCCAAAAATCCGGAGAATCGTTTTTGTGTTTTGAAGTTTAACCAGATGGTGAATGAAACTACTGTGTTTTAAGAGCATGAATTAGTGACTTGGTATTAAAAGATGTAAGTTAAGTGAAAGCCATGGTAGGTATGTGTTTGGAGCAGGTTGTATCTAGATGTACTTGAAAGCTAAAATCTAAAACTTCACTTATTCCCTTTTCACAAGTACCTTTTTATTAATTTCATAAATTAACTTCATATTGCATCGTGGATTTTCTCTCCTATTAAAGCACTATGAAGCAGCGGGAACATAAGAAACATATTAGAAAAGAACAACAACAACAAAAAAGATACTTTTTGTAATCAAATGACTAACAGTAAAAGGACCAAAGCTCTTTCACAACCCTGAATGAATGATCATCCATAGGATATTTTTCACAATCCAACTCCCCAAAAGCAATCAGAAAAGATGGATAGAGATGATTTTCTGAAGGAAGCCTTTTGATTCTGAAGTTGCAGGACACTTATTTTCTTTGTTTCATTCTCTTAGATATTTCTAAGGTAAGGACACTGCCAGATTCCCAGTAGTGTACAGTTTTAAAGGATGTTATTGTCAGTACTGGGGTCTCTTCCCCCACACCTACTGAGCCAGAAGTAGTAGTGATTGGAGCTTTGTCCCTGGCTCTCCCGTCTGCATCCTGCGCCTTGCATCTCCTATCTTGCATTGCTACACTTTAGGGAAACAAGGATCACAGAATTTCTATCTTTCTTTGGATGAGTAGTATCTACCGAGCACCTACTGAGTGGAGTATTGTACTAGGTCCATTGGAAAGCACAATAGAAGTACAAGACAAAGGTCCCTGATCTCAAGGAGTGTACGATATAACCTAAGGGAACTGCGCAATATGATGGTACCTAAACTGTATGGGCACCAATAACATCTCCATTGCTGCTTCTCATTCATACAATTAGAGATCTGTGTGTTCCCGTTGTTGGGTAGGGATAGTCTCTATCTGTTGCCGAACTGTACTTTCCAAGCCCTTAGTACAGTGCTAAGTAAGTGCCCAATAAATACGATTGATTGAACGAAAGATCTGATGGGAGAGAATGAGAAAATTCATTTATATCACCCCTGACCTCAGGAAGTTTACAATCTATAGGTGGACACAGACACTAATCGATTGATCAATCACATTTATTTAGCACTTACTGTGTGCAAAGCACACTGTACTAAGCGTTTAGGAGATTACAGTATAACAGAGTTGATAGACACATTCCTTTTCCATAACAAGCTTACAGTCTAGAGGAGGAGACAAATATTGAAAGAAATAAATAAATTACAGCTATGGACTTAAGTGCTGTGGGGTTGAGGGTGGGGTGAATAAAGGGTGCAAATCCAAAGGGAAGAGCATCAAAGAAGGGAGTGGGAAAAGGGGAATTGAGGGCATAGTCAGGGGAAGACCTCTTGGAGGAGATGTGCCTTTAAGAAGGCTTTGAATGTAGGGAGAGTAATCATCTGTGGGATATGATGCGGGAGGGAGTCCCAGGCCACAGGCAGGACATGGATGAGGTGTCAGCGTAGAGATAGATTGAGATTGAGGTACAGTGAGTAGATTGGCAAAAAAACCCCAAAAACCCTATAATAACTTACAAATTGGAGGAAGTAATCTAGTTCAAAGCTGGGTACGTAAATATTACAGAGAGTTGTGGTTACTCAGGTAGCAGAGCTAATGACGAGGTTTCAGGTTGGGGAGATATTAGGTGGGGAGATTTGAAATTAATTGGGGAAAGTATCCTGGAGGAAATACGATCACAGGATGTCTGTCAAGATGGGGAGAAGAGTAGTTTATAGGATGTGAAGTGGGAGAGCTGGTTCCTAAATTTGGTTGTGGGACAGATGAGAATGAGATACAATGCGCTGATTTAATTTGAGGAAAATAAAGAGAGTAATCTAGGAGAAGAGAGTGGTTAGGCAGGAGAAAAAAAGCTGGTTTAGTAAGCGCTTAAAGCCAATATCAGGAATTTCAGCTAGAGGCAGAGTTTTTGCGGCACTGGAAGATGTTTGCGGAGCAATGTTTTAAAAAATGAGAAAAAGAGAAGCAGTGTGGCCTAGGGAAAGAGCATGGACCTGGGGGTACGAGGACCTGGATTCTAGTCCCAGCTCTCTTTCCTACTGTGTGACCTTGGGTAAGTCACTTAACTTCTCTGGGCTTCAAGTTTCCTTATCTAAACAATGGTGATTACCTGTTCTCCTTCCCCTTAAGATTGTGAGCCCTATATCTTGTACTTCCCCCAGCACTTAGTACAGTGCTTCATATATAGTAAGCATATAACAAAAACCACAATTATTCGAGCTGGTATAAGGCAAATGGCTGGACCAGAACTGTGGCCTTTTAGATGGACAGAAAGGGAAGGATCCTGAAAATGCTGTGGAGAAAGAAGTTGCAGAATTTGGCAATAGATGCAATTTGGGGGCAGAGAGAAGAATTTAGAATGATGTCAAGGTTACAGGATTGAGAAACAGAGAATGGTGGTACTGTCAACTTTAATGGGAACGTGAAATGGAGGAGAGAATTTAGGAGGGGAGAAAAGGAGTTTAATTTTGAACATATTGACCATGAAGTACCATCAGGCTATCCATGCAGAAATGTCCTTTAGAAGGAAATTCAAAATTGCAGAGAAAGAGAGAGGTCAGTGATGTGGAGGTAAATTTGGGAGTCAACAGCATAAAAATGGGAGTCAGAATATACAATCAATCATATTAATTGAAGGTTTACTGTGTGCTGAGCACTGTATGATATACAAATGAATGAGAAGCAGCATGGCTCAGTGGAAAGAGCACGGGCTTTGGAGTCAAAGGTCATGGGTTCAAATTCCGACTCCGCCACTTGTCAGCTGTGTGACCTTGGGCAAGTCACTTAACTTCTCTGGGCCTCAGTTAGCTCAGCTGTAAAATGGGGATTAAGACTGTGAGCCCCACATGGGACAACCTGATCACCTTGTAACCCCCAAGCACTTAGAACAGTGCTTTGCACATAGAAAGCGCTTAATAAATGCCATTATTATTATTATTATTATTAAATGAATCAAATGACCAGGGAGAAGAGCCATTCTAGAAATAAAAGGCAGGAAAGATTTGTATACTGCAGGGGATTTTAAGTGAAAGAGAGTAAGTGGGTAGAAGAAAGTGAAGGGGGATTGGGAATGTAACTGGGAAACAATAAAAATGACACAGGGATGAGTTGAATACAGAGAATTTTAGAGAGGACCCAGCTTCAAATGGAATTTGAAGAATTAAGCAATTAAGCAATTACTTTAGGACTGTTTTTGGCCGGGGCAGGGGGATAAGGGGAGGCATGCCTCCTGACCCTCCCAAGATGGTCAACACTTGGTATATTCTAAGGTGGCACCTGTATCATCATCTGAGGTCAGGAATCAGGTCTACTAATTCTACTGTAGATCCTTTAGACTTTCAGCTTCTTCTGGGCAGGGAACATGCCTATAGTGTCACTATAGAAATGACACTCTCTACTTTCATTTGCAATCAGTGGTGCTTAGGGTGTTCTCAATCAACGGTGTTTAGGATGCTTAAACTCCACAAAACACTGTAAGAAGGGTACTACAGAGGCAAAAAATATGTTCCCTGCCCTTAGGCAGTTTACAATCTAATGGGGGAACAAGTGGATACAGATTATTTACCAACAGAGGGAGAACGGAGGACAAGAAAGTGTCAAGTAATAACAAGAGAAGAACATGGTGAAATAGATGAATCAAAAAGTACAGGTAAATTGATATATTAGTAATAACGATGGCATTTATTAAGCGCTTACTATGTGCAAAGCACTGTTCTAAGCACTGGGGAGGTTACAAGGTGATCATATTGTCCCACTGGGGGCTCACAGTCAATCCCCATTTTACAGATGAGGTAACTGAGGCACAGAGAAGTGAAGTGACTTGCCCAAAGTCACACAGCTGACAATTGGCGGAGGCGGGATTTGAACCCATGACCTCTGACTCCAAAGCCCGTGCACCTGATTATATGCAGATAATGCTGATTTCACTATTTGGAATTCCCCTCTTCATAGAAATAACAATTATAGTTTTTTTAAGCAGTTACTATGTGCCAAACAATGTACTAAGTGCTAGGGTAGATACAAGATTATGAGGTTGGACTTGGACCCTGTCCACTGTCTATGGGGGAGAGAGAACAAGAACTGAACCCCCATTTTACAGATGAGGAAAGTGGGGCACTGAGATGTTAGGTTTCTTACTCAAGGTCACCCAGCAGACAAGTGTCAGGGCTGGGATTAGAACCCACATCCTCAGTTGCAGAGACAAACTTCGCCTCTCCTTTTTTTCTTGTTTCTTTACTTCCAGTGCCCATGCCCAGAGGGAAAGCCTGGAACCCATAGATGCATGTCTCCACAGGTTTTGGGGAACTAAACAGAGTCTCCTCAAAACTGGTGATTTCTGGGGTGTGGGTCCTATGTGGGAGGGACTGTGTCCAACCTGATTATCTTGTCTCTAACTCAGCACTTAATGCAGTCCCTGGCATGAAAGTGCTTAACAAATATCATTAAAAAAAGTGGCAGACCTTGAGCAATGAGCCCCCTAGGACCTGCCTTCAGTCACCAACAGGGAGGCCAGGCAGGTGAGCAGGGCCCAGAGAGTCTCAACTTCTGGAATCAATCAATCAATCGTATTTATTGAGCGCTTACTGTGTGCAGAGCACTGTACTAAGCGCTTGGGAAGTACAAGTCGGCAACATATAGAGACAGTCCCTACCCAACAGGGGGCTCACAGTCTAAAAGGGGGAGACGGAGAACAAAACCAAACATACTAACAAAATAAAATAAGTAGAATAGATATGTACAAGTAAAATAAATAAATAAATAAATGGAGTAATAAATATGTACAAATATATACACATCATCATCATCATCAATCGTATTTATTGAGCGCTTACTGTGTGCAGAGCACTGTACTAAGCGCTTGGGAAGTACAAGTTGGCAACATATAGAGACAGTCCCTACCGAATAGTGGGCTCACAGTCTAAAAGGGGGAGACAGAGAACAAAACCAAACATACTAACAAAATGAAATAAATAGAATAGATATGTACAAGTAAAATAAATAAATAGAGTAATATGTACAACCATATATACATATATACAGGTGCTGTGGGGAAGGGAAGGAGGTAAGATGGGGGGGGATGGAGAGGGGGACGAGGGGGAGAGGAAGGAAGGGGCTCAGTCTGTGAAGGCCTCTTGGAGGAGGTGAGCTCTCAGAAGGGTCCTGAGACCCATCTGGACAAGTTCCCAGAGACAGCAGCGGGATGTGTTGAGCACCAGACTCACTCTGCACCTGAGCACGTTTGGGATCATGGCCCTGCCGCTCTGTACTCACACATACTGCACAGCGGGGACCCAGGAGGGCCCTCCCAGAATGCAGCATGACCTCTGAACCCTGGCAAAAAGGAATAATAATAATTATTATTATGGTATTTGTTAAGCCCTTTCACTGTACTAAGCACTGGAGTGGATACAAGGAAATAGGGGTGGACAAAGTCCCTGTCCCACATGGGGATCACAGTCTCAATCCCCATTTTACAAATGAAATAACTGAGGCCCAGAGAAGTGAAGTGACTCGTCCAAGGTGACATTAGCAGGAAGAAAGCAGGGAAGCAGTAACTCTGAAAGGAAGGTATGTATTTTACTGCTGAGAATCACACTCTACTATGGGAGGCTATGCACATACCCCATTTTTACAGACATGGATATTTAAATGGCAATGTCTGTGAGAGGTGATGGGAAGTATGACTCCTGAAAGGTCAGGTATTGGGTCTTCTGAGGCTACGTCATAGTCTATGAAACAAATTGAAGCAAATTAGAGGAAGCAGTGACTATCAGCGCTTAGAACTGTGCTTTGCCCATAGTAAGCGCTTAATAAATGCCATTATTATTATTATTATTAGTGACTGTACTTTCAGAGCCTGAACCATCTTGAGAGTCAAACGTGCATAACAAAGACCAATGCCCTAGTCTCTTAATAAATACTCTAAGTACTACTACTTTGGCATTCTCTGAAAATTCCTTATGCTCTCATTTAAAGACCAAAGGCAGAGCTTGGAAATACATAAATAAACAGCTTAGGCTTTGAGAAACATGTTTTCAAGAAGTCTTACCTGGGCATCGCTTTACATAACTTCATGCAACAGTCTCATTAGAGCAATTATCCAGTTAATTGCTCTTGTTTGAACATAGCCAGATGGTTGCATTTAACAGTTTTATTTAGTGTTTGGCTCTCAAGCCTTAACTGTACTGAAATCATTTACAAAATTAAGCTAGGCTTTATTCTTTGCTGCAACCTCAGTGGTTGTGAACCTATTTTCTGAAATTCCACAAACACCTATAGTTTTTTCACTCATGGGGAAGGGATGGTCCTAAATAATTGGCATCCAAAATATACACAAGAAAACTTACCATCATAAATTTGAAGTTTTCTTTGTAAATATTGGCTACTACTGACGGCCTTCCTTAAAAATTCAAAAAGCCATAGGTGTGGCATAAACATTAAAGTTTCCACTAGCATGGCTAATACCTGTCCTCCCTCCTACCTAGATTCTAAGCCCCGTGTAGGGCAGGGATTTATTTTGTTAGTATGTTTGGTTTTGTCTCCCCATTTTAGACTGTGAGCCCACTGTTGGGTAGGGACTGTCTCTATATGTTGCCAATTTGTACTTCCCAAGTGCTTAGTACAGTGCTCTGCACACAGTAAGCGCTCAATAAATACGATTGATGATGATGATGATTGTGTCCAACATAACTAACTTGTATCTACCCCACTGCTTACAACAGTGCACGGAATATAGTAAGCCCATAACAAATGCCATTATCATTATTAGCGTGGCTCAGTGGAAAGAGCCTGGGCTTTGGAGTCAGAGGCCATGGGTTCAAATCCCAGCTCCGCCACTTGTCTTCTGTGTGACCTTGGGCAAGTCACTTCACTTCTCTGGGCCTCCGTTACCTCATCTATAAAATGGTAATGAAGACTGTGAGCCCCACATGGGACAACTTGATTACTTTGTATCCCCCCAGTGCTTAGAACAGTGCTTGGCACATAGTAATTGCTTAACAAATGCCATTATTATTATTATTATTATTATACAGATGGTAATGTAAAAAAAAAAGAAAAAGCAGTCTAAGGAAAAAGTGTTTTTATTTGAAGTGAAATATTCTCCATGACAGGAGTTTTAGGATGCTGTTATTGTTTTTTGTTTATGAGTATTTAACTAACAATTTCCCAAATATTTAATCTGGGCAATTTCATTTTTGTAAAGGGATGAATGTTCTAAAGGAGAAGAGTTAGGGGTGAACTTAAAGTGCTTCCTATGAACCTCCCTCAGCATCACTCAGCAGAGCAAGAAGCAGTGTGGTCTAGTGGAAAGAGCATGAGCCCGGTGGTCAGAGGACACAGGTTCTAATCCCAGCTTGCCAGCTGTGTGACCTTGGGCAAGTCACTTCACCTCTGTGCCTCAGTTTCTTCATCTATAAAATGGGGATTAAGACTATGACCCCTATGTGGGACAAGGACTGTGTCCGACTCGATTATCTTGTATCTACTCCAGTGCCTAGAACAGTGTCTGGCACATAGTGAATGATTAACAAATACCACAATTATTATTATCATCATTCGTTCAATCATATTTATTGAGCACTTACTATGTGCAGAGCACTGAACTAAGCGCTTGGGAAGTACAAGTTGGCAACATATAGAGACAGTCCCTACCCAACAGCGGGCTTACAGTCTTGAAAAAAAAAATAATGGCATTTATTAAGCGCTTACTACGTGCAAAGTACTGTTCTAAGTGCTGGGGAGTTTATAAGGTGATCAGGTTGTCCCATGGGGGCCTCACAGTCTTAATCCCCATTTTACAGATGAGGTAACTGAGGCACAGAGAAGTGAAGTGACTTGCCCAAAGTCACACAGCTGACAAGTGGCGGAGCCGGGATTTGAACCCCCGAACTCTGACTCCAAAGCCCGGGCTCTTTCCACTGAGCCATTATTATTACCAAGAGCGGAGGTCCTGAAAGCTGTCAGCTCATCAGCCACTTCATCAATGCTTAATAGCAACATAGCTCCATTGGGTAGGATATGATGAAGAATGGATGACAGCAAGATACCTAAGTGGCCGTTGTCCATTGAACTGAAAGGGGAAAAACTCAGGTCGAGTGCAAAATAAATGACATAGAGAAGCCCAGCATACGAAGCAGCATGGCTTAGTGGAAAGTTAAGCGCTTAGTACAGTGCTTAACTACACTGTACAGTACAGTACAGTACAGTACAGTGCTCTGCACACAGTAAGCGCTCAATAAATACGATTGATGATGATGATGAAAGAGCCCGGGCTTGGGAGCCAGAGGGCGTGGGTTCTAATCCCAGCTCTGCCACTTGTCTGCTGTGTGACCTTGTTCAAGTCACTTCACTTCTCTGTACTTCAGTTCCCTCATCTGTAAAATGGGGAAGAAGACTGTGAGCCCCCTGTGGGACAACCTGATCACCTTGTAACCTCCCCAGCACTTAGAACAGTGCTTTGCACATAGTAAGTGCTTATTAAATGTCATTATTATTATTATTATTGTTGTTCTCTGGGCCTCAGTTACCTCATCTGTGAAATGGGGATGAAGATTGTGAGCCCCACGTGGGACAACCTGATTACCCTGTATCTACCTCAGTGCTTGCCACATAGTAAGCACTTAGCAAGTATCAACATTATTCTTAGTAGACAGTAGTCTGTCAGGATGGCTCGGCAGTGGACAAACCAGGCAGGCAGCAATCAAGAGAGGGATTGCTCTCTTTCAACAAACTCTTCAGGATGATCAGTTTCCCGAGAGGCATGCTTGGAAACAGATACATCAGCCTTACATAGGACAAACCTATTAGTGCAGCAGGGATCTATAAGTGCAAACAACATTCTTTCTTTCAATCATACTTATTGAGTGCTTACTGTGTGCAGAGCAGTGCACTAAGCACTTGGAAAGTACAATACAGCAATAAAGAGAGACAATCCCTTCCTACAATAATCTAACAGTCTAGAGACGGGGGAGACAGACATCAATACAAGTAAACAAGCATTGATATAAATAAATACATAAATGAAACAGCTGGGGGTATTGGCCCAATATTGGTGTTTACTGCAATCTCATCCACAGACAGGACCTAGCCTTTGGAAACTTGATCTTTGAAACTGACACATAACCACACTCATACTCCCCTCCAAACTCAGCCTACACCCTACGCTCCTTTAACGCTGGCCTACTCTTTTTGACTCCACCTTGTTTCTCTGACCATCAGCGCTTTGCTCACCGTCTCCCACCTACCTGGAATTTCTTCCCTGTTCTTATCTGTCAGACCACCACACTCTCCACCTTCAAAGCCTAACTAAAATCACCTCTCTTCCGGAAAGCTTTGCCTGAAGTATCTCCCATCTCCCCATCCCATTTTTCGTCCTTTGTACCATCATCATTGCTCTGTTGTATTGTACTCTCCCAAGCACTTAGTACAGTGCTCCGTGTTCAATAAATAACTGATTTATGCACCTGAATCTGAATCCCCTAGACACTTTGGTAGTGATAATAATAATAATGGTATTTGTTAAGCACCTACTATGTGCCAAGCACTGTTTAAGTGCTGGGGTAGATACAAGGTAATCAAGTTGTCCAATGTGGGGTTCACAGCCTTAATCCCCATTTTACAGTTGAGGTAACTGAGGCACTGAGAAGTTAAGTGACTTTCCCAAAGTCACACAGCTGACAAGTAGCAGAGCTGAGATTAGAACCCATGACCCATGACTCCCAAGCCCTTGCTCTTTCCACTAAGCCATGCATCCTTCTTCAACCCTGATAGCACTTATGTACATATTCTTACATTCCCTTTCCTCTCCATCCAAACCGCTACCCTGCTCGTTCAAGCTCTCATCCTATTCTGTCTGGACTACTGCATCAGCCTTCTCTCTGATCTCCCAATCCTCGTGTCTCTCCCCTCTTCAATCCACACTTCATGCTGCTGCCCGGATTGTCTTTGTCCAGAAACTCTCTGGGCATGTTACTCCCCTCCTCAAAAATCTCCAGTGGCTACCAATCAACCTACGCATCAGGCAGAAACTCCTCACCCTGGGCTTCAAGGCTGTCCATCACCTCGCCCGCTCCTACCTCACCTCCCTTCTCTCCTTCTCCAGCCCAGCCCGCACCCTCCGCTCCTCTGCCGCTAATCTCCTCACCATGCCTTGTTCTTGCCTGTCCCGCCGTCGACCCCCGGCCCATGTCATCCCCTGATTGATTGATTGATTGATTCTGCCATTTTCCCTAATTTCAATTTATTTTTCATGTCTCCTTTTGTGGATTGTAAATTCCCTGAGAGTAAGGATCATACCTACCTACTCTTTCATATTTTCCCGATCATTTAGTGGAGTGCTCTGTATACAGTAAGCGCCCAATATATATCATTGATTGATTGACTGAAAGACCACATGATTTCAGAAGAGTTTGAATATGGGGAGAGAAGTGGTCTTCCAAATATGAAAAGGGAGGGAGCCTGAGGCAGAACAAAGGGTGTGAGAAAGAGTCTGGTGGCAGGAGAGATGAGACTGTCAGAGACCATCTCTTTCTGAGGCTTAGTTGAAACTTGAAATCACTTGCCGTCCCTTATTTCCCTTCCCTTTCCATAATCATTTCTGCTAAACGGCCTGAAAAATGAAAGACGGGCTAGGTCAGAATAATTCATCGGAAATGGGCAAAGAAAGAAGAGATTGTAAGCTCCTTAAGGGCAGGAACATGTATAACACCATAACTCCATTATATACCACCAAGTGCTTAGTACAGTGCTCTGCATGGTGTAAGAAATCATTAAATATGATTGATTGAATAGTTAATCAGGTTACAACAATGAAGTATTTCCATGCAGTTGAAGAAGTGGGCACACATTAGCCAACAGATGAGCATGGCATTTAAGACATTCTCAAAAAGCTAAATTTTAGAAACCTGTGTAGAGGATCAGGATGGTTGGATGTGTTACTATTCTAATACCTTTATGCAGGAGAATTGAGGATTTGTTCCACAGAAATGGAGCCCTCAGAAGCAAGTCATGGAACATGAAAATTGAATCTTTAAAAGTAAACTTGAAGTAAACTAAGCAACAGCGTGGCCTAGTGAAAAGAGCACAGGTTTGGGAGTCAGAGAGCGTGTTCCACCACTTGTCTGCTGTGTGACCTTGGGCAAAAGCTACTTAACTTTTCTGTGCCTCAGTTAGCTCATCTGTAAATTGCGGATTAAAACTCTGAACCCCATAAGGGACAACCTCATTGCCTACTCCATGCTTAGACCAGTGCTTGGCACATATTAAGCAGTTAACAAATACCATTATTATTCTTATTATTATTAATAGGTAAGTCATCAGTTGAGGGACAACATAAAATATATCAATCATAAAACCAGAAATCCAACATTTTTATACAAACTTCCGTGACATAGTGGTATTTATTGAGTGTTTATTATTTGCAGAGAGCACTGTACTAGTCAATCAATGGTATCTAAGTGTTTACTGCGTGCTGAACACTACTTACTAAGTCCACGGAAGATAATATTTCAAGGAGAGGTGGGTGGTCCTCAGTGTCGAAGGTTGCAGAAGGGTCGAAGAGGATTAGAATGGAGTAGCAGCCATTCTATTTAGAAAGAAAGAAGTCATTGGTGACCTTAGAGAGGACAGTTTCCATGGAGGGGAGGGGGCAGAAGCCAGATTACAGGAGGTCAGGGAGGTGAAGGGGAGGCAATGATTGTAGACAATGCCCTCAAAGAGTTTGGAAAGGAATGGTTAGAGGGAGGGAGGGAGGGAGGGCGATAACTGGAGGGAGCTCAGGAGCCAAGGGAGGGTTTTTATACAACAGGAGATACATAATCATGTTCGAAAGCAGCGGGGATGGAGGCATCAGAAAGGGAGTAGTGGAAGACGATGGTCAGGGAGGGAAGAAGGGAGGGGGCAATTGCTTTGATAAGGTGAGAAGGAATGGGGGCAGAGGCACAGGTGAAGAGGATAGTTTTGAGAGGAAGTAGGAGATCTCTTGAGATCCTGCTGGGGAGGATGAGAAGATTGAAGAGGAGACTGGAGGAGGAAGGAATTATAGAGGAGCACTTGGAAGAGCACTATCCATTAGAGTTAGTAGACTCAATCCCTGTCTACAGGGAGCTCACAGCCTACAGAGGGAGTCAAACTTTAAAATAAAGATTGGAAAAATGGGACAGAATAAGTAGGGATTTTTGTTTTAATTTAGCATTTATATAAATGCTTGGGGACTGCTCAAAGTGTCATCATAGTACTAGGTAGTTCTGAAAGCCTCTTTTCAGAAACCCCCACTGAAAAGTTCAAATGAAATCCAAATACAGTTTGGAACAAGAAAGGATCCATCACTTGTATTTATTGAGCACTTACCACATGCAAAGCACTGTACTAAGCACTTGGAAGAGTACAATACAACAGAGTTGGCAGACATCCTCTGCCACAAAGAGCTTAAAGAACCTAGTTAAAAGCAGGAAGGCAGTAGAAGATGAATAAAGAGATGAACGGTTTACCTCATTTGATCTAACAAGATAGTGTAGCCCAGTGGAAAGGGTACTGGGAGTCAGGTGATCTTTGTTCTAGCCCCACTCTGCCACTGGTTGCCATGTACCCTCCGGAAAGTCACTTAACCTTTCTGAGTCTTGTTTATTCATGTGCAAAATAGGGATGGAGAAGCAGCATGGCTCAATGGAAAGAGCACAGGCTTTGGAGTCAGAGGTCATGAGTTCAAATCCTGGCTATGTCAGCTGTGTGACTTTGGGCAAATCGCTTAACTTTTCTGGGCCTCAGTTACCTCATCTGGAAAATGGGAATTAAGAATGTGAGCCCCCCGTGGGACAACCTGATTACCTTGTAACCTCCCCAGCACTTAGTGCTTTGTACTATGTGCTTTGCACATAGTAAGCGCTTAATAAATGCCATCATTATTATTACTATTATTATGATAATCCCTTGCTTTCCCTATCTAAAAAGGGATTTTAAAAGTACAAAATGAGATAATAGGAAAGGGCTTTGGTATAGTAAAAGTTTCAGATAAATTTAACAGTAATGGAAAGCTTTATTTCCAGTGCCCTGTAGGTTTTTTTCTCCTTTTTGAAAAAGTTTGTATCAAAGTGACTATCAGCAGAATTGGGACGCATAATACATTAGCTTATCGGAGAACCAAAAACTTTATAATTCCTGGGAAAAAAAGTTTCCCACAAAAGAGACTAGAAAAAAGACAGAAATGGCTAATTTTGCCTTGAAAATGAGTTAGCTGATTGGTAGGAGGGAGACTGGTTTGCAAAGAGGAAAAGGATTGGCAAGTGTCACAGATTCAATCAGAGTTCACCTTCCAAGAATTATTACATTTGAATAAAAATCCTAGTCACAGTCATGGCATCATTTCCCCCTTCTTTCTCTCTAGCCCCTCCACCAACTCTTTATCCTGACAAATACTTGAGGCTCCACCCGCTTAGTAAGGTGAATTCTTGGGAAAGGGATACCTACAGGACCTGGTTATCCTTTCCAACTCTATGGGAATGGTCAAACACTCAATTTTCCATAGTTCCTGAGAAGGACAGAGTCTGAATCCACCAAGAGGGAAAAAAAAACACTTTAGGCCTTAAAAGATTCTCATCACCCTGTATTATTATTTACATTGATGAAATTGGTCTGGATCAGCATGGGCCCACAAAGTGACGCCCCGTAAAGAGAGCAATTGAGCAGCCTAAGAAGGGATCTGTTTGATAATTTGGTAGGCTTATGAAAACCTTCATTTTTATGATTCTCTGACTTGGCATTCAGCAAGGAATGCATATGTTATTAATTACTATTATACTACTACTATTTTCTAACCCAGTCTTTTGATGTTCACAAGTTAGGGCAATGCACAGTTTATCAAGCCAGATTTCTTAACCTTAAACTACCTTTACACCTGGTTCATAGCCACCTTATGTTGCTTTAGAGCTTATTTATGTTTTCTTAAATCTTCAATTGAACATGGAGCTTGTTTCCCCATATGGCCTGAAGGCACCATTTAAAATGCAGCACTTTGCTGAGTACTGACATTGAAGTCCAGAATGTAGTAAGAGGCTATTTAGACTGGCCAGAAAATACTATGAACTAGTTCCAAGATTTAAAAAGTGACCTTAGACAAATAATGATTAATTATTTCTATTTTGCCAGGTTCAAAATAATGAAGCCTGAAAACAACACAGGCCTGATTAAAAATGCTGGTGAAGTGCATATATAGGTAGATAGATAGATATGCATGTATGTATATGTATATACATACATAGGTACAGTTATGGGGCTGTGGAAGATGTGAATATCAAAGTTCTTAGGTAATGTGGAAGGGTGGATAAAACAGGTAGAGAGATGAGAGATTAGTGAGGGAAGGGCTCCTTAGGAAATGTGACTTCAATATGTATATATCGATAGATAGATGGATATAGATGTCTATATATGAATACATATATATACATATATACACATATGCAATTAGATATATACATACATCTAAAGGGATTTACATATACATGTATATGGATATATATATATATATATATTCCAAAATTGCAGATGATAAATAATTGACTCCTGATACTGATTTTTAACCACATCATAGATAGGTGATCAATGAACACAGAAAGTATCTGCAAACTCTTTATGATGAATTTTCAGTTCATAGATTTGCTGTTCTGAAAGTTTTTGTCCAGATTTTCCACTTGGATTTTCACATCATTATTCTTCAAACAAAAGAAAGATAAGAACATAAGGGTGTAAGAGCATACAAAATGCCATATTGAGATAGACCCATCCAGTTGTCCTATCTCAACAGTGGTTCCAATAGTGGTTGCTTGGTAACACAGTGTGATAGCTGCCCTTTCTGACATCATTCTCATCATTAGAGAGGTTTCTCTTACTATGTCTTTTGCCTCTAATAACCTAACATGCAACTCTTGTCCTAAATTATCTGAGCTCCAATGGATCCTATAACCATTAACTAATTATACAATTTCCTGTCAAAGCAATGGTAAAAAAAATAAATTATGCTCTTGGGTGCCTACTGTAGGCAAAGCCCTGCCTGAAGGGTTAGGAAGGAAGCACACAGATAAGCTCTAGCCAGGGTCCCTGGCTCTCAAGAAACTCACACCCTTAATGAGGCAGGGCATAATCATGGAACAATAAAAATGAAATCCAGTCAACAAGGAAAGCTTGTTAAAATGTAATAATTGAAAAGCATCAAACACAAAATGCAACTGCAGCACTGCTAGAAAGGGGCAGTCTTCAAACAATCGATGGTATTTATTGAGCACTGTGTGTAGAACCCTAAGAACTAGGGAGAATACAATCTAAAGCAATTAGTATAGGCTGATCCCTGCCCACATGGTGCTTCTTTAGACATCTCACAGCTCCAGCTCAAACAGTCCCTTAGTAAGAAACTTCCACAATTTCCCTGATGTTTGAAGGGGAAAAAGACTCTTGTGCCAGAGACACAGTTAGCACTCAATAAATACCACCAATTGATTCATTGGCACAGGGAACTTTGGCCCATCAGGATCAGCCCACAAACTTTCCATACCTCAATGGAGGGCTTCAAAAGATGGAGTGTGGTCATTTGGAGAGAGAGTGCTAAGGAACCAAGATGACAGCTCTCCTGCTGGACTTGCTGGGTGGTCCTGAGAGAGCCACTTCATAGCTCAGTTTCTTTATCTGAAAAGTGGAAAAGATGATAATAATGCTGACCTGCTGCACAAAGACAGGGAACAGAGTTTGCTATTGAGAAGAACTCTCCAAATGATGTTGGCTCTGATTGGGCATGGGAGACTCTGCCACAGAATCAGATTTGAAGCTGTCAATGTTAGGAATTTTTAAAGTTATATTCATGCTCAGAAAAAAGATGTTCAGCGGGGACAGAGAGAATTGTTATTTAAGAATTCCTTGTATTAGGTTTATGGACACAAATCAAAGTTCCAATTGCTGTGGTGCACAATATTCACTTCCTCCATCATACCTGTACTCAAAAATCATTTTCTTACGTCCTTTTACTTCTTGCTGGCATTTCACATGAATGGGAAGCGTCTGGGCCATGGCAACAAGAACAAACAGAGGATATGTAACCTCGTGTAAAAGGACTAAAAAAAAGAAGTTCTTACTGGGAGTGGCAACGAATTGAGAAATTAAAAAAAATTGTGATAAGAAAACACAACTGTAAAACAAGGAGAGCAATTTGAACTGAACTCTGTGTACCTACGAATAATGTTTGGAAGAGTTAAGTTTCATTATATCCAGAAAGACACTTCCACTCTAAATGCAATTGTCTTAATAGTTGCAGTCTTTAAATATCTGATTTTTTCCCCCTTTGGTTTGCCCAGGTGTTTTTCATCTCTTCTAATATTTCGTTTCAAAAGCAAAAAACAAAAATCTAAAACACAGCAATATTTGCCACAGCTTCTAGCTACTGACAATGCAGCTCCACCTGCTGGTTACTCCAAATGCCTTATTGGTTTTGAGATTTTTTTTGTTCTGTTTTGATTTTTTTTGTTGTTGTTGTGCTAGAATTCGATCCTTAATACCTTTTTTTTTTAAAAAAAAAGACAGAAAACATAATAATGATTATTCATTGATCCACTTAAGGTTTTACCCTTCTTAAAATAACCATGCAATTTTAATTACCAAGAAAATCAGCAAGGATTGAGTTGTTTTCTCTTTATAGTTGTTTACAATCTATAATCACATAGGGAACCTGGGAAAGATGCCATGATAGCCTGCATGCAGAACAGTGTATAAGCAGTGGCAGTTCAGAGTGCATAATTCATGAAAGAAATAACAGTAGAAGGAAATAATGTAAATAGGTGATCTTCCTGAAACAGTTTGTCAATTTTTCACATTTACTCCCGTTGAAATGATTTGGCTTTAAATAGGTATACAAACACACTGTCAAATTACATGAACCTCTATCTAGGTTCATTGTACTTTTTTGAATAGGCATTTTCTACTTTCTCTTTGAGTGAAATAAAAGTACATGAAGTACTTTCTACTTTCTCTTTGAGTGAAGTGAAAGTACAGTATGGGATCCTTGTTCTTCCAACTTCTTTTTCCTGGGCTGATTCTTCCCTTGACCTGCCTCACTAATGTCCTCATTGAAACAGAAAGGGCAGGCTCAGCAAACTGGTCTGTGAATTAAGTGCTGGAAGTACTGAAACAAAGTTAATCTATTAGCAATCAGTCAATAATATTCATTGGGCATTTACTGTGTGAGAGCATTGTGCAAAGCAATATAAGGAACTTTCAGTTTAATAGAGAAGAGGGACCCTTGAAAATATAAAAAAAAATAGGGGGAGTGATCAGCAAATAAGCTATATATGAAGTTGTATGAGAGTTGCAGTAGTTGGTGTTTAAGTGGAATGGAAGGATTGAAGTGAAGATTGCAGGCATTCATTCATTTATTCAATCGTATTTATTGAGCACTTACTGTGTGCTGAGCACTGTACAAGTCTAGAGGTACAAGTCAGCAACATACAGAGATGGTCCCTACCCAACAACGGGCTCACAGTCTAGAAGAAAAGTGGGGATATTACAACACTCATGTACATATCCTTGTACTCTATTTCTTCTATCTGTAATTTATTTCAATGCCTGTCTCTCCCATAGATTGTAAGCTCCTTGTGGTCCAGGACTGTGTTTACCAACTCCCTTGCACTGTACTTTCCCTAGTGCTTAGTAAAGTGCTCTGTACAAATTATGTGCTCAGTACATACCATTGATTGATTGATTTCTTTTACATCCACACAGCGAAGTTGAACTATCAGTGGCAAAGAGTCAGTGTCCTTGTCTGCCTCGGGCTGCTGCATTACAATCTCTCTCTGCCTCTCTCCCCTCTTGATACTTAGTCCCTTCAAGGGAAATTCACAAAAGTATGAAATTGATTCCACGTTGGAGTGTGAAAGATGAGAGGAGAGATCCCTTTACAAAAGAGGAAAATGAGGGATCATTGCACAGCACAGAGAATGAAAAAAAAATTGACAGAACATATGAGTGCAAAATGAGTAGCCTCTGAAGTGGAAAATGGATTTACTCTCAGTGGTAGTATGCAAGTGGATTTTCAGGCTCTATTTTCTTATTCCTGCTCTCTTCGGACCCCTAATTTCCTTAACTACTGTGATGAGCACTTTTCCAACCACTTCTAACCTAGGTTGCTTCAGAAGAATAGTAAACCTCCCAAAATTGTCTGGAGAATAAACTCCAAACTGGTAAGTAGCAATGAAAAATAGGAATTCCCACAGAGGAAGAGAGTGATTCAGTGAACCGAGGAAGGCACAGAAAGATATTCTTAGCCAGACCCTTAACCCCGATCCCAGTACACATCTCAGCCTGCAGAGAGTCAGGCAAATGAATGTGGATGGTTCAGCATACTGGAAAAACAAGCCAAACCATAAAGGAGGCTGAGCATTACAATTGTCTTGCATAACCAGCATGGCATAGTGGATAGAGCATATGTGCCTGGGGAGTCGGAAGATCATGGGTTCTACTCCCGGCTCCACTGCTATGTGACCTTAGGAGAGTCACTTCACTTCTCTGTGCCTCAGTTACCTCATCTGCAAAATGGGAATCAAGACTGTGAGCCTCACGTGGGACAGGGGCTGTGTCTCACCCAATTTGCTTGTATCTAATCCAGGCCTTAGAACAGCAAGAGTATAGTAAGAGCTTAACAAATTCCATATTTATGAGTATTATTATTATTCCTTATCTTTTGACTGAATCTGGATGCCTGGTGGTACTGTCCCTCAGACTTGGAGTCTCTCAGAGGACCCCAGCCTTCTTGATCCCAGGTCTAGCTCCTTGTCTATCTTCATTCACATTATTGGACCAAGAGTTATCCAGATAACTGAATTTAGTGACAGTTCTCAGCTGTGCATCACAGAGCTTTGCCGCATTTAGGCTGATACCTAATCTCGGCCTTCATCAAACTATCATCCACTGCACTTTCCTGATGTGGGAAGTGTTTCATAATCTTCCAAATGTTTTCTCATGAGTGTACCTCTGGAGTCAATCAATGGTATCTATTCAATCAATTTATCAATCGCATTTATTGAGTGCTAACTGTGTACAGAGCACTGTACTAAGCTCTTGGGAGACTACAACTGAATTGTAGACAAATTTCCAGACCACAAGGAGCTTACAGTCTTGAGGAGGAAGCAGACTACAATTCAAATTCAGGGACAATTCAAGCACTTGGCACAGTGCTTTGCACACAGTAAGCACTCAATAAATACAATTAATAATAATAATGTCCATCAGTACTATGGGGCTGAGAGTGGGGTGAATATAAAGTGCTTAAAGGGTTCAGATTCAAGTGCATAGGCGATGCAGAATGGAGAAGAAAGGGAAATGAGAAGAATAGTTGGAGAAGGCCTCTTGGAGTAGACATGATTTTGATATGGCTTTGAAAGTAGTGAGAGTGGTGGTCTGATGTATATGAAGGGAAGAGGATTCCAGGTTAGAGGGAGGACATGGGTAAGAGGTCATCAGTGAGAAAGACAAGATGGGGATACAGTGAATTGAACATGCTAAGTTGTAGTAGGAAATCAGTGGGATAAGATAGGAGGCCAGCTAATTGAGCACTTACTGGGAACAGAGTACTTTACTAAGTACTTGGGAAAGTACAGTACAATAGAATTAGTAAACATAATTCCTGCCTTCAAGGAGGTTATGATTTCATTGGAGAGACAGACAATAAAATAAATTACAGAGTGGAAGCAGCAGTGTAGAAGGCTATATACACAGGTGTGATAAGGGGGAGGTGAATGTTAAAGTGCTCTGGGAGTACAAACCCAAGTGCATAGGCAATGTAAGGTTTGGTAGAAAGGGAGAGCTGATTGGGTACTTTAAAGTAGATAGTAAGGCTGTTCTATTTGATATGGAGTTGGATGGGCAACCATGAGAGATGTTTGAGGAGCACAGAATCATGTGCAGAATGATTTCTTAGAAAAATTTTATGGGCAGTAGAATGAGTATGGACTGGAGTGAGGAGAGACTGATGAGGTAGTCGAAGGGGGATCATCATCATCAATTGTATTTATTGAGCACTTACTGTGTGCAGAGCACTGTACTAAGTGCTTGGGAAGTACAAGTTGGCAACATATAGAGACGGTCCCTACCCAACAGTGGGCTCACAGTCTAAAAGGGGGAGACAGAGAACAAAACCAAACATACTAACAAAATAAAATAAATAGAATAGATATGTACAAGTAAAATAAATAGAGTAATAAATATGTACAAACATATATACATATATACAGGTGCTGTGGGGAAGGGAAGGAGGTAAGATGCGGGGGTGGAGAGGGGGACGAGGGGGAGAGGAAGGAAGGGGCTCAGTCTGGGAAGGCCTCTCAGTAGGGCCTTGAAGGGAGGAAGAGAGCTAGATATGACAGTGCTCAGATCACTATAGTATCCATTTGGATGAAGAGGGAGGGATAGATTCCAGAGATGTTGTGAAAGTAGAACCAGCAGGAATGTGGGTTGAATGTAAGGGATTAGTCAGTGATAATGCCCAGGTTACAGGCTTGTGAGACAGGAAGGACGGTAGTGTGGTCTACTGTGATAGGTAAGCCTGTGGGAGGACAGGGTGGGAAGACAAGGAATTCTGTTTTGGACATGTTATGTTTGAGGTGTCAGCAGGAAATAATAATAATCATAATGGTATTTGTATGGTAATATTAAATGGCAATGGTGTGCTTACTATGTGTCAAGCACTATTCTAAGCCCTGGGGTAGATACAAGATCATCAGGTTAGACACAATCCCTGTCCCACATGGAGCTCACAGTCTTAATACCCATTTTACAGATAAGGTAACTGAGGCACAGAAAATTCATTCAATTCAGTCAATCGTATTTATTGAGAACTTACTGTGTGCAGAGCACTGTACTTGTCCCAGGTTATACAGCATGCATTTGGCGGAGTTAGAACCCAGGTCCTTTGACTCTCAGGCCCGTGGTCTTTCCACTAGGCCATGAAGTTGATCAGGACATCTTTAAAGATGACTTCAGGAGGAAATTTGAGACTGCAGAGAAGGATAGAGGTCGGGGCTGAAGAGGTATATTTGAGAGTCATCTGCATAGAGATGGTAGTTGAAGCTGTGGAAGTGAATTAGTTCTTTCATGAAATGGGTGTAGATGGAGAATAGAAGGGGACCTAAAACTGAGCACTGAGGGACCTACCTAGTAAGAGGATGGAAGGCAGAGGAGGAGCCTTTGAAAGAGACTGAGAAGGAGGAGTCATAGAGACAGGAGGAGAACCAGGAGAGAACCATGTTGGTGAAGCTAAGCTTATATACAGTTTCCAGGAAGAGGGGCTAGTCCAAATTGTCTAAAGCAGAAAACTATCCTCATTGTATAGTATTCTTAGTGATGCACTCTGCTGTTGTATTGAAAGATCATCATCGGGACATAACTTCAATTTTTATAGCCTATAGTTTATCACGACCTGTGGAAGAAAGCAGGAGTGTGGGTGCGTGCTTTTTTCATAGCCATGATTGAAATCATTCTGTAGTCGGATATGTAAAACTGTGGCTGCTTCCGCTTTCATCATGGATGTATGTCAGATGGTTTTCTGTGGTAACTCCAAGTTTTATAAGTTTTGTAATGTCATGCCAGCCTAGGACTTTGCTGGGTATTCCCGACTCTGCCAATTGTCAGCTGTGTGACTTTGGGCAAGTCACTTAACTTCTCTGTGCCTCAGTTACCTCATCTGTAAAATGGGGATTGAGACTGTGAGCCCCCCCCGGTACAACCTGATCACCTTGTAACCTCCCCAGTGCTTAGAACAGTGCTTTGCACATAGTAAGTGCTTAATAAATGCCAGTATTATTATTATTCATTTGTGACCATCATCATTTCCAGGTCTGTGTTCAGTATTTGTGTTTCTCATCATCATCAATCGTATTTATTGAGCGCTTACTATGTGCAGAGCACTGTACTAAGCGCTTGGGAAGTACAAATTGGCAACATATAGAGACAGTCCCCACCCAACAGTGGGCTCACAGTCTCTTCTCGGAGAAGTAGCTTGGCCTAGTGGATAGAACATGGGCCTAAGAGTCAGAAGGACCTGGGTTCTAATTCCAGCTCTGCCCCTTGTCTGCTGTGTGACCTTGGGCAGGTCGCTGCACTTCTCTGGGCCTCAGTTACCTCATCTGTAAAATGGGGATTAAGACTGTGAGCCCCTCATGGGACAGGGACTGTGTCCAACCTGATTACCTTGTATCTACCCAAGTGCCTAGGACAATGCCTGGCACATAGTAAACACTTAACAAATAGCATAAAAAAGTCACATTTTATGTATACAATTGTGAGTCTACCCTTGAAAATTGTCTAAAGCCTGCATAAATTCCATCTGCCTCCTAAATAGGCTCAGAGCATCTTCAAATTTTCATATAGGAGCCCTTAAAAGTTAATGACTGTGCTCTGGAAGTATACACACAGGAAGAGAGGCCAATGACAATAAATCACTTCTAGAGCATTTCCACCAGCACTTTCTAAGTGCAACACTTCACATTAAATGCCAACACAGGATTTCAAACAGTGAGATCCTGGAACACAGCCAGTCTACCGGCACTGAGGTAACATGTCCCAACGCTACTTTCTCTGGACAGGTCATGTGAGGTAAATGTGTGATAGCGGGATACCCAAACAGCTGCTCTATGGGGAACAAAAATGAGGCGACTGTAAACCAGATAAAAGAAGAAATATACAAGGAAACCGAACCTCAAACCACAAAGCATAGCAATGGACTATTGGGAGACAGAAGCAGAAGACAGTACAACTTGGGACATGGCAAACAGAGTTGGGGTAACTCTCTTGAGTCACATGCTTCAGAAAGACTATGAATCCAAAGGAGAGGAAAAAAGAGTGTCAGTAGTTGTGGGTAACAAAAATGGACATTATTTTAATGTCTGTCTCCCCCAGTTGATTGTAAACTCCTTTTGGGCAGGGATCATGTTTACCAACTGTAGTATATTGTACTCACCCAAGCACTTTGTACAGTACTCTGATGATGATGATAGTGGAATTTGTTAAGCACTTACTACATGCAAGACACTGTACTAAGTACTGGGGTATATACAGGATAATTGAGTTGGATGCACTTCTTATTCCACAAGGGGCTCACAGTCTTAATCCCCATTTTACAGGTAAGGAAACTGAGGCACAGAGAACCTAAGTGACTTGCCCAAGGTCACACAGCAGACAAGTGGCCAAGCTGGGATTAGAACCCAGGTCCTCCGACCCCCAAGCCCGTGCTCTTTTCACTAGGTCAAGTGAAATTATTCTTACTCTGCACAAGGTAAACCAAAATTAAAAAAAAAATTGATGGACTGATAATTGACAAGGAAGAGGTGGAGGAGGAATCAGTAATAAGTGTTTGAGTGTCTACAGTGTACAAAATGCTGGACTAAGTGTTTAAATCCTGCTGTTGGTCCAGTAGATAGAACATTGCTTTGGGAGTCTGGGTTTTAGTCCTACTTCTTCTGGGGGCTGGTCAACATCAGCAAAAGATTGCTCATGAATTTCACAATGAATGATGTCATTTTTAAGCACTTGCTATGTTTGTGCTAACTGCTGGGGTAGATACAAGGTTATGAAGTAGACACTGTCCTACACGAAGGTCACAATCTTATCTTCACTTTATAGATGAAGAGAGTGAGGCCCATTTGCTCACAGCCACATAATAGCCCAGTGGTGGAGTTGAGATTTGAACTCAGGTCTCATAACACCCAGTCCGGTACTATTATTATTATGCCAGGCTGCCTCCAGTCAAAGGTATTTAGTGAAACCTTACTGTGTGCAAAGCACTATATTGCACTTGGGAGAGTACGCAACAATGGAGTATATACGATCCCTACCCACAAGGAGCTTACAGTCTAGAGGGGGAGACAGACTTTAAAATTAATTACAGAGAGGGGAAATGGGAGAATATAAGAATATATACATAAATACTGTGGGACTGGGGGTGGGGTGAATAACAAGTGCTTAATCAATACAATTTAAATTCATAGGTGGTTCGGAAGGGAAGACAAGGAGAAGTGAGGATTTATCTGGGAAAGGCCTCTTAGAGATGTGGTTTTATTATTATTATTATTATCATTATGGTATTTGTTAAGTGCTTACTATATGCTAAGCACTATTCTAAGTGGTGGGATAGATACAGGGTAATCTGGGGCCCATGTGGGGCTCACACTTTTAATCCCCATTTTACAGATGAGGTAACTGAGGCACAGAGATGTTAAATGACTTGCCCAAGGCCACACAGCAGACAAGTGGTGGAGGCGGAATTAGAACCCACATCCTCTGACTCCCAAGCCCATGCTCCCTCCACTAATCCAAGCTGCTTCTCTTAGCTTTAGTAAAGCTTTAGCTTTGGTAAAGCTATAAAGATGGAGAGATGTTGGTCTGTCAGATATGAATGGGAAAGGAGTTCTAGGCCAGACGGAGGACATGGGCAAGGGGTTGGCAGACGACACCGAGGTAGTCAGAAGGTGGTGTTGGGGGTGTTTATGCTGGTTGGAGTAGGAAATTGATGAGGTTACTTAGGAGGAGGAGAGCTAATTGCCTTAAAGCCAATGGTAAGAAGTGTCACATCTCAATCAATCAATTGTATTTATTGAGCACTTACTGTGTGCAGAGCACTCAGTGTGGCTCAGTGGAAAGAGCACGGGCTTCGGAGTCAGAGGTCATGAGTTCAAATCCCAGCTCCGCCAACTGTCACCTGTGTGACTTTGGGCAAGTCACTTAACTTCTCTGTGCCTCAGTTACCTCACCTGTAAAATGGGGATTAAGACTGTGAGCCCCTCCGTGGGACAACCTGATCACCTAGTAACCTCCCCAGCGTTTAGAACGGTGCTTTGCACATAGTAAGCACTTAATAAATGCCATTATTATTATTATTATTACTATTATTATTATTACAAAGCACTTGGGAGAGTACAATATAACAATATAACAGAGGTGAGAGACATGATGTGTTGTGCCCCTACTATTGTACCCTCAATCAATCAATCGTATTTATTGAGCGCTTACTGTGGTAACTGCAGAGCACTTTACTAAGCGCTTAGGAAGTACAAGTTGGCAACATATAGAGACAGTCCCTACCCAACAGTGGGCTCACAGTCTAGAAGGGGGAGGCAGAGAACAAAACAAAACATATTAACAAAATAAAATAAATAGGATAGATATGTACAAGTAAAATAGAGTAATAAATATGTACAAACATATATACATATATACAGGTGCTGTGGGGAAGGGAAGGAGGTAAGACGGGGGGAATGGAGAGGGGGACGAGGGGGAGAGGAAGCAGGGGGCTCAGTTTGGGAAGGCCTCCTGGAGGAGGTGAGCTCTCAGTAGGGCCTTGAAGGGAAGAGAGCTAGCTTGGCGGATGGGCAAAGGGAGGGCATTCCAGGCCAGGGGGATGACGTGGGCTGGGGGTCGATGGCGGGACAGGCGAGAATGAGGCACGGTGAGGAGATTAGCGGCAGAGGAGCAGAGGGTGCAGGGTGGGCTGGAGAAGGAGTGAAGGGAGGTGAGGTAGGAGGGGGCGAGGTGATGGACAGCCTTGAAGCCCAGGGTGAGGAGTTTCTGCCTGATGCGCAGATTGATTGGTAGCCACTGGAGGTTTTTGAGGAGGGGAGTAACATGCCCAGAGCGTTTCTGGGCAAAGACAATCCAGGCAGCAGCATGAAGTATGGATTGAAGTGGGGAGAGACACGAGGATGGGAGATCAGAGAGAAGGCTGATGCAGTAGTCCAGACGGGATAGGATGAGAGCTTGAACAAGCAGGGTAGCGGTTAGTACGCAGGAAGCGCTCAGTAAATGCCATTGACTGATTGATCTGCTTACTTGCTTGTTACACTCCATACTCTAGTAGGAACTTGACTGGCAGGGGTGAAATAGTGTAAGTGCGACTGTAATCAACTACTATGGGCAGCTTCTTGGATATGAAACCTAAGACTTGAGACTTGCCCACTGTCCTTCACACAGGGCTCTATCAATAAGTATTTAGGAAAGTAGAAGGGAAATAAAAGACAGTCCCTGCTCTCAATAAACTTGAAACCTCACACAGGGAAGGCAAAAGTCACAGAAGAGTGAGGAATGACAATGGAGATATTCAAAGAGAAAAAAAATTGGGAGAGAGGAACAGAAAAGAGGGAGATGTGCGTTCATGGGGAGGGGAGGAAAATTGGGATGGGGAGATAAAGGAAGAGCTACTGAGAAGGAAAATGAAAATTCCTGAAGATTTCAGGGATTCAAATAAAATAACGTAACATCTACCTAAAGACCCTCACTTGCTCATTTCTGCTGAGCTCACATTGTTAATAACCACACAAAAAAAATGTCTGGAATGGAAATGAGAATGCTGGGGCAATTAGGACCAAAAATTAGCGACAGAGTTCTTCTAATTCTGCAGATATAGAATTTAGTTGGCAGAGAATACTATTCAGTTTTGGGGGGTTGGGGGGCAGTTGTTTATTTTTTAACAGACTCATTTCAGTCTAATGGTGAAATGATCCCAGGGAACATGGTTAACTCAAAAACTGTTGGTAAAATTAATTCGTTAATCATTTATGAAAGCCAATATATCACAATTTTTTTTCAAAACCAATTTTTCTTCTTCAGCCGGTTATGTTCACTTTTAGATCTCCAACTAAGTGGTAATTTATCAAATGTATTTTAGTTGCAAATAAGATTAAAATATATCTCACATGTATGCACCTCTTACCATCATAAGTTTGAAAGGATTTTCCAAAGATCAGAGTCTAGCCACCACCTTGTCAGACATCTATATTTCCTTGTCTGGGATATCAATTCTTCTTTTTCCCTGACATTAAATTCCATTCATTTATTTGCAGCATTTAGTGTCTCCTAGACTGTCAACTACTTGAGGACAGTGATCATGTCTATGATCTCTGTTTTACTCTCCCAAGTGCTTAGGACAGTGCTCTGCACATAGTAAGTGCCAATAAATATTGATTGAGGGAGTAAATTAAATGCTTAGATCTTAGTCACATCATCCTTGAGGTTCTTGACACTATGTGACCTCCCTAGAGGAGAAGAGATGATGTCTACTAACTTTTGTACTTCCCAAGCACCTGATGCAATCAGTCGATGGTGTTTACTGAGCGCCTGCTCTATGCAGAACACTATACTAAGCATTTGGAAGAGTACAATACAATAAAGTTGGTAGATACTGTCTCTGCCCATAATGAGTTTCCAGTCTAGAAGGGGTGAGAGAACTTAATTACAGATAGGGGAATGGCAGAGTATAAGTGCTGTGGGGATTGAGGTGGAAGCATACCAAGTGCTTAAGGGGTACAGACAGTGCAGAAGGGAAAGCCAATAGAGCAAACGAAGGAATTAGACCCAAAAGACTTCTTGGTAAAGGGCTTTCATGGATTAGGAGAAGCAGTGTTGTCTAGTGGATAGATCACAGGCCTAGGAGTCAAAAGGACCTGGGCTCTACTCCCACCTCTGCCACTTGTCTGCTGTGTGACCTTGGGCAAGTCATTTCACTCCTCTGTGTCTTTTACCTCATCTGTAAAATGGTGATTTAGACTGTGAGCCCCATGTGAGACATGGACTGTGTCCCACCTGCTTAGCTCGTGTAGAACAGTGGGGTTGCTCTCTTGGGGAAGGTAGGTTCTGTGATAATAGGTGTTGTGGGAAAGTATGTTAATCAAATCTATTTTCCCCAAAGAATGAATCTAAAGTGCATGAATGCGTTCCTGAAGGTTAAAAAAAATGATCAAAGTAATATAAATATAAAATATAAAAATATGGAAAACAGTAATTGAAAATCACAATAGTTATATGATCAAAGGACAATATGGACATGTAGCACTACTAAAATATCTTGAAATAGGTATGTGTACATATGTAAATATTTAATTTTCAAAGTGTTATCTTTCACATACTGTTCAGTGAAAAGACACTTTGTGCTAACATACCAAAGATCTATCATTAATCTAATGCCCAATAGCAAACACACAGCTGTTGAAACAGCTCTCTATTCAAGTCAGTTTTAAAGCATTCTGAAGCACACGGAGGTGGAGAAGATGGCAAGTGTGAAAGGAGGGAAGTGTTTAATTCAAAGTAAATTTTGCATAAGCTGCCAATCCCGGGCATTATCATGAAATAAGTGAGGGTGTTAAGAAATGCAGGTACTAAATTCAATAAAGCAATTATAGAAAGGTGACATATGACTGTAAGACTCCAGACTGCAAGCTTCTTGTGGGCAGGGAACACGTCTACGAACGCTGTTATACACTGCTCTCCGAAGTGCTTTGTGCGCAGTAAGTGCTCTATAAATTGATTGTTTGACACGAAGAGTGTTATAGCTGGGGAAATCTGTCTTTTTTCAGTTAGCCATTTGGTCGCATGTGATTGAACACACACAATATGCTAGGCACTACATTATGTCTTCTAGAAATGTGTGAAAGACTTGACACTCTTCTTCAGGGAGCATAGAGTTCATGGTTGGGGTTCATTCATTCATTCGTTCATTCAATCATATTTATTGAGCGCTTACTGTGTGCAGAGCACTGTACTAAGCACTTGGGAAGTACAAATCGGCAACATATAGAGACGGTCCCTACCCAACAACGGGCCCACAGTCTAGGAGGGGGAGACAGACAACAAAACGAAACAAGTAGACATGTGTCAATACCATCAGAATAAATGGAATTATAGCTATATACATATCATTAATAAGATAGAGTAATAAGCATGTACAACTATACACAAGTGCGGTGGAAAGGGGGTTAGGGGAGGGCAGAGGGCGTGGGGGTGATGGGGAGGGAAGAAGAGCAGAGGATTGGAGTTAACTGAGTTATTCTTAAATAGTGGAGCAGCATGGCCCAGTGACAAGAGCACGGGCTTGGGAGTCAGGGGTCATGGGTTCTAATTCCGGCTCCGCCACTTGTCTGCTGTATGACCTCTGGTGAGTCACTTCACTTCTCTGGGCCTCAGTTACCTCATCTGTTAAATGGGGATTGAGACTGTGAGCCCCAAGTGGGGCAACCTGATTACATTATATTTACCCCAGGGCTTAGAACAATGCTTGGCAAATAGTAAGTGCTTAACAAATACCATCATTATTGTTATTAGTGAGACCTGCCAACTAGCCAGAACAGTGATTAAAAAGGATACCCACCTTCTAGCTGACAACTGAGTTCAAGTAGCAAATATTTACAGTTGTCGGATAATGAGAATGCAGGCAGAATTTCAAAAGATTAGACAATTGAAAACCATGTAACAAACTTCCAAATTCACAGACTTGCAGTTAACCAGACCAAAAAAAGTGGGATTTTAGTTTGTCTTTAATGGAGAATCTCATCTTGGCTTAAATAGGCTACGGTTAAATTATCAAATTAAAAATACACTCTATCTCATGATTATGAAACACATGCCTGGAACTAAGTTGTGAAGTTGGTAGTGGGTTAAGTACACTATTCCTACAAATAAGAAACATAATACATTTAAAAAACTATGCCTTTTTCTCGAAGAACATTTCTTTTTTATCAGAGTAGTACATTTTATCCCCTCTCAGGGTCGCACCTGGAGAGTTTCCAGTACTCTACCAGTCTCGTCTATGGCAGAGAGAGTCACATAGAGGCATATCAATCAACCAATCAATCAATCGTATTTATTGAGTGCTTAGTGTGTGCAGAGCACTGTACTAAGCGCTTGGGAAGTACAGGTTGGCAACATATAGAGACGGTCCCTACCCAACAGTGGGCTCACAGTCTAGAAGGGGGAGACAGACAACAAAACAAAACATATTAACAAAATATGTTAATATCTATTCCATTCCTAGCTTGGGCAGTGGCTAGTGAGTGGAAGGCAATCTGTTGCACATTAAAACTCAGTTGTGCTGGGCAGCAGCGACATGGGAGAGAGTCGAGGGCAAAGACTCAAGTTTACTGCATGGAAGGAGGCTATGAGAAACCCCTTCTGCATTTTTATCAAGAATATTCTAAGGAACTACTACCAGAATGATTGCAGATGGAGGCGGAACATTCTGGGAGAGATGTGTCCATGTCATCGCTATGGGTCAGAGATGACTCGACAGCATAAGACAAGTTAATTTTACATGATAAGCTTTTCAATGAGCTTTCTAAGCTCTCAGGTGCTGGCTAGCTCAGAAAGGAATTGATAAGTCTTTGTTGTTTTTTTTAATCTTCTTTTGGGGAAAGACAGAATAGCTCAAAATGGATTCATGGTTGTCTGGTTTGAAATTTGCCATTCATTTGCTGGGCCATCTCAAACAAGTCTCCAAAGTTTTGCACCTCAGACTTCCCTCCTGTGAAATGGGTGGCAAGAATGTTCAATCCTTAACTAGTTTGTAGCTGTACTGTGGACACTTGTTGATATGTCCGCAAAGCATTGGGGTGTCTTGGAATAAAGATGAAATATGAATAGAGTGCCAAAGTCATAATAATAAAAAATATCCACTGAACATAAATTTTTTCACATTTACTTAATTGGGGCAAATATATTTTGCTGCTATCGCCCAAAATGAGCTGCTATATTTCACTCTACTCTCTCCAAAAAGAAATCTAATTTTTCTACTCATTAGCTAATGGCTGCACTAATTCTCATATAGCCTTTTAATTTTCAAAAGGTGAAAAAACTTCTCTTATTTTCAGACCATTTGAAGATGTATTTCTAGAAAATAGTTCTACAAATTGTAATTCCGAGGTACTAGAGGCAATTGTGCTTGGCATAAATGGTTGTGAACAGAGTAACCACTTGAATTTCTCTGGTGTTTAAGTTATATCGTTCAATTCATCATCTCTATTGGGATATAATTTTTTGCTCAGGAATGTCTGTCACAGGTTCATTTATTAATGTCAAATTTCTTGAGGTAATGAAGTTAGCAGGGACCAACTTGCTTTGACTTGAGACAAATGTTCTGTTCTGCGGGCTGATTTATTTTTTCCAGACCTGTAATTACATGTGTCTTTCCTGTATTAAGGCTGAGAGCCTATCAGAAATCATACAGCCTTTTCACACTTTATTCACTAGGTCCTTGGAATCTCGCACTGGCCCTGGGAGTTTCCTGTCAAGGCATGAGACAAATTCATAGCCTCCCCGGCTTTGTGATTCCAAATGATAAGCCACCCCAAACACTTACTTGATTATCAAAGCTACTCTCTTAATTTATTGGGAGTTAATCTAGCTAAGAGTGGGATTAAGGATGTCCTCACCCTCTTACCATTGGCTCCCGGGCTCAGGGATGGCAGCTGGTTTGACAGTTTCAGCTGGAGAAAATGGCCTCTTCACCCATATTTGACTAACATACATTTTTTTCCTATTGTCTACGCCCATGTCCATCTGTCAGGATGGCTCAGTGCCCATCCTGCAATTAGCCAGACTTTTTGCTTCCAGCACTGGTTCTAGCTAACAATGGAGTTGGAGAGGTAGGCTGAAAAATACTGCGTGTGAAATGTCGTCTCTACATTCTCTGTGGCAGTTTGGAAACACTGATGCTCCCAGCTGCTTTATGCTTAACCAAATTACAGGATAGGTTCACCCTTGAAAAAGGAATCCAGCCACTTCAAATAGGAAAAAAAAAATTGAGTCTACTAAGACTAGACTCTATTAATAAGGTTTATTGCTTGGCAAATTCATGAAATTGATTTAAATGAACTTATATTGCTTTGGAGAAAATGGTTCTTTTGGACACTCAAAATTAAATCCTGGAAGTCATGTCACCGAGCCCACATAAAGAGCGATCTGGCTACGGTGGCACTGTAAAAAGTGGCAAAAAAGTGGATAGAGTGGCAAAATTGTGGATCTCCAACAATACTATTACAGCTCTAACCAGAATCCAAGTGACAATAGCTCTCATCTCCTTCTGCCTTCAGGACATCTCTACCTGGATGTCCTCCCACCATCTCAAACTCAACAAGCCCAAAACAGAGCTTCTAATAATAATAATAATAATGATAATGGCATTTATTAAGCACTTACTATGTGCAAAGCACTGTTCTAAGTGCTGGGGAGGCTACAAGGTGATCAGGGTGTCCCACGAGGGGCTCACAGTCTTAATCCCCATTTTACAGATGAGGTAACTGAGGCATAGAGAGGGTAAGTGACTTGCTCAAAGTCACACAGCTGACAATTGGAGGAGCTGGGATTTGAACCCATGACCTCTAACTCCAAAGCCCATGCTCTTTCCACTGAGCCACTCTGCTTCTCTATCTTATCTTCCCTCCCAAACCCTATCCTCTCCAGATCTTTCCCATCACTGTAGACAGCACAACCATCCTTCCCATCTCACAAGCCTGTAACTTTGGCATCATCCCTGACTCTGCTCTTTCATTCAACCCACATGGCCAATCCATCACCAAATCCTGTTGGTCTCACCTTCAGAACATTGCTAAAATCCACCCTTACCTCATCATCCAAACCGCTACATCCTAACCTGCCTAGATTACTGCATCAGTCTTGCTGGAGGCTTGCTGACCTCCTGGCCTCCAGACTCTCCTCTCTCCAGTCCATACTTCACACCGCTGCCCAAATTATCTTTCTACAGAAACATTCAGGTCATGTCATCGCCCTCCTCAAAAATCTCCACTGGTTGCCCATCCACTTCCATAACAAACAAAAACTCCTCACCATTGGCTTTAAAGCTCTCCATCACCTTGCCCCTTCTTACCTCACCCCTTTTCTCTCCTTCTACATCCCAGCCCACATACTCCACTCCTCTGGTGCTAACCTCCTCACTATCCCTCGATCTCTCCTGCCTCATGCTGACCCCTGGTCCACGTCCTACCTGTGGCCTGGAACACCCTCCCTCCTCAAATCCACCAGACAATTACCCTCCCCGCTTTCAAAGCCTTACTGAAGGCGTATCTCCTCCAAGAGGCTTTCCCAGACTTTTATCTCCCATTCCCTTCTGCATCACCCTGAATCACTCCCTTTGCTCTTCCCCCTCTTCCCGCCCCACAGCACTTATGTCTATATCTGTAATTTTATTTATTTATATCGATGCCTGTTTATTGATGTCTGTCTCCCCCGCTTTAGACTGTGAGCTCATTGTGGGCAGGTTTTGTCTCTATTGCTGTACTTATTGTACTTTCCTAAGCACTTAGTACAGTGCTCTGCACAAATTAAGCACTCAGTAAATGCGATTGAATGAATTAATATATAGCTGAATAAGATGGAACCACCAGCAAAAGAAAAAGGTGATAGTGAAGTACTGATTACTAATTTAATTCCCTGACTAATCTTTTACTTCCCCACCGTATTTTCCCTCTCTTCTCCTTCATCTATGTCTCTGAGTCCATACCCCTTAAGGACTTAGGTATTCATTCCAGCTTACCACATCATTCATTCTTTCATTTATTTGTACTTATTGAGTGCTTACTGTGTGCAGAGCACTGTACTAAGTGCTTGGAAAGTACAATTCAGCAACAAATAGAGACAATCCCTACCCAACAATGGGCTCACAGTCTAGAAGAGGGGAGACAGATAACAAAACAGAACAAGTAGACAGGCATCAATAGCATCGATATAAATTTGTAGATATGTACACATCATGAATAAAATAAATAGAATAATAAATATGTACACATATACACAAGTGCTGTGGGGTAGGGAGGGGGTAGAGAAGAGGAAAAGGGGGGCTCAGTCTGGGAAGACCTACTGGAGGAGGTGAGCTTTCAGTAGGTCTTTGAAGAAGGGAAATGTGCTAGTTTGGCGGATGTGAGGAGGGAGGGCATTCCAGGTCAGAGGTAGGACATGGGCCAAGGGTCCACGGCGGAAAAAGTGAGAAAGAGGCACAGTGAGGAGGTTAGCACAAGAGGAGTTGAGTGTGCAGGCTGGGCTGTAGAAGGAGAGAAGGGAAGTGAGGTAGGAGGGGGCAAGATGATGGAGAGCTTTGAAGCCAGCAGTGAGGAGCTTATGCTTGATACGAAGGTTGATAGGCAACCACTGGAGATTTTTGAGGAGGGGGTGACATGTCCAGAACGTTTCTGTACAAAGATAATCTGGGCAGCAGAGTGAAGTATAGACTGAAGCAGGGAGAGACAGGAGGTTGGGAGATAGGAAAGGATGCTGATGCAGTAATCCAGTCAGGATATGATGAGTGAGTGTACTAACAATCACACATGTACAATTATGTACATATCTTTATATTCAGTTGCCTTCCCTTCCTGTAACTTGTTTTAATGTCTGCCTCCCTCAGTAATTTGTAAGATTCTTGAGGTCAGGGATTGGGTCTACTTTCCCTACTGCCCTCTACCAAGCGCTCAATATAGTATTCGGCTCCTGCAATCATTGCCTAAGCTTGCCTTTGATGACACTGTCCTCTCATGGTTTTCCTCCTATCTCTCTGGCTATTCATTCTCAGTTCCTTTCACCAGTTCCTCCTCTGTCTCCTACCCTCCAACTGTGGAGTCCCTTAAACATCAGTTCTGGGTCCCCTTCTATTTTCAATTTACACCCACTACCTTGGTGAACTCATTCGCTCACATTACTTCAGCTATCATCTCTACGAGGATGATTCCCAAATTTACCTCTCTAACCCTTTCCTTCCCTTCAGTCTTGCATTTCCTCCTGCTTCAGGACGTCTCCCCCTGCATGTCCCACTGACACGTCAAACTAAACCCATCCAAAATGAAACTCTTCATCTTCCTAGCCAAACCCTGTCCCCTCCCTGACTTTCCCATCATTATACATAGCACCAGCATCGTCATGTCTTACCATCTCATGACCTTGGCATCATCCTCAACTCATCCCTCTCATTCAACCCACAAATTCAATGTCACCAAATTCTGTCAATTCTACCTTCACCGTATCTCTAGAATCCACCCTTTCTTCTCCATCCATTTGACTACCATGTCAATCCAAGCAGTTACCATATCTCACCTTGACTATATCAGCCTCCTCGGTAACCTACCTGCATCCAATCTCTCCCTTTTCCAGTCCATACTTCACTCTGCTGCTTGGATCACTTTTCTAAAAAACAGTGCAGTCTGTATCTCCCTACTCCTCAGAAACCTCCAATGTTTGCCCATCCAGTTCCACATCAACCAGATTGACTTTACCAGAAGTGGAAACAGAGGCACAGAGACCTGCATGAGGAGATACGGCAGATTAATGAATCCAAGTTTCATACACTTTCCAGTATGTCACGATGTCTTCCTACCTCTCCACTCTCCAGATTTGATGATAGTGGGGATAGACGGATGGCTGATGAGGCTGAGGCTGATGACTGGGTCTTCAGTCAGAAATGATGGATGAGCCTTCATCATCGTATTTCAGAACAAAGAACCTATTCTAAGAAGTTGTGGGTGCTGACAGTGGTTTATGTAGCACAATGCACACTCTCCTTCCCATCCCAGTCATGTCTCTGCAGGGACAGAGACTACAGAGTGTGAGTAGTCAGTAGTAAGCACATTGCAATTTTTTTTAATATGTAGGAACCTTTTATAGCAGAAATGATGACAAGACTGTACCAATATTGTGCCCTAGTGCCATAACCCAATGGGAAACTGTTTTGAATATAGTAATAATTCTTTATTATGTAATAAGCATTTATTCCACACATACTATGCTTTAAGCACTGCAATAAACATGGGAAAAAAATGGCCCTGGTCCCTGGCACTTGAAGGGCTGAAAATCTAAGACTAAGGCTGGGAAAGTCAGGTGACAGACCCACAAGGGAAAATGAAAACAACAGAATCACAAAACCACCATAAAAGACAGCCAATATGGTCTTCTCCTCCTGGATTCTTATATTTTAATTTGTCTTTAATTTAAATGTTATTTTAAGTCTTTGGAGGACTAGGGACTGGGCATTTTTTCCCCAGAGATCAGTGCAATAATATGCATTAATGTAAGCTCTTACTAAGCACTTCTACTACCTCGCTGTCCATCTCGGTCAATTATAATTCAGGATTCCTGCTGGATCTTCCCATATTGCATGACTCTTCATGGCACCCAAAGAGTTTCTTCCATCAGAAACCTTCAGCACTGATGGCAAAGCCCCAGCAGGGAGAGTGGGGACAGAAGACTAAGCCCCCTCATTCCCTGAATAGTGCTCTTTCCACTGGACCAACAGCAGGGCTCCTACAAGACCCTTTTAATGGTTAAATCCTACCTCAATGACCCCTTTATCAATGCTTCTAGGATTTCTCATCTGAATGAAAGAAGAAAATATGGCAAATTACATGTGAAAGGCTAGCTTTCATCTCATTCAGGGCTTCACAGAAAACAAGTGGGTAGATATTGAAAGCAAAAGCAAATACAAACTTTTAGAGAGCACATTTAAACTGCCTTGTTGAAATTGTATTTCTGTTTCTTATTTGAGAAAATGCAGATGCCACAGACTCAACAAGTAGATTAGAAAATAATCTGCTTCTACCTTTAAATAATAATTCCCAGGGCAGTAGGTTCTTTAGGGTTGTGAGTGATTTCCCAGAAAATTACTCCTCTTTTAGAAATTACCTAAAATCATTCAAAATGGACTAAATCAAGCTGCCCATGCAGCCCAACCAAATTATCCATATTGATTGGGTATTTATTTTATTAAAATTAACTGAGTAATAATAATAATGATATTTGCTAAGCGCTTACTTTCTGAAAGCACTGTTCTAAGTGCTTGGGGGATACAAGGTGATCGGGTTGTCCCACGTGGGGCTTACAGTCTTAATCCCTATTTTACAGATGAGGTAACTGAGGCACAGAGAAATTAAGTGGCTTGCCCAAGTTCATACAGCTGGCAAGTGGCAGAGCCAGGATTCGAACCCATGACCTCTGACTCCCAAGCCCGTGCTCTTTCCACTGAGCCACACTGCTTTGCCCAACCTCACCTTTATTTTCTCCCAAGTAGACATAGTATCTAAAGGGCAATCACTGTCCTTCTTCTTCAAGCATCCCATTATTGTCACTGTCAGAGACCAAAGAGTGGATCGGCAGAGAGCTGAGATAGCATTGAGATCGCATTCTTCATATTCTCCTTTCTTTAGTTTCCAAGACATCTAAGCTTGTTTGTGAGACTTGGAATTATGCCAAGTGCTTTTGCTGGTGAAATTAAGGCGATGACTTACAAGACGTGGGTTGCAGAAGCTGTGTGGAACTTGGGGGTCCAGAGTAGGGTTGACAGTTATGGCTTTTGGAATCTTTGAAAATTGAGACAGTCCAGTATATCCTAACTGCTAATGGAAAAATGTGTGGCCTGTGTGTTGTTGTTTTTCATTTTTTTTAATGAAAAATAAATGGTAAATGTTAAGCCCCCAATATGTGCCAGGCACTGTACTATGCACTGGGGTAGAAACAAGATAAGCAGGGTGGACAAAGACCCCGTCCCATACGGGGCTCACAGTCTAATCCCCATTTTACAGATAAGGTTACATGAGGCACAGATAAGTTAAATGACTCCCCCTTCTAGATTATAAACTTGTTGTGGACAGGGAACATGCCTACCAACCCATTATATTATACTCTCCCAAGCACTTAGTACAATGCTCTGCACACACAATAAGTTCTTAATGAAAATCACTGATTGATTGACTTGCCCCAGGTGACACAACAGGATAGTGGCAGAACCAATATTAGACCCCCAGGTTCCCTGATTCCCAAGCCCTTGCTCTAATAATAATAATTATGGTACTTCTTAAGTGCTATGTGCCAAGCACTGGTCTAAGCGCTGGGGTAGATACAAGTTAATCAAGTTGGACACAATCTCTGTCCCGCATGGGACTCTCACTCTGTATCTCCATTTTACAGATGAGGTAACTGAAGCCCTGAGATGTGAAGTGACTTGACCAAGGTCACACAGCTGACATGTAGCAGAGCTGGGATTAGAACCCAGGGCCTTCTGTCTTTCAGGCCCATGCCCTATCCACTAAGCCATGCTGCCCTTTCACTAGACAACATTGCTTGTTCTTTGCAAAACTGTCCATATTTGTTGGATTTTGCTGAAGAACCAATTGCTGATAGTGGAGTTTATTTTACCTCACATTTTAGGTATATAACCAGGCAACATGGATCCAAAGGCTGAGATGAAAAGTAGCATGGCATAGTCGATAGACCATGGATATGGGAGTCAGAAGGACCTGGGTTCCAAGCCCGGCTCTGCCACTTGCCTGCTGTGTGACCTTGGGCAAGTTACCTAACTTCTCTGGGCCTCAGTTACCTCAAAAGTAAAATGGGAATTAGGACTGTGAGCCCCATGTGGGACGTGGACTGTGTCCAACCTGATTATCCTGTATCCATCCCAGTGCTTAATGCTGTGCCTGGCACCTAGTCAGCCCTTAACAAATATCATTATAAAAAAAGGCTGCTGGTTTCCTGATAGGGTAAGTGGAATAAACTCACATAAGTATAATTTAAAAAATCAGTACCATGTTTGCTATGTATCTGTTACATTGCTATACCGTACTCTGCAAAGAGAGCGCTCTGTATAGTTAGTGCTCAATAAATGTGATTGATAAATTGATTTAGGGAAGTCACCAGCATCAGGTTCATGTACTGATGCCACGTGTCTGCTGTAAGGCAGATATTTATTTTAATTTTAAATGGCAGCCTGGATCTGAAGCAGCGTGGCTCAATGGAAAGAGCCTGGGCTTGGGAGTCAGAGGTCATGGGTTCAAATCCTGGCTCTGCCAATTGTTAGCTGTGTGACTTTGGGCAAGTCACTTAACTTCTCTAGGCCTCAGTTACCTCATCTGCAAAATGGGGATGAAGACTGAGCCCCACGTGGGACAATCTGATCACCTTGTATCCTCCCCAGCGCTTAGAATAGTGCTTTGCACATAGTAAGTGCTTAACAAATGCCATTATTATTATTATTATTATCTGGATAGTAGAATCCCCACTACAACATGGAAAATAAAAGCACTCTCTTGGATCTTCCAGTTGAAGGTGAATTGGAATCATGCATCATCAGCATCCTATAGACAGAGCTGCCCAAGTGAAGGCAAGAAATCTGGTGCGCAATGGATTTCACACTAGCGTAAGCCCCTTAAGGGAAAGGACTACGTCTTTTACCTCTATTTTCAATCAATCTACCAATGGTATTCATTGAGTGCTGACTCTATGTAGAACACTTCATTAAAACCTTGGAAGAGTATATTAAACAATATCTGCCCTTAAAGAGTTTACAATCTAGAGGGGGAGGCAGACATTAAAATAAATTACAAGTAGGAGAAGCAATAGAATATAAAGACAAGTTAATATGTTCTGTGGAGGAGGAGGTAGGGTTAGTACCTAAGTGCTTGGATGGTGCAGACTCGAATGAATAGGTGACAGTATGGAGTCCATCAGTCAGACATCAAATTTATTGAGCTCTTACTTTGTGCAGAGCACTGTACTAAGCACTTGGGAGAATACAATATAACAGACACATTCCCTGCCCAAAGCGAGCTTATAGTCTAAAGGGGGAGACAGATATTAATACAAATAAATAAATTGCCGTTATGTACAGAACTGCTATGGGGCTGGGTTGGGGGGAAAATAAAGGGAGCAAATCAGGGAAAATAAGGTGGAAAGATGATAGATTAGTCAGGGAAGGCTTCATGGAGGATATATAATTTTAGTAGGACATCGAATATGGTCTGATGGATGTGAAGGAGGGAAGGATCTCCAGGCAAGAGAGACAACAATGAGGCACAGTGATTAGGTTAACTGTGAGAAGAGTGAAGTGTGCAGGCTGGGTTGTAGTGGGAGAAGAACAGAAGAGGCAAGAGAACTGTTTGGGGGCCTTGAAGCCAAAGGTGAGGAGTTGTATAATCTCACGTACCAGTAATGTGGTCTCTCTGACTCTCGTTTCTCCCTCCCCATGGGCCTAGGGGCAAGAAAGGAAGCCCCACCAAGCACTCTAATTCCCACTGGGCCAAGAAATTAATCTTTGCCACAAGAACTGACAATGTAACCTGGAAAGTATGGAGGTCAAAATAGTAATTGCTTCCTACACAGCATGCCTCTGGATTGCTGTGAGGATACAGATTTCCAACCACAGCCAAGGAAAGATTCTCGAGAAAAACTACCTTCTAGTCTTGCTTCAAGGCAGCCCGAGTCACTTGGAGCTGTAATGTGGGGATGTCCGTTAGGGATTAGTAGAAAGTTCAACCTATTAATCATGAGTCCCTAGGAAATGGTGCCTAAAAATGTATTTTTATCCTGGATCACTGAATGAACTCCTTTGCGTTCAGCAGTATTCTTACTGGACATTGGTAAGCAAATAGGATTCCATTTTGCTTTAACATCTTCTCCAAGAGGTCTTTCCTTAGTAAGCCCTTATTTTCTCTATTCACCCCCATTCTGTGTTGCCTATTCACTTGTATCTCTACCCTCTTAAATGCTTCATACTGACTTCATCCTCAGCCCCACTTATATATACAGCCTTGCACTGTACTATTTCCCATCTGTCATTTATTTTAATGTTTGTCTCCCTTTCTATGCTATCCACTCCCTGTAGGCAAGGATCTTATCTACCTACTCCCTTGTATTTTAACTTGACACCTGTCCACATGTTTTGTTTTGTTTGTCTCCTGTCTCTATATGTTTCCAACTTGTACTTCCCAAGCGCTTAGTACAGTGCTCTGCACACAGTAAGTGCTCAATAAATACAATTGAATGAATGAATGAACTCCCTAGTCTTTAGTACTATCCTCTGCACAGAGTATGTGCTCAATAAATAGCATTGATTGATTCGTAGGCAATTCAACAACCTCACTTTGTCATCTGTTTTCCAGGGCTGTCCCTCCTCCCCGATAAGAGAGTTTTCCTTACATCTAACTAAAGTTCTTGACGCTGCAGTAGAAACCTTTAACTCCTGTTGGTTTTCAGTGTGCTACACACATACTTGGAATATTAGCTTTTAAATTGGGCCCTAGATAATAATCCTATATCTTGCACAAACTCAGCCTCATTCTCCTTCAGTTGAAAGAAGAATGACTACAAAGAAGATCTTAATAGAAAATGTATTCTTATTTGACAAATTTATTTCATTGTCTCCAAGCCACTTAACAGCACATCCAGTTTTATTTTTATCTTTCAGGTGCCACAAATTGAGGCAGTAAGTCTTTAACATAGGATTAAACTCTATTGGCCTTTGAAAAAATCATTTCTAATATCTCATTTTTTCCAGCTATGAAAATATTTTCCCTCTCAGTGAATTGTACAGGAAAGCTAAATGCAGTGTGATTAGTGTTTTCTATAGATAGAATATTCCTTCGAAATCTTAATGGAAGATGAGGTTATATATTGTAAATCAACTGAATTATGCCTCAAATTATGCTTTGAAATTTAAATAGGGGATCTGCTCTAGTAGACAGAGGATTCTACTCCTATATTTAAGAAGAATTTTCATTCCTGTTTTCCATCTGGAGGTTTATGGGACAGGATCCACACCCTTTCTTCCCATATTATAGATAACCTGTGCTAAAATGTAATATTAAATCATATTTACTAAGCGCATACCAAGTGCAAAGCACTATATTAAATGCTTGGGAGAGCATGAGAAGCAGCGTGGCTCAGTGGAAAGAGCCCAGGCTTTGGAGTCAGAGGTCATGGGTTCAAATCCCAGCTCTGCCAATTATCAGCTGTGTGACTTTGGGCAAGTCACTTAACTTCTCTGTGCCTCAGTTACCTCATCTGTAAAAATGGGGATTAAGACTGTGAGCCTCCTGTGGGACAACCTGATCACCTTGTAATCTCCCCAGTGCTTAGAACAGTGCTTTGAACATAGTGAGCACTTAATAAGTGCCATCATTTTTATTATTACAATATAACAATAAACAGTCACATTCCCTGCCCACAACGAGTTTACAGTCTAGAAGGAGAGTATGGTGGAATAAATTCCCTGAAAACCTTCTGTCACTGTACCAGACTCCCGGACCCCCAGCTCTCTCCCTATGTGATAGAGGATTTGTTAAGGCCTTACTATGTGCCAAGCAAGGTACTAAGCACTGGGGTAGACACCACGTAATCAGGTCGGTCATAGTCCCCAGTCCCATGTAAGGCTCATAGTAAGTAGGAAGAGAATAGGTATTGAATCCCCATTTTATGGATGAGGAAACTCTGGCACAGAGAAGTTAACCAACTTGCCCTAGGTCACACAGCAGGTAAGTGGCAAAGCCAGGATTAGGACCCAGCTAACATGACTCAAGGCCTTTGCTCTTCTCACTAGGCCACACTGCTTTCCAGAGTTACTAAAAAATGTTGCACATAATGCATTTAGGGCATGTTAAATTATCTTAAGCAGCTTTGCTTAGTGGATAGAGAACAGGCTTGGGAGTCAGAAGGACCAGGGTTCTAATCTCAGCTCCGCCACATGTCCGCTGTGTGACCTTGGTCAAGTCACTTCACTTCCTGTGCCTCAGTTGCCTTATCTGTAAAATGGGGATTAAGAGAGCAAGCCCCATGTGGGACAGGGACTGTGTCCAACCCGATTAACTTGAATCTACTCCAGTGCTTAAAACAGTGCTTGGCACATAGTAAGCACTTAAGTAATTATTATTATTATTATTATTATTATTATTATTATTATTATGACATTTATTAAGCACTTACTATGTGCAAAGCATTGTTCTAAGCGCTGGGGAGGTTACAAGGTGATTGGGTTGTCCCACAGGGGGCTCACAGTCTTCATCTTTATTTCACTTGTACATATCTATTTATTTTATTTTGTTAATACATTTTGTTTCGTTGTCTGTCTCCCCCTTCTAGACTGTGAGCCCGCTGTTGGGTAGTAAGCGCTCACTAAATATGATTGAATGAATATTTATTTATTTTATTTTTACATATTCATTCTATTTATTTTATTTTGTTAATATGTTCTGTCTTATTGTCTGTCTCCCCCTTCTAGATTGTGAGCCCGCTGTTGGGTAGGTACCGACTCCAGACGTTGCCAACTTGGACTTCCCAAGCGCTTAGTACAGTGCTCTGCACACAGTAAGCGCTCACTAAATACAATTGAATGAGTGAATAATAAGTATTATTATTATTATTATTATTAATAAGGAGACCAATTCAAAGAATGAGAAGGATGTTAGGGAATGAGGAGTATCCTCTACTGTTAAATCTGTTCTAATAATTAATAATAATTATATTTCTTAAGTGCTTACTTTGTGCCAGGCACTGTACTAAGAGCTGGGGTGGATACAAGTTGGTCACAGTCCCTGTTCCACGTGATGTTCACAGTTTCAAGCCCTACTCTACAGACGAGGCAACTGAGGCACAGAGAAGTGAAGAGACCTGCCCAGGGTCACACAGCAGAGAAGTGGCCTATTTGGGATTAGAATCTATGTTCTTCTGACTCCTAGGCCCGTCGTCTATCTGCAATGGGATGCTAACTGAACTTGATCACAGAGTGAGCGAGGTGGTTGGCTTTGATACTTGTCAGACCTTAGTGCCTGGTATCCTATATGCATGATTTCTTCTCATAATTTATTTCCTCCCAATCGCCTCCTTATCATGATTTAGAATATTATTACTATTATTAGCTCTACTGTTTTTCAATGAAAAGAACACTGAACTGTGAATCCAGAGGTCCTGGGTTCTAGCCCGATTCTGCCTATAGCTAACTGAGGTGGGAGAATAATAATAATGATAGCATTTATTAAACGCTTACTATGTGCAAAGCACTGTTCTAAGCGCTGGGGAGGTTACAAGATGATCAGGTTGTCCCACGGGGGGCTCACAGTCTTAATCCCCATTTTACAGACGAGGTAACCGAGGCCCAGAGAAGTTAAGTGACTTGCCCAAAGTCACACAGCTGGCTATTGGCAGAACCAGGATTTGAACCCATGACCTCTGACTCCAAAGAGAATGACACATGAGAAGCAGTGTTACCTAGTGGATAGAGCATCAGCCTGGGAGTCAGAAGGACCTGGTTTTAGTCCCGGCTCTGCCACTTGTTGGCTGTGTGACCTTGGGGAAGTCGCTTCACTTCTCTGTGCCTCAGTTACCTCATCTGTAAAATGGGGATTAAGACTGTGAGCCCATGTGGGACATGGACTGTGTCCAACCTCATTAGCTTGTATCTACCCCAGTGCTTTGAACAGTGCCTGGCGCATAGCAAACTCTAAACAAATAGCGTGGCTCAGTGGAAAGAGCACGGGCTTTGGGGTCAGAGGTCATGGGTTCAAATCTTGGCTTCACCGGTTGTCAGCTTTGTGACTTTGGGCAAGTCACTTAACTTTTCTGTGCCTCAGTTACCTCATCTGTAAAATGGGGATTAAGACTGTGAGCCCCCCGTGGGACAACCTGATGACCTTGTAACCTCCCCAGCGCTTAGAACATAGTAAGTGCTTAATAAATGCCATCATTATTATTATTATAAATACCATAAAAAAGCATATGCACTTTGCCATGAGCCGCACCCCTGCTCCCATTCTTGTTTGTTGCACTTTCTCCCTGTGGAACATTTTGGTTGGGATGAGAGGCTTTGAGGCCCTGCACAAACCACTAGCAGAATTCTCGACCCTGAGGTCTCAAGGTTGAGAGCCATCTGTCATCTCTCATGGAAGACTACATAATAATAATAATAATAATAATAATAACAATTATTATTATTATTATTATTATTATTATTTCTGCCCCTTGTCCAGCACTTGAAACATGGAAGACTCTCGGAAAAAGTGATAAGGATGCTAAATCAGATTTGGTTCCTAGCCCACAAGGAGCTCCAGTCAGGGAAAGAGGGGAGATTAAAAGAAGAGGGAACACACATACAGAGAAATAGATGGAAACTTAAGTAAAGGGGTCATCATCATCATCATCAATCGTATTTATTGAGCGCTTACTATGTGCAGAGCACTGTACTAAGCGCTTGGGAAGTACAAAATGGCAACATATAGAGACAGTCCCTACCCAACAGTGGGCTCACAGTCTAAAAGGGGGAGACAGAGAACAAAACCAAACATACTAACAAAATAAAATAGAATAGATATGTACAAATAAATTAAATAGAGTAAAAAAATATGTACAAACATATATACATATATACAGGTGCTGTGGGGAAGGGAGGGAGGTAAGATGGGGGGATGGAGAGGGTCCTGCATATAAAAGCCCTGGATGGATTTTGCACTGTGCTACAACCCTGTCCGTCTACTCTGTGGGTCTGCTTCAGGCACTAACAGGCCCATGACTGGCAGAGATAAGAGAATGTGAATGCCTCGGTGCAAATCACTATCAATAGAATCAATACCTCCTTCCGGTTCTTAGATCCTAAAATCTCAGGCCCAAGACTTGTCCACTCATCTCTAGGGGAGATCCCATAAGAGGTAGCGTGACTAAAATAGGGATGAAATAGGACAGGTGATGATGAGACTTGACTCGATGTTAATATCGACACTTTTCAGTTCTCAAAACATGACTAAATCTCATAGTTCATTGGCTGACCTTGTTTTCTAGAAAATAAAAATGCTGCAAGTGTGCATGAAAACAGACATTACATATTAAAATCAATGCATTGTTGGTCTCCTTTAAAAGGAACAATTCTGTGTATATGTAGTTTCTAAAGTCAGTATTCTGAAAATTTGTTCTCTGGATTTCACATTTCTACCTTTTTAATAATAAAACATTTTATCCAGGAAAAACTTCAACCTGGAAAATAGAACTTTTTTGATACCATAATCCCTTCATAACCATACAAATGAACCCCCAAGACTTAAGAGGCATTAGAATTTATGCTTCTCACATTATAGGGTAGAGGAATGTGTAAATGATGAACATGTATGAATTGTATGTAGGCGGTAACTACTAAAAGAGATTCAAATTCTCTTTCAGTATGGCATTGAGCTGAAAGGTTAAGAAGGAAAGGAGACAAGTCATCTCATGTATCAGAGGAACTCCACAAAATGTTATTTTGACAGAAAGGTAAACTTGGAAGTGAAACCCCATCCAATCAATCAAACGAGCATATTTCTTAAGCCTTACTGTGTGTAGAGCACTGTACTAAGCACTTGGGAGGGTACAATACAACAGATTGGTAGACAAGTTCCCTGCCCACAAAGACAGTTCTATCTTTGGCACAACTATCAAACTTTCCACATGAGTTCATAAAATTAGGCATAATAACTACCTGACCTTTATTCATAAACTTTTCCAAAGATTCCCACTATAGTTTAAAGGATAAAAATCCTCTTCTCATATAAAATTAGGTGTAAAATTGTCCCTTTAACAAAATCATTGCCATTAGGTTTATGGGACATACCCTGCCTTACATAGGACTGTCATTGTACATTCATTAGAGATAATTATTTTTAATTTTTGTCCCTACTGACCTGTAGACAGATGGCTAGCATGAATACGACTTTTATCTGGACACCAGATCTGGCCAGACCACTATCTGATGGGTTTGATCACTAAACTGCCAGCTGCATTACAGACCTCCTCTTTTTTCTTATTCTCTCTGGGGACTCCAGATTGGATGCACTTAATGTGAACTTCTGCAAATGTGGGGCTTTTTGTGATTTCCAGTTGTGCTCTATTTTGGTAGCTATTTGATAAATATCAGTGGGGGCAAGCTGTCCAGATATGAGGAAAAGCTATTTCAGTTTCCAAATTGTTTTTGCCATCAGTGAGCTCTGAATGGCAATTCACGACTCTATTCACTAAATTTAAGATTGTTTAAGAAAATCATAATAAACCAACCAGAAGCAGTTAACTTGAGGTTCAGACCTCCTATGGTTCCTGACTTCTAGAGAGACTTAAGTATAAACAGAATAAGCCAAATTCTGTCAATCACAGTGAGTGAAGCCGTGAATGAAACCTGGAGTTTTAAAATTAAATTTATATATTTGTGTAGGTGTATATATGTATATGTGTATATATTACACTCAAAGTACATTATTTCCTGAAAAATAGTAGTTCAGAATCCCAACTCAGGATTTCACCTGGAGACTTTCCAGTACTCTACTAATCTCGGTTACAGGAGGGAGAGTCAGGCGGAGGCCTATGTCTCCCCCTTCTAGACTGTGAACCTGTTGTTGGGTAAGGACCGTCTCTATATATAGTCGACTTGTACTTCCCAAGCGCTTAGTACAGTGCTCTGCACACAGTAAGCACTCAATAAAATGATGATTGATTGATTGATTGATTGCTACAAGTCAAAACTCACCTGTGCTCGGCAGCAGTGGCATGGGAGAGAGCCTAATGTAGAGACTCAAGTTTACTGCGTGGCAGAAGGCAATGGTAAACCACTTCTGTATTTTTACCAAGAAAACTCTATGGATAGATTACCAGAATGATGGCAGATGGAGATTAGGATGTTCTGGGAGAGATGTGTCCATGGAGTCCTTACCGGTCGGAGACAACTCGACAGCATAAGACCAGAGTAGTTCAGAGCCTTGCCCTCCAAACTGCCACCTCGTTAATCCAAGCACTCATAATAATGATAGCATTTATTAAGCGCTTACTATATGCAAAGCACTGTCCTAAGCGCTGGAGCACTGTTCCTAGTACTGGAGCACTGTTCTAAGCACTTATCCTTTTCCACCTTGATTACTGCATCAGCCTCCTTGTTGACCTCCCTGCCTCCTGTTTCACTCCACTCCTGTTCATACTTCACTGTGCTGTCAGGATCATTTATCTACAAAAAACATTCAGTTCATGTGTTCCCACTCCTCGAGAACCTTTAATAGTTGCCTATCCACCTCTGCATCACAAAGAAACTTCTTACCATCAGCCTTAAAGCAGTCAGTCACCTTGCCCCACCCTACACACCTCGCTACTCTCCTACTACAACCCAGCCTGCGCACTTCACTCCTCTAAAGCCAATCTACTCCGTGTATTTCAATCTCACATAACCTGCTGCCGACCTCTTGCCCAAGTCCTGCCTCTGGCCTGGAATGTCCTCCCTTTTCAGAGCTGACAGACAATTTCAATAATAATAATAATAATTTTGGTATTTGTTAAGTGCTTACTATGTGCAAAACACTGTTCTAAGCACTGGGGCGGATATACGGTGATCAGGTTGTCCCTTCTGGGGCTCACAATCAATCCCCATTTTACAGATGAGGTCACTGAGGCCCAGAGAAGTTAAGTGACTTGCCCAAAGTCACACAGATGACAAGCGGCGGAGCCGGGATTAGAACCCATGACCTCCGACTCCCAAACCCGGGCTCTTTCCACTGAGGCACGAGTCTTTTTAAAGGCACATCTCCTCCAAGAGGCTTTCCCTGGCTAACTCCTCATATCCTATTTTCCCACTCCCTTTTGCATTGCACTGACTTGTTCCCTTTATTCACTGCCTCTGCCCTCAACCCCACAGAACTTATGTATATAACCACAACCTTTTTTATAATAATATCTGTCTTCCCCTCTAGGCTGTTAGTGTATAATACAAAATTTATTTGTCAACAGAAAAATAAAGCCTTGAATTGATCCTAGCAATCAATCAAATTTATTGAGCTCTTACTGTGTGCAGAGCACTGTAATAAGCACTTGGAAGAGTACGATACAACAATAAACAGGCACATTCCTTGACCAAAATGAGCTTACAACCTAGAGGGAAGAGACAGACAATAATATGAAAAAAAAATAAATGCATCCAGACCAGTATTCCGTCTCCAATAATTTCAACTAATAAGTACTGGAAGGGAGACTGTGATTGTTGCCTTCCTGAACATCCACTGGGAAACACCATAGGGAAGTAGGGAAAGTGAAATAGCATGGCTAGAGAAGCAGCATGACTCAGTGGAAAGAGCACAGGCTTTAGGGTCAGAGGTAATGGGTTCAAATTACTCTCCGCCACTTGTCAGCTGTGTGGCTTTGGGCAAGTCACTTAACTTCTCTGGGCCTCAGTTCCCTCATCTATAAAATGGGAATGAAGACTGTGAGCCCCCTGTGGGACAAACTGATCACCTTGTAACCTCCCCAGCACTTAAAACAGTGCTTTGCACATAGTAAGTGCTTAATAAATGAAAAAAAAATAGCATGGACCTCAGAGTCAAAGGACTTGGGTTCTAATCCTGAATTCTCCACTTGCCTGTGGTGTGAACTCGGGCAAGTCCCTTAACTTCTCTGTGCCTCAGTTTCCATAACTGTGGGTGAGGATGAAATATCTATTCTCCCTCCTACTTAGACTTTAAGCACAATGTGGGACAGGGACTGTGCCTAGCCTGATTAATTTGTACCTAGCCAAGTGTTTAGAACAGTCCTTTACACACAGTAAGTGCTTAACAAATACTGCTACTAGTTTGTTAAGCCCTTGCTGTGTACCAAGCACTGTACTAAGCTCTGGGTTGGATAATCAGGTTGTCCCAGGATAATCAGGGACATAGTCCCTGTCCAAATGGGGCTCAAAGTCTAAGAAGGACTAGAATGTCATACCCATTTTACAGATGAGGAAACTGAGGCACAGAGAAATTGTTACTTGCCCAAGATCACACACCAGACAAATAGCAAAACCAGAATTTAAAACCCAGGTCCATTGACTCCCAGGGCTTTGCTCTTTCCATTAGGCCACACTGCTTCTTAATTACTATTATTCTTATCATCATCATCATTGTTATTATGATTATCTATTGCCATGATCACCTCTCAGAGTCACACTAGAGAGTTTCCAGTACTCTACCAGTCTTGACTATGGGAGGGAGAGGCACGCAGAGGTATACCCGTTCCATTCCTAGCTTGGGCAGTGGCTAGCGAGTGGAAGGCAATCTGCTACAAGTCAAAACCCACCTGTGTCAGGAGGCAGCAGCATGGGAGAGAGTTGAGAACCGGGACTCAGGTTTACTGCGTGGAAGAAGGCAATGGAAAACCACTTCCATATTTTTACCAAGAAAGCTCTATGGATACATTACCAGAACAATTGCAGATGGAGGTGGGGTATTCTGGGAGAGATGTTTCCACGGCCTTGCTATGGGTCGGACACGACTCGACAGCATAGACAACAACAATTACCGTGATAGAGAATGTCCCATCAAGATAAATACAACTGCCTCCTCAAAAAACTGTCCTTGGATCTATGAATTGGATGAATTCAGCTAAACACTTATCAACTTTTCAAACAAGCCCTATTTTTCATCCAATATCCCTACGTTTCCCTTCTATAACCATTAGGTTTAAGATGGTATCTAATCTGTACCTAACCCAGGTTTCTCACAACGGTCAGCACAGAGTAGGCACTCAATATATACCATGATGATCTATAACGTATTTTGACTTCCCCGTCCAAGATTTTGCTCAACCCTCCTTGAACCTGTTGATATTCATTCAATTGTATTTATTGAGTGCTTACTGTGTGCAAAGCACTGTACTAAGCACTTATATTCTACCTGCACAACTTCCCACAGTAACTGAAGCCATGTGTTTACCACTTGCTGCTGAACAAGGCTTTCCTTGTTTTTGTTTTGAACTTACACCTTCAAGGTTCAGTGAGTGTCCCCTAGACCTGAAGTTGAGAGCTGAGAAATTTAGTTAGTGGCAATTCGATGCAATAATTGCCTTTTACATGTGTGGCTTAACCTTTCTAGACTCTGAGCCCGTTGTTGGGTACGGACCGTCTCTATATGTGGCCGATTTGTACTTCCCAAGTTCTTAGTACAGTGCTCGGCACACAGTAAGCGCTCAATAAATATGATTGAATGAATGAGTGAATGACCTTTGAGGAAAAAACGGGAATATATCAAGGATCAATGATTCATGATCTACTGAAATTCATTTTTGCACTGATAAAAACAATGGATCTGATGAAGTACTAGACAGGATCATTTACTCATTGAAGTCATTGGAATATGTCTTAGGACTCCAAAGTGAATAAGTAACTCTTTTATCATGACTCAATATAACATAATGAACCTAATATTGACTTTTTCAGTACTGTTACTTTCCCACAATTCTATTTCTTACAAACGTATTCTTATAACTGTTTCTATAACTAGTGCTCAGCAATCAAAGATAAATATTATTTACAGGTATTTGGAACTTTTGTTTTAACAAGGGTTTAGTAAAATGCACTTTGATTAGAAAGGATGGTCATTGCTCCTGGCTACAAATTGCCTTTGACCTATCATAGTTCTGTGTGATTCAGTCTGGGAAATACAAGGCGACTTCCTCATAGTCTCAGAATAAGGTTGTAAGGTTCCCTTATAATGCATTTTTAACAGCAAAATGGTGTGACGTTTTAAATTTAGTTGCAGTTCTTATCTCAAAGCTGACCTTCTCATTGCCGTAAATAGCAATTGTTTTCATTTTGGGTACTAACCCTTCGTGACATCTCTCTTCAGATTCCAATCTGGTAGAGGCTTCCCTAAAAGAAGAACACTAAATCAAAGAAATACCCTAGTTAATTTGATACTACATTTTACAAAGTAGAAACTGTTTCCATCTGTAAATGTAAACCATTACTAGTATTTGCAATTTTTGCATCAATCAATTGCACTTATTGAATTCTAAGTGCTGGGGAGAGTACAACACAATCGAGTTTGTACATGTTCCCTATCCACAAAGAGCTTACAGTCTATAGTGGATATCATTTCAAAATTGGAGGTCTCTCCCTACTATAGACCAACTCACACTTAACATTTCTCTGGGCCACCTGCTTTCAATCAGTCATATTTGTTGAGTACTCATTGTACATAGCACTATACAAAGCACTTGGGAGAGTACACTATAATAGATTTGGTGGACATGTTTGCCGCCCACAAGGAGCTTACAGTCCAGAGGGACTTTCTTGTTCATTCCCTTGCTTCAGCCTAGAATTTCTAACAACTTCATATTCATGGGGACCACCTCTTTTCCCCCATCTTCAAGGCCCTTCTGAAAGGACAGCTCCTTCAGGGGACCTTCCTTGATTGATCTCTCATATCCCCACACTATTTCACCCACAAATTGCCACTTCAGTGCTACTCCATTACCTAAGCACTTGGCTACACACACATACGCATGCACACTCTGTAGCATTTTGTACATAACTTTATATTCTATTGCTTCTTCCTACCTATAATTTGTATCAGTGTCTGTCTCCTGACTCCCCTGCTAAACTGCAAGCTCCTCGAGGGCAGGGATAATATAATAATAATGATGGTATTTGTTAAATGCTTACTTTGTGCCAAGCACTGTTCTAAATCCTGAGGTAGACACAAGGTGATCAGGTTGTCCCATGTGGGGCTCACAGTCTTAATCCCCATTTAACAGTTGAGGTAACTGAGGCACAGAGAAGTTAAGTAACTTGCCCAAAGTCACATAGCTTCTAGACTGTGAGCCCGTTGTTGGGTAGGGACCATCTCTATATGTTGCCAACTTGTACTTCCCAAGTGCTTAGTACAGTGCTCTGCACACAGTAAGCACTCAATAAATGATTGAATGATAAGCGGCAGAGCTGGGATTAGAATCCATGACCTCTGACTCTTCGGCCCATGCTCTTTCCACTGAGCCACACTGTTTCTCAATATCTGCCAACTCTACCATCTATCAATCAATCAATCGTATTTATTGAGCACTTTCTGTGTGCAGAGCACTGTACTAAGTGCTTGGGAAGTACAAGTTGGCAACATATAGAGACAGTCCCTACCCAACAGTGGGCTCACAGTCTAAAAGACTGTGACTATCAGTGACTATCAGTCACTGACTGACTGATAAGGTTTTATCAGTGAGTGGCTGAGATCACTAATGCATAATTAATAAGTCCCTTCCACACTGGGTGCATGTAAAGATTGCTCCTTTTGCTTTCTCCCTCCTAGTGTCACAATCTCCTTGAAGTTTCTGCTCCAAGACAATGACCCTATTTCAGATCATTGCACATTGGGCTGATTTGTCTTCCTGATATTGAGTCAGTCAAAAGTTTCACTGTGTGCAGAACACTGTACCAAGTTTTGTTCTAAATATTCACCATTTAGCCAAATTTAACAATTTAGGGGCTTAGGGACACAAAAGACGTTAGGTAGTTATAGACAAGGACTTGCTTTTCCTAGTCCTGCCAACTACACTCATCTTTGAGTCGACAATTTTTTTGTAAGCAGGATTTACTTATCTTAACACTTCCTATTTGCTTGCATTAAGCACCTTGAACAACCGAGAAAAATGACCTCTGTTGTGATCAAACTCTCATTGTAAAGGAGATAAGATGGGCAAACGATGTATTTTGCTCTTTTTTTCTTCTTCTTTCAACAATTACTTAAAGAGCATTATTGAGAATCAAACTTTTGAGCCTAGATGAGACACCGAGATGGATTCAAGTGTGTCCTCCTTACTTCCAGATTGCAGTTTTCTTTTGCCACAAAATTAATAATGCTAATAAAAATTGTGGTATTTATTCAGGGTTTGCTAGGTGCCAAACATTGTATGAAGCCCTGGGGTTGATACAAGTTAATCAGGTCAGACAAAGTCTCTGTTCCACATGGCGAGCAGTCTCAGAAAGAGGGAGAACAGGTATTTAATATAGAAGCATCATGGCATAGTGGATAGAACTGGGAGTCAGAAGGTCATGGGCTCTAATCTTGGCTCTGCCACATGTCTGCTGTGCGACCTTGAGCAAGTCACTTTACTTCTCTGTGCCTCAGTTACTTCATTTGTAAAATGGGAATCAAGACTGTTAGCCCCACGTGGGACCAGGGCTGTGTTCAATCCGATTTGCTTGTATCCACCCCAGTGCTTAGTACAGTGCCTGGTACATAGTAAGCACTTAACAGATACCATTGTTATTTTTAATAATGTAATATAATAATTATAATATGCTTTATTACATATGGCTATATTGAAATATGTTATCTATAATATATTATTATTAATATTAGTAACAATTGTTATTTAATGCCCATTTTACATAGGAGGAAATTGAGGCACAGAGTGGTTGTGACTTGCCCATGGTCCTGCAGAAGGTGACAAGTGGGAGAGCAGAAATTAAAACCCTGATCTCCTGATTCCCAAGCCTATATTCCTTGCTCTAGACCACAATGTTCTTATAGATTTAAATAGCCCAGAGGTGAAAGAGAGATTCCATGACTTCCCTGGGGACAGCCTATCAACTTTCTCAAAATAGGATGCTTTAATCACTACCTACACCAATTATATACAGAACATCGTTGCTGTTATGCTTATTACTGGTGGTGATTACCATTATTGATGAGAGAATACCTTAAAATCAAAACCAAAACTTTCCCCAGAAGAGCTACAAGTTCCATCAACTTTCATTCACTCCCATTACATTCCGGTGAAGCAAGTCCTCCTTCCACAAGGAAACAAGAATCAGCAACCTTCATTCCCAGATCACTGGCTTTTGTTCATTCATTTATTCATTCAATCGTGTCTATTGAGCACTTTCTGTGTGCAACAAAAGTACTGCTCTTACTTCTATAATCTGTGGGTTGCACTGCTGCATAACTTTGCAGTAAGAAAATTCACCTTTCCATACCCAACTCACTATGCCCAAACCACATTCACACATGCACACAGTGTTTTCTTCTGACAATGTTTCAAGCTGTAACAAAACAGGCTGACAATAGCTGGAAGAATATTTTCCAGTTCCCTAGTAGCATTCTAGCTAAAACATATAGTAAAAACGCATGCTATGGAACAATTGAGTGAATTGGGTCATTTTTAGTGCTTTGAACAGAATTCATGAATCTGGTTCAGAGGTACTAGGTAGGGGTGGAATGATCACTGTGAAGAGGTGAACCATCCCCTGCCTTCTTTCCATCAATCCCAAGCCACTAGAAAATGAGACAGCAGCTGTTGCCAGTGGTGATTGGTGGAGTAGCATCATCATCATCCTGATCTTTACCACGGTAGCCAATTTGGTCTTAGGATAACAGTTTCAACATCCCAAGGACCCTCAATACCAAGAGTAGTGAAGAGCTAGGAGTGCTACCGTACTCAGTTGCTGGCATCCAGACGAGATCAGTCAATGGTATTTATTGAACACTTACTGTTTGCCGAGCACTGTACAATATAACAGAGTGAGGTTTCAGTCTGGAGGTCTGACGTATAAAGAAATGTTTTCTATGTGAAGGATAAACACATAAAGGATAAAAATTGGTTTTAGTGATGTAAAATGCTGTCTGTTCATGGTCAGAGACCTGAAAGGACCATTATAATGAATTATAATTAGAAGATTAAGTGATTTTAGTGTTACTGTGCGAGAGAAAGTGTTTTGAAAGATCTAAAGGTCCCTCTAGAACATAATTGGATGAATTCTGAGAAAATGCACATGGAAAGGACAAAATGGATGTTTTGTTATTTGAAAAAATGAGAAATATAGATCCTACATTGGATAGTCAATGAAGAACCTTAGAATAATCATCTACCAGCTCTATTATATTGTACTCTCCCAAGCATTTATTAGAGTGCCCTGCATACAATATGTGCTCAAAAAATATGATTGGTTGAGTGCTTGATTGATCTAATTTGGAATACTACATCATGGTGAGGGAAGATTTGGGGGAGGATCCTGCTCACTCTTTCACTCTGACTACCAGCATGTCTGGATTCAGATTATTCCTCTGAGGATATCAGAGTTGGAAGTGGGATATGGGCTGTGGGGTGAGGAGTCAGAAACAGGACAGTAGTTACATAGATGGTATGCTATCATGAACTGGTCTAGACTGTAAGCTCATTGTGGACAGGAAATGTGTCTACCAACTATTTTTTTTAAATAGTATTTCTTAGGTACTTATATATCAAAACTGAACTAAGCACTGGGGTAGATACAATACAATAGATACAATACAATCAGTACAAGTCTGTTGCATTACACTCTCCCAAGTGTTTAGCATGGTACTCTGCACACAGTAAGAGCTTGATAAATACAATTCATGGATTGATTCTGGGTTGAGTTTGCAGGCAAGAATAGGGGGTCTATTATGACTATTATGACCACTTGGGAGAATCCCCACTAGATTGTAAATTCCTTGTGGAAAAGGAATATGTCTACCAACACTGCTATATAATAATAATGATGGCATTTGTTAAGCACTTACTACGTGTGAAGCACTGTTCTAAGCACTGGGGTGGATACAAGGTGATCAGGTTGTCCCACTTGGGGCTCACAGTCTTAATCCCCATTTTACAGATGAGGTCACTGAGTCCCAGAGAAGTTAAATGACTTGCCCAAAGTCACACAACTGACAAGCGGCGGAGCCAGGATTAAAACCCACGACCTCTGACTCCCAAGCCTGTGCTCTTTCCACTGAGCCATGCTGCTTCTCTAGCTATATTCTCTTTATAGCTATATATTCACGCTGCTTCACTGCTACATTCTCCCAATGCACTTAGTACAGTACTCTGCACACAGTAAGCACTAGAAAAACATACTTGATAATCTACTTAGTCATTCATCTCAAGTGGAACTTGGGGCCCAGGTGTTTGATTTCTGAGTTAATCAATCATTCATATTTATTATTTACAGTGTGCCGGTCACTGTACTAAACACTTGAGAGAGTACAAGACAAAAGATGTGGAAGACACAGTCCCTGCCCTCAAGGACCTTCCAGTCTAGCAGATTAGTCTTGTCTTATGCCGTCGAGTTGTTTCCGACCCACAGTCATATCTCTCTCAGAATGCCCCACTCTCCATCTGCAATCGTTCCGGTAGTGGATCCAGAGAGTTTTCTTGGTAAAAATCCGGAAGTGGTTTACTATTGCCTCCTTCCACACAATAAACTTGAGTCTCTGCCCTCGACTCTCTCCTATGCCACTGCTGCCCAAGCATGTGTGAGTTTTGATTTGCAGCAGTTTTCCTTCCACTCACTAACCACTGGCCAAACTAGGACTGGAATGGGTATGCCTCTGTTTGACTCTCCCTCCCGTAGCCAAGACTGATAGAAAACTGGAAATGTTCCAGGTGCGACCTTGAGTGGGGAGTAGATTGGTACATAATAATAACAATAATGATGGTATTTATTAAGCACTTACTATGTGCAAAGCACTGTTCTAGGCGCTGGGGGGATACAATGTGATCAGGTTGTCCCACATGGGGCTCACAGCCTTAATCCCCATTTTACAGATGAGGTAACTGAGGCTCAGAGAAGTTAATCAATCAATCAATCAATTGTATTTATTGAGCGCTTACTGTGTGCACAGCACTGTACTAAGTGCTTGGGAAGTACAAGTTGGCAACATATATAAACAGTCCCTACCCAACAGTGGGCTCACAGTCTAAGAGGGGGGAGACAGAGAACAAAACCAAAACATACTAACAAAATAAAATAAATAGAATGGATATGTACAAGTAAAATAAATAAATAAATAGAGTAATATGTACAAACATGTATACATATATACAGGTGCTGTGGGGAAGGGAAGAAGGTAAGATGGGGGGATGGAGAGGGGGACGAGGGGGAGAGGAAGGAAGGGGCTCAGTCTGGGAAGGCCTCCTGGAGGAGGTGAGCTCTCAGTAGGGCCTTGAAGGGAGGAAGGGAGCTAGCTTGGCGGATGGGCAGAGGGAGGGCATTCCAGGCCTGGGGGATGACTTGCCCAAGGTCAAGTTAAGTGACTTGCCCAAGGTCACACAGCAGACATGTGGCAGAGCCGGGATTAGAACCCACCACCTCTGACTCTTAAGCCCGGGCTCTTTCCACTGAGCCATGCGGACCACCTCTATCAATCAATCAATTAATGGTTTTTATTGAGCACTTAGTATGTGCAGAGCACTGTACTAAACAATTGGGGGAATTCAATGAAACAGAATTAGCAGACATTCCCTGTCCGTAATGAGTTTACAGTCTAAAGATTGGCTCTATTCCCTAAAAAAGAGCCCCGAGATGACCTGATTAGGCAGGCAGCTTGAGTGGATTTTGCTCAGTACACTAACCACTCCACAAGACCCTTTCTTTAATCCTCAAACCCACTGCAGAGAACTCGGTCGTTGTACCACACACCTCCAGGAGCTGACAATCAGTGGCTGTTCCCTTGAGATATCTACAAGTGACCTGATCCACTCATCTGCTTGCTCCAAACTCACATGCCAAAACAATCAGTCAGCAGCCCCCTCCCCGATCAGACAAGCCCTCCCCCAGCCTGCTCTTTGGGACAGCTGTTAAAGTTCGGCTCTCTGTCGGATGAAAGGAAACAGGCAGGCAGGGAGAGAGGGGCAGCAAATTGAAACACAAGGACGATTGGGCAAAAACGGAAAAGAGAGGAAATTCATTAAACTGAAATCCGGCCACCAGGTTTAAGGGAATATCTTTTAGGGCATTTACCCAGCATGCGGTCTGACTACATGGGGCGTGGAGCTGCCTGAGCTCACTGATGCTTCATTATTATTTTATTGATTTCATGGGGAGGTAGGGGTGGGGGTGGACGGGGGAGGGACATAAATCCGGGGATGACTGCCTGACTCAATGAAATGCAGAGCTGCCAAAGGTAATGTGTTAAAGGATTTTGAAATCAAAAGAGAAAAACAAACAAAGGAAGCACTCAGCTGTCTTTAAACTTCAGTAGATAGTTTTTTTCAGGGTTCACGGTTACAGCGAGCTTACTACTGAATATCATTCTCTATGCCATTACAACTTGTCAGAGCTTTGTCCATTTGCTGCAGCACCATATCTAAGACAGTGTACCAAGAAACTTCTAGATCCAAACAATCACATTAGTTTACTTACAGGTTTATTTATAAATTATTTCATTCACTGGGTGAAAAGGAGTCTTTATCCTGGACGTTGAGGGACACCAATATGGAACTATTCCAGCCCACACTTATGTGTGTCAGGGATTTTGCAAAATGAGCAAAAATAACCGATACTTGCGCAGCTGTGCCCTATTCAGATGGTATTTAAGTGGTTACTATGTTCCAGGCACTATACTAAGCTCTGGGGTGGATACCAGCAAATCGGGTTGGACACAGTCCCTGTCCCATGTAGGGCTCACAGTTTTAATCCCCATTTTGCAGATGAGGTAACTGAGGCAAAGAGTAGTGAAGTGACTTGCCCAAAGTCACACAGCAGACAAGTGGTGAGCCCTCATTAGAACGAAAGACCTTTTGACTCCCGTGCCTGTGCTCTACCTGTATGCCATGCTGCTGCTCACCTAGCAACAATTTCACAGACAAATTGTAGCATCACAAACACTGAGACCTGATAGGAGACTGAGCTCCTTGTGAGCAGGGAACGTGACTACCAATTCTTTTGTATTGTACTTTCCCAAGTGCTTAGTACAGTGCTCTGCACATACAGTAAGCATTCAATAATGTTTTCTACAAAAACATTCAGGACATGTCACCCTGCTCCTCAAAAAAACTCCAGTGGTTGCCCATCCACCTCCCCCTCAAAGAAAAACTCCTCACCATTGGCTTTAAAGCAGTCCACCTCCTTGCCCCCTCTACCTCACCTTGCTATTCTCCTTCTACAACCCCACTCACATGCTTCGCTCCTCTAATGGCAACCTTCTCACTGTGCCTCAATCTCGCTTATCTCACCACCGACCCCTAGCCCACTTCTTGCCTCTGGCATTGAATGCCCTCCTTCCTCAAATATGACAGACAATTACTCTCCCCCCTTCAAAGCCATATTGAAGACACATCTCCTCCATGAGACCTTCCCAGACCAAGCCCCTCCTTTCCATTTCTCCCACTCCCTTCTGCTTCACTCTGACTTGCTCCCTTCTCTCCCCCGCTCAGCCCCACAGCACTCATGTACATATTTGTAACTTTTGTTCGTATTGATGTCTGTCTCCCCATCTAGACTGTAAGCTCATTGTGGATAGGGAATGTGCCTGTTGATTGTTGTAGTGCACTCTCCTAAATGTTTAGTACCCTGTTCTGCAAAACAAGTGCCCAATAAATTAGATTGAATGAATGAATGAATACCACTGGTTGAACACTGTTGAAGACACACACGTAGCAGACAGTGGAAACAACATGAACACAGCCAGTCCCATAGACACTATCGTTCATACTCAAAGAGCTCTGTAAATCCACATACATTGTTTTTTATGTCTTCGTTTTCACACACACACACACACACACGAACACATAAATAAATACCAGAATCTATCAAAGAAAGCAGGTAAGGAGACAACAAAAAGGAGGTGTTGAAAGGAGGAAAAAGAAGACCTGTAAAGAACCTTCATCCCCCAGGGCTGGAAGCAGCATGGCTCATTGGAAAGAGCACAGGCTTTGGAGTCAGAGGTCATGGGTTCAAATCCCGGCTCCAACAATTGTCAGCTGTGTGACTTTGGGCATGTGAGCCCCCAGTGGGACAACCTGATCACCTTGTAACCTCCCCAGCACTTAGAACAGTGCTTTGCATATAGTAAGTGCTTAATAAATGCCATCATCATTATTATTATTATTAAGTAGGGATGGAACAATAAGCATCTCCACAGGAAGAAATCAATCAATCAATAATATTTATTGAGCACTTAAAAAAGGAATTTTCCACCCTATTTCAGTGAGAACCTAAATATGAGGCAGCAAAACAATGGAGCATGTACCAGAGGTGGCCAGAGGTAAAGGTACGGGGACAAATTGAAGGTCATCCTCTTCGTATGCTTGGACTCTTGGTATTGGATCTACCATTTAGCTAGTCACTCCTTTGAGGACACACATGTGGCTGCAGGGAAGGAGAAAGGAGGTTTCAAGAGCCACAGAACAACCTCTCTACCCAGTCTTGATGATCAGATTACTGCTCTCAACTCTACCCTTTCTACTCAGCTAGACTCACTCGCTCCCCTTTCCCTTCGCCGCTCTCGCACCACTAACCCACAGCCCTGGATCACTGCCACTGTCCGCCTCCTTCGCTCTTATGCTCGAGCTGCCGAACGCTGCTGGCGAAAGTCTAAACACCATGCCAACCTCGTTCACTTCAAGTTTATCCTTTCCTGCCTTAACTCAGCCCTCTCTTCTGCCAGACAAAACTATTTCTCCTCCCTTATTGACACCCATGCCCATCACCCCCGCCAGCTCTTCCGTACATTCAACTCCCTTCTCAGGCCCCCGGTTCCTCCCCCTCCTCCTTCCCTCACCCCCAACGATCTGGCCTCCTACTTCATTAACAAAATTTAATCCATCAGGTCCGACCTCCCCAAAGTCTCTTCCCCCCTTTCTCCAACCCCCCGGCTCTCAACACTCTCTGCTACTCTCCCATCCTTCCCAGCGGTATCCTCAGAGGAACTCTCCTCCCTCCTCTCAAGTGCTACTCCGGCCACCTGTGCTTCTGACCCCATTCCCTCTCATCTTATGAAATCTCTCGCTCCATCCCTTCTCCCCTCCTTAACTTCCATCTTCAACCGCTCACTCTCCACTGGTTCCTTCCCCTCTGCCTTCAAACATGCCCATGTCTCTCCCATCCTAAAAAAACCCTCTCTTGACCCCACCTCACCTTCTAGTTATCGTCCCATATCCCTCCTACCATTCCTTTCCAAACTCCTTGAACGAGTTGTCTAAACGCGCTGCCTAGAATTCCTCAACAACAACTCTCTCCTCGACCCCCTCCAGTCTGGCTTCCGTCCCCTTCATTCCACGGAAACTGCCCTCTCAAAGGTCACCAATGACCTCCTGCTTGCCAAATCCAACGGCTCATACTCTGTCCTAATCCTCCTCGACCTCTCAGCTGCCTTTGACACTGTGGACCACCCCCTTCTCCTCAACACGTTATCTGACCTTGGCTTCACAGACTCCGTCCTCTCCTGGTTCTCCTCTTATCTCTCCGGTCGTTCTTTCTCAGTGTCTTTGGCAGGCTCCTCCTCCCCTTCCCATCCTCTTACTGTGGGGGTTCCCCAAGGTTCAGTGCTTGGTCCCCTTCTGTTCTCAATATACACTCACTCCCTTGGTGACCTCATTCGCTCCCACGGCTTCAACTATCATCTCTATGCTGATGACACCCAGATCTACATCTCTGCCCCTGCTCTCTCCCCCTCCCTCCAGGCTCGCATCTCCTCCTGCCTTCAGGACATCTCCATCTGGATGTCCGCCCGCCACCTAAAGCTCAACATGTCGAAGACTGAGCTCCTTGTCTTCCCTCCCAAACCTTGTCCTCTCCCTGACTTTTCCATCTCTGTTGACGGCACTACCATCCTTCCCGTCTCACAAGCCCGCAACCTTGGTGTCATCCTCGACTCCGCTCTCTCATTCACCCCTCACATCCAAGCCGTCACCAAAGCCTGCCGGTCTCAGCTCCGCAACATTGCCAAGATCCGCCCTTTCCTCTCCATCCAAACCGCTACCCTGCTAATTCAAGCTCTCATCCTATCCCGTCTGGACTACTGCACTAGCCTTCTCTCTGATCTCCCATCCTCGTGTCTCTCTCCACTTCAATCCATACTTCATGCTGCTGCCTGGATTATCTTTGTCCAGAAACGCTCTGGACATATTACTCCCCTCCTCAAAAACCTCCAATGGCTACCGATCAATCTGCGCATCAGGCAGAAACTCCTCACCCTGGGCTTCAAGGCTCTCCATCACCTCGCCCCCTCCTACCTCACCTCCCTTCTCTCCTTCTACTGCCCAGCCCGCACCCTCCGCTCCTCCACCACTAATCTCCTCACTGTACCTCGCTCTCGCCTGTCCCGCCATCGACCCCCGGCCCACGTCATCCCCCGGGCCTGGAATGCCCTCCCTCTGCCCATCCGCCAAGCTAGCTCTCTTCCTCCCTTCAAGGCCCTGCTGAGAGCTCACCTCCTCCAGGAGGCCTTCCCAGACTGAGCCCCTTCTTTCCTCTCCCCCTCGTCCCCCTCTCCATCCCCCCGTTTTACCTCCTTCCCTTCCCCACAGCACCTGCATATATGTATATATGGTTGTACATATTTATTACTCTATTTATTTATTTATTTTACTTGTACATTTCTATCCTACTTATTTTATTTTGTTGGTATGTTTGGTTCTGTTCTCTGTCTCCCCCTTTTAGACTGTGAGCCCACTGTTGGGTAGGGACTGTCTCTATGTGATGCCAATTTGTACTTCCCAAGTGCTTAGTACAGTGCTCTGCACATAGTAAGCGCTCAATAAATACGATTGATTGATTGATTAACTTGTGGTGGCCATTAATGATGATAATGATAATGGTAATAACTTATTATATGTCAAACACTGTACTAATGCCTCAAAACACCCTGAAAATAACAAGCCCAGGGCTGATCCATAATTTCAGTAGGCCATTTAATCACATGGATAATCAACCTTGCTCATCTGCAAATAGGATACATGTGATTTAGGAGAGGTCACTGAACATAGTCCATTCATTCATTCAATCATATTTATTGATTGCTTACTGGGTGCAGAACACTGTACTAAGTGCTTGGAAAGTACAATTTGTTGACAAATAGAGGCAAACTCTACCCAACAAAGGGCTCACAGTCTAGAAGTGGGGAAACAAACAACAAAACAAAACAAGTAGACAGGCATAAATAGCATCAATATAAATAAATATAATTGTAGGTATGAACACATCATTAATAAAATAAATAGAATAATAAATATGAGCATGTATACACAAGTGCTGTGGGGAGGGGCGGAGGGGTAGAGCAGAGGGAGGGAGTCGGGGAGGGGAGGAGGAGCAGAGGAAAAGAGGGGCTCAGTCTGGAAAGGCCTCCTGGAGGAGGTGAGCTTTCAGTAGGGCTTTGAAAGGGGAAAGTGAACTAGTTTGGTGGATGAGAGGAGAGAGGGCAGAGGTAGGATGTGGGCTAAGGGTTGAAGGCGGGACAGGCGAGAATAAGGCCCAGTGAGGAGGTTAGCACAAGAGGAGCAGAGTGCGTGGGCTGAGCTGCAGAAGGAGAGAAGGGAGGTGAGGTAGCAGGGGCCAAGGTGATGGAAAGCTTTGAAGCCAACAGGAGGAGGAGTCTATAAGCAAGACATTATCTCAGCTTAAAAAAAAAGTCACAGGGACCAACAAGGTCATAAAGGAGGAAAAAAACCAAAGGATCATCTCAAACAATTAATGGTCAAACCATAGTATAGAACAGACACTAGAAAGTGGTGTGAAAATTCAATCAATAAATCAATGGCATTTATTGAGTGTTTTTACTGTACGCAGAACACTTTACTGAGTGCTTAATAATAATACCTTAGTTCTATTTTAGTGCTTACTGCTTATTTCAATTTGGCCCTCAGAACACCCCTGAAAGGTTGGGTCAGTTATGATTACCCTCATTTGCAGATGGGGAAACTGAAACAGAGAGCATTTAAATGACTTTCCCCAGTTCACACAGTGGACAAGTGGCTACAAGTGGACAAGCAGCGTGGCTCAGTGGAAAGAGCATGGGCTTTGGAGTCAGAGGTCATGGGTTCAAATCCCAGCTCTGCCAATTGTCAGCTGTGTGACTTCTCTGTGCCTCAGTTCCCTCATCTGTAAAATGGGGACTAAGACTGTGAGCCCCCCATGGGACAACCTGATCACCTTGTGTCCTCCCCAGTGCTTAGAATAGTGCTTTACACATAGTAAGTACTTAATAAATGCCATTATTATTATTAAGTGGCAGAGGCAGGATTAGAACTCAAGTCCTCTAACTTTCAGTGTCACAGTTCTTGTACTATGCCACACCGATCAATCCAGCCTATATCAATCTATCAATCATATTTAGTGAGCACTCACTATGTGCAGAACATTGCACTAAGCATTTGGGAGAATACAATACAACAGAGTTGGTAGACACATTCTCTTTGCACAAGAACATGGTATTTTCTATTTATTGGAAGTTGCCTCTTTTTTCCCTTTGAAGAGTCTACTGAAACCCTGAAGTTAAGGATTGTGCTATAAGTCTCTAATGCTTTGTAACCGTATGAAATAGCAGTTCCATTATCTGGGAATAGAAATTGATTTTCCTCAACTTTGCATGATCTAATCCTAACACCCAGAAGACTGCAAAGGAATTAACAGTAGGGCAAGTGAAAAGGGCTTTTTGAGACCTCAAAATTGACAGAATCAACAATATCAACGTGTTGTAATTTTTCTGTGCTTGTTTTCCTCATAAACCCCATTTTGACAAGCAAATAGAGGAATTGGGGATGTGCCCTCACTAATACGCTTTGGACACAGCTTTGTTGAACAGGTTTCTTAAGAGGATCCATCTAAGGAAGAATTTTGAAGACCTAGTAGCTGATGTCTATATCTCATTTGGAAGGAATAACAAATGAGGTAGAATAAAAATGCTGGAGGAAGAGGAAAAGGATGAGCCAGGAGATGCACTATGAAGTAAAAGTTGTATCAGAAAACTATTAGCAACTGAGGGGGAATGGTATTACTAGCTGCACAACCGATGATAAAGAGGACAATGTGCAGGGCTCCTTAAGTTATTTAAAAGATATTTTAAAAAGAGAAAAATAAGAAATTCAAGAACACCACAATAGCTCACAGTAGAAACCTCATCAATCAGCTGAATTATATAAAAGAGTTTCTCCTCACTCATTCTAGCATATGCAGTCCTTCAACAAAAAGCATAACAATTTGATTGATTTCAAATCTTTAAAAATCATAGACATTTATTTAGCAGTTTCAAGAATTAAAAAAGGCCCATAAATTTATATTTTTAAATTGTCGGAAATCCATCTTTCTCCTCAGAAAGTATGGGAGGAACAAAGAGCAGAGCTGTCTCTAACACTAATACCATCCTGACCGTCACTCAGTGCTGGAATTATGCCTGGCCAGTCAGCTCTTACCAAATGTTACAATATATTTAAACGGCATAGCATTCCTCTGGATCATAGGCCAGCACACAAGTTACCCTCTGCATTAGCCTATGTAATTTGGGGACCAGTTGGGGGACTCCCAGAAATTTTTCCTCCCTCTCTTCTCCACCAGCCCACCCCCTGCCCCCTTCCATACCCTGGCTCCAAAAATGCATCTCCTCTCAATGCACAGCCTAGTTGAGCTTAAGTATCCTAAAAATAATCTTTTGGGAGGGCCCCAATGGACTTGAGATGATCTCCTGTATAAATGGATTAGGCTCCAGTAGCCAAACCATCCTATCCCGACTGGATTACTTCATCAGCCTCCTCTCTGATCTCCGATCCTCCTGTCTCTCCCCACTTCAGTCTATACTTCACGCTGCTGCCCAGATCACCTTTGTGCAGAAACGGTCTCGGCATATTACTCTCCTCCTCAAAAATCTCCAGTGGCTACCAGTCAACCTACACATCAGGCAAAAACTCCTCACTCTCAGCTTCAAGGCTCTCCATCACCTCGCTCCCTCCTACCTCACCTCCCTGTTTTCCTTCTCCAGCCCAGCCCGCACCCTCCACTCCTCTGCCGCTAACCTCCTCACTGTGTTTCGTTCTCGCCTGTCCCACAGTCGGTCCTCCCCCTGGCCTGGAATGCCCTCCCTCCGCGCATCTGCCAAGCTAGCTCTCTTCCTCCCTTCAAAGCCCTACTGAGAGCTCACCTCCTCCAGGAGGCCTTCCCAAACTGAACCTCCTCCTTCCTCTCCCCCTCCCCATCCACCCTGCCCTACCTCCTTCCCCTCCCCACAGCACCTGTATATATGTTTGTACAGATTTATTACTCTATTAATTTTATTTGCACATATTTACTATTCTATTTATTTTATTTTGTTAATATGTTTTGTTTTGTTGTCTGTCTCCGCCTTCTAGACTGTGAGCCTGCTGTTGGGTAGGGACCGTCTCTGTTGCCAACTTGTACTTCCCAAGTGCTTAGTACAGTGCTCTGCACACAGTAAGCACTCAATAAATACGATTGAATGAATGAATAAATGAACCAATTTACTAAAACAAAAGTCTTCTGAAATCTTCTTTAGGCCTCTGCAGCTCATTATTACAATTAGAGTTGACCTTTGCCCATAAACAGAGAAGCAGCATGGCTCAGTGGAAAGAGCAGGGGCTTGGGAGTCAGAGGTCATGGGTTCAAGTTGCAGCTCCGCCAACTGTCAGCTGTGTGACTTTAGGCAAGTCACTTAACTTCTCTGTGCCTCAGTTACTCAACTGTAAAATGGGAATTAAGACTGTGAGCCCCTGGTGGGACAACCTGATCACCTGATAACCTTCCCAGCGCTTAGAACAGTGCTTTGCTTAGTTCTAGTAAGAACTAAGAACATAGTAAGTGCTTAATAAATGGCATTATTATTATTATTATAAACTAAACCCTGGCTCTCTAACTCTTCGCAGGTTCTACAGTCAGGCCAAAAAGGGCTTGAACTTTGCTAAAAACCATCTAAAATAAAACCTTCTACAATAACATCCTTGTCTAATAATAATAATAATAATGGTATTTGTTAAGCACTTACTATGTGCAAAGCACTGTTCTAAGCGCTGGGGGGATACAAGGTGATCAGGTTGCCTCACATGGGGTTCACAGTCTTAATTCCCATTTTACAGATGAGATAACTGAGGCCCAGAGACGTTGTGACTTGCCCAAAGTCACACAGCCGATAAGTGGGGGAGCCAGGATTAGAACCCATGACCTCTGACTCCCAAGCCCGGGCTCTTTCCACTGAGCCATGCTGCTTCTCTGATCTACTTTCCTTGTTCCATTGTTTTTATTTCCAAATTGTACATAAACTTCTAGGTACCTCAACACGCTCATCTGTAAAATGCGGATTAAGAGTGTGAGCCCCATGTGGAACGTGGACTGTGTGCAACCTGTCTTGAATCTATAGACCCCAGTGCTTAATATAGTGGCTGGCATTCAATCAACCAATCATCAATGGTATTTATTGAACACTTCCCATGTGCAGGGCACTGTTCTAAATATTTGGGAGATGCGCGGAGCTGCTTCCACTGCATGCTCAGAGTCCGCACATCTGGGGGCCTCCTCGGGCTGGGGTCTCCCGCCCCCACAGAGGGACCGCCTAGCAGGCCGGAAACTGGACAAGTGGCTTCCAGCCTAAGCCCAGCGCTCCCGGTTTGTCATCCCGGTCTTCTCCAGAAAGCCCAGCCCGCACACTCCGCTCTTCCGGCGCTAACCTTCTCACCGTGCCTCAATCTCGCCTGTCCCATTGTTGACCCCTGGCCCACATTCCACCTCTGTCCCGGAATGCTCTCCCTCCTCAAATCTGCCAAAAGATCACTCTTTCCCCCTTCAAAGCCCTACTGAAGGCTCACCTCCTCCAAGAGGCCTTCCCAGACTAAGCCCCCCTTTTCCTCAGCTCCCCCTCCCATCCGCATCACCTCAACTCACTCCCTTTGCTCTTCCCCGCTCTCCCTACCACACAGCACTTATGCATTTACGTATATATGTATAATTCTATTTATTTATATTGATGCCTGCATACTTGTTTTGATGTGTACACATCTATAATTTTATTTATTTATATCAATGCCTGTTTACTTGTTTTATCTCTGTCTTCCCCCTTCTAGAGTATAAGCCCTGTGTGGGCAGGGATTGTCTCTCTTAATTGCTGAATTGTAGTTTCCAAGTGCCTAGTACAGTGCTCTGCACACAGTAAGTGCTCAATAAATACAACTGAATGAATTAATGAATTAATGCAACAGAGTAAGCAGACAGGCTGCCTGCCCACAGCGAGCTAGACGGGGAAACTGACATTAATACATACAAGTAGTTCATAATATATAACAGCATGGCTCAGTGGAAAGAGCACAGGCTTTGGAGTCAGAGGTCATGGATTCAAATCCCGGTTCCACAAACTGTCAGCTGTGTGACTCTGGGCAAATCACTTAACTTCTCTGGGCCTCAGTTACCTCATCTGTAAAATGGGGATTAAAACTGTGAGCCCCCCATGGGACAACCTGATCACCTTGTAACCTCCCCAGTGCTTAGAACAGAGCCTTGCTCATGGTAAGCGTTTAACAAATACCAGCATCATTATTATTAAAGCTATATATATATATATATATAGATAGATAGATAGATAGATAGATACACAAGGCATATAGTAAGCACTTATATACCATTAAAAAAAAATCCTACTCCATCCTACTTAGACTGTGAATCCCATGTGAAACAGGGAGCTCTTAGGGCTATTATTCCTCTGCAAACTTCTTGAATGAGTTGTCTCAAGTTCCTCTCCTCCTATTTTCTCCTTGACCTACTCCAATTTGGCTTCCGTCCACTTCACTCCACAGAAATTGCCCTGTCATTGGTCTCAAATGATATCCTTCTTGCCAAATCCTAAGGCCTCACCTCCATCCTAATTCTCCTCAGCCTCTCAGATCCCTTCAGCACTGTTGATCAACTACCTCCTTCTCCTGGAAACATTATCCAACTTAGGCTACAATGACGCTGTCCTCTCCGGGTTTTCTTCCTATTTTTCTGGCCACTCATTCTCAGACTTTTTTGTGGGTTCGTCCTCTGTCTCTGTCCTTGTAACTGTGGGGGTCCCTCAAGGTTCAGTTCTGGGCCTCCTTCTGTTCTCCATCTACACCCACTGCCATGGAGAACTCATTATCTCCAATGGCTTCAACTTCTACCTCTATGAGGATGATTCCCAAGTCTACAACTCCAGCCGTGATTTCTCTCCCTCTTTACAGTCTCGCATTTCCTTCTGCCTTCAAGGCATCTCTACTTGGTTGTCCCGCTGACACCTCAAACTTAACATGCCCCAAACAGAACTCCTTATCTTCCCATCCAAACCCTTTCCTCCCTCTGATTTTCCCATCACTGTAGACTGCAGCCCCATCCTTCCTGTCTTGCAAGCCCACAACCATGGAGTTATTCTTGACTCATCTCTCTCATTAACCCACATATTCAATCCATCACTAAATCCTTCAATCTTCACAACATTGCTAAAATCTGCCCTTTCTTCTCCAAATGAACCTCTACCACATCAATCCAAGCACTTATCCTATCCCACCTTGATTACAGTATCAGTCTCCTTGCTGACCTCCCTGCCTCCTGTCTCTCCCCACTCCAGTTTATACTTCACTTTGTCTCCCGGATCATGTTTCTATGAAAATATTCAGTCTATGTTTCCCCACTCCTCAGGAATCTCCAGCAGTTAACCATCAACCTCTGCATCAAACAGAAACTCCTTACCATTTGCTTTAAAGCACTCAATCACTTTGCCCCTTTCTACCTTACCTTGCTGTTCTCCTATTACATCCCAGCCCACACACTTAGCTCCTTTAATGCCAAAACTAATCACTTACCTTGTTCTCATCTATCTCGCCACCGACTTTTTGCCAACATCCTGCCTCTGGCCTGGAACACCCTCCCTCTTCATATCCTACAGACAATCACTCTCCTTTCCTTCAAAGCCTTATTGAAGGCACATCTCCTCCAAAACACCTTCCCAAAGCTCTCATTTCCTCTTTTCCCACTCTCTTCTGTATCATCCTGATTTGCTGCCTTTATTCAACCCTCCCTCTGCCCCGCAGTGCTTACGTACATATCGTAATTCATTTATTTATATCAATGTCTGCCTCCCCCTCTAAATGGTGAGCTTGTTATGGGCAGGGAACATGTCTACCAACTCTGTTGTACTATTTCAAGTGCTAAGTACAGTGCTCTGCATACTGTAAGGTACTCAAAAAATACAACTGATTGATAGGGAATGTGTCTAACCTGATTATCTTGTAACTACTTCAGCACTTGGTACAGTTCTTGGTACCTAGTAAGCATTTAACATGTACAACAAAAATAATGCTAATATATATGTGTGCATATCTACTTATCCACTTCTCTTGATGTGAGAAAATTCATCCATAGCCAAGATGTGGAACTTAATTTCCAGTAATTTGGGGGGCTTAAATTAGTCCCTGGACTAATGTCTCCATCTCTCTCAAAAAGATCCCCAGCAGACACTCTCCTGAATGTATTTTAGTAAAAAAAAAAAAAAAAAAAAAAAAAAGTGGCATAATGGGGAATTCCCACAAGGGGATCCCCCTGGGAAATAGTCAACAAGAAAAAATAATTTACCCAAATTATTTTCCTATTCAAATTATTTTTTGAGTACCTTACAATGTGCAGAGCACTGTATTGAACACTTGAGAGAGTACAATACAAAAGAGTTGGTAGACAGGTTCCCTGCCCATAACTAGTTTACAAGAAAAAATAATTTACCCAAATTATTTTCCTACTCAGGTAATCATTTTACAGTTTTTCACTCTGTTTTCAGAATATTTCTAAATTTTACATGCCCTTTCTACTTAAACCTCCAAAGTTGGGTCATTATATAAAAATGTAAAAAAAGTATGTTTTAGACATTGTCATGTCCACCAGAAGCTATGGATTAGGTGACAGGCTTGAAGTAAAAGAGGAATGAATTAATTGGAAAATTGATTAACCACTGGAAAGTATGTTAAAACCTACTGAGATCTGTAGGCTTGACCTAAGAAATTGAGCAGAAAGGTGAGTAGAGGAAGCTTGGAATTCCTTTAGAAGTTCAACAGTCTTTGTCTACTCAATTTCATTCTCCCATACCACCTTCATGTGCTAAAAGGAGGAAGCTTCAGGGTTTCATTTTTGTAAATGAGAGAAAGTATGGTTGATTCTGTGAGGTAGAAGACACTAGAGAGAGCTTGCCCAAATTCGTATGAGACTAATTTCTCAGTCTGCTCCCAGTTAACAGGAGATTTAGCTAGGGAAGGTAACAGGACTAGACATGGGAAAATCTGCCTGTCTATGAGGAGCAAATCAAGAAGAAGAAGAAGCAGCAGCAGGGCTCAGTGGAAAGAGCCCGGGCTTTGGAGTCAGAGGTCATGGGTTCAAATCCCGGCTCCAACACTTATCAGCTGTGTGACTTTGGGCAAGTCATTTAACTTCTCTGGGCCTCAGTTACCTCATCTGTAAAATGGGGATGAAGACTGTGAGCCCCCCATGGGACAACCTGATCACCTTGTTAACCTCCCCAGCACTTAGAACAGTGCTTTGCACATAGTAAGCGCTTAATAAATGCTATCATTATTATTATTATTATTAAGAAGGAACAGGTTTCCTGAAGCTAGAAGTGGGAGAAAGTGTGACCCCTTTACTTTAGGTAATAATAATAATGGTGGCATTTGCTCAACTCTTACTGTGTGTCAAGCACTGACCTAAGCACTGGGGTACACATAAGATAATCAGTCAGACAGAGTCCCTATCCCACACAGGACTGACAGTCTAAGTAGGAAAATGGGTATTAAATTTTCATTTTACAGATGAGGAAACTGAGGTCCAGAGAAGTGAAGTTACTTGCCCAAGGTCCCCCAGCAGGCAAGTGGCAGAACTGGGATTAAAGCCTAGATTCTGTGATTCCCAGGCCCATGCTCTTTCCACTAGGTACGTGAGACTGTCTTGGGGATCATCATCATCATCAATCGTATTTATTGAGCGCTTACTGTATGCAGAGCACTGTACTAAGTGCTTGGGAAGGACAAGTTGGCAACATATAGAGACAGTCCCTACCCAACAGTGGGCTCACAGTCTAAAAGGGGGAATTGTGGGATAAGCCCACAATATATAGTGGGACCCACATTAGTCATATAGTCAGATGGATGAAAGATGTGTAATAATAATAATAATTATGGCATTTATTAAGTGCTTACTATGTGCCAAGCACTGGGGGGATACAAGGTAATCAGGTTGTCCCACATGGGGCTCAGAGTCTTAATCCCCATTACCCAAATGAGGGAACTGAGGCACAGAGAAGTTAAGTGACTTGCCCGAAGTCACAAAGCAGACAAGTGGCAGAGCCGGGATTAGAACCCATGACCTCTGACTCCCAAACCCGTGCTCTTTCCTCTGAGCCACGCTGCTTCTCTAAGTGTGAGATGTGTGTGAGATGTAGTGTGAGGTGAGATGCAGTGAGATGTAGTGTGAGACGTGCAGTGTGTGTCTGTAGCCTAGAACTTCTGGCTGCCTCCAGGACACTGAGCACACCAATGATACCAGGACACTACCTCTACCAGTTCTACTTGAAACACTAAGACTCAAAGGGACTGATCTCTCAACATAACTCAAAGTTATGTTGCCAACTTGTACTTCTCAAGCGCTCAGTACAGTGCTCTGCACACAGTAAGCACTCAATAAATACAATTGATTGATTGATCTCCCAGCAAAGCAGACTTTCTCTCCTCTGCCTTCAGGACCAGAAAAACCATTCTTCCAGAACCTAGTGTTACAAGCAGGGCTGAGACATATAGTGTCAGGTCCCTGCTTCATTGTCTGGTTCCAAAAGCTAGGTGATCATGTCCACTGTCTTTCTGATCAACTTCAAATTATCCTGAATTCCATTTATTTTCAGCATTGGGCTCACCGTGCAATTTCATAGTACAATTTTTTAACGGAATGATGACTTCCAGGTATACTGGGGCACAAAGGAAATCTAAATATCTTGGGTTTGAGTCTGATGTAAGGCCCACTGGACCACTCTAACTCTTATCTGTCATATTTCCTTAAGATCAGGGATCTAGCAGTGATTTAAAAACAAGCAACGTCCCTGCCTCAATTGGTATGTGAGCTTGACTTTTGTTGTGCGTTTCCCGTCTATTGGTCTATCACAACCCAATTGGGGATAAACCTGGAAATATATAACATAGGCCATTTTGAGGGGGCTTCTCCCCCCTCCCACCCTCCAAGGAAAAACAGAAGGGGACTCTTTGCTCAGAACAATCACAAGGGCCCATGATCACTAATAACCAGAACACATTCAATCTGGCACATCCCTTGGACAGACCAATGAGCTTTTCCTCGCCAGATGACCTATCTCAACTAACAGTCAAAGGGAATTAGTCTCCAGGGAATGTTTTGCTTATAGATGTATAAATGTTGACAATAATCCTAAATGGACGTTAGGGGAATGGACAAATCTCAGAAATTTCCCTGCTGCTTCTCAGCCTAAGGGAAGTGCAGAGTTCAGCATGTATCACGAAGAAGCAGCCTGACGACAGGAAAAAGCAGGTGAGGCAGCCAAAAAAGGAGGGGACATTTGACACAAATGGAGGAGAAAAACCTAATAAACCAGAAAAGTTTCTCCCACAAGTGTTTATTTTGGGCAAATGCTGGGAGGGACAGCAATGCCACGCATCCTACATAGGATAATAATAAAATAGTTTATACTATAAATGGCTTTAATAAAGATGTTTTAATGCAGCTGGGAATAATGGAAGCCAGATTACAGCTGAGATTAGTTCCAGCACTGGAGTGAGTGAGGGTGTGTGTGTGTATATGTTTGTGCATACACAAGTGTGTGTGTGTGTGTGTGTGTGTGTTTTGCATGTGTTCTTGTGGAGGTCAGCCACACATGTAACACAGTTTCCTTCTGGAAGGTTTTAGTTTTCTACAGCAATGTTGCTATAATAAAAACAAGCTCCACTGAGATCTCACTGTCATGTTCTTCCGAAGAGAGAGAAAAATGGTAAACAAAGGAGGGGAAGAAACTGTTTACAGTGCCTCGTTCAAGAGTGCTGTGATCTCAGAATCTTACTCGAAAGCAATGTGCCTTCCTGCACTTACATTTAGCTCTCCTTGTATGTCCATGTGTCTTTAAATAATACATGATGCCACAAAAAACAGGACAAAACCCACACACAGAGGACAGAGAAAATGGCACCAATTTGTCTCATTTGTACAAGGTCTCTGCCTTCTTTTCTAGATATAAACAGATACGAGAAATTCAAAGCAATCACCTTGCCCCCTCCTACCTTACCTCCCTGATTTTGCACTACAATCCCGCCTACACACTAAGCCCTCATTTCCTCTTCTCCCACTCCCTTCTGCATCACCTTTGCACTTGGATTTGCACTCTTTACTCACCCCATCCCTCAGCCTCCTTGCACTTATGTACATATCCATTATTTATTCATTTATAGTAATGTCTTTTTCCCCTTCTATACCGTAAACTCGAAGTGGCCTGGATTGTAATTGTCAACTTTCATATTATGCTCTCCCAAGCACTTAGTACAGTGCGCTGCACATAGTAAGTACACAACAAATACAATTGATTAATATTACAAATATTCCAAATCTACCACATCATAGTTGTTCTATATATTTTCTGATGACAGAGGCAATAGTTCCAGAGGTAGGCTTTTATCAGAATAATAATAATAATAATAATGGTATTTATTAAGCGGTTACTACATGCCAAGCACTGTTCTAAGCACTGGGGTAGATAGGAGGTAATCAGGTTGCCCCACGTGGGGCTCACAGTCTTAATCCCCATTTTACAGATGAGGTAACTGAGGCCCAGAGGAGTGAAATGACTCACCCAAAGTCATACAGCTGACAAGTGATGGAGCAGGGATTAGAACCCATGACCTCTGACTCCCAAACCCGTGCTCTTTCCACTAAACCAAGCTGCTAGTGGACTTGGAGGATATATATATATATACATATATATACATATATACTGTGTATATATATATATATGAGGAAGCAATCACAGTATCTAAAACTATCTGCTTATAATCTTGGTCCCTGGTGGGTGAATAATGGGAGAAAGCTGTTGATTTGAAGATGGCTTCTCAGCAACTAGAGATTATAGGAAAGTTAAGGAGATGAGTAGAACAGAGATGAGTAGAACATTCAAGATAGATGGAGGGGAAAAAGGCAGTGAGTCTAGAAGAGATAAATTACAGGGAAATTATTTATGTACATTTTTATATTAACATCTGTCTCCCCCTCTAGACTATAAACAAACTGTGAGGAAGGAACATGTCTACCAACTCTGTTGTACTGTACTCTCCTAAGTGCTTAGTATAGTGCTCTGCAAACACTAAATAAATACCATAAGTTGAGAATTAATTGATTTGCAGAGCCATTAATAGGGGAATAAGATTTTGACTCTAGGACTGCCCAGTAGAAATCATGGGCAGGGATTGTCTCTCTTTGTTGCTGAATTGTACTCTCCAAATGCTTAGTACAGTGCTCTGCACACAGTAAGTGCTCAATAAATATGATTGAATGACTGAATGAATAGCAGGCACACTTTGTGGAACTGAAAATGTAAAGAGTTCACCCATAGCGTTGCCATTGTGATTAGATCTCAAAGAATGACCCTACTGTGGACAACCAAAGTGTCAGCTGAATTTTTACCTCCCTAACAATAATAACAACAATAATAATTGTGGCATTTTTTAAGCACTTACTATGTGTCAGACATTGTTCTAAGCGCTGGATGGATACAAGCAAATTGGGTTTAACACAATCCCTGTCCCATATAGGGCTGACACTCTTAATCCCATTTTACAGCTGAGGTAACTGAGGTACAGAGAAGATTAGTGACTTGCCCAAGGTCACACAGCAGACAAGTGGTGGAGCTGAGATTAGAATCCAGGCCCTTCTGACTCCCAAGTCCGTGCTCTATCCACTAGGCCATGTTGCTTCCTGCATTCAGCAAGTCCGAATTTTGCAGTGTTGAAAAGCAACAAAGCATTTCACCCTGCCCACCCCAGAAAAGCTCAAATTGAAGTGGTACAGTCACTGTTTATCTGCATTTAGGGCCCGATTCCCCAGTGACAGCAGGTAAAAAAGGAGTGCGGGCATTGGCAGGACCCCAAATGCAATTTGGCTCAGTTCAGAAGTTGTCATATTGAGGCTTACTGAAGTCTCAAGGTGATTGCTGCTCCATATAATTCTTGACTCTCCTATAGGAATAAGGTTTTTAAAATGCTGCCAACTCTGAGGATTCTTGTTTAAGATCTCATAAAGATCTAGTGTTCAGCCTTTTGTCTTCTAGGATATAAATTGTAAGAAGCACTTTGTATTCACAAGTATTTGCACGTTGATTTTTCTGCATCAACTCCTCCCCTTAGAGAATATTTAAAATGTTAAAACCAAATCTCTTCCAAAAAGCTTTACCTAACCCCTCTTTTTCCCATTCTCTTCACCTTCCTCTCTGCATCCCTTAAGTGCTTTGATAATCCTCCGTTCCCCAGCCCAAAAGCACTTATGTACACTTCCTAATACTCTGCCCCTTCCCCTATCAGTAATTTATTTTATTGTCTGTCTCCCCCACTAGATCTGTAAGGTCCTTGAGGGCAGGGATCATGCCTACCAACTCACTCTACTGCATTTTCCAAACAGTTAGTACAGGGCTCTTTTTACAGTTAGTGTTCAATAAATACCACTGATTGATTGATAATCTTTTATCTATACAAAACCTAAACACAATAATAAATAATACCTTGAATTTATGTCACCTAGTGGAAAAGGAGGAAGGAGACCTAGACTCTTGTCCTGGTTCTACTACTTGCCTGCTGTGTGACACTGAGCAAGTCACTTAACTTCTCTGTTCCTCAGTTTCTTCACCAGTATGATGGGGTAAAATACTTGCTAATCCTCCTTCTTAGACTCTGGCCCCTTTTTGAGACAGGGACATTGTCCGTTCTGATTATCTTGTATCTACCCCAGGGCTTAGCATGGGATTTAGCCCACAGTAAGGACATAATAGAACAACAATGATAATAATAGTAATCATCATCAACACTTTTTCCAAGTGCTTTCATATTATATCATTTTATCCTCACCACATCCCTATAAAATAGGAAGAGTCAGGAATTACCATGCCCTTTTTTTAGACAAGAAAACAGATACACAGAGGATTCGCCTAAGGCCTCACACCAGGCCAGTAGCAGAACTCAAATATGCTGATACTTTATAATAACAATGATAATAATAATAATAGTGTTTGTTAAGCACTAACTATGAGACTGTGAGCTTGTTGTGGCCAGGGATTGTCACTACTGTTACATTGTACTTTCTCAAACAACACAGTGCTCTGCACATAAGGGCTTAATAAAAATGAATGAATGAACTATTTGTCAAGCACTGCTCAAAGCACTGGGATAGATACAAAATAATCTGGTGGGATATAGTCCCTGCCCAACATGGGGCTCACAGTTTTACTCCCCATTTTACAGATGAAGGAATTGATGCCCAGAGAAGTGAAGTGGCTTGCCCAACATCTCACATCAGGCACGTAGTGGAACTGGGACAGGCCCTTGCTCTATCCACTAGGCCATGCTGCTTCCCCCCATCTTGTGCCTTGTCCTCTAAATCCATTAGGTCACACTGCTCCTCTACTGACTTAATTTTAATATGCAACCACTTCGATTCTTCAAGGAACCACTTTGTTGATACTAGGAGTGGCATCAGGAAAATGTCAAGGTGATCAGTGATAACCCAGGTATTCTCCAAATGGCCCAGGATTTCAGCTTCTGGTAGAAAGCTGGCCACCTTTGCATGAGGTAATGTTATGTGGACTGAATATGTTTTTGATCCTGAGGATGTCATCGGAAAATAGATGCCTGCCATTATGACCATCAGGACTGCAGGGGTCTTTTCTTTGTGCATGAAGAGCCAGTGAGCCCCAAGGCGGCTGTTTTTTTTTTTATGTTGAGGAGACCGGTGATTTGAAACGTTGAGTGATAGGGATGAGCTACAGTTAGAAATAATTACAGGAAAAACTGTTGCTCCCTAACCAATTGGTCTTCCCAACAAGAATATCTACCAGGAATCACACAGGGAAGATTATGAGACATATGTATGACAAGAATTGGGTCCAATCTGCCTCAAGGCTTACATAAGTGCTTGGGCACATAAATTTGTTTCCTTATATTGGCCAGAAGGGACTTTGAATCTCAAAGTAACAGCTTTCTCGTGATTCCCTGTGCTTTGACATATGATTCCCTTACTTCAACTCTTTGAGTTCTCCTCCATCTTCAATGACCTCCTGAAATTGTACCTCATTCAGGAAGACTTCCCTAATTCATTTCTAATAATTGTAATAGTTGTGGTACATGTTAAGTTCTTGCTATGTGAGAAGCCCTGTGACAGACTCTGGGGTACATACAATATAATCAGATCAGGCATATTCCCTGTCCCATATAGGGCTTACAGTCTAAAGTGGAGGGAGCACAAGTTTTTAGTTAATCCCTAATCCACCCATCAGTGGTATTTGTTGAGCACTTACCTTGTGCAGAGTACTGAACTAACCGCTTGAGTTAGAGAAGCAGCATGGCTCAGTGGAAAGAGCCTGGGCTTTGGAGTCAGAGGTCATGGGTTCAAATCCCAGCTCTGTCAATTGTCAGCTGTGTGACTTTGGGCAAGTCACTTAACTTCTCTGGGCCCCAGTTCCCTGATCAGTCAAATGGGGATGAAGACTGTGAGCTCCTCTCCCCCTACTCCCCTTCCCCATCCCCCCCCGCCTTACCTCCGTCCCCTCCCCACAGCACCTGTGTATATGTTTGTACATATCTATTACTCTATTTTACTTGTACATATTTGTTCTATTTATTTTATTTGGTTTATATGTTTTGTTTTGTTGTCTGTCTCCCCCTTCTAGACTGTGAGCCCTCTGTTGGGTAGGGACCATCTCTATATGTTGCGAACTTGTACTTCCCAAGTGCTTAGTACAGTGCTCTGCACACAGTAAGTGCTCAATAAATACGATTGAATGAATGAATGAATGAGCCCCCATGGGACAACCTGATCACCTTGTAACCTCCCCAGCACTTAGAACAGTGCTTTGCACATAGTAAGTGCTTAATAAATGTCATTATTATTATTATTATTCATTCCACCATATTTATTGAGTGTTTACAGTGTGCAGAGCACTGTATTAAGTCTTGGGAGGGTACAGTATAACAATAAATAGACCCTGCCCCCAATGATATTGGAGTCTAGAGGAGGAGACAGATATTAATATAAATAAATTACAGATATGGATATAAGTGCTGTGGGGCTGGGAGGGGGGATGAATAAAAGGAGCAAGGTAGGGTGAGCGTTCAATACAATAAAGTAGGTAGAAAGGATCCCTACCCACAAGGAGATTACAGACTAGAGGGGAGTGATAGATATTAAAATAAACTACAAATGGATATATACAGAAGTGTTGTGGGCCTGGGGGTGGGGGTAAATAACAAAATGCTAAGAGTGAATAGATCCAAGTGCACAGGCAACACAGAACAGAGGGTTTAGATGGGGCAGAGAGGGTTTAGCCAGGGAAGCCCTCTTAGAGGAGATTTGATCTGTCAGATATGAAGGGACAGGGAGTTCCAGGCCAAAGGGAGGACATGGGCAACATACTGAGGAGAGAAAGACAAGATCAAGGGTCACTGAATAGGTTGGTGGGGCAAAGTGTGTCGGTTGAGTCGTAGTAGAAGGTCAGGGACGTAAAGAAGGTGGGATAGAGAGGATTAAGTGCCATCAATGGTATTTATTGAGTCCTTATTTTGCACAGAACACTGTACTAGACACTTGGGAGAGTACAATACAATAGAATTAGTGGACACATTGCCTGACCAGAATGAGCTTTTTTGTTTTGTTGTCTGTCTCCCCTCTCTAGACTGTGAGCCCGTTGTTGGGTAGGGACCGTCTCTAGATGTTGCCAACTTATACTTCCCAAGAGCTTAGTACAGTGCTCTGCACACAGTAAGCACTCAATAAATACGATTGGATGAATGAATGAATGAAATGAGCTTACAGGCCAGTGGTACTGAGTTTATGTTTTATGTGGAGATAGATGGGCAACTAATGGATGTTTCTAGGGAGAAGGGAAATGAAAGCTGAGGGTTTTTTAGAAAACAATTATCTGGAAAAGAGACTGAGGTGGGGGCAGCAAGCTCAGTGAGGACGTTGATACGGTAGTCAAAGCAGGATATAGTAAATACTCGGATCGACATGATAGTGTGGATGGAAAGGGGTGGATTCTAGAGGTGTTGTAAAGGTAAATCTGACAGGACTTAGTGACAGATTGAATATGTAGGTTGCATGAGAGAGATGATGTCAAAGATTTTTTTTTGTTATGATATTTGTTAAGTGCTTACTATATGTCAGGCATTGTACTAAGCACTGGGGTAGATACTGGGGTAGGTTGGACACAGTCCACGTCCTACCATGGGGCTCACAGCATTAATCCTCATTTTACAGATGAGAGCCGGGATTAGGACCCAGGTCCTTCTGACTCTCAGGCCTGTGCTCTATCCACTGGGCCATGGTGTTTCACACAAGGTTATATGCTTTTGAGACAAGGAGCACGGTGGTGATTTCTACAGTAATGGGAAAGTCTTGGGAAGGGCAGAGTTTGGGAGGAAAGATGCAGAGTTCTGTTTTGGACATGTGAAATTTGAGGTTTCAACAGGATATTCATTCAATCATATTTATTGAGCACTTACTGTGTGCAGAGCACTGTACTAAATGCTTACCAAATAGACATGCGCCGAAGGCAGGAAGAAATGTGAGAAGGAGAGGATGGAAGGTCAGGAATGGAAAGGCAGACTGGAAAATCATCTGCTTAGAGTTGGTAGTTTAAGCCATGGGAGTGAATGAGCTCTCTGAGGGAGGAGACGGAGAAAAGAAGGGGGCCCAAAACTGAGTCTTGATGGGCCCCCATAGTTAGAGGGTGGGAAGCAGAGGAGGAGCTTATGAAAGAGACTGAGAAGGAGCAGACAAAGGAATAGGAAGAGACACAGGAGAGGACAGTGTCAGTAAAACCAAAGATAATCTTTCAAGGAGAAGGGAGGGGTCCTCAGTGTTGAGGGCAGCAGAAAGGTCAAGGAGAATGTAATGGAGTAGAGGCTATTGGATTTGGTAAGAAGCAGGTCATTGGTGACTTTAGGAAGAACAATTTTTGTGGAATGAAGGGACTGGAAGCTAGATTTCAAGGGGTCAACGAGAGAATTGCAGGAGAGGAGTAGGTAGTGGATGTAGAAAACTCACTTGAGGGATTTGGAAAGGAAGAGTAGAATGAAGATGAGGAGATAACTAGAGGGTTCCATAAGGCTAAAAGAGGTTTTTGTTTTGTTTTGCTTTGTTTGCTTCTTAGGATAGATGATAAATGGGCATACTTGAAAGCAGTGGGGAAGGAGTCGCTCAAGAATCAGCAGTTGTAGTGCTTTAATATGGAGTGAAGAAATTGTGTTGGAGGTACAGGAGAAGGAGGCAGAGTTTAGGAGGAGGCAAGATCTCTTGCAGTACTTCTGGGAAGGAGGGAGAAGTTAAGAATAGTTAGGAGGAAGTTGGGATGCCTGATGGTTTCAATAGGCAGCAAGGCTATTAAGGGCAAGAGATGGGGAGACAGGAGGATGGGTGATTTGAAGAGGGAATTAAAAGTCTGAAACAGTTGGCTCTAGCAATGGGCATGTGACTCTATAAGGATGGAGAAATATTGTTGCTGGGTATAGAAAGGGAAAAGATATAGCAGTTGAGAATGATTTTGAGATGGACAGTGTCAGACTGGTGTCTGGATTTCCCCCAGCAGGGCTCCATATCATAATAATAATAATAATAGTATTTGTTAAGAGTTTACTATGTGTCAAGCATTGTTCTAAGCACTGGGGTAGATACAGTCTAATCAGTTTGGACAAAGACCCTATCCCACATGGGGCTCACAGTCTTAATCTCCATTTTACAGATAAGGTAACTGAAGCACACAGAAGTTAAGTGACTTGCCCAAGGTCACACAGCAGACAAGTGGTGGAGCCAGGATTTAGAACTCAGGTCCTTGTGATTCCCAGGCCTGTGCTCTATCCACTAAGCCACACTGCTTTTCTCGAGCACAGAAGTAGAGGAAGTGTACTGTGGAGGTGATCCAGGCTTGCAAATTGGTGGTATGGGAATGACAGAGGGATAAGGGAATGAAGGAAGTGAGTTCAGTGGAGAAAGCAGAGTTGATTTCTCCATTTTACAGATGAGGAAACAGACACGAAGCTAAGTGACTTGCTCAAAGTCACACAACAGGCAAGTGTCAGAGCTAGGATTAGAACCCAGGTCTCCTGATTTCCAATACCGCGCTCTTTTCACTGTTACACTGCTTCCCTTCTACCAGTGCAACAACCCTGCTTAGCACACGTGAATGTATTGATTTATGTACACCACACATTTTTGCACATGCTATTCATCTCAACAGGGAAGCAGTGAGGCAGAGTAGAAAAAGCATGAGTGAGGGAGTCAAAGTATCTGGGTTCTAAGCCCAGCTCTGTCATTTATCTGCTGTGTCACCTTGGGCAACTCACCTGTGACTCAGTTTCCTGTTCTGTAAAATGGTGATTCATTATCCTTTCTCCCTCCCCCTGGATAATCCTCCAGCTTGTAAGCCTGTTGTAGGCAGAGAATGTGTTTACCAACTCTTCTGTATTGAACTCTCCCAAGAGCTTAGTACAGTGCTCAGCACACCGTAAGTGCTCAATAAATACTATTGATTGATTGACTGCGAGCCCCTTGTGGGACATGGACGTGTCTAAACTTATTAACTTGTATCTTCCCCAGGCTGCATAGAAAAGAAGCCCTTGACAAGTAACACAATTATTATTACCATAATTATTATTGTATTCTTGCTTTTCTGTCTTCTGTCCTCATTAGATTGCATGCAAGCTCCTTTGTTTTTTGCTTCTGTTGTACTCATCCAAACAGTTCAGTTCTCTGCACACAGTAGGGGCTCAATAAATACCACTGATTGGCTGAAAGTTGTTTTCCACCTTCAAAACTAAATATTTTGCAGTCTTTGTTATGTACCATTGATGGACCAGTAACATCATAAATTTTATGCCAAATCCTAAAAAGAACAAGTTCCAAGCAGGTATTGCCATCTGTTCACAATGGATAATAGATTTTATAACCATCTTGGGATATTTATGGGACTTGAAGACTGATATACTAGGTAAACCATATTTAAATGAAAGAATAATTTTTATGGTATAATAATAATAATGATATTTGTTAAGCTCTATGTTCTAAGTGCTGGGGTAGATACAAGGTAATCAGGTTGTACCAAGTGGGGCTCACAGTCAATCCCTGTTTTACAGATAAGGGAACTGAGGCACAGAGAAGAAAGTGATTTGCCCAAGGTCACACAGCAGACAAGTAGCGAAACCGGGATTAGAACCCACAACCTCTGACTCCCAAGCCCGTACAGTGCTAAGCACTAGGGTTGACACAGGATAATCAGATGATGCACTTCCCTACACTATAAAATAGGGACACAGATACCATCTAACCATACCTTGCTTCTGCTGTATCCCAACTGGACCATATTTATGTGTCTTATTCACATGCTGGAGAGGTCAGTATTCCTATTTTACTGAGGAGGAAATGGGGAAATAGAGAGATTACGTGATTTACCCAAAGTCAGTCAGTCAATAATTCAATCATATTTATTAAGCGCTTGCTTTATTTACTAAACTCTTGAGAGAGTACAATATAACAATAAGCATAGCAGACACATTCCCTGCCCTCAGTGAGTCCAAAGTCATGCAGCAGGAAAGTGGCAGAGCTGATTCTCAGTCCCATGCTCTTTCTACTGGGCCACTCTTCCTCCTAAAGGCAAACCTTCCACAGTTCAACTAAGAAGCAGTGTGGTCTAGTGGAAAGAGCACAGAACTGGCAATCGGAGGACCTGGGTTCTAATCCCTGCTCTGCCACTTGCCTGCTGTGTGATGCTGGGCAAGTCACTTAACTTCTCTGCACCTGTTTCCTCATCTGTAAAAACAGGAATTCAATACCTGGTCTCCCTTATACCATAGAATGTTGAACCCTGGTTGGGTCAGGAACTGTGAATACTTTGTATCTACTTCAACCCTGTCATTAGTAAAATTAACACCATCGGGTCTGAGCTCCCCAAAGTCACCCCTACCCCTTCTCCATCCCCCCGACTCTCAACCCTCTCCTCTAATTTCCCATCCTTCCCAGCAGTATCCTCAGATGAGATCTCCCACCTCTCAAGTGCAACCCTATCCACCTGTGCTTCAGACCCAATTCCGTCTCATCTTATGAAAACCCTTGCCCCTTCCCTCCTCCCCTCCTTAACTTCCATCTTCAACTTCTCACTCTCCACTGGTTCCTTCGCCTCTGCCTTCAAACATGCTCACATCTCCCCCATCCTAAAAAAACCCTCTCGACCCCACTGCCCCTTCTAGTTATTGCCCCATCTCCCTCCTACCCTTCCTTTCCAAATTCCTAGAACGAGTCATCTACACTTGCTGCCTCAAATTTTTCAACTCCAACTCTCTCCTAGACTCCCTCCAATCTGGCTTCCGTCCCCTATACTCCAACGAAATGCCCTCTCAGTGTTCACCAATGACCTCCTTCTTGCCAAATCCAATGGCTTCTACTCTATTCTAATCCTCCTCGACTTCTCAGCTGCCTTCGACACTGTGGACCACCCCCTTCTCCTCATCACGCTATCCAACCTTCGCTTCGCAGACTCCGTCTTCTCCTGGTTCTCATCTTATCTTTCTGGCCCTTCATTCTCAGTCTCCTTTGAGAGCTCCCCCCCACCATCCCCTTACTGTAGGGGTTCCTCAGGGGTCACTTCTTGGTCCCCTTCTGTTCTCCATCTATACTCACTCCCTTGGTGAATCATTTGCTCCCACAGCTTCAACTATCATCTCTACGCTGATGACATCCAAATCTACATCTCCGCCCCGTTCTCTCTCCCTCCAAGCTCGAATCTCCTCCTGCTTTCAGGACAACCCCATCTGGATGTCTGCCCACCATCTAAAACTCAACATGTCCAGGACTGAGCTCCCTATCTTCCCTCCCAAACCCTTTCCTCTCCCTGACTTTCCCATCACTATAGATGGCACTACCATCCTTCCCGTCTCACAGGCTTGTAACCTTGGTGTCATCCTTGACTCTGCTCTCTCATTCATCCATCACCAAAGCCTGCCGGTCTCACCTCCACAACTTTGCCAAGCTCTTCCCTTTCCTTTCCATCCAAAACACTACCTTGCTGGTTCAATCTCTCATCGTATCCCAGCTGGATTACTGCATCTGCCTCCTTTCTGATCTCTCATCCTCCTGTCTCTCCCCCTATCAGTCTATATTTCACTCTGCTGCCTGGATTATCTTTGTACTGAAACGCTCTGGGCATGTCACTCCCCTCAAAAATCTTCAGTGGTTGCCTGTCAACCCACGAATCAAGCAAAGACTCCTCACTCTCAGCTTCAAGGCTCTCCATCACCTCATCCCCTCCTACCTCACTTCCCTTCTCTCCTACAGGCCAGCCTACTCACTCCGCTCCTCTGCTGCTAACCTCCTCACTGTGCCTCATTCTCGCCCATCCCGCCATCGGCCCCGGCCCACGTCCTGCCTCTAGCCTGGAATGCCCTCCCTCCACACATCCGCCAAACTAGCTCTTTCCCTCCCTTCAAAGCCCTACTAAGAGCTCACCTCCTCCAGGAGCCCTTCCCAGACTTAACACCCCCTTTTCCTCTCCTCCTCCCCTCCCCATGTCCCCGTTCCCTCCCTCTGCCCTACCCCCTTCCCCTACCTACAGCACTTGCATATATTTGTACATATGTATTACTCTATTTTATTAATGATGTATATATAGATATAACTATTTATTTTGATGGTACTGACACCTGTCTACTTGTTTTGTTTTCTTGTCTGTCTCCCACTCCTAGACTATGAGCCTGTTGTTGGGTAGGGACCGTCTCTATATGCTGCTGATTTGTACTTTCCAAGTGCTTAGTCCAGTGCTCTACACACAGTAAGTACTCAATAAATACGATTGAATGAATGAATGAATGAATACAGTGCTTGGTACAGAGTAACTGCTTAACAAATACCATGCAGAACAGCATGGCATGCATAGAGGATAGAGCACAGGCCTGGGACTCAGAAGGTCATGTGTTCTAATCTCACTCCCCCACTTCTCTGCTGTGTGGCCTTGGGCAACTCACTTAACTTCTCTGAGCCTCAGTTACCTCATCTGTTAAATGGGGATTAAGATGGCGAGCTGCATGCAGGACAGGGACTGTGTCCAACCTGATTCACTTGTACTCTAGCACTTAGTACAGTGCTCGACACATAGTAAGTGCTTAATAAATACCACAATTATAATTATTACCACAATCATTATTATAACTGTTATTGTTGTTGTTCTCTGTGTCTGTCACCTCATGTATAAAATGGTAATTAAATCCCAATCCCTCCAATTTAGACTGTGAGCCCCCTGCAGAACAGGGACTGTATCCAACCTGATTATATCATCATATTTATCCCAGGACTTAGTATAGTGTTTGGCACATAGTAAGCACTTAGTAAGTACCATAAGGAAAAAAAAAAAAGAGAAGTCTTGTCAAGGCAGAGTGATCAAACCAACAAAATTTTACTGGTGTTGGTAAAAACACAGACCTAGAATTTCTAGAATTGATTTTTCATATTCTACATGAAGGCTGATTATCTGAATTTTTTGTTATCTTTCATCAAACTGAGCAAACTATGAAAAAGTTATGTCAAATATAGCAAATATTTAATGGCATATCATAGCAAAAAATTTAAACTTGAACATTCCTGTTTTGTTCTCACTGCAGAATAGAAACTTGTTTCGCTGTCAAGGATAATTACTGTTTAGTGGTTCATTGTCTACCTCCACTGATGAGTTTCACAAATACACAACTATTTATCGCTCTTTCGTTCCGTTGCCATGACAACAGATTTAAAGTTGCTATTGCATTCACCCATACTCTAGGTACTTGGAGAATAAATGGCCATGATAGGCATACAAGAGAAGCAGCGTGGCTCAATGGAAAGAGCATGGGCTTTGGAGTCAGAGGTCATGGGTTCAAATACCGGCTCCACCAACTGTCAGCTGTGTGACTTTGGGCAAGTCACTTAACTTCTCTATGCCTCAGTTACCTCATCTGTAAAATGGGGATTAAGGCTGTGAGCCCCCCATGGGACAACCTGGTCACCTTGTAACCTCTCCAGCACTTAGAACAGTGCTTTGCACATAGTAAGCACTTAATAAATGCAATTATTATTATTATTATACCATGCGGGAATATGCACTGAGAATGATGCTTCACCCTCACTGATCAAAAGTTGAAAAGCAGCGTGGCCTAGTAGATTTTAACCCCAGCTCTGCCACTTGCCTGCTTTGTGATGTTGGGCAAGTCACTTAACTTCTCTGTGCCTCAGTTACTTCATTTCTAAAATGTGAATTAAGACTGTGAGCTCCATGTAGAACAGTACTGTGGTAATGTGGGAGCAGACAGGAGGGCTGGTGATCACCGGTGTTCACCCTTTCCCCCCTCTCCTTGTGTTAGGAAGTAGCATGGCCTCTAATGGGTAGAGAACATACCTGGGAGTCAGAAGGACACGGGTTCAAATCCCTAATTCACCACTCGTCTGCTCTGTGACCTTGGGCAAGTCATTTCACTTCTCTGGGCCTCAATTACCCCATCTGTAGAATCGGGATTAAGACTGTGACTTCCATTCATTCATTTTCTTTACAATGCAGAACACTGTACTAAGCGCTTGGGAAGTACAATTCGGCAACATATAGAGACGCTCCCTACCCAACAGTGGACTAACAGTCTAGAAGGGGGAGATGGAGAACGAAACAAAACATATTAACAAAATAAAATAAACAGAGTAAATACGTACAAATAAGAGTAGTGGGGAGGGGAAGGAAGTAAGGTGGGTGGGAGGGGGAGGAGGGGGAGAGGAAAGTGGGGGCTCAGTCTGGGAAGGCCTTCTGGAGGAGGTGAGCTCTCAGTAGGGCTTTGAAGCGAGGAAGAGAGCTAGCTCGGTGGATGTGCGGAGGGAGGGCATTCCAGGCCAGGGGGAGGACGTGGGCCGGGGGTCGACGGCGGGACAGGCGAGAATGAGGCATGGTGAGGAGATTAGCGGCAGAGGAGCAGAGGGTGCGGGCTGGGCTTTGTTTGTTAGAGAATCCTTGTCCTCTTTCGTAGTAAACCAAGCTTGACTAATGGCTGAAACTTCCTCATTGCCTAGGGGAGAAATTTCATCCAGCTGCTCATTCTGAAGAATCTGGATCTGTGTCACAGTTCCCTCAGTAATGTCGTTGTCAGCTACCTCCGTGGTAGCAGTCATAGTCACCTCAAAGCTCTGATCATTTTCTGAAAGTGGAAGTGCAACAACAGAAATGCAGGGGGTGGATTCATCAAGACTCCCCCTTTTAGACTCTCCCCCTTTTAGACTGTGAGCCCACTGTTGAGTAGGGACTGTCTCTATACGTTGCCAATTTGTACTTCCCAAGCGCTTAGTACAGTGCTCTGCACATAGTAAGCGCTCAATAAATACGATTGATGATGATGATGATGATGATGATGACTCTGGTCATCCTCGGAGGACAAACACAGTCTCTTGTGTGGCGGTTCGGTGCTATCTTCCGAGTCTACTTCATCGGCTTCATTCTGAGGGCAATGAAGAATGAGGTTCCCTTCTGTGTCCTGAGTCAAAGTCACTGAGTTCACAGTTTCTACTGTCATTGTGTCAGACTCCTGGACAGGGACTCTGTCTAACCCAATCAACTTGTATATGCCCCAACTTTTAGCACAGTGCCTGGCACACAGTAAGAGCTTAACAAACACCACAATTATTACTATTATTATTGCATGAACTGTGTCCAATCTGAATAGTTCGTATCTACCCCAGTGCTTGGTACAGTGCCTGGCACATAGTAAGCACTTAAAAATATCATTTTAAAAATGGACTTGGGTAAAGAGGGTGAGAGATTAGTCCATCCCATCCATATATATTTGTCCCTTCCTAACTTGAGAAATGTGGGACTCAGTTCTAGCTACACTTTGCCCACACGAAGTGCATTCCCTCCTTGTGCTGACAATTTTAATGTGCTATGCCTTAGTCTGCTTTTGCCTCCTTGTCTCTCAAAATTACAAAGCTTGAACCCTCACAGAGACCTTCCTTCCTTCCTTGATTGTAGTGTTCTCCTAGATCTCTCTGGAATTTGGCTCCAGGTTTTCAGCTGGGAAGCAGCGTTTTCTAAGACTCCATTTCATTCCAGCACTTAAAACAGTGCTTTGCACATAGTAAGCACTTAATAAATGCCATCATTATATTTTTAAAACACTCAGAGAGCCAGGGACCATGCCGAACTCTGACCTGTGTGGGGTTTTTTTCCTCCAATCATACTTATTGAGCGCTTACTATGATCAGAGCACTGTACTAAGTGCTTGGGGGAGCACAATAGAACAGAGTTGCTTGACAAGTTCCAAGCCCATGGAGAGCTTACAGTCTGAAGGGGTAGACAGACATGAAAATAAATAATGGATATACACTTAAATGCTGTGGGCTGAGTGTGGGGTGAATAAAGGGTACAAATCAAAGTGCAAGGGCCATGCATGGAAGTGGGGGGAGCAGAGGAAATAAGGGCTTAGATGGGGAAAGCTGCTTTCCGGATATGTGATTTTTTATAAGGCTTTGAGTTGGAGAGAGTGGTGGTCTGTCATATGTAAAATGGAAGGGAATTCCAGGCCAGACGCAAGATGTGTGAGAAGGTTTGGAGTCAAAATAGATGAGCTCAAGGTGATAACAATGCTTAGTGCAGTACTTTGCCCACAGTAAGTGCTTAATAAATACTAGTAGTAGCACTAGATGTAATACTACTTGATTAAATTTTTGATTTGCCATCCATACTTTCAGCTTACATACCTCTAGTATGCAAATAAAAGGCACACACATGGTCCAGGAAAGATACAGCTGGAGGAGGGTAGGAGTGGGACAAGAGAATGCAGGCCTCCATCTAGGTCAATGCCTCAACAATCTCCCTTTACACAAAAGGCTTTCCTACAAAGAGACAACCCTATATCTGGCCACAATTTTGCAGTCAAGGAATTGAACACATTCTCCTTTTCTTTTGTGCCTGAGCTAAAGGGAGAGGATGGGAAAGTATTAGTAGTAGTAATGGTAACAACATTTAAGTGTCCACTTGGCATGGTGTGCTACACTGGATGCCATAGCAAGTACAGAATATTGAAGTGAAATGTCTTTGCTTAGTGTGTGTGGAGCACTGTAATAATAGTAATAATAATAATAATAATGGCATTTATTAAGTGCTTACTATGTACAAAGCACTGTTCTAAGCACTGGGGAGGTTACAAGGTGATCAGGTTGACCCACAGGGGGCTCACAATCTTAATCCCCATTTTACAGATGAGGTCACTGAGGCCCAGAGAAGTTAAGTGACTTGCCCAAAGCCACACAGCTGACAAGTGGCGGAGCCGGGATTTGAACCCACGACCTCTGACTCCAAAGCCCGGGCTCTTTCCACTGAGCCACGCTGCTGTACTAAGTGTTGGGAAAGAAGACACAGTTGGGAATTAGCCACGGTCCTCGAAGCTCAGGGGATTCACAGTCTGAAAATATAATGTGACAGAGTGGACTGTCAACAGACACAGAGTTGAAACGAAAAAGTAAGACATCATAAAGACATGGACACAAGCTACTACCATTGCTGCTGCTATTGGTCTTCTAAGACCAGCCCTAGGAAAACATTTAAGAACCTACCAGGGTCCCCAAACACTTTTCACATTTATAGCCCAGTCACCACTTCACATTTTTGATAAGTAAAACGAGAAAGGTCAGCTCATTTTCTCCTCTATCTTCTCTAGCATTTTCCCCAAGGATTTGTATAGGATCAGTTCAGAGAGTCAATTCACTAGATACAAGTTGGATAGAATATAGGATAGGCACTGTATTAACTGCTGGGGTAGTTACAAGCTTGTCAGGTTGGAAACACTCCCTGTCCCACATGGAGCTTGCCGCCTTAATCCTCATTTTACAGATGAAATAACTGAGGCCCAGCAAAGTTAAGTGACTTGCCTAAGGTTACACAACAGATAAGCAGCAGAGCTGGGAATAGGATTTAGGGCCTCTGACTCCCAAGCCTGTGCTTTTTCCACTATGCCATGTTGCTTACCAAAGCAACTACTTTATCAAACAGAAGTTATAATAGCAGATTCCTTCTAATTTATCAGGCAGCTCTTTTCCTAGCCTGGTCAGGCACATAGTGTTAATGCATAAGCCAGTTCCCACAAGTCTTTCCCTAAGGGACATTAAAAGTTTGACTCGTCTCTCCCATAATGTATACATGGGGGCTCTATTAGCCGCAGGACCAAAGAATGGAACTCTTCAGCAAAGGGTTCACAGGGATAAAATAAAAACAAAACTTGACTTTAAACATAACAAAAGTCATCATGCAGAGTGCATGCGAAAGGCAAGTCAACAAATGAAAAAAATAAATAAATAAAACAGACATGGGAAACATTTGAAATAAAGCCCAAGACCAGACATCATTTTTGTGTTTCATTCAAAGTAAATGTGGGGATCGAGTGGGCTGTTGGATGAATTTAGTATTTAACTTCTGTTTAAACTTCCATTCTCCAGATCGGTCTGAGGTAAAAAGGAGATTATTCTCAAAGGCTCAAATCTGGAAAACATCCAATTAACCCTCTCTTTCTTCATCTGGTTCTCAAACATTGTCACTTGTTTTATGTGAATGTGATGTTAACAGGGCTTTTCAGCCTTAAATACCTGCTGAAAAACATCCCTGAGTCACTGTAGGAGTGCACGGATCCTGGTCAGCCTCCACTGGGTCCTCAAGCCCTATAGATTTCTTGTTTTTCGACTGCAGGTTAGGGGCATCCTACTCTCTTTCCCCCAAGTCCCTGCACCTCTCTTTAATGTCCCCACTATATGCCTGAAGTCATCTCCTTGAAGAGGCATAGGTCATCAAAGGAATGTATCTGTTTATTGGTATATTGTATTCTCCCCAGTACTTAGCACAGTGTTCTGCACACAGTAAGCGCTTAATAAAAACGATTGAAGGAATGAATGAATGACCAATTTACCATCCCCTTCCCTGGACTGGCTGCAGGAAGTCCACAGACAAAGCGCTCCTGCCTTCAGCTCCCCAGGTCACGTGTCTCCCTGGTATCCCACGCTTCTCCCCAGTTCCCGCCATGGGCAAACAACAAGATCTGGGATCTTTGCAATATTTAACACATTCTTAGTAAGGTAACAACTGAAGCAAATCCAAGTTAAACCACATTTCCCTTTTTCTAATCCTGTTCCCCCATCTCTCAGGGTCTCACCTAGAGAATTTCCAGTACTCTACCAGTCTCAACTATGGGAGGGAGAGTCAAGGAGAGGCAAATCCATTCCATTCCTAGCTTGGGCAGTGGCTAGTGAGTGGAAGGCAATCTGCTACAAGTCTAAACTCACCTGTTCTGGGCAGCAGTGGCACGGAAGAGTGTTGAGGGGGAAGACTCAGGTTTACTGAGCAGACGGAGGCAATGGTAAACCGCTTCTGTATTTTTACCAAGAAAACTATAGAAACACTACCAGATGAAGGTGGGGCGTTCTGAGAAAGATGTGTCCATGATGTCGCTAAGGGTCCGACACGACTCGACAGCATAAGACAACAATAGTCCTGTTCCTGCTGAGACTCTGTATTTTCCTACAGGTGCCTCAAGGCTCACGTTTTCCTTTCAGGGGCAGGAGCCTTGTCCCTTAGAGTCCAGAACTCTGGACTTAAAACCTCCAGAGATACTTTCCAATCCCTCCCTGTGTCCTATATCCATCCAGGGTCCACATCACCAATTTTCCCCTTGGCCTGCTGTCCCAAGATAATAATAATGATGGCATTTATTAAGATGACAGCTCACTTCTCTTCAAGATGGCTAAGGTTCTCTCCTCCTTCCCAACCTACCCCCCTACTTCCTCTCCAATCCTTCTCCTTGACTTGTCCGGCTTACAATTCAGGGAGGGGCATCAAGGAAGTGACTCTCCTAAGTGTGGGGGCCAGTAGAAGTGGTTATAGTGAGAGAAAAAGTTTTGCGAATGGGCTATTAATTAGTTCTTTGGTGAATCCAAGGCTCAGCTATTTTCCTGGTGATGATCACAATCTCACTACTCTTATCCACTCGACCCAAAACCTCTATTTCCCTTATTTTAAAATAACTGGAAGCTGAAGTGTTTCAAAAGTCAAATTGTTAAAAACAATTTGTATATGGCCAGAAAAGTCATCTGTTAAAAACAATTTGTATATGGTCAGACATGCATTATACCACAGCATGAATATGTTGTTGGGGATACTATTCCTGTCAATTATATTTATTGAATGCGTACTTTGTACAGCACACTGTATTAAGCACTTATGTGAGTACAATTCAAGCGCTTAGTACAGTGCTCTGCACACAGTAAGCGCTCAATAAATACGATTGATTGATTACAATATTACAGAGTAGACAGACACGTTCCCTTCCCACAACAAGCTTACAGTCTCAATGGCAAGAACAATGCCAGGACAATTCTGACATTTTGATTATGGCTCCCAATTCACAATGCCCTGCTTGCTTTTCTTAAATACTCAGGTCTGCTGGGATTGATGCTTTCACTAAGTGTTTTGTTTGTAACACTAATAGGGAATTAGGAATTCTACAACACAAGCTTGTGAAATATAGAGATTCCCAGTTTGCATGTGCGTAGAGAAGCAACATGGCTCAGTGGAAAGAGCACGGGCTTTGGAATCAGGGGTCATGGGTTCAAATCCCAGCTATGTCAATTGTCAGCTGTGTGACTTTGGGCAAGCCACTTAACTTCTCTGTGCCTCAGTTCCGTCATCTGTAAAATGGGGATTAAGACTGTGAGCCCCCTGTGGGATAACCTGATCTCCTTATAACCTCCCCAGTGCTTAGAACAGTGTTTTGCACATAGTAAGTGCTTAATAAATGCCATCATCATTATTATTAGTAGTATTATTATGTGTGTGTGACATTGAACACACTGAGTTCTCCCATGAGAGATTTGTGTAACTAGGGGTCATGAAAGACTGTGACCCCTGTGCTATCCGAGAACTGATTTTAATGCAGGCAAGTTCAAACTCTACCAAAATTGTTCTAACAATTGCTGACATGTCTGAGGCTCACCTTTCAGCTGCCTGCGCCGAGCCCACTACCAATCATCTTGTCTGATGTTGTCAAGTTGTTTCCAACCCATAGCGACTCTGTGAACACATCCCTCCCAGAATGCCCCACCTCCGTCTACAATTGTTCGGGTAGTATATCCACAGGATTTTCTTAGCAAAATTAAGGAAGTAGTTTACCGTTGCCTATTTCTGCACCGTAAACCTGAGTCTCCACCCTCGATTCTCTCCCATGCTGCTGCTGCCCAGCACAGGGGAGTTTTGATTTGTAGCAGATTGCCTTCCACTTACTAGCCACTGCCCAAGCTAGGAATGGAATGAGTGTACCTCTGCTTGACTCTCCCTCCCATAGCAGAGACGGGTAGAGTAATGGAAACTCTCAAGGTACAATCCTTAGAGGGGTATTACCAATCATACCAGGGGATTATCTTCAGAGGATAATCATCATTTAGAACAACAATCCATTAATCTGGCAACATCCTTCAAGGTGAGTGGATAAGTGGATACAGTTTCTTGCCACCTCATCCATTGTCTAAATAAAGTACATTAGTCATTGGCCTAGTGACAGTGGAGAAGAGCCAGGGAAGAGGGAGGTGGGACAGTTTAGTGAGCTTGGTTTCTACACCTCCAGATGGGGAAGAGGACGAGGCCTTGGGATCAACAAGATAATAATAATAATAATAATAGCATTAGTTAAGTGCTTACTATGTGCAAAGCACTGTTCTAAGTGCTGGGGAGGATACATGGTGATCAGGTTGTCCCAAGTGGGGCTCACAATCTTAATCCCCATTTTACAGATGAGGGAACTGGGGCATAGAGAAGTTAAGTGACTTGCCTAAAGTCACACAGCTGACAAGTGATGGAGCTGGGATTTGAACCCATGACCTCTGATTCCCAAGCCCACGCTCTTTCCACAGAGCCATGCTGCTGATCAGGAGGAAGGTCAATCAATCAATCGATGGCATTTATTGAGCACTTACTGTGTGCATAGCACTGTACTACATGCTTGGGAGAGTAGAATATAATAAAGTCGGTAGGCATGTTCCCAGCCCACAATGAGCTTACAGACTAGAGGGTCATCACAAAGTCTGGCTTCGTGTGGGTAGGGGAAGGGAGCTATGAATGAGGAGCCCCCAGGAGAGTACTTGTACTTCCCAAGCGCTTAGTACAGTGCTCTGCACACAGTAAGCACTCAATAAATATGATTGAGGAGGAGGAGGAGAGTGTGAGGTTGTCAGGATTGGGTGAGGGCTACTGGGGCTGGTGGTGTGACTGCAGCCCAGTTGCTGGTCACCTGCGGGACTGGGGACTGGGGCTGCTAGCCTCCAGGGGTTGCAGTGGAGGGCTATGAGGTGTGGCTCAGAGTGCTGTAGTGCTGGGAAAATAATGATAGCATTTATTAAGTGCTTACTATGTGCAAAGCACTGTTCTAAGCGCTGGGGAGGTTACAAGGTGATCAGGTTGTCCCACGGGGGGCTCACAGTCTTCATCCCCGTTTTCCAGATGAGGGAACTGAGGCCAGGAGAAGTTGAGTGACTTGCCCAAAGTCACACAGCTGACAAGTGGCGGAGTCAGGATTTGAACCCATGACCTCTGACTCCAAAGCCTGGGCTCTTTCCACTGAACCATGCTGCTTGGGCAGGCTGGAGTCTCTCATCCTTCAACCCTGTTCCTGTGCGGTCATTTCAAGACTGTAATAATAATAATAATGGCATGTATTAAGTGCTCACTATGTGTAAAGCACTGTTCTAAGCACTGGGGAGATTACAAGGTGATCAGGTTGTCCCACGGGGGCTCACAGTATTAATCCCCATTTTACAATTGAGGTAACTGAGGCACGGAGAAGTTAAGTGACTTGCCCAAAGTCACACAGCTGACAATTGGCAGAGCTGGGATTTGAACCCATGACCTCTGACTCCAAAGCCTGTGCTAGATCCCGGGACTGGGAGTCAGAAGGAGCCCATTGTTGGGTAGGGATCATCTCTATATGTTGCCGACTTGTACTCCCCAAGCGCTTGGTACAGTACTCTGCACACAGTAAGCGCTCAATAAATACGATTGAATGAATGAATGAATCTAATCTTGGCTTCACCACTTGTCTGGTGTGTGACCATGGGCAAGTCACTTCACTTCTCTTGGCCTCAATTACCTCAGCTGTAAATGGGGATTAAGTCTGTGAGCACCATGTGAGTTACGGACTATGTTCAACCTCATTAGCTTGTATCTACTCTAGCACTTAGTACAGTGCCTGGCACATAGTAATAATGATGGCATTTATTAAGCGCTTACTATGTGCAAAGCACTGTTCTAAGCGTTGGGGAGGTTACAAGGTGATCAGGTTGGCCCATGTGGGGCTCACAGTCTTCATCCCCATTTTACGGATGAGGGAACTGAGGCACAGAGAAGTCAAGTGACTTGCCCATAGTCACACGGCTGACAAGTGGTGGAGCCAGGATTTGAACCCATGACCTCTGACTCCAAAGCCCGGGCTCTTTTCCACTGAGCCACACTGCTACGGTAATCACTTAACAGATACCATTAAAAAAAGAATTCCAAGGATCCCAGGGGTGGGAGAAAGGAATCTGTCTGATTGGCGGGAGCTGTTCCCTCCTGACTCGGGGCCATGGGAGGCAGGGTAGCAGAATGACCTAGTGGATAAGATCACAGGCCTGGGGGTCAGAAGGTCATGGGTTCTAATCCCATCTTAGCCACCTGTCTACTGTGTGACCTTGGGCAAGTCACTTAATAAAAAAATAATAATAATAATGGCATTTATTAAGCGCTTACTATGTGCAAAGCACTGTTCTAAGCACTGGGGAGGTTACAAGGTGATCAGGTTGTCCCACCGGGGGCTCACAGTCTTCATCCCCATTTTACAGATGAGGTAACTGAGGCCCAGAGAACTTAAGTGACTTGCCCAAAGTCACACAGCTGACAAGCGGCGGAGCCGGGATTTGAACCCATGACCTCTGACTCCAAAGCCTGGGCTCTTTTCCTCTGAGCCAGACTTAACTTACCAACACCTCAGTTCTCTCTCATCTGTAAAATGGGGAGTAAGACTGTGAGCCCTATGTGGGACAGGGAATGTGTCCAACCCAATTATCCTGTACCTACCCCAGCACTTAGTACAGTGCCTGGCACATAGTAAGCACTTACCAAATACCGTTATTATCATTATTAGGATCGAGGAGGTGGGGCAGGGGTAACCATCACTTCTCCCGCACTCTGAGGCCCGAAGAGAGACAAGGCAAAGTCAGGACAGCAGCATCAGGTGGCAGTGTGAGGCTAAGGGTGCTTCCTCATGGGGTCACTTAGGGCCACCCCAACTGCAAGGCAGGTGGGAATAAGTTCAGAGAGGGGCATCATCAATCGTATTTAGTGAGCGCTATGTGCAGCGCACTGTACTAAGCGCTTAACTAAGCGCTAAGGGGCATGAGCACTGACAAGCCAGGAAGGTGGCTTCTGGCCATCATGGTATCCTGCATCCTGAGAAGCAGCGTGGCTCAGCAGAAAGAGCCCAGGCTTGGGAGTCAGAGGTCATGGGTTCAAAACCCGGCTCCGCCACCTGTCAGCTGTGTGACTTTGGGGAAGTCACTTCACTTCTCTGTCCCTCAGTTACCTCATCTGGAAAATGGGGATTAAGATTTTGAACCCCACGTGGGACAACCTGATCACCTTGTATCCTCCTCAGTGCTTAGAACAGTGCTTTGCACATAGTAAGCGCTTAACAAATGCCATCGTTATTATTTTAAGTGCTTAGTACCGTACTCTGCACACAGTAAGCGCTCAATAAATATGATTGAATGAATAAACCCTGGTAGAATAACATTAGGCATCAAGTGGCCTGGGGGACACCCCAAACTGAGTATCCCTAAAATCCCACAGGAAGGTTAATCCAGCCTGCTGTTGTACCTATACACAATGATAATCATACTCATCAATGCAAATGTACCCGCTTATCATCATCATCATCATCATCATCATCATCATCATCAATCGTATTTATTGAGCGCTTACTACGTGCAGAGCACTGTACTAAGCGTTTGGGAAGTACAAATTGGCAACATATAGAGACAGTCCCTACCCAACAGTGGGCTCACAGTCTAAAAGGGGGAGACAGAGAACAAAACCAAACATACTAACAAAATAAAATAGAATAGATATGTACAAGTAAAATAGAGTAATAAATATGTACAAACATATATACATATATACAGGTGCTGTGGGGAAGGGAAGGAGGTAAGATGGGGGGGATGGACAGGGGGACGAGGGGGAGAGGAAGGAAGGGGCTCAGTCTGGGAAGGCCTCCTGGAGGAGGTGAGCTCTCAGTAGGGCCTTGAAGGCTTATGCACCCTCCTATGTTTCTTTTGGTTAATAGACCATATTATCCAAAGAAGAAGCAGCGTGGCTCCCTGGAAAGAGCACGGGCTTTGGAGTCAGAGTTCATGGGTTCAAATCCCGGCTCCGCCAATTGTCAGCTGTGTGACTTTGGGCAAGTCACTTCACTTCTCTGGGCCTCAGTTCCCTCATCTGGAAAATGGCGATTAAGACCATGAGCCCCCCATGGGACAACCTGATCACCTTGTAAACTCCCCGGCGCTTAGAACAGTGCTTTGCACATAGTAAGTGCTTAATAAATGCCACCATTATTATTATTATTATTATATGGAGTCTCATTTCTATTAAAATCATTTCGCATCACCTCCAGACGTCTATCTAATCTTCCATCACAGCTGTGAACTAGGTAGTTTAGTAGAAGAAAATATGAAAGGACCTAAGACCAACAATGACAGCCTATCCATCGTCAGGGTAAACTGATCTCAATATTTTGCATTCCACCCTCCGTGCGGCAGACCGCCTGGTCACACCACTCTGCATCCGTCAGAGGTGATATCGGGCAGGTTGTGACCCTCTGTCCTCTGATTCATCTGTTGAGCAAGATCTAGGCCTGACATCTACCAGTGAGAGTTTCTCTGATGAAGCGTCAGCCCCTAGCAAGGCACAATGCATCCTAGAACCAAGAGCTCCCAGAGGGTAGGTAGGGTGGATGAGAGAATTGCTAACGGTACATGCTCAATGACCCCATCATTCATTCATTCAATTGTATTTATTGAGCACTTACTGTGTGCAGAGCACTGTATTGAGCGCTTGGGAAGTACAACTCAGCAACAAATAGAGACAGTCCCTGCCCATAACAGGCTCACAGTCTCTCTATTTTTCAACACCATTTCTGGATCATGCTTCATGGCCTGGAAATTATTCTGGGGCATCAAGATATTAATACAAAGCATTTGAGTTGCATATGAGAGTTGCTTCTAACTTCTAGACTGTGAGCCCGTTGTTGGGTAGGGACTGTCTCTATGTGTTGCCAGCTTGTACTTCCCAAGCGCTTAGTACAGTGCTCTGCACACAGTAAGCGCTCAATAAATATGATTGAGTGAATGAATGAATGAACTTGATTTTCAATTCAAATGGAAATATAAGAAATCAAGAGCAGCTCGTGAAGACTACTTTATGAGAGCGCAGCGCCTCAGCTCTGTCTTAACATTTTGCAACCTCTATGCAAATTCACGGAGGTCCATTTTGCTTTGCTGTGGAAATTTATAGAGGAGACAAATTAATGATCTGGATAATTAATGGTGAATTACAGTAGACATCCCCATAGAAGTATTTAAGAATGTCCATATTAATAACAAAGTGAGAACATCCTGATGAGAAGAACAGCAAGTTATCAATTTCTACTTCATGAGACCTGCCACTACTGGAGAAAATTTAACATTTGCTTCCTAGTGAATTTACCTAGACCTCCCAGGGCTAGAGGTTGCAACAAAAACATTTTGCTTTAAAAATGGTACCTTGAAAAAGCATAATTTCTTGCTACTTTAAGTGGTGAAACTGTTTTGGTGTGACTCCAGTCCTGTCTGTGTCATTAAAGCAGAGTCAGATTTAATTTTCCATGATGCATTATTAATTCCTTAATTATTTTGAAGCTGAGCCCTGGGCTACTATATCATTAAGCATATCCTACTTCAGGACTGGATGAATATGAGCTATATAACAGTGCTTCCGATAATCTTAGAAATTTTAGAAAGAGAACAGAAACCCATTAAATCATCCACCCATCCCTTGGTATCACAAGAAATTATTCTGCTTCCTCCTAAGGGCCATTTATTTCACCTTAAAGTCCTAGATACTCTGAATTCTGTAGACTGCTTGTGCTGCAAAGACCGACTGGAAATGATGAACATCTCATTGTGAAGAAAGGATTCCGTCTACTGGTTTCTAAAAGAAGTCTCTCAGGAGTCATTAGATTTTAGAACATACATAAGATTGGGGTAATAGGGGATAGAGCAAGGACCTGAAAGTAAGAGGAGCTGGGTTCTAATATCCCAGTTTCACTGCTTGCTGCTGCGTGACCTGGGGACATGTCCAAGACTGACCTCCTTGTCTTCCCTCCCAAACCCTGCCCTCTCCCTGACTTCCCCATCACTGTTGACGGCACTACCGTCCTTCCCGTCTCACAAGCCCACAACCTTGGTGTCATCCTCGACTCCGTTCTCTCGTTCACCCCTCACATCCAATCCATCACCAAAACCTGCCGGTCTCAGCTCCTCAACATTGCCAAGATCCGCCCTTTCCTCTCCATCCAAACCGCTACCCTGCTCGTTCAAGCTCTCACCCTATCCCATCTGGATTACTGCATAAGCCTCCTCTCCAATCTCCCATCCTCGTGTCTCTCCCCACTTCAATCCATACTTCACACCGCTGCCCTGATCCTCTTTGTCCAGAAACACTCTGGACATGTTACTCCGCTCCTCAAAAATCTCCAGTGGCTACCAATCAACCTACACATCAGGCAGAAACTCCTCACCCTCGGCTTCAAGGCTGTCCATCACCTCGCCCCCTCCTACCTCACCTCCCTTCTCTCCTCCTACAGCCCACCCCACACCCTTCGCTCCTCTGCCGCTAATCTCCTCACCGTGCCTCATTCTTGCCTGTCCTGCCATCAACTTCCAGCCCACGTCATCCCCCGGGCCTGGAATGCCCTCCCTCTGCCCATCCGCCAAGCTAGCTCTCTTCCTCGCTTCAAGGCCCTACGGAGAGCTTACCTCCTCCAGGAGGCCTTCCCAGAATGAGCCCCCTCCTTCCTCTCCCCCTGGTCCCCCTCTCCATCCCCCCGCCTTACCTCCTTCCCTTCCCCACAGCACCTGTATATATGTATATATGTTTGTACGTATTTATTACTCTATTTATTTTACTTGTACATATTTATTCTATTTATTTTATTCTGTTAATATGTTTTGTTTTGTTCTCTGTCTCCCCCTTCTAGACTGTGAGCCCACTGCTGGGTTGGGACCGTCTCTATACGTTGCCAACTTGTACTTCCCAAGCGCTTAGTACAGTGCTGTGCACACAGTAAGTGCTCAATAAATACGATTGAATGAATGAATGAATGGGGCAAGTTACTTCATTTCTCTGTGCCTCAGTTCCTCCATCTGTAAAATGGGGATTAAGACTGTGAGCCCCAGCTGGGGCAGGGACTTTGTCCAACCTGATTAGCTTGTATCCAACCCAGTGCTTAGTTCAGTGCCTGGCACATTGTAAGAGCTTATATAGCAACACACACACACACACACACACACACACACACACACACACACACACACACACACAATAGTTCCAGTCATAGAACTGTCCAGTCTGTGCCTGGCAGTAGATCACAATAGATGCTTCAAAAGAAGGTCAATTACTCAGTCTCCCTGCTACTAAGCACTGTGTATGGAGCTTGCTGCTCTTTGATATGTGAAACACTCCTTTCCCTTTGTCATTTTCACTGAGGCAAACTCCCCCAGTTTTCCTCTTGAAGTGAAATAGCTAATTTACAGGGTAGGTGTATATTGATTATACCACTGCCATGACTTCCCTATTCTTTAGTGTGTGCGTCCCCACCTAATAGAGTGCTATGCATCACTTGGCTGGTCAATGACTACAGGTTTTTGTTGGCTTGACATTTATGAAATTATCACAAGTGATGAGTGGTTCTGAAGCTATCCAACTCTTAGAAACAAACCAGACTCCGTATGTGAATGAGAGATGATATTTAAAGCATTATATTATCATATTATCATCATATAAAGCATAATATCATATGATATTTAAAGCAGTTCTTTTAGACTGTGAGCCCACTGTTGGGTAGGGACTGTCTCTATGTGTTGCCAATTTGTACTTCCCAAGCGCTTAGTACAGTGCTCTGCACATAGTAAGCGCTCAATAAATACGATTGATTGATTGATTAAAGCATCAGTGCGTAAGACCCCAATCATATTGAACGAACATTCGATTTTAGAAACCTACTAACACCATTGTACGATAGGCCTAAAGAAGTCACTCCCATTGGGGTCGTTCCCTGGGAGAGGGAGATCTCTTCTCCCTCAGAGGGAGATCATTCTGGGGAAAAGCAATTGTTTGTTGCACATCTTTCTTGTTCCTCCGTCTTCAATTTTGATGGTAAGGGTAAGCATGCCAGAATTGGGATCAAGGCTTCTGGCCTTATGGGGAGACCTCACTTCACTGAATTTTGTTGAAACTCAGAAGACCTTAACCAAGCAGCAAGGAATTTGGATTTGTGGCAAGGTGGGGTGGGAAGAGTCTTTACTGTGTATTTTTCCTCCTTCTCCTACTAGGAAAACTCTGCATATGTGTATGTGTATTTTCCTTCCATCTGTATGTCCTCCCATGTCCAAAACAAAACTCAACTTTTCACCTAAACCCTGTATTCCCCATAATTCTTATCACTGTAGACAGCATTATCCTCTGTTCCAAGAGCATAACCTTGGCATTATCCTTGACCCATCTCTCTCATTCAACCCACCTCTTCATTCTAACACTAAATCCTATAATAGAAAAATGTTCAGTCCATGTTCTCCCACTCTTCAAGAGTGGCTGCCCACCACCTCCATATCAAACAGAAACTCCTTACCAACACCTTTGAAACATTAAATAATAATGACAATGACAATAATCATAGCATACGTTAAGCACTTACCAAGTGCCAGGCACTGTACTAAGTGCTGGGGTAGACACAAGTAAATCGGGTTGGACACAGTCCCTGTCACATGTGGAGCTCACAGTCTCAATCCCCATTTTACAGATGAGGTAACTGAGGCCCAGAGAAGTGAAGTGATTTGCCCATCGTCACACACCAGACAAGTGGCAGAGCAGGAATTAGAACCCATGCTCTATCAAAATCAGCTCACCTATTCCAAATTTAACTCTCTGATAAGCAACTTCAGAAGCAGCATAGCCTAGTGGAAAGAGTAATAATAATAATGATGATGGCATTTGTTAAGCACTTACTATGTGCAAAGCACTGTTCTAAGCTCTGAGGAGGATACAAAGTGATCAGGTTGTCCCACGTGGGGCCCACCATCAATCCCCATTTTCCAGATGAGGTAACTGAGGCACAGAGAAGTTAAGTGACTTGCCCAAAGTCACACGGCTGACAAGTGGCAGAGCCAGGATTTGAACCCATGACCTCTGACTCCCAAGCCCGGGCTCATTCCACTGAGCCACGCTGCTTGGGGGTCAGCAGACCTAGGTTCTAATCCTGTTTCGGCCAATTGCTTGCTGTGTAACCTTCTCACTTCATTTCTCTGTGTCTCAGTTCTCCTTCCTACTTAGATCGTGACCCTCATGTGGGACAGGGATTGTGTCCAACTCAATTAACTTGTATCTACCCCAGGGCTTAGAAGAGTGTTTGACCCATAGTAGGTGCTTATCCAATACCATAGAAAACCCAGCCTACACACTTGGCTACTCAAACACCACTGTGATGATCTCATCTATCTCACCTCCAACACCTTACCCACCTTCTCCCTCGGGACTTGGAACTCCCTCCCCTTTCCTATGACAGACCACCACTCTCCCCACCTTCAAAGCCTTATTAAAATCACATCTTCTTGAAGCGGACTTCCCCGAATAAGGCCTCTTTTGCCCTACTCCCTGTCTATTCTGTATCACCTATGCACTTAGATCTATACCCTTTAAATATCTGATACTCACCCCACTCTCAGCCCCACAGCACACACATACATATCTGTAATTTAATGTCTGCCTCCCCCTCTAGAGTGTAAACCTGTTGTGGGTAGGGAACGTGTCTACCAACTCTGTTGTATTATACTCTCCCAAGAGCTTAGTCTCTCCCCCTTTTAGACTGTGAGCCCACTGTTGGGTAGGGACTGTCTCTATATGTTGCCAATTTGTACTTCCCAAGCACTTAGTACAGTGCTCTGCACATAGTAAGTGCTCAATAAATACGATTGATGATGATGATGATCACCTTGCCCCCTCACCTTACCTCACTGCTTTCCTACTACAAACCAGTCCTACATTTTGCTCCTCTAATGCCAACTTATTCATGGTAATTCAATCTCGTCTATCCTGCCAACAACCTCTTGCCCATGTCCTGTCTCTGACAGATTGCCCTCCCTCTTCATATTCAACAGATAATAATAATTAAGGTACTTGTAAGTGCTTACTATGTGTCAAGCACTGTTCTAAGCGCTGGAATGGATACAAGTTAATAAGGTTAAACATAGTCCCTGTCTGACACGGGGCTCACACTCATCTCCATTCTACAGATGATATAACGGAAGCACAGAGAACTTAAGTGACTTGTCCAAGGTCACACAGCAGACATGTGGCATAGCCAGCATTAGAACCCAGGTCCTTCTGACACCCGGGCCTCTGTTCTATCCACTAAGCCACTCTGCTTCTACAGATGATCACTCCCCTCACCTTCAAAATCTTATTCATTCATTCATTCATTCATTCATTCAATCGTGTTTATTGAGCGCTTACTGTGTGCAGAGCACTGTACTAAGCACTTGGGAAGTACAAGTTGGCAACATATAGAGATGGCCCCTACCCAACAACGGGCTCACAGTCTGGAACGGGGAGACAGACAACAAAACAAAACATGTGGTCAGGTGTCAAGTCATCAGAATAAATAGAAGTAAAGCTAGATGCACATCATTAACAAAAGCACAGTTCCTCCAAGAGACCTTCCCCAACTAAGCCCTCATTTCCTCTTCTCCATTTCCCTTCTGCGTCAGCCTTGCACTTGGATTTACAACCTTCATTCACCCCTCCCTTAGCCCACAGCATTTACATACATATTTGTAATTTATTATTCATATAAATATCTGTTGTCGATTGTAAGCTCAACACGGGCAAGGGAAGATGTCTCATCTCCATTATATCGTACCCTCCCAAGTGTTTAGTACAGTGCTTGGCACACAGACAGCGCCCAATAAATGCAATTCATTGTTTGATTCTCACTGTTTCACATTTATTTCTCTGCCTCATAAGGTCCCTCTATGTCTCTCTGTCCTCCATTTCTCAAGCATCTCAGTTTCTGCCTTTCTTTCCCTGTCAGTGTCTATATTTCTGCTCCTCTGCACCTCCATTCTAATAACAATAATAATAATGATGATGGTATTTGTTAAGCGCTTACTATGTGTGAAGCACTGTTCTAAGCGCTGGGGGGGTTACAAGGTGATCAGGTTGTCCTACGTGGGGCTCACATTCTACTTCTGCCTGTCTTTTTACTTTCTTGTCTCCTCTGGAGTTAGATCAATGTACCCATACATTAAAACTGCATCTGCAAAAGATTTTTAAAAATTCCATTCCCAATTTTGCTTGCTTTGGTTCTATTTAATTATATCAGTGCTTTTCCACTTCTTCCCATTCCAAGTTGATCCCCATGTGTGTCACCTTCCATTGGAATGAATTTGGCATACATTCCTTGGTCAAATGTGTTTTTCCACTATGAGATTTGTCTGGAGTCTCGGCAGTGAGGCTGTTTGGATACAGGACTTCACCGTGTTGGAAGAAACAACTCAAGTGCATGCTCACAGCACTATGTGCCAAACGAGTTTTTCTTTAAGGCAGGGTTTTGCAGTAACAAAGCTCCACATTTTAGGGGAATTGAGGTTAACAGCTCTAAATGTTGAGATCTAACTTCCCTTCCCATGTCTAAAAAGTCTATGCTCTAGGGCTGAAAAACAATCTAAAGTTTTTGAAATACTCTGGGATCTTTACAGTGAAAGACAGATGCCAACAATAAATATTTGCCACCCCTATTTAAAGTTCAAAATGCTAAGAGACAAGCCCACTAGCATAAAAGAGAAAAGGAGCAGAGCCACTCACATAGAAGAGAAAGGGCATGGTAATAAAAGATTATTCCTTTAGTAGTCCTAGTTCAAAATCTTTACCAAATTAGATGAGCGTTTTGCGTGATCATTGCTAAGTGAAAGGCCAGCCAAAAGAGAAAAGTGAATTTCAGAATTCATAAGCTTTAGAAGATTCTGAGAAAGACTTGACTGATTCAATCAAAGTGTGATTTGATTTCTCATCATGTATAGTTCTGTGTCTTGGAAATATGTTATCAGTGGACCAAGAATAAACTGATCCTCTCATTTCAAGAGAAGCCCAATATGTAAGCAGCCATATGATTTGGTTCTGGTTCCCCTATATGGGCACCATTTAAGATTCATAGTATAGTAAAATGCCTATATCCTTTGCTTTAACTATACATAAGAGGTCTCTGAAAGGAAGTCAGGCCTATGACATTCTATAATAGAGTTTTCAGCTTTGCCTGATTGCATTACAAACACCACACATATTGAAACACTCTGGCAGTTTCCTAGTGCTCACAGTCAGAGACCTGAACCTTTTGACCTCAAACATCTTATTAAAACCTAGCCAGGGCTGTGTCTCTGCATGGAAGAAAAACCAAGCAACTACTGGATTTATTCTCTTCTATAATTCATTCTAGTAAGCCCTCCCCGAGTGGAGGCCCTTGGCTTTGATGTTAAAGTCTCCTAATTGGAAGGAAGTGAAGTGTTAGCCTGTCAGGCTATTAGTCTCTCATCAAATACTTTAAGAGGTATCAGAATACTGGAGTTCTCACACTGGAGCAAAGAAAGCTCAGAGTGGCCTGGTTTTTGTTAAAATGTTTAAACTTTGTGCCTAGCTAACACAAAGTTCAACACATGTGTCACCGTTCCTCTCATTTTCTACATCTTCCCTTTCCTTTCTATGACTCCATCTCACTGTGGCCTATCCTGCCCTGGCACGGAAGAGTAGAAGAGGCCAGGGCTAGGGAAGACTCCCTTATTATTCTGTGTATGGCTGGCTCCTGCATTCACAATGACCACTTTTTTGGTTTTCAGTAATAGAATTCATTAAGTGCTCACCGTGTGCAGAGCACTAAGAGTAAGCATTTGGAAAGGCTTCACAGGTGGGAATTAGACCTTGCCTTTTGCGGGGCTCACAGTCTATGACTGCAATCACACTATGGACCTTGGAAAGTTCCCATTCACAAAAATGCTATATTCCACAGGAGGGACATTACATTTCAATCAATCAATCATATTTATTGAGCACTTACTGTGTGCAGAGCACTGTACTAATTGCTTGGGAAGTACAAGTTGGCAACATACAGAGACAGTCCCTACCCAACAGTGGGCTCACATTCTAAAAGCACAGTCTAAATAAATGCTCATATAACGACATATGCATATGCATGCAATAGCCTAACAAACATCAGTTACCTACTCTGATAGTTGCCAACTTGTACTTCCCAAGTGCTTAGTACAGTGCTCTGCACACAGTAAGCGCTCAATAAATCCGATAATATTAATAATAATAATAGTCATATTTTTTAAGCACTTACTATGTGCCAGGCACTGTCCTAAGCATTGGAGTGGATAGAAATAAATTGGTTCTTGGGGCTCACAATCTCAATCTGCATTTTCCAGATGAGGTAACTGAGGCCCAGAGAAGTGAAGTGATTTGCCCACTGTCACACAGCAGACAAGTGGCTGAACTGGGATTAGAACCCATGACCTTCGACTCCCAGGCATGTCTTCTCTCCATTATGCCATGCTGCTTTGAGGGGGGCAGGGTATTAAAGCACTTGAAAAATACAACCGAAGTAAAAGCTATGGTGGTCCTTCTACTCTCATGATCTAATGGGGGGAAGAGAGAATGAAGGATGATTTAAAATTAGAGGGCACAGGAGGGAGAATAAGGGGATAACTGTTAGTACGAAAAGTATTTAAGGATCTGTCAATCGGTGACTTATATGGAGTGCCTACTGAATGTGAATTACTGGGCTGAGCATTAGAAGAGTGCACCAAAGCAAGGAACATGTTTCCTTCCTGCCTAATGGATGAAATAGATGAAAGCCCAGTGTGGACAGGGATTGTCTCTGTTTATTGCCGAATTGTACTTTCCAGGCTCTTAGTACAGTGCTCTGCAAACAGTAAGCACTCAATAAGTACAACTGAATGAATGAATGAATAAATAATTAGCTAGAAGTAGTGCATCAATAGTAAGGATGAGTGCATTCGCTAAGAGCAGCTGATTAGTTTTCAATATCCAAAGGCACATGAATCAGAGAAGGTTTCCTAGAACAGATGGGATTTTTTTGTTTCTTTTTTTCTAGGATGGCTCTGAATGTGGGGAAATCAAGCGGATTTTTTCAGTGGGGAAGCAGCGCTTAGGCTGGGGGAATGGTGTGAATGAGGAGTTGGAGACAGGAATGTAGAGAATGAGGTTCAGTGAGTGAATTAATTGGGTCATAAGTCATAATCCGCCCCTGGAGCACAAATATACATTTCTGAGTGGGTTCTAAGGAGCAGAGTTTGGCAGCCCTCCCATTAATACAGTTGGAAAGTCATGGGTTCTAATCCCAGCTCCCCCAGGATTGGAACCCAGATCCTTCTGACTTTCAGGCCTGTGCTCTTTCCACTAGACCCCACAGCTTGTTTTGAAGAATCTCCAGACTTCATGGGCTCCTGGGCTCCAAGAAGGCCCAGATGAACCACTAGGCTAACTGGCCTTTAGCCTAGAATCCACAGCTCTGAGCATGGGTCTGAGAGTCAGAAGGTCATGGGTTCTAATCCTGACTCTGCCACTTGTCTACTGTGTGGCCTTGGGCAAGGCATTTCACTTCTCAGTGCCTGAGTTACCTCATCTGTAAAATGGGAATTGAGACTGTAAGCCCCATGTAGGACAGGGACTGAGTCCAAGTCTACTTGCTTGTATCCATCCCAGTACTTATACAGTGTCTGGCACATAGTAAGCGCTTAACAAATGCCACAGTTATTATTATTATTACTATTACTTCCTCCAGGAGGTTTTCCCTGATGACTTTTCTTCCACCCAGGTCACAACTTTCCAACTATCCTTTCAACCCTGCCCTCTCCCTGACTTTCCCATCACTGTTGATGGCACTACCATCCTTCCCATCTCACAAGCCCGCAACCATGGTGTCATCCTTGACTCCGCTCTCTCATTCACCCCTCACATCCAAGCTGTCACCAAAACCTGCCGGTCTCAGCTCCGCAACATTGCCAAGATCCGCCCTTTCCTCTCCATCCAAACCACTACTCTGCTCATTCAAGCTCTCATCCTATCCCATCTGGATTACTGCATCAGCCTCCTCTCTGATCACCCATCCTCCTGTCTCTCCCCACTTCAATCCATACTTCACGCCGCTGCCCTGATCATCTTTATCCAGAAACACTCTGGTCATGTTACTCCCCTCCTCAAAAATCTCCAGTGGCTATCAATCAACCTACGCACCAGGCAAAAACTCCTCACCCTCGGCTTCAAGGCTGTCCATCACTTCGCCCCCTCCTACCTCACCTCCCTTCTCTCCTTCTCCAGCCCACCCTGCACCCTCTGCTCCTCTGCCGCTAATCTCCTCACCATACCTCGTTCTCACCTGTCCCGCCATCGACCCCCGGCCCACGTCATCCTCCGGGCCTGGAATGCCCTCCCTCCGCACATCCACCAAGCTAGCTTTCTTCCTCCCTTCAAGGCCCTACTGAGAGCTCACCTCCTCCAGGAGGCCTTCCCAGACTGAGCCCCCTTCTTCCTCTCCCCCTCCTCCCCCTCCCCCGCCTTAACTCCTTCCCTTCCCTACAGCACCTGTATATATGTTTGTACGTATTTATTATTCTATTTATTTTATTTGTACATATTTATTCTATTTATTTTATTTTGTTAATACGTTTTGTTTTGTTCTCTGTCTCCTCCTTCTAGACTGTGAGCCCACTGTTGGGTAGGGACCGTCTCTATATGTTCCCAACTTGTACTTCCCAAGCGCTTAGTACAGTGCTTGGCACACAGTAAGCGCTCAATAAATACGATTGAATGAATGAATGAAAATCACTTATATGGTATTTACTGAGTGCTTACTGTGTACAGAGCACTGAACCAAGTGCTTCGGTCAGAACAATACGAGTTGATAGGCACAATCCCTGCCCACAGGGAACTCACAGTCTAGAGCCTCCAGTGGCATTTTTGTACATAGGGATTTGAGTTCTCTACTATTTAAGCATGTATTTATTCATGTATGCAGCTATCCATTGTCTCTTTAAGCCTATATATAAATGATTTTTTGTTTGCCCCCACATTAGATTATTTGTACATATCTAGTCTATTTTATTTTGTTAGTATGTTTGGTTTTGTTCTCTGTCTCCCCCTTTTAGACTGTGAGCCCACTGTTGGGTAGGGACTGTCTCTATATGTTGCCAATTTGTACTTCCCAAGCGTTTAGTACAGTGCTCTGCACATAGTAAGCGCTCAACAAATACGATTGATGATGATGATTGTAAGTGCTAGGGAGTCAGGGTTGTGTCTCTGACTTCTATTCAATAGATGATTTTTTTTAATCAATCAATTGTATTGAGCACTTACTGTGTGCAGAGCACTGTACTACGCACTTGGGAGAGTACAGCATAGAGTTGATAGATACGTTCCCTGCCAATAGTGACCTCTAATACACTCCCTAATCACACAGTATTGCTTTGTATCCAGTAGGCACTCCAATACTATTGACTGACTGAGCTGACTGTCAGGACTGTCATCTTCAAATGTGAAAGACAGCTACATGAATAGCTTCCAAGACAGATGGAGAGGGAAATGTATCCAACCACAAGGAAGGACTGCACAGATTTCTTCCTCACCATATGGAAATGCCCCAGGATTATGAAGATGCCTCCATATTACCTTGCTCCAAAAGAAAGTCAAGATATCTGAGCAAGAAATTTTAATGGAATGATTTCTACTCCTGTGGAGCTAACTCCTCCTGACCTAAATTTGCAAATAAGCAAACTGTAGCCATTTAAGTATGCTGTGTGGCCTAGTGAATAGATTATGGGCCCGGGAGTCAGAAGGACCTAGGCTCTAATCCTTGATCTATCACTTGTCTGCTGTATGACCTTAGACAAGTCACTTCACTTCTCTGGGCTTCAGTTCCTTCACCTGTAAAATGGGGATGAAAACTGTAAGCCCCATGTGGACACACTGTTCAACCTGATTAGCTTGTATCTACCCCAGTGCTTTGAACAGTGCTTGATACACAGTAAGCACTTAACAAATACCATTATTATTATTATGATTATCATTTAACTGCATCAGAGTGTTCTGCACAAAGTAAAAAATAAATATGATTGATTGCAAAATGTTTAATCAGATCTAAATGGACAGATCACAGTAGAAATTACCTGGGCTCTAGATCACATTCAGAGAACAAAATCAAAATTTATCTGTAGCGTTCAGAGAACAGACAGGAACAATGATTTAAATCCGCAGACTTGGATGCTAGTCATGACAAGAAAGGTTTGAATGTCTTGAAAATTGTATCAAAATCTTCAGATTAATACTTATCACACAGTTGGCCATGGCATAAGTGAAGGGGCTTTGCTGATTTGTTCCCTGTCATCAATGGAGTGTGGAAAGTTTGATTAATAGATTCAGCCATGTTCAGTCTATTCTATAATTGAGTGAGTGTCTATGCAGTTGAGGACCCTCTGGTTAAGATACTGTTCCTACTCCCAGCAAAGCTCTTCTAGTTAAATTATTGACTATCATCAATACATTATTAACACATAATAATAATAATAATAATGGTATTTGTTAAGTGCTTACTATGTGCCAAGCACTGTTCTAAGCACTGGGGTCACACTTTTAATGCCCATTTTACAGATGAGGTAACTGGGGTACAGAGAAGTTAAGCGACCTGCCCAAGGTCACACAGCAGACAAGAGGCAGAGCCGGGATTAGAACCCACGTCCTCTGACTCCCAAGCCTGTGCTTTTTCCACTGTCACGCTGCTTTTAATCCAATAGTACCTAATATATCAATCATTACAGTCCTTCTAGACTGTAAACTCAATATGGGCTGGGAATGTCTGTTAATTCTGTTATAGTGTACTCTCCCAAGCACTTAGTACAGTGCTCCACACCTAGTATTCAATAAATACCATTGATGGATTGATAATCAGTTTTGCATCCACGATAATGTTGCTTCTTTAAAGTTTACATTCAAGAATACATGCAGGGGATTATGAAGTACTTCTTAAATCAGCAAATAACTGATTTGCCTGAAGAAGATCAAGGATAACCCATTTGGCTGCATTTAACAAGATCAACACACAACTACGGATCTCTATTAATAATGCCAAGTTGAATGTGGGCACAGAATTCTGCTACCTATATAGCACACCATCCAACAATACGAAGATAGTTAAAGATGTAGAATAAAAAATCAAGAAGGCTACTGTGAATGTTGAGAACCTGAGTTTGGTGCCAAAATGGTAAAAAGCTTTAAGACAAACTGAAAATCTATCGGAACATTATATTTCCAAACAATTTATATCACTCTGAGCCTTGAATTTACCAGAGATTTCTCTTCTGTCTTTTCAGGAGATTTTTATTGAAGCCCCTGGGCTACACTATTCAGCAAGTGGCAAGGCCAAATAACAAAGCAAAACCTCCTTAGGCACAGTTAGTCCATCAGCATCAAAAATCCGATGTGCTACGATAAAAAAAAGACAATGCCTTTCCTCTCACTATAATAAAGTTTGGTTAGAATAAATTCAGAAAAAGTTTAATTCCAGCATTTATGAAGTGTTTACCACATTTACCAAGCACTGGACTAAAATGCTATTCAGGTCAGGCGCAGTTTCTCTCCCACATGGGGCTCACAGTCGAACGCGTCAGGAAAGGAGTTATCTCATCCCCATTTTACAGATAAGAAAACCGAGGTCCAGAGAAGTGATTCGCCCAAGATCCCACATCAGACCAATAACAGAGCAGGAATTAGAATCCAAAACTCCCGATTCCTAGTCATCATCATCATCATCAATCGTATTTATTGAGCGCTTACTATGTGCAGAGCACTGTACTAAGCGCTTGGGAAGTACAAATTGGCAACATATAGAGACAGTCCCTACCCAACAGTGGGCTCACAGTCTAAAAGGGAAAGACAGAGAACAAAACCAAACATACTAACAAAATAAAATAAATAGAATAGATATGTACAAGTAAAATAAATAAATAAATAGAGTAATAAATATGTACAAACATATATACATATATACAGGTGCTGTGGGGAAGGGAAGGAAGGGAAGGAAGGAGTCCCTTGCTTGACCCTCTAGGCTATGATGTAACAATAAGGGTCTCATCGCTTATGGAGAAAATGGCCCTTGGTCTCCTCACCACTCCTCTTGTCAGGGCCATTGTTGGTCAATCAATCAATCAATCAATCAATCAATCGTATTTATTGAGCGCTTACTGTGTGCAGAGCACTGTATTGAACGTTTGGGAAGTACAAGTTGGCAACATATAGAGACAGTCCCTACCCAACAGTGGGCTCACAGTCTAGAAGGGGGAGACAGAGAACAAAACTAAACATATTAACAAAATGAAATAGAATAGATATGTACAAGTAAAATAGAGTAATAAATATGTACAAACATATATACATATATACAGGTCCATATCATCACATCCTTCCTCACATTCTAACTTCCCAGATGGCTCATCCATTCCCCTCAGTGGAGCTGGGCCAGGGGAATGGCACTGAATCCACAGAGAGCTCTCAAATCGCTTCAGTCCCAGTGACTCGGATCTGCCTCAGTGACTCAGAATCTCAGATGGTCTTTCTCCTTCACCCAACTTCCACTCCATTAGGCTAAGAGAAACAAACATCAGTCTGTAGCAAAAAGCATTCAGAGTTATCCCAACCGTAAATCTCCCGGCATGTCAAACAAAAAGAAATAAAGAGCAATGAATGACCAAATACGAGTAAACAGTATGGCATCAAAAGTACGGGGTCCGCTGTCCGCGGCTTTGTCTTTGAATGCGAAGGACAGCTATGTAACCTTTTAGATATTTCCACTCTGGGAAAATTAATGAGCCTTCTTCTAGTAACGTTCACTCTGCGATGCAAAACTCCGTACACATTGGATGGAGGTCTCCATTAGGTGAGTAACAGTCATTCAATCATTCAATCAAATTTATTGACCACTTAGGACCTAGGCAGACCCCATCAGTAGAACGTGTTGAAACAGCATGGCCTAGTGGCTACAGCACTGGTTTCGGAGTCAGAAGGTCATGGGTTCTAATCCTGACACTGCCACTTGTCTGCTGTGTGGCCCCGGGCAAGTCACTTTACTTCTCTGTGCCTGTTACCTCATCTGTAAAATGGGAATTGAGACAGTGAGCCCCACATGGGACAGGGACCGTGTCCAACCGGGTTTGCTTGTATCTACCCCAGTGCTTAGTACAGTGCCCGGCACATAATAAGAGCTTAACAAATACCACAATTATTGTTAGAACTGTGTATTGATATTAGACACCCTCTACCATTGGTCTTTCAATTGAGAAGGCAATCTCCCTATCATCATCAATCGTATTTATTGAGCGCTTACTATGTGCAGAGCACTGTACTAAGCGCTTGGGAAGTACAAATTGGCAACACATAGAGACAGTCCCTACCCAACAGTGGGCTCACAGTCTAAAAGGGGGAGACAGAGAACAAAACCAAACATACTAACAAAATAAAATAAATAGAACAGATATGTACAAATAAAATAAAATAAATAAATAAATAAATAAATAAATAAATAGAGTAATAATTTCCCTATGCTTCCTTTCCAGGCAGATCTTGTCAGGAGAGGGTCTACCTCCCCAGTGGAGAAGGAAAGTTTAACCATATCACAATGGACAGATCACAGCAGACATTACCTTGGCTGTACGTCATATTCAAAGAAAAAATCCAAACTTATTATGGCATATTCATAGCACAGACAGAAATACTGATCCAAATCAGCAGACCTGGATGCTGGTCATAGTAGGGGGAAGGGTGAATTTGCACTGAAATTTCTTTGTAATAATATTAATGAGTGTGGTTTTTGTTGAGTGGTAGGTGTCAAACACTGTATTCAGCACTGGGTTAGATGCAGGATAATAAAATCAGAAAGAGCTCCTGTCCCACATGCGCCTCACAGTCTGAAAAGGAACAGAAATTGAATCCCCATTCTACAAATGAGGGAACTGAGGTACAGAGGCCATGACGTTACTATGAAAGTTCATATGGGATCCAGTATGGCATAGTGAATACAGCACCTGGGAGTCAAAGGATCATGGGTTCTAATCCCGGCTCTGCCACATAGTAATAATAATAATAATAACAATGGTATTTGTTAAGCACTTACTATGTGCAAAGCACTGTTCTAAGCGCTGGGGAGGTTACAAGGTAATCAGGTTGTCCCATGGGGGCTCATAGTTTTAATCCCCATTTTACAGATGCGGTAACAGGCACAGAGAAGTTAAGTGACTTGCCCAAAGTCACACAGCTGACAGTTGGTGGAGCCGGGATTTGAACCCATGACCTCTGACTCCAAAGCCCACGCTCTTTCCACTGAGCCATGCTGCTTTGTCTGCTGTGTGACTTTGGACAAGTCACTTCACTCCTCTGGGCCTCAGTTACCTCATCTGTAAAATGAGGATTGAGACTACGAGCCCCACAAGGGACAGGGACTATGTTCAACCCGTTTTGCTTGTATCCACCCCAGTGCTTAGTACAGTGCCTGACACACAGTAAGCGCTTAACAAATACCACAATTATTATTATTATTATTATCTGGTCCAAACTCCCATATCTAGGCAAGTTGACATCAAAGTAGACTTTAGTCAATAAATAAGCAGCATTTATGGAGAAGCTACTGTGAGCAGGGAACTTTGACACACAAAGGGCACATGAAAGAGTGGCAAAGAGTTTGATGACAATTTCTGTACTCAAGAAGTTCACAGTGTAGCAGGGGAGATAAACAATGGAATTTAAAATAGGGAAATAGTAAATTATTAAGATAGGTACATAGGTGCTACAGGGATTGTGATGATTTAAGTGTTAAGGTGATGTGGAAATTGGGTGGTAAAAGGTGGGTAGACTAGAGATTAATTGAGGAGGACTTCCTGGGGAGAAGTAATTTTAGAAGGGCTTTAAAGATGGGGACCATTTTGCTTTGGCATTTATGAAGGTTAGGAAGGAACAGAGGAATTCGGGTGGCTTAGAGGAAAGACCATAGGCCAGGGAGCCAGAGGACCTGGGTTCTAATCCCAGCTCTGCTACTAACCTATGTGACCTTGGACAAGTCACCCAACATCTCTGTACCTCAGGTTCCTCTTCTGTCAAATGGGGATTCAGTCCCTGTTCTCCTTCTCCCTTAGACTGTGAGCCACATGATTATGCGGTAACTGCCCCAGCGCTTACTGCAGTCCTTGGCATATAGTAAGAGTTTAAATACAACCATTATTATTACTGTTATTATTATTACAGTTCGGGGAGAGAACAAGCAAGAGATGGAGAGAAGGACACATGATTGGAATAGCGAGAGGGTTAGCTTGAGAGGAACAAAGGTGGGAATTGAGTTACAGTGGGGGAAGAAGGTGGTTAAGAAGGAAGGAGAGGAATGGAAAGCTTCAGAGTCAGTTGTCAAGAGATTTTGGTTGGTGAGGAGGGGAATGGGTAACCACTTATAGGTTTTGAGGAGTGGAGAGATGTGTGCAGGGTGACAGTTTAGAAAAATGATACAGGAAACATTGGGAAGTTTGGCCTGGAAACAGGAGAGGCCGGAAGCTCAGAAAGCAGAGAGGAGGCAGATGCAGTAGATAAATCAGAATATGACAAGCTCCTAATAATAATAAATAATAAAAATTATGGTATTTGTTAAGTGCTTATTGTGTGCCAGGCACCGTACTAAATTGTGGGGTGGATACATGCAAATTGGATTGGACACAGTCCCTGTCTCATGTGGAACTCAGTTTCAACCCCCATTTTACAGATGAGGTATCTGAGGCACAGAGAAATGAAGTGACTTACCCATAGTCACATAGCAACAAGTGGTGGAGCTTGGATTAGAACCCATGACCTTCTGATTCCCAGGCCGTTGCTCTATCCACTAAGCCAAGCCAGTGGCCAGTTGGATAGAGATGAAGGGGCTGATTCTGGAAATACTGTAGAGGAAGGATCCACAGGATTTGGGGACAGAATACTACTTGTGGTATTTGTTAAGCACTTACTAGGTGTCAGACACTGTGCTAAGCACTAGGGCAGGTACAAGGTATTCAGGTTGGACACAGTCCCTGTCCCACACAGGACTCACGTCTTAATCCCCATTTTACAGATGAGGTATCTGAGGCCCAGAGGAGTTAAGTGACTTGCTGTAGATCAGACAGCAGACAAGTGGCAGAGCCAGGGTTAGAACCCAGGTCCTTCTGATTCCCAGGCCTGTGCTCTATCCAGTAGGTCATGCTGCTTCCCAGTTAATATAGGAGTTGGAAAAGAGAGGTAGTATAGATAATGAAGCTTGGGAGACTTCACATTTTGGCTAATTATACGTCAAAGAGTCTTCTCTACAAAGATGAAAGGCCTATTGGGTCAAGTGATGGTCTTGCCAATGCTTTCCCCTTTGTGGAGAGGGTGAGGGTAGCAATATTTTTTAGTAGTGCCATGGAAGTATGAGGGAGACCCGATCAACCAGTGGTATTTATTGAGTACTTATTCTGAACAGAGCTGAGTACTAAATATTTGGGAAAGTACAATACAACAGTTGATAGACATGTTCTCTGCCCACAGCGAGCTTACAGTCTAGAAGAGGAAGCAGTCATTCAAACGAATTAGTTATATATATAAGCTGTGTGGGACTGAGGGTGGAGTGAATAAAGGGTAAGGATCCAAGTACAAGGACTATAATAATAATAATTATAATAATTTTGGTATTTATTAAGTGCTTACCCCATGCAAAGCACTATCCTAAGCGCTGGGGAGGATACAAGATGATCAAGTTGTCCCATGTGGGGCTCACAATACTAGTCCCCATTTTACAGATGAGGTAACTGAGGCACAGAGAAGTTAAGTGACTTGCCCAAAGTCACACAGCTGACAAACGGCAGAGCTGGAATTTGAACCCATGACCTCTGACTCCCAAGCCCGTGCTCTTTCCACTGAGCCATGCTGCTTCGAAGGGAGAGGGAGTAGGGGAAGTGAGGCTTAGTCCTCCTATGTCCTGGAAGACATAGGATTTTAAAAAGGCTTTGAAAGTAGGGAGAGTGCTGGTCTGTCACATATGGAGGAAGAAGGATTCCCAGGCCAGAGAGAGGATGTGGGCAAGGGACTGGATGTGAGATGGATGAGACTGGGGTACAGTGAGTAAATTGGAGTGAAGTGTGCAAACTGGGTTACAGTAGGGAATCAGTGAGGTAAAATGGGGAGCTAATCATGTGCTTTGAATATTTAATGAGTCAGAATCCTCAGTTTGGTGGTAGTCAACATAATCCTGGCCAAGAAGTGCTGAAGTACTCTCAAAGAAATCTCACTGGTATTGAAAATTATTTTGATATAATAAGTGGAGTCAATGCATTTCTTAAGCATAACCAAAGGTGCTATGAAGGCTGTTCTATATTACATATAACTGCATTTCAATATATATTCAATAGATTGTCATAATTGCCTCCTACTTAGACTGCAAGCCCCATGTGGGCAGGGGCTATGCCCATCCTAATTTATTATTATTAATAATAATAATAATAACAACAATAATAATAATAATGGTATTTGTTAAGCACTTACTATGTGCCAGACACTATTCTAAGCACTGGGGTAGATACAAGATAATCGGGTTGGACATAGTCCCTGTCCCACATGGGGTTCACAGTCTTAATCCCCATTTTACAGATGAGGGAACCGAGGCACAGAGAAGCTAAGTAACTAGCCCCAGGTCAAACAGAGGACAAGTGGTCGAGCTGGGATTAGAACCCATGACCATCTGAATTCCGGACTCTTGGTCTATCCACTAGGTCATGCTGCTTCTAACTTTCATTCATTCATTCATTCAATTGTATTTATTGAGCGCTTACTGTGTGCAGAGCACTGTACTAAGCGCTTGGGAAGTACAAGTCAGCAACATACAGAGACGGTCCCAACAACAGGCTCACAGTCTAGAAAGGGTTGACAAACAAAACAAAACATGTAGACAGGTGTCAAAATCATCAGAACAATTAGAACTAAAGCTATATGCACATCATTAACAAAATGAATAGAATAGTAAATATGTACAGGTAAAATGAATAGAATAACAAATCTGCACAAATATATACAAGTGCTGTGGGGAGGGGAAGGAGGTAGGGTGGAGGGATGGGAAGGAGGAAAGGAAAAAGGGGGCTCAGCCTGGGTAGGCCTCCTGGAGGAGGTGAGCTCTCATTCATTCAGTCAGTCATATTTATTGAGCGCTTACTGTGTGCAGAGCACTGTACTAAGCTCTTGGGAAGTACAAGTCGCCAACACATAGAGATGGTCCCTATGCAACAGCGGGCTCACAGTCTAGAAGGGGGAGACAGACAACAAAAAAACACGTAGACAGATGTCAAAATCGTCGGAACAAATAGAATTAAAGCTATATGCACATCATTAACAAAATAAATAGACTAGTATGTACAAGTAAAATAAATAGAGTAATAAATCTGTACAAATATATTCAAGTGCTTTGGGGAGGGGAAAGAGGTAGGGCTGGGGGGATGGGGAGGAGGAGAGGAAAAAGGGGGCTCAGTCTCAGAAGGCCTCCTGGAGGAGGTGAGCTCTTAGTAGGGCTTTGAAGGGAAGAAGAGAGCCAGCTTGGCGGATGTGCGGAGGGAGGGCATTCCAGGCCAGGGGGAGGACGTGGGCCGGGGTCGACGGTGGGACAGGCGAGAACAAGGTACAGTGAGGAGGTTAGCGGCAGAGGAGCGGGGGTTGTGGGCTGGGCTGGAGAAGGAGAGAAGGGAGGTGAGGTAGGAGGGGGCGAGGTGATGGACAGCCTTGAAGCCGAGAGTGAGGAGTTTCTGCTTGATTCTTAGGTTGACAGGCAACCACTGGAGATTTTTGAGGAGGCGAGTGGTATGCCCAGAGGGTTTCTGTACAAAGATAATCCAGGCAGCAGAGTGAAGTATAGATTGATGCAGGGAGAGACAGGAGGATGGGAGATCAGAGAGGAGGCTGATGCAGTAATCCAGTCGGGAGAGGATGAGAGATTGAACCAGCAAGGTAGCGGTTTGGATGGTGAGGAAAGGGTGGATCTTGGCGATGTTGTGGAGCTGAGACTGGCAGGTTTTGGTGATGGATTGGATGTGTGGGGTGAACGAAAGAGCAGAGTCAAGTAACTTGTATCTACTCCAGAGCCTAGAACAGCATGACACATAGTAAGGGCTTAATCAATGGAATGTATTGAACGTGACTGTGTGTAGAGCACTGTAATAAGTGCTTGAGAGAGTACAACAGAGTTGGTAGACACATTTCCTACCTACAATGAGCTTACAGTCCAGAGGATGAGGCAGACATTTATATATATATATATGCATATATATATATATATAATTTATAAATCTGTTCATAGCTGCTGGGGGCTGAAGGTGGGGTGAATACCAAATGACCAAATGGCATAGGTGACACAGAAGGGAGAGGTAGTCAGGGAAAAAAAGGGTTTAATCAGGGAAGGCCTCTTGGAGGAGATGTGAATTTAATAAGGCTTTGAAGGTGAGGAGAGTGGTGGTGTGGCATATATAGAGGGGGAAGGAGACCAGAGGAAGTATGAGAGAAAGGGGTTGGCAGCAAGATAGATGAGGGTGGGACACAGTGAGTAAATTGGCAGAGGATTGGAGTGTGTGGACTGGGTTGTAGTAGATCAGTGAGGTAAATTAGGAGGGAGCAAGCTAATTGACTACTTCAAAGTCTCTGGTTTCTATATGACACAAAGGTGGATGCCTAGCCACTGGAGGTTCTTGAGCTGTGGGGAAATATGGACTGAACATCTTTTTAGAAAAGTGATTTATGCAGCAGAGTGAAGTATGAACTGGAGTGGGGAGAGACAGGAGGCTGGAAGGACAGAGAGGAGGCTGATTCAGTAGTCGAGGGAGGAAAAGATAAATGCTTGTATCAGTGTAGTAACAGTTTAGATGGAGAAGAAAACGTGGATTTTAGTGATGTGATTAAGATAGAATCCACAAGATTTGGTGACAGATTGAATACATGAGTTAAATGAGAGATATGAGTAGAAGGCAAGGCAAAGTTTATTGGCTTGTGAGATAGGGAGGATAGTGGTGTTGTCTATAATGATGGGAAAGGAGGAGAACAGGGTGTGTGTGGGAAGATAAGGAATACTGTTTTGGACATGTATAGCTGGAGGTGTTGGTGGGACATCCAGGTAGAAATGTCCAGATGGCAGGAGGAAATGTGAGATTACAGAATCTTAACAATTATAATTCTAAAATGGTTAATTTTTACAGTAACTCATTACCTTGCTTCATGGTCTAGAAGCTTTGGGATAATATTTTAGATTCACTTTATGTAGTCAGGCATATCTTTTAAAAATGCAGTCTAAAATCCTGTTTTTTTTAAAAAAAAAAGGTAGATCCCCCCTAAAATGATACTGATGCAAGTCAAAAAGCATGCATAACATTTGTCTGGGCTCTGAAGTCATGGATAGTAATTTAGGTGAAACTGTTGTCAGTAGAAACTTTGACACTAAAAAGAGCATAAAAGACTGCTTTGAGCAGAAACACTACAGAGTCAAAGTCAAATTAACTTAGACAAGGGCAGGCAGCAGTTTCTGCATGTATCAAATTAAATCTAATAGCAAGGCTGAATTGGGGAAAGTGCTTGAACCTTTTCATTGTGGAAATGCATTGCCCCAAACTCAGTGCCGGTTTTTATTAGAGGCCAACATGTCACTGTTGCTTTGAACTGGTCCAAGAAGCTAAAAAAAGGTCTTAGTGAACAGGAAGAGACTATGGAGCTGATGACCCACAAATATTCTAAGCAATTGAGGAGGGAGGAAAAAAAATGTTCAAGAGCCAAGGGTCTCAATGGAAGCAGATGTAAAGATGGTGCCACATTACTCAGAGGAACATCCTTAAAATCCTAAATGTTGCACAAAATTTGTAAGAAATATCAAAGGTTAAAATGCAAACAAATCTGTTAATCAAAAATTATACCCCAGGGATGTCTTCTGTAATGAACATTCAGATTCTGGCCATTTGCTGGGGAAAATAAAACCCATGTCTTTGTCTCGCATGAGAGCGGGAAATTGTATTGGTAAATATTTAGATGAACTTAATTGGTATTTTGCCTGTATTTGTGATTCAGAAAGATAGATTATAATTAAGTCTAAAAGTGTCTCTGATAACATTGTGGTGACAGCACATCAAACTCATGACTGTAGGACGTGAGTCAAATAAGACATTGGTTAAATGTAAATTATTAGAAAATGAACTAGCATCTAGTGATTAGAGGAGAGTGGAAGCTAAATTGAAACCAGAAAACAAAATAGCTATGTATTTTTTGCAAACCACAAAGTAGGATGCAATTTCACTTTGAGCTGAAATGAATGGGACTTGTGAATCCAGGAAGATTAAAGATAGCTTGTTTGGGGAAGTTGCATTTGGACTGATTTCATACTTGATGGTCCATTAGAATTTGTGGAAAGTAGAAAAGAGGAATACAATGTGGCCGATTATGAGGGGGCCATCAGGCCAAACCCTAGCTGAGGGGCTTTCTGGTGGCTATTCTTCAAATAAAGTGCATAAGAAGGAAGCTCTTTGGGACCATACTGTTGCTAGCTGTAGTTTTCCAAGTAGTAGGTTTTCAACAAATTCGCTTTTCCTTGCTTCTAGTTAATAGCAGGAGACCAGTTCCTAGATTTTCTGTAGGACGTGTCACAGGATCAATCAATCCATGAGTATTTGTAGCATGCCATGGTGTGCAAAGCACTCAACATAATAGTTGGAAGGGTATAATGAGTAAATAAAGAAATGGTATTTATTCATCATCATCATCAATCGTATTTATTGAGCACTTACTATGTGCAGAGCACTATTTATTGAGTGCTTGCTGTGTATAGAACATTGCATGAAGCTTCTGAGGGAATACAATACAGTAGAGTTGGTAGACATTATCCTTTCAAAACCTTATTGAAGGCACGTCTCCTCCAAGAGGCCTTCCCAGACTAAGTCCCACTTTTCCTTATCTCCCATTCCCTGCTGCATTGCCCTGACTTGTTCCTTTTGCTCTTCCCCGCCTCCCAGCCTCACAGCACTTATGTACATAACTGTAATTTTATTTATTTGTATTGATGTCTGTCTCCCCCTTCTAGACTGTAAGCTTGTTGTGGGCAGGGAATGTCATGGTTTATTGTTGTATTGTACTTCTCAAGTGCCTAGTACAGTGCTCAATGAAAGAGATTGAATGAATGAATGAATTAAAGGAGCTCACAGTCTATGGAGAGAGAGAGAGAGAGACATTAAAATACAGTTACAGAGAAAGGAAATGGGTGAGTATAAGGATACGTACATAAGTACTGTGGTGTTGGGGAGGGGAGGGATAGTATCAAAATGCTTATGGGGTACAGATCCAAGTGCATAAGAGATGGCAAATAGGGTGAGGTAATGAGGGGTTAGTCAGGGAAACCTCTTGGAAATGTGATGTCCGTCCTCTGCTGGTTCTCCTCCTATCTCTCTGGTTGTTCCTTCTCTGTCTCTTTCCTGGACTCCCCTTCTGCCTCCCACTCTCTAACTGTAGGAATCCCTCAAAGCTCATTTTTGAGTCCCCTTCTATTCCCCACCTAAGCCCACTCCCTTGGAGAAATCATTTGATCCCACAGCTTCAACTACAATCTCAATGCAGATGATTTTCAAATCTACCTCTCTATCCCTCACCTCTCCACTTCTCTGCAGTCTCGTATTTCCTCAAGCCTTCAGGGCATCCCTACTTGGATATCCAACCGATATCTCAAAATTAACATGTCCAAAATAGAACTCTTCATCTTCCCATCCAAACCCTCCTCTTCCTCTGTCTTTCTCAATACTATAGACAGCACCAGTATCCTCCCTGTCTTATCAAAGCCCACCTTGACTATTGCATAGCCGACCTCCTGGCTTCTTCTGTCCCCCAACTTCAGTCCACATTTCACTCTGCTGCCCCTTTTTTCCAAAAGAAATTCAGTCCATGGTTCCCCAGTCCTCAAGAACCTCCAGTGATTGCCCATCTACCTCCACCTCAAACACAAACTGCATACCAATGGCTTTAAAGCACTAAATCAGCTGAACACTTTCTACTTTACCTCTCTGATATCCTACTATAATTTAACTAGCACATTTCGTATTTCTAACACCAACCTACTCAAAGTATCTTGATCTTCTCTGTCTCACTGCCAGCCTCTCTGTCTCACTGCCAGCCCCTTTTCCACATCCTCCCTCTGACCTGAAACTCTCTCCCACTTCATATATGACCGACCATCACTTTCCCCATCCTCAAAGACTTTCTACACTCACATTTCCTCCAAAAGGCCTTCCCCAACTAAGCCCTCATTTCCCCTACTTTCTCTCCCTTCTGGATCACCCTAAATTAGAAGTGGGAAACTAGGATATAAAAAATTATGTCCTGAAACTAGTGGAAACTACCCCCTTGTCTCTCTCCAAATTTTAGCTCTTTGCTTGCAATGAATTTTTTGCATATCATGCACCTTTATTTTTAGTCAGATGCAGATGACAAAACTGGTGTAATTTTTACCCTTGGTTTTTAATCTCTTGAGTTTTAAAGCACTTACGTTTTCCCCAAAGTCCTGCCACATCACTAATCTCATTTTGTACTCACAAGATCCCTCGCTATTATTCCCGTTTTCAGATAAGAAAACTGAGGCCCATAGAGTTTAAGTGACCTCCCCATCATCACAGAGCAGACCAGTGGCAGTACTAGGACTAGAATTCAGTTAGTTCTAACTTCCACAGTCAAACACTTTCCATCAGATCTTGCTGCCTCATGAGTTGGAAGACCTTTCAGACACAATGAACCTTTTTCTCCATCAATCATTCCATCACATTACCCACCTACTAGAACCTACTTTGTGCAGAGCACAGTTTCAAACATAGGGGAGAGCACAATAGAGTCCACGTCCTCTATAACAAGGGAGACTGAAATGATTTATACAGAGTGGGGGCAAGAGGAATAATATAGAAACAGCTGGCTCTGTGGCCTAGTGGAAAGAAAATCGGACAGCATGTCAGGAGACCCGGGTGTTAGTCACAACTCCACCATCTGACTGCTGTGTGATTTGGGGCAAGTTACTTAACCTCTCGGTGCTACAATTTCCTCATCTGTGAAATGAGGATAAAATATCTATTTCCTCTCCCTTTTAGATTGTCAACGCCATGTGGGTCAGGAGCTAAGACAATCAATCAATCAATCAATCAATCGTATTTATTGAGCGCTTACTATGTGCAGAGCACTGTACTAAGCGCTTGGGAAGTACAAATTGGCAACACATAGAGACAGTCCCTACCCAACAGTGGGCTCACAGTCTAAAAGGGGGAGACAGAGAACAGAACCAAACATACCAACAAAATAAAATAAATAGGATAGAAATGTACAAGTAAAATAAATAAATAAATAAATAAACAGGGTAATAAATATGTACAACCATATATACATATATACAGGTGCTGTGGGGAAGGGAAGGAGGTAAGATGGGGGGATGGAGAGGGGGACGAGGGGGAGAGGAGGGAAGGGGCTCAGTCTGGGAAGGCCTCCTGGAGGAGGTGAGCTCTCAGCAGGGCCTTGAAGGGAGGAAGAGAGCTAGCTTGGCGGATGGGCAGAGGGAGGGCATTCCAGGCCCGGGGGATGACGTGGGCCGGGGGTCGACGGCGGGACAGGCAAGAACGAGGTACAGTGAGGAGATTAGCGGTGGAGGAGCGGAGGGTGCGGGCTGGGCAGTAGAAGGAGAGAAGGGAGGTGAGGTAGGAGGGGGCGAGGTGATGGACAGCCTTGAAGCCCAGGGTGAGGAGTTTCTGCCTGATGCGCAGATTGATTGGTAGCCACTGGAGATTTTTGAGGAGGGGAGTAATATGCCCAGAGCGTTTCTGGACAAAGATAATCTGGGCAGCAGCATGAAGTATAGATTGAAGTGGAGAGAGACACGAGGATGGGAGATCAGAGAGAAGGCTGGTGCAGTAGTCCAGACGGGATAGGATGAGAGCTTGAATGAGCAGGGTAGCAGTTTGGATGGAGAGGAAAGGGCGGATCTTGGCAATGTTGCGGAGCTGAGACCGGCAGGTTTTGGTGACGGCTTGGATGTGAGGGGTGAATGAGAGAGCGGAGTCGAGGATGACACCAAGGTTGCGGGCTTGTGAGACGGGAAGGATGGTAGTGCCGTCAACAGAGATGGGAAAGTCAGGGAGAGGACAAGGTTTGGGAGGGAAGACAAGGAGCTCAGTCTTCGACATGTTGAGCTTTAGGTGGCGGGCGGACATCCAGATGGAGATGTCCTGAAGGCAGGAGGAGATGCGAGCCTGGAGGGAGGGGGAGAGAGCTCCCTACTCCCTACTCCCTACTCCCTACAATGGAGTAGGGATCAAACCCAGTGCTTGGCACATAGAAGGACTTTCAAAAATCAGCTCAATTCTTTTGAAGCAGACCCAAAGGGACAGATAAACAATGGAAGTGGAACATCATTCAAAGAAGCAGCATGGTGTAATGGATAGAGCACAGACCTGGGAATCAGAAGGTCATGTATTCTAATCCTGGCTCTGCCACATGTCTGCTGTGTGACCTTGGGCAAGTCACTTCACTTGAAGCAGCGTGGCTCAGTGGAAAGAGCACAGGCTTGGGAGTCAGAGTTCATGGGTTCTAATCCTGCCTCCAACATTTAACAGCTATGTGACTTTGGGCAAGTCACTTTAATTTATCTGTGCCTCAGTTACCTCATCTGGAAAATGGGGATTAAGATTATGAGCCCCACGTGGGACAACCTGATCACCTTGTATCCCCCCAGTGCTTAGAACAGTGCTTTGCACATAGTAAGTGTTTAACAAATACCATCATTTACCTCATCTGTCAAATGGAGATTGAGACTGTGAGCCCATCATGGGACAAGGGACTGCGTCCAACCTGATTTGCTTGTATCCTCCCCAGCACTTAGTACAGTGCCTAGCACATACTAAGAGTATAACAAATACCATAATTATTATTTTTCCTATACATACATATGTGTGCATTAAAAGAGGCTACAGTTATTGTTTTCACAACTTGAGCTCTTAGTAATGAGAGTTAACACCCTCCATCACTATATTGCTGTGGTATTTTTAATTGAAGTATGTGAATTTAAGTGTACCTCAGGGTCTTCACTCTTGATCAACTTTTAACTCAGAGTAGATGGCTATACATGCACTAATCTAATATGACTATGTTTGCTTCTGAGAAAGAACTGCCTCTGTCTGAATTTCTTATGAAATTCCTTTTCTGCTATCACTAAAAATAGTTTTCAATAACAATACTCCATTGTCCAATTTGGAATCCAAGAGCAAACTCAAACTCTGACTTGCTGGAAAGCAAATAGGGAGATCGGTATTCTCTCAGAACCCAAGAAGAAAAGATACAATTCAGGTATTCTCTCAGTATTCAAGACATTTAATTCAATGTCTTTCCAATCTACCACACCAATTTAGTTTTATAGTTAAGGAAACATAATCACTGTCACAGGAAAATGTGCAAACATATCCTTTTCAATGACATTCTCATAACCAGGACAACTGTATGGCCTAGAGTCTGAAAGTCAGGAGACCTGAATTCAAATCCCTACTCCACCCCTTGTCCACTGTGTGGCCTTGGGTGAGTCACTTAACTTCTCTGTGCCAAAGTTTGTTTGTCTATGATATGGGGAATAAATACCTATTCTTCCTTCCTCTTAGACTATGAGCCTTATGTAGGATGGGGACTTGTGCAATCTACTTATATTGTAGCTACTCCATCACTTAGTTCAGTGGTCAGTATGCAGTAAATGCTTAACAAATACATTTTTTATCATTACCATCTTTCCTAATTTTCTTTGGCCTCTTGGCAACCATCAAAAGTAGAGTTCTATCAAATCTTGGTTGTCCCAACACAATACTCACTTGGCCCTCTTAATAATAGTAATTGTGGTATTTATTAAGCCCTTCTCATGTGCCATGCACTATATAAAGCAATGGGGTATATACAATGCAGTCTCTGTCTAACATGAAGCTCAAAGTCTAATGCAGAAAAAGAACAGGGGCATTTAAAGATGAGGATGCAGGCGCAGAGGAATGTTTTACCCAAGGATGCTTCAGAGGCAACTGGCAGAGTAGGAATTAGAATCCAGGTCTCCCAACTCCCCATCCTGTGCTCTTTCCACTAGGCCAGGCTGCATTTCACTTTCCTCTTACCTCCCCACCACTCCTCAGTTGCAATGGCTAGATCCTCTTCCATCTCTTGCCCTCTAACATTAGGTGTCCTACAAGGTTCTGTTCTGGCTTTCCTAAGCACTACAGTCACTCCCTTGGGGAGTACAACTGCTCTCATGATGTTAGGTACCCCATAAAATCACTAAAATCCACACTTTCTTCTCCATCCAAAGTGCTGCCACATTAATACAATCACTCATCCTATCCCACCTGGATTCGGCATCAGCCACCTTGCTGACTTCCCAATCTCCTGTCTCTCCCCACTCCCATCCATACTTCATTTTGCTGCCTGGATCATTTTTCTACAAAAACATTCAGTCCATGTTTTCTCACTCCTCAAGAACCTCCAGTGGTTGCCCATCCAGCTCTGCAAAAAACACCTCTTCACCATAGACTTTAAAGTACTCAATCACTTTGCCCCCTCCTTCCTCACTACTCTCCTACTACAACCCAGCCTGTACATTTTTCTCCTCTAAAGCTAACCTTTTCATTGTGACTAGATGTTGCATATTTTACCGCTTACCCCTCACCCATGTCCTGCTTCTGGCCTGGAACACCCTCCCTCCTCAAATCTGAGAGATGATTACTCTCCCCCATTCAAGCCCTTATTAAAGGCATGTCTCCTCCACGAGGCCTTTCCTAAGCTCCCCTTTCCTCTTTTCCCACTCCTTTCTGAGTTGCCCTGACTTGCTCCCTTTATTCTACCCCTCTCCCAATCCCACAGCTCTCAGAGAATCAATCAATCATATTTATTGAGTGCTTACTGTGTGCAGAGCACTGTACTAAGCACTTGGGAAGTACAAGTTGGCAACATATACAGTCCCTACCCAACAGTGGGCTCACAGTCTAGAAGAAGTAGCATGGCTCAGTGGAAAGAACACAGGCTTGGGAGTCAGAGGTCATGGGCTCGAATCTCGGCTCCTCCACTTGTCAGCTGTGTGACCTTGGGCAAGTCACTTAACTCCTCCGGGCCTCAGTTCCCTCAACTGTAAAATGGGGATTAAGACTGTGAGCCCCACGTGGGACAGCCTGATTATCTTGCATCCCCCAAGTGCTTAGAACAGTGCTTTGCACATAGTAAGCACTTAACAAATACTACCATTATTATTATTATGTACATATCTGTAATTTATTTGTATTAATATCTGTATCTCTGCTCTAGACTGTAAGCTTGTTTTGGTCAAGGAATTTTTCTGGTAACTGTTGTATTGTACTATCCCAAGTGCTTAGTACAGTGCTCTGCACACAGTAAGTGCTCAATAAATATGGTTGAATGAAAGATGACTCCTAAATCTACTTCTCCAATACCAACTTCTCACCTACCCTACAATACTAGATCTCCTATTGCCTGTAGGATAGCTCCACCAGGATTTTCAGCCAGCTGCACAAACTTGACCTGTCTAAAACCAAATACCTCATTGTACTTCCTCAACAATTCATTCTCCCAGCTCTCCCATCTGTCAATAAACACCTCCATCCCTTCTGTTCCAAAAGTCTACAACATTACTGTCATCCTCGACTCACTTTCTTTCCACTCTCATATTCAATTGCTAAATCCTGCTGATTCTTCCTTCACAAAAATTCTAGAATCCCCTTTTACCCCACCCTCCCCCATACAGCCACTACCCTGATTTAAGCACACATTATATCCTGGCTATACTATTATATTATTCTCCTCACTGGAATTCCTGCCTCCCTCCTCTTCTCTCCTTCAGCCCGTACACTACACCACTGCCCACATCATCTTCCAGAATGTCACTCAGCATTATCCTTTCAACTCCTCAATAACACCCTATATTTGCCCATCTCCCAACACATCAGGCAGAATCCCTTTCCACTAGCTTAAAGGTTCATCACCATCTTTCTTCAACTTACATATAGATTCTATTCACTTTCTACTCCAAAGCTTGCAGTCTTTGGTCCCTTCAAACTCAAACCAAATAATAATTTGTTCCTGACTTACCCACCTCTGACTCCAACCCCCTTACTCAAATTGTGTTTGGTCCTCCCCATCTGCAAAGCATCAGTTTAAAAGCCCTTAAGTTCAGGGAGCATGTCTATTAATTCTATTGTATTTTCCCACTCAGTAAAGTGCTTAGCTCACAGTAGGTGTTCAGCAAATACCTTTGCTCAATTGACTTCCACTATGAAATTCTGAAGACCCTAGATTACCCATATACTAATTCTAGCTATTCAAATTTACATTCAGTGATTTAAATTCTGATTTATCTTCCTGGAATATTATTTCTACTCATGATCTGATGTTTCTTTTTCATATTATGTCCACTATCTGTAACACTTTATGTCGGTCTCCCCATTAGATTGTAAACCACTATCTTGTAAGTAATGGATACTTTGGGTCAGTTATACTTTCCCAATAGCTCACTAATGTGCAACACTCTATGCTCAATAAATATCATTATTAATTTCCACTAGGCAGCATGACCGAGCAGAATTAGCACAGACTTGGGACTCAGGAGACTCAGATTCTAGTCCCAGATCCGATAGTGGCTAATTTTGGTGAATTTGCTTAAGTTACTTAAACTCTATGGTCCTTGGTTTTCTTATATATAATATGGGAATAAAATATCCTTCAAGGATGAACGTTGTCTCATGTGGGGCTCACAATCAATCTCCATTTTACAGATGAGGTAACTGAGGCACAGAGAAGTTAAGTGACTTTCCCAAGGTCTCACAGTTGACAGGTGGCAGAGCTGGGATTTGAACCCACGTCCTCTGACTCCCAAGCCTGTGCTCTTGCCAATAGGCAATGAAGGTAAGTGACTTGCCCAGTATCTCACAGCACATAAGTGGCAGAGCCAGGATTAGAATACAGATCCTTTTACTTGGGCCACCCAGGGCTGTGCTCTTTCCACAAGACCACACTCCTTCTCAAGTAGTAGAGCATGTAAAATATGTATAAAAGTGCAGTAAGAAGTTGGGAGTGCAAAAGTCCTGGGATGATGTGAATAAAGAGGAAGAAAAATTAATGCACCAAGCCTCCTAGAGATCGATTTTGGAAGGGTTTTGAAGATGGAGAGAGATGTGGTTTGGCAGATTTGAAAGGTTCAGGAGTTCGCACAAAGTTGGAAGAGTATGAGCAGGGGACAATAATAATAATATAAAATAACATTTGTTAAGTGCTTACTTTGTTCCAGGCACTGTATTAAGATTTAGGATAGATACAAGCCTTTCAGGTTGGACACAGTCCCTATGCCACATGAGGTTCACAGTCTTAATCCATCTTCTAGACTGTGAGCCCACTGTTGGGTAGGGACCGTCTCTTTGTGTTGCCAATTTGTACTTCCCAAGTGCTTAGTACAGTGCTCTGCACACAGTAAGCGCTCAATAAATACGATTGATTGACTGATTGATTTTACAGATGAAAATGAGGGAGATGAGAGAATTGATGGAATATCTTAAAATCAATAGGTAGGAGTTTTTGATAATAATAATAATTGTGGTATTTGTTAAGCACTTACTTCTAGATTGTGAGCCTGTTGTTGGGTAGGGACTGTCTCTATATGTTGCCAACTTGTACTTCCCAAGCGCTTAGTACAGTGCTCTGCACACAGTAAGCGCTCAATAAATATGATTGAATGAATCTAGGGTCTGTACTAAGCACAGGGGTAGATACAAAATAATCATAGTCCCTGTCCCACAGGAGGCTCACAGTCTTAATCCCATTTTACAGATGAAACAACTGAGGCACAAAGAAGTGAAATGATTTACCCAAGGTCACACAGCAAACTAATGGCAGAGCCGGGAGTAGAACCCAGTTCCTTCCGATTCCCAGGTCTGTACTCTATCCATTAGGAAACACTGCTTCCCATCCCTGTTGGATGCAGAGGCCTTAGTAACCATTAGAGATATTTGAGGAAAGAAGAATGAAGATTTTAAGAAGTCAAGCAGCAGAGTGTAAAATGGAGAGGGGAGAAGCTGGAGGCAGTTTGACCAGTCCCTTTTAGACTGTGAGCCCACTGTTGGGTAGGGACTGTCTCTATATGTTGCCATCTTGTACTTCCCAAGCGCTCAGTACAGTGCTCTGCACACAGTAAGCGCTCAATAAATACAATTGATTGATTGATTGATTGAAGAGAAGCAGCGTGGCTCAGTGGAAAGTGCCAGGGCTTTGGAGTCGGAGATCAAGGGTTCAAATTCCAGCTCCGCCACTTGTCAGCTGTGTAACTTTGGGCAAGTCACTTCACTTCTCTGGGCCTCAGTACCCTCATCTGTAAAATGGGGATTAAGACGGTGAGCCCTACGTGGGACAACCTGATCACCTTGTATCCCCCCAGTGCTTAGAACAGTGCTTTGCACATAGTAAGCACTTAAATATCATCATTATTATTAAGAGTGGTAGGCAATGGCACAGTAGACAAACCAAAGAAATGATGAATGCAGCATGGCTCAGTGAAAAGAGCATGGGCTTGGGAGTCAGAAGACATGAGTTCTAATCCCGCCTCCACCACTTGTCAGCTGTGTGACCTTGGGCAAGCCACTTAATTTCTCTGTGCCTCAGTTCCCTCATCTGTGAAATGGGGGTGAAGCCTGTGAGCTCCACGTGGGACAACCTGATTACCTTGTATCTACTTCAGTGCTTAGAACAGTGCCTGGCACATAGTAAGTGCTTAACAAATACCGTCACTATTATTATGAATGCGAGGTCCGGAGGCCTGGTCATTTGGATGAAGAAGGAAGAGCCTAATCAGAAAATAGTGTGGAGGAAAAACACTACTAGCTTTAGCACAAACTGGATGTGAGAGCTGAAAAGGTAATGCAGAATCAAGGTTGATGCCAATGTGACAGGCCTCATAACAGGGAGGATTGTGGTGTTGTCAAGTTAGATGGGAAGATAAGTGGTTCGGTTGGACTTTCTGAGCTTGAGCTGTCGGCGGGACATCCATATGGGAATATCTTGCAGACAAGAGGAAAATATGAGATTGCTGATGGTGAGCGGGGAGAGATTGATCAATCGATCAATGCTATTTTGTGCAGAACACTCTAGTAAGCACTTGGGAAAGTACAATACATAGAGGTGGTAAAGGTGAGCCTGTTGTTGGGTAGGCATTGTCTCTATCTGTGGCTGAATTGTACTTTCCAAGCACTTATTACAGTGCTCTGCACACAGTAAACACTCAATAAATGTGATTAAATGACTGAATAATAATAATAACAATGATGGTATTTGTTAAGCACTTCCTATGTGCAAAGCACTGTTCTAAGCGCTGGGAGAGATACAAGGTGATCAAGTTGTCCCACATGGGGCTCACTGTCTTAATCTCCATTTTCCAGAGGAGGTAACTGAGGCCCAGAGAAGTGACTTGCCCAAAGTCATAGAGCTGACAAGTGGTGGAGATGGGATTAGAACCCATGACCTCTGACTCCCAAGCCGGTGCTTCTTCCACTGAGCCACGCTGCTTCTCTAATGAATGAAAGTGAACGAGGCCAACAAGGCATTTACAGACATTGGTATAGAGGTAGTTAGTCTTTGGAAAAATGGAAGTGATGATCTCCCCAAGGGAATGCTTACAGGAGGAGAACAGTAAGGGACCCAGAACAGTCTTGGGTGACCCTCACATTTAGGGAGTAGACTTCCAACTTAAACTGACATTTCATTCAAGATAAATGTGTTTCTGAACATTGCAGTGCCTTGTTGACAATTTTAAAATAACTCTAATGTAACCATTTAGTAACAGATAAACATTATTATCTCTGTTTCCCTTGAGTCATTTCCAAAGAGGATTTCTAGATTTAAAAAATCACCAAATAGTGGTTAAATTGCAATCCCTACCTATTAATAGCATCTACATAGATCAACTAAGACCAAAATGAAGGACTTGTTTTCATCTACTTTGCTGTCATTAGCTTTTCGAATATATTTACCATGTTTTTATTTGTGTTAAATCCAATTGGTAATGATTAAGGGGTTGATTAAGCACAATCAAGACTGTTAAATCTTATTTTCCTCTTTAAGCATAAAGAATTACTTATGTAAAACACTGGGTAACAAGGTGAGAAACTGACAGACATTAATCAAAGCCCTTTTAAATCATCACAGTGACATACCCCGAAAAAAATAAACATTAATTAAAAATCACAGAAAACATGCATCAGAGGCTGGCACTGGGATAGGATAAGAATTTCCAGCCACCTGGAAGTAACAGTAATTTTTGAAATGAAGCTCAAATAGAGAAGAGATGCAATTAGACAAATACAGCAGCATGGCCTAGTGGAAATAGCATGTGCCTGGCTCCACCACTTACCTGCTGTGTGACCTTCAGCAAGTATCTCAACTTTTCTGTGCCTCATGGTTCTTCACCTGTAAATTGGGGATTCATTCATTCATTTGTTCTATCGTATTTATTGAGTGCTTACTGTGTGCAGAGCACTGTACTAAGCGCTTACTATGTGCAAAGCACTGTTCTAAGAATTGGGGAAGTTACAAGGTGATCAGGTTGTCCCACAGGGGGCTCACAGTCTTAATCCCCATTTTACAAATGAGATAACTGAGGCCCAGAGAAGTTAAGTGACTTGCCCAAAGTCAAACAGCTGACAATTGGCAGAGCCGGGATCTGAACCCATGACCTCTGACTCCAAAGCCCGGGCTCTTTCCACTGAGCCATGCTGCTTCTCAATACCTCTTCTCCCCCATATTTAGACTGTGAGGCAGATGTGGAACCAGATTATCTTTATCTATTCCAGTGCTTAGTACAGTGCTTGTCACGTAATAAGCATTTACCATACCACCACAATTATTATTATTTTGTTACTATTATTAATACTATGTTCCCTGACAATGGAAGAGTTGTATGAACTATTCTACCATGGGATATATTTTCCCATAGATTCAAATGTAATCTTTTTTCCTGTTTGTGATATGGTGACCAAAGTCACATATCATAATGAAAACACAGTAATTTATGCCCAGATGTTTCTGATCCAATTGCTCTACAATTGGATAATAGTAATTGGATAATAACAATTGGTAATAGTTTCTGTTAAAAGAAACATAAAATGTTGCCATTAATCAATTGAATTTATTGAGCTCTCCCTGTGTGCAGAGGAGCATACTATGTGTTTGGGAAAGTACAATATAACAAAGTTGGAAGATATGTTCCCTGCCCATAAAGATTTCACAGCATAGGAGGAGACAGATTTTAAAATCAATTATGGATATGTACATAAGTGCTGTGGGGCTGAGGGTAGGATGAATAAAGGATACAAATCTAAGTGCAAGGGCAACACAGAATGGAGAGGGTGTAAGGGAAATGAAGGATTAGTTGGGGAAGACCTCTTGAAGAAAATATGATCTTAGTAAGAGTTTGAAAATGGGAAGGATATGAAGGAAGAGTCAGTCAGGATATGGCTGAGGGGTCAGCAGTGAGATAGAAGATATTTCAGAGTTGTTGAGGGTGAAGATTGTACAGTGACTAAAGATGATGAGATCAAGTGTATGTTCAAATTGGTGAGTGGGTGAGGTGGAGCAGGGGGTCATTGGATTTGAAAAGTCATAGGAGGCAGGAAGGAGAAAGTTCACCAAGAACATCAACATGGATACTGAAGTCTCCAAGGATCAATGTAGGGATGGAGGAAGAGTGAAAGAATGTGAGAAAGGGATCAAAATGGTTTAGAAAGTCAGAGGTGGGACCTGGGGGCGGTAGATGAGCAAGACTGGAGTGAGTGATATGGGCTAAAAAGGAAGGGAAAGAGAGGGATGAGAGGTGGAATCGTGTGAAAGCAGCACTGGAGAACAAGAACGAAGCTGACTCCTTCCCCTTTCCGAAGGAGTCCAGGGGAGAAGCAAAATATAAGGCCCACTCTAGAGAAGGTGGCGGGGAGACTGTGTCATCTGGCAAGAGCCAGGTTTCAGTGATGGTGAGGAGCTACAGTGATTTGGTCAGGAACAGGGCCAGGATGAAGGCAAGCTTTCTCATGATGAAGTAGTGAATCCACAGGACACACATCCACAGGACACACTTGTTTTGGGAGGGGTGGGAGATGGGGGGCAGGTACCAGCCTGATGGTCAGGAAGATTATTGGATGAGAGAGTTTAGACTATATATATTTTAGCAAAATTTGAAGATATTTTAAAAGACACATGAGATTTCAAAAATTGGGATCATGTCACTTTTCTTTAGCAAAGTAGGAATTCAGTTAAATTTTCACCTTTTCTCTTTTTTTTTTTTAATTTTAGAGAAAAAAATCAGCATCAGGTTTTAAGTATAAAAGGGACCTGGATGACTGTCCCAAGGTGAACCTGGGTAACCAGTGTCTCAAGGTCAAATGCTATCTCATGACTGCTCAAGCTGGAAAAGTGGAACTTGGAAGTGCCCACACATATGGGATACCGCCCATGACCAAAACTACTAGATTAACATTCCAGGCAGGAATACAGCAGGTGTCCCTTGCCCCCATGCCAATCAAATAAGATATAGAGGAGGAGGGAAGGGGAAGGCAGAGAATGGACAAGAGGAGGCTGAAAGCTGGAATGGCCTGGAAGCACAGGTAATAAATACCTGTGGCCTCTAACCCTTCTAGGTAGTGGATTGAGACTTGCAGCAGCTGGCTGCGTGTCACCTCTGTCCAGAATGTGGTATCCCGCTCTGTCTGCACCAAGTAAGGAGCTGTGGGATGGATGAGTGTCCCTCTGAATGCTCATGGGGCTGAAAGGTAGGGAGCTTCACCACATGTATGTACAGCAAAAATGTATTCCTCCTGAATGGGAAGCATCCGTGGTTGAGAGCTTGCTGCCTCACCACTTGCGAACAAGGCAAAAGTGAATTCTTCCTGAGAGGGAAGAGTTCATGGGCAGGACTTAGGTGTTTTGCCACACATGAATAATGCATAAATATATTCCTCCTGATAGGGAAGCTCTAATATAATTAAATAATCATATTCCTCCCGAAAGAGGCCTCTCGAAAGAGAAGTTCAATCCGCTACATCCAAATAATTAATCATATTCCTCCCAAAAGGAAAGTTCAATTCACCACATCCAAAATAATTAAATAATTGCATTGTCCCCTAAAGGGAAGTTCAATTCGCCTCACATAATAAATTTGTATAAACTCAGGCTTCCTGATCCTGGTGTCTCACTTTTGCCATGCCGATTACTAAATCTGTCCTGGTGATGGATGTCAATGACTACTTATTGATGGAATTTACTAACAGATTTAACTCCCAGCATATCTGCCAGTGAAAGATTGGATTTTGTTCTCCACGTTTCCTCTGACTCCGAACCTAGAATGCAGTGTCAGGGGGGTCAAAAGCAAAGGACTGACAGCTTCATTCACTTCCACTACTGTTGCTTCCCTGGAAGTTTACAAAACGCACCTTTGCTATTTCCATAAGTGAGACATAAAATTGTTTCAGTGGACAAGAGGCCAGAAGTCTTCTACCTAAGGCATTGCCTTCACTTATCGAGTCATGTGTTACATTTCCTTTTAACACTGAAGTGTATTGTTTCTTATCTTGCGCTGAGTCGTCTCCGACCCATAGAGACTCCATGGACACATCTCTCCCAGAACGGCCCACCTCTTTCCGTAATTATTCTGGAAGTGTATCCATAGAGTTTTCTTGGTAAAAATAGAAGTGGTTTACCTTTTTTTTCTTCCACACAGTAAACCTGAGTCTCTGCCCTCAACTTCCTCCCATGACACTGCTGCCCAACACAGGTGAGTTTTGACTTGTAGCAGATTGGCTTCCACTCACTAGCCACTGCCCAAGCTAGGAATAATAATAGTAATGAAAATTATGGTATTTGTTAAGCATTTACTATACTAAGCACTGGGGTGGATACAAGCAAATCAAGTTGGACAAAGTCCCTGTCCCACATGAGGTTCAGTGTCAATCCCCATTTTACGAATGAGGTAACTGAGGTACAGAGAAGGGAAGTGACTTGCCCAAGGTCACATAGTGGATAAGTGGCGGAGCCAGGATGACTCCCAGACTGGTGCTCTATCCACTATGCCCTACTGCTTCTCTGTATTTACTGAGGATGTATCTTCACAATCAAAATGGCAAGTTAAGGAGATGATTCAGATAATGCAGGATGCAAAAATGTATTTGAAGAAAAGCAAACAGAACCATCAAGTCACAGCACTACTTTTAGGAGCAATTGTGTTTAATAGATTCCAAACGACAACTCTATTTTAAGCTATATTTTGATATACTATGTTGTATATTTTAATCCTCTTGATGATTTGCAATAAAAATTGAAAATGAACTTCTCTTCACCTGCGTCTATCTTATAACATGATTTAGATTGCTCCAGTTTATATTGGTTTAGACTTTAGTTAACCACAGCCTCAAACTGTTGGACATATTTTAACTTGCAAAAAAAAATGTTTGCTTTTAATCAGGTAATCAATGGAATTCGAGCATTTCCTCCATGCAGAGCTTGTACTAAGCATTGGGGAGAGTGCAGTATAACAGAGATGGTAGATATATTCCCTACCCACAATGAGTTTACACTCTAGAGAGGGAGACAGGCAATAAAATCAATTACATTTATATAGATAAGTGCTCTGGGGCTGAGGGTGGGGTGAAAAGCTCTAAGCTCAAGTTATATTTTAAAGAGCTATAGAACACCAGTTATATCAGCTATAGAACACCAGTTATATCTTTTAGACTGTGAGCCCACTGTTGGGTAGGGACTGTCTCTATATGTTGCCAATTTGTACTTCCCAAGCGCTTAGTACAGTGCTCTGCACATAGTAAGTGCTCAATAAATACGATTGATGATGATGATGATCAGTGATGATTATTTGAGCTGTTCACTAATTCATATGGTCATAATATTCTATTTTTATGAAAAACTCCAGGTTGCATTTTAAAGAATCTAGCTAGGCTGAAGGGTGTAAGATACACATGATATATTGGATCACACAAATAGTGCTTAAGAAGAGTATTTGGATAAATACTGAGGAGTCTCCAGGACGAGTTTGAAAGGTGAGGTAGACTGTTTCATAGAACCAGAGGAGAAATCAGACCTTATAAGGTTTTATTGACTGCTCTTATGCTCCCTTGACACTTCTAGCTCTACTGAATTTCAGTGGGAGTTCAATGCGTGGAGTGGTTGTAGAATTAAATGTGTGGATCTTAAACATGAAAAAGAATTTTACAGACAGTTGACATTTATATATTTTCTACTCCAAATAGTCATCTTTTTTCCTACTTTCCAGGCCTTTAAATAATTCCTCTGGTGCTCCATGGACACACTTCATATAACACAGTGCAGTGCAGTGCACTTGCCTTTGTAAACTTGTGGAGTAGTTAATGTTGCATTATGGCTCTTGGTTGTATTAAAAACAGCCTCACGTGTTATAACCACATGGAAATCATTCATTATAGGCTTATTTTTCATGATTTAGTGCTGAGAACTGCAGTCACCATAGAATAATTTTGACTTGACCTATATTACAATACTTGTCACCAGAGAAAGAATTATCATTACCGTTTTCATGAGGTTCTGGTAGACAAACAAAAACATGATATATTCCTCAAAAATGTTATTTAACTGTTTCCAAAAATATAGCATGATTGTTATGTGCTGCTCAGTGTGGGACCAAATTGGAACCCAGTGAAGAAAAGAAGGCAGAGTGTATGTTACCGCCTACTTTCCAGATAATCTCCAGAAAGATTTGTCCACTGATATAAATTTCTAATTGCATGACACAACAAGATTAACTTTCAGAAACATACACATTCACCTATCTGCCCTTAGTATGATGACTGTGTTATTTGTTAAGCACTTTCTAATGTGCCATGTGCTGTACTAAACCTTGTGGTTAATTCAGGATATTCAAATCAAAATAGTTCCCCTTCCACATAGGGTTCACACTTGTATTTGATTCCCATTTCATAGATGAGGAATATGAAGCATGAAGAATTTTCAGGAAGCAAGTGGTGGAACTTGGACTAGAACCCAGGTCCCCTGATTCCCAGCCCTGGGATCTATTCACTAGGCCATGCTGCTTCTCCGATGCTATGTTGAAATTCTCTCTACACTTGTGCGGACCCATAAGCCAACACAAACACAGCAAGTTATCCCTCTATTCCACGTTGTGTGCACGTAAAGTGAAAAGTGGAAAATTTTCCAACAGGAAAGCCAGTCACCTTTGCAGGGGATTTAGGGCAGGGTAGTGGTGGCAATGTGAAGACGTATTATCAGGAATCATTTTACTAGGCTTCTGCATATACAAGAACAGATATGGGTCAGGTCCAGCTTACTCCCAGGACTGTCAGAGGGTTTTTTGCTTTATATTTTTTGTGTGTTTTCAAAATGATTTTTGTTAAGTGCTTACTATGTGTCAGGCACTATACTAAATGCTGGGATAGATACAAGCTAATCAGGTAGCACACAATTCATGTCCCACATGGGGCTCACGTTCTTAATCCCCATTGTACAGATGAGTTAACTGAGGCACAGAGAAGTTAAGTGACTTGCCCAAGGTCAGACAGCAAAGAGGCGGTGTTGGGATTAGAAGCCAGGTCTCTGACCTCCCTACTCCATGCCCTTTCCACTAGGCTATTCTGCTTCTTTAAGAGTTCCTTGTTGCATAAATTTATTTGCTGCTAGCAAGATCCTCAACCCTGGATCATGTCTACAGCATGCTTCCTCCACTTGGGCAATGGAGCGCTGTCCATTCATTCAATCGCATTTATTGAGCACTTACTGTGTGCAGAGCACAGTACTAAGCACTTGGGAAGTACAAGTTGGCAACATATGGAGACGGTCCCTACTCAACAACGGGCTCACAGTCTAGAAGGGGGAGACAGACAACAAAACTAAACATGTGGACAGGTGTCAAGTAGTCAGAATAAATAGAATTGAAGCTAAATGCACATCATTAACAAAATAACATCGGTCTGATCCTGTCAACCTTAAATTCATTCTTACCTGTATCAATTCAGCCCGCTTCTCTGCCTGATAACAGTAGTACTCCTTCCTAATTCACTCCCATACCCAATGCCCTCACCAGCTGTTTCACACATTTAATTCCCTCCCCAAATCTCCTGTCCTCCTGTGCCTACTATCTCTTTCTCCTAATGACCTGGCCAAATACTTCATCAACAAAATTGAATCAATCAACTGTATTTCTTGAGTGCTTATTGTGTGCAGGGCACTGAACTAAATGCCTTGGAGAGTCCAGTAAAACAATATAACAGACACATTTGCTGCCCACAAAGACCTTACAGTCTAGAAAGGGATACAGACAGTAATGTACATTAATAAATTATGGATAGGTACATAAGTTCTCCGGGACTGGGAAGGAGGATGAATAAAGGGAGCAAGTCAGGGTGAAGCAGAAGGGCGTGGAAGAAAAGAAAAAGAGGGTTTAGTCAGGTAAGGCCTCTTGGAGGAGAAGTGCCTTCAATAAAGCTTTGAATGTGGGGAGCCTAATTGTCTGTCAGATAAGAAGAGGGAGAGCATTCCAGGCCAGAGGAAGGATTTGGGCAAGACATAGATGGCAAGATAGATGAGATCAAGGTACAGTGAGTAGGTTGCCATTAGAGGAGTGCAGACTGGGTTGTAGTAGGAGAGTAGAAAGGCAGGGGACAAGGGGATTGAATGCTAACCATCAGGTGTGATCTCTGGAAAATCTCCCCTACTCCTCTCCAGTCCCCCTCTCCTCCTCTGCCTTCTTCAACTCTCCCTATATTCCCTGCAGTAACTCAAGATTCACTCATTCATTCAATCATATTTATTGAGCACTGACTGTGTGCAGAGCAGTGTAGTAAGCGCTTGGGAAGTGCAAGTCGGCATCATATAGCGACGGTCCCTGCCCAGCAACGGGCTCACAGCCTAGAAGGGGGAGACAGACAACAAAACAAAACATCTCTCACCACCTCTCAAATCTATCGTCTCCACCTTTGCTAGGCCCATTCCTCATATCTTATCCTTGCTCCCTCCCTTCTACCCTCCTACACTGCCATCTTCAAAGGTTTGCTTTCCAGCGGTTTCTTCCCCACTTCTTCGAAATATGCTTTTAGAACTCCTATCATAAAAAAATCCATTGACCCCGCAGCTCCCTCGAGTTATCATCCTATATCCCTACTACCATTCCTCTCCAAACCTCTTGAGAGTTTTCTTCACACCCACTGTCTCTACTTCCTCTCCTTTAATTGTCTCCTTGATTTCCTCCATTTTGAGTGCTGCCCCTTCACTCCACGAAAGTATCCCTCTCTAAAGTAACCAATGACCCTTCTTCTTGCCAAATCTTATAGCTTCTTTATAATAATAATAATAATAATGGCATTTATTAAGCGCTTACTATGTGCAAAGCACTGTTCTAAGCGCTGGAGAGTTTACAAGGTGATCAGGTTGTCCCACGTGGGGCTCACAGTTTTAATCCCCATTTTACAGAGGAGGGAACTGAGGCTCAGAGAAGTAAAGTGACTTGCCCAAAGTCACACAGCTGACTAGTGGCGGAGCCGGGATTTGAACCGATGACCTCTGACTCCAAAGCCCATGCTCTTTCCACTGAGCCACACTGCTTCCCCCACTGTGGCTAATCCCCACTCCCTTCTACTTGAAACTTTATCCAACCTAGGTTTCACTGATACTGTTCTCTCTTGGTCCTCCTCCTATTTCTGTGACCACTCCTTCTCCTTATTTTTTACAGGCTTCTCCCCTGTCCCCCCCACCACCCTCTGACAGGGAGGATCCCTCAAGGCTCAGCTCTGGGTCCCCTTCTATTCTCCATCTACACCCTCTCCCTTGGAGAACTCATTTTCTCCCTTGGCTTCAATTACCACCTCTATGCGGATGATTCCCAAATCTACATCTCCAGCTCTGACTTCTCTCCTTCTCCGCAGTCTCTCATTTCTTCCTGCCTTCAGGACATCTTTACATGGATGTCCCACCAACACTTCCAAATTACAATGTCCAAAACAGAACAGCATGGTGTAATAGATAGAGCATGAGCCTGAGAGTCAAAAGGTAATGGGTTCTAATCCTGGTTCCCCCACTTTTCTGCTAGGTGACCTTGGGCAAGTCACTTCAATTCTACGTGCCTGTTACCTCATCTGTAAAATGGAGTTTGAGACGGTGAACTCCACGTGGGATGGGGACTGTGTCCAACCAAATTTGCTTGTATCCACCCCAGCGCTTAGTACAGGGCCTAGCACATAGTAAACAATTAACAAATATCATTATTAATATTATCTCCTTATCTTCCCTATTTTGTACATTTCTTTCTCTCACATATATAACTGATCAATAAATGTGATAGCTTGATTTATGTACTCACTGTGTCTTTCACTCTTTTCTCATGCCACCAACTTCTTGGGCAGCCCCTCCTCCCTGAGTGGCACTCCTTCCCTCTCTGTATCTGTAATTCATTTATTATACCTGTAATTTATTTATTATATATTTCAGTTATGTATTTATTCATATTAATGTTTGCCTCCCCCTCTAGAATGTAAGCTTATTGTGGGCAGGGAATGTGTCTGTTTATTGTTGTAGTATACTCACCCAAGCACTTAGTACAGTGCTTTGCACCCAGTAAGTGCTCAATAAATGCAACTGAATGAATGAATATAATAATAATAATTATATAATAATGAATATAATAATAATAATAATAATGGTTTGTTAAGCACTTATTATGTGCCAAGCACTGTTCTAAATGATAGGGGAAATAAAAGTTTATCAGGTTGTCACAGGTGGGGCTCACAATCTTAATCCCCATTTTACAGATGAGGTAACTGAGGCCCAGAGAAGTGAAGTAACTTGCCCAAGGTCATACAGCTGACAAGTGGCAGAGTGGGATTAGAACCCATGACCTCTGACTCCCAAACCCGGGCTCTTTCCACAGAGCCACGCTGCTTCTCTAATATGCCAGACCACAGCTGAAATTATATCCCTTGCAAGAAGCCTTCCCAATTAACCTCTATTCTCTTCCAAGATGGTATCTCCCCAACTACTTCAATATCAATACTCCTACACCATCTAAGCTCTAGGGCATTCCCAACCCTCCACAGCACTCATGAACATATTTTACATTCATTCATTCATTCAATCATATTTATTGAGCGCTTACTGTGTGCAGAGCACTGTACTGAGTGCTTGGGAAGTACAAGTTGGCAACATATAGAGACAGTCCCTACCCAACAGTGGGCTCACAGTCTGGAAGGGGGAGACAGACAACAAAACAAAACTTGTAGACAGGTGTCAAAATAGTCAGAACAAGTAGAATTAAAGCTATTTGCACATCATTAACAAAATAGTAAATATGTACAAGTACTAGAGTAATAAATCTGTACAAATATATATACAGGTGCTGTGAGGAGGGGAAGGAGGTAGGCAGGGCGGATGGGGAGGAGGAAAGGAAAAAGGGGGCTCCATTTGGGAAGGCCTCCTGGAGGAGGTGAGCTCTCAGTAGGGCTTTGAAGGGAGGAAGAGAGCTAGCTTGGTGGATGTGTGGAGGGAGGGCATTCCAGGCCAGGAGAAGGATGTGGGCTGGGGGTCGACGGTGGGACAGGTGAGAACGAGATACATAACTTACTACTTCAGCACTATGTCATGTACAGATCCCATTTAACTGCGCTCAGTCTTTTGCCTATTTATTGCACAGTTTCTATTTCTATGTCTATTTCTTGCACAGTGATTATTGCAACTTATTTGAGGACAGGGATCATGTCTTTTCATTCTATCATTCTAAGCCCTTAGCATAGTGCTCTGCATACAGGAGGTGCTCAATAAATGGTACTTAGTGAATTATTGATGCTTAGACCCTAATAGAAATAAAGTTGAATTAAATTATCTCAATGATTAGACTTTTCCTGCGCTATGAATTAGTCACATTCTGAAGCTACATTAAATCTGCTAGGCTCCCAGTACCCCAAAGCAATAATTAATTAAATTATTCTAGAAAGTCAATGCAGTTTCCCAAAGTGACTCACAACCAAGGAACTGTTTTATCATTTGACATATAACTTCAATATTACCATGTATGATTTCATTACTTGAATGATAATCCCTTTTTCAATGACCTGCAGCCACTTGAAAATTTATTCTTGAAGGACTAAACCAACTCAACAGTGAATTTTTCATTTCCGCCGAAGTCACGGAGAAACCTTTGCTAAATGGGGGGGGGGGGGGGGGGGGGGGGGTGTGTGTGTGTGTGTGTGTGTGTGTGTGTGTGTGTGTGTGTGTGTGTGTGTGTGTGTGTGTGTGTGTGTGTGTGTGTGTGTGTGTGTGTGTGTGTGTGTGTGTGTGTTTTCCAGGGCACAGTCATTTGACTGAGAAGTTCATCACACTCCAAAAACTACCTTAAAATGGTCCAGCTGGCTATGTGAAAAGTGGAGGCCTCTGCCAGAATCTCATCATCAACCACGTGAAGTAGGGCTCCGTACCAGGCACAATCCCATTTAGCAATTTTTCACAGAGTCAAGTTCAAAAATGCATCCCAAAATATGATTGTGGGCCACTGAAAAGCTACACTGAACAAGATGAGAGCATCATTCAAAGCAGTGTGGCTCAGTGGAAAGAACCTGGGCTTTGGAGTCAGAGGTCATGTGTTCAAATCCCAGTTCTGCCAATTGTCAGCTGTGTGACTTTGGGCAAGTCACTTAACTTATCTGTGCCTCAGTTACCTCATCTGTAAAATGGGGATTAAGACTGTGAGCCCCCCCGTGGCACAACCTGATCACCTTGTAACCTCCCCAGCGCTTAGAACAGTGCTTTGCACATAGTAAGCACTTAATAAATGCCACTATTATTATTATTATTATTATTATTACAATGCTCTGCACACAGTAGGAGCTCAATAAATATGATTGAATGAGTGAATCATTCAGAGTATTTGAATCAGTCATCCAGGGAAACTAGGGGAAGACAATATGAACCACAGTCCATTCTGGTTTCTTGTAGCCAAAAGGCATATGGTCACTTGGTGATGATGATGATGGCATTTGTTAAGCGCTTATTATGTGCAAAGCACTGTTCTAAGTGCTGGAGGGGGTTGCAAGATGATCAGGTTGTCCCACGTTGGGCTGACAGTCTTAATCCCCATTTTCCAGATGAGGTAACTGAGGCCCAGAGAAGTTAAGTGACTTGCCCAACGTCACACAGCTGACAATTGGTGGAGCTGGGATTTGAACCCGTGACTTCTGACTCCCAAGCCCGTGCTCTTTCCATTGAGCCATGCTGCTTCTCACTTGGTGTTAATCATAAACACTCACCTCTTCCAGATTTTTATGGAGAGTAAAGTGAATAATGAAAAAGTTCTTAGGTTTTGTACTCATTTGGGAAGGAGCACAGGATAGGAGTTCAGATCGCACAGATTACACATGGCCTCAGGATGATATCCTGGCTAAATTCAGCAAATGAATTGAATTTTGAGTTTAGTTTCTTCCTTTTTTAATTGAAAGCTCCCTTTTTCAATAATAGCTGTTCTTTAACAATATGTAAATACTCTAGAGGCTGTATTTAGGCTTTTATGATATTGGTTTGAGTGAAGCCATTTTCCCATACATTCAAGAGAAGGAGTTTACGCCTGGGCTTCAACTCTAAAGAATGATCAAAGATTGTAAGCTATCTCATTGAACATTCAAATCTACTGAATTGTTCACTGTTTGCTCTGGTAATTGATTGTGTGTATATTGTGACACTGACCTAGAGGATAGAGCAAGGGCCTGTTACTCAGAAGGCCCTGAGTGCTAATCCTAGTTCTGCCACTTGTCTGCTGTATGACCTTGGACAAGTCAGTGAACTTCTCTGGGCCTCAGTTACCTGATTCGTAAAATGGGATTAAAACTCTGAGCCCCACGTGGAACGGGAACTGTGTCCAATCCAATTCATCATCATCATCAATCGTATTTGTTGAGCGGTTACTATGTGCAGAGCACTGTACTAAGCGCTTGGGAAGTACAAATTGGCAACATATAGAGACAGTCCCTACCCAACAGTGGGCTCACAGTCTAAAAGATACAATGATCTGTCTAAAAGGTACAGTTAACTTGTACCTACCCAAGAACTTAGTACAGTGCCTGGCACATAGTAAATGTTTAAACAGATACCATGCAAAGTAACTAGAAGAGGTATCGGCAAGGGTATGTAGCAACCCTTCAGTACATTAACTGCCATTGGCTCAAATTCACTCATTTTTCTACCTCCATTATTCTCCATTTGAGCTGAGGCTTCCCTGAAATTCCACCAGAAATTCAAGAATCACTGGTTAAGGTTCAATTGCTCCAACACATTCTACAGCCTTACAAATGGGAATACTAATTAGACACATAATTTTCTTTCATCTTCAGCAGGAAACAATCATTGTAAAATGCAGGCTTCAGCAGGCAGCCAAAATAATGTAAACTCATATGTTCATATGTAAATGAAAGACGTTCAGCAAGAAAGTGAGAAAGGACTATGTAATGGGGGAAATTAAAGTAGAAATTGAAGGAAAAACGTTTCTCTGAGCAAGGAAGTGTGAAGGTATGGAAGCCAAAAATAGTAATTCCCCTTAAAATCATAGTATTAATTGTTACTATTAATTTATGCTTATTAAATACGAATATACATTAAATTTTAAATTACATTTGCCTAATTCTTCTCAAAATCATGCTAGAAACGTAAGACCAGTTGATAGGAAAGAACTAGCAGATATCGTAAAGAAAGATTCTGCAAAAATAAGAGACGATTTTCTTAAAGTTATTGAATATCAGTAAAATATTGTAAAAATTGGTCAGATAATCAGCAAAGAGAAGCTCTGGAGACAGACCAATAGCAGAGGATGAGCTTTTACTAATGCAAGAAGAAGGATCTTTTAAATATAGGCAGTGTTTGTACTGTTTTTAAAAATACAATAATAAACAAGGCAATGGATCATAAAACTCAAATGTGGGAAGGTTCACTAGAATGTTTGGGGAGAAAAATAATAATGATGACAATTCTAATAACAATGATAATTATAGAGTTATTAATTAAGCACTTTCTATGTGCCAAGCACTATACTTAAGCACCAAGGCAGATATAATACAAATCAGACAATATCTGATTTGAGAAGCAGCATGGCTTAGTGGAAAGAGCCCAGGCTTGGAAATCAGAGGTCGTGGGTTCTAATCCCAGCTCTGCCACTTATCAGCTGTGTGCCTTTGGGCCAGTCACTTCACTTCTCTGGGCCTCAGTTACCTCATCTGTAAAATGGGGATTAAGACTATGAGCCCCACGTGGGACAACCTGATTACCTTGTATCTATCCCAGCACTTAGAACAGTGCTTCGCACATAGTAAGCACTTAACAAATACCATATTATTACTACTATTATATTATCTGCCCTGCCCAATGTAGGCTTACAGTTTAAGAGGGTAGAAGACAGGTATTTTATCTTCATTTTAAATATGAGGAAACTGAGGCACAGAGAAGTTAAGTAACTTACCCAAAGTCATACAAGAGGCAAGGGACAAGTGACTCTGCCATTTGCCTGCTGCGTGATCTTGGGCAAGTCATTTACTTCTCTGTGCCTCAGATACCTCATCTGTAAAATGGGGATTAAGATTGTGAGCCCCTTGTAAGACAGGGACTGTGTCCAACATGATTATCTTGTATTCCCCCCCAACCCCAGTGCTTAGAAAAGTGCCTGGCACAGACCTCGATCTCATCTATCTTGTCTCCCACCTCATGCCCACGACCTGCCGCCTCTGGCCTGGAACTCCTTTCTTCCTCTTGTCCAAAAGACAGTTACTCTTCCTTTTCAAAGCCCTTACCGAAGGCACATCTTCTCCAAGAGGCCTTCCCTGACTAAGTGCTAGAGAAGCAACGTGGCTTGGTGGAAAGAGCATAGGCTTGGGAGTCAGAGGTCATGGGTTCTAATCCTTGCACAGCCACTTATCAGATGTGAGACTTTGGGCAAATCACTTAACTTTTCTGTGCCTCAGTTACCTCAGTGGGTAAAATGAGGATTAAGACCATAAGGCCAATGTGGGACAACCTGATTACTTTGTATCTCCTCCCCCTTTTAGACTGTGAGCCCACTGTTGGGCAGGGACTGTCTCTATATGTTGCCAATTTGTACTTCCCAAGCGCTTAGTACAGTGCTCTGCACACAGTAAGCGCTCAATAAATATGATTGATGATGATGAGGATGATCTACCCTAGTGCTTAGAACAGTGCTTGGCACATAGTAAGCACTTAACAAATCCCATTATTATTATTATTTCCTCTTCCCCCACTCTGTTCTGCATCACCATGATTTGCTCCCTTTTTTCATCCCCTCTCTCAGCCCCACAGTACATATTTAATGCCAGCATCACCTCTTGTCTGCTGTGTGAACTTAGAAGTCACTTCACTTCTCTGTGCCTCAATTACCTCATATGTAAAATGGGGAATAAGACTGTGAGTCTTATGCAGGACAGGGACCGTGTCCAACCTGATTTGCTTGCAACCACCCCAGCACTTAGTACAGTGTCTGGCACAAAGTAAGCACTTAACATATACCACAGTTATTATTATATGTACAGATCTGTAATTTATCTGTAACTTCATTTATTCATGTTAATGTCTATCCCCCCTTCTAGACCGTAAACTCATTGTGGGCAGGGAATGTGTCTGTTTATTGTTATACTGTACTCTCCCAAGCACTTAGTACAGTATTTTGCACACAGTAAGCTCTCAATAAATATGACTGAATTGAATGAATGAGTGAATGAACGAACAAATACCATTAAAAAAAAGTGGCAGAGCCAGGATTAGAATTATGGTGTTCTGACTCTCAAGCCCATGCTCTTTCCACTAGGCAACACTGCTTCTCTGTTAGATTCTTCCAGCTTCCATTTAGGGTTTGAAGTGAACTTTTACTATGATTTCATATCATTACACACACTGCATTGCTTCAAATAATAATAATGACATTTATTAAGCGCTTACTATGTGCAAAGCACTGTTCTAAGATCTGGGGAGGTTACAAGGTGATCAGGTTGTCCCAAAGGGGGCTCACAGTCTTAATCCCCATTTTACAGATGAGGTAACTGAGGCCCAGAGAAGTGACTTGCCCAAAGTCATACGGCTGACAAGTGGTGGAGATGGAAATTAGCACCCATGACCTCTGACTCCAAAGCCCGTGCTTTTTCCACTGAGGAATGCTGCTTCAAATATCTACTATTATTGTGTTCAATCAATGGTATTTACTGAGCACTTACTATGTGCAGAGCACTGTACCAAGTGCTTGGCAGAGTACAGAGAAGCAGTGTGGCTCAGTGGAAAGAGCCCAGGCTTGGGAGTCAGAGGTCATGGGTTCTAATCCCGGCTCCACCCCTTGTCTGTTGTGTGACTTTGGGCAAGTCACTTGACTTCACTGTGCCTCAGTTCCTTCATCTGTAAAATGGGGATGAAGACTGTGAGCCCCACGAGGGACAACCTAATTACCTTGTATATCTCCCCCAGCGCTTAGAACAGTGCTTGGAACATAGTAAGCGCTTAACAAATACCATTATTATTATTATTATTACAGCACAATTAGCAGACATGTTACCTGCCCTTAATGAGTTTACATTCCAGAGGGTGGAGACAGACATTAATATGACCATTTAATTAGCAACCACACTAAATAAAAATGTCAAGTGATTTACTCTTCTCAACCAGGAAAAAATGTTACATTTTTTTTTCTTTAAAAACAAAACAAAACAGGAAAAAAAAAATTTAAGTTTAAGAGGGTGTACAAAATCTTATACAAAGATGTGGCTGAATGCAATCCACCAAATTTGGCTGGCCTGGAAAACAGTGGCCTAAGGGAAAGAGAATGAACCTGGGAATCAGAGGACCTGGGTTCTAATTTTGATTCCTCCACTTGTCTGCTTTAATTTCTCTGTGTCTCAGTCTCCTTATCTGTGAAATGGAATTCAATACCTGTGCTCCTCCTATGAAGACTGTGGGCACCACTTGGGACCTGGTTATGTTGTACTTTCCCAAGCGCTTAGTACAGTGAGCACACAGTAAGTGCTCAATAAATGCAATTGAAGGATTGACTGAATGGCCTCATTATCTTCTGTCTTCCCAGCACTTAGTACAGTGGTTGACACATTGTAAGCATTTAACAAATACCACAATCATCATAATTATTATTATAATTATTATTATTATTACAAACCCTTCTAGCTCTCCAAACTGCCAAGGCTGGTTTCCACTGTAATCCCAGTTGATGTAGTATGAAAAAGTAGGAAAATGCAAACATTACCAATCACAAAGTGGCAAATAATTAAGATTTCCTTACCCCTAAGTGTGCTGTGGTTGGTACAAATAAAATAGGGACTTTTCAGGAGAACGAGGGAGGAAGAGAGAGTAAGAGTAAAGAAGGATGCATCCTAAACTGAAACATAATAGGTCTAAAACTGAACTACTCATTTTCCCTCCTAAATCTACTTATTCTCCCAACCTTTCCATATTAATTAATAATACTTGTGGGCAGGGAACAAGTCTACCAACTTTGTTATATTGTACTCTCCCAGGTACTTGTACAGTGCTTTGCACACAGCAAGCACTCAATAAATACCATTGATTGATTTATCTCATTCTTGACTTTCCCACCTCATTCTCCCTATTTTCCCTGCTTGTATCTTCCAACACATACTCCAAATCCAACAGGCCACAGCCCTTCCTTTTATATAAATCCCTTCTAAAAAAAGTCTACCTCCTCCAACATGCCTTCCCTGATTAATTCCCATCCTCCCAAGTCATTTAAATCCATCAGCAATCATTGCCATGTCTGCTTTCCAATTAGACTGTAAACTCCTTGTGGGTCTGGGAAGCCGTATGGTCCCAGTAGATAGAGCACAGGCCTGGGAATCAGAAGGATCTGGGTTCTAATCCCAGCTCTATCACTTGTCTACTGTGTGAATTTGGACAAGGCACTTAGTTTCTCCGTGCCTCAGTTACCTCATTTGTAAAATGGGGATTAAGACTGTGAGCCCCAGGTGGGACAGGGACTGTGTCCAACCCAATTAGTTTATATCTACCCCAGTGCTTAGCAGTGCTAGACACATAGTAAGCGCTTAACAAATACCATTAGCATCATCATGTGTGACTTGCTTATTTTGTGCTTCCTTAAGCATCTCGGACAGTGCAGCCACTGGGCACTCAAATGTGACTTCAGTGTGGTCTAGAGAAGCAGTAACGCCTAGTGGAAAAACCACAGGCCCGTGAGTCAGAGGACCTGGGCTCTAATCCACATGCCACATGCCTGTAGTGTGACCTTGGACAAGTCAATTCTCTTCTCTGTGCCTCAGTTACCTCATCTGTAAAGTGGGGTTTCAATATGTGTTCTCCTTCCTACTTAGATTGTAAGCCCTGAATGGGACAGATACTGTGTCTGGCCCAATTACCTTGGTTCTTCCCCAGTGTTTACAACAGTGCTTGACACTTCTTAACAAATACCACAAAAACAAGAACATAGCTTCTACAGCAAGTTGTACTTCCCAAGCGCTTAGTACAGTGCTCTGCACCCAGTAAGCACTCAAATACGATTGAATGAATGAAGCGTGAGTGAGACCAAGCAGGGAAAGAGGCAGATATGCTCACAGGAGTGAGCATAAAGGAACATTTTATTTTGTTCCTGTTATTCTACTGTAGAATCTTGTCTTATGCTGTCGAGTCATCTCTGACCCATAACGACACCACAGACACATCTCTCCCACAGTGGAAAGAGCCCGGGCTTGGGAGTCAGAGATCGTGGGTTCTAAACCCGGCTCCGCTACTTGTCAGATGTGTGACTTTGGGCAAGTCACTTAACTTCTCTATGCCTCAGTTCCCTCATCTGTAAAATGGGGATTAAGATTGTGAGCCACACGTGGGACAACCTGATCACCTCGTATCCCCCCCCAGTGCTTAGAACAGTGCTTTGCACAAAGTGGCTCAGTGGAAAAGCACGGGCTTTGGAGTCAGATGTCATGGGTTCAAATTACGGCTCTGCCAACTGTCAGCTGTGTGACTTTGGGCAAGTCATGTAACTTCTCTGTGCCTCAGTTCCCTCATCTGTAAAATGGGGATCAAGACTGTGAGCCCCCCGTGGGACAACCTCATCACCTTGTAACCTCCCCCAGCGCTTAGAACAGTGCTTTGCACATAGTAAAGGTTTAATGAATGCCATCGTTATTATTATTATTATAATCAATCAATCGTATTTATTGAGCGCTTACTGTGTGCAGAGCACTGTACTAAGTGCTATTATAGTAAGCACTTAATGAATACCATCATTATTATTAGTGTATCCATAGAGTTTGCCTGGTAAAACTACGACAGTGGTTTACCATTACCTCCTTCCGTGCAGTAAACCTGAGACTCTGCCCTCAACTCTCTCCCATGCTGCTGCTGCCCATCACAGTTGAATTCTGATTTGGAGCAGATTTCCTTCCACTCGCTATCCACTACCCAAGCTTGGAATGGAATGAGTATGTTTAAGCTTGACTCTCCCTCCCATAGTCGAGACGGGTAGAGTACTGGAAACTCTCCAGGTGCAACCTTGAGAAGGGCTACTGTAAAATACTAGCATTTAATTACCTTGCTCTAGGGATTACTTCTTGTTTAGTATGCACTGGAATTTATTTGATTATTCATCTATAGTTTTTCCTATACATGGGCATTATTCAAAGAAGATATGACAAGTAAAGATTGCTTTTTTATTACCAAGGCTAACATACAGTTTTGTTGCACAAAAGATCCAGAGATAGAAATTGTTAATAACATCTGTTTCAAAAAGGCCCAGCTAAGTATTTAGGCTTCTGACCATCTCATATGATGTTGTATGATTTAGAGTCATTCCATTTGATTATTAGGATTCAGCTATTAAAGTTGTCTTAAAGGAATTGATGGTCTTCCGGTTTCTCCTGCTAAATTATTTTGACACTCCGATTTGGCTAACTCACATACCTTAATGTGAAGACCTTTCAAGCTCAGGGTGGTTTCAGTTCAGCTACATAGAGTTATTTCCTGGAGATAATTTCATTTTGAAAACAATGATAATTTACTAATAACGATGCATTCAAGGGATTCAGAGCCTGGTAGATTGTCAACACAGTACGGCTGACGTTAGACAAGAATTAGAGAAAATTGAATGTTTTCACAAGCATGATCTTTTCATTTAAAAACAGCTAAATAAGTTGCCCATGAAAATGAGAGTTCACCTTATAGCAAAAATTGCTTCTATTGGGACTGACAGCTTTTCCATTTTTCTCTGGAAAGGTTTCTGTTAGGATTAAGCCATTTATACCTGTCTTCTTTTGCTTCTATCCTTCCTTCACTGGACTGAATCACAAATATGTTGTCTAGTAGGACATTTAAAAATGAATTCTTTATTCAGCCTTCTCCCCCACCCAATACCTCTAGCCCCTCTAAACAGAGTTCTAGTAAGTCTGATGGAGAATACCTCCTTCTGGTAAAGGGGAGGAGATGGCCACCCAGTGTGGTGAAACACAGCGCAATATATTACGGGGCTCTTGGGCTGAAAAAACAATGGACACTCCAGCTTGGTGAGGAATCAGAGAATAGTGTTCTCTCAGCAGACACTCAAGGGAGGACAGGACACCAAAAGGTAGTCTCAAAACGGCATCAAAGCCCACAGGGAGCAAATCCATTACCTAGGAGATAGCTATCTGTATCTGCTCAACATGCATGTCTTTCCAGCTACATCTGTTCACGGAAGACAATTCCCACCTTGGAAACCTGAGGCTGGTGGGCTAAGTACCTGGATATCAATAGAGTTCCTGAGTTTCTGTCAAGCTAGGTGGCCCAAGAGAGCTAACAACACAGCTAGGAAAAAGAAACCTCTCTCATATCTGTAGGTATGGCTGCACAGAACAGTTGAACACACATGAACTGACTGTACAGGCCTGCTTCGCTCCAAGTAATGGGAAAAGGGTTAGGTTCCTTCAATTGTCACATGACCCACCATAATAAGCAGCATGGTGTAGTGGATAGAACATGAGCCTGGGAGTGAGAAGATCATGGGTTTTAATCCCAGCTCAGCCCCTTGTCTGCTGTGTGACCCTGGGCAAGTCACTTCACTTTCCTGTGCCTCAGTTACCTCATCTGTAAAATGGGGAATGAGAATGTGAGCTCCATGTGGGACAGGGACTTTGTCTGACCTGATTTGCTTGTATCCACCTCAGCGCTTAGTACAGTGCCTGGCCCATAGTAAGCATTTAAATACCATTATTATTATTATTATTAAGCATTCAATACTCAGCACTGAATGACTGAATTGAAAGAATTCTGGAGTTGCCCAAGAAGTTTGCTTAGTTTCCCAAGCAACTGAATTTGCATAGTAATTTCCTGAGTCCTGATATGGTCTGTTGATGGACCATAAGGTCAGTGAAAATGGGCAGACTACAGACAGCAGCTATAGTCTGAGCGCTCACTGTGGGCAGGGAAGGTGTCCACCAACACTGTTAATTGTAATCTACTCTCTCAAGTGCTTAGTACAGTGTTCTGCATACAATAAGTGCTCAATAAATACCACTGATTGACCGAAGGAAGATCTTGTTTTCCTCTCTGCACTATTCCTAGATCTGCTTTACCCCAGTTAGATCTGTGAGTCAGGTAAATCCAGTTTCACACTGTTCTTCCGTCAGCTGTGAGCCCGCTGTTGGGTAGGGACCATCTCTATAAGTTGCCAACTTGTACTTCCCAAGCGCTTAGTACAGTGCTCTGCACACAGTAAGCGCTCAATAAATACGATTGAATGAATGATTGAATGAACAGGCTCACAGTCTAGAAGGGGGAGACAGAAAACAAAACAAAACATGTGGACAGGTGTCATCAGAATAAATAGAAATAAAGCTAGGTGCACATCATTAACAAAATAAATAGAATAGTAAATATGTACAAATAAAATAGAGTAATAAACCTGTATAAACATATATACAGGTGCTGTGGGGAGGGGAAGGAGGTAGGACGGGGGGATGGGGAGGAAGAGAGGAAAAAGGGGGCTCAGTCAAATAGATACTCCTTACCATCGGCTTTAAAGTCCTCAATCAGCTTGCCCCCTCCTACCTTACCTTTCTGATTCCCTTCTACAACCAAGGACACTCACTTCACTCCTCCAACACCAACTTATTCAATGTACCTCAATTCTATTTGTCTTGACACCGACCCCTTTCCCACATCATCCCTCTGACCTGGAAATCCCTCTCCTTTCACAGACCACTACTCTCCTCACCTCGAAAACCTTAGCAAAATCATACGTCTTCTAACAGGCTTCTCTGATCAAATCCTCATTTCTCTTGCCCCTTCTCCTTCCTTCACCTGTGCACTTGGATTTGTACCCTTTAAGAACTTGTTATTAACCCCACCTTCAAACCCACCAGCACTTATGCACAGATCTGTAATTTATTTTATCGTCTGTCTCCTCCTCTAGACTGTAAGCTCCTTGTGGGCAGGGAAAGTCCTTGCCACCTGTTGTAGCATACTCTCCCAATTGCTTAGAACAGTTCTCTACATGAAATAAGTGTTCAATGAATACCAGCGACTCATGACTGAAAGAGTTTAAATTTTTAATTATTTAAAGCCTTGAATTTGGTGGTGGTCAGGAAGTCCATTCATTCATTCAATCGTATTTATTGAGCGCTTACTGTGTGCAGAGCACTGTACTAAATGCTTGGGAAGTACCAATCGGCAACATATAGAGATGGTCCCTATCTGACAATGGGCTCCATCCTCTCTCAGGATCTCATTGGAGAGTTTCCAGTACTCTACCAGTCTAGATTATGGGAGGGAGGGTCAAGCACAGGCCTACCCATTCCATTCCATAGAGGAGCAGCGTGGCTCAATGGAAAGAGCCTGGGCTTTGGAGTCAGAGGTCATGGCTTCAAATCCTGGCTCTGCCAACTGTCAGCTGTGTGACTTTGGGCAAGTCACTTAACTTCTCTGGGCCTCAGTTACCTCATCTGTAAAATGGGGATTAAGACTGTGAGCCCCATGTAGGACAATCTGATCACCTTGTATCCTCCCCAGCGCTTAGCACATTGCTTTGCACATAGTAAGCGCTTAATAAATGCCATCATTATTATTCTTATTATTATTCCTAGCTTGGCCAGTGGCTAGCGAGCGGAAGGCAATCTGCTACAAGTTAAAATTCCCCTGTGCTGGGCAGCAGCAACATGGGAAAGGGTTGAGGGCGGAGACTCAAGTTTACTGCACAGAAGAAGGCAGTGATAAACCACTTCCCTATTTTTACCAAGAAAACTCTGTGGATACATTACCAGAATGATTGCAGATTGAGAGTCGGGTGTTCTGGGAGAGATGTGCCATGGAAGCGCTTGTACTTCCCAAGTGCTTAGGACAGTGCTCTGCACACAGTAAGTGCTCAATAAATATGATTGAATGAATGGAGTCACTATGCGTCGGAGACAATTCAGCAGCATAAGACAAGATTGCAAGTCCATGGATTGTCTGAGATTTGGTATCACCTCAGGTTGCATACATTTCTTAGCTTGGTCTTTATGGTCCATCGCATAAAGGCCTCTTTAGGCCTCTGCTTTATTACGATCATGAGGAGCCACAAAGCGTGGTGACATTTTCTGCATTGTTGCCCTATTTTTAATCTGTCTAATCATGTTTGTATTTCTATAGTCCTTAAATTCAAATGACATTAGCAATATTAGCAATTTGGATGTTTTTAATCCACAGGCAAAAACCCATGTGACAGTAGAAGCGCTATTTGGGATCAAGACAGGTAAAGAGCAACAAAAGATATAAGAAGAACTGTAAGTTCAAAGGTCCAAGTGTCCTTTCTCCCTGATTGGAGGGAAACTTTTTTCAACTCAATCGTCTGCCATTCCCTCACCGAATGAACTCTGCATTTCCACTCCACCATATGGTCTTGAAGATAGTGTTCCTCCTTACAGGATATACCCTTTCTCCTTCCTCCCGCTCCTCCCAAAGAGTGATGCCAGAAATTTTGAAACCAGACCAGAAATCAACATATGTACCTATAGTCTACTGGTACCTACAGTTTCAAAAGGGTCAGTATGTCCTGTCAACTAAATAATTCTTGGCTCAGAGGTTATCTATCCTCTGTCATCTCACACGTTCACATTGTCACTTAAATGGAAGTAGAATTATTCCATGTGTTTTCAGTTTAAGGCAGGCTATAGGTTTGTCAACTCTGTTGTGTTGACTCTTCTAAGCACTTAGTACAGTGTTTTGCATTCAGTAGGCACTCAGTAAAGACCACGGATTGATTGATGGACTAAAGTGAAAGAAGCTTTCATGAATCGCGCTTCCTGTCCCCGCCTCTTCCTCTTCCCCTCCAGTAAGACTCCGTAATAGTTGAAAGATAGACATTGCTCATCTTTAATAAAGGGTCAAATGTCATGACTGGGAAACTTTGGCAGCTGAGTCATTTTATACTTGGCTAGAACAAATGCCATCCTTTTTGCTAAACAGGTGTGAAGTTTATAAAGTGAGGGAAAACACATGGTATCACTCAGGATCTGGTGAGGAAAACAGCCAGTCAGCAGGATGTGTATTCCCTCTCTCCCTCCCTCCGATCCTCTCCCCCAACCCTCCCTTCACTCCTGTCCCCATCTCCCCCAAGGGATGCGTTGTTCAGTGCAGTGCTTCCTCTAAGGAACTGAAAGCCTGCCCAGCTTTTGTACATCATCCTGGGTTTTGGGGCTCCCTGCCAACTCAAGAAGAAGACAGGAGCCTTTGTACACAGACATGAAATCGGGCAAGACCCAGTCCTCCCTCACTATGGCAACCATCACTACGAGACTGATGACAGTGGGAACTAAACTATTGTAAGTGAAACCGAAGCAGCTTCTCTGCAAGGAGAGTAGCATTCCTTGCATAGTTACTGAACCATGTGCCAGCTAGGAGAAAGCTCTTTCCTTTAAATGTTCAACCACCATTTATTCTTCCCCAGTGTCAATGGCTCGACTCCTGTCAGTGACCACATGTCTGTTTGGCAGCTGCAATGGGAAACTGAGCTCCCTTTCCGGTTTCCGGGAGAATTGATCATGGGACTGGTTTCACATTCTCTTCAGATTGTTTGCTTTCTCACTGGCATCTTGAGAAACTACTCCCTACTACTCTAGTCTGCAACAGAACGTGGATGTGATACTTCCACATGGGCAGATCATTGATCATATCTATCTGTATTTATATCATTTATCATTGAGCATTTATATGCATATACCTTTATGGTACTTGTAAAGTGCTTACATCAAGCATTTTTCCAATTGCTGGGGTAGAGTCAAGATAGTCAGGTCTGACAAAGTCGTACATGGGACTCAGAGTGTAAGGGGGAGAATAGGTAACCCATCCCCATTTTACAGATGAGGAACTTGAGGCACAGATAAGTAAATTCCCCAGAGTCACCCAGCAGGCAATTAGCAGAACCGGGATTAAAAGCAGATCCTCTGACACCCAAGTCGGTGCTTTTTCCTCTAGGCCATGATTCTTCTTTATAAAGTCACTCTATGTCTCCAGTCAATCAAAAGACTATAACATTTTCCTTCTGTTAGAATTGGGGTGATTCCCATTGATGAATTATTGAACCTTATCTGATTTGCTTTGAGTAGACTCAGTAGAAAGACTGATGACTTAGAGCAAAGGTGCCACATTTAATTTAGACGGGAATTAGCAGCTAAATGGGCAGCTCCCCTAATGTGTTGTATAATTGAGGGGAAAAAATAGCAGCATAGATACTCATCTGGGTAAAGCTTTTGGAAGTTTCTCTCAACAGGACCAATAGACAGAATCCTTTGAGATCGCCTACGTCCACTTGTCATTTCTCAACCACTATTATCAGAATCCTTGCATCCTAGCGACCGGAGGTGGGGGGGTTAAGGCTGGATGTGCTTGTCAACATCTCTCTGAGGAGAGCACCGCTCTCCTCCTGGAGTGTAATTTGAGGAATTTTCACTCCATATTGGCTCGTAACAATATCTTAGACTTTTCACAGCTACTAGACTACTGAGACCAGCCAACTGCTTTTTAATTGAAAACAGTATGGAACATGTGAAATAGTTAATGGGATTTTTTTTGAATTTGCATATTTTTAAAGCCAAGAATTCAGAAAAAGTGCTGTATTCTCAGAAGGCGTAGTTTTCTTTTAATTGAAAATCAGTAATGCAGATTCAATGAGGAACAAATATGAAAAGTAACCATAAATTAGACATGATAACTAAAAAGATTCAAGATTAACATCTCTTTCTCAGTATTCACATTTGAATTATAAGGATCATATTAATATGAACCATTAACATTTACCAGCCACATTCAAGTGCAATGAAAAGTAAGAACAGCTGAGCTATTAGATAGCTGTTATTGCTAAAGGTTTGTTGGCGCTTCCATTATAGACCTACGTTTCCTAGTTTATATTGCCGTAAAATATATTCCAGACTGGAATTTGGCAGAAAGCATTTCATTTTAAGAGTTTTTCAAATACATTTGAAAAGTTACTCATTTTGTTATATTAGATTTGGCACTTAAGTTATGAAATTAGTGATCTCTTAGATTTTCCAGCACCCTTTTATAATCACCTAAAATTTAAAGTACTATTTAAAAAGCCAATACATAGAGACTATAACGGAAACTGCAGATAGATGTCTTTGGTAGAAATGCCAATCAAGTTTGAGAATGGGTAAAAGCATCATAAGGAAGAATGGCAGAAGAATGAGATTGTGTGTTAACAGTCCTGTCGTCTACTTCCAGGTGTACTTTATAAAGCAGCTCCTACTAAAATAATAGCTTCTAGATTGACTCTTGTGCCCAGAATCCCTATCTCCTATTAAAAAGGACTTTAACTCCCTCTTGAATCCTCTAGTGTCCCAATACTTCTCCATCTAACCCTTTATAGCTCTGTCTACTTTACTGGCAAAATAGACACCATTAGACATGAATTTCCCCAAGTCCCTCCCTCTCCATCCCAAAGCTGTCTTGCTCATAATCAAACACTTGTATTTATTGAGTGCTTACTGTGTTCAGAGCACTGTACTAAGCCCTTGGAAAAGTACACTATAAACACAGTACGTCAATCAATTCCCTACCCACAAGGAGTTTAGAGCCTAGGAGGGGAGACTCTTTAATATAAATTATGGATATGTACATAAGAGCTGTGGGGCTGAGGGAAACATGACTAAAGGTTGCACATCCAAATGCAAGGGTGATGCAGAAGAAAGTGGAAGGAGAAAGGAGGGCTTAGTTGAGGAAGGCCTTGAAACTTTCCACCACCACCTTTCATGGCCCGGGCTGTGTTTATGTAAGTTCAGACCCAGGGATCACATGTCTTGAGAGCCCCTGTGCCTTTCCTCCCCATCCCTCACTAGTGCCCACGCCAAAAAAAAAAAAAATATGACCCTTAACTCAGAAGATGCAGTAAGCGCTGCTTCAGGATGAGCCCATCATAACCGTGTGACAGACAGACTTCTCCACCCAGACTTTACTCATTCATTCATTCAATCTTATTTACGGCTCGCTTACTGTGGGCCGAGCACTGTGCTACGCGCTTGGGAAGTAGAAAGCAGCCACATATAGAGATGGTCCCTACCCAACAATGGGCTCGCAGTCTAGAAGAGGGAGACAGACAACAAAACAAGTAGAGACGTGTCAATACCATCAGAATAGACAAATAGAATTATAGCTATATACACATCATTAATAAAATAGAGTAATAAATACGTATAAATAAACACAAGTGCTGTGGGGAGAGGAAGTGGGTAGGGCAGAGAGAGGGAGTGGGGGTGATGGAGAGGAGCAGAAGAAAAGGCGGGCTCAGTCTGCTCAGCTGTTGCAAATATCCACGGGAATTTTAAAAAAACAGTTGATCGTATTTTTGTAGTGCTTACTGAGTGTAGAGCACTGTACACCAAGCACTTGAGGGAGTATGATATAACAATATAACGGATACATTCCCTGCCCACAATGAGCTTACAGTCTAGCAACAAAGTAGCCTAGTGACAAACTCTCAGGAGGTAGTTCACAGCCTTAGTTCCTTACCACCGGGGCGCCAGGGCTCCGGGGCAGGGAGTAGCTGGCGGGGCCCATCCCAGGGAGATGGAGGAAGCTGAGAGGGGAAGGCCTGCTTTGCCCTGGCCTGGGCTTTATATCAACCTCTACAGCTCTGCAATTGGGCAGTCAGTCAATCGTATTTACTGAGTGCTTACTGAGTGCAGCGTAGACTGTAAGCTCGTTGTGGGCAGGGAAGGTTTCTGCTACATTATACTCTCCCAAGCACTCTGCACGGTGCTCTGCACAGAGTAAGCACTCAATAAATATGAGCACTTACCTCCTCTCCCTTCAAATTCTCCAGACCACAGCTCTCCCTGCCTTCAAAAAGGTTTCTAGCAAAAGAGGAACAATAAAATGCCACACCCTCACACTTCCTCCAGGGCTCTGTTTAGCAATGGCAAGATCAATGAATCAGTCAATCAGTGGTATGATTGAGTGCTTACTGTGGGGGAGGAATGTTCTCTGAGCTCTAACTGGAAACAGCCACACTCCAAACCACTGTGGTGGTAGTGCCCAGAGATGCAGGTGGGAGTGGTTACCCCTACCCACTCCCCACAGGGGTGGCAAGCAGGCAGATGCCAGCCAAGGGAGCAGTAGTGACAGTCCAGTGGAAGTGGAAAATCTTGGTGGCTACAGCAGCCAGGACACATCAGGCCTGGGTCATGGGTGGGAACTGCAGAGAAGCAGCGTGGCTCAGTGGAAAGAGCTCAGGCTTGGGAGTCAGAGGTCATGGGTTCTAATCCCTGCTCCGCCACTTGTAAGCTGTGTGACATTGGGCAAATCACTTAACTTCTCTATGCCTCAGTTCCCTCACCTGTAAAATGGGGATTAAGACTTTGAGCCCCACGTGGGACAACCTGATTACCTTGTATTCATTCATTCAATCATATTTATTGAGTGTTCACTGTGTGTAGAGCACTGTACTAAGTGCTTGGGAAGTACAAGTCGGCAACATACAGAGACAGTCCCTACCCAACAATGGGCTCACAGTCTAGAATACCCTCAGTGCTTAGAACAGTGCTTGGCACATAGTTAAGCACTTAACAAATACTATTATCATTATTATTATTATTATTATTATTATTATTATTATTATTATTATCATCATTATCATTATCAGTGAAGGAGGGAGGCAGATGCTTGTGTAGAAGTGGTGCTTCCTGCTTCACTCATTTAGTGGGATTTCCTTGTAGCCCTAATGTCATACTGGGGAGCAGGAAGGGTGGAGCCAGTGATTCTTAATCTCAGCAGGACGTCTAGAGCCCAAGATTTAAACCCCATGAGCTCCAGTATTATTCCAGCCCCATTCACAGACCCAGCAGCATCTTTGTACCAGCCCATTTACATTCTTTATTTTTAAAGCCCTCATTCGCCTGTTCCTTTTGCCTTTTTCTTTTTCACCTGTCTGTAAAACATTCTGTAGCTTTCTCCCTCCTCCCCACCTTCCCCGCCATTAGATTGTAAGATGCTCTATTGTAGTACCCCAAGTGCCTAATACTGATATTGTTTTACACACATTCGTGTTTAAGAAGTATTAATAGATCGGTAGATAACTACGTGACTGATAGGGTGGTAAATGGGTTGGCTGTTTCTGAAAGTGAGACAGTTCATGCAGATTTAATGATTAATTTGTTAAGCATTGCAATATAAGAGAAAAATGAGTAATGCGAACAATGTAGAGAGCTAAGAATTGTAGAACTGTCTCAATTATGGGGAGCCCAATTCTGCATCCCACTGTGTGGTGGGAAGTGGTCAGGGGATGGGGAGAGAGAGGGAAAAGGAGACCTTATTGAATGTAAACACATACTGAAATTACCACTCTGCACATAGCAGGTACCCAAGTATTGATGATGAATTAAAATACACACACACACACACACACACACACACACACTCTCTCTCTCTCTCTCTCTCTCTCTCTCTCTCTCTAACTACAGTACCACATGCCACTGACGAGTAGTGTTTTTTTTTTAATTTCCGCTGGAGCATTTCTAAGGAAATATGCCATCTCCTAGATTTTAAAGTCCTTGTAGACATATACTGCTTCCTTTATTATGCTCTCCTAAGCATTTATTAGAGTGTTCCACGCACAACATGCTCTCAATAAGTCCTATTTGGTTCTGCTTAAGGGGTGTGGCTAGTTGTTTCAAGACAACTCAACCAGTTTCTAAGAAAAGCTAAAAAACCATCATCACAGTAAAAAAAAAAACTAATGTGACTCTTTTCTTAATGGTCAATAATCCAATATTCTACTCTACATCAGAATCTATCGATCAATATTTATTGAGTACCTCTTTTGAGCTACAACTCTGCTGCTGATCCAGGGGGAAAAAGCCCTGCTGAGAGTTGGAAAACCTGGGTTCGAGTCACAGATCTGCTTGCTGAGACTATGTCATAACCAAAGAACTACCTAGACATTTCTGTGAGGTCGACAGGCCAAGTGGGAATCCTGCAAAAATATCAGGCTAGTTTAGGTGAGAAAGACAACAGCAGTTGCCAAGGCAACAACCTACTGGGTCATGATATGCTGTGGCACTCTGGCATCAGTGGTTGCATACATTCAAAAACACACACATGATATGCGCTTCACAAATTGCTACACCCTGCCTGCTTAGTTGCTTATTTCACTTTGTATGCAAGTAGGAACACAAGAGTGCAGAAGTCACTGGGCAAACCACTAACACTTTGATCAATTCCTTTATGGAGTTTCTCGATCCTAGCATTTCAGAATTGGCATTCTCTGCCATTCCCTTTGGGAGACTCCAATATCATCATCCTCCTCCCCAACACCACTGTGTGCTAAGGAGTGTTCTAAGCACTGTATTGAAGTTGCCCCTCAGCATCCTATGTGAATTTTACAGGAACTGCATCTAAAAAGTCAAGCGCACATCTTCGGTGTACAGATTTTGCTAATTTATGACAGACGCATCTAAAAGCGGCAGCATTTACAAACCCAGCAGGAAGGTTCCTAGAAGTTCTAAACTAAATTCAGTCAACTGTGGTTAAAATTTTACAATTTGAAAGCAAAATCAATATGAACTCACACAACTCCAGTCTGTAAGATAGAACTAAAACTCACTGTGGCCATACACAACAAGATCAACTTAATAGAAAGAGTAAACAAGACTAATTGGTTTAATGTGTGTTTTCTCCTGTTGCCTTTTGGTTTGGAGAGTTACAGTAGGGAAGCAGAATCCAAATTAACGAGTGCTCAGTGAAAGACCAAGGTGTACAGTTACCCAGCATCTGTTAGTTTTTAACAATTTTCCTCCAATCCTTACAATAACAAAAAAATACAAACATATGTAGATATTTCCACCAAATAGCAACTTCATTTTAGAAGTAAATTTTAGCTTCAATGTAACTTCTATGTTTTCATATTTCATTCTGTTTCTGTGGACACATGGCTCTCACAACATAACATACAACATGGGTCACACAATATAGCTCTCTGCCACTTGTCTTTTGTGTGACCTTGGGCAAGTCACTTCACTTCTCTGTGCCTCAGTTACCTCATCTGTAAAATGGGGATTGAGATTGTGAGCCCCACATGGGACAAGGGACTGCATCCATCCCGATTTGCTTGTCCACCCCAGCACTTAGTATAGTGCCTGGTACATGGTAAGTGCTTAACAAAAACCATTATTATTATTATAACTTTTTCATTTTAAAATAGTTTAATTCGTATATTCCATCGCTTCTTTTTCTTTTTCTTCTGTAACCTCAAAATGGTTGAAGAAGCTTTGCTGATTTCTGTTAAACCCCCATTATGGTCAAATTTGCTCAAGTGACCACAGGTCAAAGTGGTTCTCCTGACTCAGTCCAGAAGTCTGACATCTTTAAATGCCAGATCCAATACCTCAAGTGGGCAACTGAGTCTTTTCATCTACCCACCAAATGGAGTCACTATGTCACCAAGGAGGATATTTCTGAGAACAGAAGACACACAGTATTTTTAATCTGAGTGCAATAGAGGCATTCAAGTAATCAATGCCAGCAATGTCAAGTGCATTTCTCAGATAGTCTAACAAACTCCAAAGTCTGCACCTCACATGTCTTGTTTAGATCACACTGCCCAAAAGGCATTTTTCCTTAGACCCAGAAGTCACTCAAAGGTCTTCTCATGGACACTGAAAATTTAATCCTTCCCCAGAGAAACACTCCTCTTTGACATAGATCAAAGATATAGGTTCATTTACCATTTTGCTGTCTCCTTCATTCAGCAGCTATGAGCACCAGGTTCCCCAATCCTCTCTTTGGCAGGAACCAGAGAAAATTCCTTATGGGCCCCAATTAGCAAGGCTCCTCGGCTAATCAGCCTAACAAGAAGCCTCTCTCTATCCACTGACAGTTGAAGAATGCAGTCATTTATCCTCTTTTATCCTTGGATCCAATTGGGTGCACCTCCAATTAGACCTATTCCTAAATTCAGGGTGATCAGGTTTCAATTTTGAAAATATAGAGCACTGGTTACTCTCTGGGCTTTATTTTCTCCCACTTTTGGCAACATGTGGGTTTGGAGTTGCTCAATTGCTGGACAGTTATCCATCCTCCACCAAGATACCTTTCTGCAAATAGGGGATTCATTCATTCATTCAATCAAATTTATTGAGCGCTTACTTTGTGCAGAGCACTGTACTAAGCACTTGGGAAGTACAAATGGGCAACATATAGAGATGGTCCCTACCCAACAACGGGCTTACGGTCTAGAAGGGGAAAATTATGGTATTTGTTAAGCGCTTACTATATGGCAAGTACTATTCTAAGCACTGGGGTACATGCAAGTTAAGCAGGTTGGACACAGTTCCTGTCCCTCATGTACTCACAGTCTTCATCCCCATTTTACAGACAAGGTCACTGACGCCCAAAGAAGTGAAGTGACTTGCCTAAGGTCCTACAGCAGATAAGTGACAGGGCCGGGATTAGAACCCAGGTTCTTCTGGCTCTGAGGCCAGAATCCACTATCCACTATGCCACGCTGTGGCTTAGGATGCAACAATGATATAAGGGACTAAATTTTTTTTTTTTTGTGTGTGTGTGTGTGTGTGTGTATGTGCTCAGGATTGTCCCTAAGAGCATACATATATATAGGTACACATATACGTGCATGCATATATACTTGTAAGGCTATAGAACACCAATTAACACTAAAACACAGTGAGAAATAATTTCCATCACAGCCAGTTTTACTTTCAGAGAAGCTCAGTGTTGGATTTGCCTCACTATTTAAACTATGCCTTTGGTATTGTATATGAGCCTACTTTTAACTTTTTTTAATCTTCTTGTGGTTTGTCCCCCTAAGTGAATCAGATACTCTTGAATTTCTCACATAGGTCCATTTCTTTATTCATGGCAACCGCTTAATATAATTCAGTTGTTGTTTCCACTTTCCAAGCTTACATCAATCAATCAGTGGAATTTATTGAGCACTCACTGTGTGCAAAGCAGTGTACTAAACACTTGGGACAGTACAATGCAGCAGACACAGTCCCTTCCCACAAGAAGCTAATAATCTCTAGGGGGAGACAGATATTAACATTTTTAGACTGTGAGCCCACTGTTGGGTAGGGACTGTCTCTATATGTTGCCAATTTGTACTTCCCAAGCGCTTAGTACAGTGCTCTGCACATAGTAAGCACTCAATAAATACGATTGATGATTAACATGAATAAATGCTTTACAGTTATATACGCAACTGCTGTGGGGCTGGGTGGGGTGAATACCAAGTGATCAAAGGGTACAAATCCAAATACATAGATGATGCAGAATGGAGAGGGAGTGGGAGAAAAGAAGGATTAACCTAGGAAGGCACATTCACTCCATGGGCAAATCCCATCCATTTTTCCTCCACAACATTTCCCAGCTCTGCACCCTCTCCTCCATTCAGTCACCACCCTTGTGGTGACCTGGGATCAGCTCCTTGCTCATTTCCCTGCCTCCAGTCTTTCTCCTCTCAAACTCATATGTCACTCTGCTGCTCAGATGATTTGTCTAATACACCATTCTGAACAAGTCTCTCTGCTGCTCGACTGATGATATTTAGTGAGAAACTGAGTGCCAGGCATAGTACTAACCACTTAAGAGAGTACAAAACTAGCATGACATGGTCCCTGCCCTCAAGGAGCTTTACACGTTACCTGGTAAGATAGAAAGAATTAATTATAGATCATGAAAATAGAAGGAAGAACAAGATTAAAACCAGAAATGGTAAACGCTTAGGGATGGCACAGCAGAATAACTGCTTTCCGAGACTGGGTCCCCTTTTTCCTCTCCTCCTCTCCATCCCCAACCCGCCCTACCTCCTTCCCCTCCCCACAGCACTTGTATATATTTGTACAGATTTATTACTCGATTTATTTTACTTGTACATATTTACTATTCTATTTATTTTGTTAATGATGTACATGTAGCTATAATTCTATTTGTTCTGACGATTTTGACACCTATCTACATGTTTTGTTTTGTTGTCTGTCTTCCCCTTCTAAACTATGAGCCAACTGTTGGGTAGGGATCGTCTCTATATGTTGCCGACTTGTACTTCTCAAGCGCTTAGTACAGTACTCTGCACACAGTAAGCGTTCAATAAATATGATTGAATGAATGAATACCTGAATGTACAGATAAGTAGATGAGTGGAAATATATCGACACCTACATGATTTCTGCTAAGACTGAAGTACCATACTCTTTAATGGTTACCCATTCCTATCTGTATCAAGCAGAACCTTTGAACCACTGCCTCTAAAACTCTCCATCAGCTTTCCTGCCTCTTACCTTATCCACAAAATCTCTTCCCTGACTACTCCCTATCTTGTGCCCTTTACTCCTATCAAACTCACCTTCTTACTGAGCCTCCTTCTTAAGTCTCCCAGCTCCAACCCTTTGCTCACATCTTCCTTTAGCCTAGGATGGTCACCCTTTAAATCTTCCACAATACAGCCCTCCTCATCTATAAAGCCTTTCTGAAATCCTGCCTCCTCCGGGGGTCTTCCCAGGTCACATTCTCCCAATACAACCTCAACACTTAATGATGATAATAATAATAAATGGTATTTGTTAAATGCTTACTACATGCCAAGCACTAAGTGCTGGATACAAGTTGATTATACAAGATAATCAACTCCCACATGGGACTCAAAGTCTAAATAGGCTGGAGAAAGTCTAAGTATTGAATTCCCATTTTGTGAATGAGGAAATTGAGGCACAGACAAGTTAACTGACTTCCCCAAGGACAGGCAGCAAGAAAGTGGCAAAGGCAGGATTAGAACCCAGGTCCTTTCCCAGGCCCTTGTTTTTTCAACTAGATTTTACGGAGCCTCACGTTTGCTCCATTCCCACACTTACGCACTCAACAGCATTTCTGTAAATATCCATTTACATTCTCAACTGTTCAATAATTTTTCCAGCCACATATCCTTTACATTCCCTAATTTCTCCTTGCTGTAATTTATTTTGTGTTCATCTCCCCCATTATATTGTAAGCTTTTAGAGGCAGGAGCCATATGTTCTTCCTCAAGTGCACTCTCCCAAGTGCTTAGTGAAGCAGTATGGCTCAGTGGAAAGAGCATGGGCTTGGGAATCAGAGGTCCTGGGTTCAAATTCTGACTCCACCAATTGTCAGCTGTGTGACTTTGGACAAGTCACTTAACTTCTCTGTGCCTCAGTTGCCTCCTCTGTAAAATAGGGATTAAGACTGAGCCCCATGTGGGACAACCTGATCACCTTGTATCCCCCAGCGCTTAGAAAAGTGCTTTGCACATAGTAAGGGCTTAACAAATACCATTATTATTATTTTTTTTTTTTGTTAGTGTTACACTGCACAAAGGAGCTCATTAAATACAACTGATTGATCAACACTAAAATCTAGAGGTTCAAGTGCATGCGGAGGTGAACTGCAAAATTGTGGCAATTGCCAGAGTTACCAAGCGTACCACCATCCATGAACTACACCTACAGGATGAGGCTCTTGGGAGATGGGGGGAGAGCGTTACTTAATATCCGACTTTGGGGGGAAACTGACATTGTCATTCCAGAGAAAATGAACTGCCATAAAGTATTCTGACCAATCTGAATAGATGTCACACCGTTTATTCTCCTTAGTGTGAATGAGCTTTCCTTCACATTTAATTTGCTCTCATATTCCGTCATATACGACTCAATAAAGCCTAAAATTCTGCAGTGCAAAAGCACGTTCTTTCAAACGTACCTAATAGACATTCCAAAGCACAGAGGTTGGTGGCACGGTGCACCACTTCCCTTATGAGGTGTTAGTGAGAGCGCCGTTCTCTTTGGGACTTTTACTGGCACTGGGATGGATTCCTTACTCACAGATGTTTAGAAGTCGGCAACTCGCTGCCAAGACTGTACAGCTGAAAATGTCTCGGCATACGAGAGCAATGATTTCATCAAGATGCAAAATAAGTAAGGACTCCCAGTGAAAGACATTTTCAGATCGAGTGCTAAAATTTCAGAACTTGTCTGCAAGAGAATTGACACTCAATTTGCCCAAGTTCCCAACCTGGCAAATTGCTTCATTTTCTGTGAACAGATATGGAAAATCTACAGCTCCTTTGTGCAATTGTAAATCCCCGTAAAGAGGACTGTAGTGCTGAGCCAATTCACATCGTAAAAGAGTTTTTTACAGGGGTATCGTGTTCACACATCTATGCACTTTACTCCAACAACCCTCCCTCTGCCATGTTTGAGTTATAATAAATGGGACTAGGTAGATTATTGCTTCAATAGTTAAGTAGTGAAGCTTCAATAATAGCTGGACGGGTGTCTTATTTGTTCCTGGTCAACACTCTGCATAAAAAAGGGTTGCACTTTTTGAAAAAGTAGCAAATGTGGGCAAATATTAGCTTTTGAAAATAAAGGGGAAGTTATTCAATCACTCACCAGTGCTTTACAAGCTATCAATCTTCCAGGTATTTCTATTAGCTTTAATCATCAAGGTTGTTTATTTGGAGCAATTTCTAAGAGAATAAAAGTACCTTGGGCTCTTATCTCCTGTCATCAAAGCATCCATTAGGAAATTCAAGTCCCGAAGGCAGGCTCAAGGGATTACTCAAAGAGGTTTTTTGAAACAGGCAAGAATCCTGTTCTTTCTCTCAACTGCAAGTCAGTCGAGTTGAAACTATAATCTGAAAGGGTGAGTTTATCTTCAGGTTTATACCATTTGAACAGGATTTTGTTCAAGGCAAATGCATGGATAAAAGCATTTGAAGTGGACTAAAACAAAGACAGGCTCGCCCTCTGAACACATTCCGATATTTTTCGCCCCATGACTTCACGAGAGTCATTTCTGAGATCCTCCAACTATTAGCAGAAAAGCCCCAGTCAGCCAATTAACATTCAATGGCCAATCCCGCCTTCCTGATCACACAGTCATGTGCAGGAGGAAAGTCAGATTTTTAAACTGCAAAAGCTCCAGCCTGTGAAATTTGATGGGAACCTCCAATAACAGTTGTGAGGAGGATGCGAACATGGTATAAGGCATTCCAATACTATGAATGGTATAAATGTATAAGTGGGTTTTCTGCACATAAACACACACACACGAGAGAGAGAGAGAGAGAGAGAGAGACAGAGACAGAGACAGAGACAGACAGAGAGAGACAGAGAGAGAAAGAGAGAGAATTTTCTGTGGAAGGATATGCCAGCATTACCTATGTGCCAGGCTGCATATAGAGCAGCAATATTAGCAAGTTACTCGAGAGACCTGTTCAAAAGACAACATTTGACCAAGGTATTCATGGAATTCATCTGGTCTACCCATGGGGAAAAGAGCAAGCCCTTACAAGTTTCAGTTTGGGCAGGCAAGAGATACAATGCTGTAAATTGTCTTTTCGAATTATGTCAATCCTGCATTCTTACCTCTTATTTTGAGGTCCTTCATCTTAAGTTTAAAGAAAACTTGACAATATTCTAGTGATGGGATGGAATTATGTGACCCCCTATATGACCTGGAACAAGAATCTATGAATGAACTCTGTTGCTTTGGAAATGCTTGGGTTTACTGTAATGTTAAGAAACATAAAATTGAAGCACCTTTGAGAAAATATGCAGAAACAAGTTCAAATTATGAGGTTATTTTTCTTCAGTGGTGAACGCATGGCATGCTAGTTGGAGGTGAAGAGATCAATCAATCAATCGCATTTATTGAGCGCTTACTGTGTGCAGAGCACTGTACTAAGCGCTTGGGAAGTACAAGTTGGCAATATATAGAGACGGTCCCTACCCAGCAGTGGGCTCACAGTCTAGAAGGGGGAGACAGAGAACAAAACAAAACATATTAACAAAATAAAATAAATAGAATAGATATGTACAAGTAAAATAGAGTAATAAATATGTACAAACATATATACAGAGATGAGCCACCTTCTCCCCCAAGGCCTTGAGAAACCTTTGAGGTGGCATAGCATAGTGAAAAGATTATGGCCTGGAAGACAAGCTACCCAAATTCTAAACCCTCCTCTGCCCACTGCTCTGCTGTGAGCTTTTAGCAAGTCATTTAACACCTCTGGGTCTCAGTTTCCTGATCTATAAAATGGGGATAAAATACTTAATCTCCCTGATTCCTAGATTGTGACTTCTAGATGGGACCAGAACTGTGTCTACCTGATTATTTATTTCTAGGATTAATAATAATAATAATAATAATGGTAGTTGTTAAGCGCTTACTATGTGCAAAGCACTGTTCTAAGCACTGGGGAGGTTACAAGGTGATCAGGATGTCCCTGGGGGGGGGGCTCACAGCCTTCATCCCCATTTTACAGATAAGGTCACTGAGGCACAGAGAAGTTAAGTGACTTGCCCAAAGTCACACAGCTGACAATTGGCAGAGCTGGGATTTGAACCCATGACCTCTGACTCCACAGCACATGCTCATTCTACTGAGCCACGCTGCTTCTCTGTTATTATTGCATTATATTGTTGTTGTAGGATTGTTATTATAGGCAGTCTCATTCTGCTTTCCTATTAAGGGACAGAGAGCAATGCCATTCAACAGTAACCTTGAGATAGGTCTAGGCAGCCTTACTTAGGGATCAATCAATCGTATTTATTGCGCACTTACTGTGTGCAGAACACTGTACTAAGCGCTTGGGAAGTACAAGTTGGCAACATATAGAGACAGTCCCTACCCAACAGTGGGCTCACAGTCTAAAAGAGTGGGTTCACAGTCTAAAAGGATGAGGGATGAGTGCTCATCTAGGGCTAAAGAAAGTCTCTATGTTATTTTTGCAGGCAGTGTGTGCAAAAGGCCTGCTGAGAAGCAGCGTAGCTCAGTGGAAATAGCCCAGGCTTGGGAGTCAGAGGTCGTGGGTTCTAATCCCAGCTCCGCCACTCGCCTGCTGTGTGACTTTGGGCAAGTTACTTAACTTTTCTGTGCCTCAGTTACCTCATCTATAAAATGGGGATTAACACTGTGAGCCCCATGTGGGACAACCTGATCACCTTGTATCCTCCCAGCGCTTAGAACAGTGCTTTGTACATAATAAGTGCTTAACAATTGCCATCACGTTATCCCCCGGGCCTAGAATGCCCTCCTTCTGCCCATCCGCCAAGCTAGCTCTCTTCCTCCCTTCAAGGCCCTACTGAGAGCTCACCTTCTCCAGGAGGCCTTCCCAGACTGAGCCCCTTCCTTACTCTCCCCCTCGTCCCCCCTCCATCCCCCATCTTACCTCCTTCCCTTCCCCACAGCACCTGTATATATGTATATATGTTTGTACATATTTATTACTCTATTTATTTATTTTACCTGTACATATCTATTCTATTTTGTTAGTATGTTTGGTTTTGTTCTCTGTCTACCCCTTTTAGACTGTGAGCCCACTGTTGGGTAGGGACTGCCTCTATATGTTGCCAACTTGTACTTCCCAAGTGCTTAATACAGTGCTCTGCACACAGTAAGCACTCAATAAATACAATTGATTGATTGATCATTATTATTGACTCCTCTGTACATGTTTCTTTATCTGTAAAATGAGTATTATATACTGGTCTCCCTCCTCCTTAGTCTGTGAGTCTGTATGGGACAGGGACTGTGTCTGGTCTGATTGTTTTGTATCTACCCCAGTGCCTAGAACATAATACACCAACAAAAACACATTTATTACTATTAGTAGTAGAACACCCCCACTCATATCAGTATCAGTAAGCGCTTAGAACAGTGCAAGCGCTTAGAACAGTGCTTTGCACATAGTAAGCGCTTAACAGATGCCAACATTATTATTATTATTATTATTATCAGCACCCAATGGGAAGCAGTGTGGCCTACTGGAAAGATCAGAGGCCTGGGCCTGGGGTCTGCCATTTGCTTGCTGGGTGAACTTGTTACATAAGTTCTCTATGCACAGTGAAGAAGCAGCGTGACTCAATGGAAAGAGCACAGGTTTGGGAGTCAGAGGTCATGGGTTCAAATTCTAGTTCTGCCAACTGTCAGCTGTGTGACTTTGGGCAAGTCACTTAACTTCTCTGTGCCTCAGTTATCTCATCTGTAAAATGGGGATGAAGACTGTGAACCCCATGTGGGACAATCTGATTATATTATAACAATTCATTATTACTATTATTAGTAAAATGAAGGCCAGCTACTTTGCTCTATATATGGATATATATGTAGGCATTAAACATACAAATGTGAATATATAGTGTCTTTTTTGGTAATCTTACAATAGTACATAGAGCTGTTCACTGGTAAGACATATTTCTCTCAGAATGCCTCAAAAAAGAGAGAAGTTTCACAGAACACTGAGAAAATTCCAGTGTGAAGAATCATGTTTTATGTATATCAAAGAGCCTCCTCTTCCTAGGCTCTTCAAATTACTTCCACATGAGTCAAGTATGAAGAGTATAGCAGACTAGAGGCAAATAGCAGTTTACTACAGACTTGAGAATAGAATTTTAGAACCTGACGTGATTAGAATCAAGTGAGCAGATGAAACACATTGACTCAGTCTCCAACAGGGATTATAGGAGTATTCATTCCTTTCTCACCTTTCATAATCTTGATTCTCATAACTCACCATATCAAGAAATTGGGAGTACATATGACACAGGTCTTAAGTTATCTGGTTGACTTGCTCCACGTAGGCAAGCCAATTGTCCACTTGGGCACAACAGCCAGATCATTGCTAAATCCAATCCACCAAAATTAGTCTCCTCTTATTAGTAGGTGTAAAGAAGCAGTCTGTTTGAGAAGCAGCTTGGCCTAGCAGAAAAAGCAGAGGCCTGGCTCTCAGATGACCTAGATTCTAATTCTGGCTCTGCCAATTACCTGCTCTGTGACCTTGGGCAAGTCCCTTAACTTCTATGAGTCTCAGTTTCATCAGCTGTAAAATGGGAGGTAATATTCCTGCCTGTTCTCCCTCAGACTGTAAGCCCCATGGGAGACAGGGACTGTGTCCAACCTGATAAACTAGGACCTATCCCGGCTCTTAGAACAATGCCTTGCACATACTAAATTCTTAAAAAATTATAATTTATCATTATTATGACTATTATTGTTATCATTAAGTGCAGCCAGTATAGGGAGAGATGACAATAAAGTAATTCTGGACTTCCCAGTATCATTGATTTTTATTAATACTTTCAACTACTTCATCATAATTGTAAATTTTCTGCCTTAATCCTGAGCGCTCTCAGTAGTACACCATTTGAAGCAGAAATACAGGAAAATACATTCTATTCAGGGCAAAGAATCTTGTTGTAGAGCACATTATCAGTATGTGGACTGAATCTATAAAGAAAGCAGGAAGATTCTGTCCTTAAAATTACAGTTTAAATGATAAGACATTAAAGGAATTACAGTTTGTTAATAAACATATTTTGTGTCAGAGATTTTTTTTTTACAAGTACACCTAAACTAATTAATCCTTATTTGAATTGACTAGTGCCTACTCCAGATTACTGTGATATTCTCCCTAGATCATTTTCCAGATTCTTCATTGATCCTGTCTGCTGTTTCCTTGGGTTAACTGGGCATCCAATTCTTAAGTATTTCTCTCTACTCAAGATATACCTGGTAAACAGAAGTTAAGGTGAGGTAAATTGGGCTCCATTTTCCCCAACCAAAATCTAAGACTGTCTGGGAAAGTATATGGTGGTATTTACTGAGCACCCACTGGGTGTAGCAAACCATACTGAGCACTCGGGAGAGCAAAATACAAGTACAAGGCACAGTCCCTGCCTTTAGGGGGCTTATCCAATCCATCACCAAATCCTGTCTGTCTCAGCTTCACAACATTGCCAAGATCTGCCCTTTCATCTCCATCCAAACTGCTACCACATTAGTACAATCACTCATCCAATCCTGACTGGATTACTGCATCAGCCTCCTTTTTGACTCCCAATTTCCTATCTCTCCCCACCTCAGTCCATACTTCACTCCTCTGCCAGGATTACCTTTCTAAAGAAACGTTCAGGGCATGTCACCCCCAGACCTCAAAAGTCTCCAGTGGTTTCCTATCCACCTCCGTATCAAACAAAAACTCCTCACTATTGGCTTTAAAGCTCTCCATCACCCTTGGCCCCCCCTACATCTCACCTACCTTCTCTTCTTCTACAGCCCAACCCTCACACTCCACTCCTCTACCGCTAACCTCCTCACTGTGCCTCGTTCTCGTCTGTCTCGCCGCCGACCCCTGGCCCACATCCTATCTCTGTCCTGGAATGCCCTCCCTCCTCAAATCTGCCAAACAATCATTTCCCCCCACCGCTTCAAAGCCCTACTAAAGGTGCACCTCCTCCAAGAGGCCTTCCCAGACTAAGCCTCCTTTTCCTCAGCTCCCCCTCCCTTCTGTGTCACCTCAACTCTCTCCCTTTGCTCTTCCCCCCACCTTCCCCACCCCACAGCACTTAAGTATATATGTATATATCTATAATTCTATTCATTTATATGGATGCCTCTTTATCTGTTTTGTAGTCTGTCTCCCTTGCTCTAGACTGTAAGCCTGTAGTGGGAAGGGACTGTCTCTATTGCTGTATTGTACCTTCCAGTGCTTTGTACAGTGCTCTGCACACAGTAAGCACTCAATACAACTGAATGAATTAATCATCTTACGGGTTTACAATCTTTCCATCAATAAATATTGATTGCTCACTTTGGTGGAAAACAATTCTACTAGATGCATATAGTAACTGGAAAATCTGAAAAATTTCCTCAGAAAATTTCAGTAATAGGACCACACCTGGGGATCCCCTCCAAGTGGTGATTCTACTGGCTAGATTTAGGGACTAATTTAGCCAGGAGGCATCTGTTACTCAACCATGTTCCCAGTGGCTTCTCTGATTTTCTTTCTATGATTGATGGATGTTTGCTGCAGTGATCTAAATGGTGAATGCATTTTCCTGGGACCTTAACTTACTAACTGTATTGGAGATTGTTAGCCACTGAGAAAACGTAAATCCATGGCTTATCAGCATCATTCTTTATTATAGTTCTTTCTGATATTATATCTGTATATGCTGAAGCTCTGCTAACTACATTGGTGTCAGTTGGATTTCATGCATTGATTTGTGGAATTGTCCTGCAAGCTTTTGGGAATAATTATGAAATTATCACAGACATCATGGATCTGAGCAGTTAAATCTAGAGAAAAACACCCTAGAGAAAAAGAATAAAAAGACCTGGCTTTTTTTAAGCAGAATTAAGCACTTACTATGTGTCAAGCACTGTGCTAGGGAAGATACAAGTTAATTAGATTGGACACATGGGACTCAGAATTTAAGAGGAAGAACAGGTATTTCATCCCGATTTTACAGTTGAAGAAATGGAAGCACAGAGAATAAAGTGATTTGCTCAAGTCCACACAGCCTGTACGTGACAAACTGGGATTAGAACCCAATTCCTCTGACTCCAGGGCCCATGCTCTTTCCACTACACCACAGTGCTTCTAGTCCCAACACTACCTCTCTAATTTTGGGGGGAGATTTTTGACAAATGATCACTTCTGTAAGTATTCAACATCTGTAAAACTAGGATGAAGCCACCTGCTCATGCCAATCTCAAAACTCTTCTGGGAATAAATGAGCTGGCACAACATAGCAGGAGAAATACTATGTATATTCAAACTATCATGCTTCATGCCTTTAAATTCTCTATTTTACCTTTCCTGAGTGCACTTACCCCTTTCCAGTTCTTAAGAATAATAATAATAATAATAATAATAATAATAATAGCATTTGTTAAGCACTTCCTATGTGCCAAGCACTGTTCTAAGCGCTGGGGAGGTTACAAGGTGATCAGGTTGTCCCACGGGGGGCTCACAGTCTTAATCCCCATTTTACAGATGTGGTAACTGAGGCCCAGAGAAGTGAGGTGACTTGCCCAAAGTCACACAGCTGACAATTGGCTGAGCCGGGATTTAAACCCATGACCTCTGACTCCAAAGCCCGTGCTCTTTCCACTGAGCCACACTGCTTCTCTACCCCTGCTTTTAATAGCACTGGCAATACAAAGTCAAAAACACTGAAGTTCAGGCATATAGATTCCTAGCATCAAAGTGATAGTTATGTTAATACTGTTATTCTGGGTGGGACACCTGAGGATAAAGACTAACAGAAGGATGACAAGACAGCTGCAGTATGGAGAGCTGAAATTGGAAAGCCAAAAGCAAGGAGGACAAAGGAGACATTTTAAGGGCACTACAAAACAGTCTAAGAAAATGCCCCTGCCCAGCCAAAAAGCAGTGGATTCCTGAGGATCTTTTCATTCATTCATTCAATCGTACCTATTGAGTGCTTACTGTATGCAAAACACTTTACTAAGCATTTTACTTAGTAAATGCTTAGCACTTTACTAAGGGTGAGTACAACATAACAATAAGCAGACATTCCCTGACCACAACAAGCTTACAGTCTAGAGGAGACAGACATTAACATAAATAAATACATTTCAGACATGTACATAAGTGGTGAGGAGCTAGGAGGGGAAGGAATAAAGGAAGCCAGGGTGCCTGCCGCAGATGGGAGTGGGAGAACAGGAAAGGAGGGAAGGCCTCTTGGAGGAGATGTGTCTTTAGTAAGGCTTTGAATTTGGGGAGAGTCACTGTCTGTCAGATGCCGGACGTATCTGTCTGACATCCACCAGCATGGATACTGCTATTAAAAAAGGAATGACTGGGAGCCCGTTGTTGGGTAGGGACTGTCTCTTACCTGTTATCGAATGATACGTTCCAAGCACTTAGTACAGTGCTCTGCACACAGTAAATGCTCAATAAATATGACTGAAGGAATGAATCAGGTAAAAACTTTGTAAGGAATGGAGGCGTGTCAAAAGATACAACTGCAAACATTAAGCATAACACAACATAGGATGGGCTTTTGTTTGCACAATACTGACTGAGCCCCCTTCTTCCTCTCCCCCTCCTCCCCCTCCCCGCAGCATCTGTATATATGTATATATGTTTGTACGTATTTATTACTCTATTTATTTATTCATTTTATTTGTACATGTTTATTCTATTTATTTTATTTTGTTAATATGTTTTCTTTTGTTCTCTGTCTCCCCCCTCTAGACTGTGAGCCCACTGTTGGGTAGGGACCGTCTCCCTATGTTGCCAACTTGTACTTCCCAAGCACTTAGTACAGTGCTCTGCACATAGTAAGCGCTCAATAAATATGATTGAATGAATTAATGTATGAATATAGTTAGGACTGCAGATCCCACATTGGCCAGCGCGCTCTCTCTCTCTCTCTCTCTCTCTCTCTCTCTCTCACACACACACACACACACACACACACAACTAGGGTAGTGAGGTTGATGTGCATATTACCTCAATTCTAGTGACCTGACTGCATTCCAAGACCCTGTTGTTGGGAACCCTGTTCTACAATTTGAAGACTTTTTTTCCAAAGGTGGATTACACTCACCAGTGTATATTGCTCTGTAGCAAAGCTCAACTGGTGTAACTAAACAGAGTGGACATGGGCTACACTTTAAAGATGCAATTAAACAAAACTTCAAATGGTATGGCAGTTGAGAGATAAGGATCAGAAAGAGGGTAATTATTCATGACAATATTTTTGTGAAAATCAGATGTATCTTTGTTCCCTCTTTTCTTCCTTTTAATCATTTCTTAATGTGTGACTCCTTGCCCCACACCTCATTTCATACTGTAGGCTCCTTAAGGGCAGATAATGTTTTTAATTTTCTTTTTAATAGTATTTGTTAAGTGCTTGCTCCGTGCCAGACACTCCATACTAAGTGCTTTGATAGATACAAGATAATCAGATTAGACATAGTCCATATCCCACATAAGGCTCACATTCTAAATCCCCATTTTAGATATCTGTGGCACAGAAAAGTGACATGATTTGCCCAAGGTCACACAGAAGACAAGTGGTGGAGCCAGGATTAGAACCCAATCCTTCATACTCCCACGCCCATGTTATAGCCACAAGGCAATACTGCTTCTCTATATCTTTGGCCTCTGGTGTACTCTCCCAAGACCTTGGAAGAGTGTTCTGCAAACTGGTGCTCAGGAAATTCCACCTACCAATTGATTAATGAGAAATGTCAACATTAATGGAACAGAGACATCATGAAGATCAGAGCACCAAGAGGGAAAAATGAATAGTGGGTCAGGCACAGTGTTACAAATGAACAACGCAGCACAATAATACCTGCACACAACTTGAGAAGGGAACGTATGTAGTGTCATCTTCTATACCAAGGGGATGGTCAGTAATAGAAATAATAGTCTGCTTCAAGCATTCACTATGTAACTTTTTCTCAGCATGTAACACCTATCCCCGTTACCTCAAAGTGCACTTTGCATGCCCTTGTATCACCTCTTCCGTTCATACTGCCTGTGGTTAATCTTTGGTCAGACTATACCAATAGCCCGTGTAGTCCCCAGACCAAAAACCATCCTGAACGTATCCAGTCGAGCTAGTAAAAAATGCTATTCAGGGCATCTCAGCCAATGGAACCCACTCATGACCCCCCTGAAACTAAGATGTACCTAACGGTTTTTACCGGTTTTGAAAACCTAACCTACTGGAGGACAGAACAAGAAACATAAGAAAAATCCACCAGATAGCTCAGTAAGCAGTTAAGTTAAAGCTACTATGGCAACAATAAATTAAATACTCCAATGAGTAGTGGCTACCTCTTTGGGCATTGTTAGGGAGATGGAAAAAATGCCAGAAACAAATCAGACTCTACAGTGAACAAAGAGTGTATTTACTCTACCGGAATCAGTTCTTTTGTCAGTGCAAGAATGTCCTAAAAGAGGACATTTGTCAAGTGGTACCCCAACATTCTGTTGGAGTGAGCTCACCTTACCCATTTATTCTCCATGGGAAATCTAATAATTATAATACTACTTTTGGTCTTGGACAAGCATCTACTCTATGCCAAGGTAGATATAATAATTATGATATTTGTTAAGCACTTACTATGTGCAAGGCACTTTACTAAGCACTGGGGTGGATACAGATGAATTGGATTGAACACAGTCCCCGTCCCGCTTAGTGTGCACAGTCTTATTACCCATTTTACAGATGAGGCAACTGAGGCCCAGAGAAGTGAAGTGATCACACAGCATTCAGGTGGTGGAGCAGGAATTAGAACCCATGACCTTCTTACTCCCAGGCCCACGCTCTATCCACTATGCTGTTGGATACAGTCTCTGTACCTTAAGGTGTTCGCAGTCTAAGTATAAATGTGAACAGATGTTCAATCTCCATTTTCAGGCACAGATAAATGACTTTTAAAAAAAAATGGTATTTGATAAGCACTTACTCTGTGCCAGGCACTGTTCTAAGTTCTGGGGCAGATATAAGATAATCATTGCTCAGGGCAAGGAATGTGTTGGTTTAATGACAATTAAGGTATATGTTAAGTGCTTACAATGTGCCAGGCACTGTCCTAACCGCTGGAGTGGATTCAAGCAAATCTGGTTTATTGTTGTACTGTACTCTCCCAAGCATTTAGTACAGTTCTCTGCACAAAGCGTTCAATAAATACAATCGAACGAATGAATGAGTGAATGTTGGACAGAATCTATGTTCCACATGGGGTTCACAGACTTGAACCCCATTTTAAAGATGATAATAATAATAATTGTGATATTTGTCAAGCACTTCTATGTGCCAGGAACTTACTGAGTGCTGGGATGAATACAAACAAATGAGGTCGGACACAGTCCCTATACCGTGCAGAACTCAAAGTCTCAATCCCCATTTTCCAGATGAGGTAACTGAGGCCCAGGAAGTGAAGTGACTTGCCCAAGGTAACACAGCAGACAAATGGCAAAGCCAGGACTAGAACCCAGGTCCTTCTAACTCCCAGGCCCATGCTCACACAGGAAACAATCAGCAGACCCAACAATTAAGTTCATTAGCATAAACATTGATCATTCTAATTAGTAAACCAAAAGGAACATTATTTGCAAATACGTCTACCAACTCTGTTGTATTTTCCTCTCCGAGGCACATATTACAGTGCTCTGCACACAGTAAACACTCAATAAATATGATTGATCATTTGAGCCTAGTTCATATCTGGAAAAATTTGTTCAAAAGGGAAAACTAAAATGCCATTTAAATTAGAAAGGGAACAAAACAGCTTGTCACAAGGTATGAGGGGCTTGGAGAAGACAATCTATGGAAGTCACAGCTCCAGATACTGAGGAGTCTAAAGTATCGTGGAATGCACTTTGCATTACATTCTGTGGTGATTGCCTTTTTTCTCATCATCCATAGTGTTTAAGGCCATGCTCTAGGGGCACAGATTTCTAACATAAAAATGTACCCTGATTTGCTCCCTTTATTCATGGCCCCCACAGTACTTACGTCCATATCTGCAATTTATTTATATTTATGTCTCTAGACTGTAAGCTTGTTGTGGGCAGGGAACACATGTAGCAAATCTAGACGTGTTCTAGCAAATCTAGGAGACTGATTTTATTCTATGACTTCACTGTTGGTGGGCCTCCTATAGAATGTAAACTCATCGTGGGCAGGCATTGTGTCTGCTTAACACTGCATTGTACTTTCCCAAGCACTTAGTACAGTACTCTGCACACAGTAAGTACTCAATAAATTTGAGTGAATGAGATCTGTAAATGCTCAATAAATATGATCAGTTGATTTATAGAAAACAGTCCAGAACTATCAGCAGGGTACCTTAGTGTCACGATAATGTACCTTTCCAACAAAATTCCATGAGATCATAAACAGCATTTCAACAAAGTTTAGTTTTATTTATAATAATAACAATATATTATGGTATCTGTTAAGTGCTTACTATGTGCCAAGCACTGTCCTAAGCACTGGGGTAGGTACAAGGTAATGAGGTTGTCCCCCATGGGGCTCACAGTCATAATCCCCATCTTACAGATGAGGGAACTGAGGCACAGAGAAGTTAAGTAGCTTGCCCAAAGTCACACAGCAGACAAGTAGCAGAGCAGAAATTAGAACCTACATACCCTAACTCCCAAGTCTGTACTCTTTCCACTAAGCCTTGCTGCTTACTTGATCTTGAAAAAACTTAATCATTTGATTTTCTGGTAAGTTTTATTTTTAATCATTCATTTTTCCTCTCACCACTGGCAAGTATGCCCAGCAATAAGTATATAAAGAAAATAACTTCTGGTGAAGTGAATGCATATATTTTAGAGGGAAAATGATAAAACTAATATGTGTCAAGAAATCTTTGAAACCTGTTTTAATGATTTTTTTTTCTTTCGATGGTTGCAGATTACTATGTCACCTCGGAGCAGGCAGTAACCATGGTGAAATAAGCAATAACATATAACATTTTGTCAGATACAGTCTATAATACAGCACATATGTGGGCATAACTGTTGTATTTAGATTAACTTAACTGTTACTAGTCAATGTGTGCAGATGGTGTAAATAGGAAGTCAATGTTGAAAATCTTCTGTAAAACTATACCAGGATCTGTTCATGATTAAATTTCTAAAGTGTAGTTAAGGCTTTCCATAAACTGTGATTAAATAGGAATTGAGGATGTCATTTTAAATGGACAGCAACCCCTACCTTCCTAGAATTCTTTTCAACTTGAATTACAGTAACTTGTAGAAAAACGTCATTTCTTTAGGTATCAGGGAAAAGAAAAGGAGTCAAACACAAATTCCCATGGGTGTTTTCTCTGTTTGGATAGTAAATGAAATTAAAGCATCACATACCCCGAGCTCTTCCTTTTATTGCATGCAATTATTGGTTTCCATCAAGCCAGAAACAATCAATAATTTTCACAACCTTTACTGCCTGTAGCAAAGATGATTCCAGTAGATGGATTTCCTATGGATTGATTAAGCACTTCACCTCAAGAGTTGCAAGGGTTCTGTTCTGAGGGCAAACCAGGTAGCATATGAAAAAACATATCGTTTCCCCCAAATTTAGATAAAGGGCTTCATGAGACAAGTTAGAAATATTCTGAAGTTCTGATATTTAGGAGATTTTTTTTCACCTCCCTTTGTTGTGCTCATTCACTGTCATTTAATGCATGTAAGGTAAAATAATTAGGAATTTGGTTCTGCAGGCTTATTCATTCATTCAATCATGTTTATTGAGCACTTACTGTGTGCAGAGCACTGTTCTATACTCTTGGAAAGTACAATTCAGCAACAAATAGAGACAATCCCTACCCAACAACAGACTTACAGGCTAGAAGGGGGGAGACAGACAACAAAATAAAACAAGTAGACAGTCATCAATATAACTCATCAGGCTTATCTCAACCTGGGGCCATTGGGTCAGAATGCAACTCCCAGACAGCCATCAGAGGCCATTTAACACAGGCCAGAGAGTTAGAAGTCCTGAGTTCTAATCCTGCCTCTGCCACTTGCCTGTTGTGATATTGGGCAAATCACTTAACTCTGCTAGGCCTCAGTTTCCCTATCTGTAAATGGGGATTCAACACCTATTCTCGTTCCTTAGACGATGAGCCCCATGTGTGGTGGGGCCTGTGTCTGATCTGATTATCTTATGTCTACCCCAGTGTTTAGTAAAGTTCTCAGAGTATAGTAGGATGTGGGAAAACATTCAGTGAATGGACAAATGAGATTGAGGGACAGTTAGTAGATTAGCACAAACCATCCTCTGTTACAAGAGTGAGGTAAATTAGGAGGTGGAATACTGATTGAGTGCCTAAAGCTAAGGATAAGGAGTTTCTGACTGAAGCAGAGATAGATGTACAGCCACTGGAAGAGAAGGGAGAGATTTGGGTTGATTGCTTTTTTTTTTTTTTTAAAAGAAATGATTGATCCTGGTAGCAAAGTGAAGCATTCTAGAGTCTAGGGATGTTGTAAAGGTAGAACCAATAGCTTTCCACATCTGCCTGAAAATGCAGATTGAATGACAGAGATGAGGTACAATTAGGTGAGCTTGGAAGGAATGAAGAGAGTAAACCTGGAAAGAGTGGGTGAAGAAGGCAGAGATAGAAGATGGGAAGATGGGATGAAGAAGATGAATCTGATCATGAGGAGTTTTTGCTTGACATGAAGGGAACCTAGATGCCATCTTGTGCAGTGCCATGCTCCAAGCAGGTATCCTGTGTAATGGAGAGAAGCACAAATTGGAAAGAGGAGTAGTCGGAGACAGGGAAATCAGCAAAGTTGACTAATTCAAACATTTAGCTACAATATAGTATTATGACACCTGAGTGGTATTTAGGCAGAGAGGAAGAGATGTTGTATAGAAGAACCAACAGATTTGAATGTAAATTGAAAGACAGTGAAAAATCAAGAATTCATTCATTCAGATTTATTTAGTGCTTACTGTATGCAAAGCACTGTACTAAGCATTTGGGAGAGTAACTAACTATAACTATAAACAGACACATTCCCTGCCCACAGTGAGAATGATAACAAGGTTGTGTACTTCCGGGATAGGGTGGATGACAGTGTTATTGGAGGAGATGGAGTGTTTAGATGATAGGGCAGGTTGGGAATTCTAGTTTAAACTGTTTGAGTTTGAAATATCAGCAGGGCATCCAAGTGTAGATGTTTTTGAGGCCTGAGGAAATGTAGAATGGTAGATTAATTAGATAATAGACCAGGGATAAAGAAGGAGATTTGGGAATTAGCTGCAAAAGACCTAGAAACTGAAGTCATGTGAGTAGATGAATTCCTCCCCCTGCAAATTAGTTTAGAGTGAAATGAGAAGGAGATTCAGCTTTGCAACAGTCTCACTGTAAAATGATGAGAGAGAGGAGAGAACCAAGCTTCTATTCAGTCAGCAAAACTGAGGCCTGGGAATGGTACGGAGAGTCAAATTCATTCATTGAATTGTATTTATTGAGCACTTACTATGTGCAGAGCACTGTATTAAGTGCTTGGGAAGTACAAATCGAGGCACTGGAGAGATAGAGGAGGATTAGGACAGGGTATATCTGCCCCCTATTTGTAATTTATTTTATTCATTCATTCTGTTGTATTTACTGAGAGCTTACTGTGTGCAGAGCACCATTCTAAGCACTTGAGAGAATACAACAGGCACATTCCCTACCCACAACGAGCTTACAGTCTAGAAAGGGAAACAAACATTAATATGAAGGAATTACAAATATGTACATAAGTGCTATGGGGATGGGAAGGGGGTGAATGAAAGGAGCAAGGCAGGGTGAAGCAGAAGGGAGTGGGAGACAAGGAGGGCTTAGTCAGGGAAGGCTTCTTGAAAAAGATGTGCCTTCAATAAGGCTTTAATACCTGCCTATACATCTACCAACTCTGTACTGTGCTACCACGGCACTTAGTATAGTGCTCTGAACACAGAATATACGCAAATACCATTGATTCACATTTCATTGTTTGTCTAAGAAGAGGTCATCAGTGGCCTTAAAAATTTCAGTCACAAAGTGATGTTGTCAAAAATCTGATTTTAGCAAGTGAGAGAGTTAGTGTAGAAGAATTAAAGGAAGGAGTTTTAAATAGCCAGTGCTGGAAGTTCGGATAACAATGGGACCAGGGGGAAGTGGGGATAGCTGGTGGGAAGGAGTGAAATTCATGACCATTCTGCCTAATGGAAGATAGCCAGTAGATATTAGAGAAAAAGAGTGGCTCAGTGGAAAGAACACGGGCTTTGGAGTCAGAGGGCATGGGTTCAAGTCGCGGCTCCGCCAACTGTCAGCTGTGTGACTTTGGGTAAGTCACTTAACTTCTCTGGGCCTCAGTTACCACATCTGTAAAATGGGGACTAAGACTGTGAGCCCCCCATGGGACAACCTGATCACCTTGTAACCTCCCCAGAGCTTAGAACAGTGTTTTGCACATAGTAAGCGCTTAATAAATGCCATCATTATTATTATATTAATTCATTCAGTCATATTTATTGAGTACTGTTAATGAGGTTCTATCGCTGAACTAAAAGTATAAATCAACAAAGACTGCCCCCTCCCCCCAACCTCCCGCAACCAACCCAAGTCAAAAATCTCCATGATATTTATAGTGACAAAGTTGAGGGACTTCTAGACAAATTCTTTTATGAGGAAGCTCTGGAAGCACCATCATATGCAAGTTTTCTAGAGATTATATCACTGAAGCATATTTTTGTAATGTTTTTTTGCCAGTGCTGTGTACCTCTTGCCCTTCAGACACCTGGGTTAGTCAGGAGGTCACTGTCTGCCTCTGAATCACTTACGAATCTTGCGGAGAATCCAGCTTACATCAATCAAACATATTCACTGAGTGCTTAGTGAGTGCACGGCACTGTACATAGGGCTTGGGAGAGTAAAATATAACGAAGTTGCTAAATATGTTCCCTCCCCACAGAGATTTTACAGTCTAATAATAATGACAATAATAATTATGGTACTTGTTAAGCGCTTACTATATGCCAAGCACCATTCTAAGCACTGAGATAGGTACAAGTGAATCAGGTTAGACACAGTTACTGTCCCACATAGGGCTCACAATCTTAATCCCCATTTTACAGATGAGGGAACTGAGGTCCAGAGAAGTTAAGTGACTTGCCCAAGGGCACACAGCAGACTGGGTAGGGACCATCTCTATATGTTGCCAACTTGTACTTCCCAAGCGCTTAGTACAGTGCTCTGCACACAGTGAGCGCTCAATAAATACGATTGAATGAATGAATGTGGCAGAGTTAGGATTAGAACCCAAGACCTTCTGAATCCCAGGCCCATGCTCTGTCCACCTAGCTACGCTACCTCCAGAGAGAACATTAATATAACAAATAAATTACAAATATGTGCATAACTGCTGTGGGGCTGAGTGAGGGGTGAATAAAGGGTGCAAATCCAAGTGCAAAGATGACACAGAAGGGAGTGGGAGAGAGGGCTTAATTGGGGAAAGCCTTTTGAAGAAGATATGTTTTTAATAAGGCTTTGAAGGTGGGGAGGGTGATCAATCATCTCTTGGATATGAAGAGGGAGAGCATTCCAGGCCAGAGGCAGGGCGTGAGGAAGAGATCGGCAGCCAAAAAGATGCGACTGAGGTACAGCGATTAGGTTTTCCATCATATTTATTGAGCACTTACTGTGCACAGTGCACTGTACTGGCAGCATGGTTTAATAATAATAATAATCAATCAATCAATCGTATTTATTGAGCGCTTACTATGTGCAGAGCACTGTACTAAGCGCTTGGGAAGTACAAATTGGCAACACATAGAGACAGTCCCTACCCAACAGTGGGCTCACAGTCTAAAAGTGGGAGACAGAGAACAGAACCAAACATACCAACAAAATAAAATAGGATAGAAATGTACAAGCAAAATAAATAAATAAATAAATAAATAGCGTAATAAATATGTACAACCATATATACATATATACAGGTGCTATGGGGAAGGGAAGGAGGTAAGATAGGGGGGTGGAGAGGGGGACGAGGGGGAGAGGAAGGAAGGGGCTCAGTCTGGGAAGGCCTCCTGGAGGAGGTGAGCTCTCAGCAGGGCCTTGAAGGGAGGAAGAGAGCTAGCTTGGCGGAGGGGCAGAGGGAGGGCATTCCAGGCCCGGGGGATGACGTGGGCCGGGGGTCGATGGCGGGATAGGCGAGAGCGAGGTACGGTGAGGAGATCAGCGGTGGAGGAGCGGAGGGTGTGAACTGGGCTGTAGAAGGAGAGAAGGGAGGTGAGGTAGGAGGGGACGAGGTGATGGACAGCCTTGAAGCCCAGGGTGAGGAGTTTCTGCCTGATGCGCAGATTGATTGGTAGCCACTGGAGATTTTTGAGGAGGGGAGTAATATGCCCAGAGCGTTTCTGGACAAAGATAATCCGGGCAGCAGCATGAAGTATGGTTTAATAATAACCATACTTTGGGCAAGTCACTTCACTTCTCTGTGCCTCAGTGACCTCATCTGTAAAATGGGGATGAAGATTGTGAGCCTCACGTGGGAAAACCTGATTACCTTGTATGTACCCCGGCACTTAGAACATTGCTTTGCACATAGTAAGCACTTAACAAATGCCATTATAATAATAATAATAATTATTATTATTATTATTATTATTATTATTATTATTATCATTATTATTCTCTGGGCCTCATTTCCCTCATCTGTAAAATGGGGATTGAGACTGTGAGCCCCACATGGGACAAGGACTGTGTCCACCCTAATTTTCATGTATCCACCCCAGTGCCTAGTACAGTGTCTGGCACAAAGTGAGTGCTTTAATACCATTATTATTATTATTGCTTGGGCATATCCAATATAACAATATAACAGAGATGGTTGACAGAGGAGCAGAGTTTGTGGGCTAGGTTGTAGTAGAAAATAAGGGAATTAAAGTAGGAGGGGGAAAGGTGATTGAGTATTCTAAAGTTAGTGGTAAGCATATTGTGCTATGGTGAGCAATTATTAGGTTTGTTAAATTGGTTTTATATTTCAAGTGCCCTAATTACCTTACTGCTGTAGGAAATAGGAATGTATCTATCATTTGTGCATTTAAAAATCTTCTCCTTTGTAGAGTGTAAACCCCAGACACACTATAATTTCAGGGACTTGACAATGGTCCTTTGGTTGAATTATAAATTGCACACAATTATTAAAGATGGATATAATCAGTACTTGACCTTATTCCTCTCCTAAAGTCATTTAAAGAGGTTTAAAAAATACTGCTACCCCTTGATGAGAGCTTGAAAACAGCTGAATGTCGTCTCACAAGTAACCTGGCAGGAATTAGAGGGTTTTGACATTCATTTTGAATTTTGTCTCCTGTCTGTTACACAAACGAAAGTCACCTGGGAACAACCTATTTGGGGATTTCTGATTCGTGGCTGGATTCATTCAGAAAATTGTCTTGCGGTACTGCAGCCCTGTGTGAAATGACCATAATAAAAATGATCACACTTTTACTAAGACGTTGTGGGAAGGAAACATATCTACCAACTCTGTTGTATTTTACTCTCCTAAGTGCTTTGAACAGTGCCCTGCACACAGCTGACACTCAATAAATACCAATGATGATGTAGTACATTGCTCCCTTTTTTTTTTATCCTGTGGCATAATTGTTGCACACATAAATGACTGGGGATACCATTCCTTTCATAAGCATTGATTTAGTGCTCTTTCTTGTCATTTGACAGGCTCTGAAGCCCCAGCCAGAATAAAACACTTTTGGAAATCTCCCATTCAGAAAAAAAAAAAAAGATTTTGAATTAGTACAGTACTAAAGACTACAAAGCAACAACATGGAAATTCTCTGGAATACCCTTCTGACTAAACCTTGGTTTCTAATACCAGAATCAATTAGGTATTGCCCTATTATCTATAAACCTTAAAAATCTCAACACAGTCTTTGATCTGCTGGTGTCAAGGAAACTGATAAAAACTTGCTCTGTTCTTAAGCTTTACGTGACTGAAATTTTCTTTACTCTGCAGCACACTATAAATGTCCTTGTGAAGAGGCTGTGAATTCTTTCACAGCTTTGTTTCCAAGCTATTCATAACCATGGTTATCAATTATTATACCAGCTGGAATTTCTGAGGGCCAATCAGCTGCCTGAAACTCTAATTGTTGGTCCCAGATAAAAGCTAAGATACACAAATTTTAACCAATCATAATTGACTTATTCTCCAAGTGAAGAAAAAAAACCTGATGAATTCCACTAAGCTAATCAGTCTTGAAAGCAACCATGCAGAAAAAAATCGGCACTTTTATTAATATGCTTCAAGTCAATTGGTCCCTCTGCAGCAGATTCTTTTGAAAGGAAGCAAAGTCAGTTGGCATGGATGGAAGTTTTTAAATGTTTAAACTCATTTTAAAAAGTAAAAAACACGATTTTTAAGCTTCTCCTACAGCTCTGATTAAAAGGGAATTTGTTTCCCAATGAACCTAAGTAGCTGCTTAACCTTCAAATATTTCTTTTTTTTTTTTTTTTCATTTAAGTGAAAGCTACCACTCTCAGAAAGCCTAGTTTGTTTCTTGGAAATAACTAGGTGGAGTTCCAAATACAATCAGAACTTCCATTGGAAGTTACTGGAGAAGGGAGGGGGGAGAAAGGAAAGAATGTATGTTCTCCTGAGATAAAGAATCTTCTTGAGACACAAAATCTCTGAGTTGCAAATAGATAAATGCCTTTCAACACAGAATAAAATACTAATGAAACCCGGTCCTGGAAGAGGCATTGGGAGATCATTTGCTCTATCCTCCTGACTTTGGCAACTAATTTGATTTTTAAAACTGATAACCACTGTATTTATTAAGCACCTCATAGATGCCACTCAAGGTGTGCTAAGCACTAGAGAAGATAAAAGATAATCAGATTGGGACTCAGTTACTGTCCCATACAAGGGTTCATAATCTAAGAGGGAGAATAGGTGGATGAGGAAATGGAGGCAAGGAGAAGTCCAGCGCTTAGAACAGTGCTTGGCACATAGTAAGTGCTTAACAAATACCAAAACTATTATTATTATTATTAAGGGGATAGACCTAGGTCACATAGGAAGTAGGGAGAGGCTCTGGAAAAAGAACCCAGGTCTCCTGAGTCCCAGTTCCATGTTTTTTCCACTAGATCACACTGGCTTCTAATTTAACCATGCAGGACAGAGTGATAATAATAATAATTGGCATTTATTAAGTGCTTACTATGTGCAAAGCACTGTTCTAAGCGCTGGGGAGGATACAGGGTGATCAGGTTGTCCCACGTGGGGCTCATAGTCTTAATCCCCATTTTACAGATGAGGTAACTGAGGCCCAGAGAAGTTAAGTGACTTGCCCAAGATCACATAGCAGACATGTGGTGGAGCTGGGATTCAAACCCATGACCTCTGACTCCAAAGCTCGTGCTCTTTCCACTGAGCCACGCTGATATCTCCTCTTTAATCTTTGTCACTCGTTGAAACCGCTCCAGTTTCGCTGCCTCCTTTTTAAATCACAGTGACCCCTACACTCCCATTGTGTTTGCATTTCTGAAATAGAGCTTTCAAAATAATTGTATTTTTTAAGCATTTACTATTGTGTCGGGCACTGCACTCAACAGTTGGAACATATGTTTTAGAGGCTAATCAGGATGGACACAGTCCCTGTCCCCCATTTTACAGATGAGGTAACTGAGGCACAGAGAAGTTAAGCAACTTGCTCAAGGTCACACAGCAAATAGGTGGCAGAGTTGGGATTAGAACTGATGTCCCCTGACTCCCAAACACAATTCTCTTTCTGCTAGACAACTCTGCTTCTTGACACTGGGAATATTCTCAACTGTCCCTGCATTGCTAACTCATAATCACCTTCCGGTCCACTAAAAACCCCCTTTTTTTCTGTTGGGGAAAAATTGAATAAGCATAAGTAAATCTTGTTCTTGCTATTGCCCATATTGAATTTCATCCTGTTTTTGTAGGACTGTTTTACCAATTGGTCTAAGACACTCATTTCTTCCTCTCAACTAAAATACTAAAAAAATGCTTCTAATTCTATCAATCAATCAATTATATTTATTGAGCACTTATTGTGTGCACAGCACCGTACTAAGTGCTTGGGAGAGTAAAATACAACAGAGTTGGTAGACACATTCCCTATCCACAGTGTGCTCACAGTCTAGAGGGGAAATCTCAATTTTAATGATGGCTGAAACTATGACCATATTATGTCCCTTTGTTTAGACTTTAGCAATTTGTCTCCCACTGAAATGCAGAGGCTCTCAATCCAAGTAACCTATAGCTATTGTTCCAGTATTGTTTCAGAAGTTGCTTATATTTTACATTAAAATTATGGAACAAATAGGCATTGTAGCAGCTCATAGCATTGTTAGTTAGCTTTGAAGAAGATTGTGTTTTCCTAATACTTCAAAATAACTTCTTTGACTCTTTTGAGCATTATGAGAAGCAGCCTGGCATAGTGGATAGAACACAGGCCTGGATGTCAGAAGGTCATGGTTTTAATCCCGGCTCTGCGACTTGTCTGCTGTGTGACCTTGGGCAAGGCACTTCACTTCTCTGTATCTCAGTTACCTCATCTGTAAAATAGGCACTTGGATCTGCCCCCTTTAAGCACTTGACATTCACTCCACCCTCAGCCCCCAGCACTGATGTATCTGCAATTGATATCAATGTCACCCTCCCTAGACTATAAATTCTTAATAATAATAATGGTATTTATTAAGTGATTACTACGTGCTAAGCACTCTTCTAAGCGCTGGGGCGGATACAGGCAAATTGGAATAGGCACGGTCCCTGTCTCATGTGAGGCTCATAGCCTCAATCCTCATTTTACAGATGAGGTAACTGAGGCACAGAGAAATGAAATGACTTGCCCAAGGTCGCATAGCAGACAAGTGGTGGAGTCAGGATTAGAACCCATGACCTCATGACCCCCAGGCCCATGTGCTATCCACTATTTTACTCTATTGTATCATTCAATGGTATTTATTGAGTGTATACTATGTGCAGAGCACTTTTCCAAGTGCTTGAGAGAGGAGGATATAGGACAAAATTGGTAGACATATTCCCCGACCATAAGGAACTTACATTCTAGACATGGAGAAAGGCATTAAAATACAATTGTACTCTTCCAAGCACTTAATACAGTAATCTGTGCAGAGTAAGTGCTCAATAAATACCACTGAGTGATTTAGGAAAAAATTACCTTCTCAAAACTAGATGCAAAATTGTTTTTTAAGATTTAATAAAAAAAATTAAACCATCACATGACATATATAGAGCAAGGGTCTCTAGTTTGTCTCTGTACTTACCAGCAAAAGGCACTGATTTAATTTAAAAAACTCATCTGCTGACTAGCTATGTAGGAAGCTATTCAATTTATATTCAGGAAATGAACTTTTACTACTACTTTAAAATATGTCTTCATTACAAATTCATATAATGACAAATCTAGAGGAAGAGAAATCTCTTTAGAAGTTGAGGAAAGTGTTCAATGAAAAAGTGCTATAAAGTCGGTGTCATTCACAATGGCACCTTGTCGACTCTGGATTGGCAAATCCAAGTATAATAATTACACATTGAACAAAAGACAGGGATGATTCTGCTGGGGAGGTTACAAGGTGATCAGGTTGTACTACAGGGGGCTCACAGTCTTGATCCCCATTTTACAGATGAGGTAACTGAGGCGCAGAGAAGTTAAGTGGCTTGCCCAAAGTCACGCAGCTGACAATTGGCAGGGCCGGGATTTGAACCCAGGACCACTGACTCCAAAGCCCTTGCTCTTTCCACTGAGCCACGCTCAATAGAGTAATAAATCTGTACAAATACATACAAGTGCTCTGGGGAGGGGAAGGAGGTAGGGCAGAGTGGAAGTGGTGGGGAGGAGGAGAAGAAAAAGGGGGCTCAGTCTGGGAAGGCCTCCTGGAGGAGGTGAGCTCTCAGTAGGGCTTTGAAAGGAGGAAGAGAGCTAGTTTGGCAGATGTGTGGAGGGAGGGCATTCCAGGCCAGGGGAAAGACGTGGGCCGGGGGTCGACAGTGGGATGGGCGAGAACGAGGCACAGTGAGGAGGTTAGTGGCAGAGGAGCGGAGGATCCGCACCCTCCACTGGGCTGTAGAAGGAGACAAGGTAGGTGAGGTAGGAGGGGGCGAGGTGATGGACAGCCTTGAATCCGAGAGTGAGGAGTTTTTGCTTAATTCATAGGTTGACAGGCAACCACTGGAGATTTTTGAGGAGGGGAGTGACATGCCCAGAGCATTTCTGTACAAATATAATCCGGGCAGCAGAGTGAAGTGTAGACCGAACCGAACGTCAGCGGCAAGGTAGTTGAGATCAAGGTACAATGAGTAGGCTGGCATTGTATGAAGTATGCGCGTTGGGTTGTAGTAGGAGAGTAGTGAGGTGAGGTAGAAGGCAGCAAGGTGACAGTGCTTTAATGTGGAAGATAAGGAGTTTCTGTTTGATGCGGAGGTAGGTGGGCAACTACTGGAGGTTCGTGAGGATTGGGGAAACGGACTGAACAATTTTGTAGAAAACTGATCTGGGCAATAGAGTGAAATATGGATTGGAATGGGGAGAGACAGGAGGCAGAGAGGTCAGCAAGAATGCTGATACTAAGGTCCAGAGGTAATCAAGGTGATATAGAATAAGTGCTTGGATTAACATTGTAGCAGGATGGAGAGGAAAAGACAAATTTTAGCAATGTCATGAAAGTTGAACCAACAGGACTTGGTGATAGATTGAATGTGTGGGTTGAATGAGAAAGAGGAGTCAAGGATAATACCAAGGTTAAGGGCTTGTGAGAGAAGGAAGGACGGTGGTGCAGTCTGAAGTGACTGGAAAGTCAGGGAAGGACAGGGTTTGGGTTGGAAGATACGCAGCGTGGCTCAGTGATAAGAGCCCGGGCTTGGGAGTCAGAGGTCAAATTGGCAACATATAGAGACAGTCCCTACCCAACAGTGGGCTCACAGTCTAAAAGGGGGAGACAGAGAACAAAACCAAACATACTAACCAAATAAAATAAATAGAATAGATATGTACAAATAAAATAAATAAATAAATAGAGTAATAAATATGTACAAACATATATACATATGTACAGGTGCTGTGGGGAAGGGAAGGAGGTAAGATGGGGGGGATGGAGAGGGGGACGAGGGGGAGAGGAAGGGAGGGGCTCAGTCTGGGAAGGCCTCCTGGAGGAGGTGAGCTCTCAGCAGGGCCTTGAAGGGAGGAAGAGAGCTAGCTTGGCGGATGGGCAGAGGGAGGGCAGCTCTAATCCCAGCTCTGCCACATGTCTGCTGTGTGACCTTGGACAAGTCACTTAGCTTCTCTGTGCCTCAGTTCCTTCATCTGTAAAATGGGGATTAAGACTGTGAGCCCCACGTGGGACAACCTGATCACCTTGTATCCTCCCGAGCACTTAGAACAGTGCTTTGCACATAGTGAGCGCTTAACAAATGTCATCATCATTATTATTATTATTATGAGTTCTGTTTTCTAAATTTTTTAAAACAATAAAAAACAGTTATTAAAATAGAATGAGAAGCAGTGTAGCAAAGAGGAAAGAGCATGGGCCTGGGAGCCATAGGACCTGGTTTCTTATCCCAGCTCTCTCCCACTTGACCACTGGGTGACCTTGGGCAAGTCACTTAAATTCTCTATGTCTCAGTTTCCTCATCTGTAAACTGGGGATTAAATCTCATTCTTAAACTGTGATCCACATAAAAGGACAGGGACTGTGCCTGACCTGATCATCTTTTATCTAGCCCAGTGCTAAATACAGTGCTTGGCACATGATAATAATAATAATAATAATAATAATGGTATTTGTTAAGCACTTAATATGTGCCAAGCATGTGCCAAGCACTGTTCTAAGCACAGATAATCAGGGGTTTACAATCTTAATCCCCATTTTACAGATGAGGTAACTGAAGCATAGAGAAGTTAAGTGACTTGCCCAAAATCACACAGCTGATAAGTGGCAGAGCCAAGATTAGAACCCACGACCTCTGACCTCCAAGCCTGTGCTCTTTCCCCGAAGGGACTTCAAAAAAATCATAATGTAGTTACATGATTAAACAGAAATTTTAATATGTACCCATAACCGAAGATTGAATTAGATGGGTTTATATTTGTGTTAATACAGGACTTAATTTTCCAAGTGTAGATTTCACATCCTAATCATTTATTTTTAATCCGTCTCCCCCCCAAGACTGTAAACTCCTAGAGTTCAGGGATCAAGTCTACCAACTCTGTTATACTCCCAAGGTACTTAGTACAGTGCTCTGCACACAGAGAGCACTCCATAAATACCACTGATTGATTCAGAACAAAATAACTTTGAGCTACTGTGGCAGTCACCCCAACCAGCCTCCACACTCAGGAAGGTGAAGAGTAATCTCGGAGTTGGACACCTAAGTGACTTTCCCTTAGGAAACTTTAACCGGGCAGCTATAATGGCTTCTATGGTATTACCTTTCTTCATGGTATTTGTTAAGCTCTTATTATTTGTCCCTCTAGGCTGTGAGCTCATTGTGGGCAGAGACGGTCACTCTTTATTAATGATAATAATAATAATAATAATAATAATAATAATATTGTTGGCATTTGTTAAGTGCTTACTCTGTGCAAAGCACTGTTCTAAGAGCTGGGGGGGATACAAAGTGATCAGGTTGACCCATGTGGGGTTCACAGTCTTAATCCCCATTTTACAGATGAGGTAACTGAGGCTCAGAGAAGTTAAGTGACTTGCCCAACGTCGCACAGCTGACGTGGCGGAGTCGGGATTCAAACCCATGACCTCTGACTCCAAAGCCCGTGCTCTTTCCACTGAGCCATGTATTGCACCTTCCCAAGCGCTTAGTACAGTGCTCTGCACACAGTAAGTGCTCAATAAATACGACTGAATGAATGAATGAATACAATTGAATGAATGAGTTGTGTCAAACACTGTTCTAAGCACCGGGATAGGCATAAGTTAAATAGGACGCAGTCCCTGTCCCACACAGGGTTCACAGTCTAAGTAGGAGGGTGAACAGGTATTTAATCCTCATTTTACAGTTGAGGAAATTCAGGTACAGAGAAGTTGAGTGACTTGCCCAGGGTCACACAGCAAGCAATTGGCAGAGCCAGGATTAGAACCCAGGTCCTCTCCAACTGCCAGGTCCATGCTGTTTTCACTACGCCAAGCTGCTTCACACTGCTGCCCAGAATATTTTCCTAAAACGACTTTCTGCATACATCTCCCTGCAAAAACATTTAACTCTTGCCCCTTGTTAACTCTTGCTGGAGACAGGCCCTGCTGAACAGATGTAATTCAGACATCTGGCAAAGAAATAAACACCATTAAACCCAAAGTTCTGCAATGTAAGTACAAAAAACTGTGTGACCTTGGGCAAATCACTTACCTTCTCTGTGCCTAAATTTCCTTATTTATAAAATGGGGATTGACTCCTCCTCCCCATGTGGGACAGGGACTGTGTCCAATCTGTATTGTATACTCCCACGTGCTTAGTATAGTACTCTATGCACAGTAAGCGCTCAATAAATATCACTGATTAAGGTGAAAGCAGTGTGGCCTAGTGAAAAGAGCACTGGCCTGCAAGTCTGAGGATCTGGGTTCTAATTCCAGTTCTGCCAACAACCTGTTGTATGCTTTTAGGTAAGTTACTTAACTGCTCTGTGCATCAGTTTCCTCATCTGTACAATGGGGATTAGATACCTGTTCTCCCACCCCTTTAGACTGTGAAACCCAAGAGGGACAGGAACTGCATTTTATATCTGTCCCAACGTTTAGTATAATGTTTGGCACGTAGCTAGCACTTAAATACCACATTTATTAAATCAAGCAATCCCTTATGGTCATTTAAACAGGATATCTTTTCCACTCAGGGACAAGGAAAGGGAAATAGCTCCATAGGCAAGGTAAATCCAACACCTTTGGAAAAGAGGCTACAGGGTCAAAGCAATAGCATTTGTCCATTCTGGCAATACCTTGGGAGAGGTGGCAAATACTACAAAGAAGATAAAAGATCATTTAACAAGAACCAAGTTGTAAATGGTGACAAAGTGCTATTTCCATAATAAGCTTATCTGAGCAAACTTTCCCAGAGCTCAGACAAGTTCCTGAGCAGGGTGTGGACTTGGCAATAGTAAAGAAACAGGCCACACAAAGAATGTCTGTTGAGTTAATGAATGCCACTGAAGTGGCTGACTTTCATTTCTCTGGCTTGGATCCCTGCCACCTTTACTCTAGTGTCAGACTTCGTTTAATTGGCAAATATGCCTTCAAAGGTCTGCAGATTGCTCTCTACACTGCTCCCTGCCCTGTTAATATTTAATTGTAATGCGTTAAGGGCACACTAGCACTTTATAAAGTTGGGAACTTTACTGCTGTGCAAACCAGTGATATTAGTTTCCTCTCTTGCTCCAAATATTGTTACATATGCTCCTTCATTTAATATGTTGTTCGGTACTAAATATTCATAGTTTATAAATAAATAATAAAAATGTCATTTATTAAGTGCTTACTATGTGCAAAGCACTGTTCTAAGCACTGGGAAGGTTATAAGGTGATCAGGTTGTCTCACAGGGGGCTCACAGTCTTAATCCCCATTTTACAGATGAGGTAACTGAGGCACAGAGAAGTTAAGTGACTTGCCCAAAGTCACACACCTGACAATTGGCGGAGCTGGGATTTGAACCCATGACCTTTGACTCCAAAGCCTGTGCTCTTTCCATGGAGCCATGCTGCTCCTCCTGATAGAAATAATAATAATAATAATGATGGCATTTATTAAGTGTTTACTATGTGCAAATAATAATAATAATAATAATAATAATAATAATAATATAATGGCATTTGTTAAGTGCTATGTGCAGAGCACTCTTCTAAACGCTGAGGGGTTACAAGGGGACCAGGTTGTCCCATGTGGGGCTCACAGTCTTAATCCCCATTTTACAGGTGAGGGAACTGAGGCTCAGAGAAGTCAAGTGACTTGCCCAAGGTCACACAGCAGACATGTGGCGGAGTCAGGATTCAAACCCATGACCTCTGACTCCAAAGCCTAGGCTCTTTCCACTGAGCCACGTTGCTTCTCTGTTCTAAGTGCTGGGGAGGTTACAAGGTGATCAGGTTGTCCCACGGGGGGCTCACAGTCTTAATCCCCATTTTACAGATGAGGTAACAGGCACAGAGAAGTTAAGTGACTTGCCCAAAGTCACAGAGCTGACAACTGGCAGAGCTGGGATTTGAACCCATGACCTCAGACTCCAAAGCCCATGCTCTTTCCACTGAGCCATGCTGCTTCTCTAGAAAGCCATCAGTAAGTTGGAAAAGGCTGATTATCTGGACAAGAACACCCAACAGAATGTTCTCAGAGCTAGAACCTTACAACAACCTTAGAACTAAATCAAATTTTTGAGCTGGAAGCCATGAAATTCATCATATTTTAAATGCCTGGCTACTATCTTCCAAATGAAAAGGCTCAGAGAACCAGTATGACCTAGTGGACCAGTGTGACCACAGAAACTGCCCTCTCAAAGGTCACCATTGACATCCTGCTTGCCAAATCCAACGGCTCCTACTCTGTCCTAATCCTCCTCGACCTCTCAGCTGCCTTTGACACCATGGACCACCCCCTTCTTCTCAACACGCTATCTGACCTTGGCTTCACAGACTCCGTCCTCTCCTGGTTCTCCTCTTACCTCTCCGGTCGTTCTTTCTCAGTCTCTTTTGCAGGCTCCTCCTCCCCCTCCCATTCTCTCACTGTGGGGGTTCCCCAAGGTTCAGTGCTTGGTCCCCTTCTGTTCTCGATCTACACGCACTCCCTTGGTGACCTCATTCGCTCCCACGGCTTCAACTATCATCTCTACGCTGATGACACCCAGATCTACATCTCTGCCCCTGCTCTCTCCCCCTCTCTCCAGGCTCGCATCTCCTCCTGCCTTCAGGACATCTCCATTTGGATGTCTGCCCGCCACCTAAAGCTCAACATGTCGAAGACTGAACTCCTTGTCTTCCCTCCCAAACCTTGCCCTCTCCCTGACTTTCCCATCTCTGTTGACGGCACTACCATCCTTCCCATCTCACAAGCCCGCAACCTTGGTGTCATCCTCGACTCCGCTCTCTCATTCACCCCTCACATCCAAGCTGTCACCAAAACCTGCCGGTCTCAGCTCCACAACATTGCCAAGATCTGCCCTTTCCTCTCCATCCATACCGCTACCCTGCTCATTCAAGCTCTCATCCTATCCCGTCTGGACTACTGCATCAGCCTTCTCTCTGATCTCCCATCCTCGTGTCTCTCCTCACTTCAATCCATACTTCATGCTGCTGCCCGGATTATCTTTGTCCAGAAACGCTCTGGGCATATCACTCCCCTCCTCAAAAATCTCCAGTGGCTACCAATCAATCTGCGCATCAGGCAGAAACTTCTCACCCTGGGCTTCAAGGCTGTCCATCACCTCGCCCCCTCCTACCTCACCTCCCTTCTCTCCTTCTACAGCCCAGTCCGCACCCTCTGCTCCTCCACCGCTGATCTCCTCACCGTACTTCGCTCTCGCCTGTCCCGCCATCGACCCCCGGCCCACGTCATCCCCCGGGCCTGGAATGCCCTCCCTCTGCCCGTCCGCCAAGCTAGCTCTCTTCCTCCCTTCAAGGCCCTGCTGAGAGCTCACCTCCTCCAGGAGGCCTTCCCAGACTGAGCCCCTTCCTTCCTCTCCCCCTCGTCCCCCTCTCCATCCCCCCCATCTTACCTCCTTCCCTTCCCCACAGCACCTGTATATATGTATATATGTTTGTACATATTTTTTACTCTATTTATTTATTTATTTATTTTATTTGTACATATCTATTCTATTTATTTTATTTTGTTAGTATGTTTGGTTTTGTTCTCTGTCTCCCCCTTTTAGACTGTGAGCCCGCTGTTGGGTAGGGACTGTCTCTATATGTTGCCAATTTGTACTTCCCAAGCGCTTAGTACAGTGCTCTGCACATAGTAAGCGCTCAATAAATACGATCAATGATGATGATGATGATGGAAAGAGCATGAGCTGGGAGTCAGAAGATCTGGGTTCTAATCCCAGCTCCACAATGTGTCTTCTGTGTGACCTTGGGCAAGGAGACAGGGTCAAGTCACTTCACTTCTCTGTGCCTCCATGACATCATCTTACAAATGGGGATTGAATCCTAATCCTCCTGTTTAGACTGTGAGCCCCATGTGGAACAACCTGAATATCTTGTATCTACCCCAGCCCTTCAGGACATCTCCATCTGGATGTCTGCCCGCCACCTAAAACTCAACATATCCAAGACTGAACTCCTTGTCTTTCCTCCCAACTCCTGCCCTTTCCCTGACTTTCCCATCTCTGTTGACGGCACTACCATCCTTCCCGTCTCACAAGCCCGCAACCTTGGTGTCATCCTCGACTCTGCTCTCATTCACCCCCCACATCCAAGCTGTCACCAAAATCTGCCAGTTTCAGCTCCACAGCATTACCAAGAACTGCCCTTTCCTCTCCATCCAAACCGCTACCCTGTTCGTTCAAGCTCTCATCCTATCCCGACTGGATTACTGCATCAGCCTTCTCTCTGATCTCCCATCCTCGTGTCCCTCCCCACTTCAATCCATACTTCACGCTGCTGCCCGGATTGTCTTTGTCCAGAAACGCTCAGGGCATGTTACTCACCTCCTCAAAAATCTCCAGTGGCTACCAATCAATCTGCACATCAGGCAGAAACTCCTCACCCTCGGCTTCAAGGCTGTCCATCCCCTCCCTCACCTCCCTTCTCTCCTACAGCCCAGCCCGCACCCTCCGCTCCTCTGCTGCTAATCTCCTCACCGTGCCTCGTTCTCGCCTGCCCCGCCATCAACCCCCGGCCCACGTCATCCCCCGGGCCTGGAATGCCCTCCCTCCGCACATCCACCAAGCTAGCTCTCTTCCTCCCTTCAAGGCCCTACGGAGAGCTCACCTCCTCCAGGAGGCCTTCCCAGACTGAGCCTCTTCCTTCCTCTCCCCCTCGTCCCCCTCCATCCCCCCGTCCCCCTCTCCATCCCCCCATCTTACCTCCTTCCCTTCTCCACAGCACCTGTATATATGTATATATGTTTGTACATATTTATTACTCTATTTATTGATTGATTTAGTTTACTTGTACATATCTATTCTATTTATTTTATTATGTTAGTATGTTTGGTTTTGTTCTCTGTTTCCCCCTTCTAGACTGTGAGCCCACTGTTGGGTAGGGACTGTCTCTATATGTTGCCAACTTGTACTTCCCAAGTGTTTAGTACAGTGCTCTGCACACAGTAAGTGCTCAATAAATACAATTGATTGATTGATTGATAGTAAAGTGCCTGGCACATATTAAGCACTTAAGTACTATACAAAATATGTTCAGGGCATCTGAATCACATAATGGAATATGAACTGAATAAAAACTGGACCAAGGATGATATCATTGGTACAAAGTAAATGGGACAATTCAACTGGATTTTTCTTCAAACTGGCTCTTTTAAAAATGTTCTGATTCATGAATGGTGGGTAAAAAAATCAAATCAATAAATGGCAATCACTGAGCACTGTACTAGGCGCTTGGGAAAACACACTACAACAGAGTTGGTAGAAATGTTCCCTGCCCACAGTGAGTTTAAATGGTTATGTATGTTACATTTATATCACAGAGACTGAATAAGTGGAGCAACAATATGTACAACTAGCAGATCCTTTACAGGGAATGATAGGGGATTAAAATACTAAAAGGAAAACATTCTTTTCTAAATTCTATGGAAGTTCGAACATGATGGAGACCTTTCCATCCTTCTCACCACCTGAGTCTGTTTGTCTTTAAAATAAATGGAAGCTTCCCTTAACAGCAATGATCACATTTTATGCTCTTGGGCAAATCTTCCACAGCCCTCTAAATTTTCCCTTTCCCCTATCCTCAATCTATTTTCATGTTTGTTTTCACCTGGAGACTGCAAGGTCCTTCTGGTCAGGAAGGGTTGTGAACTTCAGCCGAAGTAAAATTGACAATATGGCACCTCCTAGATGACTGGGCCTCGATTATCTGGAGCTCACTGTGTCTGTTATTATATTGTACTCTCCCAAGCTCTTAGTACAGTGCTCTGCACACAGTAAGCACTTAATAAATACCATTGCCAAATTGACTGACTGGCCCACTTCCTCCCACTCCTTGGGTTCTCTTGCTCCAGTATATTCCCCAGCCAGCCTGGTCTAGACTCACTTTTTTGTTTTATGGCATTTGTTAAGCGCTTACTATGTGCAAAGCACTGTTATAAGCACTGTTGGTTCCTGCATCCTGGAAATCCCAGGGTTTGCTGTCAGAGAAGATACTGTCCTGCTGGTGACACTAGGAAAATACATAATCAGCGCTTAGAACAGTGCTTCAGCACTTAGAACAGTGCTTTGCACATAGTAAGCGCTTAACAAAGGCCATCATTATTATAATTCAAAGAAGTGGTGCCAAGTCAGGGAAGAAAACACCAATGAGAGGATCATAGGGATAGGAAGTGGTGAATTTGTGAAGGCTTGTGAGTGTGACAGAGGGTGTACAGAAGCAGGGAAATGGGGGAAACATTGGATAGGGAGGGAAAAGGGAGAAGGAGAGTAAGGGCTGGAAAGCTTAAATAGTGAGGGGTAAGGGGAGCATTGGAGCAGGCCTGGAGGTAGGAAAATGAGGCTAACTGATTGCTGGGGTTTGTCAGAGTGGTTTGACACATTATTAGTAGCAGCAGCAGTAGTAGTTGTAGTAATATAGAGAAGCAGCGTAGCTCAGTGGAAAAGAGCATGAGCTTTGGAGTCAGAGTTTATGGGTTCAAATCCCGACTCCACCAATTATCAGCTGTGTGACTTTGGGCAAGTCACTTGACTTCTCTGTGCCTCAGTTCCTTCATCTGTAAAATGGAGATTAAGACTGTGAGCCCCCTGTGGGACAACCTGATCACCTTGCAATAATAAATAATAATAATAATAATGGCATTTATTAAGCGCTTACCATGTGCAAAGCACTGTTCTAAGTGCTGGGGAGGTTACACGGTGATCAGGTTGTCCCACAGGGGGCTCACAGTCTTCATCCCCATTTTACAGATGAGGGAACTGAGGCTCAGAGAAGTGAAGTGACTTGCCCAAAGCCACACAGCTGACAAGCGGCAGAGCCGGGATTTGAACCTATGACCTCTGACTCCAAAGCCTGGGCTCTTTCCACTGAGCCATGCTGCCTAACCTCCCTAGCGCTGAGAACAGTGCTTTGCACATAGTAAATGCCTATCCCGTCTGGACCTATCCCGTCTGGACTACTGCACTAGCCTTCTCTCTGATCTCCCATCCTCGTGTCTCTCTCCACTTCAATCCATACTTCATGCTGCTGCCCGGATTATCTTTGTCCAGAAACGCTCTGGACATATTACTCCCCTCCTCAAAAACCTCCAATGGCTACCGATCAATCTGCGCATCAGGCAGAAACTCCTCACCCTGGGCTTCAAGGCTGTCCATCACCTTGCCCCCTCCTACCTCACCTCCCTTCTCTCCTTCTACTGCCCAGCCCGCACCCTCCGCTCCTCCACCACTAATCTCCTCACTGTACCTCGCTCTCGCCTGTCCCGCCATCGACCCCCGGCCCACGTCATCCCCCGGGCCTGGAATGCCCATCTGCCCATCTGCCAAGCTAGCTCTCTTCCTCCCTTCAAGGCCCTGCTGAGAGCTCACCTCCTCCAGGAGGCCTTCCCAGACTGAGCCCCTTCTTTCCTCTCCCCCTCGTCCCCCTCTCCATCCCCCCGTCTTACCTCCTTCCCTTCCCCACAGCACCTGTATATATGTATATATGGTTGTACATATTTATTACTCTATTTATTTATTTATTTATTTATTTTACTTGTACATTTCTATCCTACTTATTTTATTTTGTTCGTATGTTTGGTTCTGTTCTCTGTCTCCCCCTTTTAGACTGTGAGCCCACTGTTGGGTAGGGACTGTCTCTATGTGATGCCAATTTGTACTTCCCAAGCGCTTAGTACAGTGCTCTGCACATAGTAAGCGCTCAATAAATACGATTGATTGATTGATTAATAAATGCCATCATTAGTATTATTATTATTATTAATATTTAAGTGCTTGCTACATGGCAAGCAATTTTCTAAGCATTGAGGTAGATACCAAATAATAAGGTTGAAAACAGTCTAAATAAGAGGTAGAACAAATATTGAATCCCCAATTTACATTTGAGGAATTGAGGCACCAAGGGATTAAGTGACTTGCCCAAGGTCACAAAGCAGAGCAAGGATTAGAACCTAGGTCCTCTCCCAGGCCTGTGTTTTTTTCCACTAAGCTATGCTGACATTGTAGCCAGATCCGCTGCCATATAACTCAAGACAATCAATCAATCGTAGGAATTTACTGATGGTTATTGTGCACAAAGCACTGTACTAAGTGCTTGGGAGACTACAATACAATAGATTTGATATATACGATTCCTGCCCTAGAGGGGAAGACAAACTACTCCACTACCCAAATGACAAACTGTGTCTATCATACTACTGATTTTATCGTAGTATTTTTTTTTTTTATTTCCCAAAATACAATTCTGTACTCAGGCTGTCTCTCAAATGATGCCCTCTAAAACACATTTCTCACAAAAACACACTTTAAACAATCTTTTAAAGGGTGATATGCACAGTACTGTATCCAATTTACCTCAGGATGACCTAGCATCATCGCAACAGAAAAGTCAAACCTGAGAGGCAAGCTAAGGATTTCATCACCTTCTCCAGTGACCCATTTTTCCTCAGTGAATTCCCAATCCTCTACTCGCTTGCAAATTTAGCGATTCATTTCCTTCACTATCAGAAACAAGGCCTTCAGAGTCACAAATATATGAATGCTTTCAACACCACCAAAATGTCTCTCCTGGTATCAGAAGCAGTAATGTGTTAAACCACATCAGGGTAACCTATCCTATGCCAATTCCATCCTACAAAAGTCTTCATTCTGTGTTAATTAGCTGAGTGCTTCAGTACATTATGTGATTCCTTTCCTAGTACTATCAAAGAAATTGCTGGGAAAGTGTAATATTCACACTTAGCTATTTAAAAATTAAGTACTACATTATCCTCTTGATACATCCGGATGCATGCCCATTTATGCTCATTGTTCCTATTATCAATAATGGGAGTTAGATGTATGCATTGAGAGGAGACTATTATCCTAAATTTACTTTAGAAATGATCATTTTCAATTCTATTTTAGCAATAGACATGCTGAACTTTCTCAATATATGCTCAATATAATAAGATATACTGTTTTTTTCAGTCATATGTTGGCTATTTTTAAAAAGTATGAGGTCTGTAACTTAAAAAAAACCCTCTTACAAGAGAGGATTTCATACTATCAATTCAATACCACTGCTGTTCTACAATGTGTGTAGCCAGAAGAGCTGAAGGGTTACCAACTTATCAGGTTTAAGCCTGTAAAATAAACACACATACACACACACACACACACACACACACACATGCACGCACACACCATGCCATATGTTCACAGCATATCACAGATGGAAATTTTTCCAAGAGAGAATCACAATCTCTCAGTATGTTATTAGCTTTCAGAGGATAACAAAAATACGAGATTGACTAGCACCAAATCTACACCAAGCAGCTTGGCTTTGAGGAAGGAGCATGGGCTTGGGAGTCAGAGGACGTGGGTTCTAATCCCGGATACGCCATTTGTCTGCTGTGTGACCTTGGCAAGTCACTGAACTTCTCTGTGCCTCAGTTCCCTAATCTGTAAAATGGGGATTAAAGACTGTGAGCTCCACAGGGGACAACCTGATTACCTTGTATCTACTCCAGCACTTAGAACAGTGCTTGGCACATAGTAAACACTTAAATGCCATCACTATTATTATTGTTATTATTATCATTATTATTATTATGCCAGAGGGGTTACTCAGATATTTCTTCTTTCACATTCCTTCCCAAGGAAAGGGACAGTTCTGGCTGTATTCTCTTTCCTGGGAGTAGGAGGTAGTAGCAGGAATAATATGTTTATTCATTGTTTTACTACATGCTTGACTATTCTGTTATGTAACCAAAAACAAACTATACATTTAATATTTCTGGCCTCTAACCGTGTGATTTAGATATATTAGTTCAAGTTACAGACAAAAACACTGTTCACCATAGTGAAGTTTCAACACACAGCGGGGATCAATTAACCAGTGGTATTTATTGAGATCTTACTGTGTGCAGAGCACGGTTCTAGGTCTTTGAAAATGAACAATACAATATCAGTTGTTAGACATAATTGATAATGGAAGTAAGGGAGAATAGATGGATACGCAAGTCCTTGAGAAAGTCACAAACAGAGGCAGATGAAGAAGGAGTAGTCAGAGAGAGAAGAGAAGATACAGGAGAGAAAGTGTCCATGAAGCCAAAGTTGGATAATTTTTCCAGGAAAAGTTGAGAGTCTACAGTATCAAAGGAATTAAAGATTAGAAGTTAGCTAAGAAGCTGAAGATTAGGATGCAGTAGAGGCTGTTTGGTTTGGCAAAACGAAGGTCACTGATGACCTTAAATAGGGCTGAGGGAGTGAAGGGGGTGGAAGACAGATTATAGTGAGTCAAGAGGAGAATTGGAGAGGAAGTGGAGGCAGTGAGAGTAGGCAACCCACTCATAAAATATGTAGAGAATTGATAGGAGGGAGATAGGGTGGTAACTGGAGGGATCCATGGGGTTGAGAGATGGTTTGGGTGGGTTTTTTTAGGATAAAGACTACATGGGTATGTTTGTATGTTTGATGTATGTATGTCTGAATGCAATTGGGAAGGAGCAAGTGAGAGGTTGAAAATGACAGTGGGGAGGGAATAAGAGAGGGTGCAAGTGTTTTAATAAGGTATGATGAGATGTCATTAGAGGCACCAGTGAAGCGGGGAGATTTAGAGATTAGGTGGATGATGTCCTCTTGAGATCCAGCTGGAAAGGATAAACAAGTCAAAGAGGGGTCAGGAGGAGTATGGGAGTAGAGAGGTGAAACTGAAGGGAAATTCCTCTATACTTTTTAATTTAGCATTCACCAAGATCAATCTTTATCATACAAAGTTAAAGTTTCCTACCTCCATTTCTCTCACAGAACAATTTTCCAGAAATCAGATTACTATCCCCTTTAGGGAATAGTTCTAAAACTAAATGGAATCTCTGACCGCATGTTGTAGATGACTTTTCATCAAACAACTGCGTGCTTCCATAGACACCAGCTCCTGGGGGTAGAGGGCCACTGAGTCTTTGACTTTTCAGATACGAGCAATGGCCACTATTTTCAGTTTCAAGTCTCTTGGGACTGGACGTTCAAGTCCCATTGCTTATTCCAGGTCCCTTGTAAGATCTGAGAATTTCCAAGACTGGATTTCTGTGACCTCTTAGTTTGTTTGTTGTTGTTGGGCAGGGGGTGGGGGGTTAATGGTATTTGTTAAGTATTTACTATGTGTCAAGCATCATTCTAAGCACTGGGGTAGATACAAGTTTGTTTGGACACAGTCCCTGTCCTGCATGAGGTTCACAGTCTAAGTAGGAGAGAGAACAGGAGAACTGAGTCACAGAGAAGTAGGGAGACAGACATAGGAATAGTTACAAATAGAGTTATCAGAATAAATTATTGACAATAAAAGTAATTATCCAGTATATTAACAAGTGCAGAGAAAAGGCAAAGTGAAAACACAAGTGCTAGAGATGGATGCCAGACTGTTAATACTTTGATGATGGGAATTAAGTGAGGAAGGTTTGTTTAAAGATTTGAAAGGCTGGGTATCATCAATGGAATTTATTAGTTGTAGCATTTGTTAAGTGCTTACTATGTACCAGGCTCTGTACTAGTCTCTGGGGTGAAATCAAGAAAATCCAGGTGGACACAGTCCCTGTCCCACATAGGGCTCACTGTCTTAATCTCCATTTTACAGATGAGATAACTGAAGAACGGAGAAGTTAAGTGACTTCCCAAGGTCACACAGCAGACAAGTGGTGGAACCAGAATTAGAACCCAGGTCCTCTGATTCCCAGGGCTGTGCTCTTCCCAGTAGGCCATGCTGATTTTCAGGTTGTCCCAGTAAGACTAGATTGTAAACTTATTGTGGGCAGGGAATGTGTCTATTTACTGCTGCATTGTATTCTCCCAAGCGCTTAGTACCGGCCCATGCTCTTTCCACTATTCTATGCTGCTTCTCTATTTATTGAGTACTTAATATGTGCAGAGCACTGTACTAAGCGCTTGAGTATACCACACTAGAGTTGGTAGAAACATTCCTTGCCCACAAAAAGCTTATAGTTTAAAAGTGGGGAGACAGGCATCAAATACATGAGACAGAGAGAGAGAGAGAGAGAGAGAGAGAGAGAGAGAGAGTGTGTGTGTGTGTGTGTGTGTGTAAGTTCTGTGAGGCTGAGGTAAATATCAAATACCCAGAGGTCAGAAATGGAAATGTATAGGTTACACAGAAAGGAGAGGGAGTGGGGAAAAGAGGGCATAATCAGGGAAGGCTTTTTGGAGGAGATGTGTATATGAGAAGAGTTCTGTTAGATTGTGTAAAGGAATGAGTTCTAAGCCAGGGGAATGGTGTGAGCAATGGGACAGAGTTATAGGGAGTGGGGAGGGACAAGAGTGAGGTACAGTTACAAGGTTGAGGGGAACAAAATGAGTGAGCTAAAAAGTAGTTGGTGACAATTGGTATATAAGAAGAGGGTTGGTGAGGACCCTTTGAAACCTATCACCAAAAGTTTTTGCTTGATGTTCAGGGAGATACAAAGCTAGTGGAGGTTTCGGGGAGTGGAGAGAGACTGGTGTCTGGAGCCAAGGAGATCAGTGAGGAGGTCAAGTCAGTGGTCTAGCCACTATAAAAATCAATCAATGGTATTTATTGAGTGCTTACTGTGTACAGAGCAATGGACTAAGCACTTGGGAGAGTACAATGCAGGAGAATTGGCAGACACTTTCCGTGCTTCCAAGAAGTTTACAATTTACATCAGTGTGATAACAGTGTGGGTGGAGAGGAAAGATCAAATCTGAAAAATGTAGAGGAATGACCAGCAGAATTTAGCAGTAAATTCAATGTGAAATGGAGAAGTAGATTCGGAAGTCACCTGCATAAAGATGGAGGCTGGAGCCATGAGCACTCGGAAGGAGTGACTGGAAAGTGGAGAAAGGAATCACGTGGCCTAGAGGATAGAGCAGAGGTGTGAGAGTCAGAAGGACTTGAGTTCTAATCCTGACTCCACCACTTGTCTGCTGTGTGCCCTTAGGCAAGTCACTTCACTTCTCTGGTCTTCAGTTACCTCATCTGTAAAGTGGGGGTAAAACTGTGAGCCCCATGCGGGACAGAGACTGTGTTAGTACACTGCCTGGTATAATCACTTAAATACCATTAAAAAAAGGAACGTGAATTACTCTTGAAAAGATAACCACAGCTTGGGGGTGAGAGGAGGAGGAGGATGAGCCAGCAGAGAGACCAAAACAGAGCAGTCAGAAATGGAAAACCAGGAGAGACTGTTCGAATAAAACCAAGTTTAAGATGGCATTTTCAGGAGAAGGGTGTGGTTCCAATAATCAAAGGGAGCCTTGAGGTTGAAGAGGATTAAGATAGAAGCAGGTCTGTGCGATTTGGAAAGGAAGAGATTACTGATGACTTTGTAGAGTGTGATTTTGATGAAGTGCAGGAGTCAAAAAACTGATAGCATCAATTAATGGCATTTATTGAGTTCTTATCATGTGCAGAGCTCTGTACTAAGCACTTGGGAGAGTGCAATATAGCAGAGTTGATAGACCCATCCCCTTCCCTAAAGCAAGCTTGCAATCTAGAGGGGGAGACAAACATTGATATAAATAAAAAATGTATAATATATACTTCAATATAATATATAATAACATATAAAGATAATAGTGGGTGAAGGTTTTGGTGGAGAGGGAATGAAAGCAGTAGGCATAAAACTCTCATTCTAGGAGTTTGAGTAAAGAAGAGTGGGGAGATCAGGCAGGGCATAGAGGGGGAATGGTGAGATCAAATGTTTTTCTGTTTGTTTTTTTACTTTAGGGGAAAAACTGAGCACATTTGAAAACAAAATGAATAGCCTTCAGAGAAATAGAGGTTGAAGATAGCAGTGAGAGAGCAGCAGGGAGAGCTGAGAACATGAGACTTTAAAACAGGGAGAGAGTCAGACCTCAAGTGGAGGCGGTGGGTTTAGAGAGGTGGAAAACTTCCCCTTAAATGGCTGCAAAGCAGGATAAGGATGATGAGGACAAAAAAGATTAATGTTGAGAAGTTCATGTCTGACACTTTGCACTCTCCCAAATGCTTATCACTTAGAAAGTGCTCAATAAATAACTCTGACTAATATTTCAATTTTGCCAGCAAAGTCTTGGGGAGGTGATCAGCTGTTAGGAAAGGATACAGTGAGGACATTTGGACATTTGGAGCAAAAATGTTGGAAAAGTCAGTGGAGGTGCTGGGCTTGAGAGGCAATGAGGGAAGAACATACTCAAATGAAAAGTTGGCATTTATGCCTGTTTGAACAAATATTTCCTTGAACATTTTAATTCATTAAAAATCCATTATCATTGTTTTTACTGCTTATTAGAAACACGTTACTCAAAGATAGTTCACACAGAAAGCATAAAGAGATCAAATCAAATTTTTAATAATCGGAACTAACTTGAAGTTTTCCACTTTTCTCTTTGCAGTATTCTAAATATTTACAAAGGCTATAGAGCTATGCAAAGAAACAAATTGAGGCATTTGCAAAACCCAAATAAGCTGAATTTGTGCAGTTTTACTTTTGTTGGTGTCGTGGTTATTGAACATGTGGATTTTGCTGATTGCTTAGAGTTTCCTTTGTGTTTTAAGCAATCATTGCCATTAAAACTGCCCAATTGTTTGCTCCAAGAAAAATCCATGCTTTTTATGCCTTTTCCATACTTAAATTCTAAAATCCTGACTCAAACCCAGAAATATTTAATTCACTGAGCCTGGGGGAAAGTGAAACTGAAGTGCTTCAAACTATTTTTGATTCTTAGTTTACAGTATGAATTCATAGTACTGTAAATGCTCTTGAAGTGTATTCAGAAGGATTTATTTGACCACCAAATTTTATAGGGGTATATATTTTCTCCAGTGTATTGCACCAAACCTTATGTTTATGCACAGAAAAAGAATGGTTTCTAGTTTTTATTCATTTTTCAGCTGCTTAAAGCAGTTTATAGTAAGGTTATTTTCTGTCAATATTCCTAGCATATGGCTGCATTGACATTGTGAAATGGTACATTCCTGAATGGATGGAGAAGGACTAATTAAACACGTTCTTTACCTTAAAAGTCTGGTCATTATGTTTGTAATGGAATTTTCCTGTAGAAAATACTATTTGAGACCTGAAACTGTACAGCCTAAAACCATTGCCAAATGCACCTAAATTAAGCAGATATTGACAAGCTGGCAATCTCTAGTTTACAAGATATTTATGAGCAGGGATTGTGTCTACTAACTCTATCATACTATACTCTCCCAAGCACTTAGTAGGGAAAATGAGGACTCGGTAAGTTGGAGAAGGGCTCAGTCAGTCGAAGAAGGCCTCGGGGAGGAGTTGAAATGTAGAGGTGGGGAGAGTAGCAGCTCTGTCTATGAAAGCAAAAGAACTTCCAATGATAATAATAATAATAATGGTATTTGTTAAGTGCTTACTATGTGCCAAGCACTGTTCTAACTGTTGGGGTAGAAACAAGGTAATCAGGTAGTCCCACATGGGGCTCACAGTCTTAATCCCCATTTTCCAGATGAGGTATCTGGGGCCCAGATAAAAGAAGTGGCTTGCCCAAGATCACACAGCAGACATGTGGTGGAGCCGGGATTAATAATAGTGGCATTTATTAAGCACTTACTATGTGCAAAGCACTGTTCTAAGTGCTGGGCACTGTTCTAAGCACTGGACCCACATCCTCTGACTCCCAAACCTGGACTCTTTCCATTAAGCCATTATGCTTTTCTTATGATGAATTGTTCTGATCCTCCAAATGCCAGCTGAGACCATAAGGGTCAGGTCTTTTCCTCCTACTTCAACTGTGTTCCCAATGTGTGCTAGGGACTGTGTCTAATCTGATTATCTTGTACCCACCCAAGTGCTTAATACCATCCTTGAAACACAGTAAGCCCTTATCAAATACTACAATTATTATTATGTCCGCATAACAAACATTGTAAGCACTTATCAAATACTAGAGTTATCATTATTATGTCCACACAGTTTGGCAGTCATAATTCTCCTGGCAGCTGCAGAGATCCAGGGAAGGAGGCAGGTTACACCCGCTGCCTCCTTCAAAGACACCTCCCCATGCCCATTGGGAGCCCTTCAGGAAGCTGAATCACTTTTAGAAACAGTTATAGGCCTGATGCCAAAGAGTTACCATTTTGGTCTTATGCCTAATAATGAAAACGTTTCAGGGGAGTGGACGATTATAAAATGGAGAGAGTTTGTTTATAAGTTTAGACAAAGAATGTGGTTAGAAAGTGATAATCAAGCTCACAATACACCCTATGATCTTTATTTTGGTTACTTGGTCCATTCTTCAGATCAACTAAACCATAGGCAGTTCTCAAGGGCAGCCATAAAATACAACTCTGGGGAGTTTAATCTAATCTCCTTCAATTTTTAGTAGTCCCAAAGTAAAGGGTCTACCACTGTGTGCTTTTGAAAGAATTATGAGCTGCGGTTTTCCTCAATGAAGGTAGAGGATGTCTTCTTTCATTAAACTTTCCTTGACAAGTCCAGAAAACAATGATTCATGAGAACTATTTTTTCCTTCAAAGAAACCCTATTGTAATGCTTTAGATCCAGGAATAAATTGCCCACAACCTCCTCTCCTGAAGCAGTGGTTTCCCCAACTCATAACTCTTCCTTCAGAGGACAATAGCTTTTTCAACATGGTGAGGGTTAGTTTAACCAAAGGAAAAATGTGCCTAAACTGATAAAATTTAAACCTTATCAAGAAACCACCATACACTTTGACATATGGTGGATTCACGGGGAGAAATAATTTGTGTACATTTTCTCACTATGCTCAATCCTATTTCAAGATGAATATAACCAAAACTGTATTGGGAAAACAATATCTGAAACACTTCTGCCCTTTCTACCTCCCCGGAATAAGAGGACCATTCAAGTCAAGGTATTCCTTTAGGTCAGACTTGCAATATTAAATAATAATAATAAGCTATTAATGGGTGAAAATTTCATAATTTATATATGAGAATGTTTGATTGAAAAAATGATCTGAAATAGATCAAGATCATATTCTCTGAGAGTCATATAATGTTACTGTAATAAGAACAAAGAGGAAGCAATTGACATTCCTTTCTGTTCACAGTTCCAGGTCACTGACCAAGGACTCTTATGCCGGACTTTGGCTAAATCGGAGGAAGGTTTATATAATTCTCTAGGGAATTCTCTCCTAATCAGCCTGTGAAGGGAATTTTTGCTTAGATAATTCCAATCATTATTCTTCTTTTTGAGTAGACCCAGAAGACTGGAATCCTCTGCTCACTGGGCCCAAGTCACAGTGGGAAAGGCGGCTGAAATATATATCATTGTGACAGACATTTCATCCTATCAAATGTAGAGACCCATGTGACTGTGAGCCCGCTGTTGGGTAGGAACTGTCTCTATATGTAGCCAACTTGTACTTCCCAAGTGCTTAGTACAGTGTTCTGCACACAGTAAGCGCTCAATAAATACGATTGAATGAATGAATGAATACATTTTAGGTGCTGTCCTCTCCATCCATACCATTACCCTGCTCATTCAATCTCTCATCTTATCCCGTCTGGACTACTGCATCAGCCTTCTCTCTGATCTCCCATCCTCGTGTCTCTCCCCACTTCAATCTATACTTCATGCTGCTGCCCAGACTGTCTCTGTCCAGAAACGCTCTGGGCATGTTACTCCCCTCCTCAAAAATCTCCAGTGGCTACCAATCAATCTGCGCATCAGGCAGAAACTCCTCACCCTGGGCTTCAAGGCTGTCCATCACCTCGCCCCCTCCTACCTCACCTCCCTTCTCTCCTTCTCCAGCCCAGCCCGCACCCTCCGCTCCTCCGCCGCTAATCTCCTCACCGTACCTCGTTCTCGCCTGTCCCGCCATCGACCCCCGGCCCATGTCATCCCCCGGGGCTGGAATGCCCTCCCTCTGCCCATCCGCCAAGCTAGCTCTCTTCCTCCCTTCAAGGCCCTACTGAGAGCTCACCTTCTCCAGGAGGCCTTCCCGGACTGAGCCCCTTCCTTCCTCTCCCCCTCATCCCCCTCTCCATCCCCCCATCTTACCTCCTTCCCTTCCCCACAGCACCTGTATATATGTATATATGTTTGTACATATTTATTACTCTTTTTATTTATTTATTTATTTTACTTGTACATTTCTGTTCTATTTATTTTATTTTGTTAGTATGCTTGGTTTTGTTCTCTGTCTCCCCCTTTTAGACTGTGAGCCCAGTGTTGGGTAGGGACTGTCTCTATATGTTGCCAACTTGTACTTCCCAAGCACTTAGTACAGTGCTCTGCACACAGTAAGCACTCAATAAATATGATTCATTGATTGATTAGGGGCAAAGCTGAGACACTAGGCAAACCTTAAGAACACTGAATACTACATTAAAACAGAAGTTTCAATTCAGTTACTTTTTTAATTCCTATATATTCGGTAGAGTAAAAACATGATGATGATGATGATGATGATGATGGCATTTAATAAGCATTTACTATGTGCAAAGCACTGTTCTAAGCACTGGGGAGGTTACAAGGTGATCAGCTTGTCCCTTGTGGGGCTCACAGTCTTAATCCCCATTTTACAGATGAGGTAACAGGCACAGAGAAGTTACATGACTTGCCCAAAGTCACACAGCTGACAATTGGCAGAGCTGGGATTTGAACCCATGACCTCTGACTCCAAAGCTTGTGCTCCTCCCACTGAGTCATGCTGCTTAGTGAGGCAGAAATGGTCCAGTGGAAAGAGCTTGGAACTGGGAACCAACAGATCAGATTTGTAGTCCCAGTGCTGTCTGCCTTGGGCCTATCATGTTGTCTCGGTCAAATCACCTCTCTGGACTTCAGTTTCCTCATCTGTACAATGAGAAAAAACTACCCTTTTTCCATCCCCTAGACTGTGAGCCCCATTTGGGACAGGGACTGCATCAGACCTAATTATGTTATATCCACCCTAGAGTTTAGCATAATGATTGGAAACTGGGAAGAGTTTTATATCATGATTACCTTCCCAGAACATTTAATCAAAACAACCCACCAGTACTATATTGTAAGCATTTATTCTGGGCAGAACACTGCACTGAATGTTGGGGAAAGTATAATAGAGATAGCAGGATTGATCCCTGCTCTCAGGGCACTTACATTCTAGTAGGGGAAACAGACTCTAAAACAAGTTATAGGCATAAGGGGAAATAGAACTGTAACCTGAAAACTCCTTTTGGGCAGGACTATATCTACCAAATCTGCTCTATTGTACTCTCCCAAGAGCGCTCCCAGTAAGAGTTCAATATATACGACAGATTGATAGAGAATAAAGATATGAATATAAGTGCTAAAGGGGAGGATGAGAACCCAGGTTCTTAGGTTGTACAGAAGTGTTGAAGTTTCGTTAAGATGGGATGAGAGATTAATCTGAGAAGGTCTTCTAGAGGAGATGTGATTTCAGGAAGGCCCTGAATAGAGGGAGGCTGGTAGTCTTCTGGATATTAAGCAGGAAGGAATTCCAGGCAGAAGGGAGGATGGGAGCAAGAGCTAGATGGTGAGAAAAGAATAAGGCAGGGTAAGTAGATTGGCTTGAGCAAAGCAAGATGTGTGAACTAGAATGTGATGGGAGAGGAGTGAGGATACGTGACAGGGAGGCAAGAACTGATTAAGCATCTAAAGTACCAATTAGGAATTCCTGCTTCATGTGGAGAGACACGTGAAACCATTGGAAGTTTTCAAAGAAAGGGCAGACATGCAAAATGATGTTAGAGAAAAATGGTACAAATAGCAGAGGAAGAATGCACTGGAGAAGGGAAGGGAATGGAGGCAGGAGATCTGTGAGAAGGCTGACGCAGTAAACAAATTTAGATATGACAAGTGCTTGGGCCAGCAAACTGGCAGTTTGGGTGGAGAGAAAGGAGAGGATTCTGGAAACGTTGTGAAAGAAGAGGTGACACAATTTGTTGACAAACTGAATATGGGGACTGAAAGTGTGAGATGAGTCGAGGATGAAACCAAGGATGCAGGCTTTAGGAGAGGATGGTGGTGGTGTCAGCAATGATGGTAAAGTTAGGGGAAGGAGAGAATTTGGGAGGAAAGATGAGGTGTTCAGTTTGAGGTGATGGTGAGACACTTGTGTAGAGAGATATATCCTGGAAGTAAGGAGAAGATACAAGATTAGAGATGAGATTAGTTAGGGCTTGTGAGGGATATTTGGGAGTCATCTGTGAAGAGGTGGTAGTTGAAGCTGTGAGAGCAGATGAGTAAAAGCCCAACCCATAATGAGAATCCCTAAATTAATAACTTAAATCAGTTAAGGGTTGTCTGACCACTGGCAAGGCATGTTGTAATAATAAATACATTATTCCTTAAAATTAAGTGCCCAGTAAATGTTGATAGTCTTTACACTTCAATCATCTTTGTTATGCAGACAAGAATTTAACTCTAGAAGAAAATCTATTTCCTCAAGGACAACAATAAATCAATGTTACCTTTCCTAGTAGTGCCAAAGTTAAGAAGGAATAACAGGAAAGATTATTAGTTTATAATTAGGGATTTCTAATCACCTGATTAAAAGCTAAATCCTCTCAGGTCCAACCTGATGGTTCCCATCAACAAATAATGATCACAAGTAGACTACACTAATCAGAGGTTTTCCTGGTGATGAACATAATCTGGAGTTACTTGTCTTTTCCGGTCACTAATAATGAGGCACTATCCAGTATGAGGTTACAGTGCCTTAATCTTCAATGTCATGGGTGTTATTAACCCTGAAGGAATGGTCATTGACTCATAATATGCATTGTAACTCTTGAGTAACCTGAAATTATTGTTTCTGCAGGTCTGACAGGTTATGTTTGGAATTACATTAGAGGAGAAATCCATAGGTCACTGGGAGTTTACAGGGTCTGAATTCCAAAAGTGGCCAGTGGATTACCCCAACTAAATCTAGGTTCAAGACAGCAGCGAGGACCATCTGTTTGTGTTTTGAAACCGAATGCCCAAAAATATAGGGCAAACATATTGCCCAGTAAAGCCATGCTTCAGCTGTGGGTGAATAACCGTCTCTTTGAAAAGGGTCTCTTTAATAAGTGAAACTATTGGTTCAGATGTATTCACGGATTTATCCCAACCTACCCCACCAAAACAACATATATTTGAAGAGAAATGCGTTATGCAAAAATTCCCAAGGGACTTGTAGTATTCACAATCTGTCAACCTTTTGTTATACTCCTTGCTTACACAGCATAAGTGGCTTAAAAAATAGCTGTGCATAAAGAGGTGTTTTTGTCAGAAGCAATTTTAGAAGTTGTTCACACAAAACTGAAATGAAAAAGATAACCACATTGGCTTTATAAAATTCTAAAACAAGAACATTTAATTTGCCAGTGAATTAATCATGATCTGATTACCCTGAAGACCCATAAACTTAGTTCAAAGCCATGACAAATGCAGAGAAACATTTTTATAAGGAAGTAAAGGAAGGAAGTAAAATCAAAGTCTCAGTGTTTCCCAATCCTACTTTACAAGCCATTAGCTAACTTGCACATCAATTCTCCTAAAATACAAGGAGCCAGATGTACAGTCATAAGGCTGCTGGTGAGTATCCATTTTGTTCATTTGCATCTCCATCTCTTCTCACCTTCACTCTCATTTTCTCAATGTAGACAATTGCCACAGCTTGGTTGAACTTCTTGCTGTGAACACACTCCTGAAGATGATCATAAACCATTTTGAAGCCAGTCCAGTGATCTATAGAAGCAGCGTGGCAGCGTGGTATAGTTGATAGGGCATGGGTTTGGGAGTTAGAAGGTCATGGGTTCTAATTCTGGCTCCACCACGTGTCTGCTGTGTGACCTCGGGCAAGTCACTTCACTTGTCTGGGCCCCAGTTATCTCATCTGTAAAATGTGTCCAACCACATTTGCTTGGATCCACCCCAGTGCTTAGTACTATACTGCACATAGGAAATGCTTAAAACCACAATAATTGTTATTATATGGAAAATAAGCTTGAAGAAATGGCCTTTGGCTTCAAAGCTCAGAACCACCTTTCTCAATCGATGAAATTTATTAAATGCATACTACCTAAATAGCATAACTATGACAGCTTTAAGCACTGCGTGGCCAATGAAAACAATTGTTGTGTACAATCAGTAATATTTATTGAGAACTACTCTGAGAAGAGCACTGTACAAAGCATTTGGGAGAGTACAATAGAAATGATAGACACGATCCCTGTCCTCAAGTAGTTTACAATCTACAACTGTACATATTAATTATTTTTACACCCCAGCTTGCTATCTTCAAACTTCCCAAGCTCATCTGCCAACTATCTCTTTGCCACCTCCCACCCCCAACCTGTTTTCCATACCATTCCACCTGCCTGAAACCCCCTCCCGTTTCAAGGCAGCCAGACTATAACTCTACCAATTTTCAAAGCTCTCCTAAAATCCCCTCCTTCTACAAAAATCACTCCTTCATTAAGTCCCCAAACCCCAACTATACCCAATAACTACACTTAGCACTCTCCACCTCTAGACTGTAAAGCTTATCAGTCAGTCAGTCACATTTATTGAGCACTGTACTAAGCACTTGGGAGAGGTTACTGTAATATGACACATTCCCTGCCCACAGCGAGCTTGGAGAGAGTCTGCTAATTTCATTCTCCCAAACACTTGGTACAGTGCTCCACACATAGTAAACATTCAATAAATACCATCAATTGATTAATCATTGTATTTACATGCATTCTGGAGTTCTTATGTGGATGTGTATTTAATTAGCCAGTCATCTATTTCATCCTTACTACTACTTATCATACACTGCTTCTTCCTCCTGCTCTCACTGATTGTCTCCGCCATCAGATCGTCAGCTTCCTGATATTAGGGAGCATGTCTTTTGCTTTTATTACTCTCCTAAGGGCTTAGTCCACTGGTTTGCCCAGAACAGGTACTCAATAAATATTACTGATTCACTGAAACACAACTAAAGCTTTTCATTGGCCAAACTGAAGTTTAAAGCTGTCACCAAATTCTGCTGTTTAGGCAGCATGCTATCCATGACAGATGGGCAAAGTAGAAAGCAATCAAGAAGGCCAGTATGTCCTGAGAGAATGACAAGGTAATGCCATCACAGAATTAAGCTTCAGTCTATCAACAAATCAAATCCATTGAGCACCTACTGTATGCAGAGCACTGTACTAAGCACTTGAGAGAGAACAGTATTACAGAGTTGGAAGACACATTTCCTTTCTGTGTGCTAGGGAGAGTATAATATAATGGCATTGGTAGATATGATCCCTGTCCACAAGGAACATACAGTCTAGTGGATTGTAACTTCACACCAAACTGCAACAGCAGCAAAGAGGCAAGCTTCCTGGATAGTATCTGGAAAGGGGTTCCTCAAACTGAGCAGTGGCTTCAGGGAGATTAGGAAATCAAAAGACAGATTGAAAGCAGCAACAGACAAAATACAGATTGAGTTTTATAGGTAAGGTGAAGAATAAGTGAGAGTAACAATGTTTTCAGGATATTCTATTTGTATTACAATTTTATGTTTCCAAAGTGCTTTCATGTGACATTTCATTTAGCCCTTGCATTATGCAACTGAGGTAGGAATTGGCAGGTATTACGTTCATCACCATTTTGGCAGTTGAAGAAGCTGAGTTCCAGAAAGGTTAAGTGACTTGTCCCAAGTCACACGGATATTCTGCATATGTCCCCTAGTACACAAAAACCTCCAAAGGTTTCCCAACCATCTCCACATCCATCATACAATCCTTACCATCAGCTTTAAGACAATCAGCTATCTCCTTCCTAAGCTTGCTGATTTCCCATTTTGACCCATCTGCAACACTTTCCTCTTCTAACACCATTCTACTCGCTGTATCTCAATCTTGTCTCTCAATCAACTGTATTCACTGCACGCTTACTGTGTGCACAGCACTGTACTGAGCACTTGGGAGAGTACAATATAGCAACATAAAGTTGGTAGACACATTCTTTGCCCATGAGCTTACAGTCTAGAGGTGGAGACGGACATTAATATAAATAAATTATGGATATGCGCATAAGTGTTGAGTGGAAGAGGAATGAGTGGTTAAAAGCAGAAGGGAATGGGAAAAGAGGAAATGAGGGCTTAGGGAAGGCCTCTTGGAGGAGATATACCTTCTATAAAGCCTTGAAGCAGGGAGCTGAGTAATTGTCAGATATTCATTCATTCATTCAATCACATTTATTGAGCGCTTACTGTGTGCAGAGCACTGTACTAAGCACTTGGGAAGTACAAGTTGGCAACATATAGAGATGGTCCCTTCCCAACAATGGGCTCACAGTCTAGAAAGGGATATGAAGAGGAAGGTGTTCCAGACCAGAGTCAGGACACGGGCAAGAGGTCGGTGACAAGATAGACGAGAATGACGTACAGAGAGTAGGTTGACACCGGAGGCATGAAGTGTGTGTGCTGGGTTGTAGTAGGAGAGCAGTGAGGTAATGTAGAAGGGAGCAAGGTGATTGAGTGCTTTAAAGCCGATGGTTAGGAGTTTCTGTTTGATGGGGAGGTGGATGGGCAACCGCTGGAGGTACTTGAGGAGTGAGGAAACTCCTCACTCACTCAGTGAGGACTAAATGCTTTTGAAGAAAAATGATCCAGGCAGCAGAATGAAGTATGAACTGGAGTGGAGAGAGACGGGAGCAGAAACAGTAATCAGAGCAGGATAGGATAAGTGCTTGGATTAACATAGTAGCAGTTTGGTTAGAGAGGAAAGTGCAGATTTTAGTGATGTTGTGAGGGTTGAACAGATGGAATTTAGTGATATTGAATATAATAATAATAATAATGATGGCATTTATTAAGCGCTATGTGCAAAGCACTGTTCTAAGCAGTGGGGAGGTTACAAAGTGATCAGGTTGTCCCACGGGAGGCTCACGGTCTTAATCCCCATTTTACAGATGAGGTAACTGAGACCCAGAGAAGTTAAATGACTTGCCCAAAGTCACACAGCTGACAATTGGCAGAGCCGGAATTTGAACCCATGACCTCTGACTCCAAAGCCCGCGCTCTTTCCATTGAGCCACACTGAATATGCAGGTTGAATGAGAGAGCTGAGTCAAGGATAACTCTAAGGTCATAAGTTTGTGAGAGAGAAAGGATGATGGAGCTTGCTGTCTACAGTGATGAGGAAGTCAAGGGGAGGACAGGGTTCGGGTGGGAAGAATGTTATTTTGATGCTGTTGATGCCTGTCTGTTTTGTTATCTGTCCCCCACTTCTAGACTGTGAGCCCATTGTTGGGTAGGGATTTTCTGTCTGTTGCCGAGTTGTACTTTCCAAGTGCTTAGTACAGTGCTCTGCACACAGTAAGCACTCAATAAATACGATTGAATGAATGAATTGAATGAAAAGAAAAGGAGTTCTGTTTTGGACACTTTTAGCTCGAGGTGTCGGTGGGACATCCAAGTAGAGATGTTTTGAAGGCAGGAGGAAATGCAAGATTGCAGAGAGGGAGAGAGATCATGGCTGGAGATACAGATTTGGGAATCATCCATGTAGAGGTGGTAGTTGAAGCCATGGGAGCAAATGAGTTCTCCAAGGGAGTTTGTGTAAATGGAGAACAGAAGGGGACCCAGACTGAACCTTAAGGGAATCCCACAGTTAGAGGGCAGGAGGCAGAGGAGGAGCCCAGGAAAGAGACTGCTGACTCCTTGTTCTCATTCTTCCACTGGTCTGGAACTCCCTACTCCATATATTAGTCTAATAAAAATAATAATAATAATGGCATTTGTTAAGCACTTACTATGTACAAAGCACTGTTCTAAGCGCTGGGGGGATACAAGGTGATCACGTTGTCCCATGTGGGGCTCACAATCTTAATCCCCATTTTACAGATGAGGTAACTGAGGCTCAGAGAAGTTAAGTGATTTGCCCAAGGTCACACAACAGACATGTGGGGGGGCCGGGATTCAAACTCATGACCTCTGACTCCCAAGCCCGTGCCCCTTCCACTGAACCACTATTCTCCCCTTTTTTCCAAGCCTTACTAAAATCATATCTCTTCCAAGAAGCCTTCCCTGACTAACCTCTCTCTTTTCCCCAACCTATTTTCTTTCCCTACTGTGTTATATATGCACTTGAGTCTGTACCCATTAAGCACTTTGATAATAAATAATAAATAATTATGGTACTTGTTGAGCACTTAATAATAATAATAATAATGACATTTATTAAGTGCTTACTATGTGCAAAGCACTGTTCTAAGCACTGGGGAGGTTACGAGGTGGTCAGGTTGTCCCAAATGGGGCTCACAGTCTTAATCCCCATTTCACAGATGAGGTAATTGAGGCACAGAGAAGTTAAGTGACTGGCCCAAAGTCACACAGCTGACAATTGGCAGAACCGGGATTTGAACCCATGACCTCTGACTCCAAAGCCCATGCTCTTTCCACTGAGCCATGCACTTATTAGGTGCCAAGCACTATTATAAGTGTTGGGGGAGATACAAGTTAATCAGATTGGACACAGTCCCTGTCCCACACGGGGCTCAGAGTCTTTATCTCCATTTTACAGATGAGGTAGCTGAAGCCCAGAGAAGTTAAGTGAATAGCCTAAGGTTACACAGCAGACACATGACGGAGCCCAGCTATTAGAGCCCAGGTCCTTCCAACTCCCAGGCCTATGCTTTATCCACTAAGCCATGCTGATTTATGTACATATCCTCATCCTCTACTACTTTTTCTGACTATAATTTATTTTAATGTTCATCCCCTCCTCTAAGATGTAAGATTCTTGTTGGCAGAGATAGTGCCTACTAATTTGTACTTTGCCCAGGACTTAGTACAGTGGTTTGCACACAGGATGTAGCTCAGTAGTAGAGCACATGCTTTACATGTACGAGGCCCTGGCTTCAATACCCAGCATCTCCAATTTTTAAAAAAGCAGCATGGCTTAGTGGAGAGAGCATGGGCTTGGGAGTCAGAGGACATGGATTCAAATCCCTTAATCTGCCACTTGTCTGCTGTGTGACCTTGGACAAGCCACTTAGCTTCTCTGTGCCTCAGTTCCGTCATCTGTAAAATGGGGATTAAGACTGTGTAAACCACACGTGAGACAACCTGATTACCTTATATCTACCCCAGCACTTCCTAACTATTGGCTTCAAAGATTTCTATCACCCGGCCCCTTCTTACCTCACCTCCCTTCTCTCCTACGGCCCAGCATGCACTCTCCACTCCTCTGGCATTAACTTTTTCACTGTGCCTCATTCTTGACTGTCTCGCCGTTGACCCCTGCCCCACATCCTACCGCTGGCCTGGAATGCCCTCTGTCCTCAAATCCGCCAAACGAGCACACTTGACCCCTTCAAAGTCCTACTGAAAGCTCATCTCCTCCAGGAAGCCTTCCCAGACTAAGCCTCCCCCTTTCCTCTGCTCCCCACTTCCCTTCCCATCACCCCAACTCACTCCCTTTCCTCTACCACCTCCCCGCCCCACAGCATTTGAGTATACATGTACCTATTTATAATTATAATTATACTTATTAATGATGTTTATAATTATTTTTATTTATAATGATGCTACTGATGCCTGTTTACTTGTTTTGATGTCCATCTTCCCCCTTTTAGACTGTGAGCCTGTTGTGGGCAGAGATTGACTCTGTTGCTGAATTGTACTTCTCAAGCACTTAGTTCAATGCTCTGCACACAGTAAGTGCTCAATAAGTAAGAATGAATGAATGAACAGTGCTTGGTACCCAGTAAGTGCTTTTCAAATACCATAATTATTCTCTTACTCCCAGTGGTATTTTTTGAGTATTTACAGTGTGCAAACTACTGTACTAAGAGTTGGAGAAAGTGCAAATTGGTAGGCACGATCTCAGCCCACAGAGATTGAACAGTTTAGAGGAGGGGACAAACATTAAAATAAATTACAGAGAAAGGAAATAGTAGAGAATGAGGATATGTACATAAATACTTAGGCCTAAGGTGAGTATCAGAGTGTTTATGGGGCACCCAGCCAAGTGTGTAAGCCATGCAGAGAGGAGAGTGAGACAAGGGAAACAAGGGCTTAGTCAGGGAAGCCCTGTGGTAGGACAAGTGATTTGAGGAGAATTTTGAGGGTAGAGAGAATAGTGAACTGACAGATATGAAGGGAAAAGTAGTCCCAGGCTGACGAGGACATGGATAGGGGTTTGGTGCAGAATAGATGAGATTGAGGTACAGGTACCAGATTGGTGTTAGGGGAGTGAAGTGTATGGATTGAGGTAGTAGTAGGAGATCAAAGAGGAAAGATAAGAGGGGGCGATCTGATTGAGGTTTTTAATGCCAATGGTAAGTAGTTTCTGTTTCCTGCAGAGGTGGATGGGCATCCACTGGAGATTTTTGAGGAGCCAAGACATACGGCCTGAATGTTTTTTCTGAAACATGATCCAGGCAGCAGAGTATATTTTCTCTCATTGCAGAGAAATACGTCATTACTCTAAACATTTTTATTTCAAACAACTAAAGCCGTCTACCTGCAGCCTAACCTCCCCTGTACAAGTCAGACAATCCCAGGTTCCTTACAGCTTTCCTCATATCTTTTTCCCATTCCTTTAATCATATTTATTACTCTCAGTGGGATTTAAGGTGTCTTTAACATCTTATTAAGTGCTTACTATACTCCAAGCATTGTGTAAAGCACAATGATAGAAATAAGATCATCAGATCAGAGAAACTGCCTCATATGGCACTCACAATCTAAATAGCAGAGAGAACAAGCATTTTATCTCCATTTTTGTCTTGTCTTATGCCATCAAGTCATTTCCAACCATAGCAACTCCATGGACACATCTCTCCCAGAACGCCCCACCTCAATCGGCAATCGTTCTGGTAGTGTATCCATAGTTTTCTTGGTAAGAATATGGAAGTGGTTTACCATTGCATCCTTCCACGCAATAAACTTTAGTCTCCACTCTCAACTCTCTCCCATGCCACAGCTGTCCAGCACAAGTGAGTTATGACTTGTAGTAGATTGCTTTCCACTTGCTAGCCACTGCCCAAGCTAGAAATGGAATGGGTATCCCTCTGCTTGACTCTCCCTCCCATTGCCGAGATTGGTAGAATACTGGAAACTCTCCAGGTGTGATCCTGAGAGGGAAATCCCCATTTTACAAGTGAGGAAATTGAGGCCAAGAGAAGTTAAGTGATTAGTTCAAGGTCAACCAGGAGGCAAGGAGTGGAGGCAAGACTAGAACCCAAGTCTCCTAACACCTGCTTTTGCTTTTTTTCATTAGGCCATACTGCCTCTCAGATTGTCCACACCCATCTTGAAATCTGTGGGACAAAGAGATGGATCCAAGACCCAGGAAAGGCTTGTCCGTACTGAGCAAAACCCCAACACAAATAACATATGAAATTGTAGATAAAATAGTTAAATCCAAGCCATCCAAGAAACATTCCTTAATGATCACACCGTCATGGTAAAAAGATTTCAGTGAATGAAGAAATGAAGAAGGGAAAGACAGGAGAGTGACAAGGTCATCCCCATGGCATTTATGTACACATCAACATACTCTGCCACTTCCCCTGTCTCCAATTTGTTTTAATAACTTTTATTGAGCACTTAATGTGCAGAGCACTGTACTAAACTCTTGGCAGAGTACAGAATAACAGAATTAACAGGCACATTCCCTGCCCATAACGAGTTCACAATCTAGAGGGGGAAACAGACCTTAATAATAGGCAGTAAGCTCCTTGAGGACAGGAGTCATTTCTATAAAAACAACTGTATTGTACTCTCACAAATGCTTAGAACAGTGCTCTGCATACGGTAATCAATAGTATTTATTGAGGTATGTGTGCAGAGCACTGTGTTAAGAGTTTGGGAAAGTACAATATAACAGCATAATAGACACTTTCCCTGCCCAAAACTAGCAAGACAAGGAGAGCAGTCCTCTCGATAAATACCATTGGTTGGGTTCTAATGTCTATGAGGGCTGAGATTGTGTCTACCTATTTTCTTGTACTCTCCCAAATACTTAATACAGTCCCCTCTAGACTGTAAGCTCATTGTAGACAGGGAATGTGTCTGTTTACTCTTATATTGTACTCTCCCAAGCACTTAGTACAGTGCTCTGCACACACTAAGTGCTCAATAAATGATTGAATGAAAGCTCTCAAAAAATACCATTGATTCAGCTGATCTGTCCCATGTCTGGCAATGGTACAGCAACTGAGGCTTTTATGTTGGGTATTTCCATTTTAAATGCCCAGTCTCCCTGCCACTAAATGCCACACTTCAGATATAGCACCCCTGTTTATAGGGACTTGTGAAGGGGGACAAAGGATTCGGGAACTCTGGAAAGGGGTAGAAGTCAATCAATCAATCATATTTATTGAGCGCTTACTGTGTGCAGAGCACTGTACTAAGCACTTGGGAAGTACAAGTCGGCAACACATAGAGACAGTCCCTACCTAACAGCTGGCTCACAGTCTAGAAGGGGGAGACAGAGAACAAAACCAAACATACTAACCAAATAAAATAAATAGAACAGATTTGTACAAGATAAATAAATAGAGTAATTAATATGTACAAACATATATACATATACACAGGTGCTGTGGGGAAGGGAAGGAGGAAAGATGGGGGGATGGAGAGGGGGACGAGGGGGAGAGGAAGGAAGGGGCTCAGTCTGGGAAGGCCTCCTGGAGGAGATGAGCTCTCAGTAGGGCCTTGAAGGGAGGAAGAGAGCTAGCTTGGCGGATGGGAAGAGGGAGGGCATTCCAGGCCAGGGGTAGGACGTGGGCCGGGGGGGGGGGGTCTATGGCGGGACAGGCGAGAACGAGGCACGATGAGGAGATTAGCAGCGGAGGAGCAGAGGGTGCTGGCTGGGCTAGCGGAGAGAAGGGAGGTGAGGTAGGAGGGGGTGAGGTGATGGACAGCCTTGAAGCCCAGGGTGAGGAGTTCCTGCCTGATGCGCAGATTGATCAGTAGCCACTGGAGATTTTTGAGGAGGGGAGTAACATGCCCAGAGCGTTTCTGGACAAAGACAATCTGGGCAGCAGCATGAAGTATGGATTGAAGTGGGGAGAGTCCTCCAGACATGTTCAAGTTTCTAGAGATTTCCGCTGCAAGATTTTAAGTAATGAACCCCATAAGATTCTAAGCTCCTACTAGCTGGTAACCTCCCAATAATGCCTTGTAAACTCCATGAGGACAGATATCCGGTCTACCAATTCTATTGATTTGCACTCCCAAGCACTTAATACAGTGCTTTGCACAAAAAGTACCCCTAACTGATTGCTTAATGTACCACAGACCTTTTACTTCCAAGGCCTAGTGGATAGAGCACGGACCTGGGAATCAGAAGGACCTGGGTTCTGATCCCGGCTCTGTCACCTGTCTGCTGTGTGGACAACGAACTGTAAAGGAACCTGAAGCACTATTCCTCCTGGCAAAGTTCCCTACTGATCTTCATATTTTCTTTATGATGTCTTAGTATTTTCTTTCATCAATCTTTTTGTATCTCTCACCAGTCTCCTCCTCCCTCTTTCTGATGAGATTTCTGCACTCCCTGAAGGCCAGAGACCACACCTAATCCCATCTGTGTATTGTTTCCCAGGACTCTACACACAATAAACACTTAATACTGTTACTATTCTGGACACCCACTGTTTGTTGTTTTTAAGTAACTGGCTTAGTGGAAAGAGCACGGGCTTGGGAGTCGGAGGTCATCGGTTCAAATCCCGGCTCGGCCACTTGTCAGCTGTGTGACTTTGGGCAAGTCACTTAACTTCTCTGTGCCTCAGTTTCCTCATCTGTAAAATCGGGATTATGACTGTGAGCCCCCCGTGGAAGCAGCGTGGCTCAATGAAAATAGCACGGGCTTTGGAGTCAGAGGTCATGGGTTCAAATCCCGGCTCTGCCAATTGTCAGCTGTGTGACTTTGGGCAAGTCACTTCACTTCACTGTGCCTCAAATTACCTCATCTGTAAAATGGGGATTAAGACTGTGAGTCCCCTATGGGACAACCTGATCACCTTGTAAACTCCCCAGCACTTAGAACAGTGCTTTGCATATTATAAGTGCTTAATAAAATGCCATCATTATTATTATTAAAATGGGGATTAAGACTGTGAGCACTTAGAACAGTGCTTTGCACATAGTAAGTGCTTAATAAACGCCATTATTATTATTAGAGAAGCAGCGTGGCTCAGTGGAAAGAGCCCGGGCTTTGGAGTCAGAGGTCATGGTCAAAATCCCTGCTTTGCTAATTGTCAGCTGTGTGACTTTTGGCAAGTCACTTAACTCCTCTGTGCCTCAGTTACCTCATCTGTAAAAGGGGGATTAAGATTGTGAGCCCCACGTGAGACAGCCTGATCACCTTGTAACCCCCCAGTGCTTAGTACATTGCTTTGCACATAGTAAGTGCTTAATAAATACCATCATTATTATTATTGGGAATCAGAAGACCTGGGTTCTAATCCCAGCTCTGCCACTTGTCTGCTGTGTGACCTTGGGAAAGCCACTTAACTTCTCTGTGCCTCAGTTACCGCATCTTTAAAATGGGGATTAACACTGTGAGCCCTATGTGGGGCAACCTGATTACCTTGTATCTACCTGAGTGCTCAGAACATAGTAAGCACTTAAATACCATCATTATTGTTATTATTACTGCAGGGTAAAACCTCCACCAGAAAGGAGGCAGGAGTTACGAAAGTAGATTAAGCTCAAACCAATCAGTTTAGCTTCATGTTAACTCCAGCTAATTCATTTTTTTTCTGGTTAAACTTTTTATTCCCTAGGGATTCAAATTGTCAGCTCTCCTAGAATGAGAGGCATGTGCTCCTGAAGAAACTCACTCGACATAAAACTTGTGACGTCATTTTTACATGTTAACTTATGTCAAGTATACACCATGATACTACGTTGCCTTGTATTCCAGATGGATGGATGCTGTGAAAAGAATGGTCCCTAATTATTTAATGGTGTCCAATCTACACACATAAGGAAATATCTATACTGAGACAACTTCTGATAATCACTGGCAAAATGAGAAAGCGCTTAGTACAATGCAAGTACTTAGTACAGTGCTCTACACACAGTCAGTGCTCAATAAATACGATTGAATGAATGAATTGAATACCTGTTCTCCTTTGCCCTTAGACCATAAGCCCCATGTGCGACAGGAACTGTCTAATTTGATCACATTGTATCTACTCCAGTACTGAGAGCAGGGCTGGATACTCAATTCCCACAATTATCACTGTTATCCTCTGTTCTTGCCTGATGAGCCCAGATAAACATGGAGAATGAACCACAGTTTCAGAAATTGCTTATATTCTACAGGAATTCAAAGGGAAGAACTTCCCCAGTTTGCCAGGGGGATGTTACTGTGTGATATGCAGGACATATGAAAATGTTGTTTCTAATGTACGTGGACTTTCAAAACGGTGCATACAAAACAGGCTTCAGACATTCCATTGCCCTGAGGGAAAAAAATGGATGATTTTTTATTTTAATATCTGTCTTCCCCTATAGACTGTATGCTCCTTGTAGGTATTGATCTCATCCACTGACTCTACTGCATTGAACTTTTCCAAGCACTTAGTAAAGTGCTCTGCATGCAGTAAGGGCTCATATACCACTGATTGATTGATGGGGCAGTTTGTCCCTTAAAGGGGAGCAAACCCTCCCTTTCTGGTGCGTGCAAGGAACTATTCATCCAGTGTCAAAGCTGAGTAAATGCATCTATTTTTAAATCATTCCTTCAGTTATTTGATCAGCACAGACCTGACCCACTACCCAGTTCTCTACTTGAATAAGCAAATGACAACAAGACTATTTTTAAAACTAGGTCAATCAAAAAGAGCTGCCCTTTGAAAAAAAAACACGCTGCCTCCTACCAAACTATGTAAATCAATAGTGATGAATTGCAGTTATACAGTAATCTAAAAATATTGCTTGTATAAAGGAATTCATCAGAAATCAGTGTCACCAAAATTGTCATACAAAAGGGAAGAAGTGATGTATACAGAACCTCTAACTGTATTGTTAGCAGTAATGTATAATTAAATTAGCTTGGTAACAGATGGAAGGAATGTAAGTCAGTTTGTCACAGAAGGCAGGCATTTAAGCTAATGAGTAATCACAACAGCACAATGCAAACAGTTAATTGTTTGGGGTAGAGGTCTGCTTATGCTATCCTTCAGTTCAATTAGTGTTAATAGGGACATTTTATTTATTTAGATACTGTCTCTCTCATATTTAGAACTGTAGCCTTTTTTTCTGTGCAAAGAAAATAGCTTCAGATTACAATGATTGTCAAATATAAGAATAAAATGATTTGCATCAGGATTTTTTACTATGCAGGAAATTAACTCACCTCGTATTTTAATTTAGGAAACCAACACAACCTGAATGGAAGAAGATGTAGGCAAAAGTTTCAATCAAAATAACTGTCTTGAATGAACCAAATTACTGTTTTTCATTAGAAGTAAAATAAATATATAATACAACAGAGTTGGGTAAGCAAAATAAATAGATCTAAGCCTCTAGACTCCTTGTGGGCTCGTCTACCAACTCTGTTGTTCTCTCTCAAGGGTTAGTGCATTGCTTTGCACACAGTAAGGCCTCAATAAATACACTTGATTGATTAATTGAGCCTATAGCACACTGCCTAGCAACAAACACTTGAGGGAAGATTTTGATAACTCTGGGCTTCAGTTTCCAGATCTGTAAAATGGGGATGATGATGATGACAACCCATGATGTGGTTTTGAAGCTAGATAAGGTGAAGGATGAAGGCTGCAATAATTACAGTTACTGTATTGTTCAGTTCAATCTCATATTAAATTTTCCAACATAAACTTGATTATAATAATAATATTTACAGCATTTTTAAGTGCTTGCTATGCTTCAAACACTGTCCTAAGCACTGAAGTAGATACAAAAGATAATCAGGCCCCAAATGGGGCTCACAGTCTAAGTAGAAAAGAGAACAGGTATTGAATCCCCTTTTTGCAGATAAGGGAACTGAGGCACAGAGAAGTGACTTTCCCAGTGTCACACAGCAATTAAGTAGTGGAGTTAGAATTAGAACCCAGAACCTCCTATTCCCAGGCTTGGGCTCTTTCCACTAGGTCACGGTGGTTGTTATTAGATAAACTCTTGCTTAAACAACTCTGACTTGTGTTTTCCTGCATCTGGCTTTTTGTCCTAAATTACAAACTTCCAGTTTCTCCACTTGTGCTTACTGGCTTTGAAGAAATAGTTTTTCACCCTCAGAAATGTTCCATAAAATCATTTATAAGTAACCTGTTTTACAAAATTGCTAGAGCAAGATTCTGGTCTCCATTGATGGAAAGATTTACTTCCCACCCACACAGTCAAAAAGGAACTGAAGATAAACCAGGGCTCATGGTTTTGTAAGTACAAAGGACAAATAAAAAGCTGAAGTACTTGAACACAACACTTAATGAACTTTTCTCTCACCTTGGTGTTTTGGGGTCATGCTCTATGATTACTCTTCTTAGGACTGTAACACAGCAGCCAGCTCACCTACAGCGCAACAAACATTTTAGTGAGCAGGTGTGGCCTTTGAAATGTATTTTAGAGTGGGTGATCAGGGCAGGGCTGTTAACTACAGTCCGGATTACTCCAATAAATTCACCTGGGCCATTCAGGCCAAAACTGATTTTTTTGTTAGTTTGTTTGTTTGTTATCACTTAATTTACAAGTACACGCCTCCCCTGTATTTCCTGCTTCAAATTCTTTAGTAAGCTTTGGATCTTTTAGACTGTGAGCCCACTGTTGGGTAGGGACTGTCTCTATATGTTGCCAATTTGTACTTCCCAAGCGCTTAGTACAGTGCTCTGCACATAGTAAGCGCTCAATAAATACGATTGATGATGATCACGATTCTGAGCCACAGAAATGGCTAGTGTGTCACTCTCCACTGGTCACTCAGTGAAAAATAAGGCTCTAAGAACTACTGAAGGAGAAATCAGGAAAAGGTGCACAGCAACCAGACATTTCCAAACAGTTAGGATTCAGACCCAAAAGCTTAGGAGAGAGGAAAAGGTGAAAATTAAATCCAACTGTCTACACACGACTAGATGTACAGATTTGGGTATACACACAAACTATTAAAAGTACATAAGTAAACATTTTTCTGTACAGGGTTCTGAGCATGTATACTCACAGTTTTGCACAAGGCCAGCTCCTTTAGCAAGAAACCAGCTTCCTAGCCAGACAGACACACAGAAACAACTAGTGAGGCTTTCCTCTCTGAAGTTTGAAAGCCCTGCCCAGCTTGTTGATTGACTCTCATTCTCAGGTGCTTCTGGTACACCTAGGCTTCTGGGAAATGCATTTCTCAGAGACAGCATAAATTGCAAGAATACTCTTGTTTTCAAAAGGGGCTTGATTACTATCACAAAGGCTCTCCAAACACCTCCTTCAACTGCATTCTATTCAATGACAAATAATTCATAGAAAAAACACATTTTCTTACAGCACAGTTTTAATATAATTTTACTCATTTGGGTATGGTTTGATTCATCTTTCCTAATCATTTACTTCCATTTTTTTGTATTTATTTCCACAGTACATGAAGAGGAAGAGAGGGATGGATAATGCACAGCAACATTTAATAATTGTCTCTGGAAATTAGGAACACATGCTATGAACTATTCACTTCCTGGATTCCTGGATTCACTTCCTGTATATATGTATATATGTTTGTACATATTTATTACTCTATTTATTTATTTTACTTGTACATATCTATTCTATCTATCTATTTATCTATCTATCTATTTATTTTATTTTGTTAGTATGTTTGGTTTTGTTCTCTGTCTCCCCCTTTTAGACTGTGAGCCCACTGTTGGGTAGGGACTGTCTCTATATGTTGCCAACTTGTACTGCCCAAGCGCTTAGTACAGTGCTCTGCACACAGTAAGCGCTCAATAAATACGATTGATTGATTGATTGATTGGCTTGAAATGCTTCAGGCATCTCAATGCTCTTTTAACTACATGGTCAAGAAAGGAAGATTAAACCCTGAACTTTTTCAAACAATGGTTGTATCTATTTATACACAAACACAAAGGATATGGAGAAAATGAAAGCTGTAGGGCTGTTAACTAACATTGCCAGTCTCTCTTCTTTCCAATGTGTTTAACAGTTGATTGTCTTGTAAGTTTCAGCTATTTTAAAACCAACACCATCTAGCAGCTGGAAAAGTTAACTACTTCCCTTTATTTACAAGAATGTTCAGAAGACACTTCACTTCCAAAAAATAGCCAAAACTTGGTATCAGAAGACGGGCCTGTTGGAAACTAACCAGAACAGAATGAAAAAACAAAAAAACAACTTTGTCCATTGCTGAGTCCAGTTATCCTGGTGTTTGAACCCACTTTCAGATGATAAAGGCACTTTGGGAGGAGCATGGATTCTTTTAGCCCTTTAGCTGATTTATGGTGTTGCAACATTTGTATTTGCGGTGCACATGGCCCTAGTAGTCTGAAAGAGTTAATACTCTTCTCAAGTGATTGATATAGTGTTGGGGTAAATTTAAGCACTTGAAGAAATGGAATTTCCCAGAGTTTTTTTGTTTTTGTTTTTTTTTTAATCTGAAAGGCAGTCTTCGACTCACAAACCCAAAATACAGCAATAAATATCTTAAATTTTAAAAATCAAATGGTTCATTCTTCAAAAAAAAATATTCAAGTTTCATTTTAAACTGTGGTTTCCTTACTTTAGGCATTTTAAAAATCCTTAGCATTTCACTTTCTGCCTTCCCAGGGGCAAATCATGTGTAAAAATACTTAAGGTGTCATGGTGAATAGCTTTTATCAAGTGGATGGATGGATACCAAATTATTTTTTTAAAGCCGTTAAAAATGAGATAAACCTGCACTTGCTAATCCAAAGTGATAACAAGTACAAAACTGTTTCCTTCCTATTCTTCACCTTGGCATTAAAAGCAGTGAAATATTTATATAGTGTATGTAATACTGAAGAGAAGACAGCATGGTCTAGTGACAAAAGCATGTCAGGAGACTTAAGTTCTAATTGGGGCTGTGCCACTAGCCTGCTGTATTATCTTCAGTAAGCTTTTTTTTAACCTCTATCCATCCTAGTTTCCTCATCTGTGAAATGGGAATATTAATATCTCTCACTCCCTACTCACAAGGGGGTTGTGATGATGAACTGTGATAACTCATGTGGAAGTATTTTGGAAAACAAAAGTACTATACAAATTCAAGGTAAATAATTATTACCTATGTCAATCAGGAGACTCTTTTTGCCTAATTATCCAAGGAATTGCAGCAATCTAAAAATGGCTTTAACATTAAATTGTTTTGTTTTCAGAGCTGGAAAATTTAAAAGAAAGCAATGTTATGCTACTTGTGTTTATCTTTTTTGCAGATACAGTAACAATTATGTCAGTGTGGATTTACTGAGTAAACATGCTGAGTATAAAATTAAACTTCCATGATATTTTAATCTAATGAACTAATGCAGCTGTTTGTTTTATTTAGAGAAGCTAAGCCCTTCCCCATTGTTCTCTAGCTCTACTTTGCCCCCAGTATTCCTATGACAGAATGAATCAGCTTCCGCCTAATGGAAATTCCCTATTATTTCCTGCTCTCTCACTCTCCTTTAAATTGGCAAATAACTCACCAGGGAGAGAAGTGGAAGTAAGACTTTTGGATAGGATAAGTGCTATGTGAAAGAAGAAGTGTAGCCTGGGAGTCATAAGACCTGCATTCTAATCACAGCTCTGCCACTTGGCTGCTGTGTGACTTTGGGCAAGCCCCTTAACTCCTCTGTGCCTCAGTTTCCTCATGTGTAACACGGATTGTGTCCAATCTGATGTGGGACACGGATTGCGTCCAATCTGATTATCTTGTGTAATAATAATAATGGTAGTATTTATTAAGTACTTACTATGTGTCAAGCCCTGTTCATTCATTCAACTGTATTTATTGAGTGCTTACTGTATGCAGACCACTGTACTAAGCACTTGGAAAGTAGAAATTGGTGACATATAGAGACAGTTCCTACCCAACAATGGGCTCACAGTCCAAAGGGGGAGACAGATAACAAAACAAAACATGTAGAGAGGTGTCAAAACCATCAGAATAAATAGACTTACAGCTATATCACATCATTAACAAAATAAATAGAGTAATAAATATGTACAAATATACACAAGTGATGTGAGGAGGGGAAGGGGTATGGCAGGGGGAGGGAGTAGGGGCGATGGAGAGGGGAGGAGGAGCAGAGGAAAATGGGGGGGCTCAGTCTGGGAAGGCCTCCTGGAGGAGGTGAGCTCTCAGTAGGGCTTTGAAGGGAGGAAGAGAGCTAGTTTGGTGGATATGTGGAGGGACGGCATTCCAGGCCAGAGGTAGGATGTGGGCCAGGGGTTGATGCGGGACAGGCGAGAACAAGGCATAGTGAGGAGGTTAGCAGCAGAGGAACAGAGGGTGAGGGCTGGGCTGTAGAAGGAGAGAAGGGAGGTGAGGTAGGAGGGGGCAAAGTGATGGAGAGCTTTGAAGCCCATAGTGAGGAATATTTGCTTCATGCTAAGGTTGATAGGCAATCACTGGAGATTTTGAGGAGGGGAGTGACATGCCCAGAGCGTTTCTGTAGAAAGATAATCCGGGCAGCAGAATGAAGTATAGTATAGCAGGGAGAGACAGGAGGATGGGAGATCAGAAAGGAGGCTGATGCAGTAATCCAGTCAGGATAGGATGAGAGATTGAGCCAACAAGGTAGTGGTTTGGATGGAGAGGAAAGGGTGGATCTTGGTGATGTTATGAAGGTGAGACCAGGAGATTTTGGTGACTGATTGGATGTGTGGGGTGAACGAGAGATCGTAGTCAAGGATGACACCAAGGTTGCGGGCTTGTGAGACGGGAAGGATGGTAGTGTCATCCACAGTTATGGGAAAGTCAGGGAGAGGACTGAGTTTGGGAAGGAAGATAAGGAGCTCAGTCTTGGGCATGCTGAGCTTTAGGTTGTGGGCGGACATCCAGGTGGAGATGTTCTGAAGGCAGGAGGAGATATGAGCCTGGAGGGAGGGAGAGAGAACAAGGAAGGAGATGTAGATTTGGGTGTCATCTGCATAGAGATCATAATTGAAGCCGTGGGAGAAAATGAGTTTACCAAGGGAGTGAGTCAAGCCCTGTTCTAAGCACTGGAGTAGATACAAGGTAATTAGGTTGTCCTATATGGGGTTTACAGGCTTAATCCCCATTTTACAGATGAGGTAACCAAGGCACAGAGAAGTTATGTGATTTACCCAAGGTCACACAGCAGACAAATGGTGGAGCCGGGTTTAGAACCCATGACCTCTAACTCCCAAGCCCGTACTCTTGCCACTAGGCCACACGGCTTCCTGGAAGCAAAGTGCTCCTGTAGAACATCATGCTTAGTGATGGAAGGTGTGATTAAAAAAATCACTAAAGTGTGGTTTCCATCTCTAAGATTCCTTCATTGCCTGTAGTAAGGATGGGGCCTTCACTACTCTTCGATGGTGTTTGATATTGTGTGCAAATCAATCAATCATATTTATTGAGCGCTTACTGTGTGCAGAGCACTATACTAAGCGCTTGGGAAGTACAAGTTGGCAACACATAGAGACAGTCCCTACCCAACAGTGGGCTCACAGTCTAAAAGACTGCAAATCCACTTTCACTGGATGTGTAGCTATTAGTTTGGAGTTAGCTTGCAGAGCCTCTTACTCTTTAGCCATGGACAACCATTTCACACATGTTTCTTAGCTTTTTAGCAATCTGGATTTCATGGGATTCACTTCATAAATATCCCTTTTGTCAGTGATATGAAGACTGGCAAAGAATTGTTCATGCACTACATATTTCCCTGTAAGTAACTCTTTGAGTTCAGAATCATTTAAATCAAACTAGTCCCATGTTTACTTGTCATCATTCATAGGTTTTAAAGGTTACTTGTGATGACAGTCTAATACTATCTGGTTAACAGATTACACATATGCTGTCACTTGGTGACCTCAAATGACCTGTATGTTATATGCCAAGAAATGGTAGGTGAAAAATTTGTTTGTTTTTTTTTTAGTCATTTCGTGAAATAGAGTTTAGTCCAAACCACTAGATACAATTTCACCTCAAAGAGGGTGATAGCCTCTTTATTCGTTTATTTTGGTGCATTGTCTATAGGATACTGGGTGGGAATGGAGTTTAAAACAATGAAATTTATTGATTGGTCTTCCCCTAAACAGAAAATCCCAAGATTATACATAGAGAAGATAATAGGTAGTATAGTATAGTATTGTATAGATAGCAGAGAAGCAGCATCGCACAGTGAAAAGATCCCGGGCTTGGGAGTCAGAGGTCATGGGTTCTAATTCTGGCTCAGCCACTTGTCAGCTGTATGACTTTGGACAAGTCACTTCACTTCTCTGGGCCTCAGTTACCTCATCTGGAAAATGGGGATTAAGACTGTGAGCTCTACGTGGGACAATATGATTACCTTGTATCCCTCAGCGCTTAGAACAATGCTTGGCACATAGTAAGCACTTAACAAAAGTCATCATCACTCATTCATTCATTTGTATTTATTGAGCACTTACTGTGTGCAGAACACTGTACTAAGCACTTGGGAAGTACAAGTTGGCAACATATACAGATGGTCCCTACCCAACAGTGGGCTCACAGTCTAGAAGGGGGAGACAGACAACAAAACAAAACATATTAACAAAATAAAATAAATAGAATTGTAAATATGTACAAGTAAAATAAATAGAGTAGTAAATCTGTGCAAACATATATACAGGTGCTATGGGGAGGGGAAGGAGGTAGGGCGGGGGGGATGGGGGAGAGGAAGGAGGGGGCTCAGTCTGGGAAGGCCTCCTGGAGGAGGTGAGCTCTCAGTAGGGCTTTGAAGGGAGGAAGAGTGCTAGCTTGGCAGATGTGTGGAGGGAGGGCATTCCAGGCCAGGGGGAGGACGTGGGCCGGGGGTCGACGGGACAGGCGAGAATGAGGCGCAGTGAGGAGGTTAGCGGCAGAGAAGCAGAGGGTGCAGGCTGGGCTGTAGAAGGAGGGAAGGGAGGTGAGGTAGGAGGGGGTGAGGTGATGGACAGCCTTGAGGCCGAGAGTGAGCAGTTTTTGCCTGATGCGTAGGTTGATTGGTAGCCACTGGAGATTTTTGAGGAGGGGAGTAACATGCCCAGAGCGTTTCTGGACAAAGACAATCCGGGCAGCAGCGTGAAGTATAGATTGAAGTGGGGAGAGACACGAGGATGGGCGATCAGAGAGGATCATCATCATAATGAGTATGTGGGAATTTGAATAACTTGCAGAGATTGAAGTTTGTCAATTATGTCAAGTCCTAGGAAAGTTCTAGAAACACTGAACACTTTAAGGACTTGAGAATTCAATTTATTTTGGCGTCAATTTCCAAAACAGTTCTGCTGGAAATGTGACATTACCAATTTCAAATCTGGATGATTTAAGTCTACTCTGTTAGTGCATGTATTGTACAATGTATGAGAGCAAGTTAAGGGAAAATTACACTCTAGTTAGTGTAACAGTAATATGCATTACTTGTGTGCATCCATTCCCCTACATGAGATTTTAAGCTTCTTGAGGGCAAGACCTATGTCTTTGAATTCTATTACATATTACCACATAGATTCTTCTTGTCTCTTTTTCTTACTCTGCCTCCATTTCCCTTCTCTTAACAGTGTGTGTATCTCAAGTTTTTCTGTTCTGGGTCTTCCAACTAGATTGTAAGTTCTTTGAGGGCAGGGATCAAGTCTACCAACTCTGCTATTCTGTACTCTCCCAAGTACTTACTACAGTGATAATTATTATTATTATTATGACATTTGTTAAGTGCTTACTATGTGCTAAGTACTGTTCTAAGTACTGGGGTAGATACAAGGTAATCAGGACTCACAGTGGGGCTCACAGCCTTAATCATCATTTTACAGATGAGGTAATTGAGGCATGGAGAAGTGAAGTGACTTGCACAGGGTCACACAGCAGACACATTAGAACCCATGACCTCTGACTCCCAAACCTGTGCTCTTGCCACTAGACCACCATGTAATTGCCAGCTGTGTGACTTTGGGCAAGTCACTTAACTTCTCTGTGCCTCAGTTCCCTCATCTGTAAAATGGGGATTGACTGTGAGCCCCCCGTGGGACAACCTGATCACCTTGTCACCTCCCCAGCGCTTAGTACAGTGCTTTGCCCATAGTAAGCCTTTAATAAATGCTATCATTAATAAATGCTATCATTACCCTGCACACAATAAGCATTTTTTAAGTATCTTCAATTGACTGATCTCATTTTACACTAACTTTGAGGAGGTCCTCATTCATTCATTCAATCATATGTATTGAGCACTTACTGTGTGCAGAGCTCTGTACTAAGCACTTGGAAATAAACAGAAATAAAGAGAGACAATCCCTGCCCACACCAGGCTTACAGTCTAGAAGGGGGGAGACGGACATCAAAACAACTAAACAGCCATCAATATAGAGTTATAGATATATATGCATCAAAACAAGTAAACAGGCATAATCATCCACAAACAGAATTATAGATATGTACATGTAAACACAAGTGCTGTGTGGTGGGGAGAGGGGGATAGAGCAAAGGGAGCAAGTCAGGGCAATGCGAAGGAGAGGGGGAGCTGAGGAAAAGGGGGGCTTAGTCTGGGAAAGCTTCCTGGAAGAGGTGAGCTTTCAGTAGGGCTTTGAAGGGGGGAAGTCTGAATGGCATATTTGAGGAGGGAGGGTGTTCCAGGCCAGAGGTCAGACGTGGGCCTCTGCTCCTATGGCTTCACCTACCACCTCTCTGTGGGTGACTCCAAAATCTGTGTCTTTCTCTATCACTGCACTTTCACTTTCCTTCTGCCTCCAAGACTTTTCTGCTTGGATGTCTCTTGAACACCTCCAGCTCAAAATGTCCCAAACTGAGCCGCTCCTCATTCTCCTCAAATCCTCTCCTCCACCCACACTAGTGTCCACCCCTTCTCTGAAGCTTGCAACCTCGATACTGAACTAAGCCCACGATCCGTGTCCCACATGGGGCTCACAGTCTTAATCCCCATTTTATAGATTAGGTAACTGAGACACAGGGAAGTTAAATGACTTGCCCAAGGTCACACTGCAGACAAGTGGAGAAAATAGAATTAGAACTCGGATCCTCTGGCTCCCATGTCCATGCTTTTCACACTAGACCATGTTGACCATGTTGCTTATCCTGCTTATTCTCTCTCTCTCTCTCTCTCTCTCTCTCTCTCTCTCTCACACACACACACGCACACACACACACACACCCTTCCCACCCTCTCCCAATATTCAGTCTTTTTCCAAATCCTGTTGGCTTCCCCTCCTATACTAGCCCAGGAACAACACTAGTCCAGGAGCTTGTCTACTGCCTCCAATATCTCCCCTATACAGTACAAAGTTCACTCTACTGTTCAGATCATTTTTCTAAAATGTTGTACTACAAACTACTTCCCATCCTTTAAAATTCAAAATCCCATTCCTCTCCACAACAAAATCCTGACCATTAGCTTTAAGCCACTAAATAACCCCTCTCTCTCTCTTCCATTGATCTAGTCCCATCTGCCATTGCATCACAGCTTGCACTTACTCTGTCTCCTTCTCATCTCTTCTACTTCTTACTCATTTCTTTCTTCCTGCCTGGGACTACCTCCTTCTTCCTATCCAAAAATCCACATTGGGACTATCAAAGACCTTCTGAAATCATTTCTCCTCCAGGGAGACTTCCCTGATTAATTTCTAAACTCCCCAGTTTGCATACCCCCAATGGCCACTTCAGTATTTTGGTGTCACCCAAGCACTTAAGGACTTTTATTCATTTATTAATTCATTCAATCGTATTAATTGAGCACTTACTGTGTTCAGAGCATTCATTCATTCAATTCAGTCCTTCAATCGTTTTTATTGAGCACTTACCGTGTGCAGAGCACTGTACCAAGTGCTTGGAAAGTATAATTCGGCAACAGATAGAGACAATCCTTACCCAACAATGGGCTCACAGTCTTAAAATTCATGTTACGAGTTAGTGGTGTAATGAACTACTGAGATATAGGCACATACTAATAGTGAACCAGATGTTGAGGGTAGCAAACAAGAGGGCAGCCAACTAAAATGACAGGTAGCATGATTTGTGGCCAAAGAAAACCAGCTTCTCCAAACTATACAATGGTAGCCAAAATGATTAATAGAATATATAGATGGTGAGAAAACTATGGTTGGTGAGGGAACCTGTACTAGCCAAAAAAAAAAAGAAAATTACAAAAAATCCCAAATGCATTACTCCATATTGTGACAATTAGGAAATAAGAGGACATATTAAAGAAACAATTGTGTCAGTGTGTTTTTTTTAATGGTATTTGTTAAGCTAAATGATTTGCCCAAGGTCACACAGCTGACAAGTGGCAGAGATGGGATAAGAATCCATGTCCTCTGATGCCCATGGCTGTGCTCTTTCCACTAGGTATGCTTGCTGCTTTTCAACCGGGAGTTGGAAGCAGATGAGTTATTGGAGTTTTTTCTAGTCAGTTTGTCTCTTTTCTCTGAAATTTCACACCTTCCTTGAGAAATACAGTACCCTGGGAGACACACACAAACAGTTTAATAAACAGTCTGCCCTGGGGCAACAGCATTCATTGGAATTTTCTTCCTTGCTACCTTCTTGGCAAGAGAATTGAGAACCCAACAAATCCTCCTTTGCTGGCGCTGTATACAGTCTGACCAGAATTGCCCTTTAGCACATGGGAGAGTACAATACAGCAATAAACAGTTATATTCCCTGCCAACCAGGGGTTTACAGTCTAGAGTGGGGGAGGCAGACATATTTTGCAAATGCAATTACTCAATAACTCATGTCCCTATCCACCTTTCCCTCTTCCTCTTACCTGTGAATTCTCTCTCTCTCTCCTGTTAGATTGTTGAGAGCAAAGATCAGATATACTTACTTTATTTCACTATCCCAAGCTTTGTATTACAGTGCTCTATACCCACCCAGTGCTCAGTAAAAAATATTGATTGATCGATTTTTATGGACTTCCTACAGGGATTACTGACAAATTGGGGTTAGTTCTGTGGAGAAGCTTGATTTTCTGCACTGAGAATTGATAATCAATCAGTGTTATTTGCTGAGTGCTTACTGTATCCAAAGCACTGTACTAAAAGCATGGGCGAATATATTACAGTTAGCTAACACTGCCACTCACTCCCAGGATACTTCCTAGCTCATAAACTAACTGCCACACTCAAGCCTCTTTTGTCCACCAGACAGGTGGCAGGTTAAATAACCCAAGGCAAGTAGTTGTCATTTCTTTTGTTTTTTTCCTTGTTTCTTTAGAGAAGTAGCATGGCTCAGTGGAAAGAGCACGGGCTTTGGAGTCAGAGGTCATGGGTTCAAATCCCAGGTCTGACAATTGTCAGCTGTGTGACTTTGGGCAAGTCACTTAACTTCTCTGTGCCTCAGTTACCTCATCTGTAAAATGAGAAGACTGTGAGACCCCCGTGGGACAACCTGATCACCTTGTAACATCCCCAGCACTTAGAACAGTGCTTTGCACATAGTAAGTGCTTAATAAATGCCATCATCATTATTATTATTTCCTGAGCTCTCTCCATAGCCTCCTGCAATGTTTTTTAATCATCAAAGCCAAGAAACCCTTCCTCTCAATCAATCAATCAATCAATCATATTTATTGAGCGCTTACTGTGTGCAGAGCACTGTACTAAGCGCTTGAGAAGTACAAGTTGGCAACATATAGAGACAGTCCCTACCCAGCAGTGGGCTCACAGTCTAGAAGACTATTCAGACTCATTCAGAGGAATAGTCTCTTGCTTTGAATGGGCTAACATTCATTCATTCATTCATTCAATCATATTTATTGAAAGCTTACTGTGTGCAGAGCAATGTACTAAGCGCTTAGAAAGTACAATTCAGCAACAGAGACAATCCCTACCCAACAACAGGCTCACAGTCTAGAAGCGGGGGAGACAGACAACAAAACAAAATAAGTAGACAGGCATCAACAGCATCAATATAAATAAAGAGAATTGTAGATATATACACATCATTAATTAAATAAATAGAATAACAAATATGTACATATATACACAAGTGCTGTGGGGCACCAAAGGGGGTAGAGCAGAGGGAGGGAGTAGGAGTGATGGGGATGGAGGAGGTGCAGAGGAAAAGGGGGGCTCAGTCTGGGAAAGCCTCCTGGAGGAGGTGAGTGCTCAGTAGGGCTTTGAAGGGGGAAAGTGTGCTAGTTTGGTGGATGTGAGGAGGGAGGGCATTCCAGGCCAGAGGTAGGACGTGAGTCAGGGCTCGATGGTTGGACAGGCGAGAATGAGACACAGTGAAGAGGTTGGGAGTGTAAGCATATTGGGGGTACAAGTCAAAAGAGAGAGAAGTGCCCCCCCACACTATCTAGTGCTCTGCACACAGTAAGCGCTCAATAAATGTGATTGAATGAATGAATGAATCTGACTTGAGTGATAATAATAATAATAATAATAATAGCATTTATTAAGCACTTACTATGTGCAAAGCACTGTTCTAAGAGCTGGGGAGGTTACAAAGTGATCAGGTTGTCCCATAGGGGGTGATTTAGAGATTCATCTGCGTGAAGGCAGTAGGATGGATCAGTTCCCCTCTAAGGGTCACTTTTCATTCATTCATTTATTCAATCGTATTTATTGAGCACTTACTGTGTGCAAAGCACTGTACTAAGCACACTAAGAGCGCTGTACTAAGAGCACTGTACTGTACAGAAATTCAGTTCTGTAATTCTGACTCTGTTACCTTTTACGTCACATTCCCCTTGGCTTATTACATTTCTGGCCTAAAATGGATGTATCTCCTTCATCTATATTTTACCCATGTCTAGCTTAGTAGTAGTAGTAATAATAATAATAATTGTAATATTTCTTAAGCCCTTACTATTCATTCATTCAATCAATCATATTTACTGAGTGCTTACAGTGCAGAGCACTGTACTAAGCACTTGGAAAGTACAAATGGACAACGTATAGAGACGGTCCCTACCGATGCCAGGCACTGCACTAAGCGCTCGGGTGGATACAAACAAATTGGGTTGGACACAGTTCCTGTCCTGCATGGGGCTCACAGTCTTAACCTCCATTTTACAGATGAGGTAACTGAGAAACAGAGAAGTTCAGAGACTTGCCCAAGATCACACAGCAGACAAGTGGTAGAGCCAGGATTAGGAGCCGTGACATAGTGATGCCCAGGTTTATGCTCTATCCACTACGTCAATAGAAACAGTATTTATTAAGTGTATGGTGTGCAAATAACTGTACTAAACACTGGGAAAGAATGCAGGGGTGGGAATTTTAAATTGTCCATGGCCCTCAAAGGGTTCACGAAAGAAATCAATATCAAAGATGCTCTCAGGACCTGTCTTTCAAAGCATCATCATTCTGTAAAAATTAAACAGCTGAATCAGCTTTTTGTCAAATAAATAATAATAATGATGATGGTATTTGTTAAGCGCTTACTATGTGCAAAGCACTGTTCTAAGTGCTGGGGGGATACAAGGTGATCAGGTTGCCCCACATGGGGCTTACAATCTTAATCCCCATTTTACAGATGAGGTAACTGAGGCACAGGGAAATTAAGTGACTTCCCCAAAGTCACACAGCCGATCAGTGGCAGAGCTGGGATTAGAACACATGACCTCTGACTCCCAAACCCGGGCTCTTTCCAGTGAGCCCAGGTTCATGCCCCTGCCTCGTGGGGATTTTTCAGAATGTCATTTTCAGGCAGATAGGCATCTATTCCCCTCAAAGACCTCCCAGGAAGGAAATACCATATCCTTACCAAAAATCAATTCACATTCCTCCTCATCTGATTTCAGAAAGAAAATGAGAAGCAAAAGAACTTACAAATGATTGGGAATCTGGTAATTTGGTTTTTGAATAAATTAAGGATTTTAGTTTGTGTGAATCTTAATCCAATTTTCAGTGTAATCAGATGTACTGGTTATCACACTCCAGGATCACATAAAGTAGCAACAGGCCAAAAGAGAAGCCCCAAATCAGAAATTGAAAAAAAATCCTTGGAGATCATCATGAACATTGTCTCCCATTCTGTAATCTTAATTTTGAACTCTGAATGTAATATTTTCCATTGCAGTTTGCCGCTCTTGCGGTGCTCGAGGATGTGGCTTTCTCAAAAGTGGCTACCATCTGCAAGTCCTCAAACTACCCCCATTGCTGTTGAGGACATTGCCTTGGTATTCTAATAACCTGCCAAAACTGAACACTGATAGTTGTCATCTATCCAAACGCCAAGTTTGCCGCAAGCTTTAATGATACTTTATGTGCAGTTACCCCAGTTGGTTTGGCTGAAATTCTTCTAGGAGGAAAAACAGTTCGACCCAATCTGTACTTGCTATGTCCTTGTACAATCCAGCTCTGTCTAAAGAAATTAGAAAATACAGAAATTGCCAGGAAAGACAGTGGGTTACCATCTAATAATAATAACAATAATAATAAGGATAAAATAATTATGGTATTTGTTAAGCACTTACTATATGCCAGGCATTGTACTAAGCGCTGGGATGGATACAAGCAAATTGGGTTCACAGTCTCAATCCCCATTTTACAGATGAGGAAACTGAGGGAAAGAGAAGTAAAGTGACTTAACCAAGGTCTTGCAGCAGACAAGCAGCAGAGCCAGGATTAGAACACATGACCTTCTGACTCCAGGCCCGTGCTCTATCTACTTCATCAATATCTTTCATTCCCTGTTGTCCCCATCAGATGAAAGTCATGTCCCTTTCTCTTGTTGAACTCACCCACACTCCTACTGCATTGCTCTGCATACAGTAAGATGTTAATTAAAGACTAATAAATTAATAAATGACTCTTTTTGCTTTTTTCCAGGATAGTCCCAGGAGCTATCCCGGTTTTCAAGTAAGATTGTGAGCACTATGTGGGACAGGGACTATGTCCAACCTGATTAGCTTGTATCTACCCTAGTGCTTAGGACCTTGCCTGGCACATAGAAAACGCTTAACAAATACCATGAAAAAAAGGCATCTACCGTGTATGTGTATTCATTCATTCATTCATTCAATCGTATTTATTGAGCACATACTGTGTGCAGAGCACTGTACTAAGTGCTTGGTAAGTACAAGTTGGCAACACATAGAGACGGTCCCTACCCAACAGTGGGCTCACAGTCTAGAAGGGGGAGACAGAGAACAAAACAAAACATATTAACAAAATAAAATAAATAGAATAGAGTAATAAATACGTACAAACATACATACGTATATACAGGTGCTGTGGGGAGGGGAAGGAGGTAAAGCGGGGGGGGATGGGGAGGGGGAGGAGAGGGAGAGGAAGAAGAGGGCTCAGTCTGGGAAGGCCAGACTAAGGAGAAGTCTGGAGAAGAATCCAAGTCTGGCATCAGATTGTGTCATATGACTGGCAGATATCAATCACAGGGGAGACGGCATCAAGCTGGGTAAGAATAATAAATAATGATGGCATTTGTTAAGCGCTTACTATGTGCATAGCACTGTTTTAAGTGCTGGGGGGGATACAAGGTGATCAAGTTGTCCCATGTGGGGCTCACAGTCTTCATTACCATTTTACAGATGAGGTAACAGGCTCAGAGAAGTTAAGTGACTTGCCCAAAGTCACACAGCTGACAATCGGCAGAGCTGGGATTTGAATCCATGACCCCTGACTCCCAAGCCCATGCTCTTTCCTTTGAGCCATGCTGCTTCAACCCCTTCCTCTTGGGATTGAAGGGGAAACTCCCCTTCAGGCAGAAACTCCTCACCCTTGGCTTCAAGGCTGTCCATCACCTCGCCCCCTCCTACCTCACCTCCCTTCTCTCCTTCTACAGCCCAGTCCACACCCTCCGCTCCTCCACCGCTGATCTCTTCACCGTACCTTGCTCTCGCCTGTCCCGCCATCGACCCCCGGCCCAGGTCATCCCCCGGGCCTGGAATGCCCTCCCTCTGCCCATCCGCCAAGCTAGCTCTCTTCCTCCCTTCAAGGCCCTGCTGAGAGCTCACTTCCTCCAGGAGGCCTTCCCAGACTGAGCCCCTTCCTTCCTCTCCCCCTCGTCCCCCTCTCCATCCCCCCATCTTACCTCCTTCCCTTCCCCACAGCACCTGTATATATGTATATATGTTTGTACGCATTTATTACTCTTTATTTATTTTACTTGTACATGTTCCATTTATTTTATTTTGTTAATATGTTTTGTTTTGTTCTCTGTCTCCCCCTTCTAGACTGTGAGCCCACTGTTGGGTAGGGACCGTCTCTATATGTTGCCAACTTTTACTTCCCAAGCGCTTAGTACAGTGCTCTGCACACAGTAAGCGCTCAATAAATACAATTGAATGAATGAATGAATGAATGAATGAATACACATATGTGGTAGATGCCTTTTTTTATAGTATTTGTTAAGCGCTTACTATGTGCCAGGCAAGGTCCTAAGCACTAGGGTAGATACAAGCTAATCAGGTTGGACATAGTCCCTGTCCCACATAAGGCTCACAGTCTTCATCCCCATTTTCCAGATGAGGGAGCTGAGGCCCAGAGAAGTTAAGTGACTTGCCCAAGGTCATACAGCTGACAAGTGGAGGAGCAGGATTTGAACCCACGACCGCTGACTCCAAAGCCCGTGCTCTTTCCACTGAGCCACGCTGCTTATCTCACAGGACACACCCTCAGCCCTCGATCATCTTCACAGTGTGCTTCCTTTACTGCTGTGCTTAAGCAGCGGGGCACTGCTGGTGGAAATCTAGATATCAGAAAGGCCTTTGATATCCAGGGTTTGTGAAAACAAGGGGGAAGTCCCTATGGCACAGTTGATCTTGCCTGTTTATTTTGTGAGATTTAGATTTGTGAGCAGAGTATTTTACAAGTTTTAATAGTATTGATGAGGCATCTCCTGGACCTATCAATCGATATTATTTATCCAGCAAGTCTTTGCAACCTGTACTTGCCTGACACTACTTTTGCTGTGGTCTTTTGCTTTCAGCAGTTTCCAAAAGCATCTGCAAGGACATTAACTACTCAAGAGTAACGATATACTTTTCACCTACTTCACCCTAATTTGTGAGGATGTTTGTAAAATGATTTGGGTATCTTTCCCGATTTGTTTTTCCCATCACTAATGATCTTGAGAGGCCTTCCCAGACTGAGCCCCCTCCTTCCTCTCCCCCTCCTTCCCCTCTCCATCCCTCCCACCTTACCTCCTTCCCTTCCCCACAGCACCTTTATATATGTATATATGTTTGTACGTATTTATTACTCTATTTATTTATTTATTTTACTTGTACATATCTATTCTATTTATTTTATTTTGTTAATATGTTTTGTTTTGTTCTCTGTCTCCCCCTTCTAGACTGTGAGACTTCTAGACTTCTAGACTACCCACTGTTGGGTAGGGACCGTCTCTATATGTTGCCAACTTGCACTTCCCAAGCTCTTAGTACAGTGCTCTGCACACAGTAAGTGCTCAATAAATACGATTGATTGATTGATTGATTGATTGAGAAATCTGTAAAAAAGCAAAGGTAAGTGTATATGCATGGAATGGTCCACCTGGTCACTACTGGGAATTTTTTAAGAACACGCAAAACTATAGGCTCTGTCTAAACAAAGCAGCATTTCCAACTCTACTGGATTAATTCATTCTTTCATCCAATCTTAATTATGGAGCACTTATTGTATGCAGAACATTTACTAAGCACTTGGGAGAGCACAGTACAACAATAAACAGACATTAATTTACCCCATATTTCTCTGATTGGTTTATAGGCACAGTGTGGATTGTAAAATATTAAATAGGTTGAAATCTTGCATAAGAGGAGGTCACTGATAATAAATGATGAGACTTTCCAAAAGATTATTTTTTTCTCAAAAAGGCAGAACATGCCAATTTGCTAAGACACTTGGCAGGTCAAATCTGGTTTACATGTTAAAGAGCAAATGCAAGACAATCTGAACTCCCTCCAAAATACGTATAGGGTAGTCACAGCTGTAGTGGAGTGTCTCTCTCCTAACATCTCAGAGAGAGCAGAAGTGATTATAACATTAGGTGAGATCAGAATATTAAATAGTATGGCCCTGAAGGTCAAGGGCTGTCTTTAATTTCTGGTGTATTCTCCTGTGAGCTCAGTATAGCACTCTGCACACAGTAGGAGCTCAATGAATCTTATTACCTGAAGTGAAGAACTGTTCTATGCTGCTCCATAGAATTTAAAGAGGGGAAATTTGGCAGAAGTGAAATTCTTAGCTCTCCCCACCTGTGGCATATTTATGGCATCTCAATAGTAATTTCACACCTTGAAACTTGGTTCTTCCATGTTCTTTGTTTGGTCCGAATATAATTTCCACTTGTGAAGAAAACACTTCTTTTTCAAGGCTCTAATTGCGTTTTTGATCCTAAAAGGAAATGCTAATCCCAGGACCCTCTCTAGATTAGATCTCTCCACTTCTTCACTGGAAAGAGAAACACCTCCCTTTCAGGCCCTAATCTCTGTTTATTGTAATGGCTGAGAAGCCCAAGTATTTTACTATAGGGGAGGATCATCTCACTCAAGGAGTGATGTTTATGGAGCATATGGCTAATAGACAAGAGTTTTGAAATTCACTGAGATGAGAAGTACTTTGTAAATATAAAACATTATCATTATTTTTTTCTCATATTCTTGATGATGACAGTAGCTTCCTGATAGAAGCAAACCAAAACAACCCCAAAAGCTACATTCCTTTAAGCTTCCAGGTAGAGCTGGCAGGAAAGGATCTCTGAGGTTTCTACTAGCATGATAATTATACCGAAGTTGTCCAGGGATGTGTTGTTTAATGAAGACTTCACATTTCTTTATGAAGACTCATAGATTTGAGAGAGGATATTAAAGAAAGATTTAGGATATATCTATTTTGTACTTCAAAAGCTGTTTGTTTCTCAGCCCACATTCAAAGTAGTTATTACAGGAGTGTGTGGGACGCTGTAGATGAAGCTGGAATGTGGAGCAGTAAACATTAAAAATCATTTGCAGAACTCCACTCACTCGTATGACTCTCATGTATCTAATTGTAGGAGAAGCCTTTTTGAAAAAGGAAAGAAAATCCTGTATTTGAAGCAGATGTTGGAAACTAGCAGAATCATGGTACAGGCCTTTAAAGAAAATGTTGCAATAATTAAGGTTCCAGTTTGAAGTCAATGTGTTGCTATAAAAATTAAGAATGTTTATAGCCATGCAAGTGTTCTCTTTAAAACCAAACACTGGGTTCAATTTGCTAGCAAATTGTGTTCTGGCCCTACACAATACCCAGGGAACCTGTCTAAATGTGTACTGAATAGCTGCACTGTTCTATGAGGCATTCGAAATATTAACAGTGATACTCATTTTATCGTATTTGTTCAGATTTTGAAACCAAACATGCAATTTCTGAATATTTAGAAAATTAGTCATTGTTGGGTGCTTGGTACCTGGGGGAGAAATTCAGCACAAAATATTGATCAAAAAGTTATTTGAACATTTGTTAACTTTTAAAAACAATATTCATTCATCTAATCGTATTTATTGAACGCTTACTGTGTGCAGAGCACTGAACTAAGCGTTTGAAAAGTACAATTTGTCAACGGAGACAACCCCTACCCAACAATGGGCTCACAGTCTAGAAGGGGGAGACAGATAACAAAACAAAATATTAAAAAGGAGTGATTCTAATTAAAAGTCATAGTCAAATTATCCAAAGGTTAAATGCCTTAAATTACACGTGAAGTTTTTCAATATTAATGGAAAACACATTTTGAAAGTGTGTGCAGACTAAGAACATCTTTTAAAAAAGCTTCATGATCAACCAATTTTGTGGCTGTTTGCCTAACCATAGTAATTATGAATTGAGAAGGTTTTGGTTAAAAAATTATTTTCCATTATGAACATTCCACTATGAAAACACTAACAGGAAGCTGGATGCGGGGGTGGGGGGGGGGGTATGGGTGGGGTTTCATTGCTTATAGCCACTATTAATTACAAAAGGGAGAAATTTAGTGAATTTCAAAACAGTATATAAATCTCTTTTCCATGTTCATGTTTCATTTTTTCTCAGTATTCTTGGAGAATTTTACCACACTACACCTGTGAAACCCAGTTTTTTCCCTAAGAACTCAGCTTCAAAGAGAAGGAGAAATGGATAGATAGCCTTGTCAGTGGCTACATTCAACTAACATGAAGAATAGGTAACATAATAATAAATACAAACATCCATATCAAGTTGACATGAAAGACCTCAATTAAGCTGAAAAACAGCCAGTAAATGCAAAGACGTTGACATTGTCATTCTTAGTTTATGTTGTTTAGTGGAGGGGGCCGGAGGGTAGTGGAAGGTTTCATGGTAAAAACGTGCCCATAAAGGCACTAAACACCAGTAGTAAAATGCAGACTATACAGTGGTATTAACATTTTCTCTAAAGTAACATTCAAAAGCAATTTCAAATCATGAAGATATTTATATGTAAGGAACTTTCCTTTTATTGACAGATACAGACTTCCTCTAAAATCATTCAACCCAGGGGCATAAATTCTGGAGGCACAACTCCCACTGTGTGTCTGGGGGACTGGGAGCTTGGGGTGGTGGGAGGAGCACGCGGAAGGGGTGTTCATGAAAGAAGCCGAAGATTTTTTTTTAAATGGCATTTATTAAGCGCTTACTATGTGCAAAGCACTGTTCTAAGCGCTGGGGAGGTTACAAGGTGATCAGGTTGTCCCACAGGGGGCTCACAGTCTTAATCCCCATTTTACAGATGAGGTAACAGGCCTAGAGAAGCTAAGTAATAATAATAATAATGATGGCATTTATTAAGTGCTTACTATGTGCCAAGCACTGTTCTAAGCACTGGGGAGGCTACAGGGTAATCAGGTTGCCCCACGGGGGGCTCACAGTCTTAATCCCCATTTTAAAAATGAGGTATCTGAAGCACAGAGAAGTTAAGTGACTTACCCAAAGTCACACAGCTGACAAGTGGCAGAGCCGGAATTTGAACCCATGAACTCTGACTCCAAAGCCCGTGCTCTTTCCACTGAGCCACACTGCTTCTCATAATAATGACGGCATTTGTTAGGCGCTTACTATGTGCCAAGCACTGTTCTAAGCGCTCGGGAGGATACAAGGTGATCAGATTGACCCACGAGGGGCTCACAGTCTTCATCAATCAATCAATCAATCGTATTTATTGAGCGCTTACTGTGCGCAGAGCACTGTACTAAGCGCTTGGGAAGTCCAAGTTGGCAACATATAGAGACAGTCCCTACCCAACAGTGGGCTCACAGTCTAAAAGGGGGAGACAGAGAACAAAACCAAACATACTAACAAAATAAAATAAATAGAATAGATATGTACAAGTAAAATAAATAGAGTAATAAATATGTACAAACATATATATATATATATACACACTATATATAATATACACTTTTAGACTGTGAGCCCACTGTTGGGTAGGGACTGTCTCTATATGTTGCCAACTTGTACTTCCCAAGCGCTTAGTACAGTGCTCTGCACACAGTAAGCGCTCAATAAATACAATTGAGTGATTGATATACACACACACATACCCCGGCCCGTCCGGCTCATCCCTGTTGTCCACCCTGGCTTCAGTAGAAGAGGCATTGACTGAATTTTCCCTAAAGGCTTAGCATAACCGACTCCATTGTATGCAGAGCTCATTGGCAGAGTATATGAAGAATAGGCGTCGGCCTTGCGGAAGATTCTGTAATCGAGGAGGGTTGACACTGATCAAAGCGGCTACGCCCCATCTAACTAAAACGATCCCATCCTGTGTGGGTGTAGTCTCCTGCTAACATCTCCTCACAACAGGGTGCCAAAGTTTTGCGCTTTCGGGAATCCTTTGTGTAGCCTGATGGGGAACCAAATAAAAGGGAAGAAGCGGCTGGAATCAGGGCTGCTCTTCACTTGTACCTCTCGGGAAGTGAACGGGCGAGCAGTCAGCTTTTCTACCTCTACTTCTCTATCTGAACTCATGTCTCCGAATCATTTTTCCTATCTGTGTCACCACCTTGGGTTCTTGAACCCTGCAGCAGATTTACACCGGTTAGGTTATTATTTCCTCTACTTGTCAATAACAATTACCGTTTTACAGATGAGGTAACTGAGGCCCAGAGAAGTTGTCAATTGCCCAAGATCACACCGCTGACAGTTGGCAGAGGTGGGATTTGACCCCATGACCTCTGGCTCCCAAGCCCAGGCTCTTTCCGTTGAACCACCTGCTCAATATCTTCTCTGCATGGACCCCTTGACTCCATGGGCCCCTTGTTTCTGAGTTATTTAAGACTGCCATAGCTGTTGGCTGCACTCTGGGGAAGGGTATGTACCATGTGAGGATTCCCTCACCTCCCCATGGAGGGACACCTCTTCGTTGGACATCATCGGGGCCTCAGTTTTAAATCTACGCTACTGACACAACTGATGGAAATCAGTGAAAAGAATCACGACCATGAAGGCTATTCGTTCCCATTAATTTGTATTGGCCCAACATAAGGCAAGACGTCAGCAGTGATATTGAGGTTAATGATAATAATAATGGTATTTGTTAAGCACTTACTATATGTCAAGCACTGTTCTAAGTGCTAAGGTAGATACAACCTGATCAGGTTGGACACAATCCCTGTCCCACACTGGGCTCCCACATTGGGCTCAAAGTCTTAGTCCCCATCTTATAGTTGAGGTAACTGAGACACAGAGAAATTAAGTGATTTGCCAAAGGTCATCATCATCATCATCATCATCATCAATTGTATTTATTGAGCACTTACTGTGTGCAGAGCACTGTACTAAGTGCTTGGGAGGTCATACAGCAGACAAGTGGGGGAGTTCGCAATAGAAACCAGGTCCTAATTCCCTGGCCTCTGGTCTATCCACTAGGCCATGCTTCTTCCCTAGGTCAATCTTAACCAACCAAAATGTAAAGTGCCTGGAACGGCCAAGCCATTTAAGGTTAGTGCTTGTCTAATTTTTTTTTTAAATTAAAGCCATTTAACTGGAACAAAATAATGTAGAGAATTATTTGTCAATCAGTCAAATGATTAATGGTACCTAGTGAACTTTTACTGTGTGCAGAGAGTGCTGTACTAAGAGATTCAGAGAATACAACAGTGAATAGAGACATTCCCTGCATACGGAGGAAAGCTTTTAAAAATGGAATGGTTCTTATTAATAGTAATAATAATAATAATAGTACTTGTTAAGCACTTAATAAGTGCCATACACAGTTCTAAGCACTGGGATAGATACAAGGTAATCAGGTTGGACACAGTCCCTGTCCCATATGGGGCTCACACTCTTAATCCCCATTTTACAGATGCTGTAACTGAGGCCCAGAAAAGTGAAGTGACTTACCCAAGGTCACACAGCCCACATGTGGCAGATACAGGGTTAGAACCCAGGTCCTTCTGATTACCAGGCCCGTGCTCTATCCACTAAGCCACATTACTATTTTGTATTCCCTTCCTCCAATCAATATATTTTAAAAGCTGTTTATCTCCCTAATTGTATATGACTCAAGATTCCTGAACTCTACTCAATCCCTTAAACCAGCTGGTGTAGCTATTGACGGGCATCCTGCCACTGACATCTGGAAATGAAGGATTTTCCTTCTGAGCTACTGCTCTCTGAGAACTTAAACCATCCAGTTAAGGCACCATTTCCAAACATTACTGAATGAATTTATTCCAACTGATTTCTTTCTCTGATTTGTTTATCTAGACAATGAGGATGTTAAAGATAGGCAGGAATGAGTCCCTGCCTGGGAAGACTCCTTTGTCAATGGATGAAAAGACTCTTTTTGAATGAAAAATTTTCCTCAGTAAAACAGAAGCATGCCAGTTTGAAACAACTGTTTTGCTAACTCACTTGGAAGCATATAATAAAAAAAGAAATCTCAGTCCCTGCCCTGTAGAGATTTACAATTTTATAGAGAATGTTCCAAAAGTTCTTAATTTTAATAAGAATGAACATGGGAGAAATATTAGCCTCTTCAAACATGACTTCCGTAGTACTTTTATTAATCAAATGCACTGCACCTAGTATGCTTTTTGAAAGAAAAAGGCAAATTGTATATTTCCAGAGTAATCCAAACATAGTATTCTTTAAAATAGCATTATAGGCCCAGAATATACGCTCAGTTATGCAGGTAGGCCAACATCTTGCACAGGTAGGAAAAGTGGCCCAAGTGAAAAGGGCAGAGGTTTGGGTGTAAGAAGATCAGTGGTCTGTCTATGTCTTGGTTCTACCAATGACCTGAAGTATTATTTGCTGAAAATCACTTACATCTCTCTGTATCTCAAATTCCTTACCAGTAAACTGGAGGCAATACTTGTCTCTCTCTAGGTCACAGAATGTAGATGATTAAATTAATAGTAATAATAATGATGGTATTTGTTAAGTGTTTACTATGTGCCAAACACTGTTCCAAGCGCTGGGGGGATACAAGGTAATCAGGTTGCCCCACGTGGGGCTCACTGGTCTTATCCCCATTTTACAGATGAGATAACTGAGGCACAGAAAAGTTTAGTGACTTGCCCAAAGTCACTCAGCTGACAAGTGTCAGAGCGGGGATTAGAATCCACGACCTCTAACTCCCAAGCCCATACTCTTTCCACTAAACCATGCTGCTTCTCAAGCAATCTACAAATTGAAGGTATTGCAAGCTAACATTTCATTGTGAATGACCATTTTCCAAAAGTCAAGTAGGGAAGTTTAACCTGAACAAATAAAGAGTCCAATTTTTTCCCTCACTGTTTTTTGTATTCTCAGAGGTCCGAGAAGGAAAGAGAAAGATCCAAGGAGAAGCAGTGTAACCTAATGAAAAGAGCTGGGAGTCAAAGGACCTGGATTCTAATTCCAGGTCCAGGACTTGTCTGCTGTGTAACCTTGGGCAGGTCAGTTTGGCCTAGAGGAGGGGCCTGGGAGCCAGAAGGATGTGGATTCTAATCCCAGCTCTGCCACTTGTCTGCTGTGTGACCGTGGTTAAGTCATTTAATTCATCTGTGTCTCAATGACCTCATCTGTAAAATGGGGATTAAGGCTGTGAGCCCCAGGTGGGACATAGACTGTGTTCAAACTAATTAGCTTGTTTCTACCCCAGCACTTAGGACAGTGCCTGACACGTAGTAAGTGCTTAACAAATACAATGTTTACTCTTTAAAAAAACCTCAAATTCCTTAAATACTAATTCCTCCTATTCCATTCATTCATTCAATCATATTTATTGAGCACTTACTGTGTGCAGAGCACTGTACTAAGCGCTTGGAAAGTACAAATCAGCAACATATAGAGACAATCCCTACTCAACAACAGGCTCACAGTCTAGAAGGGGGAGACAGACAACAAAGCAAAACAAGTAGACGGGTGTCAATACCATCATAATAGATAAATAGAATTATAGCTATATGCACATCAATAATGAAATAAATAGAGTAATAAATATGTACAAACATACACCAGTGCTGTGGGGATGGAAAGGGGGTAGGGCAGTGGGAGTGGGGGCGATGGGGAGGGGAGAAGGAGGAGAGGAAAAAGTGGGGCTCAGTCTGGCAAGGCCTCCTGGAGGAGGTGAGCTCTCAGTAGGGCTTTGAAGGGAGGAAGAGAGCTAGTTTGGCAGATGTACCACTGGAGATTTTTGAGAAGGGGAGTGACATGCCAAGACCGTTTCTGTAGAAAGATAATCCAGGCAGCAGAGTGAAGAACAGACTGAAAAGGGGAGAGACAGAAGGATGGGAGATCAGAAAGGAGGCTGATGCACTAATGCAGTCGGGATAGGATGAGAGATTGAATGAGTTGCATGTGAGATAGGTATCCAGCCCAGCATGTAGTACATTGCATGGCAAATAGTAAATTATTAAAAAGTACCAAAAAAATAAAGAACTCTATACAGAGTTGGTGTTCATCATAAAGTACCCATAGGCACCCATTCTTGTATTAATTTTAATTTCCAGAGAAAAATACGTGTACATCTATGCTAGTAAGAAATGTACATTTTTCAAAGTCAGTATCCTTGCTTTATTTTCTTTTTTCCTGATGTTTCGGGGAATTTCAAGATAAAAAAATGAAAATAAATTAAAACATTCTGAAAAGTAAACCTGTATCTAATAAATTGCACCATTCTACTTCCTACATACAGATCAACACAAAGAATGGATCACTTAGCTCTGGAAGTTTTTATACCGTAAGAGGAACAATCCAGCCTAATAGAAAGGGTCAAGGACTATCTGACAATGTTAATAATTAATTGTCTTATGCTGTCAGGTTGTCTCCGACCCATAGTGACTTCATGGACACATCTCTCCCAGAATGTCCCTCTCTCAATCTGCAATCGTTCTTATTGTATATCCACAGAGTTTTCCTGGTAAAAATATGGAAGTGGTTTACCATTGCCTTCTGATCAATAAACCTAAGTCTCCACTCTCAACTCTCTCCCATGCTGCTGCTGCCCAGCACAAGTGAGTTTAGACTTGTAGCAGATTGCCTTCCACTTGCTAGCCACTGCCCAAGCTAGGAATGGAATGGGTATGCCACTGCTTGACTCTCCCTCCCATAGACATGACTGTTAGAGTACTGGAAACTCTCCAGACGTGATCCTGAGAGGGGAAAATTAATTGTAATTTTCATTAAATTCTTATCATGTGCCAACACTGTGCTAAATGCTGCAGAAGATTCAAGATGGGTAGGTCAGACATAGTCTCTGTCTCTCATGGGGCTCACATTCTAAGGGAGAGGGAGGACAGGCATTTTATCCCCATTTTACAGATGAGGAAACTGAGGTATAGAGTAGTTATGATTTACACAAGATGAAATATTTGGCAAGTGGTGGGAACGAAGTTTAGAACCCAGGTTCCCTGACCCCCAGACCTGTGCTCTTTCCACCAGGTAGGTAACACTACTTCTCTGACACAATTATTTGCATCTATCCCACCACCTAACAAGAACCATTATTATTATTTTTATTATTAATCAATCAATAGTACTTATTGAGTACTTCCTGTGTGCAGTGCACTGTACTAAGTGCTTGGGCGAGTACAATGATCATAATAATAATGATGATTACGGTGTTTGTTAAGTGCTTACTGTGTGCCGGGCACTGTTCTAAACGCTGGGGTAGTAATAATAATAATAATAGTGATGATGGCATTTATTAAGTGCTTACTATGTGCAAAGCAGTGTTCTTAGGGCTGGGGAGGTTACAAGGTGATCAGGTTGTCCCTCGGGGGCTCACAGTCTTAATCCCCATTTTATAGATGAGGTAACTGAGGCACAGAGAAGTCAAGTGACTTGCCCAAAGTCACACAGCTGACAATTGGTGGAACCGGGGTTTGAACCCATGACCTCTGACTCCAAATCCCATGCTCTTTCCACTGAGCCACGCTGCTTCTCTAGGCAATTGGGTTGGATGCAGTCCCTGTCCCACATAGGGCTGACAATCTTAATCCCCATTTTACAGATGAGGGAACTGAGGCACAGAGATGTGAAGTGACTTGCCCAAGGTCACACAGCAGACAAGTGGCAGAGCTGAGATTAGAACCCATGACCTTCTGATTCCCAGGCCTGGGCTCTTTCCACTAGGCCACCCTGCTTCCATAGAACAGACTTGCTAGTCACAGTTCCTTGCTCATGACAAGCTCTCAGTCTAGAGGGGGAAACACACATTAATATAAATAAATAAATTCCGGATTTGTTCATAAATGCTGTGGGGCTGAGGAAGGGATGACTAATGGGAACAAATCAGAGCAAAGCTCTCCACCTTCAAAGCCTTATTGAAGGCACGTCTCCTCCAAGGGGTTCTCTCTAAGTCCTCTGGGTCAACCTGATTTGTTCTCTTCATTATTAGTCGTTAACTTGAAAAACAGGAAGCAAATTATGATTCATTCTAATCAGAGAATAGGAGAGAGTCTAGAGGCAAAGGTTCTGAGATCTAGAACTCTGCAAAGTTCCTATGGAACTCTGCTCTTGCCCTTGTATATCATTGCTCTGTTACTGCTGTCAAAGATATTTCTTGAAGAAAGGCTACCATGGTCCCACTGTTGGGTAGGGACTGTCTCTATATGTTGCCAATTTGTACTTCCCAAGCGCTTAGTACAGTGCTGTGCACATAGTAAGTGCTCAATAAATACGATTGATGATCAACCAGGTGGTCTTTTTAAATTGTAATTTCCCCTCGTCGAAAACCTCCAACGACTACCCGTTTTCCTTCTCATCAAATGAAAACTCCTGACCATTGGCTTTAAGGGTCTCCTACAAAGTATCAGCTTCTCACTTATCTACATTCTCCATCCACTATTCCCTGCCCAGTCCTATTCCCTTCTTCAAAGGGAAGCTTTTTGTTACTTCTTGTTCTCACCTCTCCTGCCTCTGCCCTCTGTCCGGTGCTGTCTCCACCTTCAAATCCATCAGCTCTTCCCATGCTCAAAACCCTCCTGAAACAACCAGAGGCATACCCAGATTAATGCTCCTCTTGTAGGTCATGTCCTCCCATTTGCCTCCTCAATTAATCAATCAACTGTATTTATTGAGTACTTAATATATGCAGAGTTTTCATTCATTCATTCATTCAATCATTTATTGAGCACTTACTGTGTGCAGAGCATTGTACTAGGCTCTTGGAAAGTACAATTCAGCAACATATAGAGACAGTCCCTACCCAACAATGGGCTCACAGTCTAGAAGGGGGAGACAGACAGCAAACCAAAACAAATAAACAGGTGTCAATACCATCAAAATAAATAGAACTATAGATATATTCACATCATTAATAAAATAGAGTAATAGATATATACAAATACACACAACTGCTGTGGGGAGGAGAAGGGGCTAGGGCAGAGGGAGGGAGTGGGGGTGTTGGGGAGGGGAGGAGGAGCAGAGGAAAAGGGGGCTTCCATCTGGGAAGGCCTCCTGGAGGAGGTGAACTCTCAGTAGGGCTTTGAAGGGAGGAGGAGAGCTAATAATGGCATTTGTTAAGTGCTTACTATGTGCAAAGCACTGTTCTAAGCACTGAGGGGGATACAAGGTGATCAGGTTGTCCCACGTGGGGCTCACAATCTTAATCCCCATTTTACAGATGAGGGAACTGAGGCTCAGAGAAGTTGACTTGCCCAAGGACACACAGCAGACATGGGGCAGAGCCTGGATTCGAACCCATGACCTCTGACTCCCAAGCCCGGGCTCTTTCCACTGAGCCACGCTGCTTGTTTGGTGGATGTGTGGAGGGCGGGCATTCCACGCCAGGGGTAGGACGTGGGCCAGGGGTTGACAGTGGGACAGGCAAGAACGAGGCACAGTGAGGAGGTTAGTGGCAGAGGAGCGGAGTGTGCAGTCTGGGCTGGAGAAGGAGAGAAGGGAGGTGAGGTAGGAGGGGGCGAGGTGACAGAGAGCTCTGAAGCCCATAGTGAGGAGTTTTTGCTTCATGTGACGCTTTATAGGCAAACACTGGAAATTTTTGAGGAGGGGAGTGACAAGCCCAGAGAGTTTCTGTACAAAGATAATCCAGGCAGCAGAGTGAAGTATGGACTGAAGCGAGGAGAGACAAGAGGATGGGAGATCAGAAAGGAAGTAGAGTACTATACTAAGTGCTTGGGAGAGCACAGTCCAAAAGAATGATCAGACATGCTCCCTGCTCATAATGAGCTTGAGCCCTTATCTAATCATAGTCAGGCATAGATATCATTTGCGTGAGTATTATTTTACCTACTGGACTATTTAAGCATTTATTTACTTATCCACCATACCACATTTTCTTTCCTCCTGACCAACTCCAATTTTCTGAAGTCATCATGCCCCATTTGGTCTCCATACCCAAACTACATTCTCTTGACGCACAAGTTGCCACTGCCGACACCACCCTCCCCATTGAACAACTCCCTCGCTCCTCTGTCCCTCCTCCAATTTGATACTACTAACCCACAATCCTGAATCACCTCCACAGTACACTTCCTCCTCTTCTATGCAGGAGCTGTGGAACACTGCTGGCAGAAATCCAGACACCAGGCCTCTTTGTTCTTTATCATTTCATCCTCACCTACTTTAATCTGCCCTCTCCTCTACCCGGCAACATTATTTCTCCATCTTTATTGATTTACACATCTATTGACAACGTCAGCTGTTTCAGATGTTCAAATCCCCCCTTAAATACCCTATTTCCCCAGCCACCCTGTCTCTTTCCCCGAATGACCTAGCCACATATTTCATTGAGAAAATTGAAGCCATCAGGTGTGATCTCCCTAAACTCGGCTTGCTCCTCTCAAATCCCTCCCTCTGCCTGTTCCTTCTTTGACTCTCCCATCTTTCCACAGTATCCCAAGAGATCTCCTGTCTCCTCTAAAAAACCACCTCTCCATTTGCATCTCCTGACCTATAAATTCACACCTTATCAAAACCCTTGCCCCCTCCCTTCTTCCCTACTTGATTGCCATCTTCCACCATTCATTTTCCAATGGCTTCTTCTGCACTGCTTTCAAACATGCTCTTATATCCCTTATTCTAAAAAGAACAATAATAGTAATAATAACAATGATAGTATTTGTTAAGTGCTTACTATGTGCAAAGCACTGTTCTAAGCACTGGGGAGCTTAGGTAATCAAGGTGATCAGGTTGTCCCACGTGGGGCTCACAGTCTTAATCCCCATTGTACAGTTGAGGTATCTGAGGTACAGAGAAGTTAAGTGACTTGCCCAAAGTCACACAGCTGACAAGTATTAGTTGGGTGAGCAATGAGCTGGGGAAATTAGAAGATGTCATTCACTATTTGAGCTGCTGTGTAATTCTGGGGAAGAAGTGTCCAGCTGAGCTTCAGAGTACTCTTTAAAACCTGGGATTCAAAATATTGACTTGCTTCCCGCGATTATCCTTGGAAGGCCTAACCGAAAAAAAAAAAGAAACAAATGGCTGGAAAGTATTTTGCAAACGATGGACTGTTTAAAGGATAACCATTAATGATAAAACTCTGGCACCCAGGGGATTAAGCAAATTCCAACAAGTTGACTTTTAAGTGGAAACCAACTACTATCTTAATCTCACAGGGATATACATGGAAATTCCAGATTTGCTCAGTGGGTAATTCTGAAGGACCTGATTCTTCAGTTATACCAGTTTTTTCCTCCCCTTTCTCAGGTTTAAATTTTAAATAGCTACTTTCCTGGCTCTGAAGGCTGTCGCCTCCCCTCCTCCCCACCTCCTGCTCCTCCTGTATCTTGACAATGGCTCAAGTTCTTGGGTGTTCATTGGCAGGAAGAAAAGACTCAAGTGACTTTTCCAGGCCTGGATCTTTTATTACTCAGCTGTGAGAGAGAGATCACTGAATACATTCTGGATTAGGGGGAAGTAAGATCAGAGTTCTAATGCTGACTCTTAATAAGCGTGATTCTCTCTGGGTCTAGGGGCAAATCACTTAATCTCTTCACCTGTTTTTACAGTTTCCCTGTCTGCAAAAGTGGGGGTAATGATGCCTGCCTTTCTCATAGGCTGTTATGAGGAATAATTATTTAATGCTTGCAAAGCCCTTTGAAGATAATATGCAGTGTTGTAATATGCTGGGTTCCTTTTGCCTGTGGAGGAAACCCTCATGAGTGCTTCTGAAGCTTTAAAACGGATGCTCAGTTATTTAAATAAACATACGGCTATTTCGATGTTGATTTAGGAAATACAAGCCTTCACTGGTTCCTTTCTCCCTCCTCCTTAACCCTCACCCAACTTTCATCCCTACTCCCCCCAAAGCACCCTTGCCAGGCAAAGGAGAAGTGAATGGCCACAATAAGGAGGTCCCAGATTGTGATATATATCAGCTTCTGAACAACCACCTCCTAATTCCAGAGCATCTTGCAGTTCAATGCAGTGATTCAGGTTTAAAGAGATACCTTTCTACTCTGCCAAAATTTACTTTCTGAAAGATAAAATTGACAACATCAGAACCTCACTTAGCAAATACTGGATGCAAGAGATAAGTCATAAGCGGGGGTTTGCTCAGATTCTAATCATACCGGGAAGCATTTAGAACATTTAAGCAGAAATAGCTCTGTTGCATTATTAAAAATTGGCAAAATATGAAAAGGAACCCAGTTTATGCAACTAACCTGAATGAGTTAATTAATCTAATGAGCATCAGTTTACGTAATTGTTACATTTCGTGAGCTTCTCCTTAAAGAACTAGCATAAGTCAGTGAAAAAAAGTGTGCAGTTTACCAAGTGTATGTATTTAAGAATATTAAATGTTAGAAGAGCTGTCATGCCATGGTCACGCAGCAATTCATATCCAAAGGCCAATTCCCCTTGCATTTGTAAATTTGCAAATGCAAACACACATTAAATGTGAAGAAAACTAGACTATGGCTTTGAGTTTTAAAAGCCCACAGACAGACAAACACACATGCACACACACACACACACAAACACCACAGATGTGTTAAAAGTTTGTAAATATTGTACAGAATGAGCTTTGCTTCACTGAAATACTTACGCCATGGTTCAGATTTGGCTTTGCTATGTTTCCTTTTTTACTATAAGGAAAATTAATAGCTTCCCCTGTTACATCTCAATTAAATTTAAAAATTCATATAAACACAAACCCCAGTCTCTCCCTCTCTCTGTCTCTCCCTCTCTCTCTCTCTTTCACACACACACACACACACACACACACACACACATATATACATGCACTCACATACACACTGATGTAGGAGCAGATAGGTGATGAACTGCTCAGGTGTCCTCTGAGTTCTTCCTCTACATATGAAATACAGGAAAAATGCCCTCGAATTTTAAAGGTGCCACTATAGTTGCTCTTTTCATGAAGACAGGAAAGATGAGTGTGAAATCTAAGCACCTTCCCTGCATGTGAGATCTAAGAGAAATTCTGGGAACAGTATCAAACCAATAAAGAGTGCACCATCAGCAAATGCGGGGTTCAAAAACCAGCTCTGCCGCTTCTCTGCTATGTGATCTTGGGGAAGTCACTTAACTTCTCTGGGCAGCAGTTTCCTCATCTGTAAAATGGGTATTAAGACTGTGAGCCCTGTGTGGGACAGGGTTTGTGTCCAACCTGATTATCTTGTAGCTACCCATGGGACATAGTAGGAGCTTAACAAATATTATTATTATTACTTAGAACTTTTCTGCCTACAGTGCTCTTTTCGTAGTTAAATAATTTGTTCATTCATTCATTCAATTGTATTTACTGAGTGCTTACTGTGTCCAAAGCACTGTGCTAAGTTCTTGGGAAAGTACAATATAATAATAAACAGACCCATTCCCTATCTACAATGAGCTTACCACACAGGAAGAATGTAAAATCTGCAATGACAACAAAAAATGGAAAATGGTCACCTATTCATATTTCCCGGCTACTCCATGTAGAGCAAGGCAGTAAAAATGCGAAGAAAGAAAGTAATAAACTCACATGAAAGGAGTGTAAGCTCTCTGGCATTTTCTGGCACTTCATAAGACACATGTATTGAAGTCTATTCTGCATGTGGGCCATGTCTATGCAGCACAGAGTTGGAATTTTTCCAGTGAATTTTGCTGGACCTAAGCTGGAAAATGGCTGGAACATATATTGCAAAAGATGGATTGTTTAAGGAATGACTATTAATTATAACACTCTGGCACCCCAGGAGATTAATAGGTGCTAAATAGAATTCCACATTCTCTAGGGGTTTCGGATATAGTACACTTTTTACCACTGTAGAAATTATCTTAATTTATTTTTTTTTAATTTATAAAATGAGACAGCAAAATAACTCTATCTTGTTCTGCAAATAGCTGTTTTAAAGGATTAAAAAGCATTATCTAAACTATGACATGCAAAATAGCAATAATATCTTACACTAATGGCTTAATACTTAACCATAAGGCTATTGTAAACAATGAGGTGAGCCATTGCTTTATGCAAATGTTAGAGGAAATCACTGGCCTTGGCCCAGGGTTAGGGGATATGATAGGAGGGTCCTAATAATCCACCCAAGTGCAGTCATTTAACCATATCCTCCTCCATCCACACACTCACTGGCCCTAAACTCACTCACTGAGCCATGCACATTCACCTTCTCACAGACACACAGAGCCTACTTAGCTTCATCTCTCTCTGGGACACAGGACTGTGGAAGCAGGTTATTTTCCCTAAACTCCAGCCCTCCCCACCAGTGGAAGTTGTCGGGAGTTATTTTGGGCTCTTTGTTACTTTCTGGGCTGCCTCAAAGTTTTCTATTACAGATGAATGGGCAGGCAACAAATCTAAATACAGAAATAAATGGATGGTGAGGCATTTTTCTATCTATAAAACTCCATTAAGCAACATTTTTGTTATCCCCCCATTGAAAAATCTTGGCCAATCAGTTTCATGAGGCTCATTTTCATAAGGAAGAGAAGTTTTCAGCAATCAGAATAGGTTTGTCCTATTAGCCGATAAGCTCCTCATTGGAATGGATGCTTCTTGAGGACAGGGTCTGTGATTTTTACCTCTTTGTGCTCTGTTGTACCTAATATAGTGCTAGTTCACAGGTAGTGCTTCATAAAAATACTAATTAATCTTTTATATTTATTGAGTACTTACTTGTGCAAAGCACTTTACTAAGTACCGTAGTACCGTGAATAAAGAACAGAGGTAGAAGTAAAGAGGTAGGTGAATAAAGAACAGAGGTAGAAGTAAAGAGGTAGAAAACTGGTCCCTGCCCTTCGGGAATTTACAATACAATGGGGAAAACAAACAAAATAATTTATGGATAAAGGTAAGAAGTGCCCACGTCTGTAGTAGAGTATGTAAATCAGTTCATATTATGCATTCTTCCTTCACAACAATTCCATATCTGCCCCTTCTTCACCATCCAAACAACCACCATTGTGGCCTAGGCACCTGTAATATCCTGGCTCAAATACTGAATCAGCCTCCTTCTTTAATCTCCCTCTCTCCAGTCTCTCCCCTATCCAGTCCACACTTTACCCTGCTGTCTGGATCATTTTTCTAAAACATCATTCTGCACACATCTCCCAGCTCCTCGAAAACCCGCAGTGGTTGTCCATTTCTCTAGATGACAAACAGAAACTCCTCACTACTGGCTTTAAAAACACACAGTCAGCTCTCTCCCTCTGATTTATCCATTTTCTTTTTACACTAAACTCCAGTTCACACTCTTCACACTCTCCAGGTAACTTACTGTGCCTCACTGTTGCTTTCCTACAGCTAACGTCTTGTTCATGTCAATCAATCAATCAATCAATCGTATTTATTGAGTGCTTACTGTGCTCAGAGCACTGTACTAAGCGCTTGGGAAGTACAAGTTGGCAATATATAGATACAGCCCCTACCCAACAGTGGGCTCACAGTCTAGAAGGGGGAGACAGAGAACAAAACAAAACATATTAAAAAAATTAAATGAATAGATATGTACAAGTAAAATAAATAAATAAATAGAGTAATAAATATGTACAAACATATATATATATATATATATATATACAGGTGCTGTGGGGAAGGGAAGGAGGTAAGACGGGGCGATGGAGAGGGATGTCCTCCTCTCCTGACTGGAACTCCTTCCCCTTTTGTGTCTGACAAACCACCTTTCTCCATATCTTCAAAGCCCTTCTGAAATCTCATATCCTCCCTGGTCATTTCAATCAAACAATCGACCCATCAGTGCTATTTACTGAGCACTTATTACGTGCAGGGCACTCTTTTAAGAGAAGTAGCATGGAGTAATGGTTAGAACATGGGCCTGGGATTCAGAAGGTCATGGGTTCTAATGTCAGCTCTGCCACTTTTCTGCTGTGTGACCATGGGCAAGTCACTTAATTTCTCTGTGCCTCTGTTGTCTCATCTGTAAAATGGGGATTAATAATAATGATAATAATGATGGTATTTGTTAAGCACTTACTATGAGCAAAGCACTGTTCTAAGCACTGGGGGGATACAAGGTGATCAGGTTGTCCCACGTAGGGCTTAGAATCTTAATCCCCATTTTACAGATGAGGGAACTGAGGCATAGAGAAGTTAAGTGACTTGCCCAAAGTCACACAGCTGACAATTGGTGGAGCCGGGACTTGAACCCATGACCTACGACTCCAAAGCCCGTGCTCTTTCCACTGAGCCACGCTGTTTCTCATAGACAACCCCAAATGGGGCAGGGACTATGTCCAATCTGATTTCCTTGGTTCTACCCCAGGGTTTAGAACAGCGTTTGGTACATAGTAAACACTTAAACAAATATCATCATTATCATTATTGTCATTATTACTAAGTGCATGTGAGAGTAATAATCACGATGGCATTTATTAAGCGCTTACTATGTGCAAAGCACTGTTCTAAGTGCTGGGGAGGTTACCAAGTGATCAGGTTGTCTCACGGGGGGCTCGCAGTCTTAATCCCCATTTTACAGATGAGGTAACTGAGGCATAGAGAAGTGAAGTGACTTGCCCAAGGTCACACAGCTGACAATAATAATAATAATAATAATAATGGTATTTGTTAAGCGCTTACTATGTGCAAAGCACTGTTCTAAGTGCTGGGGGGGATACAAGGTGATAAAGGTTGTCCCATGGGAGGCTTACAGTCTTAGTCCCCATTTTACAAATGAGGGAATGAGGCCCAGAGAAGTTAAGTGACTTGCCCAAGGTCATACCGCTGACAAGTGGTGGAGCTGGATTCGAACCCATGACCTCTGACTCCCAAGCCCGTGCTCTTTCCACTGAACCACGCTGCTTCATTCAACAGAGTTGGTAGATAGGTTACTTGCCCACAAGGACTGTACAGTCTAGAGGGGGAGACAGGCATTAAAATACATTACAGATATCTTACTGAAGAAAGGAGATGCTACCAAATTCAACAATTATTGTACGATTTCCTTGATCTCACATGCCAGCAAGGTATTGCTAAAAGTTAGACAGCATTGAATGGAGACTACCCTAAGGGTTTATTATTAAAAGTTAAGGAGTAGAGCAAAAAGATGGGCCTGCATTTGAATGCCAAGAAAACAAAGATCATGATAGCTGGAAATTTAACACATTTATAGCAGATGGAGAGAAGATTGAAATGGTTGACAATTTTTCTCTCCTGGGATGGATAATCAATAATAAAGGACTTAGTAGTCAAGAAGTATGCCAAAGATTCGTTAGGAAGATTCACTATGAAAAGCCTGGAAAAAAACATGAAATGTGCTGATGTAACAATTGCCACAAAAATAAAAATTGTCAATTCTATAGTGTTTCCAGTGACAGTGTATGGATCTGAAGCGGCATGGCTCAGTGGAAGGAGCCCGGGATTTGGAGTCAGAGGTCATGGGTTCAAATCCAGGCTCTGCCACTTGTCAGCTGGGTGACTTTGGGCAAGTCACTTAACTTCTCTGTGCTTCAGTTATCTCATCTGTAAAATGGGGATTAATAATAATAATAATAATAATGGCATTTATTAAGCACTTACTATGTGCAAAGCACTGTTCTAAGCACTGGGGAGGTTACAAGGTGATCAGGTTGTTCCACGGGGGGCTCACAGTCTTAACCCCCATTTTACAGATTAAGACTGTGAGCCCCCCATGGGGCAACCTGATCACCTTGTAACCTCCCCAGCGCTTAGAATAGTGTTTTGCACATAGTAAGTGCTTAATAAATGCTATCATCATTATTATTATTATTATTATCTGAAAGCCGGACAATGAAAAAACAGGATAAAAAGTGCACTGACTCTTGTGAAATGTGGTGTTGGAGAAGGCTTTTGTGAAAAACACGGACTGCCTGAAAAACAAACAAATGGGTTTTGGAACAAATGAAGCCAAGGTGGTCTTTGGAAGACCAAATGACTCGACTTAGATTGGCACAATTTGGACACCATCAGGAGTACTGATTCTCTGGAGAAGACACTAGTGCTAGGAGAAGTCCAGGGAAAACATGGAAGAGGCAGACCAGCAGCTAGATGGGTAAAAAAACCGTTACAACAATAACGGAAGAACCATTAGCCAGGTTACGGATTATGGCAGAACATAGGATGTTCTGGAGACAATATATCCATAGAGTCACCGTGAATTGGAAACAACTCTACTGCATTTAATAATAATAATTCAGCTACATACGTGAGTGATGTGGGCCTGAGAGTTGGGTGAATATCAAGTTATTAAGGGGTAAAGATCCATGTGTGAGGGTAATACAGAAGTGAGACAGAATAGGGGAAATGAGGGTTTAGGGAAGTTTCCTGATTTAAACTCTTCACCTTATTCATTCATTCATTCAATTGTATTCACTGAGCACTTACTGTATGCAGAGCACTGTTCTCTAAGGAAATGGGAGAGAATAAGGATATTACATAATTAGTGTGGGACAGAGAGTGGGGTGACTATCAAGTGCTTAAGGCATATAGACCCCACCCTTCTCCGCACAGCACTGTGTACACATGCTTTTCTCCCCCTTCAGCACTTTATGGACTAGAATCATGTATTCTAATTTCAGTTGCATTCTCCTAGGTACTTTGTACAGTGTTCTGCAGCACAGTAGGTGCTAAATTAATGGTATTGATTTTTTTATTATTATGGGACATTGGGTGTGCCTAAGGATTGAACTGATGCGAAAGTCTGCAGATGATAGTTGAAAGAATGTCAGCTGGGCAGAAGAAAATTTCATCAGGTACATTTTATGGCATGTCTTCCTTCATTGCAAAGAAGGACTTGGTAAAGTTATAAGCATAAACTATTGCTAATAATAATAATAAATTGTTATTACTATTATAACCCATGACCCATGAAACCCTGACCTTCTGATTCCCAGGTGTGTGCTCTACCTACTATGCCATGCTGCTTCATTAACAAGGAGGACCTGAATTGCAGTCAGTTTCCCAGAACTGAGGCATTTCTCAGAACGACAGACTTCATTCTAGGCTGTAAGCTGGTCGTGGGCAGGAAATGGGTCTACCAACTCTGTTACACTGCACTTCCCAAGCAGTTAATTGAGTGATATGCACACAGTAAGCACTCAATAAATACCATTGATTGCTTAATTGAGTGGGTGGGAAAGGAGAGGGCACTGGAGAACAGGACACCCAAGCCCCTGCTGCATGGGGAACTGAGAACAGTCAGATAAATATCTATAATTAATTAATTTATTGAGATAAATGTCTGCCTCCCCTTCCAGACTGCAAGCTCGTTGTGAGCAGGGAATGTGCCTCTTTATTGTTATATTGTACTTTCCCAGTAGAGCTTAGTATAGTGCTTTGCACATAGTAAGAGCTCAATGACTACAACTGAATGAATGCATGAATGTATCTGTAATTTATTTTAACATTTATTTCCCCCTGTTGACTGTAAGCTCCTCATGGGCAAGGATCATGGAAAGAGCACAGGTTTGGGAGTTAGAGGGTTCTAATCCTGTCTCTGCCACTTGTCTGCTGTGTGACCTTGGGAAAATCACTTCACTTCTCTTGTGCCTCAGTTCCCTCTTCTGTCAAATGAGGATTAAGACTGTGAGCCCCACATCTGCTATGTGACCTTGGATAAATCATTTAACTTGACTGTACCTCAGTTTCTCATCAGTAAAATGGGGATTAAATTCTACTTCCTCCCTGATTACCTTGTATCTATCCCGGGGCTTAGAACAGTGCAGAGCACTGTACTAAGTGCTTGGAAAGTATAATTCAGCAACAAAGAGAGACAATCCCTGCACACAATGGGCTCACAGTCTAGAAGGGGAGCAGTTCTGCCACTTGCCTGCTATGTGACAGAAGTAGAATTTCTCCATGAGTGTGGGGTGGGCATAGTTGAGTGGTCTATGGCTGTGGGTTAGAGGGGTTAGGTAGTTTCCGAGCAGGTCTCTAGTGCCATCCTTCAATATGAAAGGCATACATGTATGTATCCTACTTTTCTGGTTGTTCTCACACTACCTGACAAAGGCTGGCATTCTCCACCACACTTTCTCTAGTGGAACTGTTTGCTGAACAGAAGGAATTTGTGCTGCAAAGTCAAAATCAAGAAACAATTGGCACCACCTAAGTTTTACATCAGTCCAACATATGGCCTGCAGCTCACAAAGCAATGACGAACTGATCATGCCAACTTCTATGCTCATGTTGATCATCTCTACTCCACTCCTGTGAATGTCTAAAGGCTCACAAATTCCTAGGATACCCCCTCCTGTGATAGTACGGTGGAAATAAAATTAATGCCATCAGCAGTAATTTCTATTTTCAGGGCACAAATTCATACATATCTTAGGTGAATGGACATATTCAAAGCTGTTCCTCAAGGCTCTGTTCTCTAGTTACTATTTTCTCAAATCATATTTCATGCTTGGAAGTAATTGCCAGATTGCCAGATTAAATAGGGTTTGAACCACTTTATTCAAGCAGAAATGGTATAGTCATCAATAATAGGGGTTTACCAGTCTGCCATGCCAACATTCTTCAACTCCAACTGAGGCCACCTATAATAAAATGATTATATCAACATTTTATGACTTGTATTCTATTTCTAGCGATAATGCAGCTTAACAGAGCCAAATAGAATAGTGTCCTTAGGTTAAAAGCTGAAGCCACCACCTCCTTAGATGGCATCTCATGAAGAAAGGCATAGGCATGTTTAGGAATGGACTGGCTAGTATAGTGAAGCCCCCCTCAGGGTCGCATCTGGAAAGTTTCCAGTACTCTACCAGTCTCTACTATGGGAAGGAGAGTCAAGGAGAGGCCTACCCATTCCATTCCTAGCTTTGGCAGTGGCTAATGAGTGGAAGGCAATATGCTACAAGTCAAAACTCACCTGTGCTGAGCAGCAGCGGCATGGGAGAGAATCAAGGGTGGAGACTCATGTTGACTGCACAGAAGGAGAGAAAGGTAAACCAGGTCCGTATTTTTACCAAGAAAACATGGATACACTATCTGAACTATTGCAGATGGAGGTGGGGCATTCTGGAAGAGATGTGTCCATGGCGTTGCAATGGATTCATTCATTTCAATCATAATTATTGAGCACTTACTGTGTGCAGAGCACTGTACTAAGCGCTTGGAAAGTACAATTCAGCAATAAAGAGAGACAAGACTCACAAGCATAAGACAGAGCATAGTGTTGGGATGAGTTGACAAAGCCTCCAAATAAGAATATCTGGGAGGAAGTGTCAATTCTGAAGCACACTTTGGAAATTCAAGGTAGGGGGTGGGGCCTCAAGGTAAAAAGAAATCAAACAAAAGGGAAAGTCCAAAACAGCCTGGGATGTTTTGTACCCATTTGCAAGGAGCTTGGGAACTGGAGAAATGAGAAGTCTCAGCTCCGGCCTGTGACTACAGTGTAGGGGGGAATGACTGAGAGGTGGAAGGGCAGCAATTAGGTGTGGGAGCTAGGTTAGAAGGGTATTGTTTTCAGGAAACAGCATGGTCTAGTGGAAAGAGCATTGGATTGGGAGTCAGAGGACCTGAGTTCTAATCCTAGCTCTGCTGGGCAGCCACAACTTCTCCATGCCTCAGTACCCTCATCTGCAAAATGGGGATTCAATGTGTTTTCTTCCTCCTGCTTAAACTGTAAGCCCCAAGATTTGATTATCTTGTACCTACCCCTGTGCTTAGTACAGTGTTCAGCACCTAGTAAGTGTTTAAGATAGGCAAGGGAAAATGGAAAATGTTTGGTGTTGGCCGCCTAGTCTAGCTACACACAACCAAGGAAATAGGAGGCCAACATAGGGTGATTGAACTAAAGTGACATACCAATGGAAATGAAATTCACCTGTGAGTACAAGTGTATCTAAAAAGGCAATGTGGGACCCACAGTCTTGGCCACATTGTAACATAGAAAAAAGTTGTCCCTTGTGTTGTCATGTTGAATGTTTGCAGCACCTGTGCTGTTTTCTTCATTGCCACTTTGAATCTCGTTCCTTCCAGAGTTTTTGCTCAGAAAAAGCCAACGCTCCCTGAACAGCAGCATGCCTTGCTTGTCTATGCTTGGTCATTGACTCCCAGTTTTCATTTAGGGGGCAGCATTTTTTTTTTTTTCTAATGGTATTTGTTAAGTGCTCACTATGTGCCCGGCTTGTATGAAGCGCTGGAGTAGATACAAGCTAATAATAATAATAATGATGACACATTAAGTGCTTACTACTACTACTACTACTAATGGTATTTTTTAAGTGCTTACTATGTGCAAAGCACTGTTCTAAGTGCTGCGGAGGTTACAAGGTGATCAGGTTGTCCCATGTGGATCTCACAGTCTTTATCCCCATTTTTAGATGAGGTAACTGAGGCCCTGAGAAGTTAAGTGACTTGCCCAAGGTCACACAGCAGATGCATGGCAGAGCTGGGCATGTCATTTAGACCCCAGGTCCTCTGACTACTCAGGCCAGTGATCTTTCCACTAGCCCATGCTGCTTCATAGCACTGTCTGAGACTTGGCTTTACTGTGCTCATCAAAGGTTTCTTCTGCATTACTTGCCTTTGGTTTCCTAATTTCAACTCTCCAGGCGGCAGTTGCCTCAATATGTTCATTCTCTTCATATGTCCTACCCTGTGAATCAAAGACACCAATTATATTCCCAAAACTCAGTGTTTTTGATCTCATCTTCCCATTTTATATTGATATGACTTGTAAATCATCATCATCATCATCAATCGTATTTATTGAACGCTTACTATGTGCAGAGCACTGTACTAAGCGCTTGGGAAGTGTAAATGGAACTGATTGAAATGCTTCTGATGTCGCACAATGCACAGGCTTTGCATCTGTAAACTCATTGTGGTCAGGGAATGTGTCTGTTACATCTCTGTGTTGTACTCTCCCAAATGCTTAGTACAGTGTCCTGCACACAGTAAGTGCTCAAAAAATATGATCGATAGATTGTAGAGAAGGTTGAGCATCATCATCATCATCATCAATCGTATTTATTGAGTGCTTACTGTGTGCAGAGCACTGTACTAAGCGCTTGTGAAGTACAAGTTGGCAACATATAGAGACAGTCCCTACCCAACAGTGGGCTCAGAGTCTAAAAGCAGCATGCCAGCTCTTAAGTTCCAGAGCTTGGTTCATTCATTCAATTGTATTTATTGAGTGCTTACTGTGTGCAGAGCACTGTACTAAGCACTTGGGAAGTACAAGTTGGCTGTGTGCAGAGCACTGTACTAAGCGCTTGGGAAGTACAAGTTGGCAACATATAGAGACAGTCCCTACCCAGCAGTGGGCTCAGAGTCTAAAAGCAGCATGCCAGCTCTTAAGTTCCAGAGCTTGGTTCATTCATTCAATCGTATTTATTGAGTGCTTACTGCGTGCAGAGCACTGTACTAAGCACTTGGGAAGTACAAGTTGGCAACATATAGAGACAGTCCCTACCCAACAGCGGGCTCACAGTCTAGAAGGAGTTCTAGATTGGTTCCTCTGATGATTTCAGATGTCTATGGAATCTGTGCAGGGGCCTCCATGCTGCTATTTCCTGCACTTGTCCCGTAACTGATCCACACAAAGGAGCTTACAAGAATCCCACTATGCATCACATTGATGATAAGACTGTACCTTGCTGCACTGTGGCATTAATTATCCCCATTCCTTTGCTTGTTTTGTTCCTTCCGATCACAATCTTCCTGAAGTATCTGCTCCATTCATGATGCCTTCTACTCCTATCTTTCAGTTGTCACTGTGGTACCACAGATTGAGGTTTTGCTTCATTGCATCTTTTAAACACCCAAGAATATACAAGCTGCGTCATTTTCTACTGATCAATTTATGTAGGAAACATAGAACTACCTATCCATGAATTTTATATGTTTATGGAGCTAGTGAATTCACTCCCTGAAAGTTCAGACTTTCAGTGAGTAGGAATGGTTTCGTAGGAGTTCACTTAATACTAGTAAAAATTACCTGACTTGTAATTTAAAAAGACTGTGGGGTAGCTCTCTGGGAAACTCAAGTATTTTTGTTTCCAAGGATTTCAAGAAAGCCTTATTGTCCATTGTTTGAGCTTTGGTATTTCTATCTCCTCAGATTACCATCTGAATTGAGGGTTCAAATAGGCCTGATGATTTGGAAGAAAATGAAAATGAAAATACCCAATTTCCCCTAGTTTGTGCCACATTTTCTTGAAATGGGGCCCAAATTCCTGAGATCTTGGCCCTATGTGTCAATTTATTAAGGCCCTGAGCCTAAGGCTGTGGTCCAAAGTGCTCCTGGATCCCCCTGAAGTTGCATTTGGCTTCAGGATATACTAATGAAAGTCTCCCATAGTTGACTAAGAGCCCACCTCTTTCGAATCGGTAGGTGGTTGGTATGAAGCTACAGAAAAAATACAAAACTGTCATTTTTAAGGATTATGCCAAAGGCATGAAAAGGAAATAGGCCCTTCTAAAGATAATGATAATAGTGATGGTATTTGTTAAGCATTTGCTTTTTGCCAGGCACTGGACTAAGCGCTGGGGTGGATACAAGCTAATCAAGTTGGACACAGTCTCTGTCCCATGTGAGCCTAACAGTCTTAATCCCCATTTTATAGATGCACAGAGAAGTGAAGTGACTTACCCAAGGCCATACAGCAGACCTGTGCAGTGCTGGAATTAGAACCCACGACCACCTGATTCGCAGGTCCACGCTCCATCTATCCACTATGCCATGTTGCTCCATTGGCCCTGCGTACAGAGAAGCAGCGTGGCTCAGTGGAAAGAGCCAGGGTTTTGGAGTCAGAGGTCATGGGTTCAAATCCTGGCTCTGCCAACTGTCAGCTGTGTGACTTTGGGCTAGTCACTTCACTTCTCTGGGCCTCAGTTCCCTCAATTATAAAATGGGGATTAAGACTGTGAGCCCCAAGTGGGACAACCTGATCACCTTGTAACTTCCCCAGTGCTTAGAACAGTGCTTTGCACATAGTAAGCACTTAATAAATGCCATTATTATTATTATTATTATTATTACAGAGACCCAGTATAGTTAGGGCAGGATATAAGCATAGGACTCTTCTAAGGAGGAGAAGAAAGTGTTGCTCTCTGTCTAGGTAGTGCATGTCTCCGTGGGCCCTCCAGCTTGGGGAAGCAGGTGGCTCAGTGGAAAGAGCACGGGCTTTGAGGTCAGAGGTCATGAGTTCAAATCCGCTACTTGTCAGCTGTGTGACTTTGGGTAAATCTGAGGCCCCTCCTTCCTCCCCCCTCCCCATCCCCCCCCCGCCCTACCTCCTTCCCCTCCCCACAGCACCTGTATATATGTTTGTACAGATTTATTACTCTATTTATTTTACTTGTACATATTTACTATTCCATTTATTTTATTTTGTTAGTATATTTTGTTTTGTTGTCTGTCTCCCCCTTCTAGCCTGTGAGCCCATTGTTGGGTAGGGACTGTCTCTATATGTTGCCAACTTGTACTTCCCAAACACTTAGTACAGTGCTCTGCACACAGTAAGTGCTCAATAAATTCGACTGAATGAATAAATCAGTTAATCAATCAATCAATCAATCGTATTTATTGAGCACTTACTATGTGCAGAGCACTGTACTAAGCGCTTGGGAAGTACAAATTGGCAACACATAGAGACAGTCCCTACCCAACAGTGGGCTCACAGTCTAAAAGGGGGAGACAGAGAACAGAACCAAACATACCAACAAAATAAAATAAATAGGATAGAAATGTACAAGTAAGATAAATAAATAAATAAATAAATAGAGTAATAAATGTGTACAACCATATATACATATATACAGGTGCTGTGGGGAAGGGAAGGAGGTAAGATGGGGGATGGAGAGGGGGACGAGGGGGAGAGGAAGGAAGGGGCTCAGTCTGGGAAGGCCTCCTGGAGGAGGTGAGCTCTCAGCAGGGCCTTGAAGGGAGGAAGAGAGCTAGCTTGGTGGATGGGCAGAGGGAGGGCATTCCAGGCCCGGGGGATGACGTGGGCCGGGGGTCGACGACGGGACAGGCGAGAACGAGGCACGGTGAGGAGATTAGCGGTGGAGGAGCGGAGGTTGCGGGCTGGGCAGTAGAAGGAGAGAAGGGAGGTGAGGTAGGAGGGGGCGAGGTGATGGACAGCCTTGAAGCCCAGGGTGAGGAGTTTCTGCCTGATGCGCAGATTGATTGGTAGTCACTGGAGATTTTTGAGGAGGGGAGTAATATGCCCAGAGCATTTCTGGACAAAGATAATCCGGGCAGCAGCATGAAGTATGGATTGAAGTGGAGAGAGACACGAGGATGGGAGATCAGAGAGAAGGCTGGTGCAGTAGTCCAGACGGGATAGGATGAGAGCTTGAATGAGCAGGGTAGCGGTTTGGATGGAGAGGAAAGGGTGGATCTTGGCAATGTTGCGGAGCTGAGACCGGCAGGTTTTGGTGACAGCTTGGATGTGAGGGGTGAATGAGAGAGCGGAGTCGAGGATGACACCAAGGTTGCGGGCTTGTGAGACGGGAAGGATGGTAGTGCCGTCAACAGTGATGGGAAAGTCAGGGAGAGGGCAAGGTTTGGGAGGGAAGACAAGGAGTTCAGTCTTTGACATGTTGAGCTTTAGGTGGCGGGCGGACATCCAGATGGAGATGTCCTGAAGGCAGGAGGAGATGCGAGCCTGGAGGGAGGGGGAGAGAGCAGGGGCAGAGATGTAGATCTGGGTGTCATCAGCGTAGAGATGATAGCTGAAGCCATGGGAGCAAATGAGGTCACCAAGGGAGTGAGTGTAGATTGAGAACAGAAGGGGACCAAGCACTGAACCTTGGGGAACCCCCACAGTAAGAGGATGGGAGGGGGAGGAGGAGCCTGCAAAAGAGACTGAGAAAGAACGACCGGAGAGATAAGAGGAGAACCAGGAGAGGACGGAGTCTGTGAAGCCAAGGTCAGATAGCGTGTTGAGGAGAAGGGGGTGGTCCACAGTGTCAAAGGCAGCTGAGAGGTCGAGGAGGATTAGGACAGAATATGAGCCGTTGGATTTGGCAAGCAGGAGGTCATTGGTGACCTTTGAGAGGGCAGTTTCTGTGGAATGAAGGGGACGGAAGCCAGACTGGATGGGGTCGAGGAGAGAGTTGTTGTTGAGGAATTCTAGGCAGCGCGTGTAGACAACTCGTTCAAGGAGTTTGGAAAGGAATGGTAGGAGGGATATGGGACGATAACTAGAAGGTGAGGTGGGGTCAAGAGAGGGTTTTTTTAGGATGGGAGAGACATGGGCATGTTTGAAGGCAGAGGGGAAGGAACCAGTGGAGAGTGAGCGGTTGAAGATGGAAGTTAAGGAGGGGAGAAGGGATGGAGCGAGAGATTTCATAAGATGAGAGGGAATGGGGTCAGAAGCACAGGTGGCCAGAGTAGCACTTGAGAGGAGGGATGAGAGTTCCTCTGAGGATACCCCTGGGAAGGATGGGAGAGTAGCAGAGAGTGTTGAGAGCTGGGGGGATGGAGAAAGGGGGGAAGAGACTTTGGGGAGGTCGGACCTGATGGATTTGATTTTGTTAATGAAGTAGGAGGCCAGATCGTTGGGGGTGAGGGAAGGAGGAGGGGGAGGAACCGGGGGCCTGAGAAGGGAGTTGAATGTACGGAAGAGCTGGCGGGGGTGATGGGCATGGGTGTCAATAAGGGAGGAGAGTTACCTCATCTGTAAAATCGGGGTGAAGACTGTGAGCCCCACTTGGAACAACCTGATCACCTTGTAACATCCCCAGTGCTTAGAACAGTGCTTTGCGCTTAGTAAACGCCATCATTATTTTTTTATTATTTAGCCTCCTCTTGCTCCGGAGACACATTGCCTTCCCCTTCCAGGTCTTTGTAATCACAGACACCATTTCCAGCCTCAGGCCTGGAGTCAGGAGCTGAACGGAGAGCGGTTGGTGCCTTCGAACTTTCCAGCACCATTCATTCATTCATTCAATCGTATTTATTAAGCGCTTACTGCGTGCAGAGTACTGTACTAAGCACTTGGGAAGTACAAATTGGCAACATATAGAGATGGTCTCTATCTAATAACGGGCTCACCACCATCGCACCCCATGGAATCCCATCACAGCTCGTTCGTGGTACCCCGACTATGACTGCCTTTGCTGCTTTTCATCCAAAGTTAGTTCAGAACCTAGAACCTCCCTAATAATAATAATAATTGTGGCATTTGTGAAGTGCTTACTAAGTGCCAGGCACTGTCCTCAGTGCTGGGGTAGATATAAGGTAATCAGGTTGGACGCAGTCCCTGTCCCACATGGGGCTCACAATCTTAATCCCCGTTTTACAGATGAGAGAACTGAAGCCCAGAGAAGTGAAGCGACTTGCCCAAGGTCACACAGCAGACAAGTGGTGGAGTCAGGATTAGAATCCAGGTCCTTCTAACGCCCAGGCCCAGGCTCTATACACTAGACTGCTTCCCTAAGTCTACATATTTCTTTCCCAGGCACCATCTGCCCTCCCCAGCAGACAGATTTTGACCCCAACTCTAAACCGATTGGGAAGCAGTGTGGCCTAGTGGAAAGAGCAGGACTTGAGAGGCAGAGGAATTGGGTTCTAATTCTGCTCTGACACTTACGACACTTGCCTACTGTGTGACTTTGGGCAAGTCACTTCACTTCTCTGTTCCTCAGTTTCCTGTTCTCCCTCCTATTTAGACAATGAGCCTTGTGTGGGACAGTGACTGTGTCTGACTTAAACTTGTATCTACCCTGGCAATGGGAAGAGTACTTGACACATAATAAGCACTTAACAAATGCCATTAAAAAAATACCGAGTGATGTTGCCAACTTGTACTTCCCAAGCGCTTAGTACAGTGTTCTGCACACAGTAAGCGCTCAATAAATGAATGAATGAATGCAGAGTACTGTACTAACCAGTCTGCCTTTGTCCTTACTGATGAATCAAGATCCATTTTTTTTATGGCATTTGTTGAGCACTTATTATATACCACACATTCATTCATTCATTCAATCGTGTTTATTGAGCGCTTACTGTGCGCAGAGCACTGTACTAAGCGCTTGGGAAGTACAAGTTGTATTTGTACATAGCATTGGGGTAGATACAAAGTAATCCTGTTGGACACAGTCTGTGTCCCACTTGGGGCTCGCTGTCTTAATCCCCATTGTACAGATGAGGTAACTGAGGCGCAGACAATTTAATTGACTTGCCCAAGGTCACACAGCAGAGTGAGGTGGTAGGATTAGAACCCAGATCCTTCTGACACCCAGGTCCTTGCTCTATCCACAGGGCCGTGCTGGTTTTCTAAAGTAAGCACCTTCTATGCCCCCCTTTCCCTCTATGAAGAGCCCTGGCTTTAACCCTCATCCCTTCCTAATCCTGCCACCTCCACCTCATTTGGCAAAGCTCATCGCCTAACAGGAAATTGGCAAAATCTGCAGATAGTCCTGGGGCAGATGCAACCATCTGCCGCTGCTCGGAGCTGAGTCCCTGGCAGCATGGCCAGAGGGCTTGGGGCAGCTTTTGCCAAAGCTCAGGCTAAAGTCATGATGCTTCTTCTGCATGTAAATCACAAATATTGGTCCAGAGTACCATATGGCATGAGTGTATCCCAAATTGCTAATCTCCAATTAGAAAGGAAATGGAAGTGATGTCTTCTCTTGTGTTCCAGCTCTGGGTCCTTACCCTGGTCATTCACAGACCTCGTGTGGGTGGCATTCTGCTAGGCAGCAGATCAAAGATTTCCACTGGGGTTTTCCCAAGGGCTATAACCAGGTGGATAAAACAGGAGGGCACATGGCAAGCATATTTGGGGGAATAATTTAGGCCATTTGCATATGCTGTCAGAGCATTACCGTCTTTTCTCTGATACTCTTCAAATTCACGTTGCATTTATTACTACTTCTGATGTCCCTATTTCTTAATTTTTTCTCTTTTCTACTGAATCATCATTATCTCCCATCTTAAAAGTATGTAACATACAGAAGGGGTAATAGAGTCAAAAGTACAATATACTGTACAATGTATTGAGCATCAACTGTGTTTGAACATTTTACCATGTGCCTATTGTGTTCTGTGTGCTGTGCAGATTACTGAATACTAAGAACAGTAGAAGAAGACATAACCCTTGTGCTTTAGGATTTAAAAATCTAAATTAGAAGCAACATGATCTAGTAGAAAGACCATGGGCCTGGGAATCAAAGGACCTGTTTCTGAATGACCTTGAACAAGTCACTTAATGTCTCCATCCCTCAGTTTCCTCATCTGTAAAATGGGAATTAAATGCCATCCTTCTTCTCCCTTAGAATGTGAGTTCCTTATGGCACAGAGATTGTGTTAAGCCTGATTATCTTGTATCTACCCCAGTGCTTAGTAATAACTGTGGTATTTGTGAGTTTTTTAAAGTACTTACAAGTACCAAGTACTGTATTAAACAATGGCTTAGATACAAGATACTCAGGCTAGGCATGCTCTCTGTTTCACAAGGGGCTCATAGTCTAAGTAGGAGGGAATAGGATTTAACCTCCATTTTACTGGTGAGGAAACTGAGGCACAGAGTAGTGAAGTGACTTGTCCAAGGTCACACAGCAGACAAGAGGCAGAGCCGAGATTAGAACCCAAGTTCTCTGACTTCCAGGTTCTTGATTTTTCCTCTAGGCCATGATAGTAAGCTGTGGACAAATACCATTATTATTCATTCATTCATTCAATCGTATCTATTGAGCACTTAGTGTGTGCAGAGCACTGTACTAAGCACTTGGGAAGTAATCAATCAATCAATCAATCATATTTATTGAGCGCTTACTGTGTGCAGAGCACTGTACTAAGCGCTTGGGAAGTACAAGTTGGCAACATATAGAGACAGTCCCTACCCAACAGTGGGCTCACAGTCTAAAAGGGGGAGACAGAGAACAGAACCAAACATACTAACAAAATAAAATAAATAGAATAGATATGTACAAGTACAAGAGAAGCAGCGTGGCCCAGTGGAAAGAGCACGTGCTTTGGAGTCAGAGGTCATAGGTTCAAACCCTGTCTCTGCCAGTTGTCAGCTGTGTGACTTTGGGCAAGTCACTTCACTTCTCTGGGCCTCAGTTCCCTCATCTGTAGAATGGGGATTAAGACTGTGAGCGCCCTGTGGGACAACTTGATCACCTTGTAACCTCCCCAGCACTTAGAACAGTGCTTTGCACATAGTAAGCACCTAATAAATACCATTATTATTATTACAAGTTGGCGACATATAGAGACGGTCCCTACCCAACAACGGGCTCACAGTCTAGTAGAAGTATTAGTAGCAGTAGTATCATTGTGAACGGGGAAGACGGAAAGATATAGATCACTTACAAACAGAGGATCAAGGGGGGAAAACATGGATCAACAAGGGTATGGACAAATGAATAAATAAATGGTGTATCACGGTCACGTGTGCTGCAGAGCAAGGGTAGGGGTGTGACAGTAGAGCTGGGGACAGTGTGGAGGTATTAAGTGGGGCCAAAATGAAGGAGAAACGTTGGTGGCCTAGCGCTCCCCGACCCCTAGAGCTGATCTGTGGTCTAGTATAGTACCAGCCGGGGCCCAGAACTTTGCCTGAAGGTCATGCTGCTGTGGGACCAGTAGAACCAGGACAGCTCTGGACGCAGATGCTCTGAGGGAGGCCAGCACGGAGCCAGTCGAAGCCACAGCAACAGCACAACTCAGCACGCATTCTGCCCCAGACTGGAACAGCCCCCACGTCCCAGGGCAGCAACCCCTCCTGGCAAGAATCCGGGACCTGAGGAACCAGAAGCCACATGGGGTTCATTCTGAGCCTGTTATTATCACCATTATGATTATTATTTATTACATCTTTAGAATGTCCTGGGGCCAAGTGGAAAGAGCATAGGGCTGGGAGTCTGAAGACCTGGGGTCTAGTCCTAGATCTATTACTGGCCCGCCGGGTGACTTTGAGCAGACTACTTAACCTCTCTGTGCCTTGGCTTCCTAAAATTTTCCCTGTAAAATGGGGAAAGACTCTTGCTGCCTCTCCCTTTTAGGTTGTGAGCCCCATGTGGAACAGGAACTGTGCCAGATCTGATTTTCCCATATCTACTGCAGTACTTGGCAAAGTTCTCAATGCACAGTAAGTGCTTAATAAATACCATAATTACTATTATTATAATATTACTAAGTACTAGGGAAAGATAGATGGTTCCGGGTCAACAGAGAGCTCGCAGTCTAAAAGTGGGGGAGGAGGAGAGAGGATATTTTTTGACAAAGAAGAAGCACAGTATATGCAGCAGAAATAGTCATTTAAAAACAATAAAAACCACGAAGGCTGCAGTAGGTTGATGCTGAAGATTCCAGGCTTTTTTATTGATCCAGCAGGGTAATAATCCCTCCATAATAATGGTGGCATTTGTTAAGCACTTACTATGTGCAAAGCACTGTTCTAAACACTAGGGTAGATACAAGGCACGGCTCAGTGGAAAGAGCACGGGCTTTGGAGTCAGAGGTCACGGGTTCAAATCCTGGCTCTGCCAATTTTCAGCTGTGTGACTTTGGGCAAGTCACTTAACTTCTCTGTGCCTCAGTTACTTCATCTGTAAAATGGGGTTTAAGACTGTGAGCCCCCCGTGGGACAACCTGAACACCTTGTAACCTCCCCAGAGCTTAGAACAGTGCTTTGCATGTAGTAGGTGCTTAATAAATTCCATAAAAAAAAGGTGATCAGGGTGTCCCACATAAGGCTCACAGGTTTCATCCCCATTTTACAGATGAGGGAACTGAGGCCCTGAAAAGTGACTTGCCCAAAGTCACACAGTTGACAAGTGGCAGAGCCGGGATTAGAATCCATGCCCTCCGACTCACAAGGCAGGGCTCTTTCCACTGAGCCACGCTGCTTCTCCATCAGTCAGAGCTTTTCCAAAGTTCAGATAAGTTTTCAGGTGGGCTGTCCCTCCTTCATCTCCAGTTTTTCCAGAGTGAGTGTGTGTGTGTGTGTGTGTGTGTGTGTGTGTGTGTGTGTGTGTGTGTGAGTCTGCCTGTGAGACAACTTCTCTAGGCCTCAGTTTCCTCATCTGTAAAATGGAGATTCAGTGCTTGTTCTCCCTTCTAATTGGACTGTAAGCCCCATTTGGGAGAGGTATTTTGTCCTATTTGATGGTAGTTATCTACCCCAGGGCTTAGTCCAGTTCTTGGGACATGGCAAGCACTTGACAAATGCTACAACACTTACCATTAGTATTATGAACAGAAAGTGAGAAGGGTGGCTGTGAGTGCATTAATGCTGAGGTGATGCAAGCTGTTGAGATGGTAGTTGAGAGGATATGACCTAAGAGAAGAAAATCTAATTTGGGATAGTCTGCTCGAGGAGGGGAGATTTCAGAAGGGCTTTGAAGATTCGGAGAGCTTTGAAGATTCAGAGGGATTTGAAGAGAGAAGGAATTTCACACAGGAAGATGGGTGCAAGCCAGGAGTCAGAATCAGGAGTGTCAGTAATGAGGAACGGTGAAAAGATGTGCTTGGGAACAACATTAACCCCGAGGAAAACCTGGGAGGCCTTCCCAGACTGAGCCCCCCTTTTCTTCTGCACCTCCTCCCCTCCCCATCACCCTCTCTCCCTCCCTCTGCCCTACTCCTTCCCCTCTCCACAGCACTTGTGTAAATTTAGGGAGCTCATGGCTGATAGTGGCAATTTTCTTAATGAAGTGGATGGCCTGGTCACTGGGGGCAAGTGAGAGGGGAGGCTGGGGGACAAGGATCCTGAGAAAGGAGTTAAATGTCTGGAACAACTGGCAGGGGCGATGGGAATGGGTATCAATAGGGGTGGAGAAATAATTTTGCCTGGCGGAGGAGAGGGCTCATCCAGGACCATCCAAGCTACCTATAAGATTCTTTCTCAAGTAGAGATGCTCAGACTCTATTTTTCTTAGTCAATGTTCAATTGTAGACTAAACCTTTTGAGCCACTCGGATTAGCGTGCAAATTAAAGCATGCAAGGTTAAACTTGAAGTGGACAAAGGCGGCCCGATATTTAGATTTCTGCCAGCAGCACATTGTGGTTTGAGCACAAGAGAGAAGGAGTAGCAGCAGGAGTGATCATAATAGTGACAGTATTCACTGGATACCTAGAGGATGAAATGCACTGATAGGAAAATACAAGATAATAAAGGGTCCCAATGGCCCACCAGGATCTAATGGTTAAAGTCTGGACATATTTACTAATAGAGTAATTAAGGAAGTAATTGAGAGAATGCGTAATTGAATAAAATGTAGAAAAAAGCACTCAGGGTAAGTAAAAAAAAGTGAGAAGAACTGTTCCCTAGTGGATAGAGCATGGGTCCTGGGAATCAGAAGGATCTGGGTTCTAATCCTGGCCCCACCACTTGTCTACTGTGTGACATTGCCAAGTTACTTGATTTCTCTGTGCCTTAGTTCCCTCATCTGTAAAATGGGGATTAAGACTGTGAGCCCATGTGGGACAGGGATTGTGTCCAATCTGATTAGCTTGTTTTTATTCCAGCGCTTAGTACAGTGCCTGGTATATAGTAAGTGCTAAACAAATATCATTTTAAAAAGGGGCATATTTCCCACAGATTGCTCTACCTGACTTCATTCAGGTCCCACGTCATCCCCCTGGCCTGGAATGCCCTCCCTCCGTACATCCGCCAAGCTAGCTCTCTTCCTCCCTTCAAAGCCCTACTGAGAGCTCACCTCCTCCAGGAGGCCTTCCCACACTGAGCCCCCTCCTTCCTCTCCCCTTCCTCCCCCTCCCCATACCCCCACCTTACTTCCTTCCCATCCCCACAGCACCTGTATATATGTTTGTACATATTTATTACTCTATTTACTTATTTTATTTGTACATATTTATTCTATTTATTTTATTTTGTTAATATGTTTGGTTTTGTTCTCTGTCTCCCCATTCTAGGCTGTGAGCCCACTGTTGGGTAGGGACCATCTCTATATGTTGCCAACTTGTACTACCCAAGCACTTAGTACAGTGCTCTGCACACAGTAAGAGCTCAATAAATACGATTGAATGAATGAATGAATTTAGAATATGGTGTAATATGAATACAGTCCAATCACATTTACCTGGCCCTGATTTCTCAAGATCTCTTTTACCAGTCTCTTCTTGGTTCAGCCTAAAGATAGGGACAGTGTTATAAAGTATATAATGGAATTATGGGCTGGGTTGTGGTTACACCTCCACATTCCTGGGATTCCCTGCTGCCTGAATTACTCTTCCCTCATATGTAATGGCTGTTGTTCTGATTTTTCTTTTTATTCCTTCTAGTGTTTTTCTGGATTATACAGGCTTTTTAAATTCACTTTATGCTTGCTCTCAAGAGGCTTGGAAAATCATGATTCTTCCCAGATCATTTAGGCAAAAGCAAGTTTTTGCTGACCTGCCTGGGTAATCAGATAAAGCCCCACTAGACTAAGCCAGAGAAAAATGAAGCGATGGGCCTGAAGTCCCGGCAAGTCTCAAACCAGTTCTTAAAGGAGAAACTATAACAACCACAATAACACCACCACCGCAACCGCATCATCACCAACAACCACTGATCAAGAAAGGAAAATACATTTACTTTTTCCATGATGGTAAAACTGGTTCTTTACTATAAAATTAGGTTTTGATTTTTTCTCTTTCAGTAATTTCAGTTTGTGCAAGAAACAGATAGGCTTTGAAGTAGCTGAAGGCATTTTCAAGCAAAGAAAGTTATAATTTTGGTCAGGGTAGGTATGTTGCCTTGGTAGCTGAGGAGCTGGTCTAGTGGAATAAGCTTGGGCCTGGGAGTCGGAGGGCCTGGGTTCTAATCCCAGCTCCGCTGTTTGTCTGCTGTGTGACCTTGGGCAAATCGCTTAACTTCTCTGTGCCTATGTTTCCTCAATTGTAAAATGGGAATTCAATACTTAGAGTATGAGCCCCATGTGGGGTAGGGACTATGTCTGAGTTGATTACCTTTTATCTACCCCTGTGCTTAGAATAGTGCTTGACAAATAGTAAGTGCTTATCAAATACCATTTAAAAAAAATGCTGAGAAAAAGTTGACTGGGGCTCAGAGCTGGCTTTCTCCTTTGCCAGAAAATTCCCCGTGGTTACCTATCTCTCCATTAGCCTCACAGATTCAAATTCCAGAACCATCCAAGGTATCTATAAGTTTCTTTCTCAAACAGAGATGCTCAAAATACATTTTTCTTAGTCAATTTTTAATTTTAGGCTAAACTTTTTGAGCCACTCAGATTAGGTTTTCTAGCCTGTGTATTTCTTTTAGGATAAGGAATCCAATTTTCAAAAACAGTCCAATAAATTGCAACTTTAAACGATGGCCAAGAGACACAATCATCTTGTTTGTCTCTCTAAGTGTGCACTGACACATTCTAATGTGGGACTTGCAGGGGTTATTGAGGTGGCTGGTTTGGAGAATTTGGCCCACCCAGGATAAATGACTAATGTGGCTTTTACCAGGACTGGGCATCTGAGATTTTGCTCTGGGTATTAGTCTTTGGTGTGGTTGTAGTTGAATGGGATATTGATGTGGGATCGGGTAGGTGGCCCATAATTTCCCATGACCACACATCCATTCACGTTGGTGGTCATTTGGGATTCACAAGTAGAAAAGTCAATATATTTGAATTCTGTAACCCTAATTTTCTGTCCATCCGGGGACTTCTTATTATACGATTCCTGTAAGACTATGTGCAGATATTCTTTTCAGTATGCATATTTGTTTGTGCAATGTTCATTTCTCAATCAATCAATCAGTGGCATTTATTGAGCACTTACCACGTGCAGAGCCTTTTTTAAGTGCTTGGGAGAGTACAAAAGAGTTGGTAGATATGTTCTTTGCCCACAGTGAGCTTTCAGTCTAGTGGGGGAGACAAATATTATATACAATCAATGTATCAATCAATTAATCAATCATATTTATTTAACACTTACTGTGTGCAGAGTACTGTTCTAAACACTTGGGAGAGTACAATACAATGTAGTGACGCATTCCCTGCCCATATGGAGCTTAAGGTCTAGAAGGGGAGGCAGACTTGTGACTATAAATTGATAATTTACAAATTTATACATAAGTGCTGTGTGGCTAAGGATGGGGTGAATACCAAATGCTCAGAGGATACAGATTCAAGTGTATAGATGACACAGAAGGGAGGGAGTTGAGGAAAAGAGAGCTTAATGGGGGAAGGCCTCTTGGATGAAATGTTACTTTAATAAAGCTTTGAAGGTGGGGAGAGTGGTGGTCTGATATGCAAGGAGCAGCATGGTGTACTGGATAGAGCACAGGCATGGGAGACAGAAGGTGACGGGTTCTAATCCTGGCTCCGCCACTTGTCTATTGTATGACCCTGGGCAAGTCACTTAACTTCTCTGTGCCTCAGTTACTTCATCCATAAATTGGAGATCAAGACTGTGAGCCCCATGTGGGACAGGGACTGTGTCCAACCCAGTTAGCTTGTATCCATCTTCCTCATTTGATTTTACAGAGGAAGCAAGTCTTCTAGACTATGAGCCAGTTATTGGGTAGGGACCATCTCTGTATGTTTCCAACTTGTACTTCCCAAGCACTTAGTACAGTGCTCAGCTCACAGTAAGTGCTCAATAAATGCGATTGAATGAATGAATGAATTTTAAATTCCTTGAAGGAAGGCGACGCGTCTTGATTATGTTGAATTCAGTAGGCATGTAATAAATACCAAGCTTACTATGATGGAAATTTTACTTAAAATGGGATCTGTCGATTCGTCAACCCCATGCCCAATAGAACTACAGGCATATAATTTTTACTAATAAAAGAGGACAAAGATTCACAGGAGAAAATAATTATCCATAATATACATTATAGGACACTGAAGTATTAGGGGACAATTAATATATAAATTGAATAATATTCTGAGATGGACAGCTGCTTTGTAATTATTCAGGTCATGATCATCACCCTCATCATTATAATCTGTTGAGCATCTACTCTTAGCAGAAACCTGTGCTAGATGCCCACTGTAAGCAGAGCACTCTTCTAGATGCCCACTGTGGATAGAACACTATACTAAGTGCCCACTGGGTGCTGAGCACAGCATTAGACTGTTGCCTTCAAGCACGCAGGAAGTGCTCAATTAATACAATTTATTGATTGATTGATTACCCATATTAGCCCTGGTTTTTACTGCTAAAGTCACTTATTTTGAAGAATTTTTTCACATTACTTCTTTAGTGATACTACTAAGCCTCCTCAAAAGTCATGAAAATAAATAATCTAGAAACTTTTGGAGCTGTTAAAATCTAGAAAGGCAGAAACATCGCAGGCATTAGACTAAAGGAAAAACAATTTTTCTTTGTCTTTCCTTTCCCTTTCACTCTGTCCATCCTCCATAAATTCCCAAATTCATTTTTTTTCACTTTCTCCCTAGATGAATTGATACAACCCATATTTTGTAATTTGGCCAATTCCATAAATGCCAAGTGAAATAATGTTCTGTTTGGTTTGTTTTAAGAAAGATAACGATTAACTCAGGAAATGCAGAATTTTTACTGACTGCATACTATTTACTGAAGCATCTAGTCCTTCTTTGCTTCTCATTTCAAACCACCCTTTAAAAATATTTTTCCAGGCTCGTACCTCTTTGAGATTTCCAAGCATAACTTTGATTACGCCTTTTCAACTCAGTAGAATTATTCACTGCTTTTCTACCCTTGACAATCCTCCCTTTCCTCACTGTTCATGGAAATTATTATTATTTTTTTGTTTTTAACCTCTAGGTTTGGTATCTAGGCAAGTATCTTCCAGATCTGAAGCCAGTCTATGGGGCAGCCAATTAGTGGCATTACAAAAATATCGAAAGGGCAGGCTCTCTCGAGAAACTAGGGCAATACTTTCAAAATTGTTCTTTCTCTACTCTTTCTGCACTGGCTATGACCTTCTTTGGAGTCCATTTCTTGATCTCTTGAACTGGCAACTATAGCCTGATTCTACAGTGATTACATTCGAGGAAAAGAGCCATTCTTACATTTCACTGAAGGTATAACTGGTCTAAATACTGATGGAACTATAATACTTTCATTTATTCCCTTTCATTGAATCAACAATGTTACTTTCATTTCAATGAAATAGACACAGGCAAAATATTTTGAAATGATGTAATGGCCTGAGATAAACCTGCAAATGTCAGAAAATCACAGATAAAGTTTCATACTGAAAATTTTAATCAGCTACTAAAATCAGTTCCCTATCCTAGTCTAAACAGTTTATGAGCGGATAAGCCTGGATGCAGCATGGGTTAGTGGATAGAGCACAGGCCTGGGAGTGAGAGGTCTTGGGTTCTAATCCAGGTTCTGCCTCTTGTCTGCTGTGTGTCCTGTGGCAAGTCACTTAACTTCTCTTTGACTCAGTTACCTCACCTGTAAAATGGGGATTAAGACCTGTGAACCCAATGTGGGACATGGATTGTGTCCAATCTGATTAGTTTGTCTTAATCCCAGCTCTTAGTAGATTGCCATACAAATAACAAGTACCATACCAAAAAAAAAAATAAAAGACATGGTGGGATTTCTACTTTCGGTTCAGATGCATTAGGAAGTTCTGAATAAATCAAGAAGCTTACCTGTAAATACTTTATAAGGGAGTTTTGAGTGAAACCTTATTAAAGACTGCTCATCAATACCTGTTAGAATTATAGAACAAATTATCAAGCAATGAATTTGCTGCCACCCAGAACATGGAAAATACAAGGAGACATGCTTAGAACAGTGCCAGCACTTAGAACAGTGCTTTGCACATAGTAAGCGCTTAAAAAATGCTATCAAAAAAAAAAAGGAGACAGTTCACATGACTTCACGAAAATCAAATCACCTCAGGTAAGCATAATTTCCTGGGATAGTATAACAGAGCATGAAGAAAGGAAGAGGGCTGATCAAGAACTGTGCAAAAGCATATTTTAACATAAAGAAACTTCCAGATATTGTATTCAGCAAGAAGATTCTACATAGGAGAAGATTGAAAAACATTTGTCAATTAAAGAAAAGTGAACTTTGAAGGAAAAATAAAGACATTATTTGGCTTGCAATGCATGGAAAACTATGCTACAAGATAATTTGAAAGTTGGAGGTAGTATAGACAAGACATGTTGACAAGACAAGACAGAGAAGCAGCGTGGCTCAGTGGAAAGAGCCTGGGCTTTGGAGTCAGAGGTCATGGGTTCTAATCCTGGCTCCGCCACTTGTCACCTGTGTGACTTTGGGCAAGTCACTTCATTTCTCTGGGCCTCAGGTACCTCATCTGTAAAATGGGGATTAAGACTGTGAGCCCCACGTGGGACAACCTGATATCCCAGTGCATAAAACAGGTCTTGGCACATAGTAAACGCTTAGCAAATATTATTTTTTATTATTATGTTGAAGAGAAGGGTGTGAATAGAGGAAAATATCAGGATGCAAAGTAGCAAAAGACCTTCTTTTTCACTTTTTCCAACAAATGGGAGGTAGAAAATGGGAATTTTAATTTCGAAAGAAAGATAATAGGAATGTTTGAAGCCAAGAACCCTGAGAGTTGTGGAAGAGCACTGACAGTAACACCATCAATAGCAATATTTATGTATGAGTGGAAATGCAGGTTGAATTGGCATAAGTGGAAGTATAGCCTAAGGATAGTGAGAAAGACAATGAGGGAATGGCAGCAAAGTCATCAGGAATAAAATAACATGGTCAACTATATTTTCAAAGATAAGTAAATATTCTAAAAATCCCAGATTTTTTTGGCTGTTCTTTGTTGAACCTATTTTCTATTCCTTCAACGGTTTTGATCTCTCTTTTTCACAATCTGAAAGCTAAACACAAACATACAGAGCCATAAACAACTTGTGATTGACAATTCACGACCTCACCTTCCTTACATACAAATAAGTAATTTTTATTTCCATGATGTCAACCTCATCTCCCCACAGGGTGTTCAAGAAAGCCTTAGGGACCTCTGTATACAACCGAGATGTAAAAACACTGCAGCCCCAGTTTCCATAGCTTTAATTATTTTTTGTGCCTCCTCCAATTTTGTCTCCATTTCTCCATTCCATCTTTTTCCCACTTAAGAGAGGTTCTGGTGAAGAGTAGATGTTTGTTGACTTCCTATTCTTCAAGTTCATTAAGTTCTCCTATTACGCGAAGACTACATTTTTTGATAAATCTCACATGTAGGAAAACTAGTTCATACTACACACAGCTGGACTCGCACTGCACATATTCACAAGTGTCTCTGCTGACACTATATTGCCTTCTATCCAGATAGAATGTGTTGTCAGAAGACGGTTTCTAATTTTCCTAACAGTGTTCTGTCCAAATGAAGAGTGAAAACATATTTTTATGATATTTGCTAAGTCTTTTATTACATGCCAGATAATGTCTAAGCTCTGGGGTAGATACAAGATAATCAGGTTGGATGCAGTCCCTGTCCCACATAGGGCTCCCAGTCTTATTCCCCATTTTACAGATGAGGTAACTGAGGCCCAGAGATTTAAGTGACTTGCCCCAGCTCACATAGCAGAAAAGTGGCCAAGCCAGGATTAGAATCCAGGCCCTCTGACTTCCAGGCTTTTTCTCTTTCCACTAGGTCATGGTGCTTCTCATGAAGTTTTGCCGGGACCTAACAGAACCTCTTGACTATCAAGGCTACCTAGAGTGTTGCAAAAAGCTTGCATCCCCAGGGAACTTTAAACAAAAATTTGGTACTCATTTCTCTTGGAAGGCTTAGTCTTTCAACTACCTAAAAGCAGGGAAATAAACCATGTGATTTCAGGCAGTGACCATCAGTTCTAGGACTACATGACAGCACACTCAATTATTCTACAATGTGTGTTTTTTCACTGCAGTTGTATAGAATGTAGTTATGTAATGCTTTTCCATCGGTGTCTCCCTGGACTGAAGGTGGTGCAAAATGGTTGTGTGCATGCATGCAATGTCAGGCAAACCGAGCGTACTGTGGCAGGAATCTTAGTTAAAATGGGATCTGTCAATTTATCAACCTCATGCCAAATGGAACTGCAGGGATGTTTTTTTACATGTAAAGAAGGAGAAAGTTTCACAGAAGAAAATAATTATCTATAATTTACATTCTAGCACATTGAAGTATTAGAGGATAATAATGTACTAAGAAATGTCATTCTGTTATTGATAAGAAATTTCGTAATGTGGTGTTTGGGATCAAGAACAGAAATTCTAAGCAGATAACTGCAAGGGCTTCTTGATGAACAAAAAAATCATTGTATTGGGGAGGATCTTAAGAGGTCTGTCACCATGTGCTATTCCTTCATGTAACTGAACACCTTTATCCCTACTCCCCACAAGTCTTCTCTTCCCTAGGCACATAAACCCAATTACTTTAGCTAGATTTCATAGGGCCTGAGTCATGAACCTTTAATCTCTGTTTTGGTCTCCTCTGGACTTTCCAAGTTTTTAATGTCACACTCCAACAGGGAAGACCTAATGTTACATTCTGAAACCCGGGTGGGATGGGGACTGTATTTGATTATCGTGCATCTACTTCAGTGAGAAAGCACCTAACAAATATCATAAGCATTTATATTGCTATTATTTACAGAAGCTTGATGAGTGTCTGTGTCAGGGGGGCTGGGGCAGGGAGTAGACCTAAGGATATCATTGCTTTTCCACAACAGAAATTTGGGTATTGTTGATGCAGAAGGTTGATGTGAGTTGTGATTGTCTCCCCATTTTAAAACTGATTATCACTCACACACTAAAAAACATACAACTCCTGGAGAATGTTGATGTTGCTCATTTCACAGAGAAACAATCTCATTTACAACAGGAATCAGTTGACCAGGTTTAAGAGAAGATACTTCACAATGTCATTTTATTGTGTGGCACACGTGAAGGTGAAATGGCAGCAGGATACCCAAGCAGCTAAAGTAAATGCAACGGAATGGAGCATCCTTGTTTAAAGAAGAGCAAGAAAAACATTTGAAAAATATACTGAGACACAACTTCAAACAGTATCATATATCAGTGGCTAATAGGGAGAAAAGAGCAGTAAAATGACTGACTTTGAGTGTGAGAATCAGGAAAGAGCTACTCTCCTTGACTGACAGGTTTGGGAACCTCAAATAGGTAATTTGTAAAACATTGACAGCCACTGCAAATGCCAATCACATGGAGGTGGTAAAGGACATACCATGTGCCTGTGTGGGATGGACAACTAGTAATGCATTAGTCTTTCCATCCATGGCTGCATTATTGGGTTCTAGAAGCTTCATCTTCAAACCCAAGGACAGTAATATTTTCTAATATTTAGATGGAATGTATTTTTCAAGAGAGTCTTTGACAAGTGGATATTAGTAGATCTGAAAGGTTAGGATTTTTGTTTGTTTGTTCTTTGGTTCTCTGTGTTCTACTCAGAATAATCCTTTCAACACGGTGGTCTATTGAAGTGACCATTTCATATTATTTTAAGTGTCCTTCATCTTTCAATCTCCTTATATTGATTACTTACACTTCCAAACCTGATTATTAAAGGACACTGTTCTCATTAGCACCATTAGTTTTTAGTTGAAACAAATGAACCTGCTATTCCTGGATTTAGAAATGACTGTCTCAAGGTATGGATTGTCCCCCTTCATCCCAACTACACTGAATAAGTAGAGTCAACAGTGGATGTCTTTGTTTTGCAGTTTGGGGACTCCATGGCAGTGGGTGAAGTCTCTTTCTCTCTCTCTCTCTCTGACTCCACATCTGTCATCACTCAGGTCCACCTTTAAGCATATTGAAGGTGAAGAGACTGTAATTGATTGACATAGTCTCTGAAGGGACATTCCTAGAAGATGAAAGCACAATGAATTGTGCATACAATGTGTCCATTCCAAGAGAATGGAAATACTCATGCAAGAATGTATAGCTTCGTCCACCAAGTGATCAAACTAAGGCCATGTGTCTCAGGGCCTCTATCCATCTGCAAAAAAGTATAATCAAAGGTGAATCTGATGTAGAGTTGAAGGAAATCAATTAACCTTCAAAATATATTTTCAATATTGCTGATACACAAGATCTAATCATTTCAAAGGCAATAAACCCTCATAATACGTCTACTTTTTTGAATTAGAAGATTCATTTTTATTCGGTATTGAATGGTTCAAAGAGTACAAAAAGAGATGTATTTCTTCACATGGAACTGAAACGGTCTCTGAAATTTGAAAACATTTGGTAGTAAAAATAATTTCTAGTTTTGATGAATAAGACCGCAGCTTTGTTGTTTGATTCTGTCTAGCATCCTTGCTAAAGTTTCAGAACAAAGACTGATAATAGCATTCCAGTAATGGCATTTCCTTTATTTGATTAATCTAGAACTGTCTTCACCACCAGCACAATCAATTTGAGATATCTGGTTGCCAAAAAAAAATCCACTTTTGACTGGATTATGTAAATTATTTGGTGACAGGTTCTTGAATTTGTCCAATAAGGAGCAACCATTAATTTCCCATTTGCAATGTAGATGGCAAATTGATGGTTTGAAGCTATGTTTTTTATCAATAGTCTTTTTTTTTTTCTATATGGTACTATAAAAATGGCTTTCACACTTCGGGCTCAGTTGTGAGCAGGAAACATTTTGGGGATATTTTAATTCAGCTTTATGGATGCAGAAAACTTGTATTTCTTTGTCAAACTCTAGAAAACATTTTGAAACACAATTTTTATACTGAGATGTTTCTGAAATATAATTAAACATGCCTAAATTAATGGACCTGTTTTGATTGTTTCTTTACTTCAAAATGAACCCCTCATTTTTTCAATTTCTCCACTCTGCTCTTCAGAAAACTACTTCCCAGTTCAGATTTCCTTCCATTGATCAGGGCATTATTTCCCATGCACCACATATCTGTGCTGTGTTAGCTGGCCAATGAAGGTCAAATTTCTCTTATTCTGGGCCCCTTATGATTCTTCTCTTGTTGTCATCACCACACTGATCTTCTTAAAGGGTCTCTTCCTCCCTTTAGTCCCCCAAGGCTGTCATCTGCTTTAATTAACCAGTTGATCAGTTTTGCTAAGCTTCACTCTCAGGGCCTTTTTCCATGTGAAACCTTACACACGGAAAATCCAACAGTTACAAGTGTTGTATAGCAGAGCACTTTTTTCATTCCACCTTTTCTCAAACTTCAACAGTTCTGTGATGCAATCTGGCTGCAATGAATCTTTCTGTCTGTGCTCTTTCCACAGGTTCCCATGATGAGTTTCCCTGAGCCAGCAGGTGAATTATAGGGATAGCCCACAGGTACCCAAATGCACAGACTGGCCTGGAATATGACTCTGAAGGCCTAAAGGTAGGATTTAGGTTCACATGTTTACACAGGTTATCCAATAAAATTGATCAAAGTTCTATGACAACCTTTAGCCGAGTTGTTCTTTGCCGCTTGGGACGGGAAAAAAGGGCCTGGGTGGAAAACAGATTTAGTGAGATCAAATTTTTGCCCTTAATGTGGATGTTGAAATGTACCACTTTCTGATTTCATAATTAAACTCACCCATTTGGCAATTAAATTATTGTACAAGTTTCCTCTTGCTAAGGCCTGTCCTGTTCTTCTGAACCCAAAACTCACCGTGAAACTCAGTGGTTGGGAAATGGAAAAACGCCAGCCCCTCAAGAAAAAAGGCCCTTAACTAAGGTTTAAAGTTGGGCCGGGGACTTGCGTGAAATCCATAGACGTGAGCTGTAAATATGGTGAAATAAGGTTTGTTGGACAAATGATCCCTAATACCCTAACAATGTTCTACTCAAAACGTATACTGAAAACATGCATTTTGGAAGAACTGACTGTACCTCTCAAACATCCCAATTACCTACGTTTTGTTTTTATGATCTCAATAGCTTTGATGTAGATTTCAACTGAGAAGAAAGGAGAAGCTAGAAAGGAGTAGGGCATTTACATCACCCAATACTACCTTTTTTTCCTCCAATCAAATAAAACTAAAAATTGATTTACCATTAGATGACACACCATTTCTTTCTTATATCAAATACTGCTTTTTAATGGAGCAGTGTGAAAACGCTAGATGTGATGGTGTAGTAAAGAAATAGCTTGGTGATGGGAAAATCCTCCATTCACATTCAGCTTGAGAAATTTTTATTTTCTATCTCCTACTAGGACCTGGATTTTTAAAAATTGTTTAAAATATCACCTCAGTCCTAATTTAATGGGCAGAGTTGTGTAGGCATGAAAAATAAATAAACTTACCTTACACCGAGTTGCCCCACAGCACTTTATATCTTAAAACAAAATATGGGCTTGTCTTGAAAGGTCTTTTTTCCCCATAAAATGTTGGTAATTGGTTGGAGAACACCAGTGTTGGCATATAAGCTGCTAAAAGGTTCCAGGTCTAAAAATGCTGACTAGGAAAGCTGTGACCCTGTGTTCGGACATGTTATGACACTGATTTCTGAGGAAGGAAGGAAGGAGGAGGAGGAGGATGAAAGTTGGAGTGAAAAAGAAATGAGTTTATTCTTTAAAGTGTCTTTTAATTCTAAAATTAAAAGCTTTCTGAAAACAAAAGGAAAACGTTTCTCAAAGCAATTAGGGGCCTGAAGTTGACTGTGTCCTTTCATTGATGTAAATGCATTGCATGAGATACCATTTCAAATAATGAACAGTTTTAAAAGTTTAAAATTTCCTCAGAGAAGCCGTAAAATGCAGCTTGCCATGTTGGTAGTTGATAATAATAATAATTGTGGTATTTGTTAAGTGCTCACAATGCTCCGGGCACTGTACGAAGCGCTGGGTTGGATACAAGCGAATCGGGTTGGACACAGTCCCTGTCCCACATGGGGAGCTCACATTCTCAATATCCACATTTTATGGATGAGATAACTGAGGCACGGAGAAAGTGAAGTGACTTCCCTAAGATCATCCAGCAGACAACTGGTGGAGCCGGGATTAAAATCCTTGACCTTCTGACCCTCAGGCCCTTGCTCGTTCCACTATGCCATGCTACCAGTAGTTGCATGGAACCCAATTTGTCCATTCTGCAAAGGCAGGTAGATTTGGCTCTGTGGGTTGGTGGGAGAAATGGCAGCAAAACAGGATTTACAAGAGAAGCTGGATGGCGTAAAAGAGAAGCAGCATGAAGTAGTGGAGAAAACATGGGCCTGAGGGTCAGAAGATCAGAAGGTCAGAAGGTAAGAAGGTAATCCCGGTTCTACCACTTTCCCGCTGTGTGACCTTGGACAAGTCACTTCACTTCTCGGTGCCTCGGTTACCTCATCTGGAAAATGGGGATTGAAACTGTGAGTCCCACATGAGACAGGGACTGTGTCCAACTCACTTTGCTTGTGTCCACCCCAGAGCTTGGTACAGCTCCTGGCACATAGTAATCACCCAACAAATACCATCATTATTATTTTTATCCTTATTATTATTATTATTGCAAGAGCAAGAGTCACCGCCTTGAATCCTGGTTCTGAGGCTACCTGCTTTGCACATAGTAAGCGCTTAACAAATGCCAACATTATTATTATTATTATTATTATTATTATTATTATTATTATCCAGGTAGAATGGGTGGGAGAGACAGGGGTCAGAGACACGCTTCAGATCATCTTTCACTTGACTGCTGTTCCATTTGGCATGCTGTCATGAGCCAAACATATTCAAATTCCCCCAGCTTCTGGATTCCAATCCCATTTTCCCCCACACCATTTCATCTGGGACCTCAAACACTTTTTACAAGAGGAAAAAATAGCCCTGCAATTTAAACTCTTGTGCCTCGTGTTCCCCTTAAAACTCTACTCTGTAATGTACTGGATCCAATGAAAGAAAAAAAAAATCATTTTTCATCACTTTAATGACCCAAGTAGAATAAATCAACTCATTAATAATAATATAAAATCCTAGGAAATGTTCAACCGATCAAGCAGTAATTTTTAACATAACATCTACAGTGTGCAGAGCTCTGTACTGAGTCTTTGGAAAAATATATTTGAAGTAGTAGACCTGATCTCTGTCCTCAAGGGTCTTACAGTCTACTAGGAGAGCTGAGACACTAAAAATGAAGTAATAATAGGAGAAATGATAAAGTGTAAAGATAAGTACAGAAGTGCTAAAGGAAGGGTGAATGCACCCAAAAACTAGGAGGTGCAAAAGGACTGAAGGGAGGATATAGAGTGGGAGACGAGAAATGAATCAGGGAAGACCTCTTGGAGATGGTATGATTTCTGAAAGGCTTTGAAGATGGAGAGAGCAGAGGTCTATTGGATAATAATAATAATAATAGCATTTATTAAGCGCTTACTATGTGCAAAGCACTGTTCTAAGCACTGGAGAGGTTACAAGGTGATCAGGTTGTCCCACGGGGGGCTCACAGTATTAATTCCCATTTTACAGTTGAGGTAACTGAGGCCCAGAGAAGTTGTGACTTGCCCAAAGTCACACAGCTGACAATTGGCAGAGCCGGGATTTGAATCCATGACCTCTGACTCCAAAGCCCGTGCTCCTTCCACTGAGCCATACTGCTTTTATTTTGGATATAAATCGGGAGGGAGTTCCAGATCAAAGAGAGAATATGAGGAAAAGGTCAGGGGTGGAAGAGATGATACAGAGGTACCTCTACATGGATGATACCCAAATCTACCTCTCCAGCCCTGACCTCTCTCCTTCTCTGCAGTCTCATATTTCCTCCTCCCTTCAGGACATCTCTTCTTGGATGACACTCAAACATATCATGTCCAAAACAGAACTCTTCACCCTTCCACCCTAACTCTGTCCCCACTAGATGTTCTGATCACTGTAGACCACACTACTATCCATCCTGTTGCACATGCTAGAAACCCTTGGCATTTTCTTTTTCTTGGCATTTTCTAGATGTAAGCATCATCCATCTTGCCTGGAACTCCCTTTGTAAAGCACTTACTATGTGCCTAGCACTGAACTAACAACTGGAGTAGATATAAGATCATCGGGTTGGGCACAGTCTCTGCCCTACATGGGGCTCACAGTCACAGTAGTAAAGAAAACAGGTCTTGAATCCCATTTTTCATTGAGGAAACTGAGACACAGAGAAGTGAAGTGACTGGCCCAAGGTCACACAGCAGGTCAGTAACAGGGCTGGGATTAGAACACAGATCCTCTAACTTCCAGGCCTGTGCTCTTTCAACTAGACTATGCTACTTCCTGGCTCAGTGGAAAGAGCACGGGCTTTGGAGTCAGAGGTCATGGGTTCAAATCCCGGCTCCGCCACTTGTCAGCTGTGTGACTTTGGGCAAGTCACTTCACTTCTCTGTGCCTCAGTTACCTCATCTGAAAAATGGGGATTAAGACTGTCAGCCCCCTGTGGGACAAACTGATCACCTTGTAACCTCCCCAGTGCTTAGAACAGTGCCTTGCACATAGTAAGCACTTAATAAATGCCATTATTATTTATATCCTACAGATGGCCATTCTCCCATCTTCAAAGCACTACTAAGTTCACAACTCCTACAAGATGGGTTGCTTGACTAAGCCCTCATTTCTCTTATTTGAATCAACTATGTACTTGGCTGTGTATCCCTTAGACACTCTGATACTCTAGACCCGTTGCACGTATGTACATATCCAACTGCAATTTATTAATGTCTGTCTCCCCAGCTGGTCTGTAAACTACTCTTTTTAAAATGGTGTTTATTAAGTGTTTATTACATGCCAAGCACCATATTAAGCGCTGGGGAAGATGCAAGCTAATCAGGTAGGACAAAGTCTATGTCCCACATGGGGCTCACTGTCTTAATCCCCACTTTACAGATGAGGTCACTGAGGCACACAGAAGTGAGATGACATGACCCACCTAAAGCAGAACTCCTTATCTTCCCACCCACACCCTGTCCTTTCCCTGACTTTCCCATCACTTCAGGCAGCACCACCATCCTTCCTGTTTCATAAGCAGTCATCTTGGCATTTTCCATGAATCCTCTCACTCGTTCAACCCACATATTCAATCCATTACTAAATCCAGTTGCCTTAACCTTCACAGATCGCTAAAATCCACCCTTTCCTCTCCATCCAAACTGCTACCATGCTAATCCAAGCATTTGTCCTAGCCCGCCCTTGATTACGGTATCAGCCTCCTTGCTGACTTCCCTGCCTCCTGTCTTTCCCCACTCCTGTCCATACTTCACTCTGCTGCCTGGATTATTTTTCTATAAAAAATGTTCAGGCCATGTTTCCCCACTCCTCAAGAACCTCCAGAGACTGCCTCTCCACCTCCGCATCAAACAGAAACTCCTTCCCATGGGCTTTAAAGCAGTTAATCACCTTGGCCCCTCCTATGTCAGCACACTACACTGCTGCTACCATCCAGCCTACACACTTCACTCATCTACTGCCAACTTACTCACCGTAATTCAATCTTGTCTATCTAGCTGCTGACCTCTCACCCACATCCTGCCTCTAGCTTGGAACACCCTCCTTCTTTATGTCCGACAGGCAATTACTCGGCCCAACTTCAAAGCCTTTTTGAAGGCACATCTCCTCCACGAGGGCTTCCCTAACAGCTCTCATTTTCTCTTCTTCCACACTCTTCTGCATTGCCCTGACTTGATCCCTTTATTTATCACCCATCCCAGCCCCACAACACTTAGGTACATATCTGTAATATTTGTAATAAATACAATGGACTGATTTACTGACAAGGTCACACATCAGGCAAGTGCCAGGGCTGGGATTAGAACTCAGGTCCTTCTGTCTCCTAGGCCTGGGTTCTATCCATTAGAACATGCTGCTTCTGGCTTTTCTGCTTCTTCTTCTCGTGGGTAAGAATCAAGTCGACCAACTCTACTGTGTTGTACCCTCCCAAACACTTAATTTAGTGTCCTGTATACAGTACACACTCAATAAGTATTCACTGATTGATTGGTTAGCTTGAGAGGAATGAAGCATGTGAACATAAATGTAGTGAGAGAAGACAGTGGATAAGTAGGAAAGAGAGTCTGGATTTGATTGCCTTAAAACTAACTAATCTTGGCTCCACCACTTCTCTGGTGCAATACCTTGGGTACGTCCTTTAATTGCTCTGTGCCTCAGTTACCTCATCTGTTCATTCATTCATTCATTCATTTGTATTTATTGAGTGCTTACTTTGTGCAGAGCACTGTACTAAGGGCTTGGGAAGTACAAGTTGGCAACATATAGAGACGGTCCCTACCCATCAATGGGCTCACAGTCTAGAAGGGGAAGACAAACAACAAAACCAAGTAGACAGGTGTCAATACCATCAGAATAAATAGAATTATAGCTATATACACATCACTAATAAAATAAATAGAATAGTACTGTGGGCCATGCCCGGCAAATAATAAGTGCTTAGTGAATACCATAAATAGTATTCAAGAGCTTCTCCTTGATGCATGGATGAATGGGCAATCATTGGATGTGTAATAATAATAATAATAGTATTTGTTAAAGACTTACTATATGCCAAGCACTGTCCCAAAGGCTGGGGTAGAAACAAGATAATCCATCAGGTCCCACATGGGGTTTACAGTCTAAGTAGGAGGGAAATGCAGCTTAGAAGCAGCGTGGCTCAGTGGAAAGAGCACGGGTTTTGGAGTCAGAGGTCATGGGTTCAAATTCTGGCTCCGCCAACTGTCAGCTGTGTGACATTGGGCATTCATTCATTCATTCAATTGTATTTATTGAGCACTTACTGTGTGCAGGGCACTGTACTAAGCACTTGGGAAGTACAAGTCGGCAACATGTAGAGACGGTCCCTACCCAACAACAGGCTCATAGTCTAGAATTAGGAGAGTGCAAACACAACGATAAAACAGACACATTCCCTGCCCACAACAAGCTTATAGTATAGAGGGGGAGATAAACATTAATATAAATTCAGGATATGGACATAAGTGTCGGGGGGGGCAGGGGGCTGGTTAATAAAAGGAGCAATCGGGGTAACGCAGAAGCGACCGGGAAAGAGGAAATGAAGGCTTTTCATGGAAGGCCTCTTGAAAGAAAGAGATAGGCCTTCAATAAGGCTTTGAGGGTGAGAAGAGTAATTGTCTGTCGGATATGAAAAGGGAGAGGGTTTCAGGCCAGCGGCTGGTTGTGGGCGAGAGGTAGGCTGTGAGGTAGACTAGATCGAGATACAGTGAGTAGGTTGACAGAGGAGCGAAGTGTCTGGGCTGGATTGTAGTAAGACAGCAACGAGGGGAGGTAGGAAGGGGCAAGGTGATTGAGTGCTTTAAAGCCGATGGTAAAGGAGTTTGTTTGATGCAGAGGTGGATGAGCAACAACCAGAGGTTTCTGAGGAATGGGGAAAAATGGACTGAACATTTCTGCAGAAAAATGATCCAGGCAGCAGAGTGAAATACGGACTGGAGTGGAGAGAGGCAGAAGGAAGGGAGATCGGCAAAGAAGCTGATACAGTAATCAAGGCGGGATAGGATAAGTGCTTGGATTAACATGGTAGCAGTTTGGGATGTAGAGAAAAGGGCAGATTTTAGTGGGCAAGTCACTTAACTTCTCTGTGCCCCAGTTACCTCATCTGTGAAATGGGGATTAAAACTGTGAGCCCCCCATGGGACAACCTGATCACCTTGTAACCTCCCCAGCACTTAGAACAGTGTTTTGCACATAGTAAGCACTTAACAAATACCACTATTATTATTATTATTTTTCTGACACACAGGCCCAGGTTTTTCACTAGGCCCTGTCACTTTGTAACTTTTGCACCTCCAAAACACCTACTTCTTTCGGTCATCATAGTGCTTATGTACATATTTTTATACTCCATTCCTTTCTCCTATCTTTTATCTATTTTAAAGTTTCTCTTCTCCATTTGATTGCAAATTCCTTGAAGGAAGGGCCCATGTCTACCAATTCAATTGTACTCCCTGCAATACCTAGTACGATGCTCGGCACTCTTTAGGTGCTCAAGAAAATATTTTTATTTTGATGGATAGAAAATAGAAATTGGGCTGTGGTTCCCATTTAGGAATTCTTTTCTATCCAAGATGAAATATTTGTAATCCACGATCTCATATTCTTGGCAAAATTAGAGTAAATTACATTGATTTTCAGACCCAGGATGTAGAGTTTTGATTAGTAAGAAGGGCTTCAGTAGGTGAATAGAGTTCTCAAATGAGTTTATGAAACAGTGCACTTCTCTAGACTATGCTTTACCTTTTAAACCATTTAATATTTAGCCCCCATGGTGACTTCTTTGATACTGTATATTTAACAATTCAATTAGTAAGTCCCAAGTGAAGCATTCTAATTGATTATTTTTCAGAGGCTGTTGTGATAAAGATAATGGATGTTTTCATGGAGTAAATTGGCTTCTTCCCTTAATATCTGTTTCTTGATGTGATAGCATAGCAAATAAATGGTTTAATGTATTCCTATAAATAGCTTGATAGCTTGCAAAAAAAATAGCCGTGTGTTTCCTGACAGTGCAAATTTCACACTGGTTTAATTACCACAAACGTACATTTTGGGGCCGGCTACTATCTCTGAGAGCTTTGCAGGAAACAGGGAATAACTGAACATTAACAGATACCACTTGAATTACAAAACTGAAATGAATCAAATGTACCACTAAAATGTCAGTGGTTTTACTTGGGGAATTGCCATTTTCATAAGCCGTTAAGGTGGACCTTCTGTTAGTAGAGTGAGTCAAAAGGAATTGCCTGCAATCTTTTGTTTGTTTGTTTGTTGCTTTCTAGCAGCTTGGATCCTGAGATGTGGCATGACTCCTACATTAAGCAATTAGGTATATGCAAAAATGCACACAGTCCTGGAATTTAAATGCATTTAAATGTCTATGGAGTTTTTCCATTTTCCTTACCTAAGTGGTGGCAGAGAATGCCAGAGTAGATCGAGTTACCTTAAAATATTTTCTGAGTCCCAGACTTTCTGTCTCTCTCTAATGAGCTGTAGATCCTTTTCTTACTTGCTGCCATCCTTTCTTCCTATTCCCCTACCACCCACCCATCTACACTTTCCCCTCGCTCTGCAGAACAGTCCCTCTGCTTCCCCACGTCCAGTTAGTTAGCTCCCCAGCTCTTTTGAAATCTCTTCTGGAGACCAGAACTATGTGAAAATGTGTGGAACCAAAGCCAAACGACAAATGTTTTGACTCTTTGCCAGCTCTGCATTTAGTGTGAAAACCTCTGGCTTTCCCCCAGAATTTGTTTGCATTATTCTGTAGTAGTTGAAAGGAGCCTCTTTTGGCAGCCATAGGCATAATCTGGTTCAACCTCACGTGCCCTTTTCCGTGTGTGGGGAAGTATCATTAAGCTCAGGACCAATCAAATTGAAAAGGGCCAGCTTCTTAGTGGTGTTATTATACGGGAGTTTATAACATAAGTTTACCTGGGCGGACAGTGTGTAAGCATTCACCCACACTAGGGCTGGAAAAAAATGGGGAGGTGGGGAGGGTGGGGGTGAGAAGGACCACTGTCTTTGACCGTGCCTTCGCTGGGAATATCATAGCCCATCCCCTACCTCACCCACCCTCACTGTACGGCCGTATGGCTGCACAGGCTCTGAAGCCATAGAGGGAAAGACTATGCCAGCCCAGTCAAAAGGGTTGGCATTGTATGTGGCTAAGTTGATCAGATTGATGTTGGCCAAGTGGGCCAAAAGCAATTTGACATTCACCTAAGCCCCACAGCACTTATGTAAATATCCTTAAGTTCCACGATTTGTCCTTTCCCTAATAGATTTTAATGTCTATCTTCCCCTGTCGACCCTATGCTCCCTTTGGGCAGGGATTGCATCCACTCACTGTTGTACTGTACTTTCCCAATTGCCTAGTATAGTGCTCTGTACACAGTAAGCTCCCAGTAAATACCATTGATGGATTGGCTGATTGATTAATTGGGCTAAAGAGTCAGAATATGTATGCTCTTAACTCCAAATTCTTTTTGAGGCAGTGGGGTCTAGTGGAAAGAGCACGGGACTGGGAATCAAAAGAGCTGGGTTCTAGTCCCAGCTTTTCCACTAAGCTGCTGAGTGACTTTAGGCAATCAATCAATCAATCAATCAGTCGTATTTATTGAGCGCTTACTGTGTGCAGAGCACTGTACTAAGAGCTTGGGAAATACAAGTTGGCAACATATAGAGACAGTCCCTACCCAACAGTGGGCTCACAGTCTAAAAGAGTGGGCTTCACTTAACCTCTCTGGGCCTTATCTTCCACATCAGTAGAGTGGGAATAATATTGATTGTGTAACCTTTACTTGAGATAGAGACTGTGTAAGATCATCATCAATCATATTTATTGAGCTCTTACTGTGTGCAGAGCACTGTACTAAGCGCTTGGGAAGTACAAATTGGCAACATATAGAGACAGTCCCTACCCAACAGTGGGCTCACAGTCTAAAAGGGCTCACAGTCAAAAAGGTGATGTGTTAACCTCATACATTCCTCTGCTCTTAATGGAGGTCAAACAAATTATTTTCAGATTTCTGCAGTACGGAAAGGACTGAAGAGGGAAGGGCCAGAGAAAGAGGTCAGAGATTGCAGGGGAGGAGGAGGAGGAGAAGGAATGGGAAGAAGGGGAAAAAGGGAGAGGAAAAGGAGAGAGGGGAAACAAGAAAGAAGAGGAAAAGGAGAAAAAGAAGCAAATATCTAAGCTAAAACAGAGGTGTGAGGATAGAAGGGAAAGAGGGAGGAAAAGGCAGAGAGAGATAGAAAGAAAAAGCAGAGGAGAGAGGTAAGGTGGAGGCATGCACTCACCAGCTTTTTACATCATGTCCTCCTGAATCCTGAGTTTAAAGTAAATACCTGTGTAACCTGTAAATAAAAGCCCCTTGTAATCTAAAGATGTTTTTCCTTCTTTCTCAACTTGCTTTCATTCTGTATCCTAAGCCCCCTACTTTTCATGCCATCACTTAATTTCCTTATACACTTTCCTTGGACAGTATGAAACTCACCGATTGCTACTGTTTTTATCCAGTTTAGAGATTCCAAGTCTCCATTTCACTTTCCTTTTCTTTTAAAATGGAGATAACTAATTGTTGTCCCTAGGGAATTGGGTTGAATAAGTGCTTGTTAAGTTCTTTGAGCTGCATAGATGAAAAGCTCCCCTCTAGGACTGAAAATTAATATTACTTTTATTACTATGATTATTTTGAGTCTCTCCCATGCCCCACCAGCTGGACCCTGGAGCAAAATCTATCCTGGGAGTGCAATTATTTTTACACAACATACTATGACAAAGAGCCTGACTGCATCTTCTACTATCACTTGTGAGCTTGAAGCTAAACCTTTGAAAGGCTTCATAGAGCTGTGGGAACATTTGATCTGTATACTTGAATAGAACACCTGTGTTTTTTATGATCATTTCAATGAGTTGAGACTTTTGACCCAAGTCAGACCCCAAAAGCATTCATAAAATGACTATTAAATATAAAATATTGATGGGAATAGCAGTATTTTTCGGCATTCAGCATCCACTTGGTGCAGGGCAGTGTACTAGGCTCTTGAGAAGTACGGAAATACAGATTTAAGAAGCGACTACGCAAATGAACAACAATGATGACAAAAATAATGAAATCTGAGGAGAATGATTCATATTTTATTGTTCTGAACATCTGTTTTTAAAGACAGGGATCAGGTCTTTTTGACCATTATACTCTTCCCTTTAGACTGTAAGCTCATTGTGGGCAGGGAATGTGTCTGTTTATTCATTCATTCAATCGTATTTATTGAGTGCTTACTGTGTGCAGAGCACTGTACTAAGTCCTTGGAAAGTACAATTCAACAATGAAGGAGACAATTGTGATATTGTACTTTCCCAAGCTCTTAGTACAGTGCTCTGCATGCAGTATGTGCTCAGTAAATATGACTGACTGACTGACTTTTCCAAATGTTCATTACAGTACTTTGCTTACAGTTGCTGCTCAGTAAATACCAGTGAATGAATGATTGCCATTATCTATGGACGAAATACATTTTTGGTCCATTTCTAGTTTAGAAACCAGGAGCATATGAACAGTTCCTTCAGATTTTTCCAAAAGGTACTATGACATCATCTTCTTGGAGAAACTCACATCCTCCCTTTTATTGTTAATCAAGACGCCAAATGTGTAGACAAGGTAAGGAGAGTCTCGGCTTGAGGGTCAGAGGTTGTGGGTTCTAATTCCGGCTCAGCCACTTATCAGCTGGGTAACTTTGGGCAAGCCATTATTCTTCTTTGTGCCTCAGTACCCTCGTCTGTACAATGGGGATTAAGACTGTGAGCCCACATGGGACAACCTGATTGTCTTATATCTACCCCAGCACTTGGCACATAGTAGGTGCTGAACAAATACCATTATTATTATTATTATTATCATCTGGAATTTGAGAGGCCAAATAATCAGAAGGGTATGCCAGTGCTAAAAGGCCCAGGGGTTACCCCAGCATTAGTACATCACATATGCACTCATATGTCCCCAGCCCTGAGCCGTCTACATCCCAGTCTGAACCTCCTGCTTGCCAAATCCAATGGCTCATATTCTATCCTAATCCTCCTCGACCTCTCAGCTGCCTTCGACACTGTGGACCACCCCCTTCTCCTCAACACGCGATCCGACCTTGGCTTCACAGACTCTGTCCTCTCCTGGTTCTCCTCTTATCTCTCCGGTCGTTCATTCTCAGTCTCTTTTGCAGGCTCCTCCTCCCCCTCCCAGCCCCTTACTGTGGGGGTTCCCCAAGGTTCGGTGCTTGGTCCCCTTCTGTTCTCGATCTACACTTACTCCCTTGGTGACCTCATTCGCTCCCACGGCTTCAACTATCATCTCTATGCTGATGACACCCAGATCTACATCTCTGCCCCTGCTCTCTCCCCCTCCCTCCAGGCTCGCATCTCCTCCTGCCTTCAGGACATCTCCATCTGGATGTCTGCCCGTCACCTAAAACTCAACATGTCCAAGACTGAACTCCTTGTCCTCCCTCCCAAACCCTGCCCTCTCCCTGACTTTTCCATCTCTGTTGATGGCACTACCATCCTTCCCGTCTCACAAGCCTGCAACCTTGGTGTCATCCTCGACTCCGCTCTCTCATTCACCCCTCACATCCAAGCCGTCACCAAAACCTGCCAGTCTCAGCTCCACAACATTGCCAAGATCTGCCCTTTCCTCTCCATCCAAACCGCTACCCTGCTCGTTCAAGCTCACATCCTATCCCGTCTGGACTACTGCATCAGCCTTCTCTCTGATCTCCCATCCTCGTGTCTCTCCCCAGTTCAATCCATACTTCATGCTGCTGCCTGGATTGTCTTTGTCCAGAAGCACTCTGGGCATGTTACTCCCCTCCTCAAAAATCTCCAGTGGCTACCAATCAATCTGTGCATCAGGTAGAAACTCCTCACCCTCGGCTTCAAGGCTGTCCATCACCTCACCCCCTCCTACCTCACCTCCCTTTTCTCCTTCTCCAGCCCACCCCGCACCCTCTGCTCCTCTGCCTCCAATCTCCTCACCGTGCCTCGTTCTCGCCTGTCCCACCATCGACCCCGGCCCACGTCATCCCCCGGGCCTGGAATGCCCTCCCTCTGCCCATCTGCCAAGCTAGCTCTCTTCCTCCCTTCAAGGCCCTACTGAGAGCTCACCTCCTCCAGGAGGCCTTCCCTGACTGAGCCCCTTCCTTCCTCTCCCCCTCGTCCCCCTCTCCATCCCCTCCATCTTACCTCCTTCCCTTCCCCACAGCACCTGAATATATGTATATATGTTTGTACATATTTATTACTCTATTTATTTATGTATTTATTTTACTTGTACATATCTATTCTATTTATTTTATTTTGTTAGTATGTTTGGTTTTGTTCTCTGTCTCCGCCTTCTAGAGCGTGAGCCCACTGTTGGGTAGGGACTGTCTCTATATGTTGCCAACTTGTACTTCCCAAGTGCTTAGTACAGTGCTCTGCACACAGTAAGTGCTCAGTAAATATGATTGATTGATTGATTGACCCCTTTCTCAAACACTGATCCAATAATTTTTTAGTATGGCAGACCTCAGTCATCTCTACAGGTGATGGGGATGGCAGTGTGACGCCAATAAAGAAGCAGCATGGCCCAGTGGATACAGTACAGGCCTGTACGTCCGAAGGACCTGGGTTCTAATCCCAGCTCTGCCACTTGCCTGTTGGGTGACCTTGGGCAAGTCACTTAACTTCTCTGGGCCTCAGTTACCTCAGCTGTAAAATGCTGATTAAGACTATGAGCCCCATGTGGGACAGGGACTGTGTCCAACCTCATTAGCTTGTATCTACCCCAGGGCTTTGTACAGTGCCTGGCACTTAGTAAGCGCTTGACAAATATCATTAAAAAAATGGTAGCACTTCATTAGCACTGTGGAGAATCTCCACAGCAATAGGCCTCCTCAGTCATTGGCCCACAGTGTCATCATCAGTTACTTTGTCCACCATCCCCCTTTCATTAACCCATGTGACAATATTCCCATCACCCATCCAATCTGTGTTTCTGTAATTGCTGCCAGACCCACTGCTGAGCATTTATTAACCAGAGCCATGTAAGCAACGTTCTCACTTTCCTAGATAGAGAAATCACAAGGAAACAGTAACCCACGATTAAATAAATAATATAACCCCTAACTTTCCTCTACAAAACGAGAAAACTTATTAGTGAACGCCCACCGTTGATACAGTTCCATCTTGTACAGCTCAGTCTGTGTTTTTTTAAAGCTTTCATTTTCCATAGATTTAAACCATCATGATATTACCCCCAAGACTGAACTGGCTTTAGGGTAACAATCCTCCTCCCTGAAAAACCAGTAGGTACTCCAAGAGTCAACTGATCATTCAATCCAGTGGTCATTCACGGATGCAATGGCAGATTGTCTCGTTATTGACAGAATTAGAAATACTGTTGCTGGGCACCACCTGGTGTTTTCCAGACAAACAGCTCTGCACACTTTCCTTTTTCATGCAAGGAGCATTAACAGAGGCTCTGAGCCTGTTGGCAAATAAGAGCAGCATCCCTACCTCTGTTACAACTGGCCCTGAAACTCTCAATCAAGTTTATCCCGCCCACACAAAGAGGCAGGGGATCAATTCCCTTTCCCCTGCTGACGGGCAGGGCCGAGTTTAGTAACAACATGTTCCTTTGGTTGAAACTCACTGCACACAGAAAATTCCCCAGATCCCTTGAGGCAACCATTCTGACAGCCCATTTGTATTCCATCCCATACTGAGTGCTGTATGACAGGGCTCTCCCTGGCATGATACTTTTTTTTTAATCTTAAAATCACAGAAATCTGAATTTTTTAGAAACTTTTTGCCATTCCACAAAAGTGTACAAATGATCTACTTTTTATAACATAGCACCTTTCTCAAACTGGCTTTAGAGTTCTTACAGAGATCACTTACTATGACTAATTTTTCAGGCTACTTAAAAGGGACACACTTTTAGCTTAAAAAGAGCACCTTACAGGATACTTTCCACTGATTTCCTCTGCCAGAACATTTCTCAACCTGAACGTGATTTGAATCCATCCTGTCCCCAACATTTCTCCTGATACATTGCCCCGAGTTTTTGGCATGACCTGAAGATTCAGCCAGACGGTGTTTCAATCCCTCTCCCCTAATATTTCTTCCAGAGCAATAATAGCAACAGATTGAAGAATTGACATGCAACCTACCTGTGCAGCTCCATTTTCAGAATTTTATTCCCAATCATTGAGCCTAGTTCTTTACCCATTTCATGTCAATTTTGAATAGAAATAAAATGCAAAAATACCAACAAAATCAATCACCACTAAATTGAGTACTATGGGAACTCTATGGCTGCAGATTATCTGTATCCCTTCAAAAAGCTACCACTCATTTGTGGAACTCTCCTTTTGGTGAATTCCACAGATGTAAGATATGTACTGTGGAATAAAAATATCTTTATGTAGTAAAATGGCACAACCCTCCCTGAACTGTCTTTCTACTGGCTCATAGTCTTTAAACTCGATTTCATCATTCAGATAAGCGAACTCTCGCCAACTTATTCTTCAAGACAAGGATAGATCAAACTCCATGCCACATTTTACATCATCAAGGTCTAGTTTGTTGGTTAGGCAGCTCAATCAAGTCATAATTGGCTCTAATTAACACTTCCAAGCAGCTGAATTCTTTACCTGAAGCTGAGTGGCACTCAAATGCTGTTTTTGCCTGTGAAAACAGCAAACAAAATTGTTTCCAATTGATCGTTCAAACTAGCGCTTGAACTAAGGACAAGAAAAGCACCTCACAAGGTCTTTAAGCCTATTTGTAGACGAGTTGGATGAGAACTGAATGATATCGGCAGACAGCAATATGGGACCAAAGTCTTCTGGAATGAATGGGATATATGTGAATGTGTGAAAATAGCAGGGTATCATTGTCCTAAGTAGTTTTGAGAAGCAGTGCTTGGTTCAATTTTCTAACTCTCCGGTTGCCTTCTACACATTCACTTGTACCTTTGTGCATATAGACTAGGGATATTGATGGAGAACTGGGTGCAAAATGAGGTAACTCAAAGTAACAGCACTTTTACCTTTATTGTTTCTTGTACAGTAACAAAGGTTTTCAGCTCTAGATGTTGCATATTTAGACACTTCAGTTCCCTGTCCTTTTACAGGCTGGAAAACTGTATTCTTTCCCTTATTCAAAGTTCACTTAAAAGGTCACCTTCTCCAGGAGACCTTACTTGATCACCCGTTTCACTCCCACGTTCCCACTGATACTCAACTGTTCTTTTAATAGTGATCTATTTATTCATTCATGTTTCTTACTCATATTGCCTCTTCTTTTATTGTTTCATCAATTTATGTGGATTTGCCTCAACACTAGATGGTGACAGCCCCAAGGGAAGAAATTGTGTCTTCCTCCTGTTCGATATATATCCCAAGGGATCACAGTTCCAGGTACGGTGTTCTGCACATAGATGGTGCTCAATAAATACCACTGATGATGGAAGAAAAAAGAATACAATTGATGTCCATACTATTAGAGAAGCACCGTGGCTCAGTGGAAAGAGCATGGGCTTTTGAGTCAGAGGTCATGGGTTTAAATCCTGGCTCCTCCAACTTTCAGCTGTGTGACTTTGGGCAAGTCACTTAACTTCTCTGTGCCTCAGTTACCTCATCTGGAAAATGGGGATGAAGACTGTGAGCCCCCCGTGGGACAACCTGATCGCCTTGTAACCTCCCCAGTGCTTAGAAAAGTGCTTTGCACATAGTAAGCACTTCATACATATTGTACAGATTTATTACTCTATATATTTTACTTGTATATATTTACTATTCTATTTATTTTGTTAGTTGTTTTGTTTTGTTGTCTGTCTCCCCCCTCTAGACTGTGAGCCCGTTGCTGGGTAGGGACCGTCTCTATATGTTGCCAACTTGTACTTCCCAAGCACTTAGTACAGTGCTCTGCACACAGTAAGCGCTCAATAAATACGATTGAATGAGTGAATGAATGAATGAATGAATGAATAAATGCCATCATCATCATTATTATTATTACTAAGCTACCTGTCAGCATAGTGACTTTCTGGTATAAAATACTCCAATAAGAAGAGATTTCCTATCAGCTGACGTGGAAGCATGTATAGCATTCCCCTTTGAATAAAGAAAGGACACCCATAGATAATCTTCAAAAACAAATCCACATACCTTCTGGAAAGACTCACAACCTTAAACCCTTCCTTCAAAGATTTTAGCAATTTTTTAAAGTTTTTTCCAAAAATATGGGAAACCAGTTTGAACTCTCTGGCCAAGGAAAACTGATTCTCATATCTTGAATTTGTATGTTGCTGTTTCATAAACTCAGGAGGCTTTCACATTAATGATCTAATTTTATCCTCACAGTCCGGTACGATTATTTCCATTTTACATTGTTGTCCTATGCTGTTGGGTCATCTTCGACCCATAGCTATGCCATGGACACACCTCTCCCGGAACCCCCCACCTCCATCTGCAATTGTTCCGATGGAGTAACCACAGGGTTTTCTTGGTAAAAATATGGAAGTGGTTTACCATTGCCTCCTTCCAAGTGGTAAACCCGAGTCTCCGCCCTCTACTCTCTCCCGTGCCACTGCTGCCCAGCATGGGTGAGTTTTGACTTGTAGCAGATTGTCTTCCACTCGCTAGCCACTGCCCAAGTTAGGAATGGAATGGGTAGGCCTCTGCTTGACTCTCTTCCCAGTAGTCGAAACTGGTAGAGTACTGGAAACTCTCCAGGTGCAACTCTGAGAGGCTTCCATTTTATAAATGAGGATATTGAGTCAGAGAGGTTAAGTAGAATGCCCTGGGCCAAGAGGCAGGCCAGTAACAGAGCCAACACTCCCAGTTCCCAAATTCACACTGATTCCAAAGGGCCTGAGTCCCTCTCATGAATCAAGATATTTAAGATATCATGAATCAAGATATTCAAGATACCATGATATTTAATTCAAATGAGTAAAACTTGGTTTTCACTTTCTAAAGCTAGGGGAATTGGCTACTAGTCAACTCTGGGCAAAGCCATAAACAGTGATTTTCCTATAATATAGGAGGTTCTGAATGCTTTCATCAAAATCTTTTCTAAACCAAAAATGTTTATTTGGGAAAACTGCAGTTTTCTCATGCCCAGGGAGAAACCTGATTTCTACAAACCAAAAATATTAGAAACAAGTTTTTCTAAATTTTAGAATTGACGCAATTGTGTCACCTCCCCAAGAATCTAAGCGGATGTCAATAATGAAAAAGGTGGGAAGGAGAGATCATAAATAATAAAACACATCAAAGCTTAGTTGGTGTCAAATTTGTAAAGTGTAGCATTTTAGTGTTTTTACTCACACTATCAAGTTACTACAAAATTCATATCTTTGTGGAATAACCTCAATATATATATATTCCAAACATTACAAGGTTTATCTGTGTGTGAGCAGGTAGTGTTACCTATAGTAGATAGTTTATACTGTTAAATGGATAGTTAATTTGCACCTGTCTGTGAAGCCTTGGTTTCAGGAGGATAAGGTCTATTGGAGCTCTGTCACTGACAATATGAATTCAGACAAGGAACTTCACTTCTGTAAGCTTCTTTTTCTCTATTGAAAAATGAGGATAATGCCTCACTGCCCACTCCCTGACAGTGATTTTATGAGAAATATTCTGATTTTTTTAACATACGAGTAATTTTAGCTCCTAGGGATGGACCCTTAGAAATAGGTATTATGGTTTTCCATAGCCTTACCTACCCCCATCTCATTTGCCACCCCAAAATAGTAGTAAGGTGTGATTTCCAGATCACTGACAGGGAGACAGAAACATCAATAATATATTTAAGAAAGGCTAACAGATGGTAGGTTCAGAGTCCCAGGGGTTGGTGGTGATCATAAAGAGGGAACAAGTGCTAGCCAGTACCCCAAGCAACTCCTCCCCACACTGTTCCTTGAACACAAGCGACACCAGTGGTATTGGAGTTTTGACCAAGAGCTACTTTAAATTCTCCGATGGTAAGCAACACTCAGCAAAGCCCATTATGTAAATAGAGACCTATATTCATTCATTCATTTATTCATTCATTAAATCGTATTTATTAAGTGCTTACTGTGTGCAGAACACTGCACTAAGTACTTGGGAAAGACTCCTGGCAGGGCGTCAGAAGGACCCGAGTTTTAATCCCGGCTCCATCACTTGTTTGCTGTGTGACCTTGGACAAGTCACTAACCTCTCTGGGCTATCTCTAAAATGGTGACTAAGACTGTGAACCCTATGTGGGACATGGACTGTGTCCAACCTGATTAGTCTATATCTAACCCAGCACTTAGTACAGTGCCTGCTACATAGTAAGTACTTAACAAATGCCATTAAAAAAAAAATGTTCCTCATCAATTCCAGTTGGTGCCAGTAAGTCTCGATAGTGTCTCCAGGTCTCTAGTATTTTAAACAAAATCCTATTTGCCTCATTTTTCAGAAATTTCCTTAAAAAAAACCACCACTGAATTAATCAATTGAATGTGCACTAAATGGTTTTGAAGACAACCCAGGGACTAAACCTTAACTAGTCTTTTTTATTCAACTTTAACTCTTGAAAAATGTATTTTAGACAAATTAAACATCAGACATAAAATTAACAATAATGGTATCCGTTAAGCACTTACTAGGTGCCAAGCGTTGCAATGACTAGAGTCAGAAGTACCTGGGCTCTACTGAACTGCTGTGTGACATTGGGAAAGTCACTTAAATTCTCTGTGCCTCAATTCTCTTATCTGTAAAATTGGAATTAAGATTGTGAGCCCTATGTGGGACAGGGACTGTGTCCAACCCTATTATCTTTACGTACCCCAATGACTAGAACAGTGCTTGGCCCACAGTAAGTGCTTAACAAAGACCACAGTTAGTATTATTATTACTATTTTTTTAAAATTAAGCACTGGGGTAAGCACAGCATAATCATGTCAGACTCAGGTCACTGTCCCACATGGGACTCACAGTCTAAGTAAGAGGGAGAAAAGTGTGGAAACCGCATTTTACAAATGAGAAATTAAATGATTTACCCAAGGTCACATAGCCGGAAAAAGGCAGAGCCAAGATAGGATCCAGGCCATCTGACTCACAGGCCTGTGCTCTATTCACTAGGCAACTAGGCATCCCTTCTAATACTTCTCAGCCACACTATGCTTGAATACATAAACACAGTGCTCTTCACACAGTAAGCGCTCACTAAATACGATTGAATGAATAAACAGGTTCTCCCCTCACTTTAGAAAATTACTGACAGTGAGGTCCTCTCCACACATGCCAGTGAACTGAAAAAAAATCAATGTGAGATGGCCACTTCCTCCCTCGGAGCTCATATGTCAGGACAGATCCTGGGTTCCAATCCCAGCTCTGCCTCTTGTCTTCTGTGTGACCTTGGACAAGTCACTTCACTTCTCTGTGTCTCAGTGACCTCATCGGGGATTGAGACAATGAGCCCTACATGGGACAAGGACTGTGTCCAACCTACAGTGCGTGGCATGTAGGATGTGCTTTACAAATACCATAACTATTATTATTATCCTTCTTGGTTTGTCCCATAAAGGGCCTGTCGTTGTTTTTGAGCCTACCTCTCGGCCTCTCAGTTTTCATGAAGTCAAGAGCAACTGCTGTCACCATTCCGACTGACCTCTCTTCTTCAGAGGCCTCCCACTCCGTGAGACTGAGCTCCTCTGTACCTTTAAACGGTAGAACCATTCTGTGGAGCGTTCACTGCCGCCGGGCCCAAAAGAGAAAGAATGTTAATGCGAGCAGGTATTGATTAGTGGTCTTCCTGGCCCACTAAACTGGTTTTCTGGACTCCTCTGCCTTTAGGACGTGCCGACTCAGTATCCACAGCCGCCCATCCTCCCAGCATTCCTAGCATTGCTGTAGTCGCAATCCCTCAGGTGGGAATTCATAAAAAGACGGTTTTACCCGAAATAAAGGGGGAAGGGCCAAAAGATACTCCGGGTTTAGACTTTTGATTCTCGTAATCTGCTTCATAAAGCGATTTCCCGACTGTCTGTCTCGGCTTGCCACTCTTATTGTATGCAACCCCGACCAGACTCTTTGGTTGATACTGGCTACCCCGAGGGAATGGTGGGAGGGGTTAAATCCTTAGCAAATGATCCATTAATTCTTACAAATTACCTATCATGGAGCCATGCTGTTCAGTTGCTTGTGACTCTCTTTCATTTTCCGGACATATTTGCAATACTGTGAGTTTTTCTTGGGATTAAGTGATTTACATTCTCTGTCAGTTCATAAGGTCAGTGCGCAGCACAGAAAATCCATATCTCTCAGTGTGTATGATTTAACCCTGTGATTGTGGCAACCATCAAAATAGATATTTTCAATTTAGAGACTAAGATTAAGGTACGTGTTTAGGAGCAGATTTACAGATATCTAACTGTACGTGAGTATAAATATATTATATGGGTGTGGGCGTTTATGTGTGTATGTCGCAAATGATGGTGATAAAAACAATTGTTATGATTTATGCCACAAAATGTTGCTAGGTGCTCACACACATAGTCACCTTCACATGGGTGCACACGCAAACATATACGCACACACACACACACCCCAAGAATAGTCAGGCATTTGACCTTATTTGTTTATGTATTCACCTGCTTGGATAAAAGCAGCTGGAACAGATAACATTCAATATTCCTTCCAGTTCTCTTATGTTATGAAAATTAGGAGCTGAGTCCAGTTTTGTGCAGGTATCAGAAATAGTCTGGGTTCAAATTGCCGTTCACGTCTAACATAATTTGGATGTATGTTTTGATGAGAATTTTTATAGAAAAATAATTATAGATTTCAATCACCTAAAGAGGCTAATCCTGAATTGGTGACCAAATCAATTTCCTTATTCACCCAACCTCTGTCTATAATCGATCCGTCGTATTTATTGAGCATTTGTGTGCAGAGCACTGTTCTAAATGCTTGGGAATGTCTTGAAGAAGCTCTTCAGCTATTCTGATTTCTCTGAAGTGGTTTGCAAATCTAGCATGAGCAATTTTCTTTGTATTTCACAGAGCTTTTTCATTTGTTACTTTAATCCGTTATTGTGAGGACCAAACTCCACAGCCTAAGTGCCTCAGGGTGTTGCTAGCATCCATGTCATCTCACCTGGCTGATCAGTTACATCATCTTTGAATATGAATATTAACCACACATATATCTATACAGGTGTTGTGTTCTTGGATAACTGGCTTTCCTTCTCTGTGCCTCAGTTTCCTCATTGGTAAAGTGAGAATTATCTGTTCACCCTCCCCAAAGACTGTGAGACCTAGTGGGACAGAAATTGATTCTAATAATTATCTTGTACTTATCTAAGCGTTTAATACAGTCCTTGTGATAGTAAGTGCTTAACAATTATAACAATTCTTCTTCTACACTCACGGACCCTCCCTTATCCATCAGTGCTTCAATTCAAATAATAAGGGAATGGTGGTGGTAATGGTGGTGGTTGTGGTCGGGACTGAGAACTGAGGAATATCAACACTCTTTCAGTCTTCTTTCCCAGTCTGACTTGGTAACTGACCAAATGGAATGAAATCTTGTAGCCTGCTGAATGAAGACCACATTTCTGGTGGAAAGTTGTTAGAGACCAAATCATTTCATACTGAACCCACTGAAATATAAGCAACACAGCTTCACCATAAGGGACTGTCTCTATATGTTGCCAACTTGTACTTCCCAAGCGCTTAGTACAGTGCTCTGCACACAGTAAGCGCTCAATAAATACAATTGTTGATAAGGGAATTTCCCAATGGAGGTAGCAAACTGATATTCCTGATTGGTCTTATAAAATCTACTTTAAAATAGTTGAATCGGCCCTCATTTTCCCTATCTGCCTTTCCCTCTGTGTCACCTATGCATTTGGCTATGTACCACTTTTTTTTAATGGCATTTATTAAGCGCTTACTATGTGCAAAGAACTGTTCTAAGCGCTGGGGAGGTTACAAGGTGATCAGGTTGTCCCACTGGGGGCTCACAGTCTTAATCCCCATTTTACAGATAAGGTGACTGAGGCCCAGAGAAGTGAAGTGACTTGCCCAAAGTCACACAGCTGACAATTGGTGGAGTCGGGATTTGAACCCATGACCTCTGACTCCAAAGCCTGTGATCTTTCCATACTCACCCCGGCCCCACAGAACTGATGTACCTATCTTCTAGATTGTAAGCTTACTGTGGGCAGGGAACATGTCTATGGGCAGGGAACATGTCTACGAACTTTGTTGTATTGTACTCTCCCAAGTGCTTAATTCAATGCTCTGCATACAGTAAGTGTTCAATAAATACCAGTGATTTATTGATCTTAACAAGAATCAAGCTAGGGTGCACTGCTTGGACTTTGTAGTCTAGACACTTTATTAAGGATGGAGAGTAGGAAAGGTAACTATTACCATTCTTTCCTTTCAACATCATCCACATCATAATCATTAGCGTGTACTGAGTGCCTATATTGTTCTGAGCACTGTAAACAGCATCTACTGCACTGTACTAAGTTCCTGTTTTGCACAGAACACTATACTAGATATATATGTATATATGTTTGTACATATTTATTACTCTATCTATTTATTTATTTATTTTACTTGTACATATCTATTCTATTTATTTTATTTTGTTAGTATGTTTGGTTTTGTTCTCTGTCTCCCCCTTTTAGACTGTGAGCCCACTGTGGGGTAGGGACTGTCTCAATATGTTGCCAACTTGTACTTCCCAAGCGCTTAGTACAGTGCTCTGCACACAGTAAGCACTCAATAAATATGACTGATGATGATGATGATGATACTAGATGCCTAGGGTACTGCATTAAGCACTTGGAAGGATACACTAGTGAATTATTTGTGCTTTCACTTTATAGTTATTTCAATTTATACAAAAGTTCATTTTGAACATACCTTTATACAACAATTCACTCCTTATACTTCTCTAACAACTTCACTCTCCACATCCCACTTTAGCTTCATTGTATCAGTGGCCCGACAGCTATTTAATTATTTTTCCATTCTCCCCAGGAATCTTACAGAGGAAAGCAAAGCCAATGGCTAAGGATTTAAGCCCAACTCTACATTTTTCTTTGACCATTGTTAAAAGAAACATAGCTCACCAACATCCAGGGAAACAAAGGATGACTGAAGGACAAAAGAATGTGCGCCTGTGGAGGAAATTCAAGAATTTATGAAGTTACCAATTGGGTGTTTTGTTTTAATTCTTGGATTTTTTTCTTTAGGTCACCTGATCAATCAATCAATCAATCAATGGTATTTACTGAGTGCTTAGTTTTGCAGAGAATTGTACTAAGTGCTTGGAAGAATGCAGTACAACAGAGTTGGTAGACCGATTCCCTACATACAAGCCTATAGACATATAAAATATATTTTGGGAGGGAGGGAGAGAGAGAGAGAGAGAGAGAGAGAAAGAAAGGGAGAGCAAGCACTATCTGTCATTTTTGAAGATGACTACATTGATAATGAGAACCTTTCCACCTATGTAAATAGGACTGAAAAGATGAATGTGGAATTGACCCTCCCTTCCACACTGTTTTATAGGTAGGTATAAATGCTCACCTTCCACCGTCCTGCTTCTGTTGGTCACCTTGTCTTCCTACATAAAAATAATAAAAACAGTATTTGTTATGCACTTACTATGTGTCAAAAACTGTTCTAAGCTCTAAGGTAGATACAAGTGAACCAGGTTGAATACAGACCCTGCCCCACACAGGTCTCACAGTCTAAACAGAAGGAAGAACAGGTATTTAATCTCCAGTTTGCAGATGAGGAAACTGATACACAGAGATGTTCAGTGACTTGCCCAAAGTCACACGGCAGGCTAGCGGAAGAGCCAAAATTAGAACCCATATCCCAGGCCCGTACTGTTTCCACCGGACCTTGTTACGTTTCAATCTTTGCTAAGTCTCTTCTCTAAATGAGTAATGCCCCCACTCTGGATTGTTTCCACCAGGCTTCTCTGGCTGTGAACGCAAGTCCTGGGTACTCTGGACAGCCAGTGTGGACTTTCGCTGCTGCAGCAAACACCCTGACCACTTCACCAGATGACTATGTCACACCTCCAGACACCTGTTGCCCCCCCAATCCCGGCTCTCAGGGACCTCATCCTCCTCATCTCCTGGACCACCACGCTGCTCTCCCAGAATCCCACCCTGGCTCTCTTCTTTGGTACCGAGTAGTCTCCTTTCCAACTCACATTGTGTCACCCCCATGGGCTAGAGAAAGGCGGCCACAGCCTGGAGTCACCTCGGAAAAACCTCAGGAAGACTATGGTAGCTGAGATGCTGTAGCCGTCACTATGACTGCAGTTGCGACTGTGGACCCTGATCCGTGAAAAGCCTGAAGTCCTGTAAGCCACAGTAACGCATTCATTCATTCAAGTTCTCAATAATTCAAGTTCTCATTCATTCAAGTTCTCAATAAATACAATTGAGAACTTACTGTGTGCAGAGCACTGTACTGAGCACTTGGGAAGTACAAGTTGGCAACATTTGTCAGGGCCCCTGCCCCTCATTCTTTTTAGATTGTGAGCCCTGGAGGGAGTGGAAATATGTCTAAACCCCAACTGTGTATTCTTTCCCAGCACTTAGTTCAGTGCTCTGCCCACAGTGAGCATTTAATAAATGCTTGGCTACTATTACCATAGACTGCAAAGCTCGTAATGGGCAGTGATTGGAGGTACCAACTCTACTATATGTATTTTCCCAAGTGCTTAGAACAGTGCTCTTAACACAGTAAGTGCTCAGTAAATACCATTGATTTATTGGTGACTGATCACTATTGAATTTGAAATAATGCTTTACCATATTTTTGTTGTTACCACGTATCATTCTAGAAAATGGCCTTGAAGACAAAATGTTCAAGCTTTGCTTCTTTTATATAAGAAATCATATCTTGTGGATCAATGGTATTCGAAGTTTCAAATTAAAGACTTCAAAAGAAAAGCTATGCATGTGTAGCTGACACATGTTAAAGACTGTGGAATGAGCCCTTAAGCCCTTGGACAAGTAACAACTCTGTGCCTCAGTTTCTTCACCTGTAAAATGGGAATTCAATACCTACTTAGATTCATTCATTCAGTCTTATTTATTGAGCGCTTACTGTGTGCAAAGCACTGTACTAAGCGCTTGGGAAGTACAAATCAGCAACATATAGAGATGGTTCCTACCCAACAAAGGGCTCACAGTCTAGGAGGGGGAGACAGACAACAAAACATGTAGACAGGTGTCAAAACTGTCAGAATAAATAGAATTATAGCTAAATGCACATTAATAAAAGAAACAGAGTAGTAAATATGTACAAGTAAAAGAAATAGAGTAATAAATATGTACAAATATATACAAATGCTATGAGGAGGGGAGGAGGAGAGGGAAAAGGGGGCTCAGTCTAGAAAAGCCTCCCAGAGGAGGTGAGCTCTCAGTAGAGATTTGAAGGGAGAAAGAGAGTGGATGTGTGGAGGGAGGGCATTCCAGGCCAGGGGAAGGATGTGGGCTGGAGGTCCACAGCGGGATGGGCAAGAATGAGGCACAGTGAGGAGGTTAGCGGCAGAGGAGCAGAGGGTGCGGGCTGGGCTGTAGAAAGAGAGAAGGGAGGTGAGGTAGGAGGGGGCGAGGTGATGGACAGCCTTGAAGCCCAGGGTGAGGAGCCCCTTGTGGGAGAGGGACTGGGGCTGACCTGATTATCTTGCATCCACTCCAGTGCTTAGAGCGACGTTTGGCACATGATACACATTGAATGAATATCACTATTATTATTGCTGCTATCAAGGACTCCTGGCTGACACTCCAATACCACTTTCCAGGAATTTCAGGAGAGAAGGAAGGGAATGGGAGATGGTAATAGGGTAGGGAAGGTGGAAATGAAAAGAAAGAAACATTTCCTAGGGATGAGCAGTGTCTTAGGGTAATGCGAGGATGTTGAAGTAAAACATCCTGAGGTGTCTTGTTTTTTTTCCCCCCCAAATTGCCACCTAAAAATGTCCCCTTTGCCAGTTTCCACAAAACTGGGATTAGCCTCAAGGCTCCGGAATTGGAACAGCTCCAGAGTGACCAGCAAGAAAGACAATGGACAATGCTGCATTCTTTAATCTAGAGGCTGGAGAAACAGACCCTTGACAGGTGATGGATTAGCAGAAACTAACACAACTTCCTAATGTCTTCATAGAACAGTGTGCGGTTGATCGTCAGACACACTGTAGCCATTATCCTGCCTCTCCGAGCCCCGCTTTCCCTAATCCTACCCTTTCCCCTGGCTGCTGATTCCTCCCCTTGGTTTATCCTCCGCTCGAAGCCCCCCAGAATCCCCTTAATCAGCATCTAGCCGGCTGCTGTCACAGCAGGAAAATTGATAGGATCTGCATTGCAGATGAATCACTAGCTTAGCTGCTGATGCTGGCGGTGAGGCGTCCTCTCTCTGCGAGCTGCTCTCTGCAGTTTCCTTTGTCTTCTGTCTGAGTCTGTGTGCAGTCACAGTCCAACGCATTCAGCTGTTTGTGCCAGTCAGTTGCATTTGTGCTGACAGATGGCCCATCCTCTGATACATTAGCACCATCTAGGGATTGAGAGGGAGCATATGGTAACCCGCTATTTGTGAGCCTCCAAGAAGAAGGGGGTAAGTGTCAAGAGACAAAAACAGCCCCACAGGGTGAAGGCAGGACCACAGGATCCCCCAAGACTCCGACTGAGAATTAAACATTTCCGGGATGGGGTGATCTTAAGCTATGCCGGGGAAGCTCCAGAGAACACCCTGGCTTTCAAGGTTCTTTGATTTCACTCACCGAGAAAGCCTACAACAGGTATGTGGTCTAGTCGAAAGGCCATAATAATATTGCTATTTGTTAAGCGCTATGTGCCAACCACTGTTCCAAGCGCTGGGGTGGTTATAAAATAATCAGAAACTCCCATTTGGGGCTCACAGTCTCAATCCCCATTTTACAGATGAGGTAACTGAGGCATAGAGAAGTGAAATGGCTTGCCAAAGGTCACACATCTGAGAAGGCCCACATCCTTCCCCTGGCCTGGAATGCCCTCCCTCTACACATCCGCCAAACTAGCTCTCTTCCTCCCTTCAGAGCCCTACTTAGAGCTCACCTCCTCCAGGAGACCTTCCCAGACAGAGCCCCCTTTTTCCTCTCCTCCTCTCCATCGCCACCCCCCCCCACCTCATTCACCTCCCCACAACACTTGTGGCGGAGCCGGGATTAGAACCCACATCCTCTGACTCCCAAGCTCAAGCTCTTTCCACTAAGCCACTCTGCTTCTTTTGATCTGAAAGTGAGGAATCATGGAACTGAGTTTCAGCTCCACTGCTTGACTGCTGAGTGACCTTGGGTAAACCATTAAGAACAACTGGGATATTTGTTAAGCACTTTCTATGTGGTGAGTACTGTACTAAGTGTTGGGGTGTTTACAAAACAATCAGGTCCCACATGGAGCTTGCAGTCTATGTTGGAGGGAGCACAGGTATGGACTTCACATTTTGCAGATGAGGGAACCGAGGCCAAAAGAAGTAAAGTGGCTTGCCCAACATCATGCAGCAGGCAAGTGGCAGAGTCAGGATTAGAACCCAAGTCCTCTGACTGGGACCATGCTTTTTCCAGTTGATTGCACTGCTTCTTTAGCTTCTCTGAGGCTCAGTTTCTTTATCATCAGTTTCCCACTTAGGGATAATTAGTCTTCCTCACAGTGTTTTTTTGAAGGTCAAACGAAGTGACATTCATTCTTTCAATCGTATCTATTGAGCACTTACTGTGTGCACAGCACTGTACTAAGCACTTGGGAAAGTACAATACAACAATAAACAATGACATTCCCTACCTGCAATGAGCTTACAGTCTAGAGGTGGGTTGACAAACATCAATAGAACTAAATAAATTACAGCTATGTACATAAATGCTGTGGGACTAGGATGGGGGAAGAGCAAAGGGGGCAAGTCAGGGTGATGCAGGAGGGAGTGGGAGATGAGGAAAGGTGGGGCTTAGTCTGGGAAGGCCTCTTGGTGGAGATGTGCCTTAAATAAGATTTTGAAGAGGATAAGAGATTGTCAGATTTGAGGAAGGAGGGCATTCCAGGCCAGAGGCAGGACATGGGCTAGGGGTTGGCGGCAAGACGGGCAAGATCGAGGCACATTGAGAAGGTTAGCACTAAAGGAGCGAAGTGTGCGGGCTGGGTTGTAGAAGAAGGAGAGAAGCAAGGTGAGGTAGGAGGGGACAAGGTGTTGGAGTGCTTTAAACCCAATGGTGAAGAGTTTTTGTTTGATATGGAGGTATATGGGCAACCGCTAGAATTTTTTGAGGAGCAGGGTGACATGTCCTGAATGTTTTTGTAGAAAATGATCCAGGCAGCAGAGTGAAGTATGGATTGGAGTGAGGAGAGACAGGAGACTGGAAGTTCAGCAAAGAGGCTGTTGCAGTAATCCGAGTTGGATAGGGTGAGTGAATGTTTTCGTGGAAGCAGATTGGAGAGCAAAGGGCAGATTTCAGCGATGTTGTAAAGGTAGAACTGACAAGGCTAGGTGAGGGATTGATGATGTGAGTTGAATGAGAGAGAGGAGTCAAGGATAGCACCAAGGTTAAGGGCTTGTGAGACAGGAAGGATGGTGGTGCTGTCTACCGTGATGGGAAAATAAGGGGAGGACAGAGTTTAGGGTGGGAAGATAATGAACTCTGTTTTGGACATGTTAAGCTTGAAGTGACGGGAGGACATCCAAGTAGAGATGTCTTGTAGGCAGGAGGAGATGCGAGACTGGAGAGAGGGAGAGAGATTAGGGCTAGAGATGTAGATTTGGGTGTCATCCACATAGAGGTGGTAGTTTCATTCATTCATTCAATTGTATTTATTGAGCACTTACTGTGTGCAGAGCACTGTACTAAGCACTTGGGAAGTACAAGTTGGCAACATATAGAGACGGTCCCTACCCAACAACGGGTTCACAGTCTAGAAGGGGGGGGACAGACAACGAAACAAAATATATTAACAAAATAAAATAAATAGAACAGTAAATATGTTTGAACCCATGACCTCAGGTTGTCCCACAGGGGGCTCACAATTTTAACCCCCATTTGACAGATGAGGGAACTGAAGTGACTTGCCGAAAGTCACACAGCTGACAGTTGGTGGGGCCGGGATTTGAACCCATGACCTGCTCATTCAAGCTCTCATCCTCTCATCCTATCCCATCTGGACTACTGCATCAGCCTTCTCTCTGATCTCCCATCCTCATGTCTCTCCCCACTTCAATCGATACTTCATGCTGCTGCCCGGATTATCTTTGTCCAGAAATGCTCTGGGCATATTACTCCCCTCCTCAAATATCTCCAGGGGCTACCAATCAATCTGCGCATCAGGCAGAAACTCCTCACCCTGGGCTTCAAGGCTGTCCATCACCTCGCCCCCTCCTACCTCACCTCCCTTCTCTCCTTCTACAGCCCAGTCCGCACCCTCCGCTCCTCTGCCGCTAATCTCCTCACCGTTAGGCCTCATTCTCACCTGTCCCGCCATCGACCCCCAGCCCACGTCATCCCCCGGGCCTGGAATGCCCTCCCTCTGCCCATCCGTCAAGCTCGCTCTCTTCCTTCCTTCAAGGCCCTACTGAGAGCTCACCTCCTCCAGGAGGCCTTCCCAGACTGAGCCCCTTCCTTCCTCTCCCCCTCGTCCCGCTCTCCATCCCCGCATCTTACCTCCTTCGCTTCCCCACAGCACCTGTATATATGTATATATGTTTGTACATATTTATTACTCTATTTATTGATTTATTTAACTTGTACATATCTATTCTATTTATTTTATTTTGTTAGTATGTTTGGTTTTGTCTCCCCCTTTTAGACTGTGAGCCCACTGTTGGGTAGGGACTGTCTCTATATGTTGCCAATTTGTACTTCCCAAGCGCTTAGTACAGTGCTCTGCACACAGTAAATGCTCAATAAATACGATTGATGATGATGATGATGATGATGATGATGACCTCCGACTCCAAAGCCTGTGCTCTTTCCACTCAGCCACGCTGCTTCTCGTGGCTTAACAAATGCCATCATTATTATTATTACGTCTGTATAGAGTGGGGGAAGGCTGGGGTCGCCCCCGGGGGACCCTAAATCCTTGACCCTCAAGGAGCCTAAGGGAGCTCTAACCGCGCCTCCGCCCCCTCCCCAGGCCCTGCCTAGTTGAAAGTCATGTGAATGCGTTTTGGAAAAATACATGTGCAAGACAAATTCAAGGTTTTAGGTTTCTGGTTATTTACATGGAGAGTTAGTGGCTCCTTATTCACTTTGTGAACTGTCTAAAATTTTCTGTTTTCCTGCTTCCTATTTCTACTGCTTTCAACTTTGGAAATTCACTTCCCTTTTACAATTGCTAGCAGAGAGGGTTGGGAAAGGGAGACATTAGCACTGCTAATTCTTGGTAACTCTAACAGAAAGAAAGTTTGGTAGAGAGAGTTAAAATGATTTGCTAACAGTGAGGTTTGGGATTTACCTGTATATTTCAATAATTCACTGGCTATCTACCCTCTTTTGGATGGATTGCTAAAACTATGTGTTAGTGTGTCATCTGACCTAAATTTTACAGCTAGGTTGATCTGCTTTTAGCTCTTTTTCTGCACTGACGCTTTTGAATTTCAATACCGGTGCTCTGGTTTGGGGCATATGTTGTCCAAACAGCATACATGTGTTCTCTGTGTTGTACATACACATGGGAAACTACTCAGTTCAGCCCTCTTTTGGTTTAACCCTCTACTTTCATGGAACTAATTCCGTGTCTTGGCCAAGCTCTTTCAGTCATTTCTCATTGCATGTCAGGTATCCGAACTACATCACTGCAGAAAGATTCTCTACCTAGAGAGTTATGTGACTCTTCTAGACTGTGAGCCCACTGTTGGGTAGGGACTGTCTCTATATGTTGCCAACTTGTACTTCCCAAGCGCTTAGTACAGTGTTCTGTACACAGTAAGCGCTCAATGAATACGATTGATTGATTGATTATGTGGAACATTCATTATTTCAGAGTTGCTCCCTAATGAGACATCCGCAAGAAGGGAGAAGGTGTAAATGTGCATAAATATGTAAATATAAAGATGTACAACCATGTAGGAGAGGTTGTTGAGCATGAATTTATCTATAATTCCATACCTACCTACATGCACAAAATACCGCTACTACTATTTAGCTTAAAATTTGAAAAGTAGCGCAAACTCTCTCTCCCACTCTCTTTCTCTCTTCACAAACATTGATCTGATCAGCTACCTGCCACACTTACCCACACTGTTAAGATTTAATAATACATAGCCTCATCTTCTAACACCATTGTGGTTTATAAAATTGAAGTGTGTCCAAAATGCCTTTTAGAGTGTGTGTGGCATTAGCTGCCCCTAATGCCTGACTCCATTTTATTTTTTGCCCCTTCTAAGTCCTGACTCTGGGAAGCCTCTTCTCTGAGCAATCAATGCTATTCAATGAATGCCTATTGTGTACTGAGTGCTGTACTAAGTACTTGGGAGAGTACAACAGTGTGGCTCAGTGGAAAGAGCCCGGGCTTTGGAGTCAGAGGACATGGGTTCAAATCCTGGGTCTGCCAATTGTCAGCTGTGTGACTTTGGGCAAGTCACTTCACTTCTCTAGGCCTCAGTTCGCTCATCTGTCAAATGGGGATTAAGACTGTGAGCCCCACATGGGACAACCTTATTACCTTGTAACCTTCCCAGCGCTTAGAACAGTGTTTTGCACATAATAAATGCTTAATAAATGCCATTATTATTATTATTATTATTACAACAGAGTTGGTTGAAAGGATACCTGCCCTAAGGAGCTTACAGTTTCATTTCCAAACTTGGCACCACAACCCTATTTTTCCCTTCTAGTACACCCATTCCAGATCTGAGGATGCACATAATAATACTAATAATACTAATAATAATGTTGGTATTTGTTAAGCACTTACTATGTGCCAAGCACCGTTCTAAGTGCTGGGGTAGATACACGGTAGTCAGGTTGCCCCCCATAGAGCTCAAGGTCATCATCCCCAATTCACAGATGAAGTGACAGGCCCAGTGAAGTTAAGTGACTTGCCCAAAGTCACACAGCTGACAAGCGGCAGAGCCGGGATTAGAACCCACAACCTCTGACTCCCAAGCCCAGGCTTTTGCCACTGAGTCAGGTTTCTTCTCTGTATCACACATGTATCACATGCTCACACAAACACACACGTGCACACAAACACACATATTGTTGTCATGTTAGAGAAGCAGCGTGGATCAGTGGAAAGAGCCAGGGCTTTGATCAGTTCCCTCATCTGTAAAATGGGGATGAAGACTGTGAGCCCCACATGGGACAACCTGAACCCCTTGTATCTCCCCAGCGCTTAGAACAGTGCTTTGCACACAGTAGGTGCTTAATAAATGCCATCATTATTATCATTATTATGTTCTAAGATGACTTTACTGAAAATGGGCTTTACCTGTGATAATGAGTCTGGCTGAAGGCTCTGATCACTATCTGTTGCACGGTGCCTTGATAAAAGCCATCCTTTGGTGTAACAGTGTATTTGCTCTTAGCACCAAATAGCCAAATTTTCAATCCTACCACTTGCATCAGTTCCACATCTCCACCTGACATACTGATCCTTCCACCACTGGCCTTCTCTGTTGGTTCCCTGCTGGCCTGTCAATATTTTTATTGAGCGCTTATTGTGTGCAGAGCACTGTACTAAGTACTGGGAGGAGCACAGTATAACAATAAAAGAGACACATTCCCAGCCCACAGTAAGCTTACAGTATAAAGACACACAATTGAGGTTTTATTTAATCTAGGTAACTGAGAATCTAGACACATAATCGAAACATGTGGTAGTCTCACCTACTTGAGGAAGGCTCTTTACCTTGGCTTGGGAGTCAGCAGTCATGAGTTCTAATCCCGACTGCCACTTGTCAGCTGTGTGACTTTGGGCAAGTCACTGAACTTCTCTGTGCCTCAGTTACATCATCTGCAAATGGGGATTAAGACTGTGAGCCCCACATGGGACAGCCTGATCACCTTGTGTCTACCCCAGTGCTTAGGACAGTGCTTGGCCCATAGTAAGCATTTAACAAATACCATTATTATTAATATTATTATTGACCAAGAGTCTTTAAAATCCCTTAATTCTGCATCTCACTAGATTCTTTGTAGGATGACAGCAGCTACAGACAGGATCAGCTTTCTGTTGCATAGTAACATAATAATAATAATAATAATAATAATAATAATAATAATAATAATGGCCTTTATTAAGCACTTACTATGTGCAAAGCACTGGACATGATTTCTAATCTCCCAATAGATAAGTAGTTTTGGATTAATTACCATTGTTTTTTATGCATAGCGGGAAGGGAATTTGTCTACCAATTCTGTTATATTGTACTCTCCCAAGCACTTAATACAGTGCTCCGCTTGTGGTGAGCCCCCAACAAACTGCCTTTTTAAAGACTGTTTGTGATTCCGTGAAAAACAAGGGAAAGACTTTGCAAAGGCACTGATGAGCTCTACCTGAAACAGGTGATTGCTGGCCTGTCGGGGTGGAGCATGGAGGGAGGTATGGCTTTCTCTCTCTGTTCTACCTGGTAACGAGCCGGGACAAATCAATGACTACCACAGTGAGCCACAGCTGCCATGCCTAAGGCAGATAAAAAGCGGTTGCTTTGTGGCAAGCAGAGGGGTAGAATCATGTAGCGAAGCAAATATACTGAGAGCCGAAGAAGCAGCAGGAGAGCAGCACTTGGAAGCAGAAAGAATAAGCATTGGCAGAGCGGGTCCTTTGACCATAGATTGCTACTGGACCCTTGGGTGATGGAGTGTGTGAGTGTGTGTATGTGTCACTCCCTTGCCTATTGGTAAAACTAAGAACTTTCCACAGTAACTTTGGTGATCAGAGGTGTGATCCCCATTCCCCTCTCCGTCCCCCCCATCTTACCCCCTTCCCTTCCCCACAGCACCTGTATATATGTATATATGTTTGTACATATTTATTACTCTATTTATTTTACTTGTACATATCTATTGTATTTATTTTATTTTGTTAGTATGTTTGGTTTTGTTCTCTGTCTCCCCCTTTTAGGCTGTGAGCCCACTGTTGGGTAGGGACTGTCTCTATATGTTGCCAATTTGTACTTCCCAAGCACTTAGTACAGTGCTCTGCACATAGTAAGCACTCAATAAATACGATTGATGATGATGGTGTGGTTTGAACTCTACTATGTGTCACAGAGGCTCCCCTGGACCAGGAAGGTCCTTGTTGGTATCAACCAGGGGCTTGTGACACTGCACATGGTAAGTATTCAACAAATATCACGGATTGATTAAGACATAAGAACAAATGATGTCCACTGAGTGCAAAGCAAGGTCCTAAATCAATCAACTGAATTTATTGAGTGCTTACAGTGTGCAAAGCACTGTGCTAAGTGCTTGGGAGAGTACAATATAACAATACAAGAACCACATTCTCTACCCACAGTGAGTTTACTGTCTAGAAGGGAAGACAGACATTAATATAAATCAATAAATAAATCTAAATATGCATTTGTGAGAGTACAATGGAAATAAAAATACAATAGGAATAAAAGATATGGACCCTGTCCTCAGGGGATTGTAATCTAATAGGATAGACATATACAAAAATATGCATAGATACTGAGAGAGTTGGGGGACAAAATAAAAAGATATAGCTGGAAATAACCAGAGTATGGAATGATAAATCAATAAAGAAACAAATGAATAAATGAGCAGAGAACATAGATCACTGTAGGTACTATAGATGGCTGATGGGATGACTGATGTAGGGGGTGAGATGGGGGCAGGGGATCAGGGAAGACTTCCTGGAGCAGGTGGAATTCCAGGAAGGTATTAAATATGGGAATAGGTAGACCTGTGTCATATCAACCCTCTCTTGACCCCACCTCCCCTTCTAGTTATCGCCCTATCTCCCTCCTACCATTCCTTTCCAAACTCCTTGAATGAGTTGTCTACACCTGCTGCCTCAAATTCCTCAATGCCAACTCTCTCCTCGACCCCCTCCAATCTGGCTTCCATCCCTTACATTCCACCAAAACTGCCCTCTTAAAGGTCACCAATGACCTTCTGCTTTCCAAATCCAATGGCTCCTACTCTATCCTAATCCTCCTCGACCTCTCAGCTGCCTTTGACACTGTGGACCACCCCCTTCTCCTTAACATGCTATCCAACCTTGGCTTCACAGACTCCATCCTCTCCTGGTTCTCCTCTTATCTTTCCGGCCGTTCATTCTCAGTCTCCTTTGTGGTCTCTTCCCCGCCCCCCCCCCCCCGCCCCCCAATCCCCTTACTGTAGGCGTTCCTCAAGGGTCAGTTCATTAATTCATTCATTCAATCATATTTATTCATTCATTCAATCGTATTTATTGAGCACTTACTGTGTGCAGAGCACTGTACTAAGCGCTTGGGAAGTACATTCTTGGTCCCCTTCTGTTCTCTATCTACACTCACTCCCTTGGTGAACTCATTCACTCCCACGGCTTCAGCTATCATCTCTATGCTGATGACACCCAAATCTACATCTCTGCCCCTGCTCTCTCTCCCTTCCTTCAGGCTCGTGACTCCTCCTGCCTTCAAGACATCTCCATCTGGGTGTCTGCCCACCATCTAAAACTCAATATGTCCAAGACTGAACTCCTTATCTTCCCTCCCAAACCCTGCCCTCTCCCTGACTTTCCCATCACTGTTGACGGCACTGCCATCCTTCCTGTCTCACAAGCCTGCAACCTTGGTGTCATCCTCGACTCCGCTCTCTCGTTCACCCCTCACATCTAATCCGTCACCAAAACCTGCCGGTCTCACCTCCACAACATCGCCAAGATCTGCCCTTTCCTCTCCATCCAAACCGCTACCCTACTCATTCAATCTCTCATCCTATCCCGACTGGATTACTGCATCAGCCTCCTCTCTGATCTCCCATCCTCCTGTCTCTCCCCACTTCAGTCTATACTTCACGCCACTGCCCAGATCATTTTTGTGCAGATCCGCTCTGGACATCTTACTCCCCTCCTCAAAAATCTCCAGTGGCTACCAGTCAACCTACACATCAGGCAAAAACTCCTCACTCTAGGCTTCAAGGCTGTCCATCACCCCGCCCCCTTCTACCTCACCTCCCTTCTTTCCTTCCACAGCCCAGCCGGCACCCTCCACTCCTCTGCTGCTAACTTCCTCACTGTGCCTTGTTCTCACCTGTCCCACCGTCGACCCCCGGCCCACGTCCTCCCCCTGGCCTGGAATGCCCTCCCTCCGCACATCCGCCAAGCTAGCTCTCTTCTTCCCTTCAAAGCCCTACTGAGAGCTCACCTCCTCCAGGAGGCCTTCCCAGACTGAGCCCCCTCCTTCCTCTACCTCTCCCCATCCCCCCCACCCTACCTCCTTCCCCTCCCCACCGCACCTGTATATATGTTTGTTCAGATTTAGTACTCTATTTTACTTGTATGTATTTATTATTCTATTTATTTTACCTTGTTAATATGTTTTATTTTGTTGTCTGTCTCCCTCTTCTAGACTGAGCCCATTGTTGGGTAGGGACCGTCTGTATATGTTGCCAACTTGTACTTCCCAAGCGCTTAGTACAGTGGTGTGCACACAGTAAGTGCTCAATAAATACAATTGAATGAATGAATCAACCAATACTGTAAATTTATTGGATTAAAAATTAGGAAATTTATATTAATTAACCCAGGATCATTTCAGTGAGTGGTGAGAAAGAAAAGCTGAATGACTGACTAAAAACACCGCAGTTAAATGCTTCAGTTTATTTTTAGTCAAAAAGACATAAGAGAAACTAAGACTCAGGAAACAAGAGAAAACCTTATTTTTATTTGTACACATAAGGTCAGTTTTAGTATTTTCTATTGAGTTATTGCAAAGCACTTACAGAGTGTCTATTAAGATTAATGGGAAATGGTCCTTGCCCAGTTGTGCATTCATTTGCTTGTGTGCTAGGTGTTTCCTTGCCCATACATCTTCTAAGCAATGACATTGGTCCCCTGACCCTGCTTCAGACAGAAATCATTTTGAGAAAACAGCATTTTGTTCCCAGTCACACAGGTACTAACCGTCAGCACACCTGTGCTTATCACTCATAGCTTTACAAAAGTTGGGAGTACAGCCTCTAAACAGAACTACTGAACTGACTGATGTTCTCGGTGTTTTTTGCACTACTGCCGAAGTTATCTGAGTCTAATGCCAAAGCCAGAACCATCTACCATCAGCGCTTAGAACAGTGCTTTGCACATTGTAAGTGCTTAATAAATGCCATCATTATTATTATTATTATTACAGAGTAAAGACAGCATGGTCTAGTGAAAAGAGCATGAGATTGGGTCTAAGGGGACCTGAGCAGCCAAGCGTTCCTCTTATGAGATTTCTGCCATTCCCCAAAACTAATCAGGCTAGAATTCTTTAGACTCAATCCTCTGGTGAGTGAAATGAACCTTTCCAGGAGACTAGGGCAAATGTGGTTAATTCTTTCTGCCAGAGAGCGGATTAAGACCCCACGCCCCTCAAAAGAGAATTTTCTGACTCTGATCCTCTCGAGCAGGATCAGGCCCATTGTGAATTCCTTACAACTCCTACTGCCCTTTCCATATACAATTAGGGAATGCTGATCGACGGACAAGGCGGGATACAGACATTCGGCCTCCGTGAGGCAGGGTCAGAAAGGCAACCTCCCCATGCTTTACATGTTGCTATCATATCTCACTGGACATGCCTGTAACATAACAAAATAACATCAAACAACATTTTGGGGGAGAGTGTGGCCCCGCTCCTCCGGACACCCTTACCACATGTGCTAGGGAACTCTACGCATCTCTAATGTATCGCTTTTCTCCTGCCACCATCTTTAAGAGGGGCAGCAGTGCAGGAAACTCTGAAAGAAGCTATGCAGCCTTTATCTCTGAGAAGAGTAGCTGAGGCTCCATCTTTAAGAGATCCCATCGGATGACTACCCGCTATTTGATTCCATGAGGAGATTCATTCATTCAACTGTATTTTTTTAAGCATTTAATTGGTGCAGAGCTCTGCACTAAGCAAGTGGGAAAGTACAATACAGCAATAAACAGTGACAATCCCTGCCCAAAATGAGCTCACAGTCTAGAGTGTGGGAGACAGATAAATTAATAAAATTACAGCTATATACCTAAGTGCTGGGGGGTGGGGTGGAAGAGCAAAGGGAGCAAGTCAGGATGACGCAGGAGGTAGTGGGATATGATGAAAAGTGGGGCTTAGTCTGGGAAGGCCTCCTGGAGGAGATGTGCCTTCAATATGCCTGTTAACTTGTTTTGATGTCTGTCTCCCCCTTCTAGACTGTAAACCCTGTGTGGGCAGGGATTGTCTCTCTTTGTTGCTGAATTGTACTTTCCAAGCATTTAGTACAGTGCTCTGCACACAGTAAGTGCTCAAAAAATATGATTGAATAAATGAATGAATGAATAGGGCTTTGAAGGTGGGAGTGTAATTGTCTGTCAGATTTGAGGAGGCAGCGAGTTCCAGGCCAGAGGTAGGATGTGGACCAGGGGTTGGGGACGAGACCGGCAAGATCGAGATTCACTGAGAGGGTTAGCACTAAAGAAGCGAAGTAACAGAGATGGGTTATGGAATGAGAGAAGTGAGGTTATGTAGGAGGGGGCAAGGTGATGGAGTGATTTAAAGTCAATGATGAGGAATTTTTCTTTCATATGGAGGTGGATAGGCAACCAATAGAGATTTTTGAGGAAGGGAGTGACGTGTCTTGAAGATTTTTGTAGAAAGATGATCCTGGCAGCAGAATGATGTATGGACTAGAGTGGGGAGAGACAGGAAGTTGGGAGGTCAGAAAGGAGGCTGATGCAGTAATCTAGGTGGGATAGGATGAGTGATTGTATTAGCATGGTAGCAGTTTGGATGAAGAGGAAAGGGCAGATTTTAGCTATGTTGTGAAGGTGGGACTGACAGAATTTGGTGACAGACTGAGTATATGGGAAGAAAGAGAGGAGTCAAGGCCACCACCAAGGTTAAGGGCTTGTGAGATGGGAAGGATGGTGGTGCCATCTACAGTGATGGGAAAGTCAGGGAGAGGACAAGGTTTGGATGGGAAGATAAGGAGCTCTGTTTTGGATGTGTTAAGTTTGAGGTGATAGGAGGACATCCAAGTAGAGATATCTTGAAGGTAGGAGGAGATGCGAGCTGAGAGAGAGAGAGAGAGAGAGAGATATCAGGGGAGGAGATGTAGATTTGGGTATCATCCACAAAAAGATGGAAATTGAAGCCAAGGGAGTGAAAGAGTTGCTTTCCTTGCTTAATCAATCAATCAATGGTATTTATTGAGCACATATTGCATTCAGAACACTGTACTGAGTACTTGGGAGAGTAATACAACAGAGCTGGTAGACACATTCCCTGGCCACAACAAAACTATAGTCTAAAGAGGGAGACAGACATTAGTATAAAGATGCATATATACATAAGTGCTGCTGTGCTGAGAATAGGAGGAATACCAAGTGGCCAAAGGGTGACTTTGGGCAAGTCACTTAACTTCTCTGTGCCTCAGTTACCTTATCTGTAAAATGGGGATTAATACTGTTAGCCCAACGTGGGACAAGCTGATACCTAGTATCTGCCCCAGTGCTGAGAACAGTGCTTGGCACATAGTAAGCACTTAGCAAATACCATCATTATTTATTATTATTTCAGATTCAAGTACATAGATAATGTAGAAGGAAAGGGAGTTGGGGAAAAGGTGGCTTAATTGGGGAGGGCCTCTTGAAGGAGGGGGTGAAGGAAGGTGAGGAGGGTGGTTATTATTACAATCAATCAATCAATCGTATTTATTGAGTGCTTACTGTGTGCAGAGCACTGTACTAAGCGCTTGGAAAGTACAAGTTGGCAACATACAGAGATGGTCCCTACCCAACAGTGGGCTCACAGTCTAGAAGAGTTGATGCCTTTGAGTTGTTTCCGATTCGTAGCAACTCTATGGATATATTTTCTACAGAACATCCTATCTTCTGCCATAATCCATAACCTCACTAACAGTTCTTCCGCTAGCACTGTTAAGGTTTCTAGCCAACTATCTGCTGGTCTGCCTCTTCCATGTTTTCCCTGGACTTTTCCTAGCATTAAGTGTCTTCTCCTGAGAGTTAGTCTTCCTGATGATGTCCAAAATATACTAATCTAAGTCGAGTCATTTGGTCTTCCAAAGACCACATGGCTTAATTTGCTCCAAAACCCATTTGTTTGTTTTTCAGGTAGTCTGTGGTAGTCACAAAAGGCTTTCAAAAAAAAAAAAAGAATCAATGCTCCTTCTATCCTGTTTTTTTCACTTTCCAGATTTCAGATCCATCCATTGTTACTGGAAACGCCATAGAATCGATAATTTGTATTTTTGTGGCAATTGTTACATCAGCACATGAGAGGGAGCTCCAGGAAAGAGGCAGGATGCGGGAAAGGGTCAGTTGTGAGATAGACAAGATGGGGCACAGTGAGAAAAATCTGGCATGAGGGGAGGCAAGTGTGCTGCCGGGGCTGTGTAAGAAATCGGTGAGGTAAGATAGGAGGGAGTAAGGTGATTGAGTGCTTTAAAGAGAAGCAGTGTGGCTCAGTGGAAAGAGCACAGGCTTGGGAGTCAGAGGTTGTGGGTTCTAATCCCGCCCTGCCACTTGTCTGCTGCGTGACCTTGGACAAGCCACTTAACTTCTCTGTGCCAGTTACCTCCTCTGTAAAAATGGGGGTTAAGACTGTGAGCCCCACGTGGGACATCATGATTACCTTGCATCTACCCCAGCGGTTAGTACAGTGCTTGGCACATAGTAAGCGCTTAATACCATAATTATTATTGATATCATTATTATTAAAGCCAATGATAAGGAGTTTCTGTTTGATGTGGAGGTGGATAGGCAACCACTGGAGTTCCTTGAGGAGTGGGGAGATGTGTACTGAAAGGTTTTTTTTATTAGAAAATTGATCTATGCAGCAGAACGATGTATCGACTGGAGTGGGAAGAGACAGGAGGCAGGGATGTCAGCAAGGAGGCAGATAATAATAATGGCATTTATTAAGCGCTCACTATGTGCAAAGCACTGTTCTAAGCATGGGGTGGGATACAAGGTGATCAGGTTGTCCCGCATGGGGCTCACAGTTATCACCCCCATTTTACAGATGAGGTAACTGAGGCTCCTAGAAGTTAAGTGACTTGCCCAAGGTCACACAGCAGACACATCGTGGAGCTGGGATTCGAACCCATGACCTCTGACTCCAAAGCCCGCGCTAGAGGATAAGCTTACCACCTGAAGTTGGTTCTAGAGATGGAAAGACTCTCCAAAATTTTTCAGAACTCAAATAACTTCTGATTCTGGTTGATATGAGTTATGTGGAAAGAGTTCCACTGGGTCTCGTATCAAACTTTCTTACAGTGAAACCTTAGATGCATTGAATGTTTAAATCACGTACTGGTTTTCAGGTAATTTTTTTTTTCCTCAACTAGTCAATGGAATATTGTGACTATTAGATTTCTAGTGTCCAACTTTATTTTCATCTTCAGGCTTGGCAGATGAGCACTCCCAGTGTGATCATAGTGAGTGTATTACACAAGCCCTGAAAATCAATGTCAGGCAGGAAAGTCAGTCAATCGTATTTAGGTTTCAATGGACATAGCCTCCTGTAGGGAAACAAACTCAATAATATTTAGGAGAAATTGTCAAAGGAACAACACAATGAATGAGTATTATTGAATAATTATAGGTGGATTTGTTTCCCGTTTATCATTTTTTCCCATTTCTGCCTTTAAAATAAATTGATAATAACATGTAATGAACTTATTCATTTGGATAGAATGGCAATCACTTGACACTTAGTGTTTGATCAAATAATCATTGTAAAATCTGTTGAGGCCTTTCCTGACAAAAGATAAATTAAAGGAAAAAACCATTACTATAATTATCATACATTTGCATATGAAAACACTGTAAATGAGGATTACAGGATATTGTCCAGATACACACTTAGTCACTCCCCTTAAAATTACAAATACAATAAATTTATTCAGGCCCCAATGATCCAGAAATTGTGATCTTTCAGACACATTTCTTATCCCCTTGGCTCTGTCTCTTTCATCACTCCAGTGTTATCAAAGGAAGGTAAATTTTGTTGTATTCAGAAAGGTTTTGTTCTGCACCGTAGTCAACAAAGCCCCAGATAAGCTACAGATTCCCTGACTGGAAAGGACATGTGATATAACAGAGCCCAGTTGGGAGGGTACAAGACATGGATTCCTTATTGGGTCTCCTTGCTGTGGTGTACTTTTCAAAAGAGTGTCCTAGAAACAAATTGACCAATAGAGAGCTCAGAAAGCCCAGAGATAGAGTATTGTAATAAACTGATTAAAAAGAAATAGTTTTATAAATAAAACTTTTCACTAATTCAAGCTGGATCTCTCATTTCTCTACTACAGAAAGGCATTTCTGTCTTTCACTCACGTGCATGGACATAAAGTTCAGTCATATGTCTTGTTCCAAATGACCTCCAAAAAAGAAAATTGAGAGATATGCCATGAAATATTTGCTAATACAAGCTCAGATCAACGAGCCCCACCCTACCTTTTCATGTTCCCTTACTTCTTCCTGAGTACAATCTGAACCAGCTAAAATCTCTACCCTCATACCTCTCCCCAGCTCTGTGCAGCGTTCTTTTGGACGGGATAAATCTCCACACCCCAGTGATTTCGAACGAGGTTGGCAAAGCTGCTGCCAAAGGTAGACTCAGTTCCACCACTGGGTGAGTTTTGGGACTAAAACATCTTGGGTGAATTTTCAAGAACAAAAATGAAGTGGTTGAAGAAGATCCTGGTAGAAAAATAAGTTAAAGATCCTGGTAGAAAAATAAGTTAAAAGGTGTCCAGAGATGATCAGTAGGACTTAACCTACTACAAGGTTAATAATAATAATAATGATGGCATTTATTAAGCGCTTACTATGTGCAAAGCACTGTTCTAAGCACTGGGGAGGTTACAAGGTGATCAGGTTGTCCCACGGGGGGCTCACAGTCTCCATCCCTATTTTACAGATGAGGTAACTGAGGCACAGAGAAGTTAAGTGACTTGCCCAAAGTCACACAGCTGACAATTGGCAGAGCCGGGATATGAACCCATGAACTCTGACTCCAAAGCCCGGGCTCTTTCCACTGAGCCATGCTGCTTCAAGGTTCTTTTATGAAGAAAGGTAAAAGGCTGTTGTTCACCCTAAATTGGATAAGTTTTTCACTAAAGTTGAAAAATCACTGCCACAGTCAGCAGAGCAAGCTTTTACTTCTGCAGCCTCCTGCAAAAACTCATAATACATCCCTAACTTATTTATGGTTGTGATTTTATGCTTTGGTTTACTTTAATAGAGAATAATTCTTTAGTGAGGTTTATTGCTACAGAATTTTGTATGCTTTATTTTCCAGACATTACGGAATGAAGTTTAATTCATAACTTATAGGTCTGTGTGCAAACACACCCCATGGTGTTGCTATTCATGAAACATTTGTGTTTTCAAGGAACATGTTAAGGCCGTATCATGGAGTGTGCTTGCATAGTGTTGTTTTTATTTTTAACAAAGTCCAGTAGAATCAACAGGCTTTGTAACGATGAAAATGATTGAACCGTGGAGGAATTTAATAGACCTGATGGCTCAACTCAGCGTTTGCTCAATAAGCTTATTAATTAAAATTGGGCTCATGTAGTGTGTGGAAAAAGCACAGAAATCAAACCCATTAGGGTTCAGGTATCATTATCCCCATTTTACAGATGGGGAAACCAATAACTTTGTATCTGTCCCAGCGCTTAGCACTTGGTCGATGCTTAATATATCAACTAGTCGTACTATTATTAATATTACATAGTAAGTGCCCTGATGCTGATGATGGCATGTATTAAGTGCTTACTATGTGCACAGTACTGTTCTAAGCACTGGGAAGGTTACAAGGTGATCAGGTTGTCCCACAGGGGCTCACAGTCAATCTCCATTTTACAGATGAGGGAACTTAGGCCCAGAGAAGTGAAGTGACTTGCCCAAAGTCACACAGCTGACAATAGACAGAGCCGGGATTTGAACCCATGACCTCTGACTCCAAATAATAATAATAATAATAATATTGGCATTTATTAAGTGCTTACTATGTGCAAAGCACTGCTCTAAGTGCTGGGGAGGTTACAAGGTAATCAGGTTGTTCGATGGGGGGCTCACAGTCTTAATCCCCATTTTACAGATGAGGTAACTGAGGCACAGAGAAGTTAAGTGACTTGCCCAAAGTCACACAGCTGACAATTGGCAGAGATGGGATTTGAACCCATGACCTCTGACTCCAAACCCGTGCTCTTTCCACTGAGCCATGCTGCTTCTCTGATACACCTTGAGGGGTGTATCTTGCAACGGTTGCACTCTTCCAAGCACTTAGTATGGTGCCTATCACTTAGTAGGCCCTCAGTAAATACCACTGATTGATAGATTAATGATTTATGATTTCCATTAATTAATTATTAATTATTCATGGCCATAACCAGTGTCAAGAGGATCCCCTTCACCAACAGCCCCAAAACTGTCCAAACATTTTCATTCCAAGGTGTTTGTAGAAATTCATTCATTCATTCAATTGTATTTATTCAGTGTTTACTGTGTGCAGAGCACCGTACTAAGTGCTTGGGAAGTACAAGTTGGCAACATATAGAGATGGTCCCTATCCAACAACACTCTCACAGTCTAGAAGGGAGAGACAGACAACAAAACAAAACATGTGGTCAGGTGTCATCAGAATAAATAGAAGTAAAGCTAGATGCACATCATTGGCAAAATAAATAGAATAGTAAATATGTACAAGTAAAACAAATAGAGTAATAAATCTGTACAAGCATAACAACTTTGACCCCTTCCTCACCTTCCTTCTCTCCTTCTCCATGCCCACTCTGATCCTCGGAGACTTCAACATCCACATGGATATCCCTAACGACTCCTCTGCCGCCCGCCTTCTATCTCTCCTTGACACTGCCAACCTCTTCCTCCACCCCACCTCACCCACTCACCAACTTGGTCATACCCTCGACCTCATCATCTCCTATCGCTGCACTGTGTCCACCTTCACCAACTCTGAAATCCCTCTCTCTGATCATAATCTTCTCACCTGCCTCCTCACTCACACTCCTTTCCCCTGTAAATCCGTATTACTCCCTCACAGATATCTCTGCTCTCTGGACCCCACCCATCTTTTGGAGTGCCTTACACCCCACCTCGCCGCCCTCTCCTCTCTACCCAGTCTTGATGATCAGATTACTGCTCTCAACTCTACCCTTTCTACTCAGCTAGACTCACTCGTTCCCCTTTCCCTTCGCCGCTCTCGTACCACTAACCCACAGCCATGGATCACTGCCACTGTCCGCCTCCTTCGCTCTTATGCTCGAGCTGCCGAACGCTGCTGGCGAAAGTCTAAACACCATGCCAAACTCGTTCACTTCAAGTTTATCCTTTCCTGCCTTAACACAGGCCTCTCTTCTGCCAGACAAAACTATTTCTCCTCCATCATTGACACCCATGCCCATCACCCCCGCCAGCTCTTCCGTACATTCAACTCCCTTCTCAGGCCCCCGGTTCCTCCACCTCCTCCTTCCCTCACCCCCAACGATCTGGCCTCCTACTTCATTAACAAAATTAAATCCATCAGGTCCGAACTCCCCAAAGTCACTTCCCCCCCTTCTCCAACCCCCCGGCTCTCAACACTGTCTGCTACTCTCCCATCCTTCCCAGCAGTATCCTCAGAGGAGCTCTCCTCCCTCCTCTCAAGTGCAACTCCGGCCACCTGTGCTTCTGACCCCATTCCCTCTCATCTCATTAAATCTCTCGCTCCATCCCTTCTACCCTCCTTAACTTCCATCTTCAACCGCTCACTCTCCACTGGTTCCTTCCCCTCTGCCTTCAAACCTGCCCATGTCTCTCCCATCCTAAAAAAACCCTCTCTTGACCCCACCTCACCTTCTAGTTATCGCCCCATATCCCTCCTACCATTCCTTTCCAAACTCCTTGAACGAGTTGTCTATACGCGCTGCCTAGAATTCCTCAACAACAACTCTCTCCTTGACCCGCTCCAGTCTGGCTTCCATCCCCTACATTCCACAGAAACTGCCCTCTCAAAGGTCACCAATGACCTCCTGCTTTTCCAAATCCAATGGCTCATACTCTGTCCTAATCCTCCTCGACCTCTCAGCTGCCTTCGACACTGTGGACCACCCCCTTCTCCTCAACATGCTAACTGACCTTGGCTTCACAGACTCCGTCCTCTCCTGGTTCTCCTCTTACCTCTCCGGTCATTCATTCTCAGTCTCTTTTGCAGGCTCCTCCTTCCCCTCCCATCCTCTTACTGTGGGGGTTCCCCAAGGTTCAGTGCTTGGTCCCCTTCTGTTCTCGATCTACATGCACTCCCTTGGTGACCTCATTCGCTCCCACGGCTTCAACTATCATCTCTACGCTGATGACACCCAGATCTACATCTCTGCCCCTGCTCTCTCCCCCTCTCTCCAGGCTCGCATCTCCTCCTTCCTTCAGGACATCTCCATTTGGATGTCTGCCCGCCACCTAAAGCTCAACATGTCGAAGACTGAACTCCTTGTCTTCCCTCCCAAACCTTGCCCTCTCCCTGACTTTCCCATCTCTGTTGACGGCACTACCATCCTTCCCGTCTCACAAGCCCGCAACCTTGGTGTCATCCTCGACTCCGCTCTCTCATTCACCCCTCACATCCAAGCCGTCACCAAAAACAGCCGGTCTCAGCTCCGCAACATTGCCAAGATCTGCCCTTTCCTCTCCATCCATACCGCTACCCTGCTCATTCAAGCTCTCATCCTATCCCGTCTGGACTACTGCATCAGCCTTCTCTCTGATCTCCCATCCACGTGTCTCTCTCCACTTCAATCCATACTTCATGCTGCTGCCCAGATTATCTTTGTCCAGAAACGCTCTGGGCATATTACTCCCCTCGTCAAAAACCTCCAGTGGCTACCAATCTGCACATCAGGCAGAAACTCCTCACCCTGGGCTTCAAGGCTGTCCGTCACCTCGCCCCCTCCTACCTCACCTCCCTTCTCTCCTTCTCCAGCCCAGCCCGCACCCTCCGCTCCTCTGTCGCTAATCTCCTCAGCGTGCCTCGTTCTCGCTTGTCCCGCCATCGACCCCCGGCCCATGTCATCCCCCGGGCCTGGAATGCCCTCCCTCTGCCCATCCGCCAAGCTAGCTCTCTTCCTCCCTTCAAGGCCCTACTGAGAGCTCACCTCCTCCAGGAGGCCTTCCCAGACTGAGCCTCTTCCTTCCTCTCCCCCTCGTCCCCCTCTCCATCCCCCCCATCCTACCTCCTTCCCTTCCCCGCAGCACCTGTATATATGTATATATGTTTGTACATATTTATTACTCTATTTATTCATTTATTTTACTTGTACATATCTATTCTATTTATTTTATTTTGTTAGTATGTTTGGTTTTGTTCTCTGTCTCCCCCTTTTAGACTGTGAGCCCACTGTTGGGTAGGGACTGTCTCTATATGTTGCCAATTTGTACTTCCCAAGCGCTTAGTACAGTGCTCTGCACATAGTAAGCGCTCAATAAATACGATTGATGATGATGATGTATACAGGTGCTGTGGGGAGGGGAAGGAGGTAGGGTCGGAGGGATGGGGAGGGGGAGAGGAAAACGGGGGCTCAGTCTGGGAAGGCCTCCTGGAGGAGGTGAGCTCTCAGTAGGAAATCCATCCTCTACTCTCATTTTCCTTTCCACTCTTCTTTTAGCAGCACACAACATTAAGTAGGGCGTGGATAGACAATTAGTGAGAGTGAATAATTCTTTCCCATGCTCCAGAGAAGTGATTGAAAGTCTTAGAATTTCAACTTCCTCAGAAGTTTTGCCAATATCAGGGCAGGAATGTATAAGGAATAGTTTTCTTTAACCCATGAGCAATCTCCACTTCACAGCAGAACTTGCATTGCCTTTTTGATAGAGATGTCAAAACAGTGGCAAGTGAAACAGGAGAAGGCGAAGGAATCACAGTGAATGAACCAGAACCCGCAGAAGTACTTAGTTTGAGAAGCCACTAGGAAAACTTGATGACACTTCCTGGCACTTGATAAAAAATGGATGAGGTGAAAATAAAGCAAATGTAAGCATATCCCAATATGAGGCCCAGTTAGACTGTCATATGCCCCTTACCGTTGCTTGTTTGTAATAAAAAGACAACAAAAGATCCATACATTATTTGAAGCTCGCTGTGGGCAGGGAATGTGTCTGTTTATTGTTCTGTACTCTCCCAAGTGCTTAGTACAGTGCCTTGCACACAATAAGCACTCACTAAACACAGTTGATTGACTAACTGACTGAAGCCAAGGAAGATAATTTCTATTTTTTTAAGTGATATTTGTTCATTCATTCAATCAAATTATATTCAGTCGTGTTTATTGAGTGCTTACTGTGTGCAGAACACTGTATTAAGCACTTGGAAAGTACAACTCAGCAACAAAGAGAGACAATCCCTGCCCACAACGGACTCACAGTCTAGAAGTGCTTACTATTTGCCAGGCACTATACTAAACACTGGTGTAGTTACAAGGTAATCAGATTTGACACATTCCATGTCCCAAGTGGATTCACAGTCTTAATCCCCATGTTACAGATAACTGAGACACAGGGAAGTTGAGTGACTTGGCCAAGGTCACATAGACAAGTGGCAGAGACGGGATTAGAACTCAGGTCTTCTGACTCCCATTATGCAATGTAGTTTCTTGAACAAGTTCCCTGGGGCCTCAGATCACTGTTCTCTGAAGGTAATAGATTAATGCTAATTGGAGAAAGCTGACAACACTTCTGTGGGTCAGAAAACCATATAGCTGACTAGTTGTACATCCATGGCTATCTGTGATCAATCAATCAATCATTCCATGGGCTGTATTAAATACTTGGGAGTTGGTGAACACATCCATTCCCTGTCCACAAAGGAGCTTGCAGTCCAGAAGGGGAGACAGACATTAATATAAAGTATGAATATGTACAAAAGTGATATAGGGCTGAAGGTGGAGTGAATATCAACTGTTTAAAGGGTACAGATCCAAGGCTGATGCACTACTTGGATCATTCATTCATTCAATCGTATTTATTGAGCACTTATTGTGTGCAGAGCACTGTACTAAGTGCTTCTAAAGTACAAGCCGGCAATATATAGAGACTGTCCCTACCCAATAACGGGTTCACAGTCTAGAAGGGGGAGACAGACAACAAAACAAAACAGGTAGACAGGTGTCAAAATTGTCAGAACAAATAGAATTATAGCTATATGCACATCATTAACAAAATAAATAGTACAGTAAATATGTACAAGTAAAATAAATAGAGTAATAAATCTGTACAAATATACACAAGTGCTGTGGGGAGGGGAAGGAGGTTGGGCAGGGGGATGGGGAGGAGAAGAGGAAAAAGGGGGCTCAGTCATTGTGTTAGCAGTTCAGATGATAAGGAAAGGGCAGCTTGCAGAAATGTTGTGAAGGTAGAGCCAAAAGAATTTCATGACAAACTGAATGTGTGGGTTCAATGAGAGATGAGTCAGAGATAATGCCTAGATTACAGGCTTGTGAGACAGAGGATGGTGGTGGTGTCTACAGTCATAGAAAGGTCAGGGAGCAGACAAGGTTTGGTTAGGAAGATGAGGAGCTCTGTTCTGGACATGTTAGATTTGAGGAGAATGCTTTGCCAAAGCTTTAGAATATTTCCTCCAACAAACTGATTATAACAGGAGGCTCCAAAGCTCGAGTTGAACAATCATATTTATTGAATACTTACTATGTTCAGGGAAAGTACAACACTATAGCTGACATATTCCTTGCCCACAATTGGTTACGGTCTAGAAGGGGAGACAAACGTTAAAATAAAGAAATAAATGACAGATATGTACACAAGTACTGTGGGGTGGAAGATGGGGGTGGTGAATAAAGGGAGCAAGTCAGGGTGATGCAGAAAAGTGGAAAAAAATGGAAAAATATCACTGGCCACATAGGATTGTCAAACTAAACAAAATGGTTCTACAATTAAAGTGAATGTGCCAAACAAGATCTAGTGATCACAATCACCATCTTCTGCCAGCAAATCCATTCATTCATTCATTCAATCATATTTATTGAGCGCTTACTGTGTGCAGAGCACTGCACTAAGCGCTTGGGAAGTACAAGTCAGCAACATATAGAGACGGTCCCTACCCAACAACGGGCTCACAGTCTAGAAGGGGGAGAGAGACAACAAAACAAAACATGTAGACAGGTGACAAAACATGTAGACAGGTGTTACAGAATGCCGACTTTGTTTCATGGCAAGTTAATCATGAAGGTGTTATTTTTGAACAATCCTAGAAGCATGTCTCTAAGTCAAGCATCCCTGAATCTAATGGCTTCTATGGCTCCTAAAGAGATCACCGGGACACGCCAGTTACCAAAGCCCTCTGACCTTCTCTGTCGTGTGAATCAAGGCCGTTGTCCCGATGCGCTGTCTACCATTCACTTTAGCCCCTTTCTTGATCAGGAGGCGGAGGAGGTCGTCCTGCCCTCCGGCCTCAGCCAGCATCACCAAGGTCATTCCTCTGGAGTCCTCTTGATCCAAGCTGTAGTCTTCATTTGAATTAAGTGCAATCTTCACAGTAATATTTTTCACAGCATCCCTCAGAAGGGTACTTGGGATTGCATCTGCTGCAGCAACATTCTCATCTTCTCCATCGAGATGCTTCAGAAAATCTTCCATTTTCATCCACTCTAACAGCCTGGGTGCAACCACAAATTACAAGGGTATCTCACCAACTTCTCAGTGGAGCAGAGGGTGGGACTGACTGTCATTTTATATGCTCTAAGCTTAAAGTGACAGTGTAGCCACAGTACTATACTGTTGCCAAGTCATGATGAAATAATCAAGGTTTATGAAGGTAAAGACCTTTGACTCTAAGTTTGTTGTTTTACTGTAAAATCGTGTTGGGCAGGGAATGTGTCAGTCATTCATTAGTCAATCACATTTATTGAGTGCTTACTGTTTGCAGAGCACTATACTGAGAGCTTGGGAGAGTACAATATAACAAAAAACAGACATTCTTTTCTCACAAAAAGTTTACAGTCTAGAGGACAAGCCTACAGTAATGTCTCCCACCTTCTGTTATATTGTTTTATTGTACTCTCCCAAGCACTTAGTACAATGTTCTGCACAGAATAAGTGCTCAATAAATATGATTGATTGATACAAAATGAAGATACCTGGGAGTAGTTTCTCAGCAATAGTATAGCAGCTCTGTCAGAATGAGAAACTATCCACAGTCTCCACTGTCCAAAGCAGAATTCCTCATTTTCCCACCCAAACCCTGCCCTTCCTGTGACTTTACAATCATTGTAGACAATAATAATAATAATAATGGCATTTATTAAGCGCTTACTATGTGCAAAGCACTGTTCTAAGCGCTGGGGAGGTTACAAGGTGATCAGGTTGTTCCACGGGGGGCTCACAGTCTTCATCCCCATTTTACAGATGAGGGGAACTGAGGCACAGAGAAGTTAAGTGACTTGCCCAAAGTCACACAGCTGACAATTGGAGGAGCCGGGGTTTGAACCCATGACCTCTGACTCCAAAGCCCGGGCTCTTCTTATTTCACAAGCCTGTAATCTTGGCCTTATCTTAAACTCATCTTTCTCAGTCAATAAAAATATTGAATCTGTCACCAAATTGTCAATTCAATCTTCAAAATATTATTAAAATTTGCCCTTTCCTCTCCAGCCAAACTGCTATGGTGTTAATCCAAACACTAATCCTATCCTGCCTCAATTACTACATCAGTCTCCTTGCTGACTTCTCTGTCTCCTGTCTTCCCCATTTCAGTCCATACTTCATTCTGCTGTCCAGATCATTTTACTACAAAATCCTTCAGTCCATGTTTCCCCAGTCCTCAAGAACCAGAGGTTGCCTAGCCACCCCTGTATCAAATGGAAACTCCTTACCATAGACTTTAAAGCACTCAATCACCTTGCTTCCTTGTATTTTACTTCTCCGATTTCCTACTACTACCCAGCCCACACACTTGGCTCCTTTAACGCCAACCTACTCGCTGCACCTCATAACCATTCATTCATTCAATCATATTTATTGAGCACTTACTGTGTGCAGAGCACTGTACTAAGTGCTTGGGAAGTACAAATTGGCAACATATAAAGACAGTCCCTACCCAACAGCGGGCTCACGGTCTAGAAGGGGGAGACCGACAACAAAACAAAACATATTAACAAAATAGAATAAATAAGTACAAGTAAAATAGAGTAATAAATATGTACAAACATATATACATATATACAGGTGCTGTGGGGAGGGGAAAAAGGTAAGGCGGGGGGATGGGGTGGAGGGGGAGAGGAAGGAGTAGGCTCAGTCTCTAAATGCCAAGCGCTCAACCACATCCTGCCTCTGGCCTAGAACTCCCTCCCTGCTCACATCCAACAATCAGTCTCTCCACTGCCAAAGCCTTTTTGAAATCACAGCTCCTCCAAGAGGCTTTTCCCAACTAAGCCCTCATTTCTTCTTCTCCCACTCCCTTCTGCACTGCCCTTTGCACTTGGATTTTCACCCTCCATTCATCCCCTCAGCCCCACAGCACTTATATATGTATCTGTAATTTATGTATTCATAATAATACCTGTCTCCCACTAAGGTTGCTGTGGGCAACTGTTACACTGTACTACCCACAAAGCAAATACTACAGTGCTCTGCATGCAATGAGGATTCAAATTTCATCATCAAAAATCATAAAAAATGGTACTTGTTAAGTACTTACTATGTGCCAGGCACTGTTCTAAGCACTGGGGTAGATACAAGCAAATTGGGTTGGACACAGTCCCAGTCTCTCATGGGGCTCACGGTCTCAATCCCCATTTTACAGTTGCACAGAGGCACAGAAAAGTGAAGGGCACACAGCAGACAAGTGATGGAACCAGAATTAGAACCCATGACCTTCTGATTCCCAGGGCTGTGCTCCATCTACTATGCCACATCCTCATCATCACTAAACAATAGAAGTAAAGAATATGGCCATAAATGCTTTGGGGCTGGGTTGAGAATCTAAAGTGCTTAAAAGGTACATGGCCAAATCTACAGGTGAGGCAGAAAGCAGAAGTGACGACTTAGGAAAGGACTCACGGAGGAGATGTGATTTTAGGAGAGTTTGAAGGAGGGGAGAGTGGCGGACGGTCAAATATAATGGGGGAAGGAGTTCCAGGCCAGTGAGGACATGGTGGGGAAGCTTGGGCAAGAGGTCAGTGGCGAGAGAGATGCGACTGAGACAGGGAGAGCAGATTGGCAATAGGGAGAGTGAAGTGTGTATTGTGAGTTGTAGTAGGGGATCAGCGGGGAATGCTTCCATGCACTCTCAGACTCCTCCGTCACCACTGTAAAAAGCACCGTGGAAACCACTGCATTTCCTCTATCCACCGGGAGTTTCCATTCCTGGAATACTTCAAACCTGCCAGGCCTGGGGAAAACCTGCTCCCACATATTCTCAGACTCCTCCATCACTGTTGGGAAAAGGGCCCGTGGAAACTAGTGTCTTTCCACCCTGGAGTCCCTGCTCCCATTCATTCATTCAATTGTATTTATTGAATGCTTACTGTGTGCACAGCACTGTACTAAGCGCTTGGGAAGAACAAGTCGGCAGCATATAGAGACGGTTCCTACCCAGCAACGGGCTCACAGTCTAGAAGGGGGAGACCGACAACAAAACAAAACATGTAGACAGGTGTCAAAATCGTCAGAACAAATGTTACTTCCAACTAGTAGCCATCAATGTTAGGCAGCCCCTCCTGGCAACCCTAGGTTTTCCAAAGCAGTTGAGCATCTTGAGAGATTTTTCTTGTCTTGTTCAAGGATCTCTACCCACCCCAGTCTGCTCTCCAATGCTACCGAGAAAAGCACCCATGATAATGGCCTCTTTCCATCCTGGCACTGAGGGTCCCAGCTCCTAGCATGCTCTGTTCACTCCAGGCTGGGGATAAAAGCTGCTCCTATGAGTTCTTGGACTCCTCTACCTCTGCTGAAATTTTGAGCCAATCGACGACATTTAGTGAGCACTTACTATGTGCAGAGCACTGAACTAAGTGCTTGGGAGAGTACAATATAACAGTAAACAGTGTAATAGCCTATTGGGTGTACTTGAGTTGTGTTTTAATGTTACATCTTTCTTGGTGTGTCTGTCTCCAATCCCTTCTCTCCAGTTACACTCTTAGATTGGGAGCATCCCGAAGGACAAGGACCCTGTCTAATTCCCACCTGTGAATCCTCTCCCAGTGTTTAGCACAATCCTCTGAACACAGTAAATGCAATAAATACTATTACCACTGGAAGTACACTTATGTACATATCTATAAATTATATTATAAATCATTTCTTTAAATTAATGTCTTTCTCCCCTTCTAGACTACAAGCTCACATGGGCAGGGAATGTGTCTACCAATTTTGTTGTATTTATACGCTCTCAAGCACTTACTACAGTGCTCTGCACACAGTAAGCACTCAATAAATACCATTGATTGATCGATAGAAGTTAATACAATCACTTATCCTCTCCCACCTTGATTACTGTATCAGCCTCCTTGCTGACCTCCCTGCCTCCTGTCTTTCCCAACTCCAGTCCATACTTCACTCTGCTGCCTGGATCATCTTTCTACAAAAACGTTAAGGACATGTCACCCCCCACCTTTCAAAAATCTCCAGGGGCTGCCTATCCATGTGTGTATTAAACAAAAACACCTCACTACTGGCTTCAAATAACTTATTCGCCTTGCCCTCTCCTACCTCACTTTGCTACTCTTCTACTACAACCCAGCTGTAAACACTTTGCTCCCCTGTTGCTCACCTTCTCACCATGTTTTGATGTTGTCTATCTCTCCGCTGACCCCTTGGTGATGTCCTCCCTCCTCAAATCCGATAGACAGTGAATCTCCCCCACTTCAAAGCCTTTTTGAGGGCACATCTCCTCCAAGAGGCCTTTCCTGACTAAACCACCTTATTCTCTTCCCCAACTCCCTTCTGCTTCACCCTGACTTGCTCCCTTTATTCATGTCCGTCCCAGCTTCACAGCACTAATGTACATGTCTTTTATTTATTTATTTATACTGGTGTTTGTCTCCCCCTCTAGACTGTGAGATTGTGCTGGGTAGGGAATGTGTCTGTTTATTGTTAAATTTCACTCTCCCAAGTGCTTAATACAGTGTGCTGCACATAGTTAATGCTCAATAAATACCCCTGAATTGAACTGATTGAGTGCCTTAAAGCTGATGGCCATGAGAGTCTGTTTGTTGTGGAATGTTATTCTAATTATTTTATTTTGTTAGTAGGTTTGGTTTTGTTCGCTGTCTCCCCGTTTTAGACTGTGAGCCCACTGTTGGGTAGGGACTGTCTCTATATGTTGCCAATTTGTACTACCCAAGTGGTTAGTACAGTGCTCTGCACATAGTAAGCACTCAATAAATACGATCGATGATGATGATGATGATGATTATTATAATAATAATAATAATGATGGCATTTGTTAAGTGCTTACTATGTGCAAAGCACTGTTCTAAGCACTGGGGGGATACAAGGTGATCAGGTTGTCCCACATGGGGCTCACAGTCTTAATCCCCATTTTACAGATGAGGGAACTGAGGCTCAGAGAAGTTAAGTGACTTGTCCAAGGTCACACAGCAGACATGTGGCAGCTGGGATTCAAACCCATGACCTCTGACTTCCAAGCCCGTGCTCTTTCCACTGAGCCATGCTGCTGCTTCTGTGTGATTATGTGTTGAGCATCATATTTTTATACTGCAAAGGTAAATATATTCATGTAAATATGGATATAAATTCTGCCTCATTCAGAACTCCTAAAATGACCCTTCATAAAGTAGTAATGACCATGAACAGGGATTTCATAACTTAAGCCCCTCAGAATCTTTCTTATATTCTTCCCGATTCCAGCTGACAGTGAGCATTTCCTTAGTAATTTAAGAATAATGTTCTATGAACATTAATTACTACTGGCAATTACACATAGGAATGTAGAACAAAAATGTAGAAGCAGCATGGCCTAGTGAAAAGAGCACAGCCTGAAAGTCAGAGGACCTGTGTTGTAATCTCAATTAAGTCATTTGTCTGTTGGGTGACAGAGAGAGAGAGAGAGAGAGAGAGAGAGAGAGAGAGAGAGAGAGAGAGAGAGAGATGACACTTAAGGTCTCTGTGTCTCATGCACCTCATCTGTGGAAAAAAAAATGGGGATTAAAGCCTCTTCCCTCCAGTTTGGACTATAAGCCTCATGTGGGACAGGTACATGTTGCAAGCCCCAGGTTCCTATCAACCAGGACCTTCTGGGACCAGGGGAACATCAGTGACATGTAGCACAGTCAAACCACACCAAGGTTACCATGGAAAGTTTTTACTTAGTTTCACCAATGTGCAAGGGAGTTCATTCATTCATTCATTCATTCATTCAACCATATTTATTGAGCGCTTACTGTGTGCAGAGCACTGTACTAAGAGCTTGGGAAGTACAAGTTGGCAACATATAGAGATGGTCCCTACCCAACAGCGGGCTCACAGTCTAGAAGGGGGAGGCAGACAACAAAACAAAACATATTAACAAAATAAAATAAATAGAATAAATATGTACAAGTAAAATAGAGTAACAAATAAATAAATAAATAAATAAAAGAGCTAGCTTGGCGGATGTGCAGAGGGAGGGCATTCCAGGCCAGGGGAAGGACGTTGGCCAGGGGTCGACGGCAGGACAGGCGAGAACGAGGCACAGTGAGGAGGTTAGCGGCAGAAGAGCGGAGGATGCAGGCTGGGCTGGAGAAGGAGAGAAGGGAGGTGAGGTAGGAGGGGGCGAGGTGATGGACAGCCTTGAAGCCCAGGGTGAGGAGTTTTTGCCTGATGTGTAGGTTGACGGGTAGCCACTGGAGATTTTTGAGGAGGGGAGTAACACGCCCAGAGCGTTTCTACACAAAGACAATCCGGGCAGCAGCGTGAAGTATAGACTGAAGTTGGGAGAGACAGGAGGAAGGGAATGACACATACACTCACTCACTCCACTCCACCAAGGGTCCAATACCTGGTCAAAGGCACCCATTCTGCCAATGCTTCTTCCTTTTGCTTCCAAGTGCTGCTGCCTTCTGCTGCTTGTGAGTGCTGCTCTCCTGCTGTTCACTGCTTTGACAGCCAGGTACTTCCCTCTACATGCACCTCCTTTGTGTGCTTCTGCTCGTGGCTCAGTGGAAAGAGCACAGGCTTTGGAGTCAGAGGTCAAGGGTTCACATCCCAGCTCTGCCAATTGTCAGCTGTGTGACTTTGGGCAAGTCACTTAACTGCTCTGTGCCTCAGTTACCTCATCTGTAAAATAGGGATTAAGACTGTGAGCCCCATGTGGGACAACCTGATCACCTTGTAACCTCCCCAGCATTTAGAACAGTGCATTGCACATAGTAAGCACTTAACAAATGCCATCATTATTATTCTAGACTGTGAGCCCATGGTTGGGTAGGGACTGTTTCTATATGTTGTCGACTTGTACTTCCCAAGCACTTAGTACAGTGCTCTGCACACAGCAAGCTCTCAGTAAATATGATTGATTGAATGAATGCTCCAGCTGCTTCAAAACAGTTCAAAAGTAGTGCCTTTTATCTGCCTTAGGTGTGACAGCTGTGGCTCCACGTGGCTGTCATTGATTGATCCAGGCCTGTTACCAGGTAGAACAGTGAGAGAAAGCCCTGTCTCCCTCCATACTCCGCCCTCACAGGCCAGCAATCACCTGTCTCAGGTACAGCCCATCAGTGCCTTCACAAATCTCTTCCTTCTTGTTGTTCACTGGATCACAAAAAGTCACTAATAAGGCAGCTTGTTGTGGGCTCACCACATCACTGTGTCCAAATGACTGTCTTGTATCTACCCCAGTGCTTAGTACAGTGCACATAGTAAGCACTTAAAATGTGTCATTAAAGAAAAAGATAGATTGCAATATAGCAAACTAGGGGGTTATCATCACTATTATAATTATCATTGTCATCATTGTTACCTGGATTTATTAACCACTTCACTTACAATATGCAAAACACCTTACTGAGAAGAGAAGCAGCATGGCCTAGTAAGCACTCAATAAATACGATTGATGATGATAGAGCATGAACGTGGGAGTCAGAAGGATCTGGGTGCTAATCCTGGCTCTGCCACTTACCTCCTGTGTGACCTTGGGCAAGTAACTTAACTTCTCTGTGCCTTTTACCTCATTCGTAAAATAGAGATTGAGACTGTGACCCCTATGTAGGACAGGGACTGTTACAACCTGATTAGCTTGTATCTACCCCAGTACTTAGTACAGTGCCTGGTCCACAGTATGTGCTTAACAAATACTGTAAAAAAAACCAAACCCAAAACCTGACCCCTTTTGTAAGTACATGAACCTGAATGAAAACGTAATTCTTGGCTCCTATGCTATATGAGCCAGGAATGAGAAGCAGCATTGCCTAGTGGATAGAGCACAGTCCTGGAAGTCAGAAGGTCATGGGTTCTAGTCCTGACTCTACCACTTGTCTGCTGTGTAACCTTGGACCAGTCATTTCACTTCTCTGTGCCTCATTTCCCTCATCTGTAAAATGGGGATTAAGACTGTGAGCCATATGTGGAACAGGGACTATGTCCAATCCAATTATCTTATAACAACCCCAGCTCTTTAGAACAGTGCCTGGCACATAGTAAACATTTAACAAATACCATTATTATCATTATTATATTGCTAAATTGAAGGAATTAGAACAATGAGAGCAATGGATTCTCCCAGCTTTAACAAAGACTTTAGGGGAGAGAATGTGTGCTAAACAACTGACTGCAATACTACAGCTTTCATGCAGGATCAAGTGCTTTCTCTCCTCTTTTCCAGTTACGTGCCCTCTCCCGTGTGCATATCATGCTACGTGGCTGGCAGGGGAGGGGCTAATTGTTAAGCATATTTAAGAAGAAAATTATTTAATCAGCAATGAATATAGGGTTAGCCAGTAAATCAAATTTATTGAGAGCTTACATTTTTTTAATGGGATTTGTTAAGTACTTACTATGTGACAGGCACTGTTCTAAACTTTGAGGTAGATAATGGTAATCAGGTTGGACACAGTCCCTGCCCCAAGTAGTGCTCACAGTTTTACAGATGAGGTAACTGAGGCCCAGAGAAATGAAGTGACTTGCCCAAGGTCAGGCAGCAGACAAGTGGCAGAGCCGGGATTAGAACCCACCTCCTTCTCTATCCCACACCCATGCTCTCTCCACTAGGTCATGCTGCTTCCTGGAGCACTCCAAGGAGATGAGGAGAGCACTACCAAACCAGATCCACCCCATTTTATTTGCAGGAAAAGGATAATTTAATGAAATATTAATTGATGCCTCATTCCCTAAAGCTTCTCTGTTTTCCCAGAGCACTGTACTAAATGCTTGGGAGAGTACAACAGACACATTCCCCGCCCATAAAGAGCTTACAGTCTAGAGGGAGAGAGAGACATTAATATTAATATAATAGGGTGAAATTGAACAATTCAGAATCTCAAGTCTTGATAACAGGAGAGTTAACAAACACACGGAAGTTTTGGGCTCCTCATAGCTCCAGGCAAATCATCCAAGGTGACAAATGACCCAAACATCTCAAGGTACTGGATCTTGCCCAAGGGTGAAAAAGGCATTTATTTAAAGTGATTTTAAAATCACTGGAATTCACATGTGTTGAAAACAGATGTATCATAAAGTCGTTGTAACTTGGATGAAGTGGTTTCGTCCTTTCATCGTCGCACACAGACAAAAGTCCATAAGATAGATCTGTCTCAGGTCAAAGATTCAACTGGAAATGTCTATATCTTTTAGGCCAAAGTCAGTTTATGTAGACTAGGTAGAATATTTTCATTCATTCAGTCATATTTATTGAGTGCTTACTGTATGCAGGGCACTGTACATATTGTGACTTGGAAGGAACAAAAGGCTAGGACAGATCAAAAGTGATATGAGGGATGTGTTATCTTAGTAGCTCAAGGGAATAAAAAGTGATCTAGAAAATGCATTAGAGAAAATAGAGTCCTCTTTACAAAAACTACTTAAATGATTTTGATTTAAATGATTAAATCAAGCAATGATCCTGATTGAGCACGTACCTCATGATAACACTCTTCTAGGAATTTGGAAGTGTACACCAGAAGGAATACACTGTCTCCCTACCCCTCAGAAACTTGCTATACAATGTTAGTCAATTAGTCAATCATATTTATTGAGCCCTTAGTGTGTCCAGAGCACTGAACTAAGTATTTGGGAGAGTTTAATATAACAATATAACAGACCCGTTCCTTGCCCACAACAGTCTAGACGAGGAGACTGTATTATATTTAATGTAAATAAATAAATTACAGATATAATGGGGGGTAACAGGGAGACACAAGTAGTGAGAAGCAGCATAGCATAGTGAAAAGAACATGGGCCTGGAAGTTGGAGGACCTGGCTTCTAATTCTGATTCTGCCACTTTCTTGCTGTATGACCTTGGGAAAGTCACTTACCTTCTCTGAGCTTCAGTTTCATCATCTGTAAAATGAGGATTCAATGGCAGTTCTACCTCATAGTTAGACCCTGAGCCCTATGTAGGGCACAGACTGTGTTGAATCTGATTAACTTGTATCTACCCCAACATTTAGAACAGTACTTGACCCATAGCATATGCTTAACTAATACCTGAGTAAAACAATAATAAATAGTGGGAAGAAGAAGAACAAGGATTTAGTGAGTAGTAGCTGATTAAATTGAACATATGTGTCTAATTAAAACATAGGAATGGGACAAATGGACAGTTTGAATGTTTACTTATTGACCAATGCAGGTTGCATATAGCTGTCCTTTGTTTTTAAAAATGATGCTACTGCCAGTGAGGTCCTACCAATACAGGCAGTGGGCACCTGAATCAGATCAAAGGTCACTCACTAGCCAGCTGCCAATTCAGTCAGTCATTCCACTGTATTTATTGAGCACTCACTCTGTGCAGAGCACTGTACTAAGGGCTTGGGAGAGGACAATACAACGATAAACAAATTCCCTGCCCACAGAGAGCTTGCCGTTTTCAGGGAGGATCAAGTTTATGAACATTGAAGTTCTGGAATCTAATCAGTCTCCTTGCCTCAAACCTAAGTTCTCCTCAACAGAGGTACAGCTGGGTGGGACAAGTGAAGAGAATGAACGACAGCAGGATACACCAAAACTACTGGTGCATGAAAGGCTGAAATTGGGAAACCAAAAGCAAGGGGGGCATAGGAGAATTAATCAATCAAGTGATCATATTTATTGAGAGCTTACTGGGGGCAGAACACTGCACTGAGCGATTGGCAGAGTATGATATAACACAGCTGAGGACATGTTCCCTGCTCACAAGGAAGCATTTTAAGGATGCATGAAACATTGCTTGGACAAAGCTAAATCACAACTGGAAGCTGGGGGTCAGTTGTTCAGGGATGACAAGCACCAAGCACTCTAATCAAGTAAGGAGTGACTCTTCTGGAGCAAAAGCTTGGTCAGGAATAACAGACAAGGAGGAAAAAGAGAAAACAGCACCAGGGATAGCAAATATCAAATATAACACAAGGGACACTTTATTTACAGAATGTGGCTAGGGCCATAGGTCCTGTATTGGCCTTTTCAGCCACACATTCACTGATAGGTGAATTTCACCATGGATGAGTTCTTCAAATGTGAAGGACAATTATATATGTGAATTAGGTACTCTATGGACAACTCATACAAAATCATTTGTTTCTGTCTAATGGATTTCTCTTACTTATCTGTGACAACAATCGCCAATTTCCCCAGTGCAGTCCTTTGCACACCTCTTTATAGTATGACCTGGATTCCTGAAGTCGGCTCTTTAGTCCCATCTCATAACAGTGACAGTTTACTGGGACCTAACATAAACCCATTTAAATCACTGTTCAGGATATTCTGAATGACCAAAGGCAGCTCTTGTGAGTTGTGAGTTAACCTGTTTTTAAAAACCTGCCTGAAAAGAATTTTCCTGGGAATCCACTCTTGTTTTCATCCACCTACTTGAGGAATTTGTTTTTCATAAACCCATCCTTCTTGGTCTCTGACCATTTTTCTTCAGAGAAGATGGAGAATAACTAGTGGCCACGTTATATAAGGATCTTTCTTCATAAATATGAAGAAAGCTATGATGTCAGTCACCAGTCTTCCCTTCTAAAGGCAAAATGTTTCCAAGGATTTCTTATTTCTTCCATAAATAGTTGGGCCTCCTGTTTAGGTATCGGCTCTGAAAGGACTGAACTTTGATGAAGTGGGGATTTACCTGTCCCCTGTGGCTGCAATTTCTGAATTTGAAGCCTCTAATCCAAGCAGCAATATTTACTGAGTGTTGACTTCCAGCATTTAGCTTTTACTGATGCTAGATGTGGGGCTGCTTCTTTGGTCTGGCTGGGAATGAACAATCCACAATACTTGACTTTTTAGGCCCAATATCCATCACACGCAATCAAAGACGACACATTATCCATTCATGGTGGGAAGTCACTTTTGTAAAAATTATAGGTAGCTACTAAAATGATAAAGGCAACCAATATATCTCAGACTGAACTTGCTGGCAACATTTAAGAGTGCTGTCTAGACTGTGGGTTGAGGGGAAATAAGACCAGGCCAATTTCATGCCCTGCTTGAAGGATAAACACTATCTCACTTGTTTTGAGCTAGCAACTTCTTGTTATTGACATAAATCCTGGAAGTCATCTAATTATTTTGCAAACATATTTTTAAGCAATCAACAGCAAATCAATATTCTAGTTGTGCACAGGTAAAATGAGGCAAGTATTTCTTATTCACTGAATTACTGCAACCCTCAAATCTGCCAAGGGGGATGTTTTCTTTTTGAGGGATTGCACTGTTACTGAATAACTTGTTTTTGTTTGCTTATTGACATATTATCAATCAATCAATTGTATTTATTGAGCGCTTACTGTGTGCAGAGCACTGTACTAAGCGCTTGGGAAGTACAAGTTGGCAACATATAGAGACAGTCCCTACCCAACAGTGGGCTCACAGTCTAGAAGGGGGAGACAGAGAACAAAACCAAACATATTAAGAAAATAAAGTAAATAGAATAGATATGTACAAGTAAAATAAATAAATAAATAAATAGAGTAATAAATATGTACAAACATATATACATATATACAGGTGCTGGGGGGAAGGGAAGGAGGTAAGACGGGGGGTTGGAGAGGGGGACGAAGGGGAGAGGAAGGAAGGGGCTCAGTCTGGGAAGGCCTCCTGGAGGAGGTGAGCTCTCAGTAGGGCGTTGAAGGGAGGAAGAGAGCTAGCTTGGCGGATGGGCAGAGGGAGGGCATTCCAGGCCCGGGGGATGACGTGGGCCGGGGGTTGATGGCGGGACAGGCGAGAATGAGGTACGGTGAGGAGATTAGCGGCAGAGGAGTGGAGGGTGCAGGGTGGGCTGTAGAACGAGAGAAGGGAGGTGAGGTAGGAGGGGTGAGGTGATGGACAGCCTGGAAGCCCAGGGTGAGGAGTTTCTGCCTGATGCGCAGATTGATCGGTAGCCACTGGAGATTTTTGAGGAGGGGAGTAATATGCTCAGAGCATTTCTGGACAAAGATAATCCAGGCAGCAGCATGAAGTATGGATTGAAGTGGAGAGAGACACGAGGATGGGAGATCAGAGAGAAGGCTGATGCAGTAGTCCAGACGGGATAGGATGAGAGCTTGAATGAGCAGGGTAGTGGTTTGGATGGAGAGGAAAGGGCAGATCTTGGCAATGTTGCAGAGCTGAGACCAGCAGCTTTTGGTGATGGCTTGGATGTGAGGGGTGAATGAAAGAGCAGAGCAGGATGACACCAAGTTTGCGGGCTTGTGAGATGGGAAGGGTGGTAGTGCCATCAACAGTGATGGGAAATTCAGGAAGAGGGCAGGGTTTGGGAGGGAAGACAAGGAGTTCAGTCTTGGAGATGTTGAGTTTTAGGTGGCAGGCAGACATCCAGATGGAGATGTCCTGAAGGCAGGAGTAGATAAGAGCCTGGAGGGAGGGGGAGAGAGCAGGGGCAGAGATGTAGATCTGGGTGTCATCAGCGTAGAGATGATAGTTGGAGCTGTGGGAGCGAATGAGATATTCCACAATTTCTATACCTTCTGGGCGATAACCAGTGGTGGTTGTCTATAGAACATTACTGGTCAAAACCATTAAATTAATATGTTGTTCAAGTATGCATCTAATGAGGAGAGTCAGGAAACTGTTCCATCAGACTCAGCATGCATTAAGTTTACACATTCAGCAAATGCTGCTGCAATTCACCAAATGGTCTTCTGGGGAAAAAAGAACATTGTTAAGGAATTAGGGATGGGAATTCATACTTCTCCCAAAGTGAACATTTTTAAACCATGAATAACAGTTAGCTAGGAACATAACAAGTCAGAGCAGTGAACCCACAATGTCCCCAACATCAGCATCATTTATGGGTCATAGGCAATAGCAACTGGAAAGACAAGATCATAAACCATCAGGTTCTGGAACTCATTCAGTCTCCTAGCATTGGAGTTGTCCTCTGGACATTTGATATCTACCCCCAAACCCACAGCACTTGTGTATATATCTTTGTTATATATTATAAACTACTTACTGGTTCATATTAATGTCTGTCTCTCTAGACTGTAAGCTTATGATGGGAAGGGAACGTGCCTGCTAATTCTGTTGTTGTGTTTTTTTCAAACTGTTAGTACATTGTTCTGCATATAGTCAGCACTCAATAAATACCATTGACTGATTGATGGATTTGAGCCAAGCTAAGTGGTTACACTCTAGGGGAAATGTGAGGAGAATTATAACAACAGGATACCCATACAAGTGTTGTATGGAGAGCCGAAATTGAGGAACTGAAAGCAAGATGGATAGAGAAGGCATTTCAAGGATTGAACAAAACAAAGCCTCAGTTAGTTGCACATTGCAGCTGAAAACTGGGAGTCAGCTGGTGAGAAGGGGCCAGTATGGTGGACTGCGAGCAAGAAAGGAGCAGCTCTTTTTGAGGTAAGCGTTTGTAAGGAGTGAGAAACAAAGAGAAATTTGTAATAGAGGTATCTTTTAAGCACTTACTATGTGCCTAGTATTCTACTCTGAGCTGGGGCTAGGTACAAGATAATCCAATTCAGATACAGTTTCTTTCCCACATGGGGCTCACAGTCTAATAACAAGGGAGAACAGGTATTGTTAACAGGCATTTAATCCCCATTTTACTCTGGGTTTCAGTTTGGCCTTCTCAGTCATTTATATAATAATAATAATCGTGGTATTTGTTATGCGCTTACTATGTGCTAGGCACTGTACTAAATGCCACGGTGGATACAAGCAAATCGGGGTGGACACAGTCCCTGTCCCACATGGAGCTCACGGTTTTAATCCCCACTTTACAGTCTGGTAAGTAAGCTTAACCATTAGGAATGTCTTTTTCAAATAAGAAGGACAACTCTCTCTCTTTATATGTGTGTGTGTGTGTGTGTGTGTGTGTGTGTTATATAATATATATAAAAATTTGCCATGCATATATGAACTTGTATATATTTATGTATACAAATAGCTCTCCCTCTCTTCTCAGAGGGAGAGCTATTTGTATACATAAATATGGATAAATATGTGCCTATAGACCTATGGTAACAGCTATGCAAAAGCAACTCATCTCCTTTTGTCTGGATTGGATTTAGGTCGCAATATGTCCACCCCCATGCCTCCTCTCCTTTGCCCCTACTCCCCAGAGAGACTCCCCCAGTCTATGGTGTCGCATGTTTCAGATTTCAAGACGTATTAGTAGTCTTCTACTCTGTGTCTCCTGCTGGTCATTAAATGGGATATTTCCATGGTAATGTTCTGGGGTAATTGGACTCAATGCTTACACTTTACAAAGCCACATCTAATGCTGTAATCACAGCATGTGATAACATATAGTTCTAGCATTTGTACATGCAATTACTCTTTTCAAGCTTTAATGAAAGATGGAGAACTTGATCTAACAGCTCTTCACTCATCAGCAGTCCAACCGGCAATATTCTGACCACAACTCCATTTTGCTACCATTAATTCATCCATCTGTTCCCTAGGGGGCTGACAAATTTCATTTTCATTTTTTCCTAAAATTCATGGAATGTGTTCATTGCCAGAAATGTTTACCTCTCCTGTGAAACTAGGCATCAGCAAATTCCAGCTTTGCTTAGAGGTAAGAGGAGAAGTCTTTCCCACACTTAACTCCCAGTTAGCCTTATCTTTTGAAATGTGGCCAGTTTATTCTGTTTTATTTTAATGATATTTGTTAAGCACAGCACTTATTATGTGCCAAGCACTGTACTAAGCACTGAAGCAGATACAAGATGAATCATATAGGACAAAGCTTCTGTCCCACAAGGAGCTCAAGATCTAAGAATAATATATAATGTTTCTCTCTACCTTGACACTAAAGAGAAAAAATTAAGGATACTAAAAGGTGGGGGTCTTTACTAAATTTTTATAATGGTTCAGCAGACTATCCCTTCATCAATACATGCAATAACTCTGATTTTGCTCCTCTTAGGCAAGCACAGTTCAAGCTGACACTAGCGAAAATTATCCCTGAAAAAAATAAAATAAAAATGTGTCAATTTGTTAAGCACTTCCTGTGTGTCAGACACTGTACTAAGCACTGGGATGGATTCAAGAAAATTGGGTTGTACACAGTCTCTGTCCCACATGGGGTTCACAGACTCAATTCCCATTTTACAGATGAGGTAACTGAGGCCCAGAGAAGTGAAGTGACTGGCCCAAGGTGACACAGCAGACAAGTGATTGACATCTGACTACCAGGATTGTGCTCTACCTACTAGACAATTCATTCAAACGTATTTATTGAGGGCTTACTGTGTGCAGAGCACTGTACTAAGCGCTTGGGAAGTACAAGTTGGCAACATATACGGCTGCTACTCTACCTTTGTTTAAGCAGCATGGCTCAGTGGCAAAAGCATGGGCTTGGGAGTCAGAGGTTGCGGGTTCAAATCCTGACTCCTCCACTTGTCTGCTGTGTGACTTTGGGCAAGTCACTTCACTTCTCTGGGCCTCAGTTCCTTCATCTGTCAAATGGGGATGAAAACTGTGAGCCCCACGTGGGACACCCTGATTACCTTGTATCTCTCCAGTGCTTAGAACAGTGCTTGGCACATAGTAAGCGCTTAACAATACCAAAATTATTATTTTGGCCACAGGATACGTAATAATAATAATAATAATTATGGTATTTGTTAAGTGATGACTATGTGCCAGGTACTGTACTATGTGCTGGGGTGAATACAAGCAAATCAGGTTGGACACAGTCCCTGTCCCAAGTGGGGCTTACAGTATCAATCCCCATTTTACAGATGAGGCAACTGAGGCACAAGGAAGGTAAGTGACTTGCCCAAGGTCACAGAGAAGACAAGTGGTGGAGCTGGGATTAGAAGGCATGACCTTTGCACTCCCAAGCTCGTCCTCTACCCTCTATAATAATAATAATGATGATGATGGCATTTATTACGTGCTTACTATGTGCAAAGCACTGTTCTAAGCGCTGGGGAGGTTACAAGGTGATCAGGTTGTCCCACGGGGGGCTCACAGTCTTCATCCCCATTTTACAGATGAGGGAACTGAAACACAGAGAAGTTAAGTGACTTGCCCAAAGTCACACAGCTGACAATTAGAGGCTCTATGCCATGCTGCTTCTCAATGTATATTCTATTCTATTTCTTTTAGACTGTGAGCCCACTGTTGGGTAGGGACTATCTCTATGTGTTGCCAACTTGTACTTCCCAAGAGCTTAGTACAGTGCTCTGCACACAGTAAGCGCTGAATAAATACAATTGATTGATTGTATATGTATAACTCCCTCTTTGTCCATGGGTTCACAAGGCACATAAAGCTGTATTGTTCTCTACCCCTACTCTTCCCTGTGCTTTTTTTTTCTCATTTTTTTTTCAGTTGCTCAAGTAGCTCTTTAAATTCCCCCAGCTGCTGTGTCTAGTTTACTTTTTCCTCTCTATGCAGAATGTAGCAGGGTCTTCGCTCCCACCTCCATGCACTTGAACAGCGACTCTCTCAGAAAACAGCCTAGTGCCACAGGAATGCTCTGTTGCACCAGCACCAGCCCGGCCCCAAGATCCTCTCTAAATAGACCCTTCTTCCCTTGCAGTTTTGCAATGAGGGGGACCCTGGGATAGTTATAATCAGTGGTTTGCCAGTTAGCCCACGTCAACAAAAACTCCCATGGCCTTGCTTTTTACCCTCGGGCTAGTGCAAAAGAGAAATCAGCCAGCCATTCTTGTAAACACATTCGATTCAATTTCTGCTTCTAAAGACCATCTATACTGCTCAACAGGCAAAAACACCGTGCATGTCCTTTAAGCAAAATTGGTATTCAAAATGTGGTATTTTCAGCAAATTGTTTAGTTGATTTTTCAGCCTTCCATGGTTTCTTTAAGGAAGGAAAGATACCAGGATCAGTGGGAACTGGGTTGAAAAGGTCAAATTCAGAATAATGTATTTTTACCCTTGAACCCTAGAAACAGTATCATGACAAGGGTCATACATAGTGCCTTATTTCTGAAAAACAGCCCATCTGTGAGACAATCATTTCTCATATAGCTCATCATAGATATGATCTTTCGCCATGGTCTCTTCTACCTTGGGACTGGAACTCTTATCTGCCCTCTTCTAAAACACCCAACTACAGAATCAGAGGAAGCTTGGTGTAGGGATGCAGTCCTGAAATCACAAAATGCCAAATACGAGATATTGCAGATGTTTTAGAGTGCGGACTCTCTGGCCCCTAGTTCTGGGCTCCCACTACTCTTGGGAGCTTCTTCACAGGAACAGCTGATGCTTTGCTGGAACAGGGGAGGAAGGAAGAAGAAGAAGTGAAAGCACCTCCATTAGACTGTAAGATCTTTGAGGGAAAGGCACCGTGTTGTCTCCTTCTCTTGTATAATTCTAGGTCTCCAATAGAACACTCCTCAATCAATCAATCAATCAATCAATCAATCAATCGTATTTATTGAGCGCTTACTATGTGCAGAGCACTGTACTAAGCGCTTGGAAAGTACAAATTGGCATCACATAGAGACAGTCCCTACCCGATAGTGGGCTCACAGTCTAAAAGGGGGAGACAGAGAACAGAACCAAACATACCAACAAAATAAAATAAGTAGGATAGAAATGTACAAGTAAAATAAATAAATAAATAAATAAACAGAGTAATAAATATGTACAACCATATATACATATATCCTCACACAGCAGATACCCAGTCCAACACTCTGCATGCATAGTATGCCATTGTCCTTCACCTATAATAATGATCATAATAATTATGGTATTTGTTCAGCACTTACTGTGTTCCAGGCACTGTTCTAACTGCTGGGTTAGATACAATTTAATTAGGTTGAACACAGTCCCTCTCCCACGTTGGGCTCACTGTCTTAATTCCCATTTTACAGATGAGGTAATTGAAGCACACGGAAGTTAAGTGACTTGCCCCAGGTCACACAGCAGACAAATGGCAGAGTCAGGATTAGAACCCACATCCTCTGACTCCCAAGCTCGTCCTTTTTTCCGTTAGGCCACGCTGAATCTCATGAATGTATGCGTGACTGAAAACACCAATGCAGGAGCCCCCAATCTGTTTGCACACAAAGACTATTCCTTGTTGTGCTGTAATGTTTAATGTCTGCAGTGCCTGGTGATGTTTTCACTTTTTGTGTCCAGCACAGTTGCCTATACAAGCGCTTAGTACAGTGTCTTCTAGACTGTGAGCCCACTGTTGGGTAGGGACCATCTCTATATGTTGCCAACTTGTACTTCCCAAGTGCTTAGTACAGTGCTCTGCACACGGTAAGCACTCAAATATGATTGAATGAATGAATGAATGAATGCACACAGTAAGTGCTCAATAAATACGATTGAATGAATACAGTGTAAGTGTCTAGTATGGCATTCTATGGGGGCACAGTTCATTCAGTCATTCAATCGTATTTATTGAGCGCTTACTGTGAGCAGAGCACTGTACTAAGCACTTGGGAAGTACAAGTTGGCAACATATAGAGACAGTCCCTACCCAACAACGGGCTCACAGTCTAGAAGGGGGAGACAGACAACAAAACAAAACATGTGACCTTGAGCAAATAGACAACAAAACTTGACAGGTGTCAAGTCATCAGAATAAATAGAAGCAAAGCTAGATGCACATCATTAACAAAATGAATAGAATAGTAAATATGTACAAGTTGAAGTGGATGCCACTGCGGCTGATAATAATCATAATGATGGCATTTATTAAGTGCTTACTATGTGCAAAGCACTGTTCTAAGTGCTGGGGAGGTTACAGGGTGATCAGGTTGTCCCACAGGGGACTCTCAATCTTCATCCCCATTTTACAGATGAGGAAACTGAGGCACAGAGAAGTGAAGTAACTTGCCCAAAGTCACACAGCTGACAATTGGCAGAGCCGGGACTTGAACCCATAATTTCTGACTCCAAAGCCCGGGCTCTTGTCTCTGAGCCATGCTGCTTCTCCCCCCGCACCCCCCCATCCCCTTGTCTTACCTCCTTCCCTTCCCCACAGCATCTGTATATATGTATATATGTTTGTACATATTTATTACCCTATTTATTTATCTATTTATTTATTTTACTTGTACATATCTATTCTATTTATTTTATTTTGTTAATATGTTTGGTTTTGTTCTCTGTCTCCCCCTTCTAGACTGTGAGCCCACTGTTGGGTAGGGACTGTCTCTATATGTTGCCAACTTGTACTTCCCAAGAGCTTAGTACAGTGCTCTGCACACAGTAAGAACTCAATAAATATGATTGTTGATGATGATGATGATGATGATTTCTCCCCCTTCTAGACTTTGAGCCCGCTGTTGGGTAGGGACCATCTCTATCTGTTGCCAACTTGTACTTCCCAAGCACTTAGTACAGTGCTCTGCACACAGTAAGCGCTCAATAAATATGATTGAATGTATGAATATTCCTGCTGCCTTGTCTCCCCTTGAGCGAAGGGCAAACTGCTCCTTTGCCAGGGCTGGGTTGGGCTGGGTGTATTAGAGGAGTAGTGATTATTACATGGCTGGTGGCAGCAGTGCTCTGGAGTTGGCCGGAGTTTGACCTAGTCAGCTTGCCTTGCATTTCTCCCAGCCCACAATGCACATACTGTAAGATTTCTAAATGGAGCAGACCCACAAGGGACAGTAGTGAGGAGTTCAACGATTACGTGATGGCCGCACGTTTCTGGGACAGGGAAGTGCCTCGTTCTCGCCTGTCCCGCCGTCGACCCCGGGCCCACGTCCTCCCCCTGGCCTGGAATGCCCTTCCTCCATACATCCGCCAAGCTAGCTCTCTTCCTCCCTTCAAAGCCCTACTGAGAGCTCACCTCCTCCAAGAGGCCTTCCCAGACTGAGCCCCCTTTTTCCTCTCCTCCTCCCCATCCCCTCTGCCCTACCTCCTTCCCCTCCCCACAGCACCTGTATATGTGTTTGTACAGATTTGTCACTCTATTTATTTTACTTGTATATATTTACTATTCCATTAATTTTGTTAATGATGTGCATCTAGCTTTATTTCTATTTGTTCTGATGACTTGACACCTGTCCATGTGTTTTGTTTTATTGTCTGTCTCCCCCTTCTAGACTGTGAGCCCGTTGTTGGGTAGGGACCCTCTCTATATGTTGCTGACTTGTACTTCCCAAGAGCTTAGTACAGTGCTCTGCACACAGTAAGCGCTCAATAAATATGATTGAATGAATGAATGAATTGTAATGTCATCAACAAAGAAGGGTAGGTTGGAAGGAGGAATAGGATAAAAATAATAAGTACTATAATATATAATTTTTATAACAATATAAATAATAATTATAATATATACGCTTACTATGTGCCAAGCACTGTTCTAAGCACTGAGGTAGATACAAGGTAATCAGTTGCCCTACGTGGGGCTCACAGTGTCAGTCCCCATTTTACAGATGAGGTAGCTGAGGCACAGAGAAGAAAAGTGAAAAGACCACCAGGCTCTGCAGATGCACATGCTGCTTCTCTAGGCCATGCTGCTTCTCTAAGGCTTTAATTAAGTGTTTACCATGAGCCAAGCAGCTTGGCTTAGTGAACAGAGCATGGGCTAGTGAGCCAGAAGGTCATGGCTTCTAACCCTGGCTCCATCACACACCTGCTGTGTGACCTTGGGCAAGTCACTTCCCTTCTTTGGACCTCAGTTGCCTCATCTGTAAAATGGGGATTAATAGTGTGAACCCTCTGTGGGACAAAGGACTGTGTCCAACCTAACGTGCATCTACCCCAACACTTAGAAAAGTGCTTGACACATAGTAAGTGCTTAACAAGCACCGTAATAATTCTTCTTCTTATCATTATCATTATTATTATTAAGGTACTTTCTAAGCATTTGAGTTATTGCAAGGTAATTCGCTCAAACACACTCCTAGATGTATTGGGAGTGAAAGAAAGTGTGAGATTATATAGCAGGCGAAGGATTGGGTCGGGGGAGGCAGATTTTGGATTCGTCCGTGTAGAAGTGATAGCTGAAGCTCCGCAAATGGATAAGCTGTCCTGAGAGTTTATGTAGAGTGAGGAAAGTAAGTGAACCAGAAAAGAGTCCTGTAGGGAACGCATAGCCAAGGACTGAGAGGAGGAGTAAGAGCCAGCAAATGAAAATCAATCAATCAATCATATTTATTGAGCACTTACTGTGTGCAGAGCACTGTAATAGCGCTTGGGAAGTACAAGTTGGCAACATATAGAGATGGTCCCTGCCCAACAGTGGGAAAATGGGAAAATGAGAAGGAGGGGTATCGGATGAGTACAATATTAGCTATACAACATTTCCAGATGATGAAAAAGATCCATGGTGTTGAAGGGGGACAAAAAATAATGAAGAATTAGCACAGGGTAGAACCCACTGGATATGACTTTGAGGATTTCATTAGTGACCTTAGTGCAACTTCAGTGGAGTGGAGGTCATTTAACTTCAAATGCTCTTGTTTGATACTTGGAGTATTCATTGAGCACTTTTTATGCGTCAAGTCCTGTAGTAGGTGCTGAGGTAGATATAAGGTTGGACACGGTTCCTGCCCCACATTGGGCTCAACTGTCTGAAGGAGGGAGAGCATGTATCTTATACCCGTTTTACAGAGGAGGTAACTAAGGCACAGAGAAGTTAAGTGGCTGGCCCAAGGTCACACAGCTGGCAAGTGGTGGAGCCAGGATTAGAACTCAAGACTTCTGATTCCCAGGGTTATGCTCTTTCCATTTAGGCCTTGCTGCTCTTCAAGTGGGCCGAGTCATTCCTTAGATAATAATTTTAAACTGTCTCAAAACCAAAATGTCTTTACCAAACAAGACTAATAATGTTCATTACTGGTGTTACAGCCCCCAGTTTTTATATGTGCTTCCCTGCTGTGGTTTGGGCACAAGGAGCATAAGCATGAAGATATTACAGCAACCAATTTTCACAGATGACAGAACCACAATGAAGAGTTTGTTCAAACACATGCATACATACAATTGAATACTCATTTTCAAAACTATTTTTGTCCTTGAAGTTAACGTCTGCAAATTCATTTATCCTCTCTCTCTCAAAACACTGAAGACAGTTTAGGTGGAGTGTTGAGGTTAATCAAATGCACCCTAGACTGAAATTTTAGTGATTTAAATGTGGGGACTTTTCCAGAGATGATCTGATCTTTCAAGACCTTCCTTACCTCCTGGCCTTTTAATCTTCACATTACAGTAGAAAACAACTTTTTTAAAAATATAAAAGACAGGCCTTGACCTGCTTGACATAAGGAGTCCTTTAGGATGGCTTAAAGAAGGACATCCATTTGATATTCAGGTACATCATCCATTTTTACGAACTTCCAATGTTTTAATTGGTGTCATGGGAAGTTTTGTCTACATTAAAGGAACATGAGTGAAAAAACACACATTTTATCATAATTTTGTATTACCACTGGAAAAAATGATTTAAGTAATGTCATTTATCCCCCAAAATTCTATGAAATAAAAGACTATGTTTTTGTTTTTGTTTGGTTTTTTTTTTTTTTTTTGGTGGTGGGGAGGGGTTGGAGGGAGATACCTGTAAATATCACAAGAAATTGGACAGTTTTCACCCTATGGTACTGCCCTGGATTTGGGACCAGGTTCTAGCCAGAATCAGCAGACAATCATCTATGAAGAGGAAAATTTATGCATAGAAAATTCAAGTAATTCCTCTTGGGACCCCCCAAAGATGCAAAGTTCTTTGACCCAGATTTGACAAAAAGACTATTTTGGATCTCTGAAAGGATTTGGAAGGTCAAACCCTTTAATGCATCATTGAAAATGGTCTCTTTTCAAACAGAAACACTAAAGGTCTTATTCTGAAGGGTACTACCCAAAGAACTTGACATGTCTGTCCAGAACTGTGTATGCAATGAGCAGTTATGTTTGGATTTTATTAAGTTATGATAATTTTCTATATTGGAGACTGCCATTTTTGCCTCCACAAATATTTGCTCTCTAAGCTCTAATAAGGAATCTTTAAAAAATAATTCCATATTAATGCAACTTCAAAATACATCGCAATGAAATTAACTTAAAACAGAAACAGGAGAGGTACCATACACACAGCGCTTAAGGAAACATCAGATTTCATAGTAAAATCTGCACTTGAAAGTGATCTAAATGGGCTTAGTATATTTAAAATCCAATCACCTTGAAAATCTATGGAAGGATCATAATAATAGGTGAACCGTCAGTGGTCTGAGTTGGCATCCTTGTGTTTCATTAAGCCCAGTTTTATTGAAGAACGACTACTATTGATCTGGAAAAATAAGTGAAAAGGATGCATAGAAGTAAAGTTTACAGCTGAAATTAATTCAACAGGGGACTGTGAGGAATGAGAAATGATACGAAGAAACCTAGAAAGGTTAGAAATATGGGAAGGAAATAACAAAATGATTTGATCTGAAAAATCCAGGCTCCATCTGGAAAAAATAATGAGAAACACAGATACACACTGGGAGGGAGACAGGGGCAGGAATGCTGAAAAAGACCTTGGGTGATAGTGGACCACAGACAGAATGTGAATGTGCAATGTGATACTGCGGTCAAATGGTCAGAAAAATTGTGGGTGGCAGGGTGCAAAGTAACTCCAAATGCCTGGGACCTCAGTAGCTGGGTTTAACTGAGTGAAATTTGGTGTCCTTTCAAGAAATGATCATAGAACCAGGGAATGGATTTCAGAAAAAAAAACCCTTATGGGGTTAGAAATAATATCTTTAAAGAAAATCATCAGCTACTACACTCACCGTTAAACGGGTAACAGACCAACTAAGTTGTAAGGTTTGTGTCCGTAGTGGTACTAGTTAGCAGAGAGGGATTCGCTTCTAGAGTAAACAGTTCTGACAAAAGGCATATCTTCAATACGTACTTTGCCCTCTAAACATTTAGAGAATTAAGGAATGTTCATTTTTAATGATATTTCTTAAGATTTTACTCTATTAAGCTTTTAGAGAAGCAGCATGGCTCAGTGGAAAGAGCCCAGGCTTGGGAGTCAGAGGTCATGGGTTCTAGTCCTGGCTCCGCCACTTGTCAGCTGTGTGACTTTGGGCAAATCACTTAACTTCTCTGTACCTCAGTTCCTCATCTGTAAAATGGGAATTAAGACTGTGAGCCCCATGTGGGACAACCTGATCACCTTGTATCACCCCCAGTGCTTAGAACAGTGCTTGGCACATAGTGAGTGCTTAACAAATGCTATCATCATTATTATTATTATGCACCAGTCACAGAACAAAGCACTGGGGCAGATACAAAGTAATCAGATTGGTCACAGTCCCTGTCCCATATGGGGCTCATAGTCTTAATCCCCATTTTACAGATAAGGTAACTGAGGCCCAGGGAAGTTAAGTGACTTGCCCAAGGTCACACAGCAGAGAAGCAGCAGATATGAGATTAGAATCCAGGTCCTTCTGACTGCCGGGCCCTTGATCTATACACTAAGCCATGATGTTTCTGACGGCATGGACCTAGCACATCACAGTGTTGAAAACAAGTGTTATGGTTATACCCACAACATAGGATACAGTGACTATTACAGTTTTCCATAATGAAGGGTTTTCCCTTCACTGTAGGCGGACTGGGTATAAATGAAAAAGGAATAAGAAGCAAATGAATACTATTCCAGGAGAATACGCAGAGACTTTTCCTTCAAAACTGTGGGACCAATCAATCGATCAATCAGTGGTATTTATTGAAAACCCACCTCTCCTATAGAAGACATGTGTAATTCCTCTGTCCCTGGTCTTGTCACCCTAACAACCACCATTAAGACTTAAACAGATGAGAAGCAGGCCTGTGCTGAGAGTCAGGAAGACCTGGTGCTAATCCCGGCTCCATCACTTGTCTGTTGTACGACCTAGGACAAGTCATTTAACTTCTTCGTTCCTCAGTTACCTCATCTGTAAAATAGGCATTAAGACTGTGAGCCCTACATGGGATATGGACTGTGTCCAACCTGCTTAACTCCAGTACTTAGTACGGGGTCTGGCACATAGTCAACCCTTAACAAGTACCTTAAAAATGAGCTTCATTTATTCATCCTGTCCTTTTATTCATTCACTTTTCCATCCTCTTGTGGGTAGTAGTTACATTTATATTTTTTTCTCCTGCTCCCAGATGCAATTTATACCTGTCAGTCTCCCACATTAGATTTGAAATTCCTTGAGGGCAGGGAATGGTTTTTTTTTTGGAGGGGGGTGGAGGTTGTGGGATTTTTTTTACTTTTTCAATTCTCTCCCCTAACCACAGTATGGAGCTCAGCCCACAGTTGGTGCCCAGTACAGCGCTCTGCACACAATAGCTACTTAATAAATACTTATAAGTGACTAAATCATTTGAATATTTAGCTCATAAATACACTGGACTTTAAGGTGGGAAAGAACTTTAAAGAATTGTCCAAACCTGGCCCCAATTCCGAAAAACACTGCATCTAAATATCCACGAGTGGAGTCTAGTTTAATGCAAGTTTGACCCTCAGGAAGAGAACTGGGTGTTCAATCACGCCATGTGTTTTTTCCTCCTATATGATCATCTATTTAATATTGAATCCACTGTTTTCATTTACTATTTCTCTTGAAAATCTCTAGCCAGACCCCTGATTTTACAAGCAAGTTAGGGCTTGAGTGTCCATTCTAAATATGTAATACCCGGAACCTGCTTTGTAGAAAGAACCATCATTTATACTTGACTCCCCACAGCTGGCTTTTCATTTCCTGGGACTTTATAGAGATTTCTCTGACACCTACAGACATTTCCTCACGGAGATATTGTTTCACTAGTACTTCCCTGTAAGAGATTTGGTTTGTTGAACTGGTGCTGCCCCACTGTGGATTAATGATAAAAGGTTCAAGCTAGCTAACAACGCAATGAACATAAAAATCCACAGTTTAGGTTATGCCTGCTGCCACTTCTGGTTCTACAATGTAGATTTTCTTGCACTGAACAGGGTAGAACTTTATTGCTTCTTATACAACAACCAAGACATTGATTTACGTTTTATTTTTCATGCAGAGGTTCACATGTTGAGAACCAGGGTAGGAAAGAAGGTCTTTGTCCCTCTCTAGACTGTAAATGTGTTGTGGGCAGGGTATGGATTGATTAACTCTGTTATATTGTACTCTCCCAAGAGCTGGGTATAGTGCTTTGTAAAAAATAAGCATTCAATGAATGTGACTGATTGATTAGTGCCACAAAGGACTTGCTCTATGTACACACCACGGGAAAAGGATTGTTGTTCTTACATGGGTCCTTTAAATCAGATCTATATGCCTGGATAGGTCGTCTCTTTCAATGGGTGTCCTTCATGTATGTCCCACCAGCATCTCAAGGTTAATGTGTTCAAATAGGAACTCCTTTTTTCCCCCCACAAATGCACTCCTCCACCTCACTTCCCCATCGCAGTTTACACCACCACCATCCTACTGGCCTCTGAAACCCACAACCTTGGCATTATCCTTGACCTCTCCCTATTTTTTATTCCCACCATCAGTCTGTCACCACATCCTGTTGTTTTGTTTCCCCATGACATTTTCAGAAGCATTCCCTTGCACTTCATCCAAACGATCATCATATTGGTCCAGGCACTTGTCATATCCCAACTTGACTGTTGATTCAACCTCCTCACTAATCTTCCTGCTTCCAATCCCTCCCCTTCACAGTGCCTAATTCATTCTGTTGCCCTGATTATTTTCCTAAAATATTGTTCTGCAAACGTCTCCCAACTCCTTAAGACCTCCAGTGATTATCCATTCCTTTCTTCATCAACCCCAAACTCCTGATCATTGGCACCAAAGAAATCAAACTACTTCTCCCTCCTATCCAGCACTACACCTCAGCTTGTACTCTTAAACTAATCGATCAATCAAACAATCAAAGCTAACTTATCACCATCCCTCAGTCTCATCTCTCCCATGGCCAATCATGTGCCCACACCCTTCTTTCTGTCTGAAACTACCTAACACTTCAAATCCAATGGACCATAACTATATACACCTTCAAAGCCCTACTGAACTCACATCTCTTTCAAGAGGCCTTTCCTGTTAATCTCTCATCTCCCCAGTTTATAGCTCCCAAACTGTACTTTTATATGGTATTTGTTAAGTGCTTACTATTCATTCAATTCTTTCAATCATGTTTATTGAGCGCCTACTACTAGCCAGGCTTTGTTCTAAGCACTGGGTAAATGCAAGTGAATTAGATCAGACACAGTCCCTGTTCTGCATGGGGCTCACGGTCTAATCTAAACTCTGGTGTTCTCACAACTGCCCTCAGCATTTATGTACAGTGTGGCCGAGTGGAAAGAACCCAGGCCTGGAAGTCAGAAGACCTGGGTTCCAATCCTGGTTCTGCCCTTGTCTGCTGTGTGACCTTAGGTAAGTCACTTAACTTCTCTGTGCCTCAGTTACCTCATTTGTCAAATGGGGATTAAATAATAATAATAATAATGTTGGCATTTATTAAGCGCTTACTATGTGCAAAGCCCTGTTCTAAGCGCTGGGGGGATACAAAGTGATCAGGTTGTCCCATGTGGGGTTCACAGTCTTAATCCCCATTTTACAGATGAGGTAACTGAGGCTCAGAGAAGTTAAGTGACTTGCCCAAGGTCACACAGCAGACATGTGGTGGAGCCGGGATTCGAACCCATGACCTCTGATGCTACACCCTCCATCCTAAACTGTGAGCTCCATGTGGGACAGGGACTATGTCCAACTTAATGATTTTTTATGTACTCCAGCATTTAGTACACTGCCTGGCAACATACCAAATGCTTAATAAATACCAAAAAAACAATCTTACCCTGTCCCTAAGCCCTAACTCATGCACCTATCCCCTTTTTCAACTTCCTTCTGCCTGCCTTTGAATTATTTTATTGCCTGTCTTTCCCACTAGATCATAAACTCTTTGAAGACAGGGATCACGTCTGTTTACTCTACCTTCCCATGTGCTTAATATGGGGTTCTGCACATAGTAAGAGCTCAACAAATACTATTGACTGATTGACTGATTGATTCCTTGAAGGGAGCCAGCATAACTAAGCATCTTCAAACAAGGTTAAACTAATTTGGGGGATACGTTAAGCTCATGATATAGTTGAATTGAACACATCTTTATTCTAACACAATTCTCCAAGGCCTGGTTTGGAGGAATGGAGGAGCAGGTGAAGGCTTGGGAGAGGAAGAAGAAAGGAGGAGAAGAAACAATCTTGTTTTCCCATCTTAGATAGAATAGGGTCTGTCCCTTTATTGAAGTACTTGTGTGTTGGGGTAGTATTTTCTTCAAAGACACACATCACAGGAAAGAAAGAGATTCACTATATTACACTAGATTGGGAATTTAGTAATAATGATAATCATAACTGTGGTATTTGTTAAGTCCTTACTATGTGCCAGGTGCTGTACTAAGTGCTGTGGTGGATATAAGCAAATCAGGTTGGATACAGCCCCTGTCCCACATAGGGCTCACATTCTCAATCTCCACTTTACAAGTGAGGTAACTGAGGCACAGAGAAGTAAAGTGACTTGCCCAAGGTCACACAGCTGACAAGTGGTGGAGGTAGGATTAAAACCCATGACCTTCTGACTCCCAAGCCTGTACTCTATCCACTTTATGGGTTTAATCTGTAGCAACCACATGAATGTGACACCTTCAGCAACTGGCATTTCCTCAACTCTTTGTGCCCTCTCTTTCTCTCATTCCTCCCCCATTCTCCTCCATAAACTAAATTTTGAACCCTATTTCTTATAGTAATTTCCAGACCACCCATAAAAGTCACCATTGGCTGTAAACCACACTGGGATTCCCTGTTGACTTTTTTAGACTAAACCATTTCCTAGCCAGTATGGGGTATTTATAATATCCGTCCTGAGGTCAAAACTAGAGGAGATAGTCTCATAGGTTACCATGTTCGCAACATTAAACTCACAGTCATGGATCATCTTAGCCGCTTGATGTCTAAGCCGGGATTTGTTAAGAAACCAGTGGAACATGAAGAACCATCCAAAGAGTAGAGTCCTGGGGATTTGCCTTTCTTATATCTAACTTTCTTCTTTGCCTCTAATATTTTATGTTGGGAAATATTTTCCCTGCTAATAGGCAGTAATCCATAATGGTCACACTGGGTAGTACCTATTTTGTACCCCCTTTATTTTTCCTCCAACAGCCTCAGTCCCTGGGGTTAATATGGCACCTGTTTCCATTTCTCTATCCACCTAGGAGCTCCCTCTCTTCCTTCAACAGATTTTACATTTTTTTCTAGGGAGAGTAGGCAGAAAGACTCCCAGCCATACCTCGCCAGTTGCCTCTGGGACATGCAGGCTTTTCTGCCAGGCGCTCCAACCTCCAGTTTGCCCCAAATTGTGCTGAGTCCCTCTAGACTGTAATTTCCCCCTCTACACTGTAAGATCCCCCTCCAGGACTGGAAACATGTTGTGTGCAGGGAATACATCTGTTATATGAAGCAGTGTCGCTTAGCGGAGAGAGCACAGGCTGGAAGTCAGAAGGACTTGTGTTCAAATCTCAGCTCTGCCGCATGTCTGCTCTGTGACTTTGGGCAAATCACTTCTCTTCTCTGGGCCTCGGTGACTTTGTCTGCAAAATGGGGGTTAAGAGTATGAGTCCCATGTGGGACATAGTCTGTGTCCAGCCCGATTAACCTGTATCTACATCAGCACTTGGAATGGTGCTAGGCACATAGTAAGCACTTAACACGTACCATTATTATATCATTATTATTACTATCATATTGCTGTACTATACTCTCCCAATACAGTACTCTGCACACAGTAAGCACTCAATAAATATGATTGACTGACCTACTTAAAGGACAGCATCCTCCTTATCAACCAGCCATGCTGAGACTCAGTGGATAGCTTAGCAAGCACCACAAACTACAGTTCTAATCCCAGCCCTGCCTCCTTGTTCTTTGTGGTGGAAAACATAGAGGCAGAGGCTGTGTTGCCTCATTCCTGGGGACGTGCTTCACTGTGAGGATGTGGCATAGCAATGGTGGCAGAGCCAGGGCAACATTTTGACAGTACCTGGGGCCAGAGCATTGCTCAAAGTATGTAGTCCTCCAATCAGCCTCCTGCGTGGCATCCGTGATGCCAGCTACCTTCTACTTTACAGGGTGGAGAAATGTAAAATGACCATCGTGCAGGCACAATGCCAGAGAATAACTGAGAGGCCACTACCTCCAACAGTGCTCATGGCTGGCAACTATTTTGGGGTGGTCTTTTTCAGGTGCCATCTTTGTAATGTCTCGAGAGGCAGCCATTTTAGTAGGGTCATGAAACACGAGATTGCCTCTCTAATGGGTAACAAGTGGCCCTCTTCACCTCTGTGATTCGCTGAGAACATCTGCTCCTGGTGAAGGCACAGTGGTGTTCTCAGTTGATGACGTCAGTTGATCAAGAGTATTTATTGAGTACTTTCTCTATGCAGAGCTTTGAATTAATCATCAAGACTACTTACTGAGCACTTAGTGTATGCGGAGTGCTGAACTAAGTGCTTGGGAAAGTACAGTACAACAAAGTTGGTAGATGCATTCCCTGCCACAAGGAGCTTATGGTATAGAAGAGGAGGCAAACATTTATATAATTAATAAATAAATACATTATGGATATGTTCCTAAGTGTGGTAGGGTTGAGGGTGGGGTGAATATCAAGTCCTTGAAGTGTACAGATCCAAGTGCATAGACGCCACAGTATGTAGAGGGAGTAGTGGAGACAAAGGCTTAATTGGGGAAGGCCTCTTGGAGGAAGAGTGAATTAATAAGGCTTTGAAGGTGGGGAGAGTGGTGTTCTGTCATTTATGGTGGAGAAAGAAGTTCCAGGGCAAGGAGGACTGGGCAAAGGATAGATGGATAGATATATATATCAAGGTACAGAGTGTAAATTGGTGATAGATAAATATGTTGCCAACTTGTACTTCCCAAGCACTTAGTACAGTGCTCTGCACACAGTAAGTGCTCAATAAATATGAATGATTGATCGATTGATTGATCAAGGTACAGTGTATAAGTTGGCATTAGAGGAATGAAATGTATCTATTAGGTTGTAATAGGAAATCAGAGAAGTATGGTATGAGGTTTGAGTACTTTAAATCCTATGGTTTATGTGGAAGTGGATGAGCAAACCACTGGAACATCTTCAGGAGTGGGGAGATGTGTTCTGAATATTTTTTTTTTTAAATGATCTGGGCAGCAGAGTGAAGTATGGACTAGAGCTAGGAGATAGAAGGGCAGTGAGGAGGAGGGTGCAGTAGTCAAGTAGCAGAGCTGTCATGAAAGTAGACATTGAATGAGAATGTTGAATGAGAGGGATGAGTTGAGAATAATGCTAAGGTTACTAACTTTGAGGCAGGGCAGATGGTGGTACTGTCTACAGTGATAGGAATGTCAGCAGGAGGACAAGCTTTGGGTGGGAAGATGAGGTGTAAGGTTTTAAGCAGGTTTAGTTGGAGGTGTCCGCAGGATATCCAGGAAGAGATGACCAGGAGACAGGAGGAAATGGGATATTATAGAAAATGAATGAATGAATGAATCAATCAATCAATTAATGGTATTTACTGAGTGCTTAGGTTGGGGAGACAACTATACTAAATGCTTAGGAGCTTGTTGTGCACAGGGAATGTGTCTGTTATATTGCTATATTGTACTCTTCCAAATGCTTACTAGTGTGCTCTGTACACAGTAAACACTCAATAACTATGATTGACTGACTGACAGTAGAAGAGAGTACAATAGAACAGGGTTGGTAGGCCCGTTCTCTGCTCACAAGGAGCTTTCAATCCAGAGTGGGAGACAGACATTAATATAAGTCCAATTTGTACTTCCCAAGCGCTTAGTACAGTGTTCTGCACATAGTAAGTGCTCAATAAATACGATTGATGATGATGATAATAAATTACAGCTGTGTACATAAGTGCTCCCCTCTCAGGGTTGCACCTGGAGAGTTTCCAGTACTTTACCAGTCTCAGCTACTGAAGGGAGAGTCAAGCAGAGGCCTACCCATTCCATTCCTAGCTTGGACAGTGGCTAGTTAGTGGAAGGCAATCTGCTACAAGTCAAAACTCACCCATACAGCATGGGAGAGAGTTGAGGGAAGAGACTCGAGTTTACTCCTCAGAAGGAGGCAATGGTAAACCGCTTCTGTATTTTTACCAAGAAAACTCTATGGATACACTACCAGAATGATTGCAGATGGAGAGTGGGGCGTTCTGGGAGAGATGTGTCTGTGGTGTCACTATGGGTTGGTAAACGACTCGACGACGTAAGGCAAGACATAAGTGCTATGGAACTGTGGGTGGGATGATGGAGAGAGCACAGGACTGGAGAGGTAGATTTTGGAATCATCCACAATGATGGTAGTTGAAGCCGTGGGAGTGAATGAGATTTTCAAGGGAATGGGCATAGAACTGAGGCTTGAGCGACTTCCACCATTAAAGGGTGGGAGCAGACTGTTGAAGCATCTTCTAGAACACCACCTCTGAGCCCCTGATGGCTGGAGGAGGAGGAGGAGGAAGGGCAATAAGTTAAAGTGTTCTAGATTGTAAACTCGTTGTGGGCAGGGAACTATTGTTCTACTGTACTATCCCAAGGACTTCATACTGTACTCTGAACTCAGTAAACACTAAATAAATATGATTGATTGATTGATAATTGGAGAGGAGGAGAAGGGAGAAAAGGAGAAGGAGGAGGGAGAGGAGGAAGATGCCCAGGTACCTGGGCTAGGCAGTAGTGGAGGATAGCTATAATTCTATTTATTCTGATGATTTTGACACCTGTCTACGTGTTTTGTTTTGTTGTCTGTCTCCCCCTTCTAGACTGTGAGCCCGTTGTTGGGTAGGGACCATCTCTATATGTTGCTGACTTGTACTTCCCAAGTGCTTAGCACCGTGCTCTGCACACAGTAAGTGCTCAATAAATACGATTGAATGAATAAATGATAGGGTAACTGGTTCTTCTCTCCCTCATCCAAAAGCCCTATGAGGAGGAGCTGTCTAATCACCTCAGTTTGCTTAGACTGGCCAGGTTTCCTGGGGAATGCATGGGGACAGAGCCAAAATTATAGTTCCCCAGAGAACAAGGTCAGGGCACACGCTTCCCCCCGGGGCCAGGGCTGTGGTGAGCCATGTTCTGCCCCCACTGAGCCAAAGGGCTGGTGTGATGGCATCAGCCAACTGGGCTGGGGATTGGAGCTCTGGAGCCATGGCCATGGCGGCCCATACCCCACAGATTGTTTGCATACTGGGTAGCAGACGAGGCTGTGGCTGATCCTCGCCCCCAAGTTGTACAGCACTATCCTCCCGAGGGGCGTGAACCTCCACTATGGTGGGTCTGCAGCCTCGACCTGGGGGGTTGGTTGGTTTTATGGTGCTTGTTAAGCGCTTCTTTTCTTGCCTTATGCTGTTGAGTCACCTCTGACCCAGAGCAACACCATGGATACATCTCTCCCGGAATGCCCCACCTCCAACTGCAATCATCCTGGTAGTATATCCATAGAGCTTTCTTGGTCAAAATACGGAAATGATTTACTATTGCGTCCTTCTGTGCAGTAAAACTTGAGCCTCCACCGTTGACTCACTCCCATGCTGATGCTGCACAACATAGATGAGTTTTGACTTGTAACAGATGGCCTTCCACTCGCTAGCCACTGGCCAAGCTAGAAATGGAATGGCTAGGCCTCTGCTTGACTTTCCTTCCTGGAGTCGAGACTGGTAGAGTACTAGTACGGGAAACTCTCCAGGTGTGATACTGAGAGGGGGTTAAGTGCTTACTACGTGTCAAACGGCATGTATATATGTATATATGTTTGTACATATTTATTACTCTATTTATTTATTTATTTTTCTTGTACATATCTATTCTATTTATTTCATTTTGTTAGTATGTTTGGTTTTGTTCTCCGTCTCCCCCTTTTAGACTGTGAGCCCACTGTTGGGTAGAGACTGTCTCTATATGTTGCCAATTTGTACTTCCCAAGCGCTTAGTACAGTGCTCTGCACACAGTAAGCGCTCAATAAATACGATTGATGATGATGAAACGGAGCATCAGTGTCTAGTGAGGATAATAGCTCGCTTTGGGCAGGGATTGCCTCTCTTTGTTACTGTATTGTACCTTCCAAGCACTGTGCTCTACACACAGTAAGCACTCAATAAATATGATTGAATGAATGAATGAATTAATTAAACAATGGTAGAGAAGAAGGGGGAAAAGAAGTCAACCCCTCAACCAAGTCCTGCCTCTGGCCTGGAATTTCCTCATTCTTCATATCCAACAGACCATTACTTTCCCTACCGCCGAAGACTTTCCTACTGGTGTAGTGGATAGGGCGTGGCCTGGGAATTGGAAAGTCATAGGTTCTAATCCCACCTCCACCACTTGTCTGCTGTGTAACTTCGGGCAAGTCACTTCACTTTTCTGGGCCTCTGTTACCCCATCTGTAAAATGGGGATTGAAACTGTGAACCCCATGTGGGACAGGGACTGTGTCCAACCTGATTTGCTTGTATCCACCCCAGCGCTTAGTACAGTGCCTGGCACATACTAAGTGCTTAACAAATACCATCATTTTCACTATTATTTCTTTCTCATCACTGTAAACAGCACCACCATCCTATCTCAGAATCCCATAGCCATGGGGAAGCAGCGTGGCTCAGTGGCTACAGCCCGGGCTTTGGAGTCAGAGGCCTTGGGTTCAAATCCCGGCTCCGCCAATTGTCAGCTGTGTGACTTTGGGCAAGTCACTTAACTTCTCTGTGCCTCAGTTACCTCATCTATAAAATGGGGATGAAGACTCTGAGCCCCCCGTGGGACAGACTGATCACCTTGTAACCTCCCCAGAGCTTAGAACAGTGCTTTGCACATAGTAAATGCTAAATAAATGCCATCATTATCCTCGACTGCCATCAAATCCTGTCAGTTCAACCTTCATAACATCGCTATAATCCTCCCTTTCCCCTCCATTCAAACTGCTACTACATTAATCCAAGCACTTATCCTAACCCGCTTTGATTATATTTATTTATATCAATATCTGTCTCCCCCTATAGACTGTAAGCTCACTGCAGCAGGGAATGTGTCTATTATTATATTGTACTCTCCCAAGCCCTTAGGATAATGTTCTGCACACAGTAAGCACTCAATAAATATGATTGACTGACTGATAACTGCATCAGCCTCCTTAATGACTTCCCTGCCTCCTGTCTTTCCCCACTCCAGTCTGAACTTCACTCTAATGTTCAGATCATTTTTCCACAAAACTGTTCACTCCGTTTCCCCACTCCTCAAGAACCAGTGGTTGCCCATCCACCACCACAGCAAACAGAAAATCCTTTTCATCAGCTTTAAAGCCCCTTGCCCCTTCCTACCTATCCTCCTTGATTTCCTACTATAATCCAGCCTGCAAAACTTCACACCTCTAATTCCAACCTACACACTGTAACTTGATCATGTCTACCTCACCACCGACTCTTCATCCATGTCCTGCCTCTGGCCTGGAATGCCCTCCCACTTCGTATCTGACAATCACTCTACCAACCATCAAAGTCTATCATTCAGTCCTATTTATTGAGCACTTACTGTGTGCAAAGTATATCTCCTCCAAGACACCTTCCCTGACTAATCCCTTATTTCCTCTTCTTCCACTCTCTTCTTCATCACCCTGGCACTTGGATTTGCACCTTTTATTCACCCCTCCCTCAGCAACATATCATTTATGTACATATCTGTAATTTATCTGTTTATACTAATGTCTATCTGGCCTCCTAGACTGTAAGCTCGTTGTGTACGGGGAACATGTCTACCAACTCTATTATATTGTACTCTCCGAAGCACTTAGTACAGTGATCTGCACACTGTAATCAATCAATAAATACAGCTGATTGATTAACTGATTCATAACCTTATTAAAATCACATCTCCTCCAAAAGGCCTTCTTAACTAAACCCGCATTTCCACTATTCCCGCTCCCTTCTGCATCACACTTTCACTTGGATCTGTACCCTTCATTCACATCACCCTCAGCCCCACAGCACTTACATACATATTCATAATTATTTAAGTATATTAATGTCCATCTCACTCTAGACTGTAAGGTCCTTGTGGGCAGGGAACATGCCTACCAATTCTGTTTTATTGTACTTTCCCAAGTGCTTAGTACAGTACATTGTACAAAGTAAGTGCTCATTAAAGACCAATGATTTGATTGAGTGAAAACCTTTGACTTGCTCTTCCTCTCCTTCCTCTTCCTTCCTTGCCTTCTCCCTTCCCATTAGCTTATATCTCCTTGGGAACCAGAATTTCCTTTTTGCTCCTTTTGCACTTTCCCTAGCACTTTGTTCACTACAGTATATCTATTAGGTCTCTAATAAGTATCATCATTATTGCTTTCCTTCTTCTATCTTCTTTGTCCTTCATTCTCCTTCTCTTCCATTTTTTAAAATGGTATTTATTTAGCACTTACTATGTGCCAAGCGTGGTACTAAACACTGGAAAAGATACAAGCTAATCAATCAGGCTGGACACAGTCCACATCCCACATGGGGCTCACAGAATTAATTCCCATTTTACAGATAAGGTAACTGAGGCACTGGGAAGTGAAATGACTTACCCAAGGTCACACAGCAGGAAAGTGGCAGAACTGGGACTAGAACTCAGGGCCTTCTCACTCCCAGTCCTATGCTCTATCCACTAAGCCATGCTGCTTCTCCCTCCTTCTTTCCCTCCATCTTTTCCTCCCTTATCTCTTCCTGTCTCTTTTTCTCCTCTTTCCACTTTTCCACAAACTTGGCCCTTCAAGATCTGTCCCCTCAAAACTTTACCCCAGTGCCCAGGCCCCTTGACCATCCACCCCCAAGTTCACCCACATGCTCACAATGGAAAGTTAGCACCCCTGCTGAGGACCAACAATTCCTCCAAATAAAATTTCCCCCTTGATATCAGCTGGTTAGCATCATGTTTAGCAAGTTACTACAGAAGCAGTATATACTGTTGGTTAGCTAATATTCGATTAAATATTACCACCATAAACATCATTCATCATACGCCCTCATTGTGATCTCATCCAACAGCAATCTGAAGACACGTAGACATTTAATCATAATACAGTATAAAACTGTTCCCATTCCTGAGCTTTTTTATTTCTATTCAAAACTAATGTTTAGGGTGTTTTTTGATGTTTCATGTATCTATCCTCATGTGTTTGAGTTTATCACCTCTCTTTCAAGTTCACAGATGCTTTTCCTGCATTGATGGTGCGATTTTACCCATATATCAAGATATGGCTAAAATGATTGATGGGGCTAAAAAGGGTCTAGGGCAAGATCATGGGCCTTTGGAATTAGGAGACCCGGATTCTATCGTCTGCTCTTCCACTTGTCTTTTGTGTGACTTCAGTTAAGTGGCTTAACTCTCCACCCCTCAGCTTCCTTATCTGTAAAGCGGTGATAATATTATCCACCTCTCCCTACCTCACAGGGATGTTACCAGAATAAAATGAGATGAATGAAATGAAAGTGCTTTGAAAAAGTTAAAATGCTATAACAAGTCCACGCTGTAATTGTGATCATTATTGTATATACATATACATATTGTATATGTATGTATATATATATGTATATTGTATATGTATTTGTACATATTTATTACTCTATTTATTTATTTATTTATTTTACTTGTACATATCTATTCTATTTATTTTATTTTGTTAGTATGTTTGGTTTTGTTCTCTGTCTCCCCCTTTTAGACTGTGAGCCCACTATTGGGTAGGGACTGCCTCTATATGTTGCCAACTTGTACTTCCCAAGCGCTTAGTACAGTGCTCTGCACACAGTAAGCACTCAATAAATACGATTGATGATGATGATGTATGATCATTCTTTCCATGACGAGGTGCATATAGATTATACTATTGAAAGCAGCATGATGTAGTGGACAGAGCACGGGCCCAGGCATCAGAAGGTCAAGGTTTCTAATCCCAGCTCTGCCTCTTGTCTGCTGTGTGACCTTGGGCAAACCACTTCACTTCTCTGTGCATCAGTTACGTCATCTTTAAAATGGGGATTGAGAGTGTGAACCCCATGTGAGACAGGAACTGTGTCTAACCTGATTTGCTTGTATCTACCCCAGTCTTAGTACAGTGCATGGCACACAGTAAGTGCTTAAGAAATACCTCAATTATTATTATTATTATTATTATTATTATTATTATTATTATTATTTTTACATGCCTAAGTCCAGCATACTTGGAGGTATAATGGTAGAGGTGGAGCTTCCACGGTTTGAACAAACCCCAGCGTTTCAGATCTGACAGAACTCGGAGGGCTAGCAAAAATATTCTCACTCCTAACTAAAACCCAAATTGTTTGGCAAACCTTTCTAGATTGTGTTGAAAAGCTCCCGAGATCCGTGAAACCCCAAACCATCCAGGATCCTACTGCCTCTGGTTTTGGCTCTTCGAATTTCACATTCGGGTTTCATTGCACAAAGGGCACAGAAAGTTTACTGCCGGGAATGTCTCAGCATCTACGATATCAAACACCAGTGTGACCTCAAAGGAAAGCATATTTCATTAAAACAAAGAGAAAGGTTTCCTTGCAAATCCTAGACATTTCACCTACCCAGATTTCCCTCTCTGCTGCTTCTGTCGCAACACATGTTTTTTATGAATTAATATTAAGATGAATTTTAACCTACAAATAACTCGATACAGGTCTCCCATAGAAGGGAATTCCTAGAGGATGATGTCAAGTTTCTTAAGCAGTCAAATTAAAAATAGCACATAAAACCTACCATTCAGCTTGGCGTTGAACCAGAGCAACACATTTGGGAAACATTATCAGGTTTATCAGGAGTAACATATCACAGAAAATCTGCTTCTGTTTATATACCATTTTATTATTCGTTTTTGACATTTCCCTTTTTTCTTCAACCTTTTTCCCCTTTAAGCAAACATATTAGACTGAGTTGCAATGCGATACCACTGAATATTATTATTTTTTACTTCAGAGTCAAGCAGATCTGACTAAAAACAGAAACTCTTAACTGAAAAGTCATGATTCATTCTTTTTTAGGCAACACAGCTGAAGAAGAGGAAATTTCATTTGAAAAAGAAAGTTGCTTAAGGAGTGAGCTTAGTGATTGGTGCAAACCTTGCAAATGATAGAGATGATTTTAAGTTTGAGGACTGAATATTATCTGTTGCAGAATTGTAATGTTAGTTGAAGACCAAGTCACAATTACAAAAGGAAAAAAAATACTTAAAAAAAGAGGCTGCATCTATACACTGGACATATTAGGAAATATGAATTCAGCCTCCTTTACTTCACTATTGAACTTACTAAAACAAGTAATGGAAAGGTGGCTTGAATTTTTCTCCACTTTGGGGTGTGTGTGGATGCAGATTTTAAGCGGGAGAGGAAAGAAGTAACATGGCCTAGCAGATAGAGCAAGGGCCTGGAAATCAGAAGAATCTGGATTCTAATGCTGGTTCCAACGCTTGTCTGCTGTGTGAACTTAAAGCCACTGAACCTTTCTGCGCCTCAGTTCCCTCATCTGTAAAATGGGGATTAATACTGTGATCCCACATGGGACAGGGACTGGGACCAAACAAATTTGCTTGTATCTACCCTAGCACTTAATAGAGTGCCTGTCACTTAGGAATTACTTAACAAATACTGCAATTATTATTATTATCCATTTCCTGCTGAGAAAATGGGTAAATTTGAGGTAGGAAAAATTTCATAATATCCACACATCACTTGAGTTTCCTCCGTTTTGTGGCACATTCTGAGAAACAGCGTGACAGTGGAAAGAACAGGGACCTGGGTGTCCGAGGACCTGAATTCTAATCCCAGCTACTCCATTTACCACCTGGGTGAGGTCAGGCAAGTCATTTAACGTCACTGTACCTCATTTTTCTCAGCTGCACAATGGGGATTCAATACCTGATCTCCCTCTTAATTAGGCTGCAAGTCCCATGTGGGACAGGGCATGATGTCTTACTTGATTGTCTTTTATTTACCCCAACACTTAGTAGGGTGCATTGTACATAGTAAGTGCTTAACTACCATCATTATTATTTCCTCATCTACTTCATTCAGTGTGAATGGATTGTAAGCTCATTGTGTGTACTCTCTCAAGTGCTTTGAACAGTGCTCTACACACAGTATGTGCTCCATAAATACGGTTGAATGAATGAATAAATGAATGACAAAGGCACCTCCCTTCAACTCCACTATCACAGAAGAGAATGAAAAAAAACTAAAATAAACAGGAAAATTGAATGAGCCAGAAAAGAGAAATCTTAGTGCTTACTCCCTTGTATAGATGCCAGAATGGGAGAGGTGGCTTCCTCCCTGCTGAGTCTTACCTTACGTAGAGAAGCAAGGCGGCCTGGTGGGAATGTTCACAGGTCTGGCGAGGGAAAAGACCTGGTTCCAGCACTTGCCTGCCGTGTGACCTTGGGTAAGCCACTTTACTTCGCTGTGCCTCAGTTCCTTCATCTGCAAAATGGGAAGTTAATAACTGTTCTACCTCCTACTAAGAATTAGAGCCCCATGTAGGATGGGGACTATGTCTGACTTGATTACCTTGTATCTACCCCAGCACATAGTTCAGTGCTTGACTCATAATAAGCACTTAACAAATACAATTATTATTATTATTATCATCAATCATATTTATTGAGCGCTTACTGTGTGCAGAGCACTGTACTAAGCGCTTGGGAAGTACAAGTTGGCAACACATATTATGATTATTTTGTACATGTCTCCCTAGGGACAAACATTCCTTAAAAGCTGTTGTAACTAGATTCTACCATTTTTGGTGGTTACTTTTTAATCTAGCATACTTTCTCAAGTTCTTAGTACATTGTGCTGCACACAGTAAGAGCTTAATGATGATGACAGTGTTTGTTAAGCTCTTACTATGTGCAAAGCACTGTTCTAAGCGCTGGGGAAGATACAAGGTGATCAGGCTGTCCCCTGTGGGGCTCACAGTCTTCATCCCCATTTTACAGATGAGGTAACTGAGGCCTAGAGAAGTTAATTGACTTGCCCAAAGTCACACAGCTGACAAGTGGTGGAGGCGGGATTGGAACCCATGACCTCTGATTCCCATGCCCGCGATCTTTCCACTGAGCCATGCTGCTTCTCTAATATCAGTGATAAATATCACTAATATCAGTGATTAATAAATATCAGTGACTGACTGTCAGTTTTGGTCAGCTGGGAGCCAGTCAAAGAGAGGTCATCAAATGCTAGCAATTGTGTCAGCAATCGGGAATGATGACCAAGCTTAGGACTGAGACTTCAAGACTTCAGGACTGAGGACCTTCCTGAAAGAAGGGTTTGGTCCTTTCGATTTGGACTCTCTCTTCTCTGCTAGCCCCAGGACTGGGGTATGAACTATAGTAAGTAGGAGGGCAGGGTTGCAGCATGATGCAAAATGCTCAAGAAGGCCAAATTCATGGCACCCCTCTAAATGGCCCATGGGATCTCAGCACAGAGGGCCTTGTTGTCACATAATCTGTCAACAGGGAGCATGCGGACCTGGGTGTGGTTGCCATAGTAATAATGATATTATTATTATTATTAAGGACCTACTATGTGCCAAGCACTATTCTAAGCGCTGGGGTACATACAAGTTAGTCACAGTCCCTGTCCCACATCAAGCTCACACTCTTAATTCCCATTTTACAGATGAGGTAACTGAAGCCCAGAGAAGTGAATGACTTGCCCAAGGTCATACAGAAGACAAGTGGGGAAGCAGGGATTAGAACCCAGGTCCTCCTGACACCCAGGCCTATGCTCTATCCACCATGCCATGCTGCTTCTCAGTAGATAATAATAATAATAATAATAATGATAATAATAATAATTGGTATTTGTTAAGCGCTTACTATATGCAAAGCACTGTTCCAAGCGCTGGGGATGTGTGGTCTTTGGCATCCACTTTGTCTAGCTACTTTCCAATATTCTGACTGAGCTCCTTGTCTTCCTTCCCAAACCTTGTCCTCTCCCTGACTTTCCCATCTCTGTTGACGGCACTACCATCCTTCCCGTCTCACAAGCCCGCAACCTTGGTGTCATCCTCGACTCCGCTCTCTCATTCACCCACCCCTCACATCCAAGCTGTGACCAAAACCTGCCGGTCTCAGCTCCACAACATTGCCAAGATCCGCCCTTTCCTCTCCATCCCAACCGCTACCCTGCTCATTCAAGCTCTCATCCTATCCCATCTGGACCACTGCACCAGCCTTCTCTCTGATCTCCCATCCTCGTGTCTCTCTCCACTTCAATCCATACTTCATGCTGCCGCCCGGATTATCTTTGTCCAGAAACGCTCTGGGCATATTACTCCCCTCCTCAAAAACCTCCAGTGGCTACCAATCAATCTGCGCATCAGGCAGAAACTCCTCACCCTGGGCTTCAAGGCTGTCCATCACCTCGCCCCCTCCTACCTCACCTCCCTTCTCTCCTTCTACTGCCCAGCCCGCATCCTCTGCTCCTCCACTGCTAATCTCCTCACTGTACCTCGTTCTCGCCTGTCCCGCCATCGACCCCCGGCCCATGTCATCCCCCCGGGCCTGGAATGCCCTCCCTCTGCCCATCCGCCAAGCTAGCTTTCTTCCTCCCTTCAAGGCCCTGCGGAGAGCTCACCTCCTCCAGGAGGCCTTCCCAGACTGAGCCCCTTTCTTCCTCTCCCCCTCGTCCCCCTCTCCATCCCACCATCTTACCTCCTTCCCTTCCCCACAGCACCTGTATATATGTACATATGGTTGTACATATTTATTACTCTATTTATTTATTTATTTATTTATTTATTTATTTATTTTACTTGTACATTTCTATCCTATTTATTTTATTTTGTTGGTATGTTTGGTTCTGTTCTCTGTCTCCCCCTTTTAGACTGTGAGCCCACTGTTGGGTAGGGACTGTCTCTATGTGTTGCCAATCTGTACTTCCCAAGCGCTTAGTACAGTGCTCTGCACATAGTAAGCGCTCAATAAATACGATTGATTGATTGATTGACTGGGCCTGTCCACTTTGAGGAACTCCCAGGCCTTTTTCAACAATGAGCTACATGACCAGAAATTCATTTGTGGAAAGGCAAGTGAATCTTTTGTGGGCAAAGCAATGGTGATAAAATCTGTTTAGAAATTCAAAAATATGGAATTTTTCGTAGCAGTGAAAAAATGTTAAAAAAAGTTTCATCAACTTTTTAGAAGCCTAATCAATCATATTTATTGAGCGCTTACTGTGTGCAGAGCACTGTACTAAGCGCTTATGCTAGCCACTGATCACTTTTGACAAAGTCAATGAGAATACTGGTATTTAATGCCCTGAGCTATTTTCAAGAGCTAGAGTGCATTCAGTCAGGGTGCATTTCAATTCTGAGTAGACCCTATTGGCCATGTGGAAAGAGCACTGGTCTGAGAGTCAGATGACTTGGGTTCCAATTGTAGCTCTGCCACATGTCTGCAGTGTGACCTTGGTCAAGTCATTAACTTCAATGGCTCCTCTCCCTCCTGCCAAGACTGTGAACCCCATGTGGGACAGGGACTATGTCCAACCTGATTAACTTGTATCTGCCACAGTGCTGGACACATAGTAAGGGTTTAACAAGAACCATAATTATTATTATATATTATTATAGTTCATCAGGGCTGGGTAAGTCAATTTTGCTGAAACCTCAGACAGACCACACTCCGCAGTCGATTGATCTACATTCAACCCATGGTCTAGAGGGTTTTTCAGCCAGAAACCTCCATCGTTGATTGTAAGTGCTAGCAGGCATACCCCAACTTGTACAGCCAGTCTCCATGATTCTCAGGTCAATGTGCTTTCTATGGGACCAAGAGCAAAATATTCTTCAGCCTTGGAGAAAGATCCATTTTCATATTTTAACTTTGCAAGGAAATAGGATCTTGAGACTCAAATCAACCAATCAGTTGTCTCTATTGAGCACTTACTGTATGAAAAGCACTGTACTATGTGCTTAGGAGAGTACAATAAAACAGAGTTGGTAGACACATTCCCTGCTCACAATGAGCTCCCAGTGCAAAGAAGAGCTGGAGATCCCTCTACTGGAGATATTTTGATTTAATAATAAACCAACCTAGGAGACATACCTCACTTTTTACAGTTAGAAAGTCTTCATTCCTCTACTTCCCTTTAGTAGGGGGAACCAAAACTCCCCACAGATTGCCCATCTTAAATTATTGTTAGCCTCCCTATGGTGTTTGTTAGCCCGCCTTCAGAAATTTGTCTAGTTCGATTAAAACATTCTACTCTCTACTGTTTCAGGCTCCCTGGTTCATTCTTCATTCATTCTGTTGTATACAGATATGTTCCCTGCCCACAGAAATCTCTGGTCTGTGATGAGAAGCAGGAATAGTGTTTCTGCCTGCACTAAAAAAAATGGGCCTGATTTGGGGCTAGAGTGAAGGTGGGGGTGACCGTTGGGAACAAAGCAAAGGTAATTTCCCCCTGGCTGCTGTGACCATCCCTCCTATCTCAGGTGGGGAAGGGCTGAGGAACAGAGGTGAGGTGGGGAGGGGCAGAGGTTGGGGGGCTTCCCCTCCCACTCAGACAAGACAAGATGGGGAAAGAGATAGTCTAGGGAAGGTGCCTAAGACACCCTCCCCACCAGTATGAAGTTCTCTCAGTGGCAGGATTGAACAATGGCCACTAATTTCCCCCAGCTGGACTGTACAATCTCTTTAGCTTCCAAATTCCTCCTTCCTTTCCACCACCTCCCTCCTCAAATCTCCCACCTGCTAGTCACCACAATAAGAAGCCATCTAAGCACATGCCATCTGAAATGATATTTAGGTATTTAACCTACCACCTAGCATGGTATTTGATTCAGTTCTTAGCCTAAAGATCTTAAAATACAATTTGTGAAGCATCCTGCTTCTCAATTAAATGTGAGCCCTCCAATTCTAAGGCTGAATTAACATAAAAGCCCAAGAAGGTGCAAACAATTGACTGACTTGATTTTTGAATGGAGAAATTCAAATGCTTATTTTCCCTTTAGTCTTTGCCCTTCAATCACATCACTCCCAGGCTTTATGGATTTGGGCTTTAAAACTTGTGATTAGGCATAGAATTTGGGCTTGACAGATTCAAGACTCCATGACTTAAGGGAGTAATGGCATTTAAAGGGCCTTTGTTCAAAGCAATTGCCGACGAGGAAGAAACAGGAAAACGGAGAGGGAGAATTCCACGAAACCCAGTATGCTTGAACTGCTGAACTCTTTCAGAGCAATTAGCCTTCTCAGTTTAGTGAATCAAGTAGTTTTTGTGACCAAAGCAGAGAAAAGCAGGAATATGTAAGGAGAAAACTTTAAACAATAAAGGATAAAAGCAAACCCTACCAAAGCAGAGGGCGTCTTCAGATAATCTATCAAAGCACTTTTAAACCACTTATCAGAACTCACCTAAACAATGGGTAAATAAAAAGGTCAAAGCCAATATTATTTGTGACATTTCTCAGTCAGGCAATTGAACTCCTCTCTTGGGACATTTTAGTTGATAGGAACAGTTTCATGGTTCTTACTTTTTTAAGTGCTCAGCAGTTACACTATTAGCAGCTGCACTGTATAAATGTCTAGCTAGATGGAAGACCTGAACTTATTACGGCCTCTAGAACAAGATACACCAATATTTTATCTTTCTATATCTATTTCTTTCCCATTCCAATGTTCCATCGTACTGTAAGCCCAGCCAGAGGAAGTGTGTCTTTTGCACTTGGTAATGTGGTCTGTAGTGCACTAGGCCTCATTGATTGATTGACTTTTCCGAATCATCAAAAATCAATCAAAGTTATTTATTGAGCAGTTGAGCATTGTGTGCAGAACCCTATACTAAGCACTTGGGAGTGTACACTATAACAGAGTTGGTAGACACATTTCTGCCCATAAGGAGCTTGCAATCTAAAGGGATAAAATGTATTCTTCTCCTCATACTAGTGGTATTATTATTTTATTATCATCATTATTATCAATGAATAGTAGTGGGACTAGTACTAGCATTTACTAATTGTCTATTGAGTGCAATGCACAGCACTTTCCTTTGTGAAAGTACACCAGAATCACCAGACACCCCTATAAATATATCTAGTGAACTCCAATAAATCCAAATACCATTCTAAGAGAAGTGGAATCAATACAAAAGACAAATCATAATTACACTTAATCATAGATAGAGAGATAGAGAGTGTGAGAGATATGAAGATATGAGTATTCTATATTGAAAAACAGATATTGCCATCTCTTCAATCTGCCCTATGCCTGGTCCAACAAACCCTAATTATATCTCACTGTTAATTCTGATGTTAATTCAGTGCTTCTCAAGGAATGATAGATGCTCCTCTTAATGATAAAAATAATAATTGTGGTATTTGTTAAGCACTTAATATGTACCAGGTGCTGTACTAAGCTCTGGGGTAGATACAAGCAAATCAACTTGAACACAGGCCCTGCCCACTTGGGGGTCCCAGTCTCAATCCCCATTTTACAGATTAGAAACAGTGTGGCTTAGTGGAAAGAGCACAGACTTGGGAGTCAGAAGTCATGAGTTCTAATCCCGGCTCCGCCACTTGTCAGCTGTGTGACTTTGGGCAAGGTACTTAATTTCTCTGTGCCTCAGTTCCCTCATCTGTAAAATGGGGATCAAGTCTGTGAGCCCCATGTGGAACAACCCGATTACCTTGTATCTACCCCAGCACTTAGCACATAGAAAGTGCTTAACAAATACCGATATTATTATTATTATTATTATTATTATGAGGTAACTGAGGCCCAGAGAAATTAAATGATTTGACCAAGGTCAACTGGTGGATCAGGATTAGAACCCAGGTCCTTCTGACTAGGTACAGGCTCTATTCAACAGGCCATGTGGCTTCTCAACCCCTCTTTCAACATTCATTGAGGAGCCACCTTCATCCTCCTCAAACAATTTTGAATGATAGGTGCATTATAGTCTCATATTAATAGGAAACTCCTGCTGCATGGATTTAGACTGCTAATGAGCATTCACTGCACTTCTCCACCAGACAGTAATGCAACTCCCCAGGAATGTGACATGTGCCTCACACTTCCCCCATCCTTGCATTCCCTGGGCTCTGCTCACCGCTTGCCCCGTACATCGCAGACCACAGAGACTTAAGCCACTGCTTCCACCCTGCCCCCATCTCTCCACCAAATGGCTGCACAACTTCTTTGAGTACCTGTCACCCTCAATCAATCAATCGTATTTATTGAGTGCTTACTGTGTGCAAAGCACTGTACTAAGCGCTTGGGAAGTACAAGTTGGCAACATATAGAGACAGTCCCTACCCAACAGTGGGTCCACAGTCCTCACACTGCAGCTCTCAGGCTCTTAGCATTTTCGCATACCAGATCAACACACTGCCTCTCCAGGCTCCCACACCAGCTCTCCTCTAATAATAATAATAGTGATGATGGCATTTATTAAGCGCTTACTATGTGCAAAGCAGTGTTCTTAGGGCTGGGGAGGTTACAAGGTGATCAGGTTGTCCCTCGGGGGCTCAGAGTCTTAATCCCCATTTTACAGATGTGGTAACTGAGGCACAGAGAAGTTAAGTAACTTGCCCAAAGTCACACAGCTGACAAGTGGCGGAGCTAGGATTTGAACTCATGACCTCTGACTCCAAAGCCTGTGCTCTTTTCCACTGAGCCACGCTGCTTCTCCTCTGCATCTCTGATGACCTCCCATGCTGTCCTGCTTCCTATCACCTTCACATATGGCGAGAAGCAGCAACAGGGTGACACAGCTTCCAAAATCCCTCGGGAAGAAAGTGGCACCTATTGCTGGAATGGTCACTGTGGCCGCAGCTGTGACTATGGACTCTGACCTAAAAGGAGTCTGAAATTCTGCTTCTCCAGCCACAGTTCCAAACTTGTCTTTGTTTTTGTCTAGTGTTTTTCTTTCATCTCTTCCCACGTGTCAGTCAACAATACCCTCGCCCCCTTTTTACCTTTAAACAGAACCCCTCAAAGGGACAGGGACCATGTCTAATTCCCATTTGGTATTCTTGCCCAGTGCCTATGACAGTGCTTTGTGTGTAGTAAATCCTTAATAGATAATATTACTTCTACTACTACTACTACTAATACTGCAGCACTTAGTACAGTGCCTGGTACATAATAAACACTGAACAAATACCAAAATTATTATCATGACCTTGGGCAAGTCACAACTTCTCTGTCCCTCAGTTACCTCATCTGTAAAATGGGGAATGAGACTAAGCTCCACGTTGGACAGGGACTGTGTCCATCCTGATTTGTTTGTATCCACCCCAGTGCTTAGAACAGTGCCTGGCACATAGTTCTCCCCCTTCCAGACTGTGAGCCCATTGCTGGGTAGGTACCGTCTCTATATGTTGCCGACTTGTACTTCCCAAGCACTTAGTATAGTGCTCTGCACACAGTAAGTGCTCAATAAACACGATTGAATGAATAGTAAGTGCTTAACGAATACCATAATTATCATTACTACTATTATTGCTAACTCATATTGTTCTCTAGTTTTGGACCCCAATGAAAATCCCAATCTTTAAGGGTTAATGTCTTAAAACTCTCATATACCCAGAAGGGAGTCTAGAAGGAAACCAATGCATACCATCTGGAAAAGAACAAAAAAACAGCAGGAAAAGACACTTTATTTTCAGGCTTCAAAGAGGTTATTACAAACAAGGGAAAGTGAAAAATAATATTTAAACCCATTAAAATGTAGTTGGGACCGTCCTTTTATCGGCTCCAGTGTCTAGTGCAATGACAATGAGTTATTATGTTGTTTCTTTAGAGATCACAGAAGTAAATGGCCACCACGGTAGGACCTGCTTCAGAGCTATCTTTCATTTTTATGTGTTGTATCCAGAGAAGGCAATAAAAACGATGCCAAAGAAATACATCCAGCTTATAAGGATGGTGGCACAGTCACAGGAGAAAACCACGGGAGAATTCAGGGAATGGACTCATTTATTAGATTCTCTTTTCTACTCACATTAGAGAAAAAAAATATAGTGTAACTTCACATTGAGACTAGGGATATTTTTGCTTGATTTATACAGGAAGAATTGATTCCATTGGAAATGTGTCTATTCCGTTGACAGAAAGAGCCCTTCAATTGAATTTTAAGTTGGTCATCACATAGCTCATCTTGCATTTCAGAGGGAGTTGTTACATCATAAGCATATAACACGATCCGATCTGAGGTCTCATGCTTCTAATGTCACCCTCCTTCTGAATTCCTCTTTAGTACCTTTGAACGCCTCTCTCCATCAAGACCTCCTTCAGTCATTTTTATAAATGAATTTACTTTCTTTACAATGGATGCCAGACTTTTTAATCCTATAATCTTAGCTTGTAGTGGTTGAGACACCATAACTTCATGCATTTGGCATTTTATATTGATGCATTGAAGTGTCGAGGTGTCAGACAATAACTAATGTGTCCCTGGGTTGTTTGTATCATAGGATGTCTATAAACGGGGGTGTCAAAGCACAAAAGTTATATCTGCAGTTTGCATGTACTATGGAGTAATTGTAACCTGAGATATACCTTTAACAACAACAACGACAACACCTCCTCTGATGATAACATTAATGTCGACGCAGCATGGTCTAGTGGATAGAGCACGGGCTCGGGAGTCAGAAGGACATGGGTTCTAATCCCAGCTCTGCCAATCATCTGTTGTATGACCTTGGGCAAGTCACTTAACTTCTCTGTACCTCAGTTGCCTCATCTGTAAAATGGGGATTAAGAATTGGAAGCCCCATGCGGGACAACCTGATGACCTTGTATTTACCCCGGTGCTTAGAACAGTGCTTGGCACATAGTAAGTGCTTAACAAATACCGTCATTATTATTAGAGAAGCAGTGTGGCTTAGTGGCAATTGCCCATGCTTGGGAGTCAGAGGACATGGGTTCCAATCCCAGCTCCATCACCTACCTGCTGTGTGACCTTGGGCAAGCCACTTCACTACTTTGGGACTCAGTTACCTCATCTGTAAAATGGGGATTAAGACTGTGAGCCCCATGTGGGACAACCTGATTACCTTGTATCAACCCCAGCACTTAGAACAGTGGTTGGCACATAGTAACTGCTTAACAAATACTATTATTATTATTATTATTATTATTATTATTATTATCATCATACTGTCAGATTTTATATTTCAACTCTTTGCCTGTCATCACTGAAAAGTGTAATGCCCATTTTTGGAAAGGTAGAGGAATTTGTAGATACATTCCAGCCCAGAGTTAATTAAAACCTTCTGTTGTGTATGGTTTCCCTGGAGAGGACAGGTTAGACATGGGTTCTAATCCTGACTCTACTTCTTGCCTGCTACATAACCTGAGGCAAATCACTTAACTTCTCTGTGCCTCAGTTTTCTCATCTGTACATTGGGATTCAATACCTATTCTCCCTCCTACTTAGATCGTGAGCCCCATGTAGGACAGAGGACTGTATCCAACCTGATTAACTGATATTCATTCATTCATTCAATTATATTTATTGAGCGCTTACTGTGTGCAGAACACTGTTCTAAGCACTTGGGAAGTACAAATTGGCAGCATATAAAGACGGTCCCTACCCAGATCAACTCCTGAATATCATATTCCGGTACCTCTGTGGTGATTTTGCCCAAATACCTCTAGAATGTCCCTTATTCACCCTCCACATTGGCACAAGTAGTGGTAGTGGTTTTCTTTGGGGCTATCATGCCACTGGAGGTAAGCAAAGACTCCAAATTAGAACACCAGAATCCTGGGTTCTGTCTCTAGTTCAGTCACTTAATGGTTAGAGAAGCAGCAGTAGTAGATGGAGCATGGGCTTGGGAGCCAGAAGGACCTGGATTCTATTTCTGGTTCCACAATTTATCTGCTGTGTGACCTTGCGTAAGTCATTTCATTTCTCTGTGCCTCAGTTACCTCATCAGCAAAATCGGGATTAAGATTGTGAGCCCCATATGCATCCAACCCAATCTGTTTGCATCTTCCCCAGTGGTTAGTACAGTGCCCGGCACAGAGTAAGTACTTAACAAATATATTTATTGTTATTATCATTATTAAGATTTGAGAAATGTCACTTGGAATTTTATTTTTGAACCTCGGTGTTTAACTCTGAAAAACAGAGCAATTTTTGCTCTGTACCTTGCAGGTATTTTGAAACTGGACTCTCCAAGACAAAAAGCACCACATACATTCCAAGCATTATTGTCTTTTCATTTTTGTTCCAGTCAGAGCACTCAACAAAAAAAAAGATGAACAACTCATATTTTTAGTTTCCAGATTTGTCATTTAATGACATTTTTGCTTTAAAAAAATTTTTAACTGTACTTTCTTTACTTTCAGGTCATAAAAAACGCAGAGGATAGGAGACAATCACCAAGAGCAAGGAAGATCAGGCCTCTTTGAGGAGGGGATGGTTTCTTATTCCTTCGTTCGGTACATTCATTGGAGGATTGTAATATTCTTGACAGTTAATTATCCTCAGATTTCTCTGATATGAAATGTTGAAAACTGTAATAATGACTTCCACCAAGCTACCGTGAACGGTAGAATAAAGATGAATTATCCGATCTGATTTGCTAATTTTGACTGAGTCAATTATAATTATTTAATTACAGCTATAAAAGATATTGTCAAAATGGCTACTCTAATGTGACCATAAAAAAGCATTTGGCCACTAGACTCTTTTCTAGTTCATTTAGGATTATAATTCAACAAAATAAATATGATTCTGACATATTAATTTAAATGAATGCAGTATTTACCTCAAAAGTTTAAAATGCATTTGAATAAATTAAGAGTAAGAGTCAATGATGCAAATGTCCAATAAATAGCATTGAAATGAAATATACTAACTAGATGATCTGTCCCTAATGGAGCTACAAAGAAATCAGTAGGAGTTGACTTGAACATAAAGTATATACACATATACATTTTTTCTTTATACCACATCTACTTGCATAATTGCTCCACATCTGGGCATTATCTTTGCAACTCAGATGAGGAGAGGAGCTGGTACAAAGTAAATTAACTCAAGTAATTAGAGGAGCAGGAGACAAAGGAGGACAAAAAAGGAAGAAGAAAGGAGGGGAGCAAGAAGAGAATGGTAAGGAGACATTTCTACAGTACGCTCCCAAGTGCTGCATATGATAGGCATTCAGTGAATTCAATTAATTCCACATCCCTTCTTCTCTTCCATCCCCGCTGCACACGTTATGTCAAAAATGAAAGCATCACTTTTTTTGCCTGTATCCTAGGCATCAATCAATCAATCAATCGTATTTATTGAGTGCTTACTAAGTGCAGAGTGCTGTACCAAGAGCTTGGGAGACTACAATACACCAGAATTAGCAGACACATTCCCTGCCCATAATAAGCTTACAGACTAGAGGGGGAGACAGACATTAATATGAATAAATAACTCATAATATATAATTTAAAGATATTTGCATAAGTGCTGTGGGGTTGGTGGTGGTGGAGAATACCAAGTGTACAAAGGTCACAAATTGAGGTGCATAGATGATACAGAAGGGAGAGGGAGCAGGGGAAAAGAGGGCTTAATCAGGGAAGGCCTCTTGGAGGAGATGGGACCTTAGTAATGTTATGAAGATGGAGAGAGTGGAAGTCTGGTGTATATGGAGAGAGAGGGAGTTCCGGGAAAGGGAGATGATGTGGGAAAAATGTTGGCTGCAAGATAGACAACATCAGGACCCAGTGAGCAAGCTGGAGCTAGAGGAGCAAAGTGTGTGGGCTAGGTTGTAGGAGGAGATTAATGAGGTAAAATAGGGTCAGGCGAGTTGACTAGGTGCTTTAAAATCAATGATAAGGAGTTTCGGTTTGATGCGGAGGGGATGGGTAGCCATTGAAGGATCTTGAGGAGTAATGTAATAATGACATTTGTTAAGCGCTTACTATGTGCAAAGCACTGTTCTAAGCATTGGGGGGGATACAAGGTGATCAGGTTGTCCCACGTGGGGCTCACAGTCTTAATCCCCACTTTACAGATGAGGGAACCGAGGCTCAGAGACGTTAACTAACTTGCCCAAGGTCACACAGCAGACATCTGGCAGAGCCGGGATTCGAACCCATGACCTTTGACTCCCAAGCCCGGGCTCTTTCCACTGAGCCATGCTGCTTCTCTAAATGGGGAGTGGGGAGACGTGAACTGAATGTTTCTGTTGATAAATGATTCATACAGCAGAGTGAAGTATGGAATGGAGTAGGGAGAGACAGGAGGCCGGGAGGTCAGCGAGGAGGCTGATGTAGTAATCAAGGCAGGACAGGATAAATGCTTGCTTGGATCAGCAATTTGGATGAAGAGGAAAGGGAGGATTTTAGCAATCTTGTGAAGGTAGAAACAGCAGGATTTTATGACAGACTGAATATGTAGGTGGAATGAGAGAGATGAGTCGAGGACAATGCTGAGTTTATGGGCTTGTGAGATAAGGAGGATAGTGGTGTTGTCTATAGTGATGGCATCATGACCCTACCTCCTACCTCACTTTAAGCCACTATTATATATATATTTTTTATATATATAATACGTACATGTATACATATATGTATACAGTGATATATAGCCTCTTCATAAGTTTAGGTGGCAAGAATTATGCAGTGGAGTCAAACATGTGAGTAAAGCTATCTAGCAGAGCACTGTACTAAGTACTTGGAAGACTACAATGTAACAGAGTTGGTAGACACGTTCTCTGCTCTCAGTGAGCTCACAGACTAGAGAGGGACACAGACTTTAATATAAAGAAATTACAGATATGTACAGAAGCACTGTGGTGCTGAGGGAAGGGAGAATAATGAATACAAATCCAAGTGCAAAGGGGGAGCAGAAGGGAGTGGGAGAAGAGGAAACGAGGGCTTAGCCAGGGAAGACGACTTGGAGGAGATGTGTTTTTAATAAGGCGGTGAAGTTAGGGAGAGAGACTGTCTATCGGATATGAAAAGGCAAGGTGTTCCAGGAAAGAGGCAGGATATGGGCAAGAGTTCCACAGTCAGATAGATGACATTTAGGCACAGTGAGCAGGTTGGCAATAGAGGAGCAAAGTACTAGTAGCAAATACTGTACTAACAATAATAATAATAATAATAATGGTATTTGTTAAGCACTTACTATGTGACAAGCACAGTACTAAGTGCTGGAGTGTATACAAGCAACTCAGGTTGGACACAGTCCATGTCCCATGTGGGGCTCACAGTCTCAATCCCCATTTTACAGATGAGGTAATTGAGGCACAGAGAAGTGAAACGACTTGCCCAAGGTCACACAGCAGACATTAATGTCTGCCTCTCGCCCTCTAGACTGTAAGCTCGTTGTGGGCAGGGAATGTGTCTGTTTATTGGTATAGTGTACTCTCCCAAGTGCCTAGTACGGTGCTCTGCACACAGTAAATGCTCAATAAGTACTACTAATGGATATCTCTTCCCTGCTCAGCATTGTTTGGTTTTGTTCTCTGTCTCCCCCTTTCAGACTGTGAGCCCACTGTTGGGTAGGGACTGTCTCTATATGTTGCCAACTTGTACTTCCCAAGCGCTTAGTACAGTGCTCTGCACAAAGTAAATGCTCAATAAATACGACTGATTGATTGATTGATTGATTGATTTAGGCTCCTGTAAATATTTGGTTCATTAACAAAAAGAAGTTCTTTTTCAACTACAATTTAAAGCCAAATAAACATGGAAGACTTCCTAACATTATGACAAGGATGGTGAATAATAGGGGAATCAGTTAACCAAAAAAATCAGCGGTGAAAAGGGATCTTTTCCAAGATGATAAATATTGGTGCCCTTGAGGGGATGGTCTATAGCCTCAGCATCAGAATGCTGTGATTCTTTCATAGAGAAGATTGGAATGGAAAATCGGTGAGGCTAGTGGTTTCTGAAGTATTTGGTGTTGTGTTTCACTACAACTGAAAGCCATTTCATTCATTCTGCAACTGGAAAGCTTGTATCACTTACCAGCCCATTGACTCTCATGTGATACGCTTAATTACCGAGAGGGGCCCTGTGGAATTCCTCAGGCTGCATCCTAAAGTTGGGTGAATTGGGTACATATTTTTTTTTTTTGTCTAATGAAAACCTGCCATTCTGCTTTTCCACACTTAAGGAAAGCACTGATGTTCCTCATGACCTTATTCGGGTTTCTGGAATTTCTACTAACCATAGCCATCAAATCAATCACTTCCCATGTTTTCTGTGTATTCTGCTTTCCAGATGGAGACCTACAGCTTTAACAAAAGACAACCATGTGGGAGCAGAATGTAAAGTGGCAGAACCCTTAGCACAGTTTTTACAGGGCTGAGAGAGTTAAAATTCCAACTGTCACCATTTTCAGGAGTAAGGATACTTTGGGCAATTGAATCTTAGTGGATTTTAAGGTGGAATATGTTGTAGTTTCCTCCACTGTATTTGATAATACAATCAACAAAATATAATACAATATTATTTGTTTCCTTCACAGTAGTTGATAAAACAATCAATACAAAATAAATCTACAGCCCCAAATTAGATCTGAATATGGGAAAGTCAAATTAGCTACAGTAAGATTTTCCTGGCCTGATCCATTTGGGAATGAGATCATGGATAGGAAGTTAGATAGATGGATGATAGATGTCAAACAATCAATCAATCAATGGTATTTATTGAGCACTTACTATGTGCAGAGCCCTGTACTAAGTGCTTGGGAGAGTAAAACAGGATTAGCAGACATGAAATAAATAGATAGATGATATATAAACATCCATAATGTATTTATTTTTCTATTTGTGATTTATTTATTTATATTCACATCTATCTCCCCCTCTAGACAGTAAGCTTGTTGCGGGCAGGGAATGTGTCTACCAATTCTGCTACCTGTATTCTCCCAAGCATTTCCAACAATGCTCCACACACAGTAAGCTCTCAATAAATACAGTTGCTAGATAGATAGATAGATAACCTATCTATTAATCTATCTAGTAAGGAAATGGTCCTTCATCTCAAGAAGACACCACTGATCCTGAAATTTGTCTACAATAGAAATAGTATTTATTAAGAGCCTACTGTGTTCAGAGCACTGAACTAAGCATTAGGAGAAAACACACAGGTGGGAATTCAACATGATGTCCCTCTTGGAGCTCTGGAATGGTTAATGTGGGGTCCACAATCCCCGCATTGTGTGCACACATAAAGGCTGTTCACTGTTGTGCTGTTATGTTGTTATTTGCAGCACTGGCACTGTTTGTCTCTGTCTCCTAATCCTTAAAAAGACTTTCTTTGTAAGTAAGCAACCTCTCCTTTTTTGATAGCAGTAAGCTAGGCTGGTCTATCTGGCAATTGACTCCCAGTTTTTAGCAGAGAGGCAGCATTGTTTGAGGTTTTATTCATTCACTCAATCGTATTTATTGAGCGCTTACTGTGTGCAGAGCACTGTGCTAAGCACATGGAAAGTTATGTTATTGTGTTCTTAAATCATCTTCTGGGAAGCAGCGTGGCCTTATGGGAAGAGCATGAGCCTTGGAGTCAGAGAACTGGGATACTAATAATGGCTCTCCCATTTACCTTCTGTGTGACTTTGGACAAGTCATTTAACTTCTCTGTGCCTCAGTTTCCTCAACTGCAAAATGGAGATTCGATATCTGTTCTCTCTCAAGCAGCGTGGCTCAGTGGAAAGGACACGGGCTTTGGAGTCAGAGGTCATGGGTTCGAATCCCGGCTCCACCACGTCTGCTGTGTGACCTTGGTCAAGTCACTTCACTTCTCTGAGCCTCAGTTCCCTCATCTGTAAAATGGGGATTAAGACTGTGAGCCCCACGTGGGACAACCTGATCACCTTGTATTCCCCCCCAGCTCTTAGAACAGTGCTTTGCACATAGTAAGCACTTAATAAATGCCATTATTATTATTATTCTATTATTATTCTATTTAGACTAACCACATGTGGGACCCATATTGTATCACCCCCAACACTTGGTACAGTGCTTAGGATATAGTAATGTCTTAACAAATACCACAATTAATATTTTCTCTTCCCTTCTTGTTTTCAGCTCCTCATACAATAGCTATTAGAGAAATATGGTGCCTAGTGGATAGAGCATAGGCCTGGGATTCAGAAAGAAGTAGGTTCTAATTCTTTCTCTGTTGAGCTGTGTGTGACCTCGGGCAAATCACTTAACTTCTCTATTCCTCAATTACCACACCTGTAAAATGGGGATAAAACTAGGAAGCCCCAAATGGGACATGGACTGTTAGTGGGACTGCAGCGCTAGTCACCATTACTAAAAAAAATTCAACCAAAACAGACCACATTGTGGCTTCAGATGATAACACAGCATGATAGCCAGTAGTAGGACATAGTGGATAGAGCCTGGGCTTGGGAGTCAGAAGGTCATGGGTTCTAATCTCGTGGCTCAGTTGAAAGAGCCCGGGCTTTGGAGGCAGAGGTCATGGGTTTGAATCCCGACTCCACCACATGTCAGCTGTGTGATCTTGGGCAAGTCACTTAACTTCTCTGGGCCTCAGTTACCTCATCTGTAAAATGGGAATTAAGACTGTGAGCCCCACGTGGGACAACCTGATCACCTTGTATCCTCCCCAGCGCTTAGAACAGTGCTTTGCACATAGTAAGCGCTTAACAAATGCCAATTATTTATTTATTTATCTGCTGTGTGACCTTGGGCAAGTTACTTCACTTCTCTGGGCCTCAGTTTCCTCATCTTTAAAATGAGGATTAAGACTGTGAGCCCCACATGAGATGGTGACTGTGTCCAACCTGATTTACTTGTATCCACCCCAGGACTTAGTGCCTGGCATATAGGAAGTGCTTAACAAATGCCATATTATTATTATTATTATTGTTGATGCAAAAAGTGCAGGAAACAGCAACAAGACCTCTAGGCAATTTTCAAATACCACATGAAAGCATTCGAGACAATCAGTAGGGTCTGAGCCCTGGGGATTATGTCAGCAAATGTGGCTGACCTGAAATGTTCATCAAGGTTCTCTACCATTTCATGATGGCATAGCTGGCCGGGTCAGAACTAAGGATGCACTGTCTGATTCATTCCTAAATTTTCACTCCCAAAAGACCATTAAATAGGGGATCAGGCATTCTATGGAACCCCAAATTCTTAGCCTTGTTTTGACCATGAAAATGAATATGAAGGGCTCGCCACTTGGACAAGCACTCGCATTAACATGCTTTAAAGATCCTATGATTTTCCCAGCATTTTACAACTCTTCCCGTTAGCTCTTCAGAATGATCCAAGGAGAGAACATTATTGAATGAAGAAATGAAAAAGCTATGTTACACACCAACAGTCTGTTCTTGAATAGCCCATTGGGTTACTGAGAAATCCCAAGAGACTAGCGCCCGCATAGTCCAAACTAAGAGTCACCTTGGATAGCATTTGGACCCAAACTGCTTCTTACTTGACCTAAGAGCCACTCTAAGTTGCAGTAGTAGGATGAGGAGGAGAAGGAGGAAGAGAAGGAGGAGAAGGAAGAAAGAGGGGATGGAGGAAGGGGAGGAAGAGGAGGGAGAGAAGGTAGAAGAGAAGGAAGAGAAGGAAGGAAGGGAGAAGGAAGAGAAAGAGGAAGAGAAGGAGGGAAAGGAAGAGGGAGAGGGAGGGGCAGGAGAAGAGGAAGAAGGAGGAAAAGAAGGAAGAGGAGAAGGAGGAGGAGGAGGAAGGAGAGAAGGAGGAGTATTTATTGAGGGAAGCAGCGTGGCTCAGTGGAAAGAGCCTGCGCTTGGGAGTCAGAGGTCATGGGTACTAATCCTACCTCTGCAACTGGTCAGCTGTGTGACTTTGGGCATGTCACTTCACTTCTCTGGGCCTCAGTTACCTCATCTGTAAAATGGGGATTAAGACTGTGATCCCCACGTGGACAACCTGATCACCTTATACCCTCCCCAGTGCTTAGAACAGTGCTTTGCACATAGTAAGTGCTTAACAAATGCCATTATTATTATTATTGTTATTGAGACCCCGATTTGGTGCAACACACTGTTCTAAGTGCTTGGGAAATATAAAACAGTGACATATTCCCTGGCCACAGGGAGCTTATCAGAAGGCTGTGTGCAGAAGTGGAGGAGCCTTGCATCTCCACCATTGTCTCCCATGCAATCCTTAAGCAGTCATGTCTCAAGTTCCTCTCCTTCAATTCTCTCCCTGAGCCTCTCCAATCTGGTTTCTCTTCCCTTTGCTCCACAGAAACTGTCTTCTTAAAGGTCACAAATGATCTCTTCTTGAAACATCCAACAGTTTCTATGCCATCCTAATCCTCTTAGACTCCTAATCCTCCTAGACCTCTCAACTGCCTTCAATACTGTAGAATACCCCTTCCCCTGAACCTCATCTTCATTGATACTGTCCTCTCCTTTCATTCATTCATTTAATCGTATTTATTGAGTGCTTACTGTGTGCAGAGCACTGTACTAAGAGCTTGGGAAGTACAAGTTGGCAACATATAGAGGTGGTCCCTACCCAACAGCGGGCTCACAGACTAGAAGGGGGAGACAGACAACAAAACAAAACATGTTAACAAAATAAAATAAATAGAATAAATATGTACAAGTAAAATAAACAAATAAATAGAGTAATAAATATGTACAAACATATATACATATATACAGCTGCTATGGGGAGGGGAAGGAGGTAAGGCAGGGAGGATGGGGAGGGGGAGGAGGGGGAGAGGAAGGAGGGGGCTCAGTCTGGGAAGGCCTCCTGGAGGAGGTGAGCTCTCAGTAGGGCTTGGAAGAGAGCTAGCTTAGTGGATGTGCAGAGGGAGGGCATTCCAGGCCAGGGGGATGACGTGGGCTGGGGGTTGATGGCAGGACAGGTGAGAACGAGGCACAGTGAGGAAATTAGTGGCAGAGGGTGCGGGCTGGGCTGTAGAAGGAGAGAAGGGAGGTGAGGTAGGAGGGGGCAAGGTGATGGAGAGCCTTGAAGCCGAGGGTGAGGAGCCTTTGCCTGATGCCACTGGCAGAGGTCAAAGGTCAAAGGGGTTCTCCTTCTACCTCTCTGGCCGCTCCTTATCAGTTTCTTTCATGGGCTCCTCCTCTGTCTCCCACCCCCTAACTCTAGGCGTCCCTCAAGGTTCAGTTCTGGATCCCTTTTTCTTCCATATACCCCTACTCCCTTAGAGAAAACTCATTCACTCTTACAGTTTCAACGACCACCGCTATGAGGATGATCGTCATCCCTGACCACTCTCCCTCTCTGCAGTCTCACATTTCCTCCTGCCTTCAAGACATCTCTACTTGGATGCACAGCTGTCATATCATACTTAACACATCCAAAACAGAATTCCTTATAGTCCACCCAAACCCTGTTCTCCCTGTGACTTCCCTATCAACATAGACAGCACCACCATACTTCCTGTCTCATAAGCCTGAAACATTGGCATTATCCTTGACTCATCTCCCATTCAACCCACACATTCAATCTATCACTAAATCCTGTTGGTTCAACCTTCACAAAATCTGCACTCTCTGCTCCATACAAACTGCTACCACATTAATTCAATTTCAAGGACTTATCCTATCATGCTTCGATTGCTGTATTACCATCCTTGCTCACTTCCCCACCTCCTATCTCTCCCCATTCTAGTCCATAGTTTGCTTTGCTGCTCAGATCATTTTTCTACAAAAATGTTCAGTCCATGTTTCCCCACTCCTCAAGAAACTCCAGTGGTTGCCCATCAACCTCAACATCAAACAGAAATTCCTAACCATCGGCTTTAAAGCACTCAATCACCTTTCCTTCCCTTCCCCACAGCACCTGTATATATGTATATATGTTTGTACATATTTATTACTTTATTTATTTATTTATTTTACTTGTACATATCTATTCTATTTATTTTTTTTTGTTAATATGTTTGGTTTTGTTCTCTGTCTCCCCCTTCTAGACTGTGAGCCCACTGTTGGGTAGGGACTGTCTCTATATGTTGCCAACTTGTACTTCCCAAGCACTTAGTATAGTGCTCTGCACACAGTAAGCACTCAATAAATATGATTGATTGATCTTCCCCCTTCCTACCTCGATCTTGTTTATCCCATCACCGCCCTTTCACTCAGGGCCTGTATCTGGCCTGAAATGCTCTCTCTTTTCATATCCAACAACAATTACTCCCCCCAACCTTTAAGGCCTCACTGAAGGCACATCTTCTCCAAAAGGCCATCCCTGCCTAAGCCCTCATTTCTTCTTTTCCTGATCCCTTCAGCATAGCTCTGACTTCCTCTCTTTATTTCACTATCCACCCCCAGCCCCACAGCATTTATTTACATATCCCTAATTTATTTATTTATATTGATGTTTGCCTTCCCCTCTAGACTGTAAACTCCTTGAGGGCAGGGACTCTGTCTGTTATATTGTTGTGTTGTACTCTCCCAAGCCCTTAGTTCAGTACCCTGCACACAGTAAGCACTCATTAAATATGAATGATTGATTACTTGATCATTCCGGGATTTCCCATAATAAATATCAGAGCCAGTTCAACGCTGTATGCCCATACCCTTTGGGCCACAATAGCAAAATCCCAAATAAAACTTCAAGGATGATCTGGTACTCAGTCACGAAGCTCCAGTGTCTCTCAACACCATCAGCAATCTCACAGGGATTTCCATGTAAATTCTTTCAGAGGCAACTGATTCCTTGAGAATCAGGATCATTCAAACCATTTCATTGGATTCTACTACCCCAAATACTTGACTGGCTGATTAATTTGATACATTTTACTCAATATTTTAAAAGGAGAGGGCAAAGTAGTGGTTCATCATTCCCAATTTCTTTGCTGCAAACTTTTGTTCCCTCCATATTCCTCTGACAATGTGAGGTTTCAAGAAGCTGGATTCCTTAGATTTCATTATTTCCCAAAGTGGAGTGAACATGACCCACATTTTTCAATCAATCAGCATATTTATTGAGCTAGGGAAGGCTATCCTTTTAGACTGTGAGCCCACTGTTGGGTAGGGACTGTCTCTATATGTTGCCAACTTGTACTTCCCAAGTGCTTAGTACAGTGCTCTGCACACAGTAAGTGCTCAATAAATACGATTGATGATGATGATGATGAAGGCAGACATTAAAATAAATAAACTATGGATATGTACATAAGTGTTGTGGGGCTGAGGGAGAGGTGAATGAAGAGTGAAAACCCAAGTGCAAGGGTGCCGCAGAAGGGAGTGAGAGAAGACGAGATGAGGACTTAGTTGGGAAAGGCCTCTTGGAGGAGATGTGCCTTCAGTAAGGCTTTGAAGGTGGAGAAAGTGATAGAATACAAAGAGGGATGACATTGCAGGTCAGAAACAGGACATGGGCAAGAGGTAGGTGGTGTAATAGATGAGATTGAGGTACAAGAGAGTAGGGTGGCAGCAAAAGAGTGGACTGTGTTGTAGTATGACAGCAGTGAGGTGAGGTAGGAGGAGACAAGGTGACTGAGTGCTTTAAAACAAATGGTAAGGAGTTTCTGTTCGATGTGGAGGTGAATGGGAAACCAGTGGAGGTTCTTGAGGAGAGGGGAAACAAATTGAAAGTTTCTGTAGAAAAATGATCCAGGCAGCAGAGTGAAATATTGACTGGAGTGGAGAAAGACAAGAGGCAAGAAGGTAAGCAAAGAGGCTGATGCAATTGCTAACAATAATAATAATAGTAATGATGATAATGGTATTTGTTAAGCACTTCCTATGTGCAAGGCACTGTACTAAACCCTGGGGTGGATACAAGCAAATCAGGTTGGACACAGTCAGTACCCCACATGGGGCTCACAGTCTCAATCCCCATTTTACAGATGAGGTAACTGAGGCACAGATAAGTGAAGTGACTTGCCCAAGCTCACAAAGCAGACAAGTGATAGAGCCCGGATTAGAACCCATGACCTTCTGACTCCTAGACCTGTGCTCTATCCACTATACCACGCTGTTTCTCAAGCAGGATAGGATAAGTGCTTGGATTAACATTGTAGCAGTTTCAGTGGAGAGGAAAGGGCTGATTTTACCAATGTTGTGAAGGTTGAACAGATAGAATTGGGTGATAGATTGAGTACATGGGTTAAATGAGAGAGATGAATAAAGGACAATGCCCGGGTTACAAGCTTGAAAGACAGGAAGATGGGTGGTGGCTGTCTACAGTGACAGAAAAGTCAGATGGAGGACAGGGTTTGGGTGGGAAGATAAGTTCTGTTTTGGTCATATTAAGTTTGAGGTGTAGGTAGGACAGGCAGGAGGAAATGTGAGACTGCAGAGAAGGAGAGGCATCAGGGCAGGAGATGTAGATTTGAGAGTCATCAGCATAGAAATGGTATTTGAAACCCTGGGACAGAATGAGTTCTCCAATACAGTGGGTGAAGATGAAGAACAGAAGGGGACCCAGAAGTGAGCTTGCTTGTGGTTGGTGGGGGGCAGTGACAGGAAGGGTGTCTTGCATAATAAGATGTTTGTTCAATTTTCATTCTTTTTAATGTGAACTGGAAGCATAACTGTTTTTGGTCCTCTACTTTAGATGTTCTCCCTGTTCAGTACAGTACTTGCTTTGGAAATTTGGAATCGGCATTCTTATCTCATTCCCTTTCCAGGGAAGCATATGTTTGACAACCATTGTCTCAATGATGGTAATATTATCTTCATCATCATCATTATTATTATTTTCATCATTGTCTATAATGATGAGAATAATAATAATGATAGTACCTGTTAAGTACTTACTTTGTGTCAGACACTGTACTAAGCACTTGTGGTAGATACAAGGTAATTGGATTGGACACAGTCCCTGTCCAGTATAGGACTCACTCGAGGCACAGAAAAGTTAAGAGACTTGACCAAGTTCACACAGCAAACAGCAGGGCCTTCTGGCTCCCAGGCCTATGATCTAACCACTAGACCACATTGCTTCTCAACATGCTAGAATGCCTGTCTTCCTGGTTGATGACTGTTAAGGAAGTCATTGACATTCCCAATGTTAATTATATGAAAATATTCTTAATAAAGTCCCTCCCACACACTCCTCTGCCAAAGTTTACATGCACTCACAAAACAGTGAAACACTTAAAAATACAAAATCTACATCACACATACTTCTTGGGGAACCTTAACCATCGTACTTATTGAATGCTTACTCTGTACTCTCCAAAGCACAGATTAATCAGTGTGGCCTAATGGAAAGATCGCAGACCTGGGAACAAGAGGACCTAGTCTATAATCACAACTCTGACAATTGCCTGCTATGTGAACCTAGGCAAGCTACTTAACTTCTCTTTACCTTGGTTTTCTCATCTGTAAAATCGGAATGAAACACCTGTTCGCCCTCCCTCTTAGGCTTTGTTGGTCAGGGACTCTGTCCTATCTGCTTATATTGTTTCTCCCACAGTACTTAGTACACTGCGTGGTACATAAATATATAATATCACAGTCATTACTGAGCCCTTGGGAGAGTACAATAGAGTTTTACAAAGTGTTTACAATCTTGAGTGTCAAAAAGTTTACAGTCTAGTAAATTACACAATAGTAGGTAATAGTCTTTTGAAGATTCCTTTTCATCTACTCCAGTTCTGAGATATGAGAGGAAATATGGTTTCATTCCCAGGGGATTTTGGACACAAATTACCCAGCACTTCAGGAGGAATAGTAAAGAATTGGATCAAAATGACCAGCTTTTCTTTATATGTATTAATAGGGATTTTCAAATTCAATTTGATATCACAGCAATACACTGAAGTGGTTGTAGATATTTAAATTTTCTTTTTTCAGAAGAAAAGAATTAAACAGCATGTCATTTAAATCAGTGTGTCAGAAGGTGTGGATTCTAATCCCACTCTGCTGCTTGCCTGTTTTGTGTCCATAGCCAAGTGACTTTACTTCCCTGTGTCTCAGTTTCCTCATCTGTAAAATGGAGATTCAATACCTTATTTTTAATGGCATTTGTATAGTTCTTACTGTGTGCTAGGCACTGTTTTAGGCACTGGGGTATATACTAGCTAATCAGGTTGGACACAGTCCATGTCCCACATGAGGCTCACAGCCTTAATCCCAATTTTACACATGAGGTAAATGAGGCACAGAGAAGTTAAATGACTTGCCCAAGGTGACACAGCAGGCCAGTGGAAGAGGCAGTATTCGAACCCAGGTCCTTCTGACTCCTGAGCCCATGCTGTATCCACTGGCCATGCCATGCTGCTTCTCATTCCCTGTTCTTCCTCCTACTTAGATTATGAACTCCATGGAACTCCTCCCCCTTTTAGACTGTGAGCCCACTGTTGGGTAGGGACTGTCTCTATATGTTGCCAATTTGTACTTCCCAAGCGCTTAGTACAGTGCTCTGCACATAGTAAGCGCTCAATAAATACGATTGATGATGATGATGATGGGAAGACAGAGACTGTATTTGACCTAACTGTCTTGAAGTTACCCCAGCAATTGGAAAGGTGCTTGACTCAAGGTAAGTGCTAACAGATATCTTAAAATAAAACAAAGCAAACAAAACAAAAGCCCCACATCAGCTTGCTGAGGAGATTACACTGGCAACCACCTGCTGCTCTTTGGGGCTACGGCTCGGCACAACTGTGTCTTTTACATAAAACTTTTCCATGCATTACTTAATACCTGGCCCAGGGCCTCATAAAGGTACCTTTGCCAACTTGTACTTCCCAAGTGCTTAGTACAGTGCTCTGCACACAGTAAGCGCTCAATAAATACGATTGATTGATTGATTGATTTGGGCCCTGACCTAGACTCTGTATTGGAGCTTCCTTCACATGACCTCGGTGACATCTTGACAATGCCAACAGTCAAAGTGGCGGCAGAGATGCAGAGGAGAAGTAAGCCACCTCCACAGCTGAAGTGGGAGGCCTTCAGTCTGGAGCAGTCAGTCAGTCAGTCAATTGTATTTATTGAGCACTTACTGAGAAGCATTGCATTGAGCAATACAGAGAAGCAGCGTGGCTCAGTGTAAAGAGCACAGGCTTTGGAGTCAGAGGTCACGGGTTCAAGTCCCGGCTCCGTCAATTGTCAGCTGTGTGACCTTGGGCAAGTCACTTAACTTCTCTGTGCCTCAGTTACCTCATCTGTACAATGGGGATGAAGACTGTGAGCCCCACGTGGGACAACCTGATCACCTTGTAACCTCCCCAGCATTTAGAACAGTGCTTTGCACAGAGTAAGCACTTAATAAATGCCATCATTATTACTATTATTCCTTCCTCTCCCCCTCGACTCCCTCTCCATCCCCCATCTTACCTCCTTCCCTTCCCCACAGCACCTGTATATATGTATATATGTTTGTACATATTTATTACCCTATTTATTCATTTATTTTACTTGTACATATCTATTCTATTTATTTTATTTTGTTAGTATGTTTGGTTTTGTTCTCTGTCCCCCCCTTTTAGACTGTGAGCCCACTGTTGGGTAGGGACTGTCTCTATATGTTGCCAATTTGTACTTCCCAAGAGCTTAGTACAGTGCTCTGCACATAGTAAGCGCTCAATAAATACGATTGATGATGATGATTATTATTATTACTGTGTACAGACCACTGTACTAAGTGCTTGGGAGAGTTCATTATAGCAATAAACAGATATGTTCCTTCTGCATAACGAGCTTACAGTCTAGCGGGGGAGACAGACATTAATATTAATAAATGAATTATAGATATGTACGTAAGTGCTGTGGGGATGGGATGGGGGATGAATAAAGGGAGCAAGTCAGGACAATGCAGAAGGGAGAGGGAGAAGAGGAAAGTAGGGCTTAGGGAAGGCCTCTTGGAGGAGATGGGCCTTCAATACCCATCTCCAAGTGACTCATCCTACCAAGACATGGACCGACAAGCCAAATTTCGACTAAAACTAGCACCGGATTAATTTGGAGCAAAGGCACAGAAAAAGAAGAGAAAGAACCAGGTGCCCCTTCAGTAAAACTTTGGCACTTTAAGATCAGATCATGTTCTACTTGCAAACTCAGCTGGAACCCAGGGGATGGAGTCAGTGCTAGAGCCTTCTGTAGCTAAAAATACATGACCAAACTCAAACCAAACCAGTCAGACTGGATCAGATCCAGCCTTGCCCAAGTGTGGTTCTGGAAATTGGTGTCCAAGTTCGGTCTCGGTCCAAGTGGGAGAAGGACCAAATTTGGACACCACACCCCAGAACCACATTCGGGCAAGTGGAATCAGACTTGAGGCCTGGATGTTCCCCTTCCACAGTTTCAGTTGGTGGATCAAGTGTTTTCTTGGCCTTGTAGTGTCCCTAGACTTGTCCCTGAACCTGACGATTCTCAGGGAGGTTGTAGCAGGGAACCTGGAGGGTCGAATCAGATCAACTTCAGTCTGGGGAAGACCTAAGTCAGCGTTTGGCTGACTAAGATGCATGTTTCCCACACAACAGCCATTCCAGGGCACTGAGCCAGTGCAGACTGGGACTTTTAGACTCTAAGCCCACTGTTGGGTAGGGACCGTCTCTATATGTTGCCAACTTGTACTTCCCAAGCGCTTAGTACAGTGCTCTGCACACGGGAAGCGCTCAATAAATACGATTAATGAATGAATGAATGAATCGAATCAGGAGGAAGGTGACATCCAAAGTCACGAAGGGGGCTGCTATAGGAGTAATGTTGGGGAATCAAATCTATCTATTTATTCTATTTATTCATAATTAATGCCTCTTCACTTGTTTTGATGTGTATATATGTATAATTCTATTTATTTACATTGATGCCTGTTTACTTATTTTGATGTCTGTCTCCCCCACTTCTAGACTGTAAGCCTGTTGTGGACAGAGATTGCCTCTGTTGCTGAATTGTACTTTCCAAGCACTTAGTACAGTGCTCTACACACAGTAAGCACTCAATAAATAATAATAATAATTTTGGTATTTGTTAAGCTCTTACTATGTGCCAAGCACTGTTCAAAGCACTGGGGGAGATACAAGGTAATTAGGCTGTTCCACATGGGGCTCACAATATTAATCCCCATTTTCCAGATGAGGTAACTGAGGCAAAGAGAAGTTAAGTGACTTGCCCAAAGTCACACAGCTGCTTAGTGGTGGAGCCGGGATTAGAACCCATGACCTATGACTCCCAAGCCCGTGCTCTTGCCACTGAGCCATGCTACAACTGAATGAATGCTACAAATGAATGAATGAATGAAAAATTCCCTTATTTGAGAGAATGATTTGTGGAATCAAAATCAATCATTCATTCATTCATTACTATTTATTAGGCACTTACTGTGTGCACACTGTACTAAATGTTTAAAACTGTACTAAGTACTTAGCACTGTACTAAGTAATCAGTAGTATTTATTACATACTCATAAATGAGAAGCAGCTTGGTGTAATAGGGTATGGGCCTGGGAATCAGAAGGTCATGGGTTCTAATCCCAACTCCACCACTTGTCTGCTCTGTGACCTTGGGCAAGTCACTTAACTTCTCTGTGCCTCAGTTACCTCATCTGTTAAATGGGGTTTGACACTGTAAGTCCCATGCGAGACAGGGACTGTGTGCAACTCAATTTGCTTGTATTCACCCCAGCACTTAGTACAGTGCCTGCCACAAATAATAACCGCTTAACAAAGATCATAATTATCATTATTGCACATCTCTAGTATGCAGAGTTGTCTGTTCCCACCTCTAGACTGTAAGCTCGTTGTGGGCAGGGAACATTTCAACCCACTCTTTTATCTTGTACTCTCCCAAGTCCTTAGTACAGTGCTCTGCACACAGTAAGAACTTAATAAATATGATTGATTGATATGCAGAACACTATACCAAGTACTGGGGAGAGTACAACAGAGTTATAAGACATGAACCCTACCTTCAAGAAGTTTGGGATCTAGCAGGGGAAACAGACACCAAAAGTAATTTATAAATAAGAGAAGCAGCATGGCCTAGTGGGAAGAGCGCGGGCTTGGGAGAGGTCATTAGTTCGAATCCCGGCTCCGCCACTCGTCAGCTGTGTGACCTTGGGCAAGCCATTTAAGTTCTCTGTGCCTCAGATACCACATCTGCAAAATGGGGATTAAGACTGTGAGCCCCTCATGGGACAACCTGATCACCTTGTATATCCCCAGCACTTAGAACAGTGCTTTGCACATAGTAAGTGCTTAACAAAAGCATCAAAAAAAAAAAAAAAGAGGTTGGGCCTGAGAGTCAGAGGGCCTGTGTTCTAATCCCAGATCTCCCAGTTGCTTGCTGTGCTACCTTGGGCAAGTCACTTGACTTCTCTGTGCCTCGGTTCCCTCAACTTTAAAATGGGGATAAAATACCTTGTCTCCCTTCTACATAGACTTGAGCCCCGTGTGGAATATAGACTGTGTCCAACCCGATTAACGTATATCTAACCAAACCCTTAGAATAGTGCTTGATACAAAGTGCTTAACAAATGCCAAAACCCCCCCAAAAAACAGGATGAAGAAGGAAAAGCACATACCTAGAGTTAGTGTTCAAAAAATAAGGTATTTGAGCTATGCACTGAAGCGCTACAAGTGGTTATTAGCATACAAGTGAAAAGCAGACTGTGAGCCCACTGTTGGGTAGGGACTGTCTCTATATGTTGCCAATTTGTACTTCCCAAGCGCTTAGTACAGTGCTCTGCACATAGTAAGCACTCAATAAATACAATTGATGATGATGATGATGAAGCAGCAGGCCTAGTGGATAGAGCACAGACCTACATCTCTGCTGTCCTAACAATACCCTCCCTTGACCCCACGGATCCCTTCAGTTATCACCCCATCTCCCTCCCACTATTCCTCGCCAAACACCTTGAGTGAGCTGTCTACACCTGCTGTCTCAAGTTCCTCTCCTCCAATTCTCTCCTTGACCTCCTCCAATCTGGCTTCTGTCCCCTTCACTCCATAGAAATGACCCTCTCAAAGGTCACCAGTGATCTACTTCTTGTTAAATCCAAAGGCCTCTACTCCATCCTAAACCTCCTCTACCTCTCTCAGCTGCCTTTGACACAGTCGACCACCTCCTTTTCCTGGAAATATTATCCAACCTCGGCTTCACTGATACTGTCCTCTCCTGGTTCTCCTCCTATCTCTCCGGCAACTAATTTTCAGTCTCTTTTGTGGGCTTCTCCTCTGCCTCCCATTCCCTAACTGTGGGTGTCCCTCAAGGTTCAGTTCTGGGTCACCTTCTATTCTCCATCTATACCCACTCCCTTGGAGAACTTATTTTCTTACATGGCCTTAACTACCACCTGTGTGAGGCTGATACCCACATCTACATCCCCGGACCGCTCTTTCTCCCTCTTTGAGGGGTCATATTTCCTCCTGCTTTCAAGACATCTCTACTTTGATGTCCTCCTGTCACCTCAAACTTAATATGACTAAATCCGAACTTCTTATCTTCCCACCCAAACCCTGTCCTCCCGCTCACTTTCCCATCACTGTTAATGGCACCACCATCCTTCGTGTCTCCCAAGTCCAAAACCGTGGCATTATCCTTGAATCCTCTCTGTCATTCAACCCACTTACTGAAGCCATCACTAAATCCTGTCATTTCTACTTTCACAACATGGCTAAAATCTAACCCTCCCCCTCCATCCAAACTGCTACCACATTAACACAAGCCCTTACCCTATCCCACCTTGATTATTGTGTCAGCCTCCGTGCTGAACTCCCTGCCTCTCCCAACTCCAGTCCCTACTCCATTCTGCTCTGGAGATCATTTTCTTTCAAAATCATTTAGATCATGGGTTCCCCTCCAGCAGAAACTCCAGCATTAGCTTATCCAACTCTGCATCAAACAAAAGCTCCTCATTATTGGCTTTGAAGCATTCAATCACCTTGCCCCTTCCTTCCTCACCTCACTACTCTCCTAGTGCAACCCAGCCCACGGGCTTTGTTCCTCTAATGTTAACCTTCTCACTATACCTCGATCTCATCATCTCACCACCTTCCTTTTGCCTATATCCTGCCTTTGGCCTGGAATGCCCTCCCTTCTCATATCAGGCAGAAAATTGCCCTTCCCCACTTCAAAGCCTTATTGAAGGAACATCTCCTCCAAGAAGCCATCCCTGACTAATCCCTCTTTCCTCTCTTCTCCCACTCCCTTCTATTTTGCCCTGACTTGTTCCCTTCATTCATCCTCCCTCCCAGCCCCACAGCACAAATATAAGCATATAGCTGCCAATTTATTTATTTATTTATATTAATGTCTGTCCCCCGCTCCAGACTGTGAGTTCGTTGTGGGAAGGGAATATGCCTGTTTGCTTTTGTATTGTACACTCCCAAGCACTTAGTACAGTGCTTTGCACATAGTAAGCACTCAATAAATTCGATTGAATTAATGAATGAATGAACCTAGGATTGAGAAGGACCTGGGTTTCTAATCCCAGCTCTGCCACTTGTATGCTATGTGACCTTGGGCAAGTTATTTCATTTCTCTGTGATTTAGTGACCTCATCTGTAAAATGGGGATTGAGACTGTGAGCCCCCTGTGGGACAGGGACTGTGTCTGATCTGATGTACTTGTACTTCGCCCCCCAGCACTTAATACAGTGCGTGGTACATAGTAATTGCACGACAAATGTCTTGTTTCATGCTGTCTAGTCATTTCCAACCCATAACAACTCCATGAACACATCTCTCCCAGAACTCCCCACCTCCAGCTGCAACCATTCTGGTAGTGTATCCATAGTTTTCTTAGTAAAAATACAGAAGCGGCTTACGATTGCCTTCTTCCACACAGTAAACTTAAGTCTCCACCCTTGACTCTCTACCTGTGCCGCTGCCACTCAGCACAGGTGAGTTTTGAATTGTAGCAGATTGCCTTTCACTTGGTAGCCACAGCCCAAGATAGGAATGGAATGGGTATCCTCTGCTTCACTCTTCCTCCTGTAGCTGAGACTGGTAGTGTAGTGGAAATTCTCCAGATGTGTTCCAGAGAGAGGGCTTAAACAATACTGCAATCATTATTAATGTTATTATTATTATTTTTACAAATGTGTATCAGGTACAGAAGTACTAAAGTGGTAGTTGAGAGGCTATAACCTGATGAGAACAAAACCAGTTGGGGGAGGCCTCCTGGAAAAAAGGTGATGCCATAAGGGTTTTGAAGAAGGGGAGAGGTTTGGTCTGGCAAATTTGAAGAGGAAGGAAGTTCCAGGTGGAGGGGTGAAGGTACGGGGGCATAAGCAAGGAGTTGGAGTTGGAAGAGCCAGTGACTTGTTCCTGGTTAGAACAAGAAAAACAAAGAATTCATTCATTCATTCAATCATATTTATTGAACGCTTACTGTGTGCAGAGCACTGTACTAAGTGCTTGGGAAGTACAAGTTGGCTACATATAGAGACGGTCCCTACCCAACATATGAGGATTGGGTTTAGTGGGAGAAGAGAGTAGCGGCAGTGGAAAGAACAGAAGCAGCATGGCTTAGCATCAAGAGCCCGGGATTGGGAGTCAGAGGTCATGGGTTCTAATCCCGGCTCCGCCACTTTGCTGTGTGACTTTGGGCAAGTCACTTCACTTCTCTGTGCCTCAGTTCCCTCATCTGTAAAATGGAGAGGAAGGCTGTGAGCCCCACGGAGAACAACCTAATGACCTAGCACTTAGAACAGTGCTTCGCACATAGTAAGCGCTTAACAAATACCATCATCATCAACGGGGGATTGGGAATCAAGAGACTGAGGTTCTAGACCTGGCTTGTCCACTGGCCTGCTACCGTGAACTCCCGAGAGTCAGGAACCTAGTCTAATTAATAATAATAATAAAGTGCAAAGCACTGTTCTAAGCACTGGGGAGGTTATAAGGTGATCAGGTTGTCCCACGGGGGGCTCACAGTTTTAATCCCCATTTTACAGATGAGGTAACTGAGGCCCAGAGAAGTTAAGTGACTTGCCCAAAGTCACACAGCTGACAGTTGGCAGAGCTGGGATTTGAACCCATGACTTCTGACTTCAAAGCCCGTGCTCTTTCCACTGAGCCATGCTGCTTCTCCACCTCTGTATTTTTTATGGTATTTCTTAAGCACTTGCTGTATGCTAGGCACTGTAGTCAGCACTGGGGTAGATATAGGCTAATCAGCTTGGACCCGGACCATGTCCCACATGGGGCTCAAAGTCTTAATTCCCATTTTACAGATGAGGTAACTGAGGCACAGAGAAGTGAAGTAATTTGCCCAAGGTCACCTAGCAGATAAGTGGGAGAGTTGGGATTAGGTTCCAGGTCCTTCTGGCTCCTAGGCCTGTGCTCTATCCATTAGGCAGTGCTGCTTCTCTTATTCTTTCCCAGTGCTTAGTACACTGCCCTGCACATGGTAAGCATTTAATAAATACTATTACTACCACTACCATGGACAAGTCACTGTTTTACCGGGGCCTCAGTTTCCTCATCTGTAAATGGCTGCAAGTCAAAACTCACCCAAGCTGGGCAGCAGTAGCATGGGAGAGAGTCGAAGGCGGAGACTCGAGTTTACTGCGCAGAAGGAGGCAATGGTAAACCACTTCCATATTTTTACCAAGAAAACTCTATGGATACACAACCAGAACAATTGCAGATAGAGAGCAGGGACATTCTGGGAGAGATGCGTCCGTGGAGTCGCTTTGGGTAGGAAATGACTCAAAGGCAAAAGACAAGACAAAATGGGTATGAGGGACTGGGTAGATAACCATGTCTCTACCCCAGTGCATTTAATAAATGTCATATATTAGTAATAATAATGATAAGAGTTATCATGATGACTAGCGGGGAGAAAGTTGACTGAGTATTTCAAAGCCAATGGTCAGGAGATTCTGCTCCTTGCAGGACCAGGGAAGGAGATTTACTGGAGGGGGTTTCATTAGAGAAGCAGTGTGACTCAGTGGAAAGAGCCCGGGTTTTGGAGTCAGAGGTCATGGGTTCAAATCCTGGCTCTTCCAATTGTCGGCTGTGTGACTTTGGGCAAGTCACTTTACTTCTATGGGCCTCAGTTCCCTCATCTGTAAAATGGGGATTAAGACTGTGAGCCCCCCGTGGGACAATCTGATCACCTTGTAACCTCCCCAGCTCTTAGAATAGTGCTTTGCACATAGTAAGCGCTTAATAAATGCCATTATTATTATTCAATTCAATCATTCAATTGTATTTACAGAGCACTTACTGGGTGCAAAGCACGATATTAAGCACTTGGGAGAGAACAATATAACAATAAACAGATCCCGGGAGATAGGCTGTTCACTGTCCTTGCTACTCAGAATAGATGAGAAAGGAGAGAATTTGTGAGAGTCAATTGCCTAAAACAACAGGGAAGTTTATTTAGTTCAAGTGAAGAAAATGTATCACTAAAGTTTAAGAAGAAAGAGCTTTCCCAAGCCTGGGAAAAAGACAACTTGGGAAAGCTCTTTCTTCTTAAACTTTAGTTCACTGTTTACCGTTCACTGTTCACTGAACACTGTTCACTGTTTTCACCCGGGAAAAAGACAATGAAAACAGTGAGAAGTGGAGCAGAAGAAGAGCATACTCCATTACTCAAAGACTCTCCCACTGTTCTGGATATGTACACTGAGGCATATTATCTTAAATTATATTCTTGATGCTATTACATCTCTGGTTACCATATGCCTATTATGAATAAACCTGCTTTACTTTATAATTGCCTCTGTTTCATTTGTTTTCATCTCCTCTCTTTAAGGCTGAGTCCAATGAGGCAGAAGCCTATTTTTACATTATTATCAACACAATTTTCTGCTTTAAACAACGTCTTTCATCTGTAAACTTCACACAACCGAATCCCACACATGAACTCCAGCAACATCCCTGGGAAGAAAATGAGAACAAAGATTGTGCCTCACTTTCAGATGGGAAACTGGAGCAACACAGACTGAGCAGGGACTGAAGTTCTGGTCTCTTAACTCCTGGCCTAGGCCTTTATGCACAAGGCTTTATGTCTCTTATTGCTATGTTCTTTAAAAGGGACGTATTCTGGGTTAATAAGGTAGCTGCATTAGCGAGGGTTGCTTAGTATTAGATCTGGGACATGGCAAGCTCCAGGGCTTGAAATAAAAATGGATTCATTCTGGATCCAGGGGGCAGAGCCAAGACATTGAAAATAGACTTAGAACAGGGCTTGGCACAAAGTAAGTGCTTAACAAATACCATTATTATCATTAATATTGTTATTATTATTATTAAGTGCAGGAGTGAGCAATCAATCAATCAATTGCATTTATTGAGCATTTACTGTGTGCCAAGCACTGTACTGAGTTCTTGGGAAAATATAACAGAGTCTGTAAAAACGTTTCCTGCCCACAGGGAACTTACAGTCTAGAGACAGGTGTTGGGGAGAAGCAAGGCATTGCAAACCTAATTTCCCCTACTTCTTCTTCCTTCTACTGTAACTGTGCCCTTAGATCTGTACCGTTTTAGCCCTCCGTATTTACCCCAACATCAGCCCCACAGCGCTTATGTACATATCCTGATATGCTGTTATTTTTCCTATCTGTAATGTATTTTAAGGTTTGCCTTCTCTTCTAAACTGTAATAATAATAATAATTGTAGTATTTGTTCATTCATTCAATTGTATTAATTGAGAGTTTACTGTGCACAGAGCACTGTACTAAGCATTTGGAAAGTACAATTCAGCAACAGAGAAAATCCCTGCCCACAATGAACTCACAGTCTAGAAAGGGGGAAGCAAACATCAAAACAAGTAAACAGGCATCAATAGCATCAATATAAATAAATAGAATTACAGATCTATATCATCAATCGTATTTATTGAGCACTTACTATGTGCAGAGCACTGTACTAAGTGCTATATTACACACCAAAACAAGTAAACTGATGTTCATATAAATAAATAGAATTAGAGATATGTACATATATACACAAGTGTCATGGGGTGGGGGGGGAGAGTAAAGGGAGCTAGTCGGGCCAATGGGGTGGGGAGGGGGAGCTGAAGAAAATGGGGGGGCTTATGTTGGGAATGTCTTCTGGAGGAGATGTCTTCAATAGGGCTTTGAAGGGGGGGAAGTGTGATTGGCGATGAGAGATTTTACAGATGAGAGAACTGAGGCAGAGAGAAGGGAAGTGACTGGCCCAAGGTCCCACAGCAGACAAGTGGAAGAGGTGAGATTAGAACTCAGGTCCTTCTGACTTGCAGGCCCAAGCTTGACCACTAGACCACGTGGCTTCAGAGATTTGGGGGCCGGGGGGGGGGGGGGCGGGACTCACTGACTCGTGATGTCTCAGCTTGGGGAGCAGTGCACTTTAGGATGCCGCCCTCACCCCAATAGTAGTAATAATGATAGTATTTGTTAAGACCTTACTATGTGCCAAGCATTGTTTTAAGCACTGGGGCAATAATAATAATAATAATAGCATTTATTAAGTGCTTACTATGTGCAAAGCGCTGTTCTAAGCACTGGGGAGGTTACAAGGTGATCAGGTTGTCCCACGGGCAGTTCACAGTCAATCCCCATTTTACAGATGAGGTAACTGAGGCACAGAGAAGTGAAGTGACTTGACCAAAGTCACACAGCTGACAATTGGCAGAGCCGGGATTTGAACCCATGACCTCTGATTCCAAAGCCCATGCTCTTTCCACTGAGCCATGCTGCTTCTCTAAGTGACTTGCCCAAAATCACACAGCTGGCAAGTGGTGGAGCCGGGATTAGAACCCACAGCCTCTGACTCCCAAGCCCGTGCTCTTTCCACTAGCATTTAACAAATACCGTAATCATTATTATAATTTGTCCTCTGGCTTCCTCTCGCCCCTCCCAGGGGTCTCCTCTAGCCCTGGGCCCGCATTTTGCTGGGGGTCCGCCCCCTGCCAGCTGCTCCTCACAGATGAGGAAATTGGGGCACAGAAATGTTGTGACTTGCTTAAAGTCACACAGCAGGAAATTGGCAGAGCTGTGATTAAAACCCAGATCTGCTGAATCGCAGACCCATGTTCTTTCCAGTTGATGTGAAAACACTTCGGAACGGGTGAAGTAGCCAGAGGAGGGGCAAACTAGAAGTAAAATATGATGATACTCTGCTGGCACAAATGGTGAGGAGGCCATGATCTCCAACGTTTTCACAGAAAAGTAGCCCAGCAGGCCTAAAAGCAACTTCAGGTAACTGACATCTTTGCCAGATGTCTTTGGAGTAGAAAGCAGTGTGGCTCAGTGGGAGTCAGAGGTTGTGAGTTCCAATTCCACCTTTGCCACTTATCAGCTGTGTGACTCTGGTCGACTTGTACTTCCCAAGCGCTTAGTACAGTGCTCTGCACACAATAAATACGATTGAATGAATGAAAAGTCACTTAACTTCTCTGTGCCTCAGTTATCTCATCTGTAAAATAGGGATTAAGACTGTGAGCCCCATGTGGGACAACCCAATTGCCATGCATCTACCCCAGCACTTAGAACAGTGCTTGGCACATAGTAAGTGCTTAACAAATAATTATAATAATGATAATGATGGTATTCGTTAAGCGCTTACTATGTGCCAAGCACTGTTATAAGCATTGGGATAGATATGAGGTAACCAAGTTGTCCCGCATGGGGCTCACATTCTTAATCCCCATTTTAAAGATGAGGTAATAGAGGCACAGAGAAGTTAAGTGGCTTGCCCAAAGTCACACAGCTGATCAGCGGTGGAGCCGGAATTAGAACCCCTGACCTCTGACTCTCATGCCTGGGCTCTTTCCATTAAGCCATGCTGTTTCTCTGGAGGTTATTCAAGTGCAGTCATGCTTACAGGTGTCATTGTCAAGTGTGGCCTATGCTGAAACATGTTTCATTGTGAGGTTGAGACCTAGTTCTTCAGTGGTCAATGAGACAGATACAAAAGAAAGATACTAAGGCATGGCTTAGGGGATAAAGTTCAGCCTGGGAATCATAAGGACCTGGGTCCTAATCCCAGCTCTGCCTCTTGTCTGCTGTTTGACTTTGGGCAAGTCACTTAACTTCTCTGGGCCTCGGTTACCTCATCTGTAAACTGGGGATTAAGACCATGAGCCCCATTTGGGACCTGGAACGTGTCCAACCTGATTAGCTTGTGTCTACCACCAAGGCTCAACACAGTGCCTGGAATAGAGTGTTCAAGAAATACCACAAAAAAAGGAAGTTTGGGTTTTAAATTGATTCAGTATCTAGGCAAGTGTTCGATTCAGGAGGCCTCAGATAACTTCCTGTGAAGTGCCTTGGTCCATTAACTTGTCAACCCGTGTTTTGTTTGGCAGCCAGCATCTGAGTAGCGGGTAATCCAAAATCACTGAAACGAATCATGAGAGGGCAAAAACGGAGCCTCAATGGTGGCGGTAGCCATGGAGTGCTGCTAAAATACACTGGTTGGGTAAGTATCCAATCTAGATTCATTTCAGTAAGAAATACCCCAAAATGACCTTCAGGGGAGCCCAGCTGACTCGATCCTTGGGTTTGAACTTGTATACTGTGCCAGATAAAGCCAGACATTGTCCTCATCTTCCCACCAATACCTTCTCCTCCCTGTGACTTTCCCACCACTGTAGACAATAATGAGTATGGTACTTCTTAAGTGTTTACTATGTGCCATGCACTGTACTAAGCACTGGGGTGGATAAAAGATAATCAGGTCAGGCATTGTCCCTGTCCTCATCTTCCCACTCATACCTTCTCTTCCCTGTGACTTTCCCACCACTGTAGACAATAGTGAGTACGGTACTTTTTAAGTGTTTACTATGTGCCATGCACTGTACTAAGCACTGGGGTGGATAAAAGATAATCAGGTCAGACATTGTCCCTGTCCTCATCTTCCCACCCATACCTTCTCCTTCCTGTGACTTTCCCATCACTGTAGACAATAGTGAGTATGGTACTTCTTAAGTGTTTACTATGTGCCACGCACTGTACTAAGCACTGGGGTGGATAAAGGATAATCAGGTCAGACATTGTCCCTGTCCTCATCTTCCCACCCATACCTTCGCCTCCCTGTGACTTTCCCATCACTGTAGACAACAGTGAGTATGGTACTTCTTAAGTGTTTACTATGTGCCATGTACTATAATAATAATAAAAATGATAATAATGACATTTGTTAAGCACTTACTATGTGCGAAGCACTGTTCTAAGCACTGGGGGGGATACGAGGTGATCAGGTTGTCCCATGTGGGGCTCACAGTCTTAATCCCCATTTTACAGATGAGGTAACTGAGGCTCAGAGAAGTTAAGTGACTTGCCCAAGGTCACACAGCAGACATGTGGCAGAGCCGGGATTAGAACCCGTGACCTCTGGCTCCCAAGCCTGTGATCTTGCCGAGAGCCACGCTGCTTCTGAACTAAGCACTGGGGTCGATAGAAGGTAATCAGGTCTGACACTGTCCCTGTCTCACATGGGGCTCACAGTCTAGGTAGAAGGGTGTAAGATTTAATGTCCATTTTACAGATGAGGCATAGAGAATTTAAGTGACTTGCCCAAGGTCATTCAGCAGGCAGGTGGCAGAGCAGGGATTAGAAGCCAGGCCCTTTGACCCCCAGTACCACCTTCCTTGCTTTTCACAAGCCCATAATCTTGGCAACCTTCTTGACTAATCTCTTTCATTCAACTCTCATGGTCAGTCTGTCACCAAATCCCGTTGCTTCCAGTAATAGTAATAGTACTTGTCAAGCACTTACTGTTTAGAAAGTGCTGGGAAAGAGTATACAGGTGGAAATCATACATGGGCCCTGTCCCTTGATGGGTTCACATGAACATAGGTATGATCGGGGAGGGAATGGAGAAAGACACACCAGGAGAAATGAAACGCTACAACATTAGAATAGCATGAGAATAGAACAGCATGAGAAGCAGCGTGGCTCAGTGGAAAGAGCACGGGCTTTGGAGTCAGAGATCATGGGTTCAAATCCCTGCTCTGCCAATTGTCAGCTGTGTGATTTTGGGCACATCGTTTAATCAATCAATCAATCAATCGCATTTATTGAGCGCTTACTGTGTGCAGAGCACTGTACTAAGCGCTTGGGAAGTACAAGTTGGCAACATATAGAGACAGTCCCTACCCAACAGTGGGCTCACAGTCTAGAAGGGGGAGACAGGGAACAAAACCAAACATACTAACAAAATAAAATAAATAGAATAGATAGGTACAAGTAAAATAAATAAATAAATAGGGTAATAAATATGTACAAACATATATACATATACACAGGTGCTGTGGGGAAGGGAAGGAGGTAAGATGTGGTAACTTCTCTGGGTCTCAGTTCCCTCATCTGTAAAATGGGGATTAAGACTGTGAGCCCCCCGTGGGACAAGCTGATCACTTTGTAACCTCCCCAGTGCTTAGAACAGTGCTTTACACAAAGTAAGCACTGAATAAATACCATTATTATTATTATTATTATTATGAGACAAGGACAAGAAGCATGAAACAGTATGGCTTAGTGGAAAGAGCATGGGCGTGGAAGTCATAGGACTTGGGTTCTAATCCCAGCTCTCCCATTTGTCTGCTGTGTGACCTTGGACAAGTCACTTAACTTCCCTGCTCTGCAGTTCCATTCATCCATAAAGTGGAGATTAAGACTGGGAGCCTCACGTGGGATGTGGACTGTGTCCAGCTTGATTAGCTTGTATCTACTCTAGTGCTTGGTACATTGCCTGGCACATAGAAGTGCTTAAAAATCCCATTCAGAATATGCAATACATACATAAAAACAAAAGTTAGTAGGGAGTTGTGAATAGAGGACCTGAATTTCTCCTCGTGATTCAGAGTTCCCAAGAGTGGCTAAGTAGCCACTGGCTTTCACGCAGGTTCTTTGAGAAGCAGCGTGCCACAGTGGAAAGAACACAGGTTTAGGATTCAGAAGGTCATGGGTTCTATTCCCAGCTCTGCCACTTGCCTGCTGGGTGAACTTGGGCAAGCTCCTTCACTTTTCTGTGCCTCAGTTACCTCATCTGTAAAAGGGGGATTGAGACCGTGAGTCCCATCTGGGACAGGAACTGTGTCCAACCCGATTTGCTTGAATCCACTCCAGCACTTAGTACAGTGCCTGGCACATAGTAAGTGCTTAACAACTAACATTATTATTACTATGATGAGGTCTCATGCTGCAGGTGTTATTCTGATTCCAGCCAAGCTGGTGGAAAGCTGGATGGAATGGGGACTTCTAGATAGAAGGGAGGGGAGGTAGTGCCAGCCCTTGATGACGGGTAGGGAAAGCAGTTCACCAAGAAGTCCCGAGAGCACTCACGGAGACAAGTGTGAAAATGCCAGATGTTTTGTTTGGCTCCAGAGGTGAAGAGGGGGCAAGAAGGCATAGCAGCGACTTTTATACCTGGCCGATGCACAAACAGCATGCAGAGTTCCTCAGCCATGGTAATAAGGCGGCCAAGGGCATGCACTATAGTTCTCGAATCCACTCTTTCCTCTCCATCCAAACTGCTACTAGGCGGATACAAACACTTCCCCCTATCCTGCCTTGAATAAGATAGCCTCCTCTCTGATCTGCCTTGCCTCCTGTCTCTCCCCACTCCAGTCCCTATTTCGCTCTGTTGATTGAATCACTTTTGTAAAAACAATGCAGTCTATGCCTCCCACTCCTCGAAAACCTCCATTTGTTGCACTTCCATCTCTACATCCAACAGAAACTCCTTACCATTGACTTCAAGGCATTCAATCATCTCTCCCCTCCTCCATTACCTCACTCATCTCCCATTACAATCCAACCCACAGACTAATTCCTCTAATGTCAACCTATGTAATTTCAATCTTGCCTCACTTCCCAACTACCCCTTGCTCACACCCTTCCTCTAGCCTGGAACTCCCTCTCACATCTGACAGACCATCATTCTCCCCATTTTCAAAGCCCTACTACAATCACATCTTCTCCAGGAAGCCTTACCTAATTAACCTCTCATCCCCACCCTATTTGTCCTCCCTTCTGCATTACCTACACACTAGGATCTGAATCCTTTAAGAATTTTGATTATTTACCCGACTCCCAGTCGCTAGCACTTATGTATATATCCTTATACACAGCCAATTCTCTTACCTGTAATTTATCTTAATATAATAGTAATAATAATGATGACATTTATTAAGCACTTACTATGTGCAAAGTACTGTTCTAAGCGCTGGGGAGGTTACAAGGTGATCAGGGTATCCCACGTGGGGCTCACAGTCTTCATCCCCATTTTACAGATGATGTAACTGAGGCACAGAGAGGTGAAGTGACTTGCCCACAGTCACACAGCTGACAAGTGGTGGAGTCGGGATTTGAACCCATGACCTCTGACTCCAAAGCCCATGATCTTTCCACTGAGCCATGCTGCTTCTCTGCTTTTAATATCTGCCTCCTCCACCAGACTCGAAGGTCCTTGTGGCAGGGATAATGTCTAATGTCTCTATTGTATTGTACTTTCCCAAGCCCTTAATACAGTACTCTGTTCACAGTTAGCTTTCAATAAATACTATTAATTTGCTGATCGATTGCTTCCCCATTGAAAAGGTTGGGGTTCGGGGAGCAAAGTAAAAATGAAATTTTGTCAACGAGAAATAAAGCTGGGGAGAAAAGTCTCCTGTGTGGGTGAAAGGGTAAATAATATAGTGCCAAGACTCATTTTCACCAAAAACATTAACACTTTACATTAAAGGAAACCCAAGACCCAAGAACACACAGTTTAAATGGTAATTGACCCAAATCAGTGCCATGTCATTTGGGGATGCACCTTACCAAGAATAAGTTACCTGGAGTTCGGTGCCTTGAGATGAAGGCAGTCTGTCTTGTGCATAGAGGATATGAAGGATCATATTAAGGACAGAAAAAAGTATTTTAGAACTGCCAATTTTAATCTTGTTTGCGGAACAGCTACACACAAGATTATAATGTGCCACCTTAAAATATTTCCAACTACACAAACTCCAAGTTTATAGAATTTTGAAGCATTTTTGATCATCATTTATCTTGAATCTTGAACCAAGTGTATTATAAAAATGATCTTTTGGGGAGGATTTTTGAAGGAATTAAATCTGAGGATTTCACTTATTATTTCCTCTCTGCCGCTTGTATGAATCAATCAATCCAATTAATGGTATTTATTGAGCACTTTGTAGGGAGACCTTAAAGTTTCCAGTTTTAAAGTCACCTTTTTTGCTTGTCGATAGATACCACTAGCTCAGGTATGAGTAACAAAATATAATCACTAGTTTAAAGTCACTTCAAAGAAATCCTTCACTTAAAATTATCTTCTGAAAGCTCTTTAGAACTTCTGTAGCAATTTTTACAATTCCCAGAGATCACAGACCAAAGGTACTTTTAAAAGCTTAAATAAGAGAATGTGTTAAGCAAGCCACTTAAATAATAGTAAAGTCTTAGAAGCATTTGGACAAACCAAGATAAGTAGGTCAAGTCTAAATTTTTTTAAAAAAGCTAATTTGATCTTCTTGATTAGTAGGATTTTAAGAGTAGCAGATGGTCTCTGTGAAAGAGTGACAAAACCTTTCTTTTTCAATGCCAATGTTGGAGTTAAGGAGACCTCCTTTGACACATTTTGAATTTTCAGCAATCTTCATTTGAGCTTTGAGTAATGCATAACTAAGGATTAAGCTACTCCGGAATAATATCACTTCCCATTTCCATTATTGCTACCTGCATTTTTCAACCAGGTGAATGATTCTGGGTTTTATATCATTCCTTCTACCATACTCAGTGCCCACAGAAAGCACTCAACAAATCCCATTAATTGATTGTATGGAACACTGACACGATATCACCATTATTACCATCTTTGACAAGAAAGACAGCCAATTGCAGAAAACATCTTAGAATCCCACTGCCCTCCACCTTTGGTAAGAATCAAATTAAAGGTCTCTTGGAGATGGTACCATGAACCTAATCTGACTTTATGGACATAGATCCTCCTGTTTGGCAAATTCTCCAAGATTAAGCACTTCAGAAGTGACCTTTACAAACAGACTATTCTCTTTCTCAAAAGCCTAATCAATCAATGCTTATTGAGTGCTTACTGTGTGCAGAACACTGCATTAAGCTGTTGGTAGAATACAATATGACAGAATTGATAGACATGTTCCCTGCCCACAACAAGCTTGCAGTCTAGATAGGGAGACAGACATTAATATGAACAAATAAATTATGGATGCCTACATAAGTGCTGCGGGGTTGAGGGCAGGGTAAATATAAGGTGTAAGGGTGACACAGAAGGGAGTAGGAGAAGAGAAAATAAAGTGTTTTAGGGAAAAGCCTTTTGGAGGAACTGCACTTTCAATAAGGCTTTGATGGTGGGGACAGTGATTGCCTTTCAGATATGAAAAGGGAGGGCATTCCAGACCAGTGCCAGGAGTTGGACAAAGGGTTAGCGGCAAGATAGATGAGATTAAAGTACAATATGAGTAGGCTGGCATTAGAAGAGCAAAATGTGTGGGCTGGATTGTAGTAGGAAATCAGAGGGGTAGGAGAGGGCAAGGGGATGGAGTGCTTTAAAGCTTTTAAGGAGTTTCTATTTAATGTGAAAATGGAAGGGCAATCACTAGAGGTTCTTGAGGAGTGGGAAAACATGGACTGAAGCAGTTTTGTAGAAAAATGATCTGGGCAGCAGAGTGAAGTTTGGGCTGGAGTGGGAAGAATCAGGAAGCAGGGAGATCAGCATTCTTGTGACTCCTATCCAGGTGGGATATGATACATGCTTGGATTAACATAGTAGCAAAGGTTAGACTTCAGCACTGTTAGCAGAGAGGAGGTAGGGTTAGCAGGAAGGGTGGGACTCCCTCACCTGATTTTCTGGTAATTTCCACCATCCACTCATTTGCCCCCAATTTTCCTAGAGCTGAGAGCCTGGGTTCCAGACTGTTCATCTTCCCATAGATGGTCCCCACCATGCTACCAACTAGGCAAGGAACTGTAGTCTTTTTGTGGCGATCCATGAGCCAGCAGGCTAGAAGTTGCCTGTTCCAGTCCTTAGACAAGGGCTGGAGAATGTATTCTCATTCCCCTCCTCCTTGTTTGCAGAGTATTACTGGACTTCCTTCCAAAGGTACTGAAAGTCTGTGGGGTGCTCTCCCTTCCATCTCAAACTCCAGTAAAGTGTCACAGCTCCGATTTCCATCTTACCCCGCCCTCAGGTGTTCCTGATACTTCTTTTTCCCAGAGTTTTTGCTTTTGCTATGGGTAGGACTGAAGCAAGATCCAGTGTATGCTGAGTACCTACCGTGCCCACCTTCCTGCAGTCAAAACCAGAGAGGAGTGCATCTGCAGAGCTGGGAACTCAACCAGCATATCTTCCCACCAATAAGATCTGGCCTAGGTGTGATGAGTATTCATCAGGTGGATTTGCTTATCAATCAGAAACTGCTTAGGGTAACCAGGTGGGGAAGGGAGGGATGGATCCTAAAACAATGCTTTGATTTGAAGACTCTGAACAACAAAGCTTTCCTAGAAGTCTTTCATTTGTAGTTGGAGTTGTAGGCTAGCAAACTACAAACCTATCGGGTACTTTTGGAGACTATACATCGCGTACACCTTCCGATATAAATTCACTGATGAATAAGGATAAGGTCTTGGCTTGTCTTTTTCTGTTGAGTCATCTCCGACCCATGGACACATCTCTCCCGGAACACCCCAACTCCACGTGCAATTGTTCTGGTATTGTATCCATAGAGTTTTCTTGGTAAAAATACGGAATTGATTTACCATTGCCTCCTTCCATGCAGTGAACGCGAGTATTCACCCTTGACTCTCTCCAGTGCTGCTGCCGCTCAGCACAGGTGAGTTTTGACTTGTAGCAGATTGGTTTCCACTCAGTAGCCACTGCCCAAGCTAGAAATGGAATGGGAAGGTCTCCTTCCCATAGTCGAGATTGGCAGAGTACTGGAAAGTCTCCAGGTGCAATCCTGAGAGGGGGATTAATAAGGTACAGGGATGAAAGCAGTGTGGAGAAAGCATGGCTCAGTGGAAAGAGACCGGGCTTGGGAGTCACAGGTCATGGCTTTGAATCCCAGCTCCACCACTTGTCAGCTGTGTGACCTTGGGCAAGCCACTTAACTTCTTTGGGCCTCAGTTCCCTCATCTGTAAAATCTGTGAACCCCCCCGTGGGACAACCTGATCACCTTGTATCCCCCAAGTGCTTAGAACAGCGCTTTGCACAGAGTAAGCGCTTAACAATTACCATTATTATTATTATTATTATGAAAAGCTACCGTGCTACTCAAATCATTTGACAGAGGTTAAACTTTTTTTCCCCAAATTAAACCACTTTAATGTAAAAATAAACCTGCAAAAGCTTGATATATGTACCAAACATTTTATTTTCATCTCACACAAACTTTTGTACAAAAAGTACAGGAAAGCAGGCAAAAATTAAAATGACATCTTCAAACAACATACATACAGCACTTTTTAAACAGCTTTCTGTTTACAAGTGTAGTTTCTTTTCATAAACTTTAGTGGGAAATAACTCATTTTTGGCTCATAAGATAAAATTCCACCGTTTTACAGTTTTCATCATCACTGACAAATTGAAGAAAAATTAGTACTTGCCTAGAGCGAACTCAAAATAAAATCCCTGTATTCTACTACATAAGTAGAACCCCTAAATTTGATCTGCTCAATTGTTAATGGAGTAAAATTATTTAAACTAAAACACTATTTACCTGTTAACTATTACAATTTTTCCTGATGTATTAAAATGACGATTCCAAAAACTCAGTATTTGTTAAGTGCTTACAATGCACCAAGCACTGTACCAAACACTGCAGTAAATACAGGGTATTCGGGTCAGACACAGTCCCTGTCACGCAAAAGGCTCACAGTCTCGGTGGGAATCCCAGGAAGATGAAAGCTGAGGGACTTGTTAGTGAGAGAATGTTGGGTTGGGGAAACAGCGAGAGATGTTGTCCAAGACCACATGTCCTGGTTGGAAAAGTCTGGTGGATAGTATTGCTTTCGGAGCCCTTTAACTCCCAGATCTGGTAAGAACCCATCACTAGTCCTGAATAGACAGTGACTCCAGTCCAACACTTTCTTTCCTGGATTAGAATTCAATGGAATTAGGGGCAGCATCTTGATTTGCTGTCCTTTTTTCTTTTTTAAGAGGTTGGAGAACTCAAAAAGAAGGTGGCAAATTTGGGCCAAAGGTGTTCCCCGAAACATCTTCTAGGAACCACCGAGAGCTGCTGTGCTCACATCCTGGGGTGGTCCATGCTGGGACACATTATTTGGAAAGAGGTGATCCGAGAACAGCAGGGAACTCCAGAGTGGCAGTGGAGAAGCTCATGGGTGGGGTGCCTACACCTCTTATGCACATTAAAATAAACGTCACCAAGGGAAGTCAACATCTTCTCCAAGTGCCTAAATAATGACAGGCTCATTTACATTAGTTCTTCACTACCACTAAAATATGTTCACTCTGAACTGGCTTAAGTACTGGGACGATTTTATCCGCAAAGTTTTGTTACCTGGAAAAAAATGTGCAAAGGGAATGGGTAATTGCAAATGGTATGGCACTTGTATTAGGACTTTTTAAGAGTGTTGAGGATTCAAACAATACCTTTACCCAAATGAAATATACCTTGCTTTTGACCAGAAGGCCATTCCTACAGGAAACACTGACAATCACTGACCTCGAATTACCTAAGGGGGTCACATGTAGTGGACGCTTCGAAAATATTTTTTTAAGGTTACATCCTTGCATTGCTCCAGCCAGGTTAGTTGTGGTCATTGTTTGTTCAGGTTCTGTTTCCAAGTGGCTTTTGTTTTTCCCACTCCACTGCTGGATGACACATCCGCCCCACAGAAGCTCAAGGAGAATAATTTTATATACAAATATAAACCCCGTGACACTTATTTTGGAGTCAAAAGTTCTGAAAGGTGGGTTATTACTGGAGTTTAGGGGACGTAGCTCATAAATTCAGAAGGCAAACTACCATGGTTTATCAAAAAAATGAAATCCATCAGGCAAGAGCTTAGCCCCTGGTTTCATCATCTTATTCTGAACTGACCAGTGTATGTTTCTTTGCTACTAATTAGCACAATAGCCCCTTTTGCTCATGGATTTGCATTTATCAGACTATGGGTTATGCATTAGAATATGGATGTCCAAGTGAAAACATGGGAAAATGCATCAAAGTATTTGAAGCAATCTGATCAATCAATCATATTTATTGAGCACTTACTATGAGTCGAGCACTGTACTAAGTGCTTGGGTGAGTATATTACAGAGTTGTTAGACACATCCCCTGCCCACAGTGACACCTTTATCAATCAATGGCATTTACTGAGCACTTACTATTGGTAGAAGATTGTACTAAGCACTTGGGAGAATGCAATACAGCAGAATTAGCAAAGAGGTTCCCTGCCCATAGTGAGCTCATAGTCTAGACAATGTGTTCATTGTTTCCCATTTCAGATGCTTGAACAATGAATTTGCTTTTCCATGACTAACTGACCTTGGAATCAGGCAAAGTAGATGTTGCTCTTTCTTTCTGCAAGCATGCTTGGGAAATTTGCTGCTATGCTCTATTAAGATACACTGGAGACCAGAGAAGTGTACACCTGTACAGTTTTTCAAACTTGCTTCGTTCCTGGTTGGTAGGGGCTCTCAAGGTGCTCTTATTTCATCCTGAGAGCATATCAAGAAACGATTGGGATGAATGGGAATTCTTTAGTAAGGGAACGGTTAACATAGTATGTATTTTAAGAATTCCCACTAACTTTAATAGTCATCAAGCTGCATCGACCATCTCTTATCAACTGGACAAAGGACAATATTTCTCTCACACACTAGAAAATGAAGGATGTAACAATAAAAAATTGAGATGAAAATGGATTTTAGTAATCAAACAACATAAATCCCTGATGATTCATATGAGCATCAAACGAGCCAAGAGCTAGTACCCTGCTTTCTGTTTTATTCTCCAAACGTGCTTCATTCGATTTCTGTCCCCAGGAAACTGCTGGATCTGGGAACTATGTAACTTACTGAAAAAGTTCTTCTTGGGGCAGTTGTCTTTTTGAAAGTGATATTTTCAGTGAAAAAAAATTTTTTTTGACCCTAATCGAGGCAGAAGAAAATTAACATTTGGTACCAACGAAACGTGTGTAAGAATTATGGGTTACCAGGCAAGGCTAGCACTTCTGGGACCACAAGCCAGCCTCAGAGCTCAACTCTGAAACTAGGATTTCAACATTCGCTGAGCCATCGGGCTGTCTTTCAATTTCTTTCCCCTTTCCCAGCATCCCAAGCCTGGCCCTCTTCCCCCACTCCCTTCCCAGAAGGTGACAGGGAAAACCCCAGGGTCCAGGCAGGCAGATAGGGAGCGACGAGGCAAGCAGGAGACTCAAGCTGGTTTCTGCTATTTTCCCACAAGGGAAACAGAAGTTTAGTTTGTGTGGAGGGCTATATCGTCCAAACAGCACTGATAGTGGAAAAAAAAATCATGAGCCTAGAAGTCAGAGCACATGGGTTCTAATCCCACCTCTGCCACCTGCTTACTGCGTGACTTTGGGCAAGTCACTTCAGTTCTCTGAGTCTCAGTTTCCTTCTACTCAGAATGGGGATTCGATATCTGTTCCCCCTTCTACTTAGACTATGAGCACCAGGTAGAACAGGGACTCTGTCCAATCTGATTAACTTGCATCAAACCCAGCGCTTAGAACAGTGCATGACACATAGTAAGCCCTAAACAAATAGCATAATAATAATAATAAAAAACAGACTCCCACTCTCTCAAGTATCATAGGAGCTTCAACTGTCCAGGAGAGGTACTGAAGAAGTTAAGCAAATGGCAAATCATTACAAATTTTTTTTCGACAGCAGCAACCAGCGGCAAAGAAAACCAGCTAAGCAACACCACTTTGCCAATTAGGCAGATTCCTGGATAAATGAAGACCCTCAACTAGGTACTGGATAATCTCACAAAACAAGGAAGTCTCAGACTGATACTTATCCCTGGAATTCACAGCAAAAAGCAAGAACTGCCATCCCCACTGATGGATTGAAAATGAGTCCATTTCATTTGTGCATCAAAAGACATGGATTTTTCTTTTTTTTTTCTTTTAAAACTAGTGTTGGTATTACTTTATACAAACACAGTAAATTTGTTTCTACAACTCTTTTCCAGAAAGGATGAGCATCTCAAATTAAAATACAAAATGCGAGGAACTTTTCAAGTATGTAGTTAAAGTCCTCAGGCAACAAACCAAAAATTCCCCAGAATCCTTTTATTTGTCTTTTTTTTTTAAACGCCGAAAGTAAGGCTAGCATGTTAAGTTATGTAAAGTCAGTCAGGTTATTCATTAACATTCAAAAATTTCAGTGACAGGAAGGAAATGGTTATGTAAATACAACAGTATTAACATCAATCTGTATTAAATTATGTAAACATATACATCTTCTGAGGTCGGAACCCAGATCCTCTTCTCTTAAGGGCTTTACTGAAGCATTGCCCTAATCTGTTTTGAAGTAGATTCATCATTCAGGTGCTTTGTAGTGAATCTACAGAAAGTGACAAAGAATAAATACGACAGAGTTTTTGTTGACTTGTCTGGCAATGTTTCATGTTCTTCTATTATTTGAGTAATACCTTGAACAACTAAAGACATACTTCTGGTATAGAGCCTTGATACCCTATGTACTTGCATAATTACCAATCAATCAATCAATCAATCAATCGTATTTATTGAGCGCTTACTATGTGCAGAGCACTGTACTAAGCGCTTGGGAAGTACAAATTGGCATCACATAGAGACAGTCCCTACCCAACAGTGGGCTCACAGTCTAAAAGGGGGAGACAGAGAACAGAACCAAACATACCAACAAAATAAAATAAGTAGGATAGAAATGTACAAGTAAAATAAATAAATAAAAAATAAATAGAGTAATAAATATGTACAACCATATATACATATATACAGGTGCTGTGGGGAAGGGAAGGAGGTAAGACGGGGGGATGGAGAGGGGGACGAGGGGAGAGGAAAGAAGGGGCTCAGTCTGGGAAGGCCTCCTGGAGGAGGTGAGCTCTCAGCAGGGCCTTGAAGGGAGGAAGAGAGCTAGCTTGGCGGATGGGCAGAGGGAGGGCATTCCAGGCCCGGGGGATGACGTGGGCCGGGGGTCGATGGCGGGACAGGCAAGAGCGAGGTACAGTGAGGAGATTAGTGGTGGAGGAGCGGAGGGTGCGGGCTGGGCAGTAGGAGAGAAGGGAGGTGAGGTAGGAGGGGGCGAGGTGATGGAGAGCCTTGAAGCCCAGGGTGAGGAGTTTCTGCTTGATGCGCAGATTGATCGGTAGCCATTGGAGGTTTTTGAGGAGGGGAGTAATATGTCCAGAGCGTTTCTGGACAAAGATAATCCGGGCCGCAGCATGAAGTATGGATTGAAGTGGAGAGAGACACGAGGATGGGAGATCAGAGAGAAGGCTAGTGCAGTAGTCCAGACGGGATAGGATGAGAGCTTGAATTAGCAGGGTAGCGGTTTGGATGGAGAGGAAAGGGAGGATCTTGGCAATGTTGCGGAGCTGAGACCGGCAGGTTTTGGTGACGGCTTGGATGTGAGGGGTGAATGAGAGAGCGGAGTCGAGGATGACACCAAGGTTGCGGGCTTGTGAGACGGGAAGGATGGTAGTGCCGTCAACAGAGATGGGAAAGTTAGGGAGAGGACAAGGTTTGGGAGGGAAGACAAGGAGCTCAGTCTTCGACATGTTGAGCTTTAGGTGGCGGGCGGACATCCAGATGGAGATGTCCTGAAGGCAGGAGGAGATGCGAGCCTGGAGGGAGGGGGAGAGAGCAGGGGCAGAGATGTAGATCTGGGTGTCATCAGCGTAGAGATGATAGTTGAAGCCGTGGGAGCGAATGAGGTCACCAAGGGAGTGAGTGTAGATTGAGAACAGAAGGGGACCAAGCACTGAACCTTGGGGAACCCCCACAGTAAGAGGATGGGAGGGGGAGGAGGAGCCTGCAAAAGAGACTGAGAAAGAACGACCGGAGAGATAAGAGGAGAACCAGGAGAGGACGGAGTCAGTGAAGCCAAGGTCAGATAACGTGTTGAGGAGAAGGGGGTGGTCCACAGTGTCAAAGGCAGCTGAGAGGTCGAGGAGGATTAGGACAGAGTATGAGCCGTTGGATTTGGCAAGCAGGAGGTCATTGGTGACCTTTGAGAGCGCAGTTTCCGTGGAATGAAGGGGACGGAAGCCAGACTGGAGGGGGTCGAGGAGAGAGTTGTTGTTGAGGAATTCTAGGCAGCGCGTGTAGACAACTCGTTCAAGGAGTTTGGAAAGGAATGGTAGGAGGGATATGGGACGATAACTAGAAGGTGAGGTGGGGTCAAGAGAGGGTTTTTTTAGGATGGGAGAGACATGGGCATGTTTGAAGGCAGAGGGGAAGGAACCAGTGGAGAGTAATCTGCACAATTTCTGCAACTCCACAACATGAGTGAGGCCATTACATGGGGAATTTTTTATCAGTAAGGAGAACAGAGGGGGAAAAAAAGAGAAGAAAAAGAGAAGGAAAAGAAGTTAGGAGGAAAGAGGGAGAGAGGTAAGTGGACACTTCTATGGTTCTCTTCCAAATGTTGAATACAATAGTCACTCTATGAATTACACCCCATCTGCCTCTACTCTTCCTACCCCATGATTCTGAAAACGAAATGGCTGTGTGAGGGGGCGTTTCTAGCCCACCAACCCCCTCGAGCCACAAACATTTACACCTTGGGTGGAATTTACCAAATAAACATTTTGGAGTTCTCACATGCAGATCTTGGAAATAGCCCTGAAAATAAAAGAAGTCTCAAAAAAAGAAATATGCTGAATGTCAGGCTGACAATATTATTCATGAGTTGGGGGTTCCATGAAGCAGGTAGAAGCATGCCACTTTTCAAAATGGGATGCTAGCTGTAAACGCAGAGTATCTCTGATACTGGATGTTGCGGGTGGGGGAGGGCTCCCTATTAGAAGGCTATCTTTAAAATTATGAGCATATCTTTCAATTAGATATTACAATTCACTTATTAATCTATATTGAAGTCTGTATCCCCGTCCAAACTGTAAGTTCAATATGGGCATTCATTCATTCATTCATTCAATCATAGTTATTGAGCGCTTACTGTGTGCAGAGCACTGTACTAAGCGCTCGGGAAGTACAAGTTGGCAACATATAGAGACGGTCCCTACCCAACAGTGGGCTCACAGTCTAGAAGGGGGAGACAGAGAACAAAACAAAACATATTAACAAAATAAAATAAATAGAATAAATAAGTACAAATAAAATAAATAAATTAATAGAGTAATAAATACATACAAACATATATACATATATACAGGTGCTGTGGGGAGGGGAAGGAGGTAAGGCGGGGGGGATAGAGAAGGGGAGGAGGGGGCTCAGTCTGGGAAGGCCTCCTGGAGGAGATGAGCTCTCAGTAGGGCCTTGAAGGGAGGAAGAGAGCTAGCTTGGCGGATGTGCGGAGGGGATGTGTGGGCAGGGAGCGTGTCTGCTAATTATGTTATATTGTACTCTCCCAAGTGTCTGGTACAATACTCTGCACATAGTAGCGTGCAATAAATACCACTGATTGATTGATTTTCAATATCTGGTCACTGTGCTGCCACTGGCTGACAGGATGCTGCAGAAATGCCATAGAGATAGGATGATTCGCGTTTCCTGCGCTCACTGGAACTAAAAACTAATCTGCAAAGAGGTGAGAGTACCTACAGTACTGCTCTGTGCTTACTACTTATCCACTGCCTAAAGACCAGCTGCGCTACCAGTCTCTTAGTCAATGGAACATTCATAATTGTAATAATTATGGCATTTCTTAGGCACTTACTATGTGCCAGGCACTGTTGTAAGCACTGGGGTGGACACAAGCAAATAGGGTTTAACACATTCCTTGTCCCATGAGAGGCTCACAATCTCAACCCCCATTTTACAGATGAGGGAACTGAGGCACAGAGAAGTGAAGTGCCTTGCCCAACATCACACAGCAGACAAGTGGTGGAACCTGGATTAGAACCCATGACCTTTTGACTCCGAGGACTGTGTTTTATCCACTATGCCATGCTGCTTCTCTAACATTAGCCACCAAGATATCAAATCGGGTTCAGAAATAAATCAGTTCAATCAATCAGTCATATTTATTGAGTGTTTACTGTGTGCAGAGCATTGTACAAAGCGCTTGAGAGAGTACCATAAAACAGAGTTGGTAGAGAACTTCCCTGCCCTCAACGAGCTTGCAGTCTAGAGAGGGAAACACTGAGATAAATACAAATTACGGATACGTACATTAGTGCTGTGGGGTTAAGGGAGGGATGAATAAAGGGTAATTTAATAATAATAATTTAATAATGATAATAACACCGATGGCATTTGTTAAGCACTTACTCTGTTCCAGGCACTGTACTAAGCGCTGAATCTATTCATTTATATTGATATCTGTCTCCCCTCCTAGACCGTGAGCTCACTTTGGGTAGGGAATGTGTCCATTTACAGTTATACTGTCCTCTCCCAAGCGCATAGTACAGTGCTCGGCACACGGTAAGCGTTCAGTAAATACGGCTGAGTGAATGAATGGTGAAAATCCAAGTGCAAAGGTGGATGGCATTTCTTGAGCACTTACGGTGTGCTGAGCAGGATGAATTCTGTGGTCCTGAAAAACCCAAGGTTGGATGCAATTCCAATATCCAACATGCAGAAGGACTCTACAATTAATCAATCAATCAATCAATCGTATTTATTGAGCACTTACTGTGTGCAGAGCACTGTACTAAGCGCTTGGGAAGTACAAGTTGGCAACATATAGAGACAGTCCCTACCCAACAGTGGGTTAGCTCGTAAGGACAGGAGAAGAGAAGCAGGACGACCTTACCTATCAGAGGTCTGATCAATTGGGAATCAATGTCAGCACTTAGAACAGTGCTTGGCACATAGTAAGCACTTAACAAATACCAAAATTATTATTATTATCCCTTTCTCTCGGACTTGTTATTATACCAAAGTCAAGTCAGATGGATGGCAATGAGGTGGCAATATTAGAGTCCATTCTCCCCTCCTGCCACAAGGTTTGAAACAACTGTTCGTGCTTTAGTCAGATTCTTCTCCATAACAAAATTTTATCTAGGGGTCCTGGCCACCTGAATTAAATCGGGATTCTATGGGGGGAAAGCTAGAAGAGCTAAAAAGGGAAATCAAAATCTGGTTCCTGCCATTTTATAAGCGCAGGGGTGGCACACATTGATATGGCATCTTACCTGAGGGCATTCAACAGACCTTCCACACTGTCTGGAGGCTGTTCCTTCAAAACCTTTATGCAACCCTTCATCTATGAAAGAAATAGGAACAATCAAAAACCTTTGCATTGTCATCCCTGTTACATAAAACATTCAATTCTAACAAAAGCGCTCAGAGAATTCCTGAAGCATCTTAAAAGAAACAAGGCAATAGTCCTAGAGGCAGCATGGCTCAGTGGAAAAGAGCGTGGACTTTGGAGTCAGAGGTCATGGGTTCAAATCCCAGCTCTGCCAATTGTCAGCTGTGTGACTTTGGGCAAGTCACTTAACTTCTCTGTGCCTCAGTTACCTCATCTGTAAAATGGAGATTAAGACTGTGAGACCCCTGTGGGACAACCAATCACCTTGTAACCTCCCCAGCGCTTAGAACAGTGCTTTGCACATAGTAAGTGCTTAATAAATGCCACTATTATTATTATTATTACAGTTATGGAGCATTAAAATATACCAAAAGGAGATCTATGGTTGAGATGATTCCCCTGCACTTCTACAACTCCTTGAGAGAACCAGGATGGCCTAGTGTAATGAGGATGGATCTGGCAGACAAAGATCCAGGTTCTAATTCCAGATCCATCACTTGTCTGCTGTGTGACTTTGGGCAGGTCACTTCACTTCCTTGTGCCTCAGTGCTTCACCTGCAAGATGTGGATTCAATCCCTGTTATCCCTCCTGGCCCCATGTGGGACCAGATTATTTTATATATACTCCAGAGCTTAGAACAATGTTGGGGACATAGCGTTTCATAGTGAGGAGAAAAAATCTAATAGAAAACTGAGCTGAAGTTTATGTGGGCCCTTTTAGACTGTGAGCCCACTGTTGGGTAGGGACTGTCTCTATATGTTGCAAACTTGTACTTCCCAAGAGCTTAGTACAGTGCTCTGCACACAGTAAGCGCTCAATAAACACGATTGACGATGATGATGATGACAGACAAGGACATTCTATGTCCGTTTACTTAAACAGCGATTTTTGTTTTTCACTTTTCATATCAACTGTGGCTCAGTGGAAAGAGCACAGGCTTTGGAGTCAGAGGTCACGGGTTCAAATTCCGGCTCTGCCCATTGTCAGCTGTGTGACTTTGGGCAAGTCATTTAACTTCTCTCTGCTTCAGTTATCTCATCTGTAAAATGGGGATTAAGACTGTGAGCCCCCCGTCAGACAACCTGATCCCCTTGTATCTTCCCCAGAGCTTAGAACAGTGCTTTGCACATAGTAAGTGCTTACTAAATGCCATTATTATTATTACTATTATTATTATTTTACCCTCATCATACCTTTGTGAAGCAGATAGAGGCGGATACTTTTCCTCAAATGAGAAAACTAAAGCCCAAGAGCCTAGGGTACCCAGTAGATCAGAGGCGGAGTTGCAATCAGAATTTAAGACTTCCTGACTCTCTGCCCTGTGCTCTTTCCATTGGATTATACTGCTCGCCAGACTGGACCTTCAGGGGCTAACTGGATTGTGCCTGATTTGATTAAATTGTATTAAATTGCACATATTTATTACTCTATTTATTTATTTACTTTACTTGTACATATCTATTCTATTTATTTTGTTAGTATGTTTGGTTTTGTTCTCTGTCTCCCCCTTTTAGACTGTGAGCCCACTGTTGGGTAGGGACTGTCTCTATATGTTGCTAACTTGTACTTCCCAAGTGCTTAGTACAGAGCTCTGCACACAGTAAGCGCTCAATAAATATGATTGATTGATTGATTGATTGATTGATTTCCTTAGGTGCAGAAATGAGATGGATTTGAATGAAAGAACAGGGAGTATCAGGGCCTAGTGGAAAGAACATGCGCCTGGCAGTCAGAGGACCTGAGTTCTAATCCTAGCTTCACCATTTGCCTGCTTGTGTGACCTTGGGTAGGTCACTTCTCAGTGCTCAGCTGCCCCATCTGTAAAACAGGAATTCAATAACTGTTCCCCCTCCACAGCACGTAAGTACACATCCATAAATGATGTATTTATCTTAATGTCTGTCTCCCTCTCTAGACTATAAAACTTGTTGTGGGCAGGGAACACGTCTACCAATTCTGTTCTACTGTACTCTCCCAAGCACTTAATAAAGTGCTCTGCACCCAGTAAGCACTCAATAAATATGATTAATTTACACCAAAAGAAGATTTACACTTGAGATCCCACGTGGGAGATGGATTGTGCCTGATTTGATTAAATTGTATCTATCCAGAGTTTAGCAAATGCTTAAGAAATACCACAGGCATTTATTTATATCTAAGATGGCCACATAGCTACGGAATCCTAGCATGTAGCATTTAATAATAATAATAATGATGGCATTTATTAAGCGCTTACTATGTGCAAAGCACTGTTCTAGTAAATTCACAATTCACTGTTCATTTGTGAATTAACACCCACCAAATATCGGAAGAAAGGAGTGGAACATCCACCACCTTGCTCTTTGGCTCTCTGCGACTTGAAGGCTAATGGCTACCCACCCATATTCCTTGGACTGGACTGAGAGGGAGGAATTAAAGCTATTCCTAGGTTGTGGGCCTCAGTGGTGTTGTCTTCAGGGATTTCAAAGTTAGGTGGTAGAAAGGATTAGGGAGGGAAGGAGCAGTGTGGCGTAGTGGAAAGTGCATGGACTTGCAAGTCAGCGGATTTGAGTTCTAATCTCAACTCCACCGCATGTGTGCTGGGTGACCTTGGGCAAGTCACCTAACTTCTCTGTGACTCAGTGACCTCATCTGGAAAATGAGGATTGGGATTGTGAGCCCCATGTGGGACAAGGCCTGTGTCCAACCTGGTGAGCTTGTATTTACCCTGGTGCTTCGTGCAGTGCCTGGCACATAGTAAGGGTTTAACAAATATCATAAAAAAAAAGACTGATTTATCAATGGTATCTATTGAGTGCTTAAAGAGAGCAGGGTTTACAGAGTATGCTTGGGAGAGCAAACTACTACAGAGTTGATAAATATGTTCCCTGTCCACAATGAGCTTACAGTCTAGAGGGGATTTTAAGGAATAAATATCTATTCTTCTTCCCCTTTACACTGCCAGCCTACTTGGGATAGGAATTGTGCCTTATCTGATAAAACTATATCTAGTCCAGTGCTTAGGAATGGTTTGGTATGTAGTAAATGCTTAATGAATAGCACGTTATTATTATAGTATTATAATAATATCAATAATGACAGAAAAACACTAATGGGGGCTGTGAGAGCACAGATAATAATAATTATATTATAATTTTGGTACTTGTTAAGTGCTCTGTGCCAAGTACTGTTCTAAGCTCTGGGATAGATACAAATTAATCAAGTTTGACACAGTCTCTGTCCCACATGCGGCTCACACTCTTAATCCCCATTTTACAAATGAGGTCATTGAGGCCAGAAAAGTGAAGTGACTTGCCCAAGGTCACAGAGCAGACTTGTAGTGGAGTCGGGATTAGAACCCACATCCTTCTGATAGATGGGGAGGAACAGGTGCTACCTCTCAGTATTTACTTGCTCTTTCTTTTTTCTCTCAAATGGAGGACAGCAAGTGCCTTCCTGAGCCTACCTCTTCCTAGAAATATTTCCAATTAATCAAGATGATGTAGCAGGTGATTGAGGCTTCCAATAAGAGTGCTCAAAAGCAGTTTTCAATGCCATATCCTTTTGCAAATGTTTAATTTGAATTAAGAGCAAGAGAGACCAAAGCAAGAAAAAAAAAACCCTCTTCCCCAGCTTGCCTCATCCATTTTTACTTACATCAATCTTGGATGTCTTACAGAAAGCTCCCACAGGATGCACGTGGTCATAGAGTATAATAACGCCCACCATTACTCTCATGCAGAACATAAGGGTGTCTTCATTGGTGAACCTACTCCTATATTCCCTGAAAGAGAGAAAATCAGATTTTACCCTATCTGCCAATCCCAGCTCTGCCGCTTGTGTCCTGTGTGGCCTTGGGCAAGTCATTTCACTTCTCTGTCTCTATGTAAAATGGGGATTGATCCCTCATCCATAAAATGGGGATTGAGAATGTGAGCCCCACATGGGACAGGGATTGTGTCCATTGCAATTTGCTTATATCTACCCCAGGACTTCCAACAGTGTCTGGCACATTTAACAAATACCACAGTTATTATTATTATTATTACTAAGTGCATGGGTTGTCCATATGAAAGGTCTGATACTTTTTCCCCTTCCAAATCCTGCATGAGGCCATTCCCAAACCTTCCGAGATTTGCACTCTGAAAAACTTATATTGGCAATTTTCCTCGCAGCTATTAACCTGGGAATTCAGCAGAAAGGGAACTAAACTAACGGGCCGTAAATCCTCCTCTCCTTTGCCTTTCAGCGGGGAAGCTGATTATTTTCATGACACAACAACCCACTGATCATGAATATTTCATAATAAGTTCCCTTAAGTTACAGAACATTATAAAAGATAATGGCTCATTATTAAAAAAAAAACTTGACCTCCAGTCTAAGCGTTTTTTAGCTAAACGCATTTTTTCCATTAAAAGGCGAACTACACATTTCATAGGGTTAACAAGGAAAACAAGCCACACAATGTAAATACTAGATTTTAAAAATAGAAGTGTTTCCAAAGTCTGCAATAGGAATCATTTTTAGCTCTGCCAATAACACAGCAAGTCCAGGCCTACTGAACAATCAACCAGAGAAAAGCCCAGCTAGTGATTTAACAGTTTTGGCCTCAATGATCCATATTGCCCACTACACTTTTCCAAACTTCCCTCTTGATTAATCAAAAAGCGGCTGTTCTTCTCTGCAAAGCCATAAAAATTGAATATACACCCTGGATATCGTGAGAATTAATACAATTGAAATTTCAAAGTAATTAAGTACGGTGGCATATACAATACTTCAATTTGCACTACATATATTTATGCTATAAATCCATGTAAACCATATTGTGTAGAAAGTGCCTGGTACTTCAGTATCATATTTTCTTTATGATTCAAAGCCACTTTCTGAAATATCAATTTTAAGGCCCTTGTGGCACATAAAAAATAGAGCAGTACAGTTTTGCATTATACAGTGGACACTTTTCCTCTTCAAACGGCAATTTCCTCACTTAAAACGGCCTTGGAGTGAATGGAATTATTGTCCAAAACTTGGAGGAAGGGATGGCTTTCAGCAATTGCCAAAAACCGAACCCTAAATTTAAAACGCTATAATATCTATTTGTAAAAGAAAGTAAAAATTGTAAATGCGTTTTCAGTTAAGAACAGAGATTGCACTTGGAAGAGAAACCATGATCATTTTTTCCACTAAAATTGACCCCTAAAAGAAAAATGACTGCTTGTACAACTAAGAACAGGGGAAATGAAACCATTTTAGTCCAAGAAGTTGAATACTAAGGTACACAATAAACTTTTTTATACTGCTTTATTTTTTGGGCTGAACTACATTATAAAAGGCTTTGCTGTTAAGAAGTGAGAACAGTAAATAAAACCCAAGGAGTGCTTTGAAAGTTGAACTGTTAAACAGGTTAGCTAGACATGCATTTCCTAGTCATCGATGCTTCGACTTACGGAGTCTCCAACATGACTTTACATACGCTGGTCATGGTACTAAGGCAGTCTGTTGTGTTTTCAATAGGCAGAGTCTTGTTCTAATATGGAAACAAGGTACATCTGTTAATTGCCCAAGCAGCTTTTACACCAGGATTTTAACACTTCCTCCCCAATTTTCAGCTAAAACTCACTTCTGAGACAAAATAGGTTGTGGCGTTGCTAAGCGTCTTCAACATCGGTGTGGCTTCTGCATAAAAAAGGGACATTCTGTTGGCCATTTCGTTATTCACTTCGTTCTCAATGTCTAGCTGATAAGAAAAGAAAGAGAAGATGGTCACATTTCCTCGAGTTCAGTTATGGGCTGCGACCTCCTGTCTTCCCAATAGAAGATGTCAGAACTGCCTTAATGGTATTCGAACAGCCTGAGAAACACAGCAACTTACATGCATATTGTTAATTCGGTTGCGACTTATTGTCCGTCGGTAGTAACTGAAGTCGTTTTGAATTGCTGGGTTCCTCATCTAAAATTCAAACAATGGAGAATGATGTTCTTCAGCAATAATCAAAGTTTGCAAAATGATAGCAGTGCTCTGAGGGACAAAATTTCTGAGGGACAAAATTTCTTTTTAAAAATATGTCAAACCTTCAGTTCATCAAAACGGAGAGTAAAATGTAAAATTTCTGCAAATTCCTTTGCTAAAGCTTGTTCTCGCTCCAGATGTTGAGTCGGCGTGTAGGGTGGGCAGGTGAGGGATTCCAATAAACTCTGTAGAGCTTTCTCTGAAAAATACAGGCAGGAAAATATGTGAGGCAAATTCCCCTTCATAAACACAATTCCACACGACAATGTATTTCTTCCTTGGCACCCAATTCTCAGTGATCATTTCCTCTTCTCTTCCATAGAGGCTTTGTGAATAACTGTACAGGCTGGCAGGCGGGGGAGCATCTTAACTGTCTCAATTGCTAAAGAAAATTCTTGGAGAAAAATGAATGTCTTTCATGTTTGCTTTGCTAGGCGCATCATTCAAACTATCTTAATAGATCACACAGGATACAAATAGTCACCATTTTGGCCATCCCTGCTATTTCTACCAAACAGTATCTAAACATTGAAAGGTTGATTAAATACACTGATAATCAGAAGTGATTTAAAATGTCACTTTCGATTTTTCTGACCTAAAGTTGCCTTCAAGTATCTGTAGTTCTTTATGAACTCTACACACCCTCTCTTAGGAATCATGCTTAGGAATAGTGCTTGGCACATAGTAAGTACTTAACGAATACCATTATTATTATTATTATTATTATGCATTATGCCTTGAACACTTAATGCCATTCATGGTAAGGCTATATCAAGTAAGGTATTAAACTCAAGGTGATTCAAAAGCTGTTGCCTCTAGAAGCTATTCTTGGTGATTTTTAAAATATGTGCAGTACATTAGTTTCTTCAACAGCATTTGTTGAGTGTCTGACGTGAGGTGAGCACTGTACTGGCAAGTTGGAAGACTATAATACAAGTAAAAGATATGGACTCAGGCCTTGGGAAGCTTGCATTAATCTATGCCTTTAATGAAAGCAGTTAAAAATGTACTTGGCCTTTGGTGATATTGGCGAGACAGGTCTACATTTGAGCCAGAAATGCCCTTCTTCATTCTGAGGTTGGAGGAATTGCAATGAGGTTTCTGAAGGGTGTGGATCCCAAGGATAGGGTTTTAAAGGTCTGGGGCTGGAAGGGTGGGGAGAGCGGTGAGAGATGAGAAGTGAGAGAGGTGACTCTGTTGGATGTCAAACCAGAGACGTGTCACCAGAGATGGAGAAACAAAAGAGACAGTCTGGTGGAAACATTCCTGTTACTAATGGTGCTATGGGTGATTCAGAGCTGTGTCTGTGGAAATGAAAATAACAGTCTTGCACCCACAACTGATCCAGCCCAGAATACGCAGCCCTTAAACAGCCTCAGAACTGGTCCCTTCGTGCTGGGCAGAGAGATTCCAATCATTCAATTTCAATTCAATTCAACCATATTTATTGAGCACTTACTGTGTGCAGAGCACCATACTAAGCACTAGGGGGGAGTAGAATATAACAATAAACGGATATACTCCATGACCACAATGAGCTTACACTCTAGAGGGGGAGACAGACAATTAATCTAAATAGACAAATTGCATATATGTACTTAAGTGCAGTAGGGCTGGGAGTGGGGATGAATAAGGGGAGCAAGTCAGGTTGAGGCAGAATGGAGTGGGAGAAGAGGCAAGGCGGGCTGAATCAGGGAAAGCCTCCTGGAGGAGATGTGCCTTCAGTTAGGCTTTGAAGGAGGGGAGAGGAATTATCTGTAGGATTTGAGGAGGGAGGGCATTCCATGCCAGAGGGAGGACGTGGGCCACAGGTCAGCAGTGAGATAGATGAAATCAAGGTACAGTGAGAAGGTTAGCATTAGAGTGAAGAGTGTGGGCTGGGCTGTAGTAGGATAGTAGCGAGGTAATCATACTAGTAATAATGATGGCATTTGTTAAGCACTTATTATGTGCAAAGCACTGTTCTAAGAGCTGGGGAGGATACAAGGGGATCAGGTTGTCCTACGTGGAGCTTACAGTCTTAATCCCCATTTTACAGATGAGGTAACTGAGGCACAGAGAAGTTAAGTGACTTGTCCAAAGTCACACAGCTGACAATTGGCAGAGTCGGGATTTGAACCCATGACTTCTGACTCTTAAGCCCGTGCTCTTTCCATTGAGCCACGCTGCTTCTCTAGCCACGCTGCTTCTTGTAGTGGGTGAGGTGGGAGGGGTCAAGTTGATAACAGATTTGGTGGACACATTTTCTGCCCACAAATGGATTAATATTACCTTTTATGAAGAAAAATAAACCCACTGCCTTGATACACACCCTCAGGAATTCCTTTCTAGATTAATATAATAGTCTTCTTAGCAAGCTCCTTCCCTTTGCCTCTCCCCCTTCAGTCATCCTTCATTCAGTCATGGTTATTACATTATTAAAATGCTTTCTGGAATTCACCAGTCCCTAGCCTCTTGGTTCAGAAATCTCTTAGGACTACCCATTGCTTCTTGTTTGAAGCAAAAATTCCTGACCAATGACTCAAAGCTATCCACCAGCTGTCTCACTCTTTCCTATCGGCTTTCTCACTCACTTCATTATTTTCGCTATTCTCAAGCAAACTTCCTTTTTGTCCTTGAAGTTTCAACTTTTGCACCTCCAACTTATTGCTCACACCTTCTCTTCCTCCTTGGACACCTTTCCCTCGCTTGAAATCCCTTCCTTCCTTCAAAACCCTCCTACAAAGACACCTCCTCCAGAAAGGAATGTCTGATTTCTTCCACCCTCAACTCGCATCAGCTGCCTAGAGTTTTTGTATTTTTTTTATTCATATGAGCCTATTATTTTTCTTTCATCGCCTCACTTTTCATTCTTCTGAATGTTTGCCAGACACCCAGACGAATGATATTCCTCTGCCAATGCCAGGATCATAAATGGCAGCCTACTGTTGTTTCCTTTATTCAGAAAGGGAGGGGTTCACACCTGCTCTGTCTCAGCTCCGAGGTTACATCGGATGGGAGGCAACTCTGGGTGAGGATATCCTTTTCCCCATTTCATTCATTCAATCGTATTTATTGAGCACTTACTGCGTGCAGAGCACTGTACTAAGCGCTTAGCATCTAATTTTGTTCTTGCAATGCATTTTTTTTAATCAAGCCCCAAACAGAACAGGAAGCATGAAATTAGGTATACAGCATGTTTGGAAATGCTTACCTAGCCTTATAGAAAATTCATAAAACCTCTTCAGTCTCACAACCAGTGGACATACGGCATTCCATGCTTTCTCTTGAAGCTGGATATCATTGGGATTTTGTATTGCCTAAAAAGACACCATCTTATGATTTCCTCCTTGAAAATTCAACATCTAAATAATAGGTTTTAAAAGCCTCTAAGATAACACCACTTAAGAAACACAATTATTTATGTAACCTACTAAGGAGAGATTCTCTTTTCACTCAGAGTTATAGCAACATTACCTCAGGTTCTTCTACTACTGCCAACAGCAGACCTATATGTTTTGTGTATCATTAAATCGATCCAATTTATGTCTGGTAACTAAATATTTTTCCTACCAGCAGCTCCGAAGGAGTTATCCATTCGCATTCTCAATTAAGGATTCAAATATGCTGTTTTTACTTTCCTCTGAAAATTATCTCTTTAAGCACATAGGAAAGTGAGAAATTTCCATCGGAGGTAATTTAAATTTAGGAATAAAACCATAAAAGGCTATAATTGGATGTTATGAGTATAAATAAGTGCAAAACCAAAATTTTAAAACATAGATACTTTCAAGGTTTAGTGCTCAGGATACATAAAGGTTTCTCACTGACTAGAAATTCTGAGTTCCAGCTTTTACATTCAAAGGGAAGGATTGTTCCAAATAAAATGAAAGACCTGAAAGCTGGGCTTTCTCTGGCTAAGGAAGGTCTTTGTAGTACTAGTAATGGCTTCCACAAGCTTTAGCTTATGCTGGAAAGAATATCTAATAATTGTGGTATTTGTTAAGGGCTTACTCTGTGCCAAGCAGTGTATTGAGAACTGGAGTAGCTACAAGAAAATTAGGTTGGACACAGTCCCTTGTTGCCCATGGAGCTCACAATCTAGTGGCAGGGGAAACAGGTATTTAACCCCCATTTTGCAGATAAGGAAACAGAGGTATAGATGTACCCAGGGTCATAAAGCAGACAAGTGACAAAGCCAAAATTTGAATCCACTAAATCCACTCCCAGGCCTATGCTGTATCCTCTAAGCCATGATGTTTTTCTATCTTTCACCGAAGGTCCTGAAGTTGGCTTTCCACAGATCTGCTACACATATGTTTTCCCTTAATAAATGTTCCACTGATAAATGACCATTTCAACACACTATTAAACTGTATAAACATTTGAGAGAACTACTGAGTTTTTTACATGATTCACACTCGCATCTGGTCAGATGAATGTGCAAAGTAAAAAGGACCATTCATTCATATGTTTAGATAAACACTGCATTCCCTGGTCTTTGCGGTACCCTAGGAAATCCCACCAACTTTTACTATATCTTTTTCAATTCAAAGAGTGGTTGGGAAGAGTGTGGTGTTGTGTGGATGGCCTACATCTCGAATCTCCTGTCCCGCTCCCTTGTACGCCTGCAAGTCTGTGAGGATGCTCTCAGAATCTTGGAGTACGGCGTTAACCTGATTCCACACTTCTCTCTCGCCATCGGTAGGTTGTGCATCTGAGTAACAGAAAAAGCCAAAACATACGTAACGTTAGGGTTGAGCTGTGTGGAAACATCCATAACTTCCACTTCTTTCTATCACACTGGTTAATCCTTAGCTCATACCTATTGTATTGTGTGCAGTGAGAAGGATTTAAAGACAAATACAAGCCTGATTCACTCACGTGATTTAATGTAATCCTTTTGCCACAGATTCAGTGAAGTCTAAGAGGTTTCAGCATTAATACACATTGACATTCCCAAGCCTATAAATTGACAGATGTTCTATTCACGTACGATAGCCATGATGAAAGCATAAAGATTTGTTAACCTGATTTTACAGGGTGGAAAATATTTTATATCAAAATGCATGTTAAAAGATGGTACAGCAATTTAGCCCGGAACTGTAGTGTTCAATGATAAGAGCGGGCACTGAAGGTAGGTTAATCCTTGTCTTTTAAACCAGGGTTTAACACATAAGATTGAAGTGTGCTAGAGAGAGTGTGGAAAAGAATGGATAAGAAGAGGTCAGAGAGCAGATTATAGGTTTCAGAGCCAATTGCCAAGTTTCTACCTGATACAGATAGGAATGCACAATCTATGTAATGATGATGATGATGACGGTATTTGTTAAGTGCTTACTATGTGCCAAGCACTGTTCTAAGCACTGGGGTAGATACAAAGTAGTCAGGTTGTCCCACATAGGGCTCATAGCCTTAATACCCATGAGATAACTGAGGGACAGAGAAGTAATAATAATAATAATGATGCTTAGTACAGTGCTCTGCACATAGTAAGCGCTCAATAAATACGACTGATGATGATGATGATGGCATTTATTAAGCACTTACTATGTGCAAAGCACTGTTCTAAGCGCTGGGGAAGTTACAAGGTGATCAGGTTGTCCCACGGGGGGCTCACAGTCTTCATCCCCATTTTACAGATGAGGTAACTGCGGCCCAGAGAAGTAATGTGACTTGCCCAAAGTCACACAGCTAAGTGGCACAGCCGGGATTAGAACCCACGACCTCTGATGCCCAAGCTCGTGCTCTTTCCACTAGCCATGCTGCTTCTCATCACCTGGGTCTCCCCTGTGGATTATAAGTCCCTTGAGGGCAGGGAAACTATCTACCAACTCTATTGTACTCTCCCAAGCTTATTTCAGTGGTCTGCATAGAGCAAGCACTCAATAAATACCATTGACTGATTGTCCCTTCTGGCTCCCTCCAATGCTCTAAAGCCATTGCATTCCCTTCTCAGTTCCTTGTAAACATGAGCACTGCTTCTGGGCCATGGAATGAGACAACAGAAGCTGAGGTGGAGGGCACCTGGTGTTTGAAAATGAAAATACTGGACATAAAAGCGTCCGGTACCCGAGGCAGGATAGACCAATCAAAAACAACCATCTGGTATTCAAACAGACAAACAGACTCATTAGGAAATGGACTCCTGGTGTCCCAGAAGGTTGGGGCCTGGAATGCCCTTCCTCTTCACAGCCAACAGACAATCACACTCTCCACCTTCAAAGTCTTATAAAAGGGCATGTCTTATTGAAGAGGTCTTCCCTGACTAGACCCTCATTTCCTCTTCCTTTCTGTATCACTCCAATTTGCTCCCTTTTTACTCCCCTCCCACAGCCCCTGAGCACTTATGTACATAACCATAATTCATTTATATGAATGTCTGTCTCCCCCTCTAGACTGAAAGCTCATTGTGGGCAGGAAATGTGCCTACCTACTCTGTTATATTGTGCTCTGCCAGCTGCTTATTTCAGGGCTCTGCACAGAGGAAGTTCAATAAATAAGGTTGATTGATTGATTCCTCTTCCTCTATCTCATGGGGGCCTGGAGGGAAGACCCCCATTGCAGAAAATCCCTGTGTCCTTTTGGCAGAGAACATTCTGTTTTTTCCTCATCAAAGTTAGGCTAAGAACAGTGACAATGATAAAGGGAGTCAGTACTTCTCAATATTGGAAAATATTAATTTTCAATGGTACTCCAGTTCTCTCCACATCGAACAGAAACTCCAAATCAACAGCCTACCCTCAGCCCCACAGCATTTATGTATATATCCATTTTTTTAATGCTTATGTCTGTCTCCCTCTCCAGACTGTAAACATGTCTACCGACTCTGTTGTATCGTACTCTCCCAAGTGTTTAATTCAGTGCTGTGCACAAAGTAAGCATTTAATAAATACCTCATTTATTGATCAACCGTCAGACCCCCCATTAGCTCTCTCCCTGTTATTTATCCACTCCATTTTCCCACTGCATCCCGACATGCATGTTTTGTTTCTCTCTCAGGTTAACTTATTAATTGTGCCTCATTCTCATCTTTCCTGCACTGGCCTCTTGATCACACCCTCCTACTTGCCTGGTGCTCCCTCCCTCTTCATAGCTGGCAGAATATTGTTCTATCTTCAAAGTCCTTCTGAAATTACATCTCCTACAGGAGGCCTTCCCTTATTAATCTCTCATTTCCCTATGTACTTTATAACACTCTCATGAGCCCCCTTAGGGACAGGGACCACCTCTAATTCCCACTTGTGTGTTTTTTTCCCAGAGCCTTGTATAGTACTCTGCACACAGAAGCCACTTCATACTATTGCTACTCCAAGATAGTCTGGTAAAGCTTATGTTGGCTTCATCCCTTCCCTGTCATTGACCTGCCTTACATGAAAGCACCCTGAACATTAAACCTCACAAAAATAAAGAAGATGAAACCCCAAACCAATCCCTTCTGGTAGACGAAAGAATAATAATAATAATAATAAGATAATGATGGTTTTGTTAATCAATCAATCAATCATATTTATTGAGCGTTTACTGTGTGCAGAGCACTGTACTAAGCGTTTGGAAATTACAAGTTGTTAAGCGCTTACTATGTGCCAAGAACTGTTCTAAGCACTGCGGTAGATACAAGGTTATCAGGTTGTCCCACATGGGACTCACATCATCAATCATCAATCGTATTTATTGAACGCTTACTATGTGCAGAGCACTGTACTAAGCGCTTGGGAAGTACAAATTGGCAACATATAGAGACAGTCCCTACCCAGCAGTGGGCTCACAGTCTAAAAGAGTGGGCTCACAGTCTAAAAGACTCACAGTCAATCACATTTTATAGATAAGGTAACTGAGGCACAGAGAAATTAAGTGACTGGCCCAAAGTCACACAGCAGACAAGTGGCAGAGCCGGGATTAAAACCCAAGACCTCTGATTCCCAAGTCCGTGCTCTTTCCACTCAGCTATGCCGCTTAGAAGAAACAAAGAAGAATACGGAAGAAACAAAGCTAGGACAACAACCCAGGGAATTATTAGAAAAGAACTATTAAAAACCTGGATCTTATATTCAAATATTTCAAAATGTAAAATCTAAATTTTGCCTGAACATAAGAAAATTCAAAATCTTCCCTTTAAAATATGTGGTTTTTTTTCCTCTAACATAGAAATCTATGCCCAAGGTACGATAGGCCAGGAGTGAAGAATACATTCCCTATCCATGTAACCCAGGAGATTCTAAAGGTGAGTTAGGGTCTAAGAAAAGTCAGTTGATGGGTGGGTGTTTCACCTTCAGGACTCCTTGGCTTCTGGGCTCCGGACTGGGGGCAGTTTAAGGCATACAGGTTGCAGGTCAGGTTGAGAAGCAGCGTGGCTCAGTGGAAAGAGCATGGGCTGGAAAGAGCATGGGCTTTGGAGTCATGAGGTCGTGGGTTCAAATCCCGACTCCGCCACTTGTCGGCTGTGTGACTTTGGGCAAGTCACTTAACTTCCCTGGGCCTCAGTTCCCTCAAATGTAAAATGGGGATGAAGACTGTGAGCCCCACGTGGGACAACCTGATTACCTTGTATCTCCCCCAGCGCTTAGAACAGTGCTCTGCACATAGTAAGCGCTTAACAAATACCAACATTACTATTATTATGGGAGACCCAATCAGCTGGAGGCAACACTGGCTTTTCATTCTCACTTATGTTGCAGCAGAAGCTCTCCCACAGGGCCCCCTTAGCAAAGGTGATCACTTGTGCACTTAGGGCTGTCAGTGTCCTTAGGTTCGTCCGTTGTATCCACGAGAGATTTTTACAACTTTTTTTTTAATGAGAGTGTGTGAATCTGACAAAACCAACGTAACTGAAAGCCCCAGCATATAATGAATTTTGAATTTGGCAGCACTGTTGCACTTTGCTTCCCTCAAATGTGTGATCTTTTTAAGGACTGTTCTATGAGAGTCATCTCACTTATGACTGCTATGCGCTGGCTTAACTTGTCTCCTGCTCCCAGTGATTCATAACAATCAACCAAACAATGGTATTTATTAATCTTGTTATTTTGTTACTATGTTTGGTTTTGTTCTCTGTCTCCCCCTTCTAGACTGTGAGCCCACTGTTGGGTAGGGACTGTCTCTATATGTTGCCAACTTGTACTTCCCAAGCGCTTAGTACAGTGCTCTGCACACAGTAAGCGCTCAATAAATGTGATTGATGATGATGATGATGATGATCTCTGAGCACAGAGCACTATACTAAATAGGGACTCAATGTTTTTGTAGAAAAATGATCTGGACAGCAGAATGAAGTATGGACTGGAGCGGAGAGAGACGGGAGGCAGGGAAGTCAGCAAAGAGGCTGATGGAATAATCACGGAGGGATAAGATAAATTCAGTCGATTGATCCCAGTGGATATACTTGATTTCCCCTTTAACTTATTGTGGGAAGAACCATCCCTACCAACTCTGTTATATTGTACTCTCCCAAGCACTTACTATAGTGCTTTGCATAAAGTGCTCAATAAATACAATTGATTGACTGGATTCAGGGGCCAGAGAGGCAGGTATAGACTGATATATAACCTCAGTCTTCTTCAAGCCTTGCATTTATTTGGTACCTTGCAATTTGCCCATTCTTAACAGCGTTTCCTAATCAGCCGCATGTCCCCATGCACTTTGCCTGCTTCTTGGGCACAGTAATAACAGATGAGATGAGAGAAAAATGGAGATAATAAGGTTTGAGGAATTACTAATCACAGCCATAACAAGGCTCTCCACTGTTTTGGCAGGTACAGAAATGACACATTTGCCTACTTTAAAAATGAAACAAAACCCAAATGTCTTCCAACATTTTTTAATTGTTTTCCCCCGCCAAAAAGGTAGGGCAAAAGAATTATTAGATATATGGAAAAAGCCAGATGTGGTGGAATAGGTAATGTTCTGATCCCCACCTGTCAGGAGAGGGGATGGGAATGTGACTCATTCCCAGCTAGACTGTAAATCACCTGAGCACAGGGATTGTGTTTTACTAAAATCTACCCTTTTCTGTCCATCCAAACTTTTACCACGTTAATCCAAGTATTTATCCTATCCTGTCTTAATTACTGCATCAGCCTCCTTGCTGTCCTCCCTGCCTCCTGTATCTCCCCACTCCAGTCCATACTTCACTCTCCTGAATGGATCATTTTCCTAAAAAAATATTCAGTTCATGTCTTCCCATTCCTCAAGAACCTGCAGTAGTTACCATCCACTGCTGCATCGAACAGAAACTCCTTACTATTGGCTTTAAATCACTCAATCAGCTCACATCCTCCTACCTCACCTCACGTATATCCTGCTACAGTCCAACCTGCACACTTTGCTCCTCTAACAGTAGATAACTCAATGTGCCCCAGTCTTGTCTACATCACTGCCGAACCCTTTCCCACATCCTCTCCCTGGCCTGGAACTCCCTCCCCCTCTACATATGCCAGGCCACAACTCTCTCCACCTTCAAAGCATTATTAAGGTCACATCTCCTCCAAGAGGCCCTCCCTGAAAAAGCCCTCCTTTCATCACCATCAATCGTATTTATTGAGCGCTTACTGTGTGCACAGCACTGTACTAAGCACTTGGGAAGTACAAGTACAAGCTCCTTTCCCCAGCTCCCTCTCCCTTCTGTGTCACCTATGCACTTGGAACTGTGACTTTTGGGCATTTGATATTTTCCCCACCTGAAGCTCGCAGCACTTATGTATGTATCTTTAAATTATATGTTATAAATTATTTATTTATATTAATGCCTGTGTCTGTAAGCTCGTTAATAATAACAATAATAATGGCATTTGTTAAGCACTTCATATATGCAAAGCACTGTTCTAAGCGCTCGGTAGAATACAAGGTGATCAGGTTGTTCCACGGGGGGCTCACAGTCTTAATCCTCATTTTACAGATGAGGTAACTGAGGCACAGAGAAGTTAACTGACTTGCCCAAAGTCACACAGCTGACAAGCGGGGAGCCAGGATTTGAACCCATGAACTCTGGCTCCCAAGCCCGGGCTCTTTCCACTGAGTCACACTCGTTGTGGGCAGGGAACGTATCTACCAACTCTGTTGTATTGTACTCTCCCAAGCGCTTAGTACAGTGGTCTGCACATAGTATGCGCTCAATAAATGCCACTGATGATGATGGAAGCTTTATTGGACTTTCTCAAGTGCTTAGTACAGTGCTCTGCAAACAGGAAGTTTGCAATAAATAGCACTGACTAATCAATCAATCACTTTACTAGCACTTGAAAGAGCACAACAGAGTTGGTTGGGATCTCAGCCTTCAAATTTTGCTCCTCTAGCAACAGTGTTCTCCTGATCTCTGTTTTTATTTTGTCTTTTATGTTGTTTTTGTGCTTTCTCAATTCACCTCTCCTGTGTGTCTGTTGCCAGTCCCATCTCCTCCCTTATATAATGATTATGAGCCTTTAAAGGCCCAGGGGCCAGGTTTAATTTCAACCAATGCAGGGCTTAGCACAGTGCTCTGCATACAGTAAGTGCTTAGTAACAGTAGTAATAATAATGGTATTTTTTAAGCTCTTCATTCATTCATTCAATCATATTTATTGAGCGCTTCCTGTGTGCAGAGCTCTTACTAGGTGCCGAGCACTGTTCTAAGTACTGGGATGGATATGAGGTTATCAGATTGTCCTATGTGGGGCTCACAGTCTTAATCCCCATTTTACAGATTCGGTAACTAAGGCACAGAGAAGTGACTTGCTCAAAGTCACACAGCGGACAAGTGGCAGAGCCAGGATTAGAACCCACGACCTCAGACTCCCAAGCCCATGCTCTTTCCACTAGCCTCGCTGCTTCTAGTACTACTATTTCTACTCCTTCAACTACTACTACTGAAAGTACGCTGGTTGTGGGCAAGGAACAAGTCTACCAACTCTGTTGTATGCTCTCAAGTCTTAGTACAGTGCTCTGCACCCAAGAAATGCTCAATAATTACCACTGGTTGATTGACTGATAGGCCAAACTGCTGTTAATAATAATAATTAATAATCATGGTATTTGTTAAGTGCTTACTGTGAGCCAGGCACTGTACTAAGCGCTGGGGTAGATACAAGTTAATCAGATTGGACACAGTTCCTGCCCCACACGGGGCTCACAGTCTCAATCCCCATCTTACAGATGAGGGAACTGAGGCACAGAGAACTAAAGTGACTTGCCCAAGGTCATACAACAGACAAGTGGCAGAGTTGGGATTAGAACCCAATACCTTCTGACTCTCAGGGCCATGCTCTATCTATTATGCCATGCTGAGCAGAATGCTAGCTGGCACTCTCGGTCCAGTAAAAACTCCATTCATCCAGCCATTATTTGCATCATTGTCACCTGCGTAGCCTGTAACCCCCGATTCATTTTCACCTCCTTCAACTGTTCCTTGTTTCACAGGAACAGAAAGTATAAACATCTGGCTGGAGACACTCAGTTCCCTCAAAAACACAAACTATCCAGCCTAATAACTAAAAAAAAGCCATTCAAAGCAAAGGCAGCCACGACACCATTGGAAACTAAGATCATCCTAGATTTAAACATAGACTCCCTGTAATCCAGGGTTTCAAAAGAGGAGTACGATTGTATCTAGTATCTACCAAAACTATCCATGCAGAGCACAGATTTAGGAAAGAAAATGACATAGACATAAAAAAAATGGGCAGGAAGGCCGACAGGCAGCCTTCCAAAGTCAATGAGCCTTCCTTTTGCAGAACAGCTGAAAGGGGAACAAAGTCAGGACAGAAAAACCACAACGGATGGCAGCTGTGGCATGTAATTGATAAAGACAGGCCCAAGACCGATGCAGGTCCTTATCCTGCAGTTGCTACAGTCAAGTATGTTGCTGTATTAAAGAACAAGACATGGAAACCACCGTGATAATAATAATTATAACAATAATGGCATTTGGTAAGCGCTTACTATGTGCCAAGCACTGTTCTAAGTGCTGGAGTAGATACAAGGTAATCAGGTGGTCCCACGTGGGGCTCACAGTCTCAATCCCCATTTTACAGATGAGGGAACTGAGGCACAGAGAAGTTGAGTGACTTGCTCAAAGTCACACAACTGATGGTACTTGTTAAGTGCTTACTATATTCCAAGCACTGGGGTAGATACAAGCTAATCAGATTGGATTCACAGTCCCTGTCCCACACTGGGCTCACACTCAATCCCCATTTTTTACAGATGAGTTACATGAGGCCCACAGAAGTTAAATGACTTGCTCAAGGACATACAACAGACAAGTGGTAGCGCCGGAATTAGAACCCATGACCTTCTGACTTCCAGGCTTATGCTCTATTCACTATACCATGGTACTTCTCATGGAGTAAGTGAGCCCATTGTTGGGTAGGGACCGTCTCTATACGTTGCCAATTTGTACTTCCCAAGTGCTTAGTACAGTGCTCTGCACACAGTAAGTGCTCAATAAATACGATTGAATGAATGAATGCCTACTGGAGTCAGCTGGGCTTTCTGCTAAAGTAAAACAAAACATGCAGATCCATCATGGTAAAGTACCTGGGTTTCATCTCCCAGGGTCAAGCCCCAAGCAGCGTGGTTTAGTGGAAAGAGCCCAGGCTTAAGAGTCAGAGGTCGTGGGTTCTAATCCCGCCTCCGCCACTTGTCAGCTGTGTGACTTTGGGCAAGTTACTTAACTTCTCGGTGCCTCAGTTACCTCATCTGTAAAATGGGGATTGAGACTGTGAGCCCCACGTGGGACACCCTGATTACCCTGTATCTACCCCAGCACTTAGAACAGTGCTCGGCACATAGTAGGTGCTTAACAATCAATTAATCGTATTTATTGAGCGCTTACTATGTGCAGAGCACGGTACTAAGTGCTTGGGAAGTACAAGTTGGCAACATATAGAGACGGTCCCTACCCAACAGTGGGCTCACAGTCTAGAAGTGGGCTCACAGTCTAGAAATATCAACATTATTATTCTAAGCCCAAGGGTGCACACTCAAAGGAGGGAGAGAGAAATTGCCATCCCACCCACCCACTGAAGTCCAAACATCCTCTTTACTGCATTCCAGGTACTGTACTAAATGCTGAGGTAGATACAGGCTAATTGGGTTGGACAGAGTCCATGTCCCACATGGGGCTCACAGTCTTCAACCCCATTTTGCAGAGGAGGTAACTGAGGCACACAGAGGTTGAGTGGCTTGCCTGGGGTCGCACGGCTCGCATGTGGCGGGGCCAGGATTGGAACCTAGGTCCTCCGCCTCCTAGGCCCACGCTTTAACCACTAGACCATGCTGCTTCCTATTGCCAATCAATCAATCAATCAATATTTACTGACCACTTACTGTACGCAGAGCACTGGATTAAGAACTTGATCTGTAGAAAGTGCCTACAATTTCACCAACCACAGGAAGTGTTCTTTCTTAATTCTTTAAACAGTGGGGCTCTTCCTAAGTGCTTATTTCAGAGTTCCTTACGTGCTAAGTACTCAATGAGTCCCACTGATTCATTGTTCATCAACTCAGCAGCCAAAAATTCGTGAAGCGTTCCATATTTTTTTATTTTGTTTATATGTTTTGTTGTCTGTCTCCCCCTTCTAGACTGAGAGCCCGCTGTTGGGTAGGGACCATCTCTATATGTTGCCAACTTGTACTTCCCATGCGCTTAGTACAGTGCTCTGCACACAGTAAGCACTCAATACATACAATTGAATGAATGAATTCCCCCCACCTTATATCCTCAGTATCGGCATAGCTTCTGACACATCCCTCACACCGAGCAAGAGACAGTAACTGAAGGGCCACCCCACTCATTACTCACATCAACACACCTCAACAAATCTCTTAATAGTGCTGCATCCTTCTTCCTCCCCTTTCACCGATGCTATTCTGCAGTTCTCCCTCTCCCTGTCCCACTCCTTTTCCCTGCCTGATAGAAAGCGGTAGCAGCCGCAGCAGAAGCGAGAAGTTCACTCGCTCCAATGCCTCCCAAGAAACCTGTGCTGCTGCTGCTAACTGCAGACTTTTCCTATCACGCCTGAATTACTGTATCAGCCTCCTTGTTGATGTTTCAGCCTCCCATCTCTCTGCACTCCAGTCCACAGTTCACTTTGCTGCCCAGATCATTTTTCCATAAAAACATTCAAGGACATGTTTCCCTATTTCTCAACAAACTCCAGTGGTTGTCCAACCACCTCCGCAACAAACAAAAACTCTTCACCATCGGCTTTAAAGCCCTCTCCTACCTCACCCTGCTACTTTCTTACTACAACCCAATCCGCACATTTCGCTCCTCTAATACTAACGTTCTCACTGAACCTCAATCTCGTCTGTCTCACTGCCGACCACTTTGCCCATGTCCTCCCTCTGGCCTGGAATGCCTCACTCCTCAAATCCGACAATGATTCTCCCCACCTACAAAGCCTTATTCAAGACACATCTCCTCCAAGAGGCCTTCCCTGACTAAGCCCTCCTTTCCTCTTCTCCCACTCCTTTCTGTGCTGCCTTGATTTGCTCACTTCATTTATCCCCTAGTCCCAGCCCCACGTAATGTATGCACATATATGAAATGTATTTCTATTAATGTCTGTCTCCTCCTCTAGACTGTAAGCTCGTTGTGGGCAGGGAATGTGTCTGTTCATTGTTATATTGTGTTTTTTCAACTGCTTAGTGCAGTGCTCTGCAAACAGTAAGTGCTCAATAAATATGATTGATTGAATAAATGAATGAGTGAATGAATGGAAAACTGTCCCTTGGGGTCAGGGCTGGATGGTAGACTGTGAGCCCACTGTTGGGTAGGGACTGTCTCTATGTGATGCCAATTTGTACTTCCCAAGCGCTTAGTACAGTGCTCTGCACATAGTAAGCACTCAATAAATACGATTGATTGATTGATTGACAAAGGAATTCCTGAGAGCCAAGCTGGAGATCCTGATTTTACAGGCACCGTTTGGGAAATAAAGTAAAGTGTTTGCTTAGGAGAAAGGTAGGGCTCAGGGCTAACTGTGTGCTCAAATACCTTTGATGTGGAAATTGCAATAATTAAGTTATGATACAGAAGAATGAGGAAATAGCATAGCTATTTCCAGTCTCAGATTGGTAAATTTAGCTATTTTCCCTCTGGAAGGAAGTCTTGTTTAAATCCCAATACATAACATGGAATAATTAGAGTAATCATTATTGACTCTAACTACAGTTCAACTATTTGCCAAGGGACCAAATCTCAATATCACTTGACCAACACCTTCATCTTCACCTTGTCCTCTGACTAATAAGAACACACATAAAGACAAAGTTACTCCATCATTGTATATGACAAAGGTGAAATGTTGGAATATTTCTAGCTTTACATTAAGAGAACCAGAGGAAGTTTTTTTTCTTTCTTGCAGAGCAAAATAAACAGTATTTTTCCACAATTCTGATAATCCTAGATATAATGTCTTCCCCAGTTTTGGAGAAATTCTCTTCCTTTTACAAAGTGGGATGCCTGTAATTCTGTATTCTGAGAATTTGTTAAAAGCTGTAATTGTATCTGGTTATGAAGAATGACTGTCAATTAGGGTTCTGACATTTCTATGGTAATATTAAACAATAATGAGATGAGTTTGATATCTGGATTCAACATGTGGAGAGGAAATGTTGATAAGAAAGGTCATCTATGGCTTCAGAGAGACTGAATGCATTCGAGGCATTTGCCTTTTATGACTTTGCACAAAAACTCTCATGGAAATGGTTCAACCAAAGCCTGATAGAAACCTTTGTATGACTCTATCATGAAATAAAGGATGCAGTTTACCCATAAATAAGCTGTTCAGCTATGCTTTTCATCTTAAAATTTTCACTGCCTATCATATTGCTCTAGATTCATCCTAACTCTTCTATTTAACCTGTGTTTGTATATAAAATTATTTATTTTCCCACTTGAGTTTAGCTCAGGGTGTCCTAAGGCTTCAGGCATAGACACCATTATTAAGTTACTTCACTCACTCTATGCCAATCCCTAACTGTTTACTATCAGTTTTATTATTGTACTTGTTAAGCACTTACTATGTGTCAAGCACTGTTCTAAGTGCTGGGGAAGATACAAGGCAATCAAGTCCTGCAAGGAGCTCAAAATATATTAGGTCAATGATAATACTTTTACATTCAATCATGAAAAATATAGTACAGAATTTAACTTCCGATTTTCTAAATGTACGGTTAACTTTATTGGTGTGCATTAATTATGATTTTGATTATAATAGCCTTCTCTTGTGAAATTTAATGTCTATATGCAAAAGAACCAATAATTTCCAAGGTCCTCCTTGAGATTACTGAAAATTGTTTCACATACAGGAAACATTTTCTCCAACAGTATAGTAGCTAACAATCACTGTGATTTACACTAGCAATTTTGGAAACCATTACTTTCAGAAGTATAAGGACAACTCTGTACAGTCCATTACACTTTAAGTGATTTAAAAGTCCACTCTGGGCAGACAATAATGAGAAGCACTGAATCGTATCACGCTTATTATAATTTTTCAGATATATATTTACGAAGAACTCATTAATTCATGGTACCTGGCTCTTTTAATATAATGCATGTCAGTTTGCTGATGTATAAATATTCTTTGCAGATAAATCTGATCTATTTTAAAGCATGATGATAAATAACATCTGTCAACATTTTCATTTGATCTCATTTGTATTTTAAACATTTTGTATTTTCATAGTGTAATCTTATTTTTTTTCTGATTAGAGCAGAATAACCATAATTTCATAGTTTCAGTAGGGAAATTTATTGTGCTTTAATTCTGCAAAATGGCTAGGGTGACATCTTATGCAACACAGAATTGAAAAACAAAAAAAACTCTAAACACTCACTCAAAGTACTTTATTTTGAGGTTTCTCTTGCCCTTTGAAAACACTTCAAGGTTTCACCAAGTTATATGTCCTTTTCAGGGACCAAAATCTTCTTTATAAGCTTGTTTAAACCAGGAGTAGAAAGATATGATTCTCTTTGCGTGTCCCATGAAAATAGAAACAATCTATTGCATATTTTATTTTTCAGGTTAAAGTGAGAAACATGGAATATTTTTGTTCCATTTGCCAATGGCAGTAATAGTAGTTTTCTAATATGACTACACACTGAGAAAACAGAAAAAACTGGGGACACCCAACTAAGATCAATTAGGTTTCTTATTGGCAATGAGGAAGAAAAGGTATATCAGGACTGAAAAGCTACAGTGTATATGGGTGCTTTCTGTTGTCTACATTCTAGGATATAGCCCTTTATGATGCACCCTTACAGCAAACTAAGTTTGTTTTCTTCTTTTCTGCTATGATTAGAAAGTGCTAGAAAGACAGGTCAGGTGAAGATAAAGGGAAGGTATTATTACTGTTCTTCCCACAATTTTTTTACCTAACAGTCTCATTTGATTGTGGTGAGGGTAAAAGACAGAATCATGACCTTATCCGACCTCATCCCCTCTCATCTTATCAAAACACTTGCTCCCTCCTTCTTCTCTCCCCGACCACCATCTTCAATTGTTCACTCTCCAGTGGCTCCTTTCCCACTGCCTTCAAACATGTTCATGTCTCCCCTATCCTAAAAAACAAAAACCTCCCTTGATCTCATGGTTCCCTCCACCCATCGTCCCATCTCCCTCCTATCATTCCTCTCCAAACTCCTTGAGTGGGTTGTCTATGCCCTCTGTCTCAAGTTCCCCACTTCTGTTTCTCTTCTTGAGCTCCTCCAATCTGACTTCCATCCCCTTCACTTCACAGACCTCTCACTGGTTACTACTAATCTCCTTGCGAAATCCAATGACCTCTACACCTCTCTAAGCCTCCTCAACCTCTGAGATACCTCCGACATTGTTGACCCCTGTCGACCACCCCCTTCTCCTGGAAACATTACTCAACTTCGGCTTCACTGACACAGTCCTCTCCTGGTTCTTCTCCTCCTCTCTGACCACTCATTTTCAGTCTCTTCCATGGGATCCTTCTTTGCTCCCACACCCTAACTGTAATCATCGCTCAAAATTCAGTTCTCAGCCCCATTCTATTCTCCATTTACACCCACTCCCTTGGAGAACTCATTTGTTCACATGACTTCAACTACCACCTCTATGTGGATGATTCCCAAATCCACATCTCCAGCCTTTATCTCTCTGCCTCTCTGCAGTCTCGCACTTCCTCCTGCCTTCAAGACATCTCCACTTGAATGTCCTGCCATTATCTCAAACTTAACATGTCCAAAACAGAACTCCTTATCTTCCCACATAAACCTTATCCCCCCTCTGTCTTTCCCATTACAGTAGACAGCACCACTATCTTTCCTGTCTCACAAACCCTAACCTTGGTGTTATCCTTGAGTCCTCTCTCTCATTCAACCCACATACTCAATATATCACTAAGTCCTATTGGTTCAACCTTCAAAACATGGCTAAAATGTGTCCTTTCCTCTCCATCCAAATTGATACCAAATTAATCCAAACATTTATCCTATGCCACCTTGATTACTGTATCAGCTTCCTTGCTGACCTCCCTGCCTTCTGTCTCTTCCCACTCCAGTCCATACCTCACTCTGCTCCCTGGATCATTTTTCCACAAGAATGTTTAGGCCATGTTTCCCCACTCCTCAAGAACCTTTAGTGGTTGCCCATCCACCTCAACATCAAACAGAAATTCCTTACCATCAACTTTAAAGCACTCAATCACCTTGCCCCCTCTTACATCAGCTTGCTACTCTGATTCTACAACCCAGCCCACACACGTCTAGTGCCAACTTACTCACCATACCTCGATCTTGTCTAACTCGCCGCCGACCTCTCACCCACGTCCTGTCTCTGCCCCGCAATGCCCTCTTTCTTCATATCTGACAGACAGTCTCCCCACCTTCAAAGCCTTATGGAAGGCACATCTCCTCCAAGAGTCCTTCCCTGAATAAGCCTTCAATTCCTCTTTTCCCACTCCCTTCTGCATCACCCTGACATGCTCCTTTTATTTATCACCTTTTATTCACCACCCCTGTCCCCCAGGCCCACAGCACTTTCCCAAATGCTTAGTACAGTGCCCTGTACACAGTCCTTCTGACTCCCAGGACCATGCTCTGTCCACTAGACCACACTGCTACTTGAATATCCTGCTGACCCCTCAAGCTTAACATATCCAAAACAGAACTCCTAGGCTTCCCACCCAAACCCTCTCCTCCATCGAACTTTCCCATCACTGTAGACCACCATATTTCCTGTCTCCCAAGCCCTTAGCATCATCCTTGACTCATCTCTTTCATCCAACCCACTAATTCAGCCACTTATCAAATCCTGTCAATTCTCTTCACATCCCCAGAACCTGCCCCTTTCTCTCTGTCTAAACTGCCACCATGCTAGTCTCAGCACTTGTCATATCCTGCCTCGACTACTGCGTCAGCCCCCCCACTGACTTCCCTGACTCCAGGTTCCCCCTTCGATAGATCATACTTCCTCCGATCACATGTACCATTTTTCCAAAAGAATCGTTCTGCACATATTTTCCACTCCTTAAAGATCTCAAATGCTTGCCTATCTAATGAACAGAAACTCATCAGCTTCAAAGCACTCAATCAACACTCCCCCTCCAACCTAACATCACTCCTCTTCCACTTAGCTCCTCTAATGTCAACCTACTTCCTGTGCCGCAATCTCACCCTCTCATCATTGATGTCTTGCTCACGCCTTCCATCCTGCTTTGAAGTCCTTCTACCTTTGGATCCAAGAGATCACCATTCTCCCCATCTTCAAAGCCATACTAAAATTATATTTCCTCCACAAATTCATCTAATATCCCATCCCCCACCCTCTTTTCCTTCCATTCTATGTCATCTATGCAGTTAAGTCTGTACCCCCTTAGCACTTCACTGTTCACCCCCCACCATCCCCACAACACTTCTGTGTACATCCTTATACTTTGCTGCTTTCCCATCTATTATTCATTTTAATATCTGTCTCCCCGGCTACGCTGTAAACTCCTTGAGGGCAGAGATGGTATCTCTCTATTATACTCAACCAAGTGCTTAGAACAGTGCTCTGTACACGGTAAATGCTCAATAAATACCACTGATTGACTGATCTAAGTTATTGCCGCTCAAGTAGCAACAGCAGAACTCCCAGTGCTTCCACAAAAGAGAAATAAAATATTGGACAAAGAAACAGATCTAGAAATATTTAGTGACAGAAAACAAACAGGAAAAAAAGTGATTATGCATATATATCAATCAATAAATGATGTTTACTGATTGTTTACTATCCACAGAGCACTCTAAGTGCTAGGGAGAGTACAACATAACAGAATTAGCAGACATGTTCCCTTTCCATAACGAGCTTATAGAAAACACCTTTCAAAGTCCAAAGAATAATTTCAAGCAGATGCACGCAACTCAGAATTCTAGACATTGACATCTTAAATAGCTTAATATTCTTGAAACTCAGTACAATTATATTTCATCTTTGACAAAATATTAAAAGGGATGTTAAAAACAGAAATATATTCTGGGATGTCAAATTTATTTAAATTGATAGACACTTGTCAAAGATAGTATCAACTTCCAAAATTGGGACAGGCAGACAATTCTCCAATCTTGCACTGTGCTTGAGTTTATAAGGAAAAAATTTTCTATGCCTTCAGTAATCTTTAGAGCTTGTAAGTAATCTGTCTCAGGGATAGTCCATTTTCAGTTAAAAAAAACCCAACAAAAAACAAAGGAAGATTGTTTAATGCTTCCCTACTACCAGACCAGCTGTTTCCTTCCAATTCTAGAGTTTGGGTTCCAACCCAAGGAGCACTTTCCTTTTATTTTTTAATGGAAGGAGCCATGGATTCATATGGAGAAACAGCGTGGCTCAATGGAAAGAGCCCGGGCTTTGGAGTCGGATGCCATGGGTTCGAATCCCGACTCCACCACTTGACTGCTGTGTGACCTTGGGCAAGTCACTTAACTTCTCTGAGCCTCAGTTACCTCATCTGTAAAATGGGGATTAAGATTGTGAGCCCTACATGGGGCAACTTGATCACCTTGTATCCCCCCAGCACTTAGAACAGTGCTCTGCACATAGTAAGCACTTAACAAATGCCATCATTATTATATGGTCCTTTGTAGTGAGGCAGTCAGAAACCCTAGAGCTTGACTAAATTATCCTCATGCACTAGATTACTAGATGCACTGTAGTACTGTTGGAGATAATAATAATAATAATAATGACATTTATTAAGTGCTTACTACGTGCAAAGCACTGTTGGTTTTGATATCCACAGTCTTGGATGAAGTAGAATTCAAAATGATTGAAGTCATGTGCACTGGCTCTGGGCTTCAAAGACTTGCCTTTTTCTTTGCCAATCTCCACCCCAAAACACATACACACGAAGAAACACTGACACATAAAACCCACGATTGAATACATAATAAGCAATCCAAACAGCTTCAACATGCTCTCTGAGAGGCAGCAATTAAAACCTATGTTGGGGGCGGGGGGAAGCTCACATTTACAGGCTTACAAATATTGGTCACGTACAAATAGTGGATTAAGGCCATAGGAAATACACTCCACTTTGCACTAGAATCAAAATTAAATAGTCTAGGTATGTAGGTGTGCAGGTGCATTTGTGAGTGTTCACCATCACTTAAGAAGTATTTTTCAAAATGCAATGAAAATAGGCCATATTACACTTCCATGAAGTAAGGCAAGAAAAATGTAGGCCTTAATAGGAATGCCATAAATTGGGTTAAATGTAAGCCTTCAGTGTGTATAATTGGGAAAGAAAACTTATATCAGAATACACAAGTCTGACCCAAACCCCTTTCTCCTGGCATCTACTTTAAGTACCTTAGGAAATATTGCCAAGAGACATACCACAATGAAAGAATTTGGATTTTTTTTTGAGGGGGGGGGAGGGAAGGGCATGTTTTCTGTGAGAGATTAGAACAACCTAAAATGTGCCCACAAACCATTTTGCCCCAAAGAATATTTAATCCATAAGAAAAAAAATAAAGTCAAATAAATGTGTTTTAAAAACCAGTTATAAAATCAGTGCATGTTAGATTTGAAAATTAGATTTGAAAATTGTGCAGGCAAATAATTAGAGATTATGCAATCAATTATATGCATATTTAGTTTCTGTTGCTATTTTGGAATTAAACAAAAAAATCCAAGTAGTATAATAGTGAGATGAAGTACGAATTGAATTGAAAAATGCAGTTTGTATTTAAACAATTTCAGCCAATAAAACAGAATAAAAAGTGTTTACTCATCCATAATTCTTAAGCAAATCTTTTTGAAAACAGTCAAACCCATTCATGAGAAGTTGCTAAGTGTCTCCTCTTAGGATAACAAATTCCTTTATAAATCAAATCAGTAGCACAGTTGACCACTGTATTATCTCTTCTTTCCCACAAAAATCTACAGAAAAACATGATTCATCAGAATGGTTGAAATTTTGCCATTGTTATCCCCATTGAAATAAGACGCATCCATGCATGAGCTATATTAGGAAAATAAAGAAGCGGGTTGAAGCCAGACCAACAAACTTTGCTCACTTTCAAAGTCAAGGAAAAAGTCTGGCCCCTGATCAAGGTCTGTGCAAGTGAGAACTTTTAAAAGATTTCCCATTGGAATCCTGAAAGATAGAAAAGGAAGAAAGAAACCATCCTGAGTCAACATTCACTGAGAAATCCGCCCCAACAGTTGGGTTCTGCAGACATCTTGCAAGTTTAAAACTTCTTTGTCAACCAGCTGTAAAGTCACAGGAAAATGTTCTAGCATTGTCTTGTAATTCTTTGAACTTACTTTCAAAATCCAGGAAAAAATGTGGATAGTTTTCAATTTCCCTGGTAAGGACCTTAAGAAGATTACCCATCCCAGCAAACCTAGTGGATGTAACACAAAATTATAGACAGTTATAAATGCAAAAATGGACCATTAAAAGGGTTTGACACATCAACAATGAACATTAATAATATTTGAAAGTCTCCATATAAAAACTCCTTTCCTGAGTAGACAGAAAATTACTTCGAGGTTCTATGAAGTAGAAGAATTTTACCAATATCACACCTACCTGATATGAAATTTGGGGCTTCTAGAAAAATACTGACTATTTCTCTAGTGTGTAAATGGTCATACTAGTTTTCTTCCTTAAGAAAATCAAATAAAATAAGAAACAAATCCAAGAATTTAGAAACTAGGTTATGTACAAGGGATGAGTGTCCCTGTATGTTCTAACAACTCTTCTTTTCTGCATCTACCCCTTTAATGCTTAGGAATAATAGCTTTGTTTTGTCCGAGTGACTAAGAAAACAATAATCAAAATAATAAAAATCAAAAACCTAATTTGAGAAGTTTGTCCTTTCCTAAAATATAGAAGAGTAGGAACTGAACTGGGCATCAGGCAGCCATTCAGTAAACAATGTAAGCTGGGAAAATATCGGCCAGTCTCATAAACAACTCCACTCTCTCATTCTCTGACTTCTCTCCTCAAAAGCTCAAAAAATAGATAATTCTCTGTTTTGGATAGTTACTGAATCACCTTCCTGGAGGCAGGGAGGCTGGCTTCTCTTGATATCTCGTCCCACTTTATTCTTCTACACAATATTTTCCTTTGCTGTCACTTCCAGCTCTATTTCACCCTATAACTTTTTTACACTTCTTTTTCTTGAAATCAAAGTTCAGGAGGAGAAACGAATTTCTCTAGGGTCTGCTATCCGAAGGAGCAAATTTCAATGAGCCATGCTAGAAAAATGAGAATTGTAACATTATAAAGGAACCTCTTACACAATTCCAATATTTAATAGCAGCCCCAACTTTCACAGAAAACTTGAAAAGAAGTAAAACACCCTCAGCATCATTTTCTTTATGCAAACTATAAATCATAAGAGCCATTAATGCTTTGGGGTCCCACAGTGATCTACATTATTTGACTACTGGAACACAGGATATATGTCAAGGCTTTGAAAATTTGTAATGTCCTGCAAAGAAGATATACAAGAATATATTATAAGATGACTTTTGAACATTAGCTTTTCTAAATGGTTTCTAGCTTACTTACAGAGATTGATATATATTAGGCTTCTGAGCAAGGTAATGTCAAGATTGTGCTGATTTAACCACACTACCACGCTGTATAAAATCTTATGCACTTACCTATCACTTGGAGAAGTTGAAATGATTGTACATGTAAATGCACAAATGAACAATGAATGAATTACAAACGCCATTACTGCCAACAATATCGTGTTGCATCAGGAGGTAACAAAGAGCTTTAAAACTTTTAGAAATAGTGCTGCTTAAATAAGATGATTAAATGTTTAATTAATAGGACCTTCATTACACTTCAAGTTCATTTCTCATCCCTCCTTCCTGCTTTCCTACACTTTTATTCCTATCTGTTCTATACCTCTTATTGTGACGAAAAAGAATATATAGAGAAGCAGCGTGGCTCAGTGGAAAGAGCACGGGCTTTGGAGTCGGAGGTCATGGGTTCAAGTCCCGGCTCCACTAACAGTCAGCTGTGTGACTTTGGGCTAGTCACTTCACTTTGCTGGGCCTCAGTTCCCTCATCTGTAAAATGGGGATTAAGACTGTGAGCCCCCATGGGACAACCTGATCACCTTGCAACCTTCTCAGTGCTTAGAACAGTGCTTTGCACATAGTAAGTGCTTAATAAATGCCATTATTATTATTATAGAGCAATAGAACTGCAATTCTCAACACTCCACCCAAAAATCCAAAAGCCACACAGCCGATTTTCAAAGCCTAAAATAATAATTTCATTCACCACGTCAGTCATCTAGCTGATCTTACAGACTGTTGATCCATGAGTATGCTCCTTCAATCAATCAATAGTGTTTCTTGAGCACTTACTCTGTGCAGAGCACTGTACTGAGAGCTTGAAAGAGTACAATATAAAAGAGTTGGTAGAAATGTTCCCTGCCCCAAAGAAGCTGACAGTCTAGATGGGGAGAGAGACTTATAGAAAATTATGGGTAGGCACATAAGTGCTGTGGGACTGGGGATGGGGAGAATAAAGGGTATAAATCCACGGACAAGGGTGAGGTTCATTTCATGCAGAAACCACATTTCTCTTCTAGGAGTGTACCTCATTTGCTGTTTGGAGTTAAAAAGATGAGAGGACTAGCTGTGTGGTTCAACATTTTCCACCTCATTCTCCAACTTGGTATGAGTCATTAAGGAATGAGGCAGCACAGCACTGGCTTTCCAGCGCAGAATCAAGCAAGACACAGATGGCTATTCATTCATTCATTCAATTGTATTTATTGAGCACTTACTGTGTGCACAGCACTGTACTAAGCGCTTGGGAAGTACAAGTTGATCCCAGGCTGGATGCTGCAAAAGTGGAACCTAAAAATTCCTGGTTTTACATCTACTGTTTTACGGTAGTGTGACAATTGAGATTTCAAAATCCTCAAACCAAGAACGAAGAGTATGGTAATAAATCGCTAAAACGACCAGTAGTACCAGGAATAGTGGATAAAGCATGGGCTCAGGAGTCAGAAGGTCATGGGTTCTAAACCCAGTTCTGTCACTTGTCTGCTGTGTGACCTTGGGCAAGTCACTTCACTTCTCCGCAACTCAGTTACCGCATCTATAAAATGGGGATTGAGTCTGTGAGTCGCATGTTGGCCAAAGGCTGTGTCTAACCCATTTTTCTCGTATCCATCCCAGTGCTTAGTACAGAGCCTGGTACATAGTAAGTGCTTATTAAATACCCCAATTATTATTATTATTACTTATTTATTCAAACTTCCAAGTCCATTTTTGGGTTGGAAATTGAAGGGAATAAAGTAAAAACTGAGGGGAAAAAATGATAAGACTGCCATGAGTGGAAAGCAAGTCACAACACAGGACCGAACGGAAACAAATAATTTTTTCAAAAATGGAGACAATGGATCTTGCTTAACTCTTCTCTGGATCAACTTTTTTCTATTCATTCATTCAACTGTATTTATTGAGCACTTACTGTGTGCAGAACAATGTACTAAGCGCTTACTTCCAGACAAACATTATTCTAATACTGGTTGTAATTTTAGGTTCCTTACATTCCTAAGATAAGAGGGAAATCAAAGGATGAAAATGTGTTTCTTAGGTTTAGAAATTATATTAATGTCTGTCTTGCCCTCTAGACTATATTTTCATTGTGGGCAGGGAACATGTCTACCAACTCACTTGTAGTGTACTCTCCTGAGCACTTAGTAGAGTGCTGTGCAGACAGTAAGTGCTCAAAAAATATCACTGATTGAGGAATTAAGTTTCGAACAGTGTCTTCCAAATGTGGAATGGTGGACCTATTCATTTGCAAAATGTCAAGAGTCAAGGAACCAACTTTAGAATACAAGACTCTGCTTTCCATTTCCCCATTAGGTACTGGTTCCCCTGTCATCTCTAATTTTTGAGCCCCTACCTGGAGAGTTTCCAGTACTCTACCAGTCTTGGCTTTGGGAGGAAGAGTCAAGCAGAGGCCTACACTTCCATTTGTAGCTTGGGCAGTGGCTAGTGAGTGGAAGGCAATCTACTATAAGTCAAAACTCACTCATGCTGGGCAGCAGTGGCACGGGAGAGAGTCAAGGGCAGAGACTCGACTTTACTGCACAGAAGGTGGCAATAGTAAACCACATCCACATTTTTACCAAGAAAACTCTATGGATACACTACCAGAACACCTGCAGATGGAGAGTGGGGTGTTCCGGGAGAGATGTGTCCATAGTTGGAAATGACTCGACCACATAAGACAAGATTGGCTCCCCTCCCCATCCCATTCCCTACACGCAAACCACCACTCAGGACTTCTTGTAATATTTGAAAAAAATCAATTGTCCACATCAGTCCTATAACCGCAGAGCTACCCCAAGAAAAAGGACAGATCAAGGCCCTGCTGAGAGCTCACCTCCTCCAGGAGGCCTTCCCAGACTGAGCCCCTTCCTTCCTCTCCCCCTCGTCCCCCTCGTCCCCCTCTCCATCCCCCCATCTTACCTCCTTCCCTTCCCCACAGCACCTGTATATATGTATATATGTTTGTACATATTTATTACTCTATTTATTTATTTTATTTGTACATATCTATTCTATTTATTTTATTTTGTTAGTATGTTTGGTTTTGTTCTCTGTCTCCCCCTTTTAGACTGTGAGCCCACTGTTGGGTAGGGACTGCCTCTATATGTTGCCAATTTGTACTTCCCAAGCGCTTAGTACAGTGCTCTGCACATAGTAAGTGCTCAATAAATACGATTGATGATGATGATGACAGGAATAATGGCCTTGTCCTGAGCACAGAGCTATAGAGTTGGGGGAAGGAGATGGAAATATTATTGGCCTCCTCACCTTCAACACATCTTGCCACATAAGACCACAAAGCTGGGCAGAGAGGAGGAGACAGATGTGGGAGAATATGGTCACCCTGTATCCCCCCCAATGCTTAGAACAGTGCTTTGCACATAGTAAGCACTTAACAAATGCCATTATTATTATTATTATGATTATTATTGTACGGACGATTGTCTTCCTCCAAATGGGAGAGGTGGGAAATCCTGAAGCACTCTGGGGAAAATAACACTACTACAGAAGTGAATGGATACACTAGTAGACAGAGCATGGGCATGGGAGTAGGTAGGATCTGAGTTCTAATCCCGGATCAATCGTGTGTCTGCAGTGTGATTTTGGGCAAGTTACTTAACTTCTCTGTGCCTCAGTTTCCTCATCTGTAAAATGGGGATTAAGACTGTGAGTCCTGTGTTGGAAATAGACTATTTCCAACCTGATTACCTTGCATCTACCTCAGCACTTAGTACACTGCTTGATGCACTGTAATTGATAAGCAAGTACCACCCAAAAAAATACTAAGTAAATGTATACCAAAAGGTAAAAGAGATCCTGTAAGTCTTAATTACCAAATATTGCAATTCCCCCAAACTTCTAAAGGATTGGGATACTGATCTCTTTTGCAATGTTGTTCCTACAGTAAATTTTTTATTATATGAAAGCTATGAATTGAACAGACTTTGCTTCTCCCTGTCCTTTTGTCTTTTGGTCATTTTATTCCTCAATGGGAACATGTCTATTGACTCTGTATTACTATACTCTCCCAAGGGCTTAGTAAAGTGTTCTGCACAGAGTAAGTGCTCAATAAACATGACTGGTTGATAGATTCCTAGAGATAATAGGCAGAAAAAAATTAAATGCCCACACTTCAGAGTTAACTCTCCTTCTTAACAATAATAATAATGATAATATATTAGTCTACAGTGGTAGAAATAGAAACTACAGTAAGAAGTGTTGCTGTTCAGCACGTTTAGAATAGAGGAGTCGGTTGATTAAATATCAGTGGGGTATCTAAGAGGCAGGCTGACCAATAGGAATTAGAGAAGCAGCGTGGCTCAGTGGAAAGAGCCTGGGCTTTGGAGTCAGAGGTCGTGGGTTCAAATCCTGGCTCCTCCAACTGTCAGCTGTGTGACTTTGGGCAAGTCACTTAACTTCTCTGGGCCTCAGTTCCCTCATCTGTAAAATGGGGATGAAGACTGTGAGCCCCCCATGGGACAACCTGATCACCTTGTAATCCCCCAGCGCTTAGAACAGTGCTTTGCACATAGTAAGTGCTTAATAAATGCTATCAAAAAAACATAGGAAGCTTTCTTAATCAACCAGCGATCTGGGGGAGACCACACAGTGACTCCTGGGTGCTTACATTCAGAGCACTGTGTTTGCCAATCAGATTAGGAGACAACCCACAATGAGGCAACTGTGAGTTATTAGGACTGTTTGCTAACTACAATAGCAGAAAACAGCTCTCTATTAAGTAGGGTTTGGAAAGCACAGGCATCCTAAAGCTGTAGGAACAGGCAACAGCAGAGAGAAGAAAATAACTAAAAATGCATGAGCCAAAGCTATTTGAATAAACTATTCGCTTCTCTGATTAGCAAACGTTCCCATGGAGAACCAGTGATAAACTGAAAGCCCACTAGATCATAAAATTGCATGAAGACAGGGATAGACTCTAACTTATTGTACTCTTCCAATCATTTAGCACAGTGCTCTTAACATTGTAAGTGGTCAATAAATGCCACTGATTGAAGATCCCAGGATTGCTCTTCTGTAGGAGATACCCTATTTCCAGCTGTTAAAGTCCTATTTAGCAGCCTAGTCTATGCAGAACACACTAGGCACCTGGGAACATCCCATAGAAGTAAAATTAACTGCACAAGGGTTTAGGAGAGTACAACAGAAGCACAAGACATATTCCCTGCCCATGAGGAGCTTACAGTCTAAAGACAGGAGTATTTATAAGCAGTGATACCAGAATAAAGATGAATGTCCAGTCAGACATGTACATACAAGTACATGCACAGTCAGGGCTGGAAGTCAGGAGAGTTGTTTTCTAGTATGGACTCTGTCATTGTCCCGCTTAATGACCTTGAGTAAATCACTTATCCTCCTGGGGCCTCTATTTTCTCAGCTATTTTTTAAAAAAGTTAATTAGCTTCCTGTGGGCAAATGTGTATACCAACTATGTTATAGCATACTCTCCCTAGCACTTAGTACATTGCTCTGCGTTAAGTGCTCAGTGAATATGACTGATTGATAATACCTGCCTTATGCTACCTCACAGGGATATTATAAGATTGAACAGGAGAGAGCTGATGTCAATCAATCAATCAAAAATTGTCAAGCAAAAACTTCTCACTATTGGCTTCTAAGCTCTCCATCACCTTGCCCCCTCCTATCATCATTAATCGTATTTATTGAGCGCTTACTGTGTGCAGAGCACTGTACTAAATGCTTGGGAAGTATCCTCCTACAACCCTGCCCGCACACTCCGTTCCTCTGGTGCTAACTTTCTCACTGTGCTGCATTCTCACCTGTCCCGCCATCAACCCCTGGCCCACATCCTACCTCTGGCCTGAAATGCCCTCCCTCCTCACATCTGCCAAACTAGCACACTCCCCCCTTCAAAGCCCTACTGAAAGCTCACTTCCTCCAGGAGGCCTTCCCAGACTAAGCCTCCTTTTCCTCTGCTCCCCCTCCCTTCCCCATGGCCCCAACTCACTCCCTTGGCTCTACTCCCCACCCCGCCCCACAACACCTGTGCAGATATGTACATATTTATAATTATAATTCCATTCATTTTTATTAATGAGGTGTATTCATCTATAATTCTATTTATTTATAATGATGCTACTGATTCCCGTGCACATGTTTTGATGTCTGTCTCCCGCCTTCTAGACTGTGAGCCCGTTGTGGGCAGGGATTGTCTCTCTTTGTTGCTGAAATGCTTTCCAAGCACTTAGTACAGTGCTCTGCACACAGTAAGCACTCAGTAAATACGACTAAATTGAATTGAATCAATGGTACTTCCTGAGTGCTTATAGTGGGCGAATACTGTACTAAGTACTTGGGAGAGTACAATATAACAGAGCTGGTAAACACGTTCTCTGCTCATAATGAGATTACAGTCTAGAAGAGGAGACAGGCATTAATATGAGTATATGATTTACATATATGTACATAGGTGTTGTGAGGCTGAGGGTGGGCAGAACACCGATATCCAAAAGGGTATAGATCCAGATGACTCAGAAGGGAGAGGGAGTTGGGGAAAAGAGGCCGTAACTGGGGAAGTGAAAGCACTTTGGGAAAAAAAATGTTAAAAGGGCTGTATGAAAAACAAAGTGTTATTATTATAATGGAGGTGGGTTCCAAGTGACATGACAATCAATCAGTGGTATTTACTGAGTGCTTACTATGTGCACGGCACTATTAGCACTTGAGAGAGTTCAACACAGAGTTGATAATAATAATAATGATAATTATGACACTTGTTAAGGGCTTACTATGTTCCAAACACTGGGGTAGACACAAGTTAATCAAGTTGGACACAATTCCTATCCCATTTGGGGCTCACAGTCTTAATCCCCATTTTACAGATGATATAACTGAGGCCCAGAGAAGTGAAATGACTTGCCCAAGGTCACAGAGCAAACATATGAGGGAGTCCGGATTAGAACCCAGATCCTTCTGGCTCCCAGGCCTGTGTTCTATCCACAAAGCCAGGCTGCTTCTTGGTAGACTCCTTCCCTTCCTGCTCGGAGCTTCTGGTCAAGTTTGGGGGGACGGATATTTACATAAATGACAAATACGTACATAAGGGCTGTGGGGCTAAGTGTGGGATGAATGTCAAGTACATAAAGGGTATAGATCCAGGAAAATGATCCAGGTAAGAATGTAGAATAAGGATTAAGGTACGGACCTTGGAATCAGGGAAATCATCGAGGAGACCAAGCCAGTCCAATAGTCGATTCGTGATTATAATAATAATAATAATGGTAGTTGTTAAGCGCTTACTATGTGCAAAGCACTGTTCTAAGCGCTGGGGAGGTTACAAGGTGATCAGGTTGTCCCACGGGGGGCTCACAGTTATAATCCTCATTTTACGGATGAGGTAACTGAGGCCCAGAGAAGTAAGTGACTTGTCCAAAGTCACACATCTGACAGTTGGCAGAGCTGGGATTTGAACCCATGACCTCTGACTCCAAAGCCTGGGCTCTTTCCACTGAGCCACGCTGCTTCTCAATATGACAAGGGTTTCAATTGAGGCAAGTGGAAGTATACCTGGAAAGGAAGGGACTGACTTGCCACATGTTTCAGAGGAAACGTTCTGCTCTCTCAGCCCCTCAGCTGCTAAATCTGGCTAACTTTTTCCTCTGGAAAAGTTAGCCAGATTTAGCAGCTGAGGGGCTGAGAGAGCAGAATGATGGTGAGCAGACTTGGGTAACAGGACAATGGTGGTGCTGTCAAAGGAGAGAAGCACCTAGAACAATGCTCGGCACACTGAAAGCGCTCAACAAATTCCACTGGTTGACAGGAGATGGAGAGATGGGGAGGAAGAAAGGGCTCAGGAGAGAATTCTAATTTGGAAAAGAGGAAAGTAAAGCAGAGAGAGGTTAATTCACTTGCCCATGGTCACACTGCAAAATGCATACTCTCTGCCCTTGAGGAGTTAAATAGATAATAATAATAATGATGATGTTGATGACAATTTTTGTTAAGCGCTTACTATGTGCCAAGCACTTTTCTAAGTGCTGGGGTAGATACAAGCTTATCAGGTTGTCCCACGTGGGGCTCATAGTCTTAATCCCCATTTTACAGATGAGGTAACAGACACAGAGACTTGCCCAAAGTCACATAGCTGACAACTGGTGGAGCCGGGATTAGAACCCATGACCTCTGACTCCCAAGCCCGTGCCCTAATAACAATAATAATAATGATTTTGGTATTTGTTAAGCACTTACTGTGTGCCAGGCACTGTACTAAGCACTGGGGTGGATACAAGCAAATCAGGTTGGACACAGTCCCTGTCCCACATAGGGCTCACAGTCTCAATCCCCATTTTATAGATGAGGAAACTGAGGCACAGAGACTTGCCCAAAGTCACATAGCAGACAAGTGGTGGAGCCAGGATTAGAACCCACGACCTCTGACTCCCAAGCCCATGCCCTAATAACAATAATAATAATGATTCTGGTATTTGTTAAGCACTTGCTGTGTGCCAGGCACTGTACTAAGCACTGGGGTGGATACAAGCAAATCGGGTTGGACACAGTGTCTGTCTCACGTAGAGCTCACAGTCTCAATCTCCATTTTATAGATGAGGAAACTGAAGCACAGAGAGTGAAGTATCTTGCCCAAGGTCAAACAGCAGACAAGTGGAAGAGCTGGGATTAGAACCCACAACCTTCTGATTCCCAGGCCCTTGCTCTATTCACTACACCATGTTTGGATTCATGCGTGCTCTCTTTGCACCCCCTTCCCATCCCCCTGCCTTTATTAACAAAGATAATAAAAAGTTCACCTTATGCAGTAAAGTCTCTGGATGGGTATCCAATTTTTTTTTTATGAAAAATACGGTTTCCCACTTACATGAATGTGCCACACAGTCCTAGTTAAAACACCACTGCAAGCTGAGAAACCACTACCAACTCGGAAAGGAAAACGAATGATTTTACCGGCATTATAAATAGGCCAGAGGGTCCTTTTCGCCAAGGTGCAGTTACGATGGAACATTTCATCAGGAGAGGTCTGGATCAATGTTAAACAAACCATTACAACTTGAGTCGCAACCATATTCCCCACCCAGGACTAACCTGGCAGCGTTCCTGGTCTGGCACTGCCTTGACTCAGAAAGAGGCCGTGGGCCTTTAAACTTGCTTAACATCAAGAGTCGCATCTGACCGGTAGTTTCTCCTGCTTGCAAAAGCGCTGAGATCCAAAGATCAAAAATTCACCAGCAACGGAAACCTGCAGCTCCAAGCCTCCTGCTCCACTCCTAGATTTGTTAAGGGCTTATACTATGTGCCAAGCGCTGTACTATGCGCTGGGGTGGAGACAAGCAAATCAAGGTGGACACAGTCCCTGTCCCATGTGGGGCTCACAGTCTCAATCCCCATTTTACAACTGAGATAAGCGACGCACAGAGAAGAGAAGTGACGCACCCAAGGACACACAGCAGACAATGTGTGCTGGCTCAGCCTCCATCTCAGGCCAACCACCCATCCTCTCGCAGGGAGAGAGGCCCTATGCTGCAGCCAGACATTTCCGCTTCACCCCTCTCTTCCAGAACTACTTTCAGCTCCAAGTCTGCACCCTTAATTAGACCCCACTGGTTTGCGTAGTACGATAAACCTTTAAGAGTTAGGGGAACCAGGCAAGAAATACCGCAAAAGAAGACGGAAGAGAGACAAGCAAAGAAGAGCAAAAGGGAAGACACACACAATAGTACTCAGCACATAGGTCTTAATACACAGCTCAGGTGCAATTGTCAGCTGGATGACTTTGAGCAGGTCACTTCACTTCTCTGGGCCTCAGTTACCTCATCTGTAAAATGGGGATTGAGACTGTGAGCCCCCCCGTGGGACAACCTGATCACCTTGTAACCTCCCCAGAGCTTAGAACAGTGCTGGGCACATAGTAAGCGCTTAATAAATGTCATCATTTTTATTATTGTACCCAATTAATAAAAAGATTTCCTAATCAGGCAGGAGCAGCAGGGAAGTGCTTCCTAATCCAAATGCCACAAAAATTGTAAATACACTGCTCGGTTATGAGCTCTGCAGATCTGCCCTTCCCCTTCTTCCCACCCTAACTGCCATCTTCAATTGCCTTTCCCCCTTCTAGACTGTGAGCCCATTGTTGGGTAGCGACCATCTCTATATGTTGCCCATTTGTACTTCCCAAGTGCTTAGTACAGTGCTCTGCACACAGTAATCACTCAATAAATATGATTGAATGAATGAATGAATGAATGAATCTGCAACTTCCTCTCTGTCATTCAACCCACATATTCAATCCATCACTAAATCCTGTCGGTCCCACCTTCACAACATAGCTAAAATCTGCCCTTTCCTCTCCATCCAAACTGCTACCATATTAATACAATCACTCATCCTATCCTGTCTGGTTTACTGAATTAGCCTCCTTGCTGACCTCCCAGCCTCCTGTCTCGCCCCACCCCAGTCCATACTTCACATTGATGCCCGGATCATTTTTCTACAAAAACATTCAGGATGTGTCTCCCCACTCCGCAAGAAACTCCAGTGGTTGTCTATCCATCTCCACATCAGACAAAAACTCTTCACTATTGGCTTTGAAGCACTCCATCATCTTAACCCCTCTTACGTCACCTCACTACTCTCTTATTACAACCCAAACCACACATTTCCCTCCTCCGCTGCTAACCTTCTCATTGTACCTCAAACTCGTCTATCTCGCTGCCAACCCCTCACCCATGTCCTTCCTCTGGCCTGGAACACCCACCCCCCTCAAATCCAACAGACAATTACTCTCCCCATCTTCAAAGCCTTAATGAAAGTACATCCCCTCCAAGAGGCCTTCCCAAACTAAGCCCCACCTTCCTTCATCTCCCACTCCCTTCTGCCTTGCTCCCTTTGCTCTTCCCTTCTCCCTGCCCCACTGCGCTTATGGGAATATCTGTCATTCATTTATGTATATTAATGCCTGTCTCCCCACCTGTAGACTGTAAGCTCATTGTGGGCAGGGGATGTGTCTGTTTATTGTTATACTCTCCCAAGCACTTAGTACAGTACTAAGCACTGGGCAGGGGATGTGTCTGCTTATTGTTGTACTCTCCCAAGCACTTAGTACAGTACTAAGCACACAATAAGCGCTCAATAAATATGATTGCGTAAATGAATGAATAATACTATATGTGTGTGTACGTATATATACAGAGGTTATACAGCAAGATTTTTAAAATTCAGTAGAATTATGAGTTGATTATTAATGACACTGTTAATACTAATAATGATAATCAATCAATCAATCAATCAATTGTATTTATTGAGCACTTACTGTGTGCAGAGCACTGTACTAAGCGCTTGGGAAGTACAAGTTGGCAACATATAGAGATGGTCCCTACCCAACAGTGGGCTCACAGTCTAGAAGGGGGAGACAGAGAACAAAACAAAACATATTAACAAAATAAAATAAATAGAATAAATATGTACAAGTAAAATAAATAGAGTAATAAATATGTACAAATGTATATACATATATACAGGTGCCGTGGGGAAGGGAACGAGGTAAGATGGGGGGCATGGAGAGGGGGACGAGGGGGAGAGGAAGGAGGGGGCTCAGTCTGGGAAGGCCTCCTGGAGGAGGTGAGCTCTCAGTAGGGCCTTGAAGGGAGGAAGAGAGCTAGCTTGGCGGATGGGCAGAGGGAGGCCATTCCAGGCCAGGGGGATGACGTGGGCCGGGGGTCGACGGCGGGACGGGTGAGAACGAGGCACGGTGAGGAGATTAGCGGCAGAGGAGTGGAGGGTGCGGGCTGGGCTGGAGAAGGAGAGAAGGGAGGTGAGGTAGGAAGGGGCGAGGTGATGGAGAGCTTTGAAGCTGAGGGTGAGGAGTTTCTGCCTGATGCATAGGTTGATTGGTAGCCACTGGAGATTTTTGAGGAGGGGAGTAACATGCCCAGAGCGTTTCTGGACAAAGACAATCTGGGCAGCAGCATGAAGTATGGATTGAAGTGGAGAGAGACACGAGGATGGGAGATCCGAGAGAAGGCTGATGCAGTAGTCCAGATGGGATAGGATGAGAGCTTGAACGAGCAGGGTAGCGGTTTGGATGGAGGGGAAAGGGCGGATCTTGGCAATGTTGCGGAGCTGAGACCGGCAGGTTTTGATGACGGCTAGGATGTGAGGGGTGAACGAGAGAGCGGAGTCGAGGATGACACCAAGGTTGTGGGCTTGTGAGACGGGAAGGATGGTACTGCCGTCAACAGTGATGGGAAAGTCAGGGAGAGGGCAGGGTTTGGTAGGGAAGACAAGGAGTTCAGTCTTCGACATGTTGAGCTTTAGGTGGCGGGCAGACATCCAGATGGAGATGTCCTAAAGGCAGGGGGAGATGCGAGCCTGGAGAGAGGGGGAGAGAGCAGGGTCAGAGATGTAGATTTGGGTTTCATCAGTGTAGAGATGATAGTTGAAGCCATGGGAGTGAATGAGGTCACCAAGGGTGTGCGTGTAGATCGAGAACAGAAGGGGCCCAAGAACTGAACCCTGGGGAACCCCCACAGTAAGAGGATGGGAGGGGGAGGAGGAGCCTGCAAAAGAGACTGAGAATGAATGACCGGAGAGATGAGGAGAACCAGGAGAGGACGGAGTCTGTGAAGCCAAGGTTGGATAGCGTGTTGAGGAGAAGGGGGTCGTCCACAGTGTCGAAGGCAGCTGAGAGGTCGAGGAGGATTAGGATATTTGGATTTAGGATTAGGACATTAGGATTTAGGATGTTTGTACATATTTATTACTCTATTTTATTAATGATGTGTGTATGTCTATAATTCTATTTATTTTGATGGTATTAACACCTGTCTACTTGTTTTGTTTTGCTGTCTCCCCCTTCTAGACTGTGAGTCTGTTGTTGGGTAGGGACTGTCTCTATATGTTGCTGAATTGCACTTTCCAAGTGTTTAGTACACTGTCTGCACACAGTAAGTGCTCAATAAATATGATTGAATGAATGAATGGATGAATGAATGAATAAGACATTTAGACATCACTTGTCATAACAGAAATAAATGGTCCAGGGTACAGGGGGACTCAGTTCTCTAAGACTAGGTTAAATCAAGAAATCAGTTCAATTTACTGAGCACTAAGCACTAGGCACTCGGAACTAGCTAGAGGTTCGGAAGGGTTCACCAGAAGTGAAACAATCTATGGCAACAAAAATTCCACGTGAAGTAAAAGTTAGGCTTTCAAAAGGAAGACATCAGAAAGTTTTCCCCAATATATAATCCTTATTTTTTCAAAAAGCTTTACAATGGTTTTATTTTGATATCATTTTGGCATATATTAGAAAGGACTGTTTAATGACAAACTTACTCTTTCCCTCTACCTGCTCTTCCTTTTGCTTTGTCTAGGCACTTGGATCTGCATCCTTAGAGCATCTTATATTCAACTCACTCTTAGTCCCACAACATATCCCTAACTTCTGTATTTATTTATTTATATTAATGTCTGCCTCCACATCTAAGTTGTAAACTCATTGTGAGCAGGACCATGACTATCAACTCTGTTGTACTGGACTCCCCCAAGTGCACACAGTAAACACTAAATAAACATGACTGATTGATGAATAGTTTTCTTTTGCAAAAGAATTTGTGCAATTCATCAACAGATTGATATTTTAATGGGTCTCAAGCATATCTTTCAAAATGTTTAGGTGACAACTAAAAAAACATTAAGAAACTATATTTGAAACACCACAAAAACGTTTCCTATCCCTTATCAGTTCATTTGATGGGAACAAAGCCATGTTTGGTAGAATAGGAATAACTTGAATTTGCATATTACTTTTAACTTATTCAGAGCTTTCGTATTAGTGATCTCATTTTACCTTCACAATATCTTATGAGGTAGGGAGAAGCAGGCACTATTATTCTCATTTTACAAATGAGGAAATTTTGAGGCCCAGGTAGAGGAAGTTATTTAATAATAATAATAATAATAATGGTATATGTCAAGCACTTACTATATGCAAAGCACTGTTCTAAGCGCTGGGGTGGATACAAGGTGATCAGGTTGTCCCACATGAGGCTCACAGTGTTAATCCCCATTTTACAGATGAGGTAACTGAGGCAGAGAAGTTAATGACTTGCCCAAAGTCACAGAGCTGACAAGCAGTGGAGTCTGGATTCGAACCCATGACCTCTGACTCTCAAGCCCAGGATCTTTCCACTGAGCCAAGCTGCTGCCCCGGATCACACAACAGAAATGTTGTTTCCAGAATATTTCAAGCCTTACTATCATGAGGCAAAACCTGCAAATGGGACAAGACAAATAAAGCCATTTGCCAAATGAAAAATGCAGCACAATGCTAAAGGAATTTGTCCTATTAATATCAAAGTTGACACAGCCAAAAGAGACTGTTTATAAAGCCCTCCCTGTTGTGGTTTTAAATACCATATTTCTGTTTAGAAATGAACCTGAAAGTAAAAAAAAAAAGAGGTAGAATCAGCTGCCACAGGGCGAGCCACTGTGGTCATGCAATCCATGGCTGAAAACAAAAATAACAATTGAGGAGGCTTATAGCAATGGCTGCTTGCATTTCCTGAGGCAAGCTGGGGTGAGAGGTAAGTAGTGTGTCAGCCAGGAAACTATTAATGTTAACTCAAGTGGAAAGAGATTCCTAAAGCTATTAGATCTAGGAGCAGAGAAAGAGACATTGCAGTATACTAACTTATGGAATACCTTAGCCAACTGGATCATTCAAATATCAGATAATTCATCAAAACAGGAAACTGGAAATTCCATGAAAACCAACTGGCTCACAAGGTATATGGGCACAAAATTCATCTGACAATGCAATCTATTTTTTTTTAATGAACAAGTGGGAAGGACTTTTTTTAATGGAATTTATTAAGCCCTTACTATGTGCAAAGCACTGTTCTAAGTGCTGGGGAGGTTACAAGGTGATCAGGTTGTTCCACGGGGAGCTCAGAGTCTTAATCCCCATTTTTACAGATGAGGTAACTGAGGCCCAGAGAAGTTAAGTGACTTGCCCAAAGTCACACAGCCAACAATTGGCAGAGTGAGGATTTCAAAGTCTGGTCCCAGAAGGGTGAAAGCCACTTAAACTTTCCAACAAAACAAACCAAGTTAACCTTCATTGAGCACAAAAATTTATATACTTTGGACTAAGGGAAGAAAAGCATGGACTCACATATGGGAAACAACTTTAAAAGAACATTTTGAATGAGGTTGCTGATTTTTCAAGTCATCAATCATGTAACAAAACCATTTTTGATAAACGTGGGCTACTCCGTATTACAAAACGCTCCTGAACACAAGAGGTCTCTCATACAAAGAAAACGGGGTATTGTTCACTGATGTGGGCAAAGCTAAACACATGCACAAAAGTGAACATTGTGCAGTTGTTTTGACAACCCTGCAATGCTACTCAGTGGATTTCCTGTGAAGGAGACATTTAAAACTCACAGACTAGTCTATAGACATTTGCTCATTCTGTTTGCCTTCGTGTACACGGAATAAAACAGGTTTGGGAAAACTGACTATATAGTGCCCTCTGCTGCTCCATACAAATCCCGATCATCAGTGAAAACTACTAAATTGGTAGGGGGGAGGATTTTCCTATTTTTCCAAAATACTTCATTATTTGAGAGTTTGAAATGAGGCTGGTGTGGGTGGGAGAAGAGACAGTGAGGGAGGAAAATCTGCCAAAATGCCAAGTAAGGATGTACACAGCAGTACTAATAGCATTAATAATTTTCAAAATAATTTCGGTATTTGTTAAGCGCTTACTATGTGCCAAGCACTGTTCTAAGTGCTGGGGGAGATACAAGGTAATCAGGTTGTCCCACATGGGGCTCACAGTCTTAGTCCCCATTTTCCAGATGAGGTAACTGAGGCACAGAGAAGTGAAGTGACTTTCTCAAAGCCACGCAGCTGAGAAGTGGCAGAGCCGGGATTAGAACCCATGACCTCTGACTCCCAAGCCCGGGCTCTTTCCATTGAGCCACGCTTCTTCTCTAGTTATAGTATTTATTAAGCACTTACGGTATGCAGAGCACTGTATTAAGCACTTACAGTATGCAGAGCACTGTATTAAGCACTTATGGTATGCAGAGCACTGTATTAAGCACTTACGGTATGCAGAGCACTGCATTAAGCACTGGGAGAGAATACGCAAGTGGGAATTTGAAACAGTCCCTGCTTCTCAGCGCACTTACAAAAAATTTAATATCAGTTAAATTGCCCAGGACCTAGCTTTCAAGACTGTGACGTGGATGGAATCAAACGCATGCATGGTTTTGGGTAAGACTGAGATTGTGTTATAAAATGTCTATTTTCTATAGGAGTTTCTAAACTAAAATGGGTTGATCAGCCCTGGATTATAGTGCTGCAGAATCAAGTATTCCCAAACAAAATGTTTACCTGAAGTAATGTGAATTGAGGCCATTTCCAATGTCCAATATCCAGGCTCAAAGTAAGGACCAATAAAGACCTGTTCACCTTATTAACAAACTTGCTTAAAATGAGCTGCTAACTGATGAATGTTTTGGTGTACCAAACCCTCTCAGAGACTATTAATTATCTCTATCATCCTTCCTTAAAACTTTCCAGATCTCAAATGTCTTTTACCATTAGCATCACAATTATTATTGATAATAAAAAATCATCATCATACTTGTTAAGCGCTTACTATGTGTCAAGCGCTTACTATGTGTCAAGCACTGAACTAAGCACAGGGATGGAAATAAGTTAATCAAGTTGGATACAGTCCCTGTCCAAAATGGGGCTCACAGTCTAATTAAGAGGGAGTAAGATTTCATCCCTTTTTTTACCTATGAGGTAACTGAGGCATCGAGAAGTTAAGGGAGTTTTTCGAGGTAACACAGCAGTCATGTAGCATAGATGTTCAGGCCCTTGCTCTTTCGGCTATGCTGCTTAAAAACAATAGTGTTAATAATATTAATTGCCATAAAACCAATACACTGGATGCTCAACTGGGGCAAGGAGAAAGAAACCCAAACCATTAAAAATTAATTCCTTCAGTCGTATTTATTGAGAGCTTACTGTGTGCAAAACGCTGTACTAGGCACTTGGGAAAGTGTGATATAACAATAAACAGACACATTCCCTGCCCAAAACAAGCTTAAATGAGTGTTTCACTAAGATGTCATTAGCAGAGACAATATGCCTTTCTAGTGGGATCTCTCAACATCACACCCTGATACACGTGCAACCACTAAAATCTATGGCCCTTTCTAAAGGTATGCAAGTTTCAGTAGAGACCGATTTAAACCAGTTGATGACGAAAATTGCCACTGCCAGTAAAAGCATTTGTTGAGCTCCCACTTGGTGCAGTGCACATGGGAAGTTAGAGAATGAAGAGGTGATATGCTCCTTAAAAAAAAGACATTGGTGCAGATTGTAAATACTTTTTAAACCATTTGTCCAACATCAATTTTATTTATTTATATTTATGTCTGTTTCCCCCTCTAGACTGTAAGCTCGTTGAAGGCAGGGGATGTGTCTGTTATAATAATAACAATAATGATGATGGCATTTATTAAGTGCTTACTATATGCAAAGCACTGTTCTAAGTGCTGGGGAGGTTACAAGGTGATCAGGTTGTCCCACGGGGGGCTCACAGTCTTCATCCCCATTTTACAGATGAGGTAACTGAGGCCCAGAGAAGTTAAGTGACTTGCCCAAAGTCACACAACTGACAATTGGTGGAGTCGGGATTTGAACCCATGACCTCTGACTCCAAAGCCCGTGCTCTTTCCACTGAGCCATGCTGCTTCTCATTATATCATACTCTCCCAAGTGCTTAGTGCAGTGCAGGCCTTCCTTCCTTCCTCACAATATTTGCATGTTGGGTTTAAAAGGTAAAGCAAGCTTCACTCGATTTCTAGCATATTTGATTTTCATTAGGTATGGATCTGACTAGTTTATGGCCCGAGGCACAACAGTCTGAATGTATCTTCGCAGCGGCTAGAAATCCCCATTTTTCTACTGAGTTTCCCTGATACACTGAGTAGCTGAATCTTCATAGGATATCATGACATTTTATCCTTGGGTGTGATTTGTTTTCCCGTTTGTAATGGGCTTTGAAATCCACTTGAAAGAATAACATTATGAGTGAATCTCATTTTAATCATCAGGAAGCCCAGTTTACTGCCCTCCTCCCCTCTGATGCTGGTGACCCTAGTAAAGAGTGCAAATGGCATGGGTCATTAAACCAGTCACTTCGCCTTCCTGTGATGTATTTTTCTCATTTAAAAAATGGCAACAACAAAGCTTACCTCCTTGCTTGAGTGAAAAGCACATTAAGATGAGCCTCAGGTACACACACACACACACACACAACACACATCTGCATCAGAGAGAAACCTCTACTTGTAATAACGATAATAATAGTGGTATAAATTAAGAGTTTTCTATGAGTCAAGTGCTGTCCAAGGCTCTGGGGTAGATGAAAATGTAACACATTGGATATTCATTCAATCGTATTTATTGGGAGCTTACTATGTGCAGAGCACTGTACTAAGCTGTCCCATATGGGGCTCATTGTCTAAGCAGGAGGGAGAACAGGCATTGAGTACCCATTTTAAAGTTGAGGAAACTGAGGTACAGAGAAGTTAAGTGACTTGCCCAATGTCACACAGAAGGCAATTGGCAGGGTCAGAATAAGAACCCAGGTTCTTTGACTTTCAGGCCAATATTCTTTCTATTAGGACATGTTGCTTCCTTCCTTTCATACTTTTTGAAGGGGATGGGCTTCAAAAAATAATCATGTCTTTCAAAAACTCATCAAACAGAAATGATTTCCCCTTAAGTTTTCCCCGTCATGAAACATTTTTCCATGCATTTTGGATAGCATGGGATGACAGAATTAGGGGATGCTTTTCCATCAGAGTGAGTGTCTGGACAGACTGTGAAGCCCTTGTCTGACCAAAAAAAATTGCCCGCATGGGCCCAAGATCAGTCAAGGGAAGCATGTTAGAACAAGAGATATGTATTAGAACATAAAGCTTTTCAAGAACATAACCCCTACATTACAGGAGATGTGACTATTTTTCAAGTTAGGGGAATGTGTACTTACAACTCAAGATAACACGTATTTTAATGAACCCAGTAAAAAGAAAACTTTCCAAGCAGCGCTCCGAAACTAGGGATGTTTACAGGTAAGTAGGGAAGGCCAAAGGATATCAGAACTGGAGTGAAGATCTGGAGGTCTTCAGGTCCTTCCTAAATCTTTGCCCTTTCTACCCCCCATGCCCAGATAGACATTTTCCATTCTAATTCACATTCTTCTCCACTTGCTGAGAGTCTTCCCCCATGCAATTTCTCCTATATTCCTTTCCCTGCTTGCTTCCTTCCTGCCCTGGCCCCTCACTTTCTGCTGCAGACTTCTGAAAAATATCCTTATATTCTACTGCTGGCCCTCTCTGAAATTTACTTTAATGCATTTAATAATAATAACGGTATTTGTTAAGTGCTTATTATGTGCCAAGCACTGTTCTAAGCACTGGGATAGATACAAGGTAATCAGGGTGTCCCATGTGGGGCTCAAAGTCTTAATTCCCATTTTTCAGGTTGGGTAACTGAGGCAAAGAGAATTTAAGTGGCTTCCCTAAGGTCGCACAGCAGACTACTGGTGGAGCTGGGATTAGAAACCCATGTTCTCTGACTCCTAAACCCTTGCTCTCTCCACTAAGCCATGCTGCATTTCTTCCCTGTAGACTGTAAGCTCCTTGTGGGCAGGTACTGCACCTAACCATCTCTATTGCATTGTACTTTCCCAAGTGCTCAGTACAGTGCTCAGCACACAGTCAGAGCTTAACAAATATAGTGACTTATTGCCTAATTGGAGGTGTCCGTGCACAGAAATTGTTCCTCTAGACTGTTCCCTGTGGGCAGAAAATGAGGCTACCAATTCTGTTGTAGTGCAATCAATCAATCAATCAATCAATCGTATTTATTGAGCGCTTACTATGTGCAGAGCACTGTACTAAGCGCTTGGGAAGTACAAATTGGCATCACATAGAGACAGTCCCTACCCAACAGTGGGCTCACAGTCTAAAAGGGGGAGACAGAGAACAGAACCAAACATACCAACAAAATAAAATAAGTAGGATAGAATAAAATTTCGCAGTACAGTGCTCTGCACACAATAAGTGCTCAATAAGTACCACTGACTGACTGACTTGGCATGCAAACTGCAAAATTTGCTTGCCTTCTCTGCGTATCTCTGTTCTTTATAATGCAAGTCTTTTATTTGTCAATGTTAACATAGTGAAAGTGATTATTTGGTCATTTATTAATACAAGTGCATCTGCTTAGCTTTTTGGCCACAAGCATAACCCTCCTGCTCCAAGTACTCCAATAATCATAATCATAATCATAATCATGATAACATTTATTAAATGCTTACTATGCATCACACACTGTATGATACGCTGGAATAGATATATGATAATCGTGCTGGACCCAGGACCTGTCTGACAGGGGCTCAAAGTCTACGTAGGAGGGAGAACAGGTATTGAATCACTATTTTACAGGATAAGGCAACTGAGGCACAGAAAGTTTAAGTGACTTGCCCAAGGTCACACAGCAACCATGTTGTGGAGTCAGATTTAGTACCCAAATCTTAGGCCTTCCAGGCCCAACCTCTGTCTCATTTTCTCTTCCCTTTATATTCCTGCTCGGAACACTAATTTAGAATGAAAGCTCACTGTGGGCTGGGAATGTGTCCATTACATTGTTGTATTGGACCCTCCCAAGTGCTTAGTACAGTGATCTGCACACAGTAAGTGCTCAATAAATATAATGGACTGACTGAGAGAACATTTTACAGTGCTTTGTCCAGGGTAGGAACTCGATAAATCCTTTTAATACAGATGACAATATAGATTCAGTTGCTATATATATTTGTTTTCATATTACCTTGTAGACAGACACCTACAGATGAAAATTCAATATCTTGCAGCTACACGTTAAGTGAGGCCCCCAGAAATTCAACCATTTTAAGGCTAAAAGACTCCTCCTCTTCATGCATACCACAGTAAAATCAGTGTTTACAAAACCATCTGATAAAAACTCATTGTTAATGATGTGCACATAGCTTTAATTCTATTTGTTCTGATGATTTTGACACCTGTCTGCACGTTTTGCTTTGTTGTCTGTCTCCCCCTTCTAGACTGTGAGCCCGTTGTTGGGTAGGGACCGTCTCTATATGTTGCTGACTTGTAGTTCCCAAGTGCTTAGTACAGTGCTCTGCACACAGTAAGCACTCAATAAATATGATTGAATGAATGAATGGGTTCTAATCCTGGCTCTGCCACTTGTCTGCTGTGTGACCTCGGGCAAGTCACTTCACTTCTCTGGGCCTCAGTTACCTCATCTATAAAATAGGGATTAAGATTGTGAGCCTCATGTGGGACAACCTGATTACCTTGTATCTACCCCAGAGCTTAGAACAGTGATTGGCACATATAAAGCACTTAACAAGTACCACTATTATTATTAGGAAAACAATTTGGAGGATCAGGAAATGTTAACCAATGACTCATTTTTTTTTCCGAAGGAAAAGGATGGCTTAGATGTTTTACCGTTCAAGTTAAATATGTAGTTTATGAACTAGTTACAACCTAGATATTTAAATAAAAAACAAAACCCCTGGTCAGTATGAGAGAAAAATGATACAAAAGATGTATTACAGAAAATAGAGCAGATGAGCTGACCTGTTTCTGCACAACTACAGCAAATGATTAAGAAAACAGTTTGGAGAATCCGGAAATGAAAACCAATGACTCATTTTTTTCTTTTTTTTTTTTTCCCCAAGGAAAAGGATGTGTGAGGCCTTAGCTTAAAAGCCTCAGTTTGGCCTCTGGCTATATGTAACTGTAAAAATTAGTCCAGAAAGGCAGATGAGTGGTGTTATGCCTTGTAACCAAATCTTTCCTCTTGGAAAGAAGTAACAACAGTTTCCTAGGCTTTCTTTAAACCATGTGGAGTGTGAATGCTCAGGAATCTATTTCAGGGAATTATTTCTGTCTTTTTTGAGTATCAAAACTGTCACAATTTTCAATCGTGCCCTACGCGTATGTTGCATTACAAATTGTGCAGTACAGAAGTAGAATTTTTTTTTTGGTCAGTCTATAAATGCCACACTGGATGAGAGAACAGATAATCCTAATATTCTAAAACTGGGATAGATTTCATGTGATCTCCTTGTTTTTTTTCCTGCCTCCATGGATGAGTCCACACCTAAATCTTATAAGTGCACTGTTTCCTCAGCCTATGACTCTCCACTAACAAAGATTCCCTTTGTTGTAAATTCCTATATTTTATTCCAAGGAACCAATGTATTCTGTATCTCTAGACAAAAATTTTTGCTGCAATTTAAATCTATTTCTTTAGGTCTTTCCTCTCCAGAATGGAAGATCTGTTGGTCAGTGACTTTTTTGTAATATATTCCAGATTTTAGTAAATTTAGTATATTCCACCCAAAGCACTTTTTTTGTACATTCCCTATTAAACACTGGCAGGTTCATTGTTCTCTATTAATGTTTACTACACGCCTCCCTCTAGATTGTAAACTCATTTTGGGCAGTGAATGTATCTGTTTATTGGTATATTGTACTCTTCTTGGCATTTAGAACAGTGCTCTGCACAGAGTAGGTGCTCAATAAATACGACTGACTGAAGTTTTATTCCTATCTGTAAATTAGGGTCTGTCTCCTGCTCAAAGCTAAACTTCCTGAGAGCAGGGATCATGTCTGCTACTTAGAGTAATCTCTCAAGATTTTAGTACAGTGCTCTACCCACACTGAGCACTCAATAAATACTAACGTGTGTACTTATACACTACTGAATTTACACACTACGTACATTTTTTCTTGATATACTGCTGGAAGATGTAGAAGCAACATGAAGGTGTGGCTTTATTTAAATGAAATGGAGTCACAGAATCCCTAGACAGTAAAGTCGCTGTGGGCAAGGGACGTGTCTACCAACTCTGTTGTAGTGTACTCTCCCAAGCACCTAGTACAGTGCTCTGCATAGAGTACGCACTCAATACATACCACTGAATGACTGATGCAATGAGGGTGCATCAAGAGGGACTCTGCAAAACTTGGGCTGACAACAACCCTGGCCCTTTGCCTAGGGTTTTTCTTCTTACCCGTTCCCACTGCTACACTTCAAACACATCAATTTAGCATAGTATTTCTGGTGGGGAGAGCAGGGGTGTGCATTTTGCTATGAGAGAGTGGGAAGGGAAAGGTACATCCCTGAAAGTAGTGGACGGATAAGGGTTGCATCCTAGAGAATGGGGAAGATAGCAAGGCAGGTGGATTGTGTGGCAATTCTGGGGGGTTGTGTGGCGTGTTCACATGCTGATCAGATTAGCAGGTGAGAGGTGACCCATTTTCCTACCCAAGGGAAAGCCAAACCATTCTGCTCATGTCAGCAAAGCCTTACAATGCCAGCTCACAGCCCATCTGTAGTCTGTGTTGATTCCCAGGTCATTGGTTTGCTTTATCTGTCTAGTACGTTATCTTCTAACATGAGGGGTGGGGGGATTATGTTCCCAAAGACCCTGTTACAGAAAACCTGCCTTGTATTGCTCATGCAAGGTATGGTGCCGTACTCAGATGCACAAGTATCTCTTCCAACCCCTCATCACGTAGCGTTGAGAGAATATTCTCAATTCCCCAGTGGCATTCTAACCAAAATGCAAAATGAAAACATGTGCTCCAGCAGAACGGACTGTACTGGTGTAATTCTTAGCGATTTATAAAAGTTCCACTTATCTATATAACTGGACCATATATCCTGTATTGGGCATCTTATTCACTGTTTTGGGGGTTCTTGTCTCGCCACGCACAAGGGGACTCTCACTTTTGGCTGGAGTGGGGATGGGGTGGGGTGTAGTGCAGTGGCACCATCTCAGAAAGGAGGAGGAGAGGGGAGACTGCCTAGTCTCGTCCTCTTTTTAAGTTTTTTTTTCCCAGTGCTCAGTACAGTGCTCTGCACACAGTAAGTGCTTAACAAATCCATCACTACTCTTCCTCTTCAAAGGATGTTTCAGCCAGTACTACAGCTAACCTGACCCTACTCAGGCCGCTTCTGGACTCTCCAGCCCAATTGGTAAGATGCATTTATGGGTGCCGCCAACAAACGGCCTGACTCTTCATCATGGCGTCAAGTCAGTTGTATCAGTGGGGAAGCCAGACAGGGGCTCATTACATGGAATCATAAATACCACTACTGACTTTCCATGCATATTTTAAGTCCCTTGATTCATTTTACGTTGAGCCTGAATTTATACACCCTCTTTTGGATCTCCAAGTGTTCTCCTGCCAATTCCTTTCTACTGATCCACTCCCCGTCACGCTCCCTGACCTCAGATATTTTTTATTTCAGTCGCTTTACTTCTGGTCTCCAAAATCACCCCACGGACACTACAAGGGCTAACGCTGAGATGACTTGCCCATGTGAAGACCATATTCTGCAAGTCTTTTTTTGGCCGAACAGACTTTAAGATGAGTTTTTCATGCTGCAAAAGAAAATGCAGTTATGGAGGCTATCCACTAAGTGGCACGATCAACTCACGATAAGCTGGAGAAAGACAGAGCAAAAACATTTCCTGGAAACCGGAGCTGGGCGAAACCTGGACAAGCAGGCCCATTGGCTTTATTTGCCCCAAAGATTTTAAGCACTTCATTACTCCAATTCAACAGTGCAGGGTTCCAATTGAGCAGTGCTTTCCTGCTTATTTGCCTCAATAAACTCGCCACAACTGAGTCATGAGAGTGGAAAGGATGAGTCAATGGAGGCATCCATCTGGCCTCAAAAAAAAAAAACCTCCCTCAATTCTTAAATCAATGTTTATCACTAAAGGAAACAGCTGTCTTTGTGAATAATTAACTCAATTGTTGTGTCCCAATGTGAACAACAGGGCATGGTGAAATAATTTTACCACTTACCAAAATGAATTTCCTGGTCTCATTCAGATGGAGCACTTAATTCTAGGAATATTCCTCTAAAAATGTATGTTTTCCAAGATTACATATGACTACGTTTTTTTCAAGATGCAATATCAGTACTCAGTACACCAAACTCTAAGTTTACAAATAGACTAGCAGATGTCCAGTCTGGTGAATTTTTAACAGGAAGCCTCAAAATATACACATGAAAACTGGATAAAACTGCCCGGTTAAACTTTTTAAGCCGGAAATATAAGTTTTTAAAAAGACAGTCTACCTGCAAATCTCTATCTGCGAAAACCTGCGCTGTGACAGTACCTAATGATATCCTAAGTTAAAATTTGAACTTTCATATGGAGTTTAAGCAGCTGCCAAGAAATGTTCCTAATAGGGTTGTGTCATGAGGCACTCTTCCATGATTCAGTGACCGTACTTTGCGCTAATAAAATTAATTGATTTTTACAACACATATTTACAGTGGGAAATAGCCAAATCAACATCTGCGAAGTTTCTATTTTATCCTGATAATTGCTCTTTAACAGGTTTATTATATAAAGTATTGAAACAACTAATGTAACTCTACAGTGTTTTGGAGTTAGTTTGTACAAAATTGGTTTGCAACAGACCTCCTAAATGTTGAAGTGTATTATCTGCCCATGGTTTTCAAAGGAATTTATGTGTATATCAATACATCAATCTTTGGTATTTACAGAGTGCTTACGTAGTTCAGAGCACTGTACTAAGCACTTGAGAATCAAATATAGTAAAACTTCAGAGAAGCAGCATGGCTCAGTGGAAAGATCACAGTCTTGGGATTCAGAGGTCATGGGTTCTAATCCTGGCTCCACCACTTGTCTGCTGTGTGACTTTGGGCAAGTCACTTAACTTCTCTGTGCTTCAGTTCCCACATCTGTAAAATGGGGATTAAGATTGTGAGCCCCACGTGGGGCTATTTATTTATTCTATTCTATTATTCTATTCTATTATTCTATTCTATTTATTCTATTTATTTTATTTTGTTAGTATGTTTGGTTTTGTTCTCTGTCTCCCCCTTTTAGACTGTGAGCCCACTGTTGGGTAGGGACTGTCTCTATATGTTGCCAACTTGTACTTCCCAAGCGCTTAGTACAGTGCTCTGCACACAGTAAGTGCTCAATAAATACGATTGATTGATTGATTGACAACCTGATTACCTTGTATCCCCCCCAGTGCTTAGAACAGTGCTTGGCACATAGTAAGTGCTTAATAAATACCATCATCATTATTATTATTATTATTAAATATACCCAATCACTTATTCAACTACTGCATTCTTACACTGCTCCTTGTTATATTGTTGTTCTTTCTCCTACTAATTTTAAATTATTTATGTCCATCAACATTCCCCTTTATACTGTAAACTTAAGGCCACTGATTGTGTCTTTTGCTTCTAGTGTACTCTGCTAAGTAATAATGATGGTATTTGTTAAGCACCTTCTATGTGCCAGGCACTTTTCTAAGTGCTGAGACACTGTTTAAAGTGCTGGCACTGTTCTCAGCACACACACACACACACACACACACACACACACACACACACATTTATACATGTGTATATGTTTATAGACATATACATAACTATATAGATATATACCAATAAATCATATTCATTAAACACTCACTGTGTGCCGAGCATTGGTGTGCTCTCCTGGTTCTCCTCTTATCTCGCTGGCCACTCATTCTCAGTCTTCTTCTTGGGCTCCTCCTCTGCCTCCCAGCCCCTAACTGTGGGGACCCTCAAGGTTCAGTTCCGGGGTCCCTTCTATTCTCCAACTGCATTCATTACCTTGGAGAACTCATTCCCTCCAAGGTTTCAACTACCAATCAACCTGCGCATCAGGCAGAAACTCCTCACCCCGGGCTTCAAGGCTGTCCATCACCTCGCCCCCTCCTACCTCACCTCCAGTCTCTCCTTCTACAGCCCAGCCCGCACCCTCCGCTCCTCTGCCGCTAATCTCCTCACCGTGCCTCGTTCTCCCCTGTCCCGTCATCAACCCCCGGCCCACGTCATCCCGCTGGCCTGGAATGCCCTCCCTCTGCCCATCTGCCAAGCTAGCTCTCTTCCTCCCTTCAAGGCCCCACTGAGAGCTCACCTCCTCCAGGAGGCCTTCCCAGACTGAGCCGCCTCCTTCTTGTCCCCCTCTTCCCCCTCTCCATCCCCCCCGCCTTACCTCCTTCCCTTCCCCACAGCACCTGTATATATGCTTATTACTCTATTTATTTATTTTACTAGTACATATTTATTCTATTTATTTTATTCTGTTAATATGTTTTGTTTTGTTCTCTGTCTCCCCCTTCTAGACAGTGAGCCCACTGTTGGGTGGGGACCGTCTCTATATGTGGCCAACTTGTACTTCCCAAAGTGCTTAGTACAGTGCTCTGCACACAGTAAGCGCTCAATAAATACGATTGAATGAATGAATGAGTGAATGAATGTCTATGCAGATGTTACCCAAATCTACATCACCTCCTGTGTTCTCTCCCCCTCCCTCCAGGCTCGTATCTCCTCCTGCCTTCAGGACATCTCTACTTTGATGTCCTCTCCTCAAACTTAACATGTCCAAAACAGAGCTCCTCATCTTCCCACCCAAACCCTCTTCTCTTTCTGACTTTCCCATCACTGTAGACGGCACTACCATCCTTCCCATCTCACAAGTCTGTAACCTTGGCAATATCCTTGATTCCTCTCTCTCATTCAACCCACATATTCAATCTGTCATCAAATCATCTAGTCCTGCCCTCACGGCATTGCTAAAACCCACTCTTTTCTCTCCATCTAAACTTCTACCGTGTTAATACAATCACTCATTCTATCCCATCTAGATTACTGCATCAGCCTCCTTGCTGACCTCTCAACCTCATCTCTCCCTACTCTAGTCCATACTTCACTCCACTACCTAGATCATCTTTCTACAGAAACATTCATTGCATGTCACCCCCCTCATCAAAAATCAACCGTGGTTGCCTATCCACTTCTGTATCAAACAAAAACTCCTCACCATTGGCTTTGAAGCTGTCCATCACGTTGCCCCCTCCTACCTCACCTTGCTTCTCTCCTTCTACAACTCAGCCCACAAACTTCACTCCTCTGGTGCTAACCTTCTCACTGTGCCTTGATATCACCTGTCTCGCCACCGACCTCTGGCCCATGTCCTGCCTCTGGCCTGGAACGCCTTCCCTCCTCAAATCCACCAGACAATTACTCTCCCCGCCTCCAAAGCCTTCTTGAAGATACATCTCCTCCAAGGAGCCTTTCCTGACAAAGCCTCACTTTCTTCATCTCCCTTCCCTTCTATATTTCCCTGACTCGCTCCCTTTGCTCTTTTCCACCCCCTCGCAGCCCCACAATATTTATGCATATATCTGTAATTTTACTTATTTGTACTGATGTCTATTTGTATTGATGTCTGTCTCCCCCCCCTCTAAACTGTGAGCTCATTGTGGGCAGGGATTGTCACTGCTTACTGTTGTATTATACTTTCCCAAGTGCTCAGTGCAGTACTCTGCACACAGTAAGTGCTTAATATGATTCAATGAATCAATGAATTTGGGAGAGTACAGTATAACACTATAACAGAATAGGTAAACACATTCCCAGCTCACAATGAGCTTACAGTCTAGAGGGGGAAACAGATAATGATATAAATAAATTACAGATATGTATGTACTTAAGTGCCATATAAACACCCCCCTTATATATACACATATATATCTGTATATATATATACATGTGCATATGAATATATAGCCAAACTAGCTCTCTTCCTCCCTTCAAAGCCCTACTGAGAGCTCACCTCCTCCAGGAGGCCTTCCCAGACTGAGCCCCCTTTTTCCTTTCCTCCTCCCCATTGCCACTCCCCCACCCTACCTCCTTCCCCTCCCCATAGCACTTGTATATATTTGTACAGATTTATTACTCTATTTATTTACTTGTACATATTTACTCTCTATTTTGTTAATGCTGTGCATATAGTTATAATTCTATTTATTCTGACGGTTTTGGCACCTGTTTACATGTTTTGTCTTGTTGTCTGTCTCCCCCTTCTAGACTGTGAACCTGTTGTTGGGTAGGGACTGTCTATATGTTGCTGACTTGTACTTCCCAAGTGCTTAGTTCAGTGCTCTGCACACAGTAAGCACTCAATAAATACAATTGAATGAATGAATGAATGAATATGCATGTGTGTGAATGTATATACATATACACAAATACACATATAAATGTGTGTATGCACACAAACACACACACACATATATAAAAGTCTCTGTTCCTTGAGGGGAGGGAACACGTCATACTGTACTCTCCCAAGAACTTAATATACCACTCTGCACAGAGTGCTCAATAATTACCATTTGATTGAATTTTACTTAGTCATTTTTGAATGACCTGTTCTGTGTGCCAATTACTCAATTCAGAAAAAAAACCCCAAAACCACACCCTTGGTAAACTACAGTTTAGACGCTGAAAAACTTTGGGTCTCTCAGAACTCCTGAAGGAGATCTTACTTGTCATTTGAAAACCCACCAACCTTTTTTTAAGACCAGGGTAATTTGCATTGATAATCGTCCGAACAGAGAAAATAAACAAGAAAACCAGACTTGCACAGGTAGTTCTCAACTCTTAATTTCCTGAGGGCCATATCTGGGGCATCTGAAATAGGAAGGACCACAGAAACATATCTCATTCATCATCATCAATCGTATTTATTGAGCGCTTACTATGTGCAGAGCACTGTACTAAGCGCTTGGGAAATACAAGTTGGCAACATATAGAGACAGTCCCTATCCAACAGTGGGCTCACAGTCTCACTGATATGGCCTACTGGAGATTCTCAGATACGTTTCATTCTAAATTATGTCATTTGTAGATTTATCATCTCTTTATTGCTTCTCATGTAGCCATTATCAATGACCCAGAGTCCCACTATCAGTTTCGTCAATCACGAATGAGACAGTCCAATAATAATAATAATAATAATAATTATTGTGGTTTTTATAAAAGCACTTACTATGTGCCACGCTGTGCTACGCCTAGGGGTAGATACAAGATAATCAGGTCTCACAAGGGGCCAACATTTTAAGTTGGCAGGAGAACAGGTATTGAATCCCCATTTTGCAGATGAGGAAATTGAGGCTCAGAGAAGTTAAGTGACTTGCCCAAGATCACGCAGCAGGTAAGTAGTGGAGATGGAATTAGAACCCAGGTCCTCGACTGCCAGGCCTATGCTCTTTCCCCTAGGCCAAGCTGCTTCATTCATTCATTCATTCAATCACATTTATTGAGCGCTTACTGTGTGCAGAGCACTGTACTAAGTGCTTAGAAAGTACAATTCAGCAACAAAGAGAGACAATCCTCTTTCAGAAGCAGAGACAGAAGCAGCGTGGCTCAGTGGAAAGAGCACGGGCTTTGGAGTCAGAGGTCATGGGTTCGAATCCCGGCTCTGTCACATGTCTGCTGTGTGACCTTGGGCAAGTCACTTAACTTCTCGGAGCCTCAGTTACCTCATCTGTAAAATGGGGATGATGACTGTGAGCCCCACGCGGGACAGTCTGATCACCTTGTATCCCCCCAGCGCTTAGAATGGTGCTTTCCACAAAGTAAGCGCTTAACAAATGCTATTATTATTATTATTATTATTATTATTATTATTATTATTATTATTATTATTATTATTATTAATCCCTGCCCACAATGGGCACACAGTCTAGCATTGGGGAGACAGACATCAATAGAAGTAAACAGGCACCAATAACATCAATATAAATAAATAGAATAATAGCTATATACACATCAAAACAAGTAAAGAGGCATTAATATAAATAAATAGAATTACAGATATGTACATATATACACCAGTGCTGTGGGGTGGGGAGGGGGTCAGAGCAAAGGGAAGGAGTCGGGGTGATGGGGAGGGGAGGATAAGGGGGGCTTAGTCTGGGAAGGCCTCCTGAAGGAGGTGAGCCTTCAGTAGGTCTTTGAAGGGGGGAAATATGATTGTTTGGCCTTGTCAGTAAAGCTAGTGGGGGAACAAAAGGGGCTTTGATGGATCAAACTCTCTGCCAGACCACAAATGAACTGTGGGTCACTACTTGGTGAACACTGGTTATCCTTTCTACTCTCCCATGTGCTTAGTGTAGTACTCTGCACCAAGTACTCAGTAATACCACTGACTATCAGTCTTTATGCCTATATGTACACAAAGAAAATTAGTTGTGGGGAGAATTAGAAGAAAACCAAGTTGTACATCTCAGCAGGCCAGAGGATCTTTCTTGGTTTTATCTTTTCATGATTTTTTTTGATGATTTGCTTACCAAATCTTTCCAAAAAAATTTCCTATTCTAATTTGGAACTCATAGCAAAAGAGAGAAAAAAAATCAGAGACCCTCACCTCTGCAAATTTCATTAAAATTCCACACTACTGCTACATGTAAAGAGCAAACTCTTTTTTCCACTATAAGAGAGCACCAGCTAACAGATGAAGACAAAGACAACATTTATGCAGAACTTACCAAACTAGACAATGTCTCCTTTAAAATGGATTCACTTTCCAAGTTTTTCTGCAAGAGCTATTTTGTTCTTGCTTTCAATATTTAACAGCTTCTACATAAGATATGTTCACATGTGCTAAATCACAAACCAACTTGATTTATTCTTGAAGAGTGAAAATGCCCCCACATGCAGTACTGGCTTTCAGGAATAAGGGTGGCTTTTAAGAATCTAGTGTACTGAAAGAGCCACAGCATTAGCCAAACACTGCAACATCAAAATAATTCCTCACATTGAAAATGTACCATAATGTAGACGGTGGATATTTGAGGCTGGGGGGGAATATCAAAAGGAGAAGAAAAGAGAAGCAGCATAGCCTAGCAGATAAAGCATGGGCCTGAGAGACGGAAGGACCTGGGTTTTAATCCCAGCTCCGCCACTTGTCTGCTGTGTGACCTTGGGCAAGTCACTTCACTTCTCTGTGCCTCAATTACCTCAACTGTAAAATGGAGATTAAGACTGTGAGCCCCATGTGGGACATGGACTGTGTCCAACCCGATTATGTTGTAACTACCATAGAGCTTATAACAGTGCTTGGCACATAACAAGTGCCTAACAAATACCCTAAAAAAAAGGGCCATGGAAGATCTATTTGGAAGGAAGAGCAATATTAATCAATTCCTTCATTCGTATTTATTGAGCACCTACTATGTGCAGAGCACTGCACTAAGTACTTGGGAGAGTAGAATGCAACAATAAACAGACACCGTCCCTGCCCATAGTGAGCTTACGATCTATTTGGAAGGAAGAGCAATATTAATCAATTCATTCATTTGTATTTATTGAGCACCTATGTGCAGAGCACTGTACTAAGTACTTGGGAGAGTAGAATGCAACAATAAACAGGCACAGTCCCTGCCCACAGTGAGCTTACAGTCTAGAAGGGGGAGACAGTCTAGAGGGGAGATTGGTTTTATGGGTGCCACTTCCCTGCACTGGTCTCTGAGCCTTTTGGAAACTCTACGGTTATTTGAATAATTGACTCATAAGAAAGAGGTTCAACAGTGGTTCAAATCAAGAACTGGTCAGGAGAGTCCATTGACCTGGAAACCATGCCACAATTCCATATGCCTACAAACATACACATTACTATCTTTTGTATGGGAAGTAGACACTACTTACTGAGCTTTACTCAAATATGTTCACGTGCTAGAAAGACATAAGTGGGAATTACTCTCCATTTGTCTCCGTGTGTTGATCACCTTGCCATCTGAAGTATTTGCCACAGCTTTTGAATCTGTCCTCTGGCATTCTGAGCTTCTTCAACACTGCTCAAGTAGGGTGGGCAGTGAGAACAAAAATAAATGGACCCCAGGATCAACCTTGACATCACATGCATCACCCAGCACTGAGAGTCATTGCATTTCCTTCCTTGGTTCCTCTGAACATGGGCACCGGTTCCAGGCTACGTAAACTGGTGTCAGTAGGTGAGGGAGGCTGGTCGCTGAAAACTTGAATACCGAATATAAAGGTGTCCAGTTGCAAGTCTGTACCAGACAACAAACTACCCGAAAACCAGACTGGCTTTCTGGGTTTCAGACAAATGGCCATCCAACTTCTTAAAGAGCAACAATCCCTGCTGATCTGTCTGCTGCCGCTACCTCCCAACAACCTGCTGTGACACTACTCTGTCTCAGATTAGGCTTTACTATGGACTCTAAAATATTTGTTCTGGCCCATCTTGACTTCCATATGCTTTGGATTTACCATAAACAATTTGCCTGGGATGCTGCTAATGTTTATTCTTTGCAGATATTCTATCCAATAAAATTGGGATGGGGTGAATACCCAGGATCTCATTGTTAATGACCCCGGTTTACCACTGGATATTTATTATTGCTTCCTGGAGAAACTAATGAAACTATTCAAGAACACATAGGCACCTCCTGGGTAGACTTCAGAATAGAGTCAAATAGAAGGCCAGCAAGTGGGTCAGTTATTCAGATCTCAGATGAGTATGAAGCTTGACTCTCCAAATCACCAAACTGCCAATCTCAAAAAGGACATGTTGGCTTTCTTAACTGAGTTTTCTACTTTTTTATGCAGGACCTGATAGCGTTTTGCCCTGGTACTGGATATTACACCTTTTTTTAATGGTATTTGCTAAGCACTTACTATATGTTAAACACTAAGTGCTGAGATAGGTACAAGTTTATTAGGTCAGTTTGTGAACCTGTCCCACATGGGGCTCCCAATCTAAGTAGGAGGAAGACCAGGTATCAAATCCCTATTTTACAGTTGAGGAAACAGAGGCACAGAGAAGTGAAGTGCCTTGACCAAGGTCACAGAGCAAGTAAATGGCAGAGGAATTAGCAAAGCCAGGATTAGAATCCAGGTCCTCTGACTCCCAGGCATGTTCTCTTTCCACTAGGCCATGCTACTTCTCTTTCTCAGGAAAGTCAGTCTGCCATGCTACTTCTCTTTCTTTGGAATGTCAGTCTACAGTGAATTCAACTTGTAAGAGTTGTTGAAAAATAGTGAGGAATATTGAGCTCAGTCCTGGTTTTTTAATCTGACATCAACAGTAACAAATCTCATCTCTTAACTCCTCGAAAGAACAGGGGTTTATAGCCATGTGACTTGGCTAATGCTCACATGAGATAAGAGAGAGTTGGTACTCTATGGTAAGGGGAATAAAAAATAAATATGAAGAGCATAACAAGCATAATTAATAGATAGCATGTTGGTCTTAAATTAAGGTTCCCAACCCCTAGGATCACAGTCTAGGCTATTTTAGTAATTATGCCTTCCATCCCTAAAAGGCAACTGCTATAGCTATGAAACCTTTCGACTTCTCCACAGGATTCAGTGGAGTGTGTTTCTGAGTTAATGTGAAAGAAGAACAACACCATCTCTCAGGGGAAACCTCGGGATAACTCAAAGCAGCCAGACCTCTTCTACTCTTAGTGGACTGACAGGTTACACGGCTCCCAGAATTGAGTCTGGCAGCAGTGGGAAAGGAGGGCTACTAGCAGTTCACTTTCATTCCCAGCTCTTAGTTTTGGTATTTTCTCTCAAGCCTGGCCAACTCCAAATCACATCAGGCCTGTAGAAGATATAGAGAAAGTCAACAAGACTGTAAGCTCCTTGTGGGCAGGGAACACGTCCACCAACTCTGTTATATTGCACTCTCCCAACCACTTAGCAAAGTGCTCTGCACACAGTAAGTGTTCAATAAATACCACTTATTGATTGATCAGGGGAATGGAGTTGTTTCATCTCCTTTTAGTACAGTCAAGCGCTTAGTACAGTGCTTTGCACACAGTAAGTGCTCCATAACTACTACTGAATGAATGAATCTGAGGTGACCCTAAAACGATTAGAAATATTCTGGATGGAAAGGTGAAGCTGAGAGGTGACATCAATGAAATCTTCAAAATCATGACGGGTATGAACACAAAATCCCTAAATCCCAAAATGGAAGGACAAAGAAGCACCCATTACAGGTTGCAGGTGATTGGTTCAAAGCAAAAGGACCACTTCTCTACAATGCAGACAAATATACAGTGTATGTCAGCCCAGGAATACGCGTGGGCTGGAATATCAGCAGGTTCAAGAGAAGTTTGGATAAATTCAAGGACAAGCAATCCAAAATGGGTTAGTATAATCTCTTTCAATGCCAGGATGAAGGATACAATCCTTTGGGTAGTATTAACTTTCCCTAGGTCTCAATCCTACTTGCTTAATTTTCCCACTTCTCTTTTTGTCTTTTTTTAATTATTGGACACTTTAAAATATTGATGCCCAGAGATCAGAATAGTGGGTAAACCAAACAGATATAGAAAATTCCTATTTTCAATAGCTACTTGTGGGTAAGACATGTTGCCTACCAACTCTGTTGCACTGTACTCTCCCAGATGCTTAATAACACTGCTCTGCATACACTATGTAGCCAGTGAATACCATCGATTAATAGATTGATTGAATAACATTGAATAAAATGTTGATAAGGAGAGTTCTGTAGCTGTAGGGAAGACAAAATACCAGAAAGCAAAGAAAATCAAAGATATAATAAACAAATAAAACTAGTTTAGAGAATGTGGGAGGGAGAGAAGGAATATGGAAAAATAAAACTATAAGATCCAACTGTCTACAATGGGTATTCCTGCCTAAGTATTTCTCATTTTCCCCATTAACCTTTAAGTCATTAGAATGGAGGGATCAAATAATTTTTATCTGGCTGTCCACTTAACTTTTAAAACAGTATTCTCCACTTAGTAGGAGTTCAACACATACCCTTGATGATAACTGCTGATTAATCTACCTTATTTTGGCTCTCAAAGTTACTATCATAAACTAATGCAATTAGCATAATAAAAGGCCTCAGTGTTTATTTCCACATAAGCCTATACCCAGAAATCATTTAAAATACAAAACGGTGGCTTTATTTAAGTCAATACCTAAACAATACACATTTTTAAAGGTGACAACAAAAAGAGAGTTGAAGTTTATTTCCAGATTTTATACACATTTCTGCAAGCTTAAATATCAATTATTTTGAATTTTAACTTTCAATATCCAAAATTATAAGCCACAGTAACATTTACTTTTAAAGTATAATACTATTTTTTATAAATGCTGAATATAGTGGGAAATACTTTTAGTTCAAAATCAAAATAAGTTTTGAAAATACATGCAAGTTCACACCACTTCAATTCTGAATTATGGGTTAATAAAAAAGGCAATAGGGAAGAGTTAATCAGAGTTACCTCAGTAATATCAAATTAAAGACAATCCTTCTTAATTCACAGAAGCCTAGGAATGTGTTATTTACATAAGACAGTACCTTCATGGATATAAGGATGCATCTGGAACTTTAAAAGAGAATTGTTTAATATATGCTCTATTTACACAGCACTTAGGAAAGTTTTTTACCTGGAAATTCAATTTCTCTGATGCGGGTTTACTAATCCAGGCTTATGAGGTAAAATCTCTTTACAGTTGTCAGTCACGAGGAGAGTAAGTTTTGCCACGTCTGAGTTCTCTGGTTTTACAGATGATACTTCCAGCTAAAATGAAACACAAACTGGATTATGCCAAGAAAATAAAAACCTTATCTAAGAAATCTGTAAAAGTTTATTATGAAAAGGCTTGACAGTTTCATAGCAGTTATAAGATTAGATTGAATTTTAATTCAAAACTGAAATGTTTAATTGGAAAGTTTTTTTGTGTGTTATATCAGGTCAGTCCAAAAGAACAAGGATTTTTCCCCAACCTTCACCCTCCTTGCCTTGTAAATAAATTACGGCTAAAGTTCCCTCAATTCCATGAAAAAGAGTCATAAAATGAAACAAAATACTTATGGCATATTTTGATTATAACTCAGCGCTTTTGGAAAAAATTATCCAACAATTCATTAGAATGCTCATACTGTCAAGTTTAGTCAAACTAAAGCAAATCCACAATAAAAATACAGCTTTACTCTATGAATCATTAATCACAGTGTGGAGTACTAAATTCTCAAGAGTGTACAAAAGAACCAAGACACACCTTTGCTGCCTGAAGACGTTTACAAACTAATGAGAAGCAGAGTAAGTGTTTGCAAACAGCGGAAGGAAAAAACATGGCCAGAGCAGGTATTATTATTATCAAACATTATCAAGTCATTTCCAATTCATGACTCTATGGATATATTTCTCCAAGAGCACCTTATCTTCTGCCATAATCCGTAACCTTGCTAATGGTTATTCCATTATTGTTATTATGATTTCTAGCCATCTGCTTGCTGGTCCGCCTCTGCCTCTCCTATCAATCAATGCCTTATTGTGGCAGGAGAGTTTGCGTAAGCCAAAGAAGCCAAAGAAGTTTAGTTATGCCATTGGAGAGATACTCTCTCGCTAGGGTTATCCGTAATGGAAAAGTCTAGGCTGAAGCAGCAGCAGTATAGGAAAGAGTGAAAGTTGGATGCTAGACCAAACAAAATGTTGATCAAAGACAGCAGAGACTCAAGTTTTCATTGTGCAGAAGAAGGCAATGGTAAACCACTTCCGTATTTTTACCGAGAAAATTCTATGGATACACATACCAGAACGACTTACAGAGCAGAAAGTCTACAAAAAATACAAAATAGAAAACATATTCATTCATTCAATCGTATTTATTGAGTGCTTACTGTGTGCAGAGCACTGTACTAAGCACTTGGGAAGTACAAGTTGGCAACATATAGAGACGGTCCCTACCCAACAGCAGGCTCAGTCTAGAACATATGTCAGGAGACAATGCCTGAGAAAATAATTAAATGCACAATTGACAATGTTTTGAGGATAGGGATAAAATGTAATATGTGCTAAGGGTGACTGTTGGATTGGTATGTATTGGGATGCTGTGAATTAATTGGGGAAGGCTTCTTGGATGAGGTGGAATTTTAGGAGTTTGAAATTAAAGAGACCCGTGCTCTGCAGATTTGTAGAGGGAGGTTAAGGCTGCGGAAACAGATTACGGCTGTGATGAAATGTGTGAAACTTAAGAGTGGGGTGCAATTAGAAAACGAATGCAGAAGGAATGAAAAGTGACAGCAGAGGAGTGTAATAGTGCATGAAATGAGCCTACATTTAGAACTGGGGAACCTGATGGAGTTTCCTGAAGCAACTGAAAAGGGTTTTGGCTTGATGAGCAGGAAAACAGGAAGCCAGGAGCAGAAAGTTGTGTGCTGAGCACACTTCAAAAAGATGATCCAAACAGCAGGAGACCACATTCAGAAGGCTGATATATTAGTCCAACCAAGACATTATAGTAATAGTAATACTACTATTGATACTACTACTACTAATAAGTCGTATTTGTAAAGTAAGCTCTTCCCATGTGCCAAGTAATGGAGTTGATACAATATAAGCAGATCGGACACAGTCCCTATCCCATAGTGTAAGAGGGCAGGAGAACAGGTATTACAAATGAAGTAGTCGAGGCAAAGAGAAGTTAAGTGACTTGCTCAAGTTCACACAACAGGCAAGTGAAAGAGCTGGGATTAGGACCCAGTTCCTCTAACTCCCAGGCCCAAACTTCTCCACTAGGCATAAGCCGAGTTTAAGCCAGAACAATAGCAGTTGGGGTGGAGAGGGAGGAAGGGGTAAATTCTGGAAATCGTGTGGAAGAAGCACCAGCAAGATTTAGCAGTTTCCCTGTATGACTCATATCATCGCTCTAATGACAATTTTTTGGGAACTCAGACACGTTTTTTAAAGCACTATGTCACAGAGTCGTTTTACACATGTTGGTAGAATCCAGCAGCCCACCCACATAAAAAAACCTCTTCTGCTTGTTAGACTTTTAACAGAGTTCCTCTCTTGGCATTAACAGAAAATGCACCTGTCCCTGCTTTCAAGATGGTAAAAAAATATATAATCTTTGAGAAGAATAATGCTTCTTCCATATCGTTCATTCAAAATCCCTAGACTTGCACAGTAGTGGTATAAGTGGTGATTCTCTGTACGATCAAAAAAAATAATAATAATCATAGCATTTATTAAGCGCTTACTATGGGCAAAGCACTGTTATAAGCGCTGGGGAGGTTACAAGGTGATGAGGTTGTCCCATGGGGGGCTCACAGTCTTCATCCCTATTTTACAGATGGGGTAACTGAGGCCCAGAGAAGTTAAGTGACTTGCCCGAAGTCACACAGCTGACAATTGGCGGAGCGGGATTTGAACCCATGACCTCTGACTCCAAAGCCCATGCTCTTTCCACTGAGCCATGCTGCTTCTCCTAGAAGCACTCCTAAAAAAGTGCCATCTCTCACCTACTTAGCAAATTGATCCAATGCAAGAATCCCATTTTTCCAATGTTTCTTCCCTTGTTCTCCCAAAAACATCCTCCCCATGCCGAGAGCCAAAGAAGCTGATTTAAATGTGGCACTTGCCCAGAGAAATGGGTGCGGTCGAGGGTTGTCAGGCGTGGATGTGGCAGAGGATGTGCCAGGCTTTAAGGCTCAGAAAAGGGCTTCTAGATTTCCTGAGATTTTAATTTAAATGGCATTCGTTTCCTCTGAAAAACAAATTTGCCTCATGGGTAGGGTTTAATCTGTAGTTCTAAAGACACTAATTCCTTAATAGTTCTTTTACCTCTGTCAGAGAAGCCAACTGTTCTCCAGCAAACTTCAAAAATTCATCTTCCACGTCTGCTGTACTGTTCAGGCCTTCCTTCTGCCTGAAACTCCTTCCCCACACCACCAAGACCACCAGGCCACAGCTCTTCCAACCTTCAAAGCCCCCCTGAAATCCTACCTCAACCAAACTTTCCCCAATAATTTTCACCAATTCATGTTTCAGGTGCCATCTGTAACACTGTGTATATTGATCGATGTGCACTCGTTAATTCACCTTTCGATACTCTTACGTCCCAGTTGCATCCTTCCTTTTCCTCCTGCTCCCACTATTTGGAAATACTTTCTGTCTGCCTGTCTTTTGCTTTAAGCTACTTATGGGAAGGGAGTGTGCCTACCAACTCTGTACCCAGTAAGCACTCTATAAATATGACCAATTAAGATCTTTCAAGCTGAGACCGAGCATTTGACATCTATTGTACTCTCCCAAGCCTTAGGACAGTTCTCTTCAAGGTGCAGGTGTTGGATAAGAATGATTACTTGACTGATTAGCCCATGACTGTGAAATGAGGTGCAAGACCCTCATTGCTATGTGTTACAACAGTGCATGAAATTTAAATTACTTCTTCATGACACATACTATGCCCAGCATAGTGTGGCACTGTGGTACTGAGGGTGTTGTGATGATAAAACAAGAAGGGGATATGAGGGGAAAGGAGAGGTGTTCACCAAGCAATGATTTTTTTAAAAATCAGAAACAGACATACTTCCAAAACAGGATTCTTAATAGTGTCCCCTTCCCTTACCTCCTCCCAGTTTGACAGCTGCTTCAGCATCAACTGGACACTTCCACAAAGGACTCAGTTCTGTAAATTAGAAATAGAAAATGATGAAACAAGAGAATCTGAAGTCACTAGCGGGAGTAACATTTCATAAGAGTTATCCTACTGCAAAATAACTGTCCACAGTGGAAGTCGTATAGTGAGTCAGAGCCCTGTTCATCGTGAAACCATAAAAGGAGATTAGGTTTATGCTTACTGAAGTCTTCAGGGCTTAGAGGTTTTTGCACAAAGACACTTCAATTTCTCAAAAACCTCCAGATTTCAAGTACTTAGGCTATGAGCTGGGTCAACCAACAGTGCTTTACAAGCCCCAGATTCTCAAATTGAGAGTTCAGGCACACCTCCGTCCAGTGGAAGGATTTCACCAGTTTCCCCTATGGCTGTTTCGTGGGTTGTTTTTTCCCCATGGCATTTGTTAAGCGTTTACTATGTGCCAGGCACTGTACAAAGAGCTGGGGTAGATACAAACTAATTAAGTGGCACACAGTCCATGTGCTCACAGTCTTAATCCCCACTTTAAAGATGAGGAAACTATGGCACAGAGAAGTTACATCAGTCAATCATATTTATTAAGCACGTACGGTAGGCAGAGAAGTTAGTGAGTTTTCCAAGGTCACACAGCAGACAAATGGTAAAGACAAGATTAGAACCCAGGACTGTGCTCTACCCACTAGGATACACTGCTCCTTAACCAAGAGAGATGAGCCATGGAGGTCGGATCAAGTAGAGGCAGGGAGGACTCTCAGTAGGAAGACTTCCCTATTAAAAACGTGATCATTTTTAAAATGCAGCACAAGTCTTTGACCGGAACCAAGCTTTTCTGACTTGAACGACGGTGACTGTCTGTTTGAATCCAACACAGACTGAGTATTCATTACGGAGAACTGAATTCCAAGTAGAAATCGACAAGTATACTCGTGAAGAAAACCATCACCCGCAAAAAATAACACTCAGAAACACAAGCACAGACTCAAAAACTGACAGATGTATGCCAATGCCACTGAAGCATTGGCTGGCATTCAGGTGGACACACTGAATCGTTTAAATGCTAGAGAGAGCCCATATTTTCCTCCATGCAGCTGAAAGATGAGGGCAGGGGATCGGAATTCAGGATCCAGGCTCAGGCAGCCGGGAAGTAGATTTCAGAAATTGCTATCAAGTGCAAGGGACTTCAGAAAGCCCTGTCAGGGTGGAAGCATTTGCCCACTGCATTTTAACCTGTAGACAGAGAAAAAGAGGTATAAAGAGGCTCAAGGGAGGGGACCTCCGAAGGAAAACCACAGAAAAATAAAATGGATATATTAGCATCTGGCAATATCTACTGGTGTAAGCGCCATAATTAAATCCCACCCCCACTCAAAATGAAATGATCCATCCCTAAAAATCAACCTTAAGAATCAGCTTTTTAAGAGAAGCAGCATGGCCTAGTGGATACAGCATGAGCCTGGGAGTGGAAGGACCTGGGTTTTATTCTATTCACGGCTCTGCCTCTAGTCTGCTGTGTGACCTTGGACAAGTCACTTTACTTATCTGTGCCTCAGTTACCTCATCTGTAAAATGGGGATTAAGATGGTGAGCCCCATATGGGACATGGACTGCGTTCAATTGGATTACCTTGTATCTACCCCGGCTCTTAGTTCAGTGCCTGACACCCATTTAGCACTTAAATACCATAAAAAACTGCAAATACATGAATGGCAGGTCAAGGATCAAATTAGGCAAAAATAACAGGTCTGTATTCTTGTCAGATCTGACAGGGTGGGCAGCAATGCAAATAAAAATTATAAATGGCATTTGAAGGGCAGTGCTATCTCTTTCCCACTGCCACAATTACATAGAGGAATGAAGCAAGGATGGTCAGAAGGGCACTTTAATGAAAGTTGCAGAGTGATTAGTAAAGGATGCCTCTTGATAAGCATAAAGTAGGGAGGCCTTCCAGCCAATTTTATGCCCAACATTCCAGTTTTCGGCTGGTCATTACCCTGATCAGGAAGAAGATTACATCAGACACCTTTATGTCTGGTATTTTAAAATTATGTCTGCTGCCTCACTCCATCTTGGTTCTTGGCTCTGAATTCCCTAAATCTGAAATGACTGCTGTGTTCTCAAGAGCCAGGGAGAGGAACACAATCGCTTTGGAGCAAAGTTGGTGGCATCAGAGGTTTCCCAGAAACATGGGGTGAACAAAAAAAAAATTTAAAATGTTCCAGATGATGTTGCAGGACCTGGATTCTAATCCCAGCTTCATCTCGTGCCTGCCTTTTGACTTTTGATAAGTCATGTAACTTCTCTGTGCCTCAGTTTCCTCAGTTATAAAATGGGGATAAAATAACCACCCTCCCTCATTCTTAGACTGTGAATACCATGTGAGGCAGGGACTGCATCCTACTTGATTATCTAGCATCAACTTCAGCTTTTGGTAATGTTTGGCATGTAGCAGGGGACTTAAAGACAGCAAATAAAATACTATGTCATTATGTTACATAGAAAGCCCTACGTATGTGTCAAAAGCATCTGGGTGCTAACATAAACCACCCTAAAGGAGTGTGGAGTAGCAAAATGCATTAGGATTACTAAAGAAAATTGCTACACAAAGGAAATAGAGTATTGACTGAATGAAAACGTCTTCTTGGTATTCAACTGTATTCATTGAGCACTTCCTGTGTGTGAGAGCACAAGAGAGTTGTATTAAAATCACATCTCTTCCAGGAGGCCTTACCTGATTAAGCCCTCTCTTTTCCTACTCCCTCTCCCTTCTGTGTCACCTACGTACTTTGATCTGGTAACTACTTGATATTCATCACATTCTCAGCCCCAGAGCCCTTATGTTCATTTTCCTAATTCATTTATATTGTTTGTCTCCCCTCTAAACTATGAGCTCGCTGTAGGCAGGGAACGTGACTACCAACTCTGTTGTATTATTCTCTCCCAAGTGCATTTTTGTACATATTTGTAATTTGTTGATTTATATTAACGTCTGTCTGCCCCTCTAGATTGTAAATTTGTTGTGGGCCGGGACTGTGTCTCTAATATTGTCAAATCTACATCTCTGCCCCTGCTCTCTCCCCCTCCCTCCAGGCTCGCATCTCCTCCTGCCTTCAGGACATCTCCATCTGGATGTCTGCCCGCCATCTAAAACTCAACATGACCAAGACTAAACTCCTTATCTTCCCTCCCAAACCCTGCCCTCTCCCTGACTTTCCCATCACTGTTGATGACAATTCCATCCTTCCCGTCTCACAAGCCCACAACATTGGTGTCATCCTCGACTCTGCTCTCTCGTTCACCCCTCACATCCAAGCCGTCACCAAAACCTGCCGGTCTCAGCTCCGCAACGTTGCCAAGATCCTCCCTTTCCTCTCCATCCAAACCGCTACCCTGCTCGTTCAAGCTCTCATCCTATCCTGTCTGGACTACTGTATCAGCCTCCTCTCCGATCTCCCATTCTCTTGTCTCTCCCCACTTCAATCCATACTTCACGCCACTGCCCTGATCGTCTTTGTGCAGAAACGCTCTGGGCATGTTACTCCCCTCCTCAAAAATCTCCAGTGGCTACCAATCAACCTACGCATCAGGCCAAAACTCCTCACCCTGGGCTTCAAGGCTGTCCATCACCTCACCCCCTCCTACTCACCTCCCTTCTCTCCTTCTCCAGTCCAGCCCGCACCCTCCGCTCCTCTGCCACTAATCTCCTCACCGTGCCTCGTTCTCGCCTGTCCCGCCGTCGACCCCCAGCCCATGTCCTCCCCCTGGCCTGGAATGCCCTCCCTCCACACATCTAAGTGAGCTCTCTTCCTCCCTTCAAAGCCCTACTGAGAGTTCACCTCCTCCAGGAGGCCTTCCCAGACTGAGCCCCCTCCTTCCTCTCCCCCACCTCTCCCTCCCCATCCTTCCCGCCTTACCTCCTTCCCCTCCCCACAGAACCTGTATATATGTATATATGTTTGTACGTATTTATTACTCTATTTATTTTATTTGTACATATTTATTCTATTTATTTTCTTTTGTTAATATGTTTTGTTTTGTTGTCTGTCTCCCCCTTCTAGACTGTGAGCCTGCTGTTGGGTAGGGACCGTCTCTATATGTTGCTAACTTGAACTTCCCAGGTGCTTAGTACAGTGCTCTGCACACAGTAAGTGCTCAATAAATACGATTGAATGAATGAATGAATATTGTACTCTCCCAAGTGCTTAGTACAGTAGTGCTTAGTGCAGTTAAGTGCTCAAGAAATACGACTGCTTGATTAGTACAGTGCTCTGCAGACTGTAAGTGCTCATTCATTCATTCATATTTATTGAGCGCTTACTGTGTGCACAGCACTGTACTAAGCGCTTGGGAAGTACAAGTTGGCAACATATAGAGACGGTCCCTACCCAACAGCGGGCTCACAGCCTAGAAGGGGGAGACAAACAACAAAACAAAACATATTAACAAAAAATAAATAGAATAGTAAATATGTATAAGTAAAATAGAGGAATAAATCTGTACAAACATATATACAGGTGCTGTGGGGAGGGGAAGGAGGTAGGGTGGGGGGATGGGGAGGGGGAGAGGAAGGAGGAGGCTCAGTCTGGGAAGGCCTCCTGGAGGAGGTGAGCTCTCAGTAGGGCTTTGAAGGGAGGAAGAGAGCTAGTTTGGCGGATGTGTGGAGGGAGGGCATTCCAGGCCAGGAGGAGGACATGGGCCGTCGACGGCTGGACAGGCGAGAATGAGGCATGGTGAGGAGGTTAGCGGCAGAGGAGCTGAGGGTGCATGCTGGGCTGTAGAAGGAAAGAAGGAATGTGAGGTAGGAGGGGGCGAGGGGATGGACTGCGCCACTTGTCTGCTATGTTACCTTGGGGAAGTCGTTTCACTTCTCTGGGCCTCAGTTACCTCAGCTATAAAATGGGGTTTGAGACTGAGCCCTACATGGCACAGGGACTATGTCCAACCCGATTTGCTTGTATCCACCCCAAAGCTTATTACAATGCTTGGCAACTAATAAGCACGATGGCAAATTTCATTATCATGATCATAATACTTAAGCACAAAATAGGAGGCCACAGATACTGCTGTGAGACAGAAGTTCCATACCTCTGTAACTATGGGAAGAGACTCAGTAGCCTGGGGGATGGAAGGTTTAGGGTGAGTTCAGCACCCAGTTTACTCTCGCCCTCAAATCCCTTCCACCCACATTGCTCTGCTACAACTGGAGGCCACAGCAATGGGAGCAGCACAAGCACATAAATTCTGGCTCGTCTCCCAGGACTAAATGAGGCATTTGCTCTATCTGTGCAATGGAAGAGCGGTGAGCTGTCAGTTCTGGTACGAATTAAAGTGCGTAGACTAGAAAGTTTGAACAATACACAGAACACTCATCCTCAGCTTTGAGCATTTCCAATAAACTCCTCTCCCTTTAATTTTCCCCACGAGTAAGACAAAGCCTATGCCACGGCACTACCTATCTTTTAGCTTGATTTTTAAGATAAACCCACTTTCCCAAAATTTCAAGAAAGCGAAATACATCTTGGTTTTCATTCCCAGAACACATGAGCCTATTACTGCCTGCAAGATACAGAGCAAAAATAAAATGTCTTTACGGAGGATGAAAAAGAACACAAAAACCTGTGTTCTTATGAACAACTTGGGAATTCTGTCTAATTTACACTCCACAGCTTGAAACTGGCTATTAGCTGATGCTTTCAAAGTTCCCAGCTGTGAAATGTCACAAATTCTGTACGAGCGATACTCTGCAAACAATGGACAGAAAATTGAATTCTACTTTCATGCAGGGTCAATATTATATTGTTGAGGTATCTGAACAAAGAATTTGCAAGATAACAAAATTAATGGGAATAAATCATTGATTTATTGAGTGTACTGTGTAGTACAAACACTGTGTGTAGAACACTACACTAAGCACTTGGATAACAAATATGATATGTAATTCCCCAACACTTTCTTAATCCTTTCACATTATAAAAATAAGCTGCTTCCTAATTTGGATTCTGATACAAAAGTTGAGTCTCAATCAATCGTATTTATTGAGTGCTTACTGAGCACTATGCTAAGCACCTGAACTATACTAAGTGCTTAAGGACGAAAATCAAATAATTAAAATAGCAATAAATGCTCAACAAAAAATTGGGCTGCCTGGGTGCACCTACCGCCCCAAATTCATTCAAAGACATTCATTGCCATTAGTTCTTCACCTACATAAATAACAATAAATAATTGTGGTATTTGTTAAGTGCTTACTATATGCCAGGCACTGTACTAAGCACTAGAGTAGATACAAGATAATCAGAATGGGCAAAGTCCCTGTCCCACACAGGGCTCACAGTCTTAATCCTCAGTTTATAGATGAGGTAACTGAGGCACAGAGAAGTGAAGTGACTTGCCCAAGGCCACACAGCAGACAAGTGGCAAAGCAGGATTATTAATTTATCTACATCCAAAAGAAGAGTCATCTCTGGCTCACAAATATCACTTTCACTCTGTGATCAGGTTATCAGAGAATTTCCTAGAGGTGTATGTAAATCATCATCATCATCATGTGGTATTCCTTAAGTGGTTCTGTGCAGAGCACTGTACTAAGCACTTGGAACAGTACAATACAACAGATTTGGCAGATATGTTCCCTTCCCCTCATGAGCTTAAAGTCTGTGGGGGAGGTAGATGTTAATATGAATAAATGATTTATACTATATAGTTTAAAGTGATATACATAAGGGCTGTGGGGTTGAGGGTGGAAAGATGGATTTGTGAAGGGGAGGGGCTCATCCTCGCCAGTGGGGAAGGGGTCTGCTCAGTCAATCAATCAATCGTATTTATTGAGCGCTTACTGTGTGCAGAGCACTGTACTAAGCGCTTGGGAAGTACAAGCTGGCAACATATAGAGACAGTCCCTACCCAACAGTGGGCTCACAGTCTAAAAGGGGGAGACAGAGAACAAAACCAAACACACTAACAAAATAAAATAAATAGAATAGGTATGTACAAGTAAAATAAATAGAGTAATAAATACGTACAAACATATATACATATATACAGGTGCTGTGGGGAAGGGAAGGAGGTAAGATGAGGGGGATGGAGAGGGGGACGAGGGGGAGAGGAAGGAAGGGGCTCAGTCAGGGAAGGCCTCCTGGAGGAGATGAGCTCTCAGTAGGGTCTTGAAGGGAGGAAGAGAGCTAGCTTGGCGGATGTTGGGAGGGAGGGCATTCCAGGCCCGGGGGGATGACGTGGGCCGGGGGTTGGTGGCAGGACAGGCGAGAAAGAGGCATGGTGAGGAGATTAGCGGCAGAGGAGCGGAGGGTGCGGGGTGGGCTGGAGAAGGAGAGAAGGGAGGTGAGGTAGGAGGGGGCGAGGTGATGGACAGTCTTGAAGCCCAGGGTGAGGAGTTTCTGCCTGATGCGCAGATTGATTGGTAGCCACTGGAGATTTCTAAGGAGGGAAGTAACATGCCCAGACCGTTTCTGGACAAAGACAATCCGGGCAGCAGCATGAAGTATGGATTGAAGTGAGGAGAGACATGAGGATGGGAGATCAGAGAGTAGGCTGATACAGTAGTCCAGACGGGATGGGATGAGAGCTTGAATGAGCTCCTGACTTGTCTGTCCCACCCTTGTCCTCAGAAAAATAGATAGCATCAGTTGTGGCGCACATGCACACATAAACACAATATTGTTAATCATAATGGTCCTAACAGCCGCACCATCATCATAAAAATTCCAATAAAGACTCATCAGTAGTGACATCTGACACCAAAGGACAGACAGGGGTGGGGGTTGGGTGGGGGGCAAAGGGGTTAGTCTGTCCTGTACTGTCCAATAGAGAAGCAGCGTGGCTCAGTGGAAAAAGCACGGGCTTTGGGGTCAGAGGTCATGGGTTCTAATCCCAGCTCTGCCATTTGTCAACTGTGTGACCTTGGGCAAGTCACAACTTCTCTGGGCCTCAGTTCCCTCATCTGTAAAATGGTGATTAAGACTCTAAGGCCCCACATGGGACAACCTGATCACCTTGTAAGTGCCCCAGTGCTTAGAACAGTGCTTTGCACATAGTCAGTGCTTAATAAATGCCATTATTATTATTATTATTATTATTGTTATTATTGTTATTATTATTATTATTATTATACTAAAGGGAGTGTGATGTTAACCTTTGCAGCCAGGCCTTACACTCTGATTGTCATAAAGCTTCAAACATAGTGACCCCAGTTGTTCAGCTTTAGCCATTTTTGATCAGATACATGCTAGCAAAACCACACCATTCCCATCACATTCTCAGGATATTCCCAGGAGGCTGCACCCACAAAGCGCTGCTTCATAAATGACCTTAATGAGGTCCAAATCTCTAAATTTAGTTTTTATAATTGTATTTGTTAAGTGTTTACTACGCCTCAAGCACTGTTCTAAGTTCTAGGGTAGATGCAAGCTAATCAGATTTGATACAGTCCCTGTTCTGGCTCAAATCTAAGTGAAAGGGAGGAGGATTTAATCTAGATTTAATAATAATGATGGTATTTGTTAAGCGCTTACTATGTGCAAAGCACTGTTCTAAGCACTGGGGAGGTTACAAGGGTGATCAGGTTGTCTCATGGGGGGCTCACAATCTTCATCCCCATTTTACAGATGAGGTAACTGAGGCACAGAGAAGTTAAGTGACTTGCCCAAAGTCACACAGCTGACAATTGGTGGAGCAGGGATTTGAACCCATGACCTCTGACTCCAAAGCCCCGCCTCTTGCCACTGAGCCACTGCTAATACCCATTTTACAGATGTGGTAACAGAGGCACTGAGAAGTGAAGTGACTTCCCTAAAGTCACACAGCAGATAAGTGGCAGAGCCGGGATGAGAACCCAGGTTCTCTGACTCCTGGCCTGTGCTCTTTCCACTAAGCCAAGCTGCTTCTCTTACCTGAGAGCACCTGGGGACTTGACCTTACCTCAATAAGAGGCTACTTGCTGAGGGCAACAAAGTCCTAGAAGGAGGAAATCTGGCTTTTCCATTCCCTGGGTTCTCCCTGGAGTTTGTATTCCCCATAACCTCTCATATTATTAAGCGCTTACTGTGTGCCGAGCACTGTATTAAGTGCTTGGGAGAGTTCAATATACAGAGTCAGAAGACAGAGTAGAGAAGAAACAAGTTTTGGAGGGTTTTTGTTTTGTTTTTTTTTAATGGTAACTTTTTAAGCGCCTACTATGCTCCAGACACTGTACTAAGCCCTGTAATAATTATGGTATTTGTTAAGTGCTTACTATGTGCCAAGCACTGTTCTAAGTGCTGGGGTAGATAGAGGGTAATCAGGTTGTCCCACATGGGGCTCACAGTTTTAATCCCCATTTTACAGATGAGGTAACTGAAGCACAGAGTAGTTAAGTGGCTTGCCCAAGGTCACACAGCAGACAAGTGGCAGAGTCAGGATTAGAACCCACATCCTCTGACTCTCAGGCCCATTCTTCTTCCACTAGCCCACGCTGCTTCTCATATTTCAGCCCGACTGTAGAGATGTGCTCTGATCATTTCTGCTTCTTCACCATGCCTCCATGTTTCACTGATCTCTCAGAAGTTGTTTTTTTCTTTAATTTCCAATTCACCGCTGCCTCCCCCATGCACACAAGCATATGTATCTCTATATATAATCTTGGTTTCTTGTGTCACATAAGGTAGTAGGGTCAATGTCCCTGGATGGGAGAAAAACAGATGCTATATAGGAAACTAGTTTTCCTGTCCTTCCTGCAGGAAGTCATCCCTCTGCAAAGATGACAGATAATATTCTCCAGTGTGTCTTGGAAGTTTTTCAGATCATGACTCTCTTTGCAATTGAATACTGTTATTTATATGTTTTCCACTACCGGCAAGAATATGTTTGGAATTCTTTGGGACAGGCCACTGGGAATGGATGGATGGTGTTTGCTGTCAGAAAGAAGCAATAAGCCTCGATGGGAGGCTTCAGGACTGAGAACCTGCCCAGAAGATTATAGTGCTAGTGGCTGAAACAGTGCCACTTGCATTAATTCATGCAGGTTACGTTCCATCCATCCAGGGTATTTATTGAGCGTTACTGTAAGCAGAGTAAGCAATCAACTGTATTTATTGAGCACTTGCTGTGTGTAGAGCACTATACTAAATACTTGGGAGAATTCAATGTAATAGAGGTGATAAACACGTTCCTTTCCTGCAATGAACTTCCACTCTAGCGGGGGAGACAGACATTAATATGAATGAATTACAGATATGTAAAAAAGTGCTATGGGGATGGTAAACAGATTCTGTTCGCTGCAGAGGTGGATAAGCAACCAAAAGGGGTTCTTGAGGAATGGGGAAACATGAGATTGAACTTTAGAAAAAATGATCTGGGCAGCAGAGTGAAGTATGGACTAGAGCTGGGGGAGACTGGAGGCAGAGAGGTTAGCAAGGAGGCTGATGCAGTAATCAATGCAGGATAAGATAAATGCTTGAATTAATGTGGTAGTAATAAATAAATAATGTTGGTATTTGTTAAGCGCTTACTATGTGCAAAGCACTGTTCTAAGCGCTGGGGTAGATGCAAGGTAATCAGGTTGTCCCACGTGGGGCTCACAGTCTTCATCCCTATTTTACAGATGAGGTCACCGAGGCCCAGAGAAGTGAAGTGACTTGCCCAAAGTCACACAGCTGACAAGTGGCGGAGCTGGGATTTGAACCCATGACCTCTGACTCCAAAGCCCGTGCTCTTTCCACTGAGCCACGCTGCTTCTCTAGTAGTAGTAGTAGTAGTAAGAGGAGGTAGGAGTAGGAGTAGTAGGTAGTAGTTTGGAAGGAGAGCGATGTTGTGAAGGCTGAACTGACAGGATTTGATGGCAGAATGAAATCCTCTGCACTCAGTACGCGCTAAATAAATATGCCTGAATGAATGGATATGGGGTAGGTTGATTGAGCAAAATTAGTCGAGGATAACGCCAAGTTTAGGGGTGGTGCTGTATTCAATGAGAGAAAAGTCATTGGGAGAACAGTGTTTGGTTGGGAAGATAAAGAATTCTGTTTTGGACATATTAAGCCTGAGGTGTCAGAGGAACATCCTAGAGGAGATATCCTGAAGGAGGGAGGAAATGCGAGAACTACGAATTGGAGAAGAGAAAGTGGAGACGGAGGGTGTAGACAACTCTTAGACAACTTTTTAGACTGTGAGCCCACTGTTGGGTAGGGACTGTCTCTATATGTTGCCAACTTGTACTTCCCAAGCGCTTAGTACAGTGCTCTGCACACAGTAAGCGCTCAATATGATTGATGATGATGATGATGAACTCACTTTAGGAGTTTGGAGAGGAATGGTAGGAGGGAGATGGGGTGATTGATACCTGGAGGGAGCCGTGGAGTCAAGGGAGGATTTTTTTTAGGATAGGGGAGACATAAGCATGTTTGAAAGCAGTGGGGAATTAGGCAATGGAGAGTGAATACTTGAATATGATGGTCAGGGAGGGACGAAGGTCGGGGGAAGTGCTGTGCTGAGGTATGAAGGTAAGGGACCCCTCTCAGGATTGCACCTGGAGAGTTTCCCGTACTCTACCAGTCTTGGCTACCGGAGGGAGAGTCAAGCAGAGGCATACCCACTCCATTCCTAGCTTGAGAAGTGGCTAGAGAGTGGGAAGGCAATTTGCTACAAGTCAAAACTCACCTGTGCTGGGCAGCAGTGGTATGGGAAAGAGTCAAGGGCAGACACTCAAGTTTATTGCACGGAAGAAGGCAATGGTAAGACATTTCCTTATTTTTCCAAGAAAACTCTACGGATCCATTACCAGAACGACTGCAGATGGAGGTGGGACATTCTAGGAGAAATGTGTCCTTGGAGTTGGGTCAGAGGTGACTCGACCGCCTAAGACAAGACCAGAAGGGAAGGGGGATGCTCTTTGATAAGTTGAGACACTTCATTCGTTCATTCATTCAATCAATCGTATTTATTGTACTTAGTGCTTGGGAGAGTACAATACAACAACAGATACATTCCTGCCCACAACAAGCCCACGGTGTAGAGAGGAAGACAGACATTAATATAAATGAATAAATAAATGGACAAATAAATAAATTACAGATATATACAGATACATACATATGTGCTGGGGAGATGTGAAGCAGCGTGGCTCAGTGGAAAGAGCCCGGGCTTTGGAGTCAGAGGTCATGGGTTCGAATCCCGGCTCCGCCACATGTCTGCTGTGTGATCTTGGGCAAGTCACTTAACTTCTCTGAGCCTCAGTTACCTCATCTGTAAAATGGGGATGAAGACTGTGAGCCCCACGTGGGACAACCTGATCACCCTGTATCCCCCCCAGCATTTAGAACAGTGCTTTGCATATAGTAAGCGCTTAACAAATGCCTATTATTATTATGTGAGGGAGGATGAATGAAGGAGAAAGTAAGAGCAGAGCAGAAGAGACTGTGAAAAGAGGAGAGGAGGGCTTAGTCAGGAAAGACTTCTTAGAGATGTGCCTTCAATAAGGTTTTGGGGTGGGAGAGAGCACCTGACTAATTTCATTCATTCAATCACATTTATCGAGTGCTTACTGTGTGCAAAGCACTGTACTAAGCACCTAGGAGAGTACAGTATAACAGCAGACACATTCCCTGCCCACAACAGGCTCACATTTGTGTCTGCCCCAGTGCTTGTAAGTGCTTAGTACATAGTAAGTGCTTAAATAATGATAATAATAGTAATAATGATAATGATGATGATGAAGATGATGATTAGGCAGGTTAGAGGGATAAGCTAGAAGATGGGCATTATGGTCCCTTGTCTACGTTAACGAGCTAATGCAGAACCGGGATCAATATCCAGCTCTTCTGATTCACAGAGCATGGCTCTTTCCAAAGGACCCACGGCAGACCTACTACAGATTATAGTCAACTCCACATTACCTGATCCAAAGGTGGCTTCAGAACAAAGTGTAACACAGCAGATGTGATCCTCCAACAAGCTTTCCATGACAACGTCCGAACACCCCAAGTTAACCCATCTTCAGCACTCGTGCCTATTTGGTTTTGCCATTGTATCACTGTTTCAGATTCCACTATTGGCAATTATTCTCATGCTTTTCTTAAGTCTGTCTCTCCCACACTGCTTGGAGAAGCTATAATAATAATAATAATAATAATAATAATGGTATTTGTTAAGCGCTTACTATGTGCAAAGCACTGTTCTAAGCGCTGGGGGATACAAGGTGATCAGGTTGTCCCACGTGGGGCTCACAATCTTAATCCCCATTTTACAGAAGAGGTAACAGACACAGAGAAGTTAAGTGACTTGCCCAAAGTCGCACAGCTGATAAGTGGCGGAGCCGGAATTAGAACCCATGACCTCTGACTCCCAAGCCTCTGACTCTTTCCACTGAGCCACGCAGCTTCTCTAATAATTGGTGTACTTGTTAAAAGCTCAATATGTGCCAATCACTGTACTAAGCACTGGGTAGATAGATTTCTGGTCAACTGAGCTTTCATTCAATTTCATTCAATTGTATTTATTGAGCACTTACTGTGTGTAAAGCACGTACTAAGAGTTTTGTACCTTGTTTCAGTTTGCGAGAAGCAAACTATGGGCCTAATGGAAAGAGCACAGGCCTATGAGGCAGAGGACCTGAGTTCTATTATCACTTATCTGCTGTGTGACCTTGGGCAACTCACTTAACTTCACTGTGCCTCAGTTCCCTCATCTGCAAAAATGGGGACTCAATACTTGTTCTCCCTTCTATTTAGACTGTGAGCCCCATGTGGAACCTAATAATCTTGTATCTACCCCAGTGTTTGACACATAGTAAGCACTTAAATACCACTATAGTATAGGTTTTTGTGTTTTTGTTGCACTGTCCTTAGCAGTTAGTATATTGCATTACACTGAGTGAATAGGCAAAAAATATGATGACTTCTTTTAGACGGTATTTTCAGTCTACTAATGGAAAAATGGCAGGAAGCTATGCCAAAACTTCTATACAGTTTTCTTAATGAATCAATGGTATTTACTGAGTGCCTCAGTGCAAAGCACAGTATGAAGTGCTTGACAGTACCAATATATCAATCACTCAATTATATTTACTGAGCACTTACTGTGTCCAGAGCACTTGTCTTATTTTGTCTTATGCTGTTGAGTCGTCTCTGACCTGTAGCGACTCCATGGACACATCTCTCCCAGAACGTCCCGCCTCCATCTGCAATTGTTCTGGTCGTTTTCTTAATGAATCAATGGTATTTACTGAGTGCCTCAGTGCAAAGCACAGTATTAAGTGCTTGAGAGTACCAATATATCAACCACTCAATTATATTTACTGAGCACTTACTGTGTCCAGAGCACTTGTCTTATTTTGTCTTATGCTGCTGAGTCGTCTCTGACCTGTAGCGACTCCATGGACACATCTCTCCCAGAACATCCCGCCTCCATCTGCAATTGTTCTGGTCGTGTATCCATAGGGTTTTTTTTTTGTAAAAATAGAGAAGTAAACGAGTCTCTGCCCTCAACTCCCTGCTGTGCCACCACTGCCCAGCACAAGTGAGTTTTGACTTGTAGCAGATTGCCTTCCACTCGCTAGCCACTGGCCAAGTTAGGAATGGAATGGGTATGCCTCTGCTTGACTCTCTTTCCCGTAACTGAGACTGGTAGAGTAAAGTCCTTGGGAGAGTACAATATAACAGAGTTAACAGACACTTTCCCTGCCCACAGTGAGTTTATAGCTTAGAGGGGGTATCTTAATCCCCATTTTACAGACAAGGTAACGGAGGCCCAGGGAAGTTAAGTGGCTTCCCCAAGGTCACACAGCAGATAAGTGGTGGTGGAGCCCGAATAAGAACCCAGGCCCAGTGAATCCCTTGCCCCATGATCTCGCTCCACAAAAATTTTACAATTTGTAAGCTCAACCTTCCAAATGATCAATTATTTTGATTGGAGGCAGAAGTGCTCAAGTAGTAGAAATGTAATAATGAAGTTGATCATTCCCTCACACCCCTGGAGTGAAGCTGGGCTGAGAGATAGGTCCTGTCCTGTTTAACCTATTCTGTGCTGCCAGCTCTTAGTACAGAGCTTTTGCATACAGTAAATGCTTAATAAATGCAACTGAATGAAAACCTGAAAGTACAGGGCACCTAGATACTGAAGGAAGCATTCTTCTAATCCTAAGAAACTTGCAACATCAAGGGTCTTTATTCTAGTTACCTGGGACTGTTGAATGCTGTGACTCTCATCTTGAGGCTTTTCCCAAGAAATTCAGACAGTGATTATGAATCGCTGTACAGGGCTGGCGCAGCACAATAAAGCTCGGGTGACCCAGCCAACAAGCGAGATACCCTAGATAACTCCAAAGATTTTCATTGGCAACACATAACCTAATCCCATACCAAATTCTGCTACTTAGACAGCACTCGGCACAAGGCTATAGCTAGACAAACTAACAGAAAACAGAATTTTAAAACCAAGAAAATTTTAGAGACGTGCCAAGGCCAAGTGGAAAGAGCACAGTCCTGTTAGTCAAGAGAACCTGTGTTCTAATCTATTCGCTGCCACTTGCCTGCTATGTGAGTTTGGGTAAGTCAACTTCTCTGTGCCTCCATTTCCTCATCTGTCTTCTAGACTGTGAGCCCTTTGTTGGGTAGGGCCCGTCTCTATATATTGCCAACTTGTACTTCCAAAGCGCTTAGTACAGTGCTATGCACACAGTAAGTGCTCAATAAATACGACTGAATGAATGAATGACTCAATAAAGTTCTCCTTCCTCTTCAAAATGTGAGCCCCTTGGGGAACAGCGACAATGTCCGGTCTGGTTATTGTGTATCTACCCCAGCACTTCGAACAGTTCTTGGCAAATAGTAAGTGCTTAACAAATATCATTATTATACTTATAAAAGGTGATCAGATTTCATGTCAAGCTGAACAGTCTGTAAACTGCAGTAATGCCAAACTTGCATATCTGGACTTATTCCAGAAGATTGATCCACTTTTTACAGCTATTTCACCGGCATCCCCAATGAATCATTCTCCACATCAAATAGCAGATTACCTTTAACGAGGTCAGTGCAAAAGCACTGACACAATGCTGTTTCACATAATGCCATTGGGTGACAGACATATGAATGGTGAGGCGATTTCAAAAGCAACTGGTGTATAATGAACTGAAAGGGGACACACAGAAGCAGAGAGTGGAAAAATAAAAAGTTTTTCAAGACACAAAGAAGCACAGCCCCAAACTAAGTGATGTAACAACGAACGGTTAGGGGAGCACTGCACCAGGAAAACGAGTCTTATAGGCAGCAGTACAATTAGTCCAACAATGGTATGTATTGAGCACTGTACTACGCACTTGAGAGAGTACGATGCAAGAGTTAGCAGAAGTGTTCCCTGCCCACAGTGAGGTTACAGTCTACGTAAGTGTAGGCTTTGTGGAGATTGTGACCCTGTGAGCCTACTTAGACTGTGAGCCCTATGTGGGATAGAGACTATATCCAATCTGATTGTGTGGTAATAATAATAATAATAACAATGGCATTTATTAAGTGCTTACTCTGTGCAAAGCACTGTTCTAAGTGCTGGGGAGGTTACAAGGAGATCAGGTTGTCCCACGAGGGGCTCACAGTCTTAATCCCCATTTTACAGATGAGGGAACTGAGGCCCAGAGAAGTGAAGTGACTTGCCCAAAGTCACACAGCTGGCAGTTGGCAGAGCTGGGATTCGAACCCCTGACCCCTGACTCCAAAGCCCGTGCTCTTTCCACTGAGCCACGCTGCTTCTCCGAGCAGTGTGGTATCCACCCCTACGCTTAGCACAGTGTTCGGCACACAGTAAGCACTTAACAAATGTTACAATTCATTCATTCATTCATTCATTCAATCATAGTTATTGAGCGCTAACTGTGTGCAGAGCACTGTACTAAGCGCTTGGGAAGTACTTATTATTGTGGCCTCAGGAGGCAGCCTAGAAAACTGAGAGGTGGGGAATGGCACAAAGGTATCAGTTAGGCAAGGTATTATTTTATGAAAAATGTGGACTAGAGTTTCAGTGGGGCACCAATAATAATAATTATTATTATATTTGTTAAGTGCTGACTATGTGCCAGGCACTGTTCTAAGCACTGGGATAGATACAAGGTAATCAGGTTGGACACAGTCCCTGTCTCACATGGGGCTCACAGCCTCAATCCCCATTTTACAGATGAGGGAACTGAGGCCCAGAGAAGTGAAGTGACTACCCCTAGGTCACACAACAGACAAGTGGCAGAGTGGGATTAGAACCCATGACCTTACTCCCAGGCCCGTGCTCTATCCACTACATCATGTAGCTATTAGATTCCACAGTATCTACTTGTGTATCTATCTGTAATAGTATCTATCACAATATTTGCTCTACCCTCCCTCCCCACAGCACTTGTGTATATATGTACATATCTATCATTGTATTTAGTCATATTAATGTCTGTTTCCTTATTTTGTTGTGTACATATATCTTTAAGTCTATTTATAGTGATGCTATTGATGCCTGTTTACTTGTTTTGATGTCTGTCTTCCCCCTTCTACACTGTGAGCCCATTGTGGGCAGATATTGTATCTCTTTGTTGCTGAACTATACTTTCCAAGTGCTCAGTACAGTGCTCTGAACACAGTAAGCGCTCGATAAATACGACTGAATGAATGAACGAATTGAATGAACAGTACACCCAGTTCCCCTATAGTGCTGGTTTACATTCTTGCAAAATCCAAACGAAGGAAAATTAGCCTAATACACTTTACAAAGCTATAAGAATCCAAAGGGTTTCTTTCAATGCAGGGATCGTGGTGTAACCCAGCAAGTACCTGCTGTCAGACAAAAATAAATAAATAAAAATTACAAATTCCCTGTCAACATTTCAGTGAAATATATACGGAAAACATGCGTTATGACAAAACTGTGTGTATACACTGTCAGCTTCAAAAATGAAGAACTGCAGTAAATGTTTACATCTCTGCACGTTCTCCCACTGCAGAAAGGAGTAGGCTCCTTATTCAAGCACTTAGTACAGTGCTCTGCACACAGTAAGTGCTCAATAAATATGATTGAATGAATGTATACATATATATGTATATATGTTTGTACATATTACTCTATTTTACTTGTACATATTTATTCTATTTATTTTATTATACTTTCCAAGTGCTTAGTACAGTGCTCTGCACACAGTAAGCGCTCAATAAATACGATTGAATGAATGAATGAATAATCCTATAGAGCACGACTTCAGTGTCTGCCCTGAAAATTATTGACCTGCAAGAAGTCAAGTTGCCAAATTTATATAGATTAGAAAAAAATATTCATAATTGGAGCTTGGAACCTCTCCAAAGCACCTTTAACCCCTTTCTCCTTAGTTAACTATGCTTTCCAGACCTTTTCAAAGGCTCACACCCTGTTTGTCATAAAGCTGCATTCACCCTTCCCCATCATTTTATTTCCTTTTATGCACCACTGATGTCGGCTTTAGATTGCTAACCCCCAGAGGGCAGTGGCTGTGTCTTTTCATCTGCTTTGTCTAGGATGTAATAATATACCATATAATGAACGTGTGGGTTGCTTAATGAATATGAATTAACGAGAATGAAGATTTCTTAAAGAAGGTGGGGATCAATTAGAGACTCTGGTACATGACTAGCTCTTAAAAGGCTACAAGATGAAGGTTATCAACTGGGAAGGTCATGTATGTCTGTGGAAGCTGTATTTACAGACCTACGTGTCACAGCAATTGAAGTGACCAACCTACTCTATCACCCGGTCTTTACCACAAACCCACCTTTCAGAACACCTGGGTTTAGAGGCCCTGGTTCTAATCCCGCTCCGTCACTAGTCTGCTCGGTGACCTGCGCAAGTCACCTCATGTCTCTGGAAAATGGAGATTCAATCCTACTCCCTCCGATTCAGGCTGGGAGCCCTGTATGAGACAGGGATTGTGTCTGACCAAATTAATTTGTACCTGCCCCAGAACTTAGTACAGTGCTTGGCACATAGTAAGTGCTTAAACACCATAATTAACACTTCCATCTATACCAATTAGGTGGCAAAAGGCAGGCCAGTATCACAAACAATGAGGGATATAGTCAATCCACCCACTGAAGAAATCACAGTACCATAATCGGAATCAATCAATCGTATTTATTGAGCGCTTACTGTGTGCAGAGCACTGTACTAAGCAGTGCACTAAGCAGTGTACTAATCAGAAGCAGTGTGGCCTAGTGGATAGAGCACACGCTTGGGAGTCTGGAGGACCTAAATTCTAAACCCGGCTCCACCTCTTGACTTCTGGGTCTTGGGCAAATCACTTAACTTTTCTGCACCTCAGTTATCTGTAAAATGGGGATTAAGACTGTGTGAGCCCCATGTGGGATGGGGACTGAATTCAGATTGATTAGCCTGTATCTAATCCAGCACTTAGGGCACATAGTAAATGCTTAAAAAAAAATAGCATTTAGAAAAAAGAACCTCACTGGGTGGGACACACGAGAAGAACGGATATACAAACAGCTGCTGCTTGGTGAGATGAAAGAAGGAAGTCATAGGAAAGAACAGAAGAAACATTTGAAAGACACAAGAGTAATGAAGCAAAGCCTCAACTGCTGATGCAGGCCCTTCAGCACTTCGATACTCGGCCACAGCACCTATGTCCATATCTTTCAACTCTGCTGTTTCCCCTATCTGTAAATCATCTAAATAGCTGTCTCTCTCACTAGACTGCAAGCTTCTTGAGGGCAGGGATCATGTCTACCAACTCTACTGCGCAGTATAATAGAGCTGTACAGGAGCAGTGTTGCCTAGTAGTAGGAGCACAGGCTTGGGAATCAGCAGACATGGATTCCAATTCCGGCTCTGCCACTTGCCTGCTGTGTGACACCAGGCAAGCCACTTATCTTCTCTGTGCCTCAGTGTCCTCGTCTGTAGAATGGGGGTTCAATACCTGCTCTTCCCCTACGTAGACTGCAAACACCAGGTGGGACAGGGACTGTGTCCAACTTGATTATCTTACATCCTCCCCAGCACTTAGAAAAGTGCTCAACGCATAATGTGTGCTTAGCAAATACCATAATCATTATTATTACTCTCCCAAGTGCTTGGTGCAGTGCTCTGCAAACAGTAAATATCATCGATTGACTGATTGAACAGCTGGGTGATGTCAGCAGATAATCAACCAGCCCGGTGAACTGGAATTAGAAAAGGGAAATATCGCACAAAGTGCTTCTAGGAGATTGGAGACAAAAGGAAGGAGAACAACTTGACCCCTGGCCCTCTTCATGAAAGTGATGTAGCAGGGATTTTTGTTGAACAGTGGTGTCACCAGACACATTCACATACACTAACAATAATAATAATTGTGGTTTTTGTTATGCAATTCCTATGTACTAAGAGCTGGGGTGGATACAACTGTATTGGGTTGGGCACAGTTCCTGTCCCTGATGGGGCTCACAGTCTTAATTCCCATTTTAGAGATGAGGTAAATAAGGCACAGAAAAGTAAAGTGACTTGCCCAAGGCCACGCAGCAGACAAGTGGCAGAGATGGGATTAGAACCCATGACCTTCAGACTCCCAGGACTGTGCTCTATCCACTGCTCCATGCTGCTTCTCACTCTTGACAACCCTAGTGACACCTTCAACCTCAGAAGAAAACTATGTTAAATGTCAGAAATGAAAGGAAGTCCATTTTGGCAAGACCTCCTTGGTTCAGCAGTAGGAAAATATGGTTATGATGGAATCATATTTTTTGAAAACATTTACACCCATGTAATAAACACCTTTGTCTCTTTAACTGAACACAAAATAAACTGCATGGCTAACATGACTTCCTTCTGCTGTAAAGACATTTGACAATTTTGAAAAACAAACCTATCCATCAGTGACTGTTCAACTCTTTGAACTCAGAGCATTCTTTGGCAGCCTCTGTAAGAATTTACTGAAGTCATTTCACACAAGTCACCTACAAAATTTTGGCCCAATGACATTTCTTTGAATAACGTCCCTTGAAAACCTCAATGAAAAGTAATTTGCACGTGCAGAGCTATAATACCATCTTAATTCACTTCCTAATTTGGTCAGTCAGTCAACCATATCTACTGAGTGCTTACTGTGTGACGAGCACTGTATTAAGTGCCTGGGAGAGTAAAAAAGAATGAAAAACTGTTGTACTATATTACCCGAAGGAATTTTCTCTTCAACATCATCACTGAAAATTTGCTGAGCCCCAAGGGGGGCTACACTGTGATACCAGGGTATGTGTGCATGTTTGTGTGTTTATTTGGGTGTGCACGTGTGTTTTTGTGTGTATGCGTGAATATAAGCATCCGCCTTTGTTTTCAAAGATGATACTACCGGCAGTGAGATAAAATTAATATGAGCAGGATTGGGAAGAGAAGAGTAAATGAGGGACCAATCTGTGGCTGACAATCCAAACCCAAACACCACGGAGAGATTAAGGCTCTGGTGCACCCGTTTCACACTCGAGAAGAGAGTTTTTAAGGCACCTCTTCTAGATCTTGCCAATCTTCCGGTTCATCAATGAATGGTACTTATTCATTTGATTATTGAGTGCTTACTGTGTGCAGAGCACTGTATTTGAGAAGCAGTGTGGCCTAGTGAGAAGCAATGTGTCCTAGTGGAAAGAGCACAGGTTTAGGAGTGAGAGGACCTGGGTTCTAATCCCAGTTCTGCCACCACTCTGCTGTGTGACCTTGGGCAAGTCACTTCTTTTCTTTGTCCCTTGGTTGCCTCATCTGTAAAAGGGGGATTAAGACTGTGAGCCCCATGTGGCACAGGGACTATGTCCAACCTGATTAATAATAATAATAATAATGACAGCATTTATTAAGCGCTTACTATGTGCAAAGCACTGTTCTAAGCACTGGGGAGGTTACAAGGTGATCAGGCTGTCCCACGGGGGGCTCACAGTCTTAATCCCCATTTTACAGATGAGGTAACTGAGGCCCAGAGAAGTTAAGTGACTTGCCCAAAGTCACACAGCTGACAATTGGCGGAGCTGGGATTATTACCTTGTAACTACCCCAGTGCTTAGAACAGTGCCTGGCACATGGTAAGTGCTTAACAAATACAATTAAGTGCTTGGAAGAGTATAATACAAAAGCGTTTGTTGACACGTTCCTTGCCCACAGCAAGCCCATAGTCTACAGCGCTTAGTAGGTGCAGAGCATGGAAGAGAACAATGCAACAGAGTTGGCAGGCATGTCCCTGCCCACAAAGAGCTCCAAATTTAAGCTAAGCAGGACTACAAAAATTACATAAGACCAGAGCAATAGTCAAAACAAAACAGTAGGGTACTACTGCTAATTAATGTTAGGAAAAAAATTAATGTTAGGAAGAGTTGCTTTGAAGAGCCTGGGAAAAGTCATGAAATGTGCTGATGTAACAACTGCCACAAAAATACAAATTGTCAACTCTATGGTGTTTCCAGTGACAGTGTACAGATATGAAAGCTGGGCAGTGAAAAACAGGGTAGAAAGAACATCAATTCTTTTGAAATGAAGTGTTGGAGAAGGTTTTTGTGAATACTGTGGACTGCCCGAAAAACAAAAAAATGGATTTTGGAGCAAATTCAACCAAAGTGATCTTTGGAAGGCCAAATGACTCGACTTAGATTAGCATATTTTGGACACATAATCAAGAGGACTGATTCTCTAGAGAAGACACTAATGCTAGGAAAAGCCCAGGGAAAAAGTGGAAGAGGCAGACCAGCAGGTAGATGGATAGAGAGCATAACAACGATAATGGAAGAACCATTAGAAAGGTTGCGGATTACGGAAGAGGACAGGACGTTCTGGAGACGGTATATCCTTGGAGTCTCTATGAATTGGAAACAACTAGACGGAACTAAATAAGAGTAATACTATTGCTAAAGGAGTGGATGTCTAGAGAGGTGTAACCCACCACAACTGCTGGAAAACAACTGGTTCATTCGGGAAAGCTTGAGACTTCTAAGCTTAGTTTCAAGTCAGATCACTCTCTCCCAGTCAGTCAGTCATATTTCTTGAGCACTTACTGTGTGCAGAGCACTGTACTAAGTGCTTGGGAAAGTACAATATACCAATATAGAGACACATTCCCTTCCCTGCTACATCTCTTACATACATATTGTTATACTCTACTGCTGCCTGTAGATTTTAGTGTTTGTCTATTTAGTTAGATTGCAAGATCAATGAGGGTAGGGATCATGTTTACCCCCTCTAGTGTACTCTCCCAAGCTTTAAAGTACAGTGCTCTGCATATAGAAGGTGTTTAATACCACTGGATGATTGTAGGCTAAGCTTTACCCTTCCCTAAACAGAAGAATCTGTAAACAGACCTTTAGGCATTGTTTGATTCAATCTGTGGAAAGCTTGATAGATAATGATAGCATTTATTAAGTGCTTACTATGTGCAAAGCATAAGTGCTGGGGAGGTTACAAGGTGATCAGTTTGTCCCACTGGGGACTCACAGTCTTCATCCCCATTTCACAGATGAGGTAACTGAGGCCCAGAGAAGTTAAGTGACTTGCCCAAAGTCACAAAGCTGACAAGTGGTGGAGCCAGGATTTGAACATATTTGTTACTCTATTTATTTATTTATTTATTTATTTTACTTGTAAATATCTATTCTATTTATTTTATTTTGTTAGTATGTTTGGTTTTGTTCTCTGTCTCCCCCTTTTAGACTGTGAGCCCACTGTTGGGTAGGGACTGTCTCTATATGTTGCCAACTTGTACTTCCCAAGCGCTTAGTACACTGCTCTGCACACAGTAAGCGCTCAATAAATACGATTGATGATGATGATGATGACCTCTGACTCCAAAGCCCGGGCTCTTTCCACTGAACCACGCTGCTTCTCCACGTTGAGATGACAGTGTGGTTTAGTGGAAGGAGCACAGGATTGGGCGTCAGAGGACGTGGGTTCTAATCCCGGCTTCACCACTTGCCTGCTGTGTGACCTTGGGCAAGCCACTTCACTTCTCTGTGCCTCAGTTCCCTTCTCTGTAAAATGGGGATTAAGACTGAGCCCCACATGGGACAACCTGACTACCTTGAATCTACCCCAGCACTTAGAACAGTGCTTGGCACATAGTAAGTGCTTAACAAATACCATGATAATAATAATTATTATTATTATTTGCCCCATTATATGTAAGATCCTCAAGGGGAGGAACTTGTATTATTTTTTTTGAGGGTATGCACTAAGGGCTTACTATGTGCCAAGAACTGTACTAAGCACTGGAGAAGAAACAAGGTAACCAAGTTGGACACAGTCCCTGTCCCACATGGGGCTGAGAGTCTAGAGAAGCAGCATGGCCTGGTGGCATGCTTCTACAGCTCAGCCCGCACCCTCCGCTCCTCTGCCGCTAATCTCCTCACCGTGCCTCGTTCTCGCCTGTCCCGCCATCGACCCCCGGCCCACGTCCTCCCCCGGGTCTGGAATGCCCTCCCTCTGCCCATCCGCCAAGCTAGCTCTCTTCCTCCCTTCAAGGCCCCACTGAGAGCTCACCTCCTCCAGGAGGCCTTCCCAGACTGAGCCCCTTCCTTCCTCTCCCCCTCGTCCCCCTCCCCATCCCCCCGTCTTACCTCCTTCCCTTCCCCATAGCACCTGTATATATGTATATCTGTTTGTACACATTTATTACTCTATTTATTTATTTTACTTGTATTTTATTTTACTTTGTTAATATGTTTGGTTTTGTTCTCTGTCTCCCCCTTCTAGACTGTGAGCCCACTGTTGGGTAGGGACTGTCTCTATATGTTGCCAACTTGTACTTCCCAAGCGCTTAGTACAGTGCTCTGCACACAGTAAGCACTCAATAAATACGACTGATTGATTGACTGATTTCTTCTGACGACTTGACACCTGTCCACATGTTTTGTTTGGTTGTCTGTCTCCCCCTTCTAGACTGTGAGTCCACTGTTGGGTAGGGACCGTCTCTGTATGTTGCCAACTTGTACTTCCCAAGTGCTTAGTTCAGTGTTCTGCGCACATTAAGCACTCAATAAATATGGCTGAATGAATAAATGAAGAGCAGGGGCTTGGGAGTCAGAGGTCAGGGGTTCTAATTCCAGCTCTGCCAAGTGTCTGCTTGGGAAAGTGACCTTGGGTACGTCCCTTAACTTCTCTGTGCCTCAGTTACCTCATCTTTAAAATGGGGATTGAGACTGTGAGCCCTGTGTGGGATGGGGACTGTATCCAATCTGATTACCTTATATTTACCCCAGAGCTTAGAACAGTGCTTGGCACATAGTAAGCACTTAATAATTATGATAATAATTATGGCATTTGTTATGTGGGAGGAAGTCCGATTTAATCCCCATTTTACAGATGAGCTAAGGCACAGAGAATTTAAGTGACTTGCCCAAGGTCACCCAGCAGACAAGCGACGGAGCCAGAATAAAAACCCAGATCCTCTGACGCCCAGCCCCGTGCTCTTTCCACTAGACCACGCTGCTTCTCAATCTTTCTACTGCGTCTTCCCAACAGCCCAAGACAGTTCTTGGTACATGGTAATCGCTCAGTTAAAAGCTACTGACTGGTGAATAAACACATATAGCCCAAAAGAGAGCAATGAATGCTGAGAACATCAAAGGGGCTTGCCTAACTCAGAGTGGGGTGACTGTCCATACATCACACAGAGAAGAACACAGTCAACAGCTACAGTTTGAAAAGTCAAGCTATTAGAGTTCACATCAATTGAATATTCCTTCATCATCACCATCAATCGTATTTATTGAGCGCTTACTGTGTGCAGAGCACTGTGCTAAGCGCTTGGGAAGTACAAGTTGGCAACATATAGAGACAGTCCCTACCCAACAGTGGGCTCACAGTCTAAAAGGGGCTCACAGTAGATTTGTGAATCCATTGTCCAGAAAAAATCCCAGTGTCTCTGCCTCAGTTTCCTCTTCTGTAAAATAGGGCTAATGATATATTTACCATAAATTACGGCCTGCCAAACAGAGATTTGTTAAAACCAGTTATCACTGTAAACTAATCTTCTAACAAATGCTGTTTACCAAATATCTGCCTCTGCTAGGGTTGAAGATTAGTTTTTCCCAAATGCATTATCTGTATTTTTCCAAGTTGAATCTCAGTTTCTTATTTCCTGCCCATATTTCTAAACTCTCGGAGCCTCTCTATATTTCTTCTCTGTCCTCCCGGCTATTAGTAACACTTCCCTATTTAGTGTCATCGTCAGACATGATACACTGTTTACCGCCACCTTACTGACCATTAATAAAGATGCTTTAAAAGAATAGCAGTATGCAAATGATTTTCAGTGTGGTATTTCCAGCCTTGACTTTCTCACAAACCTATATTTCTTCCTGTTTCAATCAAGAGATCGCTGATGGGCTAGGTGCTTTCTTTGCTCCATCGCGATGCAGCGAATAAGGACCATCTTGTTACGCTGCACAGTAACTTGTTTTGAATTTCCAAGACTTGTTATGCCATGGACATGACAGGTTCTCCCTGCTCAGACTGTGAAACTCCACGTGGGAGCTGATCATCTTGCTTTTACCTAAGTGTTTAGTACAGTGCTTGGCACACAGTAAGCACTTAATAAATACCACAACTGGGGGTACCCTGAGCCTGTCTAAGATGGCTACGGAGAGTCCACTCACGAGGCCCCGGGAGAGGATACCTTCTAGTTTGGGAGAAAATTCTAGGGATCAGAATTTTAATTAAACCTCCATAAACTTCTGATCCTCAGAACGTTAATATCAGACACCAGCACTTCTTGCTGTTGGAAGGATTAAGCCTGTGAGCCCGTTGTGAGACAGGGACTGTGTCCAACCTGATATCTAACCCAGAGCTTAGAACAGTGCTTGGCACATAGTGAGTGTTTAACAAATATCATAATAATAATCCTCATCACCCGAGTGCCAATATTGTGTATAAATTGGAACAATTGCAACCTGTAACCAGTGCAGTATCTCACCTTGAGATTTCTGATCACTCATTCATTCATTCATTTAATTGTATTTATTGAGTGCTTCACGCGTGCAAATCAATCAATCAATCGTATTTATTGAGCGCTTACTGTGTGCAGAGCACTGTACTAAGCACTTGGGAAGTACAAGTTGGCAACATATAGAGACAGTCCCTACCCAACAGTGGGCTCACAGTCTAAAAGGGGGAGACAGAGAACAAAACCAAACATAGTAACAAAATAAAATAAATAGAATAGATATGTACAAGTAAAATAAATAGAGTAATAAATATGTACAAACATATATACATATATACAGGTGCTGTGGGAAAGGAAAGGAGGTAAGATGGCGGGGATGGAGAGGGGGACGAGGGGGAGAGGAAGGAAGGGGCTCAGTCTGGGAAGGCTTCCTGGAGGAGGTGAGCTCTCAGTAGGGCCTTGAAGGGAGGAAGAGAGCTAGCTTGGTGGATGGGCAGAGGGAGGGCATTCCAGCCCCGGGGGATGACATGGGCTGGGGGTCGATGGCGGGACAGGCGAGAACGAGGTATGGTGAGGAGATTAGCGGTAGAGGAGCGGAGGGTGTGGGCTGGGCTGTAGAAGAAGAGAAGGGAAGTGAGGTAGGAGGGGGCGAGGGGATGGAGAGCCTTGAAGCCCAGGGTGAGGAGTTTCTGCCTGATGTGCAGATTGATTGGTAGCCACTGGAGATTTTTGAGGAGGGGAGTAACATGCCCAGAGCGTTTCTGGACAAAGACAATCCGGGCAGCGGCATGAAGTATGGATTGAAGTCTAGAGACCACGAACCATGGTCAATTTGAATTCTAACTCTATCTTTAAAATTCCTAGACAACACAGCCAACTCTTTGCCCTCCACAAGCATTCTCTGCATAATAATAATGGTATTGGTTAAGCACTTACTATGTGCCAAGCACTGTTCTAAACACTTGGGTATATACAAGGTAATCAAGTTGTCCCACGTGGGGCTCAAAGTCTAAATCCCCATTTTGCAGATGAGGGAACTGAGGCACGAGAAGTGAAGTGACTTATCCAAAGTCACACAGGTGACAAGTGGCGGAGCTGGGATTAGAGCCCATGACCTCTGACTCCCAAGGCCGTGCTCTTTCCACTGAGCCACACTGCTTCTTTGCATTCTTTTATTCAGTTTCCAGGGGCTTTGGTGAAGCTGGGAGGCACCACCAGGCATAGAGTTGAACATCTCCACCTACCCCAGGAACTGTATTTTTTACATCTGCGTTCAATTTGAGGCTTTCCTGTTTAAAGGGGGATGTGGAGAACTTGGAGAAAGTCCAGAAGAAAAGAAAATCCATAAAATTGAAGGGTTACAGAAGTGTCCCAAAGAAAGATGAAAGCAACTGGGTTTATCTAGCTTGAAGAATGGAAGGTTCATACGTGACAATAAAAGGCTTTATGGTAAATGAAGGGTTATTGTGTGGAGGGCACTGATAATCCATCTCTACCAGCACAAGAGGAAATAGCCTTAATTTTCATCAGAAGGGATTGAAGTTGCATACGATGAAGAGTTTGTGATCACCTAGGCATATCTATCGCCAATGCAGTAGTTCTTTTCTAAGTAGAAAACTTCCAGAAATAAGTACCTCTAACTCTTCCCTGGGGAGACTGTTGTTAATATGGTGAATGTAACAGGGAACTCTGTGGTTTGGCACATTTGAATCTGAGTAAAAAACAACTATTTTCACACAAACACACCTCCCTCCCCCACCCCCAATAGGGACAAAGCAAGTTTTGAAATACAAAAAGTAAATGCTGTTAGCCAAATGACCTGAGATAGGTTCACAGGTGTCCTGATGTAGCAGGGGAGTGACTACAACTGGGCAATCAGAGCAGAGTTGTAGAAAGTAGACTCAATTTGCGGGGAAGGAGGAAGGGAGGACTGCAGGAAAGGAAACAAGTGAGTGATTCTGTACAAAATGCCCTCAGCTCAATTCAATTCAGAGGTTTTAGACAGTGGAAGTCTCGGAAGTAGTTCGGGTCATGTGCCCTCAAAATGAGGCTCAAATATAGACAAATTGACCGCCCCCCCCAAAAAAAAGTGTACTCTCCCAAGCGCTTAGTACAGATCTCTGCATACACTGTGTTCAATAAATATGATTGATTGCTGGCACTCACTTTTAGAGATTAGCACACTGAGACAATTGAATGGCATACCACAGATCAGTGGGCTAGACAGCCTGGTAGCTGCTTCAATAAAAAAAGCAATATTGCCTAGTGGAAAGAGCAAAGACCTTCTGTCTGACCTTGGACAAGTTACTTACCTTCTCTTTGCCTCCCTTTCCTCATCTGTAAAATAGGGATTCAGTACCTGTACTCCTTCCTACTCAGACTTTAAGTCTCTTGTGGGGCAGGGACTGTGTCGGATTTGTTTATTTTTTTTTTTAATCTGCCCCAGCCCTTAGAACAGTACTCACAAGCCCTTAATCTTGGCAAGTAACCACCACTCTCGCCCCCTTCAAAGCCTTATTAAAAATCCCTTCTCCTTCAAGAAACCTTATCTTAGACCTCATTTTCCCCTACTCCTTCTTCTACCTCTTCTTTCCAACTAGCTAGCTAGTTGGATGTGTGGAGGGAGGGCATTCCAGGCCAGGGGGAGGACGCGGGCCGGGGGTTGACGGCGGGACAGGTGAGAACGAGGTACAGTGAGGAGGTTAGTAGCAGAGGAGCGGAGGGTGCGGGCTGGGCTGGAGAAGGAGAGAAGGGAGGTGAGGTAGGAAGGGGCGAGGTGATGGACAGCCTTGAAGCCCAGGGTGAGGAGTTTTTGCTTGATGCGTAGGTTGACAGGCAGCCACTGGAGATTTATCTGTAAAATGGGGATTAAAAGGGTGAGCACTATGTGGGACAGGTATCTACTCTAGCATTTAAAACAGTGTCTGGAAAATAGTAAGCATTTAATGAATCCCACAATTATTATTATTATTATGATTACTGATCTCACAGTATTATGCACTGGGATAGATAAACGATTGGACAGACTCCCATCTCATACAGGGACACAATTTACCTTATTCCTATATTACAGATGAGGAAATTGAGGCCCAGAAAAGTGAAGTGACTTGCCCAAGCTCATACAGCAGGCCCGACAGGAAGCTGGACCTAGAATCCAAGTCTCTAGACTCAGTCTAGGTGACCCAAACAAGGCCATAATAGAGACTATGGGGAGATGGACAAACAATCAGGGAAATGAAGAAGATTATGGTTTAAGTAGAGACTGAAAATATTAACCATCATGAGGCCAAAGAGGTGAAGCAAGATGGACAAACAATCAGGGAAATGAAGAAGATTATGGTTTAACGAGAGACTGAAAATATTAACCATCATGAGTCCAAAGAGGTGAAGCTGGAAAGAGAAGATCAAGGAGGTTTGCAAACATCACAGACAGAATTGTTGCCCAAGAGGAATTCAGAATAGAGTATGAGCCTGGGAATCAGAAGGACCTGGGTTCAAATCCCAGCTCCACCCCTCATCTGTGTGTCCTTCGAAAAGTCACTTAACTTCTCTGAGCCTCAGTTACCTCGTCTGTAAAATGGGGATTAAGACTGTGAGCCTCATGTGGGACATGGCTGAGCCCAACTTGATTACTTTTTTTTATCTATCCCAGCACTTAGAACAGTGCCTGGCACATAGTAAGGGCTTAACAAATACCATTAAAACAAACAAACAAAAAACAAACAGCCATGAAAGCCCTCCACCCTTACAACTACCAAGTGTGAGAGAGGCTGCCCAATTCCCAGGCCATAGGAACTTCCATCAGCCCATGCTCCAGGCCAGGAATGCCTCACCTAGTGAGTGGAGGCTTGAGGCTTTTTCAGGGCACCACCACAGCTGTGCCAGCGACTTCTGTGTATCTCGGTCTGAGCATGACATATTTATTATCAATCCTTCTGTATATTTTCATTTCCCCTTTCCTTTCGTGTCTGTGGCCAACTCTTTCCCCAGAGTACACTGAGATTAGAGCTCCTTGGAGGCCAGAGACCATGTGTAGATCTCATCCAGGACTTCTTTAATCCAGTGCTTTGTTCACAATATGTGCTTAATAAGTAGCTTTACTACTACACCTAGTCAAAACAAAATCAGCACAACAGTTGACAAAGTGAAAGATTTCTTCAGCGAAAAGTGGGGACAGTGGTATTTTGTCAGAGGAAGCCATCAAGGTTGAAAATACCAGTTAAATTCATGAGGGATGTGAATACATTCATAGAGAGGAGATCCGTAACAGGATTATTTTAGGGATGTGAGATCATCATCATCAATCGTATTTATTGAGCGCTTACTGTGTGCAGAGCACTGTACTAAGCGCTTGAGAAGTCCAAGTTGGCAACATATAGAGACAGTCCCTACCCAACAGTGGGCTCACAGTCTAAAAGGGGGAGAAAAGGGGGAGATGATTGCTCCCTAACTATGAGGATGTCATTCAGAGCAATCACCACTCTTCCTTCAAACATTTTCATTCATTCATTCACATTTACTGAGCTTACTGTGTGCAAAACACTGTACTAAGCGTTTGAGAGAGTAAAACAGAACATTAAACAGACACATTCTCTGCCCACGTGTCACTGTCCATGGCAAAATGCTGGATTGGACACCCCATTGAAGTGACATGGTCATAGCATTTCTCAACCCCTTAGATTCTAATACCTCTCCATCAGACTCCATCCATAATATTACGTTTCTAAATACATGCAATATAAAGCCATGATTCAAGCCCTGCCTCCAATTTCATTTCTTTGTTGCCTTGGAACTCCAAGATATAATTTCCATAATGTAGGTTAAACAACCACAAACTCTAGACTGTAACCTCCTTGTGGACAGGGAACATGCCCAGCAAGTCTGTTATACTGCACTTTCCCAAATGCTTAGTATACACTCATTCATTCGATTGTATTTATTAAGCACTTAATGTGTGCAAAGTACTGGGAGAGTCCAATATCAAGAAGCAGCGTGGCTTAGTGGAAAGATCACGGGCTTGGGAGTCAGAAGTCATGGGTTCTAATCCCAGTTCCACCACTTATCAGCTGTGTGAGGCACTTAAATTCTCTGTGTCTCAGTTACCTCATCTGTAAAATGGGGATTAAGACTGTAAGCCCCAAGTGGGACAACCTGATCACCTTGTACCTACCCCAGTGCTTAGAACAGTGCTGGCACATAGTAAGCACTTAACAAATATCATTATTATTATTATTTATTATTAAACAGATACATCCTGCCCACCATCAGCTTATAGTGTTCTACAAACAGTAAGCACTTAATAAATAAGATGATTTTTTATAAAGTATTTGTTAAGTGCTTACCATGTACCAAGCACTGAACTAAGTGTTGGGGTAGATTCAAGTTAATCAGGTTAGACCCGATCCATGTGCCACATTGGGCTCATAGTCTTAATCCTCATTTTACAAATGAAGTAGCTGAGGCACAGTGAAGTTAAGTAACCTGGCCAAGGTCACACAGCAGACAAGTGACAGAGCCAGGATTAAAACCCAGTTCTTTCTGACTACTAGGACATGCTGCTTCTGACGATAGATTTAAAATAATGACTTGATGGTGCTCTCAAACTCTCTATTTCAAGACTCCAAGTCTCTCCATCAATCCCTGTTCACCCCAATTTTACTGTCAATTTCCTTCCATCCAGTCTGTCCTGGCTAACTCTTCACCCATAACATATCCAAAACTGGAATATCACCAGCCTACAAATTTAGAATCTATAAAATTAATGTTTGTTTTGCTTTCTTCAAAGAGTTCAGGACCTGTTCCCTCCGGACTTTAGAGTCCACTTGACATCTCATTTCCCCCAGTGTGTGAATGAGAATAGCAAGGCACTCCCTTTCATCTGAAGATCAACAGCAGCAGCAGAAAACAAAAACAAAGGTGTGTAGTCCAATGAGATTGTCAATATTTCCACTGCGGAATCTACAACTGCAAGGCCCAACAAATCTTGTCATTCCTAACAGATTGCAATTAAATCCTCAGCCTCTATTTCTGTTTGGTTTAGTGTGCTGTCCTTTTTTGACCTCTCTACAGCATTGCTAATTACATACAGAATTAAAGGGACAGCCCTTGCATTGTTTGCTTTTTCTGTCACTCCTGAAGAACATCAAGAGCACTGGTTGTGCCCTAAACTACAGGTGCAAGAAGAGGTGACTGAGTTGTTCTTTAAAGGACCAAGCTGAGTTATAGCTATTTAGATCTGCTGACACTAAAGGTGGTCAATTTTCCTTCTCTTTCAGGGAGCAGGCTAATTTCAGGGCACATGATGATGGTGAAATAATCTTAAATGTCCTTTTGAGGAACAGGGGGAAGACTGTACTACCCTCCTGAATGTGTTAAGAAGAAGTACTTCGATATAGGAAGAGAGCCCGCAGAACTAAATTCCAATATGGAAACAAGACGGATGCCTTCTTCATTCTGATGTACTTAATAATAATGATAATAATAATTCTGGTATTTCTTAAGTGCTTACTATGTGCCAGGCACTGTGCTAAGTGCTGGGGTGTATACAATCAAATCGGGTTGGACACAGTCAGTGTCCCATGTGGGGTTCACAGTCTCAACCCCCTTTTACAGATGAGATAACTGGCACAGAGAAGTGGAGTAACTTGCCTACGGTCACACAGCAGACAAGTGGGGAGGCCCAAGCTCTATCCACTATACCATGCTGCTTCTCTAAATAGAATACACCCACAGAGAAGAGGTCAATGTGATGAGCTATAGGTACTACCTTTCTACTTTTGGTATGAGGTATGAGTGGCAGGACTTCACGAAGTCAAATACTCTGTAAGAACAAGTGAGAAACAGCAGAAAGAGATTCAGCCAGGCTCCAGAGACCATGCAGGAATGACTACCAGATTATAAATTCCCTCACACTCCGCTCCTCTGCCGCTAACCTCCTCACTGTGCCTCGTTCTCACCTGTCCCGCCGTCGACCCCTGGCCCAGGTCCTACCTTTGGCCTGGAATGCCCTCCCTCCACACATCTGCCAAACTAGCTCTTTTCCTCCCTTCAAAGCCCTACTGAAAGCTCACCTCCTCCAGGAGGCCTTCCCAGACTGAGCCTCCCCTTTTTCCTCTCCTCTCTTCCCCATCGCCCGCCCCCTTCTGCCCTACCACCTTCCCCTCCCCACAGCACTTGTATATATTTGTACATAATTATTACTCTATTTTATTTGCACATACTAATTATTTTATTTGTACATATTTATTACTCTATTTTATTAATGATGTGTATATAGCTATAATTCTATTTTTATTTTGATGGTATTGACACCTGTCTACTTGTTTTGTTTTGTTGTCTGTCTCCCCTTTCTAGACTGTGAGCCTGTTGTTGGGTAGGGACCGACTCTATATGTTGCCGATTTGTACTTCCCAAGCGCTTAGTACAGTGCTCTGCACACAGGAAGCACTGAATAAATACGATTGATTGAACGAATGAATGAACTTGAGCATAAGAAAAAGTTCTCTCAGTTTCCTGTACCTTAATCCCTCACTAGGAGGGTAAATAATTTTACATTTCTGAATATGTCACCTGATCTAATTGTTTTGATTATCTCTCTTTTCTGGTGACCCTCAGTGAGTAATCGGTTAGGGTATTGAAGTTAAGGAGCTCACACTAGTTCTCAATAATTATTATTATAGCGATCATCATTTAATTATGCTGTTCCTCTTTATTTGCTACTTACTTTTCCCAAGTGCTTAGTAGTGTTCTGTACATAGTAAGCACTCGATAAGTAAAGCAGTCTACTCCCTTCCCTGCCCCTTAGCACTTGTGCATATTTGTACATATTTATTACTCTATTAATTTTATTAATGATGTATATATAGATATATAATTCTTTTTATCTATTTTGATGCTATTGATGCCTGTCTACTTGTTTAGTTTTGTTGTCTGTTTTCCCCTTCTAGACTGTGAGCCCGCTGTTGGGTAGGGATTGTCTCTATCTGTTGCCAGTTTTGCTTTCCAAGCGCTTAGTACGGTGCTCTGCACACAGTAAGTGCTCAATAAATAGGATTGAATGAATGAATGAATGAATGAATCAATACAATTCCTTCGGGTAGAGAATGTGTTTTTGGCTTCTGTATGCTTTCTGAGTATGCTTTATTTATTTATTTATTTTACTTGTACCTATCTATTCTATTTATTTTATTTTGTTAGTATGTTTGGTTTTGTTCTCTGTCTCCCCCTTCTAGACTGAGCCCACTGTTGGGTAGGGACTGTCTCTATATGTTGCCAGCTTGTACTTCCCAAGTGCTTAGTACAGTGCTCTGCACACAGTAAGCGCTCAATAAATACGATTGATTGATTGATTTCTGAGCGCTTGGAAAAAAACAATAAAACTGTGCCGTACTCTCAGTAGGTATTCAGTAAAAAAGAAGAGTGGCCTAGTGGAAGAAGCATAGGCCTGGACATCAGAGGCTTGGATTCTAATCCCAGCTCTGCCACTTGGCTGCTGTGAGACCTTGAGCAGGTCACTTCACGTCTCTGAGCCTAACTTTTCTTCATCTTCATAAACTGAGGATTCAATGTCTGTTCTCCCACCTACTTAAATTCTGTGCCCCATATGGGACAGGGACAATGTATGACCTGGCTTTCTGGTATCTACTCCGGCACTTAGTACAGTGCCTGGCACATGGTAAGCGTTTAACAAATACCATAATCCTTATTATTTCTACTACTACCTAGAGTCCATTGAAAGGAGAAAGAGAGGAAAGATAAGAGACCCAGCCAAAGAAGACGGAGGAAAAAAGTGAGAGGCAGCATGGCCTAATGCATTGAGCAGGGGTCTGAGACTCATAAGAATCTGGGTTCTAATCCTGGCTCTGCCACTTGTCTGCTGTGCCCTATCCACTAGACCATAATGCTTCTCAAAGCTGAGTTCTAATTCCGGCTCCGCCACCTGCCTGATCATCATCATCAATCGTATTTATTGAGCGCCTACTGTGTGCAGAGCACTGTACTAAGCGCTTGGGAAGTACAAGTTGGCAACATATAGAGACAGTCCCTACCCAACAGTGGGCTCGTGTGATTCGGGGCAAGTCACTTCACTTCTCAGGGCCTCAATCACCTTCTTTTTAAAATGGGGATTAAGACTGTCAACCCCATGAGGGCCAGAGTGTTTCCAACCTAATTACCTTGTATTCATTCATTCAATCGTATTTATTGAGCGCTTGCTGTGTGCAGAGCACTGTACTAAGTGCTTGGGAAGTACAAGTTGGCAACATATAGAGGCGGCCCCTACCCAACAACGGGCTCACAGTCTAGAAGGGGGAGACAGCCAACAAAACAAACCATATTAACAAAATAAAAGAAATAGAATAGTAAATATGTACAAGTAAAATAAATAGAGTAATAAATCTGTACAAACATATATACAGGTGCTGTGGGGACGGGAAGGAGGTAGGGCGGGGGGATGGGAAGGAGGAGAGGAAGGAGGGGGCTCAGTCTGGGAAGGCCTCCTGGAGGAGGTGAGCTCTCAGTAGGGCTTTGAAGGGAGGAAGAGAGCTAGCTTGGCGGATGTGCGGAGGGAGGGCATTCCATTCCAGGAGGACGTGGGCCAGGGGTCGACGGCAGGACAGGCAAGAACGAGGCACAGTGAGGAGGTTAGCGGCAGAGGAGCAGAGGGTGCGGGCTGGGCTGTAGAAGGAAAGAAGTATCTATCCTACCACTTAGAATAGTGCTTTACACAGAGTAAGCGCTTAATGCAAACCATCATCATCATTATTATTATTATTATCATTATCATAGGTGGACATCAATTCCGGGGCTTAGTACATTTCTGTAATTTATTTGTTTATCTATTCATTTATTTAATGTCTGTCTTCCCCCCTTTATACTGTGAGCTCATTGTGGGCAAGGAATATGTCTGATGTAGTATTTTACTCTGCCAGGTGCTTAGTACAATGCTTTGCACACAGTAAACACTCAATAAACATGAATGGATGAATGAATTAATGAATAGTAATAATAATAAAGATGATGACATCTATTAAGTGCTTACTATATGAAAAGCACTATTTTAAGCGCTGGGGAGGTTACCAGGGGATCAGGTTGTCCCACAGGGGGCTCACAGTCTTAATCCCCATTTTACAGATGAGGTAGCTGAGGCACAGAGAAGTTAAGTGACCTGAACAAAGTCACACAGCTGATAATTGGCAGAGCCGGGATTTGAACCCATGGCCTCTGACTCCAAAGCCCGGGCTCTTTCCACTGAGCCACATTGCTTCTCTACCCCAAGAGGCTGAAGGATGGGGAGGTACACTAAGTTAGCGTTTTCATCAAATCATGCCACTGAATCAAATATTGTCACCAAGGCAGCATTTTTGCCCTTTTCCAGTCCACTTCTATAGGCCACATAATTCCCCATCTCTTCTCACTGCTAGCAGTATTTACTGAGTTCCTACCATGTCCTCTGCTGCTATGGATGGAGAAACAAGGGAACTGGGTTCTGGTCTCCTAATAACTCTATTGTATTCTCCCATGAATTTACCTTAGTGCTTGTCACTAAGTGCTCAATAAATACTACCAATCAATTGTATTTATCAAGCCCTTAGTGCCGAACACTTGAGTACATGGGAGAGCACAATATAACAATATATCCGAGTTGGTACACACATTCCCTGCCCACAATGAACTTACAATCTAGAGTGGGGGAAACAGACATTAATAAATAAATTACAGATAGGTGCATAATACTATTGATGGATAACAGTGAAGGCTTTTGACCAAAGAAACTGCTAGAGCACTCCAGGGGTGAACAGGCCCTGCAGGAATCCTGAAGCTGACTATTAAATACGGACTGCAGAGATCACAGTGGCTACAAAGGCCTGCCTTTCTTTTTCATTTTTTGCCCCAGTGGGTAATGGTACCTCGGCACAGTGTTATCACTGCGCGGTGGTTATTTGGACAGAAACTAGGTCCTGAATGTACAAATTGTTTGCGTGTATAAGGCTGAACCCTGGCCCATCTATGTGCTTGCTGCACACCACTGCCTGGAAGGAACATGAGGAGCAGAGATGAGGGAGTGCAGTGGTGCTGGGCAAACCGCTAAAATAAATCACTCTTTTTATGGTATTTGTTAAACATTTACTATGTTTCCAACACAGTTCCAAGCACTGGGATAGATACAAGGTAATTAGATCAGACAGAGTCTCTGTTCCACATGGATGAGTCGGTTCCTGAATGCAATCCTGGAGAGGGTCGCATCCTGGAAGTGTCCTCAGTGAGATGCTTGAGCTATATGTCTTATTCCAAGCGCTTAGTACAGTGCTCTGCACACAGTAAGCGCTCAATAAATACAACTGATTGATTATTTTGTCCAACCATTTCTTGACCATTGGAAGAAAGCATTCCTTTCCAGGGGCTTGGAAAACAAAACTCTCCATCCTGGTCAGACATTATTGTTTCAGTGGGAACAGGTGTGAGCCCGTTGCTGGGTAGGGACCGTCTCTATATGTTGCCGACTTGTACTTCCCAAGCGCTTAGTACAGTGCTCTGCGCACAGTAAGTGCTCAATAAATGCGATTGAATGAATGAATGAGACTCACAGTCTCAGTAGGAGGGAAGAGCAGGTACTGATTCCCTGTTTTACAGCTGAGGAAACTGAGTCGAAGAGAAGTTAAGAGACTTGCTGGCAAGTTAAGAGCACAGAGCTGGCAAGCGATAGAGCTAGGATAATACTACTAATAATACTAATAATAATGATGGCATTTATTAAGCACTTACTATGTGCAAAGCACTGATCTAAGCGCCCGGGAGGTTACAAGGTGAACCCAGGTCCTCTGACTTCTGGACCCATGTTCTTTCCACTCTGCCAAACTGCTTACCTGCACGAGATCTCAGGCCACGCAAAATAAAAATAATGATAGTGGCATTTGTTAAGCACTCACTATGTGCCAAGCATTGCTCTAAGTGTTGGAGTAGATACAAGATAATCAGTTTGGACACAGTCCCTGTCCCACGTGGGGCTCACCGTCTTAATCCTCACTTTATAGATGAGGGAGCTGAGGCACCGAGAAGTGAAATGACTTGCTCAAGGTCACACAGCAGACGAGTGGCAGACCCAGAATTAGAAGCCAGGTCCTTCTAGCTCCCAGGCGACTGGGCCATGCTGGAATGGGGCAATTTCTCAACAGGAGATTCCATCGCAACAGCAGCAGAAGCACTGACTGAACTCAGCGTGGCTCAGTAGAAAGAGCACGGGCTTTGGAGTCAGAGGTCATGGGTTCGAATTCCGACTCTGCCACATATGCTGTGTGACCTTGTGCAAGTCACTTAACTTCTCTGAGCCTCAGTTACCTCATCTGTAAAATGGGGATGAAGACTGTGAGCCCCACATGGGACAACCTGATCATCTTGTAACCTCCCCAGCGCTTAGAACAGTGCTCTGCACATAGTAAGCGCTTAATAAATGCCATTAAAAAAAAAAAAAACTCGGGGCTTGGTGCTGACATTCCGAAGCATTCAAAATAGGTAAAAACTCTGATGCTGGCCGAATCATCAGGTCATAAAACAGTGTTAAGCATACTAGAATGAACCTCCAGAAGGATTTGGAGAACGTGTCTATCACATCTGTTATACTATATTCTCCCAAGTGCTTAGTTCAGTGCTCTGCACACAGTAAGCTCTCAATAAATATGATTGATTTATTGATCTTGCTCCCCCATAGCACATACCATAAGAGAGCAGGGTAATGTTAGCACCGCCCCATCATTATTGTCCTTGATGAGGGCCAAGATTAAACCTTGGGATTAAACCTCCCTCAGCTAGCCGAAGGCATCAACTGCTCCCTGGGCTGGGAGCCTGTTACTGGTCCCAGGGAAGTGAGCCAGATGTCAGCTGTGTGACCTTGGACAAGTCACTTCATTTCCATGTGACTCAGTTCCTTCCTCTGTGAAATGGGGATTCAGTATCTGTTCTCCCGCCTACTTAGACTGTGCACCTCATGTGGGGCATGACTATTTTTTATCTAGCCCAGCGCTTAGTACAGTGCTTGCCACATAGGTGAGCACTTAACAGATACCACTATTTCTATTATTATTATGTGCCTTTGTTTCAGACTTCTGCACTTCCCATTCCAGTAGCCTTGCTGGAGAAATGAGCCATGCCCAGGAATTTCAGAAAGCAAATTCCTCCAAGATATCCAGCAATCAATCAGTGGGATTACCGGAGCCCAGACCTACCACTCGCTGTCTCTACAGTAATAAAGATCATCCTGCCCAAAATCAGAAGGACAAAGATAAGGACTAGCCCTGTCCTAGTTGAGTCAAGCATTTATAAGTTCACGCGTGACCTGGACACTGTGCCAGAGCACAGACTTTTGGAACCTTTTATAGAGAAATTTAAGCCGATTTAGCCTGAACACCTCAAATCCAACAAGCTGGGGACTACATTCATTCATTCATTCAATCATATTTATTGAGCGTTCACTGTGTGCAGAGCACTGTACTAAGTGCTTGGAAAGTACAATTCAGCAACAGATAGACAGTCCCTACCCAACAACGGGCTCACGGTCTAGAAGGGGGAATCAGACAACAAAGCAAGTAGACAGGCATCAATACCATCAAAACAGATAAATAGAATTATAGATATATACAAATCATTAATAAAATACATAGAATAATAAATATATACAAATATACACAAGTGCTGTGGGGCAGGGAAGGGGGTGGAGCAGAGGGAGGGAGTAGGGGCGATGGAGAGGGGAGGAGGCGCAGAAGAAAAGTGGGGGGCTCAGTCTTGGAAGGCTTCCTGGAGGATGTGAGCTCTCAGTAGGGCTTTGAAGGGGGGAAGAGAACTAGTATGGCGGATGTGAGGAGGGAGGGCATTCCAGGCTAGAGGTAGGATGTGGGTCAGGGTCGATGGCGGGACAGGCGAGAACAAGGCACAGTGAGGAGGTTAGTGGCAGAGGAGCGGAGTGTGTGGGCTGGGCTGTAAAAGGAGAGAAGGGCGGTGAGGTAAGAGGGGATAAGGTGATGGATGGAAACTCTCCTTGAAGGTAGTGATTGTGTCTATTCACTATTGTCCTCTTTCAAGAACATAGTACGGCTCTGCAGGCAGTAAGCACTCGAAACCATTGACAGATCAGACACCAGTGTTGAATATAAATAATGCAAGACTACACTGTACCCATCCTTTGCAGAAACTCCTCCCCATCAGATTCTAGATGCTCAATAGGGTCTCTTCCACACTACCTATCCTCACTCCTCTCTCGTTCAACCCGGACTGTATACTGAGCTCCTATAGTACCAACCTATTCACAGTCTCGCTTTATCTGCCACCGACCACTCGCTTTCATCCTCCCTCCTGCTTGGAACTCTCTTAGTTATCCGACAGACCACCTCTCGCCCATCTTCAAAACCCTACTAAAATTGCATCTCCTCCAGGAAGCCTTCCCAGACTAAGTTCTCCCTGACCCACAGCACTTATGTATATATGTACATGTTTATAATTAAAATTCTATTTATTTTTTCATTGATGTGTATATATCTATAATTCTATTTATTTATAATGCTACTGATGCCTGTTTACTTGTTTTGATGTCTGCCTCCCCTCTTCTGGATTGTGAGCCCGTTGTGGGCACGGATTGTCTCTGTTGCTAACTTGTACTTTTCAAGCGCTTAGTACAGTGCTCTGTACACATTAAGCACTCAATAAATATGATTGAATGAATGAATGAATCCTCCCATCTTATTTTCCCTCCCTACTCCCTCACCCGTTCACTTACCTCCACCCCCAGGGCATTTATGAATATATCCTTATAATCAGGTTGTTTCTCTTACTGATCAATCAGTCTCATTTATTGAGTGCTTACTGAGTGCACAGTATTGTACTAAGTGCTTGGAAGAGCATGCTTTAACAGAATTGGTAGGCATGTTCATTGAAGAAAATGAGATGGGGTGACTAAAAGGTGCAAGTCCAAGTGCAAGGGCAACCCAGAAGGGAGTGGGAGAAGAGGAAATGAGGGCTTAGGTGGGGAAAGCCTCTTGGAGTAGATGTGATTTTAATAAATGGTTGTCTGTCAGATAAGAAGAAGGAGGGCATTCCAGTGCAGGGGCAGGACATGGGCCAGAGGTCAAGGTGAGACAGACAAGATTGAGGTACCGTGAATAGTTTACATTAGAGGAGCAAAGTATGCGGGTTGGATTGTAGTAGGAAATGAGGGAGGTAAAGAGGTGGCAAGGTGATGGAGTGCTTTAAAGCCAATGGTACAGAGTTTGTTTAATGCGAAGGTGGATAGACAACCCACTGGAGGTTCTTGAGGACTGGGGAAATCAAGACAGGATAGGATAAGTGCTTGGATTAAGGTAGTAGCAGTTAGGATGGACTCAATCAGTCATATTTATTGAACAATTACTGTACAAAGAGCACTGTACTGAAGTGCTTTGGAGGGTACAATGCAACAGAGTTGATTGACAAGTTCCTGCCCACAATTAGCTAACAGTCTAGAGGGGACTCCTTTCTTCTCCTTTCCTTTCCATCCTTTCCTCTCCATCTAAACCGCTACCTTACTGGTTCAATCTCTCATCCTATCCCGACTGGATTACTGCATCAGCCTCCTCTCTGATCTCCCATCCTCTTGTCTCTCCCCGCTTCAGACTATACTTCACTCTGTTGCCCAGATTATCTTTGTAGAGAAACGCTCTGGGCATGTCACTCCCCTCCTCAAAGATCTCCAGTGGTTGCCTGTCAATCTATGAATCAAGCAAAAACTCCTCACTCTCGGCTTCAAGGCTCTCCATCAACTCGCCCCTCCTACCTCACCTCCCTTCCCTCCTTCTATAGCCCAGCCCGCACCCTCGGCTCCTCTGCCGCTAACCTCCTCACTGTGCCTTGTTTTCGCCTGTCCCGCAGTCGACCCCCAGCCCACGTCCTTCCCCTGGCCTGGAATGCCCTCCCTCCACACAATCCACCAAGCTAGCTCTCTTCCTCCCTTCAAAGCCCTACTGAGAGCTCACCTCCTCCAGGAAGCCTTCCCAGACTGAGCCCCCTTTTTCCTCTCCTCCTCCCCATTCCCCCTCCACCCTACCTCCTTCCCCTCCCCAGAGCACTTGTATATATTTGTACAGATTTATTACTCTATTTATTTTACTTGTACATATTTACTATTCTATTTATTTTGTTAATGATGTGCATATAGCTATAATTCTATTTGTTCTGATGATTTTGACACCTGGCTACATGTTTTATTTTGTTGTCCATCTCCCCCTTCTAGATTGTGAGCCCATTGTTGGGTAGGGACTGTCTCTATATGTTGCTGACTTGTACTTCCCAAGCGCTTAGTACAGTGCTTAGTACAGAGAGAGATGAATTGAAGATAAGGCCGAAGTTACAGCCTTGTGAGATGGGGAGGTTGGTGGGGCTGCAAGCGCTTAGTACAGTGCTCAGCACAAAGTAAACACTCAATAAATACGATTGAATGAATGAATGAATGAATGAATGAATGAAGGCCAAGAAGCCAGGATTTGAGTGGGAATATAAGGAGCCCCGTTTTGGACATAATAAGTTTGAGTTGTTGGTGGGTCATTCAAGAAGAGATGTCATGATGGTAGGAGGAAATGTGAGACTGCAGAGAGGGAGAGAGATCAGGGCCAGAGATAGATTAGCGAATCATCATCTAATACTTCATCATCAGTGGCATTTATTGAATGCTCGGCTGTTTGCAGAGCACAGTACTAAGTGTTTGGGAGAGTAAAATGCAACAAAGTTGGTAGGTATGTTCCCTGCTTAAGATGAGATAACAGTTTAAAGGGGGAGACAGACATTAGTATAATTTATATTATATAATCCCTGCCTATAATTCATTTTAACGTCTGCCTTCCCACACTGAATCGTAAACTCACTGTGGGCAGGGAATGTGTCTATTTATTGTTGTGCTGTACTCTCCCAAGCACTTTGTACAGTGCTCCACACATAGTAAGCACTAAATAAATACGACAATGAATAAACTTCTTGAAAACAGGGATTGTGTGGACTTCCTCTACTGTACTCTTTAGAGAAGCAGCATGGCTCAGTGGAAAGAGCCCGGGCTTTGGAGTCAGAGGTCATGGGTTCAAATCCCGGCTCCGCCAATTGTCAGCTGTGTGACTTTGGGCAACTCACTTAACTTCTCTGTGCCTCAGTGACCTCATCTGTAAAATGGGGATTAAGACTGTGAGCCCCCCGTGGGACAACCTGATCACCCTGTAACCTCCCCCGTGCTTAGAACAGTGTTTAGCACATAGTAAGTGCTTAATAAATGCCATCATTACTCTCCCTAGTGCCTAGGATAGTGCTCGGCAAAGAGTAAGGACTCAATAAATACCACTGATTGATTGCATTTACTGACCAGCTACGAAAGAATGTTCCTCTCCATACTTCCATTAGGTTCATGAACCCTTAGAACATGTTTATGGCTGGCTTCAGCTTTGGAGCTCATAACTAGCTGGGTTTCTCAGGATTCAGCCTTGAAACAAATATAGGATTGGCAGGAGAGTCAGGCTGGATTCAAATAAAATAGAAAAAAAAAATATTGAGGGTTGTGGCCAAAAGTAGTATTTGAGCACCTACTGTGTGTAGAGCACTGAAAGTTGGGATAAGTGACATGCTCCAAAAGCCTTCAGGGAGATGACAATCAAATTTATAACATGGGTACGTCAATGCTAGTTCTGTTTTCTGAAAGGATGTCATTGTTTTGTAATGGTTTCACATGAAAAACCTGGGAAGAAACTCTGATACTGCATTCTGACTCGGTCAGACTCTGATTATAAGAGTACCATGCCCAGTGTGACTTTACAAGGGTGTAAAGAAACTGGTCAGCTTTAAAAGAAGAATGGCCAAGAATGAAAAGTCTGTTAAGGTTAATAGACTGAAGATGCTTAACCAGGCTAAGACACCTGATTGTCTAATATCTTTGTTTCTACAGAGGTCCATGCAATTCTGTATTCAGTTCCCAATCAACGGTAATACCGTTCCCCTCTCTAGACCGTAAGCATGTTGTGGGCAGGGAATGTGTCTGTTACACTGTAATCTCCCAAGTGTTTAGTACAGTTCTCTGCATACAGTAAGTGCTCCATAAATATGAGAGCACTGTAAAGAGGTAAAGGGTGCTACACAGAGCACTTGGGAGAGTATAACACAACAGAGCTGGTAGATACATTCCCTGTCCACAAGGAGTTTACAGTCTAGAGGAGAAGACACAGATAGAATGAGAACGCCTGAAGAAAGTCCATGTAGTTGTCCTGTATGGCATTTATCTCCTTCTACCACCCTCTACTAGAATGCAAGGACCATGGCTCTTGCTGCTAGCATTGCCTCCCATATGCTAAGTACCTATTCCACTCACTGTAGGGACTCAGTCAATTGAATTTATTGACCGATCCAAACTACACCCAGTTCACGACAAGTTTTGGCTAGAGCACTGTGGAGGAATTAGTCGGTACGACAACATAAGCCCGTTTGGATATACAGTAAGTTTTCCCATAAGGCAGGGTTTTGTGAGAACACAACCTCCATGTTTTAGGAGAACAGGAGATGGTAAACTCCCTGAAGGCAGGGAGTCTACTACCTGGATTGTATTCTCCTAAGTCTTAGTGCTGTGCTCTGCACCCAATGTCTTGCTGTCGAGTCGTCTCTGACACACATACTTACTGTTAATTCATATTGTCCTTAAACTTATAGCAGGAGAGAGCCTGGACACAAGGAAGATGTTTTTGATTAAATATTTATCCTAAAATAAGCTAGAAAAAGAGGTAAAGGGGACATCTTTTAAAAGAGAGTGATACTTCAGGCAACCACCCATTCTGAATTCCTTAGAGGTCGTGTTGCACCAGATAACTTCTTCACACAATTTGATTCTACTGTCTTAGTCTGGTCTAAAGTGACAGAGCTGAAGCACTAAAGACATAATAATGATAATAATAATAATAATAATAGTATTTGTTAAGCGCTTACTATGTGCAAAGCACTGCTCTAAGCGTTGGGGAGGATACAAGGTGATCAGGTTATCCCACGTGGGGCTCACAGTCTTAATCCCCATTTCACAGATGAGGTCACTGAGGCCCAGAGAAGTGAAGTGACTTGCCCAATGTCACATAGCTAAGTGGCAGAGCCGGGATTAGAACCCATGACCTCTGACTCCCAAGCCCGTGCTCTTACCACTGAGCCATGCTGTTTCTTTGCCACACTGCTTCTCGCTACACACACCCACACAGACACACACATCCCGGGGAAATTTTACCCATGTGTGAAGTATTATATGTTCCATGATAAAACAATAAATTTGTGGTATATCTCAATACAAAAGAGTGAGTCATAAGTACAGGTTCAAAACCACAGTTTCATCGTCATATGTTCATTTTTCTTCTCCTGCAAGCCCTCACTTCACAGCTCCTCTGAGCTTCTATTAAAATAACCCAACAAAGCCCAAATGACACATCTTTATAAATACCTGGCATGTGCAGTGAGAGGGGAATGGTAGTACTGCATAAAAGGCATTTGCACATAAGGAAGTGGTTTTCAACATTTGCACCTAATCTTTATTAGCATAGCATCTGTCTAGCGCTTTCTCAAAACGCTTTTCAAATTTGGTTCTGCAGGAGCAATTTGTGTCATTCCATTCTAACACCGAAAAAATGTGTGTAAAGTCGAAAACAAGGGTGACAATGTTTCTTAATATATTATTAAAGATAACCTTGTGCTTGTTCCTCTTTCGATAGGAGCCATTTAAAGGGTGGGGAGAATTATGCATCTTTAAAATGTCAAAATGATTCCTTTGTGCGTTGCTTTTGAGGGAAGCCAAAAGGAGTTCCATCCACTCCTTTCTTTATTAATAGGATAAACCACAAGCGACCTTCCCTATCAGACCATTCAAATGAAAGAAAGAAAGAAAAAATCGGAGGCGCAGATGCACAAAGTTTCAATTTTATCTCTTGTAACACCTCCCATCAAATAAAACGCAAGACAGAATTCCATCTGTTAGCATATGCGCGATGGAGGCCTGACGAAACCACGAGAAAACACAACTGCCGCCTTGCTGAAGGAAATTCACACCTTAAAAATGGATAATCAGTCTTCCTCTCCAACACAAATCAGATGGCGGCACTTTTCTCCTTTTACGGGCAGAGCCAGAAGGAAGTCGGCTTCACGACAATGACTGTTCACTTCAGCAGGGCAGCATGAATCCCGGCCGTTGTGAGCTCTGCCCTAGCTAGGTTCCCATCCCCCACTGCTGTGTGAGAGCAGGCCTCCTCACAACAACTACACAACTGGGTATGAGTGTGTGCCGGTACCTGAACATGATCCACGTTCCCTGATCGTGACATTAAATAATACGCTGGAAACAAAGAATTCCGCAGCCTGCGGGAGAGGTGGCTTTTCCGGCACTTCGTTTCCTCACGTTAGTGCCATGTCACTAGCACCCTGGTTTCTCTTTTGGCGACTAGGAGCAGCGGCTGTGACAGCCTGTTACAGAACAGCCATTAAGATGCATACTTGGGTAATTTAGCACTCACGATTCCATATATAATCCATGATATTTGTCAGCGTATGCCTCCCACATCTGAATTATTGAATGATGCTTTTGTTCAACAATCAATGCAGCTCCACAGAAACATACCAGAAAAATGACTTTGAAGGTCAGAGCCTTGAAAATTACAGCGTTTTAAACCACCCCGTCAACCTGATTCAGTCTCCGCATATACCCTCTCTGAGGTACGTGCTATCTATGAAAAGAACAACCGAACGAATGATTTTTGAAAAGTCCCCTCAAATACGCAGCAGGAACAAAAATTCATGCTAAGGGCTGAAAGGGCGCCAAATCGGGCCCGATTGGTAACAGAGTCACAGATGTCGCGTGCCTTTAGAATACTGGAAAGGATAAATACAGAGGAAAAATTTTTCAGACTGCACCTGAACACCCCCAGGGAATGTCTGCTCAGGACAGCAGAATTCTGTCTCCTCATACGCACTGTCGCCAGATAATTCCACCGGTAGACAACTAAGTAATGAACTTCTCCAGGAGATGAAGAGGAAAAGAAGGCAAGAATAGTAGTAGTAATAGAACTTTAATTGGGAGCCCCCCAAGGAACAGGGAACGTGTCTAATTCCCACCTGGTTATTCTCTCCCACTGCTTTGTACACTATGCTCTGAATAAACAGGATTACTACCCGTAGTACGTATGTCAGAGGTCATGAGTTCTAATCCCGGCTTCGCCACTTGTCAGCTGTGTGACTTTGGGCAAGTCACTTCACTTCTCTGGGCCTCAGTTACCTCATCTGTAAAATGGGGATTAAGACTGTGAGCCCCAAGTGGGGCTTGTACTTGTACTTCCCAAGTGCTTAGTACAGTGCTCTGCACACAGTAAGCGCTCAATAAATACGATTGATGATGATGATGAAGTGGGACAACCTGATTACCTTGTATCCCCCCCAGCGCTTAGAACAGTGCTTGGCACATAGTAAGCGCTTAACAAATGCCATTATTATTATTATTATTATTATTATTACTACCAGCAGAGCACTGTACTAATCACTGGGAAAGAATATTCAGGAGAGTAAAAGTAGAGTCCCTGGCTCTCAGGGTCTCCCAATCTAAAACAACATAGTAATGATGATGATGATGATAATAATAATAATAATGATAATAATAATAATAATAATCATGTGTCCCAACAGGAAGAGGAACACGAAGAATCTTAAAAGCAGGGAAGTAAAGATAAAAAGGTTCCAGCTCCAGCTCCCTAGATATTCTGGACTATTTGATTTGCTTTCAGAATTTTTGCTACCACTCTTCCTTTTGGGTGGCACAAAAATACAACCTGAAAATGATACACTATGTGATTCCAGTGCTGAGAACTCGCTCCTGGTAAATCCAACACAGGCAAATGGAAAAGAACATGTTCTATATTCTCTACAGCATGTTTCTGAGTTTTAGACTTCTGTGATATGGTTTACTCTTGCTGTCAAGTCGTGAAATCTGAGTGGGGTTTGAACACCAGCACTGAGGATCGGTGTGGGCACAGGGAGTTGAAGTCTGAGTCACGGAGACTTTAATTGAAGGTCTTACGCTAACTTGCCTAGGGCAAGTCACTTAAGCATTAGGCCTCAGTTTTTTCACCTGTAAAGAGGAAATAATAATACTTGGATGTCTCTCAAGGGTGTGGTGGAGGAAAATGAATGTTTGTAAATCCCTTTGAAGATTGATTTCACTATAACCAGCTTATATATAGAATTATTATTGCCCCTGTGGGTTAGTTCTGGCATACCATTTTATGAGGGTAATGAATGGATTCTCCAGAGAGCAGAACCTACCTGGGAAGATTTGTGCAAAATATTTGGGAGGAGAATCAAAATTACTCAAAAGAAAATGATTTAAGGCAAATTTTAACAGCCCAAATGGATCCTCGATCACTCCCTGGAAATCTACCAGAAGGCTTAAGAGTGAGGAGTGGGGAGGAAAACAAGAGGAAGGGCTTGAGGAGAAGACCCCCCCCCTCCCCTGTCAAGTGAGAATTTGCCTGGACTCACAGGCAAACCAGATTAGTCTTCATGTTCAATCAATCAATCAATGGTATTTATTGAACAATTATTGTGTCCAGAGCACTATCCTAAGTGCTTGGGAATTTACAGTATAACAAATTTGAAAGACGTTCCCTGCCCAGGACGAGCTTACAATTGGAGGGAGGGACAGACAATGATTATAGTAACAATAATAATACAGTGCTCTGCACACAGTAAGCGCTCAATAAATATGATTGATGATATTAATAATGGTATCTGCTCAGTGCTTACTCTATGCCAAGCACTGTTCTAAGTGGTGGGGTAGACAATTATGTTGAACACAGTCCCTGTCCTATTTGGGTCTCACAGTCTAGGTAGGAGGGAATCCCCATTTCACACTCAGATGAGGAAACTGAGGCACAGAGAAGTTCATGCATTCATTCAAACAATCCCATTTATTGAATGCTTACTGTGTGCAGTGCTTGGAAAGTGCAATTCAGCAATAAAGAGAGACAATCCCTGCGCACACAGGGTTTACAGTCTAGAAAGTTAAGAAGAAGTAGTACGGCTTAGTGGAAAGAGCAAGGGTTTGGGAGTCGAGGACATGGGTTTAATCCTGGCTCTGCCACTTCTCTGACATGTGACCTTGGGCAAGCCACTTCACTTCTCTGTGCCTCAGTTCCCTCATCTGTACAATGGGGATTAAAACTGTGAACCCCACATGGGACAACCTGATTACCTTATATCTATCCCAGTGCTTAAAACACTTGGCACATAGTAAGCGCTTAACAAATACTGTGATGATGATGATGATAATAATAAAAATAATAATAATAAACTAAGTGACTTCCCAAGGTCACACAGCAGACAAGCAAAAGAGCAGGGATTGGAACACATGCCCTCAGATTCCCAGGCCCCTGCTTTTTCCACCAGGCCACGCTGCTTTTCAATCTGATATTAATATAAATAATATTAATGATAATCATAATTGTGGCATTTAAGCGCTCCCTATGCATCGGGCATTGTACTAAGCACTGGGATATACACAATCAAGTCACCCATATTCAATCCATAACTAAATCCTGTTGGTTCCACCTTCACAGCATTGCTAAAATCTGCCCTTTCCTCTTCCTCCAAACACTCACCACATTATTCATTCATTCATTCAATCGTATTTATTGAGCGCTTACTGTGTGCAGAGCACTGTACTAAGCTCTTGGGAAGTACAAGTCGGCAACATTAATACAATCGGTTATCCTAGCCTGCCATGATTACTGTATCAGCCTCCTTGCTTACCTCCCAGCCTCCTGTCTCTCCCTACTCCAGTCCATACTTCACTCTGCTGCCTGGATCATTTTTTCTACAAACACATTCAGAACATGTTTCTTCACTCCTCAAAAAACTCCAGAGGTTGCCCATCCACCTCCGCATTCACTCATTCATTCAATCGTATTTATTGAGCAATTACTGGGTGCACGGCACTGTACTAAGTGCTTGGGGGAGTACAATACAACAAAATCAGACACATTTCGTGTCCACAATGAGCTTACAGTGTAACAAAAACTCCGCATCATTGGCTTCAAAGCCCTTAATCACCTTTCCCCCTCCTACCTCACCTCCCTACTCTCCTCCTACAGCCCAGCCTGTGCACTTCGCTCCTCTAATAATACTGATGGTATTTGTTAAGTGCTTACTATGTGCTGAGCACTGTTCTAAGTGCTGCGGTAGATACAAGGTCATCAGGTTGTCCCAGGTGGGGCTCACAGTCTTAATTCCCATTTTACAGATGAGGGAATTGAGGTACAGAGAAGTGAAGTGACTTGCCCAAAGTCACACAGCTGACAAGTGGCGGAGCCGGGATTAGAACCCGTGACCTCTGACTCCCAAGCCTGTGCTCTTTCCACTAAGGCCTCTAATGCCAACCTTCTCACCGTACCTCGATCTCATCTATCTCGCCACCGACTCCTCGCCCACATCCGAGGCAGGACGACTTAGCGATGTTGTGAAGGTAGAACCAACAGGATTTGATGAAAGATTGAATATATGGGTTGAATGAGAGAGAGGAGTCGAGTATAATCAATCAATCAATCATATTTATTGAGCGCTTACTGTGTGCAGAGCACTGCACTAAGCACTTGGGAAGTACAAGTTGGTAACATATAGAGACAGTCCCTACCCAACAGTGGGCTCACAGTCTAGAAGGGGGAGACAGAGAAGAAAGCCAAACATACTAACAAAATAAAATAAATAGAATAGATCTGTACAACTAAAATAAATAAATAGAGTAATAAATATGTACATACATATATACAGGTGCTGCGGGGAAGAGTATAATGTGGGGGAGTATAATGCCAAGGTTATAGGCCTGTGAGACAGGGAAGCTGGCAGTGTTGTCTACAGTGATAGAAAAGTCAAGGGGTGGACAGGGTTTGGGTGGGAAGATAAGGAGTTCTGTGTCAGATATTAATTTAATACATTAATTTTATATATTAATTAAATTTGAGGTGTTGGTGGGACATCCAGGAGAGAAGTGCTGAAAGCCAAGGAAATACTACACTTCAGAGATCAGGGCTGGAGATGTAGATTTGGGAATCATCGGCACAGAGACGGTAGTTGAAGCCAAGGGAGTGAATGAGTTCTCCAAGGGAATGGGTGTAGATGGAAAATAGAAGGGAACCCAGAACTGAACCTTGAGGTACCCCCACAGTTGGGGGGCAGAAGGCAGAAGGGCAGCCAGCTACAGAGACTGAGAATGAGCAGCCAAAGATTTGAGGAAAACCAGGAGGGGAAAGTGTCAGGGAAGTCAGATTATCTGGGCATTTCAGAAAAACATTCTAGCCCTGTTTTTTAATCCTGACCGAAGCCAGGAGTAGCATGACCTAGTGGATAAAACATTAGCCTGGGAGTCGGAAGGACCTGGGTTCTAAACCTGCCTCTGTCCCTTTTCTGCTTTGTGACCTTGGTCACTTAACTTCTCTGGGCCTGAATTACCTCATCTGTTAAATGGGGATTAGGACTCAGCTCTCTGTGGAACAGGGACTGTATCTAACCTGATTAGCTTGTATCTACACCACTGCTTAGTACAGTGTTTGGCACATAGTACGTACTTAACAAACACTCCGTAAATAATGAAAAAAGAAGTTAAAAAAAAAAAACAAAAGTCAAACAAAATAGAGAACGACCAGGGAAATGGTTGAAAAACCCAAATGCCAGACGTTATTTTTAGTTTCTTATGTTTTGGTCCTCTGTAGGTTACCTTGCTTTAAGTAGAAAACAGGAGAGGGTGGAAAAAAAGGAGGGCTTCCACAGTTTGTAAGCATACTAAAACAAAAATTGGAAATCACAGCAACTCAGTCCCCAGGAACCTAGCCACCTACTATATATCTCTCTCTGACTAGGCACTTATCAATAAAATGGATTGACCTAAAAGAAATCCCAAAAGGCAAAGCCTGAAACACACTCACACCTAATTACCATTATTGTGGAAAATCCACTAACTTGAATGCATTATTCTTCTTTAAAAACATATTCTACTGTATTAGAACAATATTAAATAGCATTTTTTTTTGTCGGGGGGGATAAACAACAATCAAATGAGGGCCTTTCTAACCACTTCAACTAGAACTGCTGCAGCTGTTAGAGGGAGCATCTTAAAATATTAAGTGCAGCTACATAGAGAGTTGTGCACAAAGAGCAATCCTAAAGATGTCCAGGGACTAATATTACTTGGGCTATAAACACTCAGATGCAAATTATGTTTCTGCTGTATTAGAACTCAGACTGTGAGCTCTAAAGGGGACAGGAACGAGGCCACTCTGGTTAATTGGTATCTACACCCATGCTCAGAATAGTACTTGACACATAGTAAACACTTAAATATCATCATAATAATAAATATCATAATAAGCAGCTCACTTAGAAGTAATAGACAAGCAGTGTTGCCTAATGGATAAAGCACAGGGCCAGGAATCAGAAGGACCTCGGTTCTAATTCCAGCTCCACCACCTGTCAGCTGTGTGACCTTGGGTAAATCACTTAACTTCTCTGTGCCTCAATTACTTCATCTGTAAATGGGGAATGAAACTGTGATCCCCATGTGGGACAGGAACTGTATCCAATTGTATAAGCTGGTATCTACTCCAGCACTTAGAGAACAGTGCCTGGCACATAGTAAATCAATCAGTCAATCGATCGTATTTATTGAGCGCTTACTATGTGCAGAGCACTGTACTAAGCGCTTAGGAAGTACAAGTTGGCAACATATAGAGACAGTCCCTACCCAACAGTGGGCTCACAGTCTAGAAGGGGAAGACAGAGAACAAAACCAAACATACTAACAAAATAAAATAAATAGAATAGATATGTACAAGTAAAACAAGTAAATGCTTAACAAATACCACTAAAAAAGTAATAATCTCACCCCACACATAGTATACCGAAAATAGAATATCTCAACACCTTTTCAACATGGAAACCTACAGAACAGCACTATCAGGGCTTAAGTGTATTTGGTATACCTAGCATATACGCACACTTATTGCCTGCAAGTCTACTATTTTTGCATATTTCAATAAACACAAAAGCCGTCCAGTTTTAGAGTGAGGAAACTTGAAGAGGTAATCGATAGTGGGTGCAAATGATGAAATGGGATTTTCATTCCTTGGCAGCTCTTTTCAGAGGGAACAACGAAGGAATACAACATCCTTTAGATCTGGCCAATTGATATCCTTTTAGGTAACCGCCAACACTGGAATCTACCCAAACTTTTATTTGATTTGAACTAGCGTTCCAAAGAGAAATGGATAATCTAAACAGATGCATGAATAAAGTTTAGATTCCATCCTGAGAGTATGTTTTCAATTGTTGAATTTCTTATGGGCAGGCAAAAAAAAAAATCGCAACCAATTTGATATCTGTTAACTCTTGGTTTAACATGTGTATGTGTGTATATGTACACATCATGAAGTACACAAATCATTCTCAGCTTCTCTATCTGAAAAGCTCACTGTGGGCAGGGAACGTGTCTGCCAACTCTGCTGTACTGTGCCCTCCCAAAAACTTAATACAGTACTCTGCATATAATCTGCCCATAAAAATCATTGATGATGAAGAAAACTTGGGCCTAAAACTCAGATGTTGCATGATTCGGGGTAATTCAGCTGGGCTGAGCCTCAGTCTGTTCCATGTCTAAGATAGGAATGGTATCTTTCTCGATCTGAGCTCATGGAACTGTGACATAGAGACATACCCCAGGTCAAAGCCATTCCAGGATACAGACAACTCAGAGATAAACCCATTACGGTTTGATTCCTTACCCTTGATTACAGCCACACCAAGATATGGTTGGACACCTTTATGATTCAATATATCATTGCAAGGTGCCAAAACAGAAGATTATGGTTTCTCCACCACCAGCTAAAACTACAGGAGTAAGACACTTTGTCTCTGTTTTTCAAAAAGCTGATGAATGTATAAATGATAGAAAACCCTGACCTGTAGGAGTCCACAAGGAACTGCCATGCTACAAGGTACTGTGTAAGAAGATGAAGGCAACTGTCCAGTCTAAACAGTTTAAATTTGTCACTGAAGTTGAAAAACTACAGTCAGCATAACTTCTACTTTTGTGGCTCATTCTCACTCTCTTTTGGAGGCTTCTTCTCTGCCTCCAACCACCCTCAAGGCTCCATTCTGGGACCCCTTTTATTCTCCATCTATACCCACTCCCTTGGAGAGCTCATTTGGTCCTCAGGCTTCAACTATGACCTCAATGCAGAGGATTCCCAAATCTACATCTCCAGCCTCTCTCATCTCTCTCCCTCCCTGCAGTCTCGTATTTCCTCCAGCCTTCAAGACGTCTCTACTTGGATGTCCCACTAACATCTCAAACCTAATATGTCCAAAACCAAACTCCTTATCTTCCTACCCAAACCCTGTCCCTGCCCTGATTTTCCCAACACTGTAGATGGCACCACCATCCTCCCTCTCTCAAAAGCCCATAACCTTGGCATTATTCTTCAGCTCTCTCATACCCACATATTCAATCTATCACTATGTCCTATTGGTTCAACCTTCAAAACATTGCTAAAATCTGCCCTTTCCTCTCCATCCAAACTTCTACCGCATCAGAATCCAAGCAATTATGATATTCTGCCATGATTACCTTAACAGCCTCCTTGCTGACCTCTCTGTCTCCTGTCTCTTCCCACTCCAATCTGTACTTCACTCTGCTGCCCAGCACACTTTTCTACATAACAGTTCAGTCCACGTTTCCCCACTCCTCAAGAACCTCCACTGCCTCTGCATCAAACAGAAACTCCTTACCATGGGCTCTGAAGCACTCAATCACATTGTTCCCTCCAACCTCACCTCACTGCTCTATCAATCAATCAATCAATTGTACTACAACCCAGCCTGCACACTTTGCTCCTCTGATGCCAATCTACTCCCTGCATCTCAATCTTGTTTATCTAACCACCTACCTCTTACCCAAGTTGTAAGGCCTGGAACACCCTCCTTCTTCATGTCTGATAGACAATTACTCTCCCCACCTTCAAAGCCTTATTGAAAGCACATCCCCTCCAAGAAGCGTTTCCTAAGTCCTCCTTTCCTCTTCTCCTACTCCCTTCCACGTCACCCTGATCTGCTCCCTTTATTCACCCTATCCTCAGCCCTTATGCTCAAATCCAGGATTTATTTATTAATATTGAGGTCTGCCTCCGCCTCTAGACTGTAAGCCCACTGTGGACAGGGAATGTGTCTAACAACTTTGTTATACTATATTCTCCCAAGCACTCAGAACGGTGCTCTGCACAGAGTAAGTGCTAAATAGAGAAGCAGCGTGGCTTAGTGGGAAAACCACGGCCTGGGAGTCAGAGGTCATGAGTTCTAATCCTGGCTCTGCCACTTGTCAGCTGTGTGACTTTGGGCAAGTCACTTAACTTCTCCGTGCCTCTGTTACCTCATCCGTAAAATGGGGATTAAGAATGTGAGCCCCACATGGGGCAACCTGATTACCTTGTATCTTACCTTATGTTGCCAACTTGTACTTCCCAAGCGCTTAGTACAGTGCTCTGCACACAGTAAGCTCTCAATAAATACGATTGATTGATTGTATGTACCCCAGTGCTTAGAACAGTGCTTGGCACATAGTAAGTGCTTAACAAATACCATTATTATTATTATATGTACAATTGACTGATTTTGCAGTCACACGAAAAGATACATAATCACACTGCACAACATGTTGCACGTTGTGATGTTACGCTAGACTGTAAGCTCATTGTGTCTACCAACTATGTTTTATTGTACTGTCTCCCAAGTGTTTAGTACAGTGCTTTGCACAAAGTAAAATTTCAATAAATATGACTGATTATGATTAAAATTAACTTTACAAATATTAAACAAAAGTATTTGAATGCTTCCTGTGTGCAGAGCACTGAATAAGAGTTTATTGACACTTCATACAATGATAGTGGTAGCATTTGTTTGACATTGTCTACATGCCAAGCACTATACTAAGCACTAGCGTAGATACATGATAACCAGGTCGGACACGGTTCGCATCTCACATGTCTCACAGTCTAAATAAGAGGGAGGACAGGTATTGAGTCTCCACTTTACAGATAAGGAAAGTAAGGAGCCAAGAAGTGGAGTGACTTGCCCAAGGTCAAGGTGGTGGAGCTGGGATTAGTACTGAGGTCTTCTGATTCCCAAGCCCATGGTCTTTCCATTAGGCTATGCTATATAAAAAATGATGCAATTTTCCTGGAGATTTTGGAAGAAAATCCAATTTATAATATGGTAAGTCTACGGGAACATATACCTGACTCAGCCGTTCAATACATCCAAGTTTTCAAGGAACACATCATGGCTAAACCATGGCATGGCTTGGTGGAAACAGCAGCTCCATCACTTGTCAGCTGTGTGACTTTGGACAAGTCACTTAACTTCTCTGTGCCTCATATACCTCATCTGTAAACTGGGGGTTATGAATGTGAGCCCCACGTGGGACAAGCTGGTAACCTTGTATCTACCCCCGTGCTTAGAACAGTGCTTGCCACACAGTAAGTGCTTAATAAAAACCATCATCATCATATGCCTACATAGCAGATTACAATATATGATGCTTACAGAAAAGTTTCCACCAAAGTATCTTTACCTTTAAACTGCATTAATCCTTCTACTTCCAGGAGCTTGCAACTAATGAACTCTGCATTTACAAAGCACTTTATCAGTGGGTTATAATGGAGTGAGGTTGGAACAGACAGGGAGGTGAGGGAGACTAAGACTGGCAGCCATGCGTGGAGAAAACAATTCAACTGACCAACAGAATGAGCAGCAGAGAATGGAGGCAATAGGAAACTACTACTCAGAGCAATGAGCAGAAGGAAAGAACCCCTGAGTTATGGGAATTAGAATTAGTCTAGCTAGGGGATCGCTCAGAAACAAGGCAGCCACGAATGAGGTTCCTCAGAACTACTCGTGACCACATTTTTAACCTCCAACAGCATCATTTTCCTTCATAGTTCATTACTGATACAATCATTCGATATGAAGAGGCTTTGCTTTCTAGCCATCTGAAAACCATTATTTTGGTATTTATTAAGCACTTATGTGCTTAGCGCTGGGGTACATATAAGATCAGATTGTGAGCTTGTGGGCAGGAAAAGTAATAATAATAAAACTAATAATAATCATGGTATTCGTTAAGCGCTTACTATGTGCAAAGCACTGTTCTAAGCACTGGGGAGGTTGCAAGGTGATCAGGTTGTCCCACGGGGGGCTCACAGTTTTAATCCTCATTTTACAGATGAGGTAATTGAGGCACAGAGAAGTTAAGTGACTTGCCCAAAGTCACATAGCTGACAGTTGGTAGAGCCAGGATTTGAACCCATGACCTCTGACTCCAAAGCCTGGGCTCTTTCCACTGAGCCACGCTGCTGCTCCAAGTACTAAACACTTAGTTCAGTGCTCCGCACAGAGTAAGCACTCAATAAATACAATTGATTAATTGATTGAATAATTCTACACGGGGCTCACAATCTGAGTAGGGACAGGATGGATTATATCCCCATTTTACAGGTGGGATACCAAGGTCCAGAGAAGTTAAAGTGATTTAGCCAAGGTCACAGAGCAGACCAGTGGCAGACCTGAGAGTCCTAACCCATGGTCCTGAAATTTAAAAAAGGAAGCACGTACTATAAATATTTTAAATATAGCAAGTGAAATTTTATGCAGGAACCACAAGAAATTATGATTTACAGAGACTGCTGTCTTGAACATCTAGCCTAATCAGAACAGCATGTACCCAACACAATGTAGCACTTTCCAAAGAAACAAGATTTGCTCTGAGACTTCACCTGGAGGAAAGTACTCCCTTTTCAGTTCTCATAATTTTACTTCTGCAAGCTCCAGTCTAGTTTGTATGTTTTTTTTCCACTTTACTTGGCTTTTTGAAAGCCTAATATCTTTTAACCTACACTTAAGTATGAGTCACCTTCATCATTTTACTTTGATATTTCTTCAAAAAGCTTTCAGTTCTGCTTTGAGCACTGATAAATTTAGTAAGTATTATTCAGCAGTTGAACTTTTCACTTGAAAACCCAATGTTTTATGTCTTTTGAGGGGAGGAGAGGAAGTGGTGACCTACAGTGACATATGTACACTTATATGAGCTGATCTTTTGTTTTCAAAGGTGACACTGCAGATGGTGAGAGCCACAGCGTAACAGTGTCGTTGAAAAGGCCAATGTCAATCAATCATATTTATTGAGCACTTACTGTGGGCAGAGCACTATACTATGTGCTTGGAAGAGTACAACAGAGTTAAATGTTCCCAATGTGTGACTAAGCACCTCCTTCCTCATGACTTAAATATAGGAATATACCCTTGCTATCCTAGAGTGTTTGACGTACCATCTTAGAGCTAGTGCTATTTTAAACCACTTTATAAGATTTTGTTTACTCCTAACACCTTAGCCACCAGATTCTTGCTCCGAGGCTTGTTTAAACAGTACGCACTGAATTTATGTATCAAACCCTATATCAGTTTGATTAGCATTTTTCCAGGACTAATCTGTAACTGCTTGAAGTTACGTTTCCAGTCAACATTTGGCAACAGTGAATTTTATAACACTTATAATTAGTTCCCCAAACAATACTAATGAGCTGATTCGGGGATTCCAATACCACCATCCTCACACTCAGCTGATTCACAACGCATTGTTTTGCTATTTCTCTGTTCTCTTCTGATCACTTATTGAAAATATGCATTAAAATAGAAACGTGAAGCCGAGTGGCCTAGTGGAACAAGTATGGGCCTGGGAGTAAGAGAACCTGAGTTGTAATCCCAGCTCTGCCACTTGTCTGCTGTGTGACGTTGGGCAAGTCACTTGACTTCTCTGTGCCCCAGTTACCTCATCTGTAAAACGGGGATTCAGACTGTGAGCCCTAAGCCCCCCTTTCCTCTTCTCCCACTCCCTTCTGTGTCGCCTTGACTTGCTCCCTTTGTTCTTTTCCTCCTCCCAGCCCCACAGCACTTACATACATATCTGTAATTTATTTATTTACATTAATGAATGTCTCCCCCCTTCTAGACTGTAAGCTCAATTTACTTATTTATATTAATGTTCATCTGCCCCCCAACACAGACTGTAAGTTCGTCGTAGGCACTGAATGTGTCTGTTTAGTGTTGTATTATACTCTCCCATGTGCTTAGTACAGTGCTCTGCACACAGTAAGTGCTCAGTAAATACAATTGAAAGAATGAATGAATGTGAAACAGGGCCTGTCTTCAACCTGATTACCTTGCATTTAAGAACAGTACACTTAAATATCATATTATGATTAATGACCAGAGACATGTGTATATAGATATACACATGAATGCACTCACACATATGTGAGTATGTTCTTGTAGCTGATACGGCTGACACTGACACTTTTGTCGACAGTCGGTTGACTGGTGTTATGGTTATTAACACAATCTCATGTTAACTGCATCTATGAAAATAATAATAATGATAATAGCATTTATTAAGCGCTTACTATGTACAAAGCACTGTTCTAAGCACTGGGGAGGTTACAAGGTGATCAGGTTGTCCCACAGGGGGCTCACAGTCTTAATCCCCATTTTACAGGTGAGGGAACTGAGGCACAGAAAAGTTAAGTGACTTGCCCAAAGTCACACAGCTGACAATTGGCAGAGCCGGGATTTGAACCCATGACCTCTGACTCCAAAGCCCGGGCTCTTTCCACTGAGCCATGCTGCTTCTCCTGCTTCTCTTATTATTAAACAGTCATTCTGCCCTCCCCTCAAGAGGGATAAATAAAATGGGGCATCATTTCTGATCCCTTACTATTTGAGATAAGCATTGTGTTCCTAAGTAAGTAAAGCCACTTGAACACGAAGGGTGTTACTGCATGGTCTTGCTGGTTTTTTCCAATGAATGAATGATCAATCTAGGATGCCTATGCAACTTCAATATTGAAATATTAATCCCAAGAGTTAAAAATTATTAACCCCTCTGGTTGCCACAGATGCAGTTAATTGAAGAAAGCATACGCCTTGATTCATTTGGAAAGAAGTTCCCTGGGATCTTGGATGGCTTTTCAGCACCGGTATATTTATACACCTATTTTCAAATTGCGGAAGCAAAATATCTTTTCAAAATCCAGAAAATTAAGTCTGCAAAATCACTTGAAAGTTTAAATCAGTGAACATGAATTGATCCATGGCATGTATTGAGTTTGGTAAGCACTGCCAAAATAAATGAATTTCTGACTTAAGGCACCACACTCTAACTTTTCACAGAGACTATTCCCTGGGCTGAGAGAGTTCATTTTTGGCCAAACAAAAGTTCTCTTTCCCAAGTTTCTGACAGCCAAATACCGTTTTGTAATTTTGCTGCCACAAAAAACTACCACAACTTCCCTCAGTTCACATATAAGTCCTGTGAGGTGTCAAAAGCCTGGGAAATGAAGTTCCCTGAAAGAGAAATGATAATAACGACAATATTTATTAAGCACTTACTTTATGCTAGGCACTGGGATTGATAAAATAATTAGATTGGACACAGTCTCTGCCCTAAATAGGACGCAGAGTCTAACAGGGAAGCAGCGCGGCTTAGTGGAAAGAGAACGGGCTTGGGAGTCAGAGATCATGGGTTCTAATCCTGGCTCCGCTGCTTGTCAGCTGTGTGACCTTGGGTAAGTCACTTAACTTTTCTGTGCCTCAGTTACCTCACCTGTAAAATGAGGATTAAGACTGTGAGCCCCATATGGGACAACTTGATTACCCTGTATCTCCCCCAGCGCTTAAAACAGTGCTTGGCACGTAGTAAGCGCTTAACAAATATCAACATTATTATTATTATTATTTAGTCCCATTTTACAAATGATGAAAGTGAGGCACAGAGATATTAAATGACAACCAATCAAGTTCACATAGCAGACCAGGAGAGGAGCGAGGCTACAAGCTGTTTCTCCCAACTCCCAGTCTCACACTGTTTCCATTAGGCCATGCAGCCTCCCCACAGTAGAGCTATATGAACAGCTGTAGCCTGATCTTGCAAAAAATCACCAGTTTGTCAACTATCCAGTACATTAATGCTGTTATTGAACTGTACTGTCCAAGCACTTGGTACAGTGCTCTGAACAGAGCAAGCGCTCAATAAATACGACTGAATGAGTGCAAAGATGCTGCTTGTCAGAGTTGCCTTTATGTGCCACACCGCCACTTGCCTGCTGTGTGACCTTAGGAAAGTCCCAACTTCTCTGTGCCTCACCTTCCTCAGCTGTACAATGGGGGTTCAATATCTATGTGCCACCTACACAAGTATCCTTTAAGTACTTGATATTCACCCCACATTCAGTCCCACAGTGCTTATGTAAATATCTGTAATTTATTTATTTATATCAATGTCTGTCAACCCCTTTAGACTATAAGCTCCTTGTGCGCAGGACACCTGTCAACCAACTTTGTTGCTTTGTAGAAATTCTCTCAAGAGCTTCATGCTGTGCTCTGCACACAGTAAGCACTCAAAAAATACCACTGATTGATCTGTTGTCCCTCCTATCTAGATTGGTGGGACAGGGATTCTGCCTGACTTGATTAATTTGTTATCTGCCCCAGAGTTTAGTACAAGTGCTTGGCAGATAGTAAGTACTTACCACATACAATTATTATTATTATTATTATTATTATTATTATTATTATTATTATTATACAGTCATTCTGCCCTCCCCTCAAGATGGAGCAGAATGAGAAGAGAAAGGAGGTCAGGACAGAATCAACCATGGTGAGCAGGGAAGGTTTAGAGAAGGGAGAGATTCGAGAGCTGGAGTCTGCTAATGGTGATGCCACTCACATCTCTCCATGCCACCCTTTTTCCAAGGTCCTCTGAGTCTGTTCTCTCACTAATCAATCCATTGATGGCATTTATTGAGCAGTTACTGTGTCCAGAGCACTGTACTAAGCACTTGGGAGAGTACAACACAGCAGAATTGGTAGACGTGTTCCCTTGCCCCAAAGGAGCTAATAGTGCAGAAGGGAACACAGACATTAAAATAAATTACAGACATGTACATAAGTGTTGTGGGGCATTGCTACTTGTGACTCTGCTCACAGGGAAACGGTGTGGCTCAGTGGAAAGAGCCTGGGCTTTGGCGTCAGAGGCCATGGGTTTAAATCCCGACTCTGCCAATTGTCAGCTGTGTGACTTTGGGCAAGTCACTTAACTTCTCTGGGCCTCAGTGACCTCATCTGTAAGATGGGGATTAAGACTGTGAGCCCTCTGTGGGACAACCTGATCCCCTTGTAACTGCCCCAGCGCTTAGAACAGTGCTTTGCACACAGTAAGTGCTTAACACCGTCATTATTATTATTATTTCCTCCAAAATACTGGTACTAAAATTCAATTTTACTGTTGCTAAAGAATGCAAAAAGAACACTAGAACAAAGGATGACTATGTGAATTTCACTTCCCACCATCCAACACTTTGATCACCAGAAGATGCAAGTAGAAACATGAAGGAACTATGCCTTAGTGTAGAAGACACTGTCAAATGACGACCTGTGACAGTAGATGATAGAAAGAATAGGAAAAGGAATAGAGAGGCATCAGGAAGAACACGGGAGGAGATCGGGCCACCTGAATTCTGCAGGCCAAGGAAAATCCCACGATGATTTGAGGATCTTCCAAGAGTGGGACTGTTTGGGTTGGGAATTGGTGACATCATATGTATACCACTATGGGAGAGGGAGTGCATAGGGAAAGAGTCTGGGGTAAGGCCAAAGTGGATAAGTTCGAGCCTTCCCCATATACTGCCCAAAGTGTAGTGTAGGCTACTCCCCTGGTTAGGGGGAAAATGTTTAAATGTCTGTTGCAATAGTCTAGCTGTGGAAAACTCTGGCACTAAATGATACCTATCTCAATCTTTACCCGCAAGCAAAGGATTTCACTTTCTCTAATGGAAGGACAGGGAAGAGTAAATTTTGTGGTAATTACCTTAGAAAAGAAATTGGATATCCCATTCTGGGCCATCCGGATACTCCTCTTCTCTGCTGTACTTGATGAGCAACGAGGAATTAATTGCTCATTAGCTTTGCCACCGATAGATTTCTACAACGATGCGACCAGTTGACAATTTTTATAGAGAGCTGGCTAGGCCAGAGATCAAACAGGGCCCAAACCTAGTTTGACTGTAGCCTGGCAAACAGACCTAGGCTTCAAAACCACAGGTCACAGTGGGTTCTGGAAGCACTGTTTCCAGGGGCTTGTTCCGGGGGAAGGGGAGCAATTCTGCTCTTTAAACACACCTTTCCCCTGCATCTCCCAGCCCCTAATGAACTGTCAGTAGAAGGCAGCTGCACAGCCTATGGCTGACAGGACTTTGTTTAGTCTGGTCCTCATGAGAAAAAAAAAAATGCTTGGATACCAGTAAGCTAGACAAGTTAGCCTTTTTTGATGATGATGCTTCACAGCTTTTTTTCAGCAGATGAAGCAGTCCAAGTGTAACATCAAAGGCTTTTTCAGAGAAATCTGGGACTGTGGATGGAGAAAAATTGCTTGGTCCAGTGGATAAAAAAAATCTTTGATGGGTAACTCCACCCCACTCGTCATTTTTATAACACTGACCGTCAAAAGATTTAACACCTCATATAAACCTAAATAAATACCTGTAAGTTTTGGGTGATTCCTGGGTCCTCAAGGTGACCAACATGAAGCGACGGAAGGGCATGTCAGATGGGAGGGAATGAGGTTTTGTTTGTGCCAGATACACTAGGTACTGAATTCTCAGAAACTTTCTCAGAAACTTCCTCACAAATATCAAGAAATCTATTGTACTCCCTGGCTAGTCACTGAGGGAGGGCTGGCATTTTTAAATAGGGCTGTATTCACCAACTTTAACAAGGATCTTCCATGCTTTTAAGAAGCCCCTTAAAAAGAAATAGATTGGTCTTTGAGGTAATAATGCATATTTTCCACTTTGTTGACTCAGTATGTAGCCCAGCCAAGTCATGGCACTAACAGTATTATTAAGCATCTACTGGTATAAAATACTATACTAAGCACAGGGAAAAAATACACGTTTGAAAATTAGACCTTCCCCTGGTTCCCAAGAGATTCATAATCTGAGAATATGGAAGGGGAGAGGGGCCTGAGGACAGACACAGAAGGAGAGTTAAAAAACACACACAAAAATAAGTCAACAGTACAATTTAAAGCATGCAAAAAGAACAGTGAAAGGATGTCTGCCTTTGAGATCATCTGCAGAAAAACCCCTCACACATCCGCCAAGCAAGCTCTCTTCCTCCTTCAAAGCCCTACTGAGAGCTCACCTCCTCCAGAAGGCCCTCCCAGACTGAGCCCCCTTTTTCCTCTCCTCCTCCCCATCCCCCCACCCTATCTCCTTCCCCTCCCCACAGCCCTTGTATATATTTGTAGAGATTTCTCTATTTATTCTACTTGTATATATTTACTATTCTACTTATTTTGTTAATGATGTGCATATAGCTATAATTCTGTTTGTTCTGACGATTTTGACACCTGTCCACATGTTTTGTTTTGTTGTCCGTCTCCCCCTTCTATACTGTGAGCCTGTTGTTGGGTAGGGTCCGTCTCTATATGTTGCCGACTGGTACTTCCCAAGCGCTTAGTACAGTTCTCTGCACACAGTAAGCGCTCAATAAATGCAATTGAATAAAGAGAAATCTTCATTATAGAATTTGTCCTCACTATCTTGGACAGATCTCCTAAAAACAACCATGTAAAAAAGAGAAGCTAATAGTAATGATTTGGGTATTTGTGAAGCACTGTACTAAGGGCTGGGGTAGGTGTAAAATAATCAGGTCGGGCACAATCTTTGTCCCTAAGGGGCTCATAGCATAGCAGTATAAATCATAATAATAATAATAATGGCATTTATTAAGCGCTTACTATGTGCAAAGCACTGTTCTAAGCGCTGGGGAGGTTACAAGGTGATCAGGTTGTCCCATGGGGGGCTCACCATCTTAATCCCCATTTTACAGATGAGGTCACTGAGGCCCAGAGAAGTTAAGTGAGTTGCCCAAAGTCACAAAGCTGACAGTTGGCAGAGCCGGTATTTGAACCCCTGACCTCTGACTCCAAAGCCTGGGCTCCTTCCACTGAGCCACACTGCTCAGTGGAAAGCAGGTATTGAACGGCCATTTTACAAATGAGACAACTGAGGCATAGCGAACTAAAATGCCTTACCCAATGTCACACAGCAGGCAAGCGGTGGAAGGAGGATTAGATCCCAGCTTCTCTAACTCCGAGGCCCATATTCTTTCCACTGGGTCTCACCGCTTTGGAATACAAATAGCTAAATTAAGTTACATATAGAAAAGAGATCATACTTTGACCAACAGTGGATCATGAACCTTCCAAAGTTCATCAGCTTCTGGACTCTCACTAAGGGAAATCTGGTGCAGTCTTCACATATGACATACCAAGTAGTCTGGGGATATGTCTGTCTAAAGAGTAGATTCTTTATAAAATGTGTAGGGAATGAATCAGCAATTACAGACCTGCAATTTGTGCCCTCCTATTGTCTGTCTCAGTTCATGGCCTTTTCCAAGCTGCAAACTGCTAAAGACACTAGTCTATAATTACAGCATATTGTATAAAATCCTGGAGGTTCTTAAACAAAATGGGACCACCTTTTGTCCAGTGCACAGACCTTCGGTGAGGAGTCAGACTGTAAGAGGATGAGGAAATGCATCGCTCCTCTAACACCAAACAACTCATTGTACCTCGATCTCATCTATCTCGCCGCCGAACTCTCGCGCATTTCCTGAATCAGGCCTGGAATACCCTCCCTCTTCATATCCACAAATACTCTCTCTGCCTTCAAAGACTTATTAAAGGCACATCTCCTCCAAGAAGCCTTCCCTGAGTAAGCCCTCATTTCCTTTTCTCCCACCCCTTTCTGCATCGCCCTGATTTGCTCCCTTTATTCACTGTCCCCTCAGATTCACAGACCTTATGTAGATACCCATAATTTATTTATATAGATGTCATCTCTCCCCCTAGATTGTAAGCTCACTGTAGGCAGGGAATGCGTCTGTAATATTGTTATACTGTGCTCTCCCAAGCACTAACTACCATGCTATGCACACAGTAAGCTCTCTATTAATACGCTTGATTTTTTTTTTCTAATGGCATTTGCTAAGCATTTATGAGTCCTACATAGGGCTCACAGTCTAAGTAGGAGGGAGGAGAAGATTCAATCCCCATTTTACAGATGAGGCAACTGAGGCACAGAGATATTAAGTGACATTCCCAAGGTGACACAACAAGCAATTGACAGAGTCAGGATTAGAACTCAAGTCCTCTGACTCTCAGCCCACACTCTTTCCACTAGCCCATGCTACAGGTTAGGCCGAGTTTTTTAGGTGCAGTATCTATAAGCTCCTTGTGGGATGGGATTGCACCTATCTACTCTGTTAATGTACTTTCCCAAGCATGTACTACAGTGATCTCTGCAAACAGTAAGTGCTTAAATATTATTAATTGAGTCATTCATTCATTCAATCGTATTTACTGAGCACTTACTGTTTGCAGAGCACTGTACTAAGCGCTTGAAAAGTACAATTCAGCAATAGAGAGAGACAATCCCCGCCCACACCGGGCTAACAGTCTAGAAGGGGTAAGAGAGGCATCAAAACAAGTAAACAGTCATCAATATAAACAGAATTATAGATATATACACATCAAAACAAGAAAACAGGCATCAATATAAATAGAATTATACATATATACATAAGTGTTGTGGGGCAGAGAAGTGGGGGGAGAGCAAAAGGGAGCAAGTCGAAATGATGCCGTGATTGACTGATTGAATAGGGACCACTACTGTAAAGAGGTTCCGGTTACAAGGTTACTAACCAGTCCCTACAGAGATCCCTTTAGCAGGCTGGGGTATCTCTATTATACTTCTGGCACTATGGAGGTGTGGCCCCACCCACTTCCTCATCATTTCCCCTTGATTTTCACTGCATTTGTTCTCATGCCCAGGTGCTAGATATCTGGATGAAGGTAAACAACCCAGATCCCCCCCCTCAAAGGCTATCTTACCCTGCCGGAATTCAATGGGCCCCACAGGCCAGTGGAAAGGGAGGGGGACATCATTTGGCTCTACTCCTAGTGAAATTACCTATAGACTCTAAAAATGATGATTGTGGCCTTTGTTAAGTTCTTATCATGTGTCAAGTCCTGTACTAAGCACTGGGATAAGATACAAGATAGTCAGGTCAGAGGATACAATCCCTGTCCCACAGGGGCTCAAAATCAAAGTGAATTTGCATTTTACAGATGAGGAAACTGATGTATAGGGAAGGTAAGTGACTTACCCAAGAACACACAGCTGGCATTAGAATTCAGGTCTCCTGACTGTCAGGGTCATGCTCTTGCCATTAGGCCATTCTGCTCCTCCTTGTTTTCCTACATACCATGCTCATTTTAAACCAAGTAACACAGAAGTGGATACTTTGAACAGTTCATCAGGAAGGGACTGCATAAAACTTATCTGCTCATAAATAGTCAATCTAACACCCCTAAAGCAGATCTCAGAAGAACAAGAGTGAGGGTATCCACAAGTTACTCTGCATGAACTGTTATTTCCTGAATCTGAGGTTTTACTGTTTAACCTTAATATTGCACAACTGTGTTACCACATAAAGTGAGAAAGACTTTGCATCTCATTCACGAGACAGAAAAAGGGTTTAGGGTTTGAAAAATTTTCAAAATTTATTTTCAATAGCTATCCACACAAGCACTCTTCAATGCCACATTACTACTGTAATACAGTAGCACTTCAGTCAGACTGACTTGATTCACAAGGTAACAAGTAAAAAATGCTGGAGACGCTAGGCTGGAAAAAGCCCTAAGATTCAAATATTTATACAGTGTTGTTAAATTACATTTCCGTACCCTTTAATCTTTCCAAAGAAGCCAAGTGAATTTGTATTTTTTTGAGGTAATTTTTACTGGCTTGTTCACTTCTGCATTAGAAAAGTTTCAGATGACCCACCCTATTCTCCAGGATACACATCGTTAAATTTGACATGCAAATGAAACTTCAGACATAAAATTCAATCCAGCTACGGTTTCACACATCTGAAAATCTGCTGTGCCTAGTCGAGCATGTGGTCTCTAACACTTGTTATTGTGTTACTGCTCAACAATTTACTTTCCCCCAAATAGAAAAGAAGTGCTTCTTTTGTGTTAGGGTCAAGTGTAAAAGTTTCATTCGGTTTTTCAGGAGCATTCAACTCTCAGTACCATAATTCAAAAGCCAGAAGTGTAATAAGAGCCCTCTTGAAAAAAACATTTCACAGAACAAACCAAATGTTAAACCTTAGTAGATCATCCAAGAAAAACTTACTTGCATGGGCAGATGGCTGATTTTCCCTGAGCAGCCACACTAATGAGCCCTTTCTACTTGGTTTCCAATACTACTACTCCCTCATTGCTCTTAGGGAAGGGAATAAGAAAGCATTCGATCACTCAGTGTCACTTATTAAGCACCCATTGAGGGCAAAGCCCTTGGGAAGGTACAATGGAGATAAAAGAGTGATCCCTCCCCTTAAAGAGGTTACAATCTAATGGAACAGCTTTGACGATGGCTTTCTTGGCATTACTAAACTAGGCTTCTATCAGGTTCAACTTTACCTAGACTGTGAGCCTCGCCTAGACTGACTGTGGGGCAGGGACTGTGTCCAACATGGTAACCCTTCTATCCATCCCAGTGTTTAGAACAGTGCTTGGTACATAGTAAGAACTTAACAAATGATGATTTTATATTATTATTATTACTACCTGAACCATATTTCTAAGCCCGTTCTTCTCCAGACACAAGAGGGAGTTATCCAAGGGTCTCTATAGTATTGTCTCCTCATGGATAAAATCACCAGGCCGCCAGTCTGCACTAACCTTGAAGTGAACAAGTTCCCAAGCATGGTCAGTGGTACTGTGAGAGAACTTCCACAGCTCTGTGGCAGGAAGATTCTCCCAGGCCCCAATCATTCGTATTACTGGCTTGCAAAGTTGGCATGCTTAAAGCATTATTATCTAAGTTAGAGTGTGCCTTTCAAGTGTGGAACTGGGAGGGACACTATCCCTGTCAAAAGGGTACCCAAGGTGATTTTCTAAGACTGCTCTCTCTACACATGGATGGATATAAAGCTAGTGTGTGCAGATTAACAGGCTTCTAAAATTCTTCACCCTAGTGAATCACCCTCTGGAAGGACTAAGAGTAAAGATCAAAACAGAACAGGACTGATTAGTACATATTCCTGCAGAAATGACAGATTAGCAAATTTTCTTGCTACATCAAATGATCCAAACACAACAATCATCTGTACAGAATTTAAAATATCTAACTGAAAATTAAAAAGAATGCTAGAGGGACCCAAGTGAGATACTGAAAGAATGGGCCTCCTCCTTTTATAAGCATTGAAAGAAGAGAAATGTAAGAACGATACTCAGTGGCTTTCTGTTTAGAATTAGGAACAAGAAGGGGCACTATTGCTTTAAGAGACAATTCGCAAGCCTGACTAGATCACCAGAACAAGCATCATCCTGTAGTAATAAGGGTGACCATATCAGGACACGCATGTGCCTTCCCTGTCCCCCGTGGTAGCTATAGCAAGGGTAGAAATAAGAAGGTAAAATCCCCTAGTTTTCTGGAATTTCTATGTAGAGAGTTCAGAAACTGAAGAACCAAAGTGGAAAAATACTTCCTTGAATTTTTGTCATTTATTTTTTCAACGCACTTGCACATAAATCATTCCATTCTATCCCCTCAAAACCCTGAGACGGCAGAATTATTATTTTACAAATGAGGAAACTAAAGCCCAGAAAGTTTGAGTGACTTGCCTGTGATCACACAGTAGGCCAGGGGCAGAACTGGGACTATCAGTAGAAGCAGTGTGGTCTAGTGGAAAGAGCACGGGCCTGCGAATCAGAGGATCTGGGTTCTAATCCCAGCCGCATGTCTGTTGTGTGACCTTGGGCAAGTCACTTCACTTCTCTGTACCTTAGTTACCACATCTGTAAAATGATACCCATGTGGGACAGGGACTGAGTCCAACCTGATTACTTGCATCTATCCCAGTGCTTAGAACAGTGCTTCACACACAGTAAGCACTTAACAATTTCCACAATTATTATTATTATTATAATCCCAGACCTCCTGGTATTCCGTCTCCCAAGCCCTGACCCACTCATGTGAATTCACACACTGAATGCAAACAAGAGTATCCGCGAGCTAGAACAGGGTGGGCTGGCCAATTTAGCCAAGACAGTCTTGTTTCTGGGACAGTTCAATTTTTCCCAGAATTATCCAGGACAGCTTCAGAAATCCTACTGCACCAAGCTCTCTTGTATTGTAGGGCTTGTGTTATTAAGAAAAAAAACGTTAAAAGGAAATTGTGCATTACAATAGTCATCAGTCTGATGCCAGGCAAATGTACATTGTCACCCTTTTCGATACTGTGCTACAAAACTGGTAGGAGAATCCTCCCCGATTCTGTAACAGTGCTCTATACAAAACATGTAGCAAAACACACTATCAAACAGAGCTGCAGGTACTCGGACCCAATACAGTTATATTACATTAAACTCTTATTCTCATTATGACCTTTTCCAAAGAATAAAAAAAAAATCAGCCTTAAAAAAACATTTGCAAAGATCCAAGAAACTATAAAGACATGAGTAAAGTTTTATGATATGTAACATGAATAAATTTTATAATTTAAAATATCATTGGATAAAAATGGAAACATAAAGAAAACATAGAGGAAAGTAATTTGCCACCATGCTCAATCTCGCAACCTTTCCCTATCAAGCTTTCAGAATTGCCTTCCTTTACCCTTGCATAATCTTTAAAAATATCAAACATTTTGAAGGAGCTTCCTCTTAGTGGCTTCAAATACCAGTTTTATTCACTCTTTCCTAAAAACGCATTTCATCTCCATTTGACAATTCACTACTGCCAAGCATTTCGTTGACTCAGTTGATACTGAGGGTAAGGAACTGACCTTAAGGTCCTCATGCTTTGTAAAACACCAAGTTTGCTTTAGGTGGTTCATCAACAACGTCATTTGAAGTACGAAAAGGAATGACGAGCTACGGTTACTATGGGAACTATAACTGAAAATTCCAACATTTGTGCACATCTAATACGACCCTGCAATTAAATAGATGATGCCACTCCTACAGTTTATTTCAAAAAATCATAACTATCACTAGTGTTCCCCACTCCCAACACCTCTTAATGGAAGTGAAGCCTGTAAGCTCGCTGTGGGCCGGGAATGTGTCTGTTACTTGTATTCTTCCAAGTGCTCAGTACAGTGCTCTGCACACAGTGAGTGCTCAATAAATGCAACTGAGTGAATGAATGAAAAAACAACCTTTTAGAATACTGGAAAGGCTGTTCGCAGTTTAGGTAAAAGTGCTCTTTTCCTGGAGCAGTGAAGAACCTGTTTAGCTATTTATTTTAGACTGCTGAAATACTAAGCTATTTCTATTGCTTGTAATTATCATCTTTTACTTATTCTCCTTGTTCAGTATGTCTGTCCTCTCCCACTTAGATTGTGAGCCCCTTCTGGGTAAGGATCAGGTCTTATCGATCATCTTGTAATTACCCCAGCACTTGGCACTGTGCTTTGCACAAAGAAGTGCTCAATAAAAAAAAAATCACTGATTTCGTGAACTGAGCTTCATTAAAGGAAGAGTATTTAAAGAAAATGAATATTTTCCCTGTAGAACTTTAAAAATATGATGGGAAACATTTTATTATGAAGTTACTTCCCACATCCTGACTCTGAAAATCCTAACTACTTGTCTTCCTGATTTATACGTACTGTATAAAAATCTACTGCTCTAGAGCAGATCTTTAACTTCCAAGGAAAGGAAAGCACAACGCTCTGTGCTTATGTTTCCACAGACATTAGCAAACAGTCAGGTCTCCTACCAGGGGTTACAGTCATGAAGATGCCAACCTCCCAACCTAAAGAAAAAATGTTATGATAGAACAGGGACTTACATAGTGGCTTTCTCCAACCCCCAATCATTCTATCGAGAAGTGTGCTGTCAGAAGACCATTTCCTAATTCCCCAGCAGTATTCCGTCCAAAATGTGTTGAGAAAATACTCACTGGGGGAGAACCGACAACTACCTCTATCATTTCACAAGGTTTTTTCTTTAGCATTTGTACATAAAACTTAAATTGGAAGACACTCTTTAATACATTGTTAAAAATAAAAACTCCATATATCTCCTCCATTCATGCACATCATTCCATTAGTATCACCATACTAAAGGATACGTTAGCAGTCTCCAAATTACATTACAAAGTTTTACAGTACATCATGAAAATTGTAGCCAAAGAAGCTGATAGTAAAATGGTCCCTCGTTTGTACTTTGTACCCCCATGTTATCAACACACTTTTTTAAAGTAACAAAGAAAAACGAATGCATAATGGTGCCTAAGAGTTATGCATTCCCCTTAAGGGTGATACCAACATTATTAATAGCACAGTGTTTTGGGGGCTTCTAAGTTAAGCAGCTTCAAACAAAATAAAGTAAAATATTTCAAAATGAAAACTGAAGACCGGTATGATGCAATAATTATGTGTGTGCCTACAAAACATTGTGAATATTTCATAGTATTTTCACATATGTTTTGAACAAGGCATGTTAATTTCAATGCTACAAATGCATATGGATATTTTCAAACATTCAATGCTCCCAGAGGAAGGTGCTTATTCCAGAAAGGCAATATCCAGCCACAGAACTCTCCAGCCACTTGGGTCTTGAAACCCAGCAATTCTAACAAGGAGATGTCTGGCAAGAAACACAATTGAAAATGGAGGCTCTGGAACCCCTTTTCACTGATAAAAAGGGGGTGCTTGGCCATTTTGTATTCTATTTATGTATATTGATGCTATTGATGCCTGTTTGCTTGTTTTGATGTCTGTCTCCCTGCTTCTAGACTGTGAGCCCGCTGCTGGGTAGGGACTGTCTCTATATGTTGCCAACTTGTACTTCCCAAGTGGTTAGTACAGTGCTCTGCACACAGTAAGTGCTCAAGAAATACGATTGATTGGTTGATTTTGTAATCATTTAATATATAGTACTGTCTGATCAATTTTATAGCTGTTGCCTAACACCTACACAGAGGGAATGGGGCGCCATTCATTCATTCATTCAATTCATTCAATCGTATTTATTGAGCGCTTACTGCGTGCACAGCACTGTACTAAGCTCTTGGAAAGTACAATTCAGCAACAAATAGAGACAATCCCAACAACAGGCTCACAGTCTAGAAGCGGGGAGACAGACATCAAAACAAGCAAACAGGCATCAATAGCATCAGTATAAATAGAATTACAGATATATAATCTCCTAGGCCTTCACTACTCCTTCCCTTTTATTCCACAGGATAGCTTTTTTAAGAGGAGGGGGAGAGGGAGGGCGCGACCATCAGCTGCAACAAGTGACTGCACAGAGTTCGACGGGGACCTCCAAGAAGCCGCTGGAGAGAACCATGGGCCAACCCTAGCCTAGAAAATGGAAGTCAAGGCGCTGATTGTGGACCGAGTACGAGGCCCTAGGCCTCCTGCTGCTTGGGGAAGTGGTCTGGGCAATCCCTAGGGGAATTCAAATGTTATACTGACACTGTCCCCGTTCATCCGGTTGCATCTAGTCATTGAAAACCATTTTCAAGCAAACGGTGCAGAGCGGAGTAAAAACAGGAAGTCATAGGCAGTTCGAGCTTTCACTCTCAAACTTCTGCTCTGTGAGCTGAAGTCAAGTGTTTACGGATAGCAGCAAAAGCCAGGGCAGTTGTACCAATTTGCTACATAAATACAGCATATCCTGGCAATCCCACCATGAAGGGTCCCTGCCCACGAGGCCTTTGTGAAGACTTTCCGATCAACACAACTGCTGGGTAGGGTTCAAAAGGAAGACTTCGAAAGGATGTTTTGTTTTCCCACAGGCCAAGACGATGACAAGTGAGGAGATATTTCTATCATCTCTCTGCTGAATATTTTGGAGAAACAGCACTACTGACATCTCTCTCAAAAGTGCGGAGGAGGGGGAAGGGGAAAAGAGGAGAAGAAATCAGCTTTATTTAGCCTGGTGTGAACTTTCACCGTCTGGCGTTAACCTTCCCTGCCATTTTAGGGTAGTACCGGCTGGAGTGGGGGGAACGCTTTGCTTGAAGAGATAACCCAGTTGATTCCTATACAGCCCGGCCAAGCCCACTGATTTTACTGCTGTTTATTTCTGACTAAGCAGAAAGGAAAATGAGGCGTCAATAAAAACAGGACAAAAGCCACTGGCCCCTGTTAGAGTCGGGAGAAAGAAAAAGAAGCAAAATTGTCACTATAGCAACCAAAGGCAGATAGAAACATCTAGGAAAAACAACTCCTTGTGCCTGCTTCCCAATACCAAAATCTACCAGCCGTGAAGCTGAAACACACAGGGCACATCTTCAGCGGAGTAATAATTACCACCTGCCCAATTACGGATTTTCCATATGCCTTTTGCTAGACAGAAAGGACCCATTCTATTTTTTGATTCGCCAGCCCCTTCTTTGCCAAAGAAGGGACACAGCACACACAGCAGTGTGCAGCGGTGGTGTGTAGCAGTGTGCAGGGGCAGAACCCAGGTGGAGAAATGGTTAAATAAAGATGAAAAGTTTCCAGCCAGGAAAAAAAGGGCACATGGAAGTGGGGAGCCAGGGGGAAGCGGACATGGGAAACGCAGGGATTGCCCTCAAATGCCAAGAGTGGGGACAGGGAAGCCAGGCCCCTGGGATAGGCCCAACAGGGATGGGAAGGGTGGATTGATATTAGGCCAAGGCTGGGGAGTCCAATGGGTAGCGCTCTCTCTGTCTGTCCCTCTGCAGGGGGGTGATGCGGGAAAGGTGGGTTGGAGCAGAAACTTTGGTGGTGGGCCCCTGGGGGTCGATGGTAGGACCCTGGGGGGCGGCCGTCCTGCAGAGGGAGGAGGAAGGGGGCCCCGATGGCCTTGGGGCAGCCAGCTCCTCCGAGAGCTCTGCGGAAAGGGCTAGGGGGACCCTCGGAGAGAGGAGACCCCCGCCCCCCCAACCACTACCATCCCCCACCCCTGGGAAAAGAGACAAGGGGGCCGGGGAGGGGGGCCGGGCTAAGGGGCACTAGCCAAGTTTTCCTCCATGCAAGGACATCTCCCTGGGTGGGGAGGGGGCTTGGGGGCTGGGACCCCCCCCCCGGAGGGCTGAGCCGGGGGTCGGAGAGGAGGGGAGGGGGCTCGCCTGGCCTCTCCCCCGCCCACCCGCCCTGCTCCCCTGCAGCAGTGAAGCTTGCACACGCACAAGGGCGTCCAGCCCAGCCCTGCCCTGCCCAGGCCGCCCCCGGGAGCCCCGCAGCACTCACCCCGGGGAGGCTCCAGCTGCTGCTGCTGCTGCTGCTCTTCCTCCTCCTCCTCCTCCTCCTCCTGGTGGTGGTGGTGTGGCTGGGGCTCAGAGACATCCCGGGAGCCCCGCCTCGCCCCGCCCCACCGCGCCGACACAGACACACAGACACACAGACCACCCCCCCCCAGCTGAGCCTCAGGCCCTGCCCAGCCCCAACTGGTGCCCACCCCAGCCCCTGCCCAAGCTACTGCCCATGTTCCTGCCCCTGCCCAGTCCCAGCCCCAGCTCAGCCCCTGTTCCTGCCCATGTCCCTGCCCTAGCCCAGTCCCAGCCCCAGCTCAGCCCCAACCCAAGCTTCTGCCCATTTTCCTGCCCCTGCCCAGTCCCAGCCCCTGCCCAAGCTTCTGCCCCTGTTCCTGCCCCTGCCCAGTCCCGGCCCCAGCTCAGTCCCAGCTCAGCCCCTGTTCCTGCCCATGTTCCTGCCCTAGCCCAGTCCCAGCCCCAGTCGTAGCCCCTACCCCTGCCCAAGCTTCTGCCCATGTTCCTGCCCCTACTCAGCCCCGGCTCCAGTCCCAGCCCCTGCCCAAGCTTCTGCCCCTGTTCCTGCCCCTGCCCAGTCCCAGCTCAGCCCCTGTTCCTGCCCTAGCCCAGCCCCAGCCGCAGCCCCTACCCCTGCCCAAGCTTCTGCCCATGTTCCTGCCCCTGCTCAGGCCCAGCCCCAGCCCCTGCCCAGGCTTTCTGCCCATGTTCCTGCTCCTCAGTCCCAGCTCCAGCCTCAGCCCCTGCCCACATTCCTGCCCCTGCCCAGGTCCAGCTTCAGCTCTTGCCCCTGCCCAAGCTTCTGCCCATGTTCCTGCCCCAGCCCAGACCCAGCCACAGCTGCAGCCCCAGCCCCTGCCCATGTTCCTGCCTCTTAGTCCCAGCCCCATCTCAGCCCCAACCCAAGCTTCTGCCCATTTTCCTGTCCCTGCCCAGTCCCAGCACCCACCCAGTCCCAGCCCCTGCCCAAGCTTCTGCCCCTGTTCCTGCCCCTGCCCAGTCCCGGCCCCAGCTCAGTCCCAGCTCAGCCCCTATTCCAGCCCCTGTTCCTGCCCTAACCCAGTCCCAGCCCCAGTCATAGCCCCTACCCCTGACCTAGCCCAGTCCCAGCCCCAGCCACAGCCCCTACCCCTGCCCAAGCTTCTGCCCATGTTCCTGCCCCTGCTTAGGCCCAGCCCCAGCCCCTGCCCAGGCTTCTGCCCATGTTCCTGCCCCTGCTTAGGCCCAGCCCCAGCCCCTGCCCAGGCTTTCTGCCCATGTTCCTGCTCTTCAGCCCCAGCTCTAGCCCCAGCCCCTGCCCACATTCCTGCCCCTGCCCAGGTCCCGCTTCAGCTCTTGCCCCTGCCCAAGCTTCTGCCCGTGTTCCTGCCCCAGCCCAATTGCAGCCGCAGCTGCAGCCCCAGCCCCTGCCCATGTTCCTGCCTCTGTTTAGTCCCAGCCCCAGCTCAGCCCCAACCCAAGCTTCTGCCCATTTTCCTGCCCCTGCCCAGTCCCAGCACCAGCCCAGTCCCAGCCCCTGCCCAAGCTTCTGCCCGTGTTCCTGCTCCTGCCCAGTCCCTGCCCCAGCCCCAGCTCAGCACCAGCTCCAGCCCCTGCCAATGTTCCTGCCCCAGCCCAGGTCCAGTCCCTGCCCAAGCTTCTGCCCTTGTTCCTGCCCCAGCGTCGCCCCAGCTCCAGCCCCAGTCACTGCCCACCCCAGCCCCAGTTCAACCTAAACCTATTTGGTTTATATAAACCTATTTGTTTTGTATGTTTTGTTTTGTTGTCTGTCTCCCCCTTCTAGACTATGAGCCCACTGTTGGGTAGGGACCATCTCTATATGTTGCAAACTCGTACTTCCCAAGCGCTTAGTACAGTGCTCTGCACACAGTAAGCACTCAATACGATTGAATGAATGAATGAATAAACCCAGCCCCAACTCCAGCCCAACCTCAGCCCTAGGGTCACCTCCTCCAGACTAGGTTGGCAGCCCCTGCCTGGTCCCCATGACACAGCCACCAGCCCCTTATGCCTGGAGACCCAGAGGACTACATTTGGGCCCAGGCCCCCACCTCTCCCCACCCCACCCCAGCCCAAACTCCAAAACACCCAGAAGAGCTGAGTATTCACCTTTCCACTCCACCCAGCCACTCTGCAGCAGATGAGGAGTTCTGTTCCCCACAACCTCTTCCTATGCCTAAACCAAGACCTGGTCCTGCCTATATTGACATGCCAAAGGCACCCCCTCACCAGGGCTGAGAAAGCAACCTTCATCTCCTCCCAATCCCACTCTACTCACAGTTTCAGGGAGGTTGAAGGGAAACTACTCTGACTTAATACCTACCCCAGATTAACTCAAGGCATTCTGAGCACAGTACTAAGTGCTTGAGAAACTACAGTACATTAATAGAGACAATCCCTGCCCGCAACAAGCTCAAAGTCTAGAGGTAGGGGCGCAGACATTAATACAAATAGACATCAATATAAATAAAGAAAATGACAGATAAATATATATATATATATATATATATATATAAGTGCTGTGGGGAGGAGAGGGGGGAAAGCAAAGGGAATGAGTCAGGGTAATGTAGAAAGGAGTGGGAGATGACGAAAAATGGGACTTAATCTGGGAAGGCCTCCTGGAGGAGATGTGGGCAGAGACCATGTCTACCAACTCTGTTATGGCTCTCTCCCAAGCCCTAGTACAGTGCTTTGGACCCAATAAGCACTCAGTCAATCAATCCATCCACCGTATTAAATAACACTGATTTATTAAGCACTTTCTCTGTGTCGAGCACTGGTCTTGGCACTGGGGTAGATAAAGGTTGGAAACGGTCCCTGATACACACGGGGCTCACAAGCACATGGCTCAGTGGAAAGAGCATGGACTTTGGAGTCAGAGGTCATGGGTTCAAATCCCAGCTCCGCCAACTGTCAGCTGTGTGACTTTGGGGAAGTCACTTCACTTTTCTGGGCCTCAATTACCTCATCTGTAAAATGGGGATTAAGAATGGGAGCCCCTCGTGGGATAACCTGATCACCTTGTAACCTCCCCAGTGCTTAGAACAGTACTTTGTACATAGTAAATGCTTAATAAATGTCATTGTAATAATAATAATTATTATTACTTAATACCCGCCCCAGATCAACTCAGCATTCTGAGGTACCGAGGTATTAAGGTCGCTCCATCAGAGCCTAGTTTAAGACTGTGACTAAAAGGCTTGGCCTCACTCTTTTCCAGGGCTGCCATGACTTTGTTTTCATATAAGGCCATGGCTACCCATCCTGGTTTGCACAATCCTCCAGGAGCAGGAGCTTGCATGTGGGCAAAGCAGGTCGAGCTAGCCCTTGCACTAGACCTCCTCTCCACATTTTCAGCTCATGGCTCTACTCACATCCTCCAGTTGGACAGCCAAACCCGGCCTAGGCCGCGGCAGGTGAGGCCGTGGCCATAAACCTAAGTGATGGTTGGGGTGGAAGATGGGCATTTTAATGCCAGTTGACGCTACCAGACCATCCCTGATGCCACTATCATTATCTCCCACTGCTACCATCAAAGCATCCAGATAAACATGGTTATAAAGACAGTAGACTGAGATGACAGTAAGGAGGTTGGCGATGTTGGGCAGGATTAAGTGGAAAATTAAATTATAAAAATTGTTGAACTAGAAAGGATCCTACAAAGTCATCTGACTCCATTCCTAGGTTATAAGCAAGTGCCTAACTAACCCATACAGGGTGGAGAGTCTATCTGTTCCCTGTTTCAAAAACTAAACAAGTGAACCTAAAGTAGGGCTCATGATGAATCCCACTTCATGCCACGCATATTCATTCAATTGTATCTATTGAGCATTTACTGTGTGCATATCATCAGGACCTTAATAACCAATTGATTAAAAATGTTAACATTAATAATAATGCTAATGTCAAAGCCTTTTGGGATCGACAAGGTAGTAGGTCTGGGCTATGGAATTGAAATTAGGAGAGTTTTAGTAGTGAAAGTAGAATCAGGAAAAAGCTGGCATAATTGACCAGGACTAAAATAATGGCCAGATCTGAAACTGAAAATGTTGTAAATCTGTACAAAAAGGTTTCAATCTAAACAATATTAAAACCATTAATCAATCAATAAATCATATTTATTGAGCACTGACCATGTGCAGAACACTGTACTAAGCACTTGGGAGAATTCAATATTACAGAGTTGGTAGACATGTTCCCTGCCCACAGCGAGTTACAGTCTAAAGGACTTAGGGGTGACAAAGGGAGGCAATTAATAAGTGGAATTAACAAGTAGGAGTATTTTCTCTTTATTAGAATTAGTTTTTAATCACCCTTAACTGTGAATTTTAATCATCATTCAAAAGAAACAGAATTTGGGTGAAATAGTTGTGCATCAGTACCTTTGTAAAGTGGCAAATTTAGAGATCAGATGTTAGCATGAATTTAGCTAAAAGCTACTAATTTAATCACAAGATCAATCAATGATGGATTTTTAAATGGCTTTAATCCTTTATGTAAGTATGATGTGGCTCAGGTTAACTCTAAATTAAATAAAATGAGGTAAGCTTCCCATCGGGAGGAAGAAACCATACCACCAAGTGCTCCAGGGTTCATCCCCATTTTGTGTACAATATCAGAAAACCTACATTTCCTTGAGTCTGAGGGCTATTTGTAGTAGTGGTAATAATAATAATGGCATTTATTAAGCGCTTACTAAGTGCAAAGCACTGTTCTAAGCGCTGGGGAGGTTACAAGGTGATCAGGTTGTCCCACAGGGGGCTCACAGTCTTAATCCCCATTTTACAGATGAGGTAACTGAGGCCCAGAGAAGTTAAGTGACTTGCCCAAAGCCACACAGCTGACAATTGGCAGAGCCGGGATTTGAACCCATGACCTCTGACTCCAAAGCTCGTGCTCTTTCCACTGAGCATGCTGCTTCTCTCTGTGAGAGTAGTAGTTATAGTTGTGGTAGTATTTGTGCTAATTTAGCCCCATATAGCACAGTACATTGTACTAGGTGCTTGAAAAGTGCTGAATAAATAAGTGTTATGTCCCCCTGCCTACAGGGAGTTCACAGTTTCAGTTGGAAGACAAACACAAAAATACTTACAACTAGAGCAATCAAAATAAATAACATGAGCAGACAGTTATTCTTAAATGTGAGCTCCTCTTCTGGACTGTCAGCTCATTGTGGGCAGGGAATATGTCCGTTTATTGTTGTATTGTACTCTCCCAAGTGTTTAGTACAGTGTTTGGCACAAGTTAGCACTCAAAAAATACGACAATGAATGAATGAGTGCAAAGAAGGGGTAAATAAGTCTACAAGTGCTTGGACCCTATCACCTTATCTCTGAGGTTCCTGAAACTGATCAAAATCACTGCTGTACTCACTATTGTACTCAACCAAGTGCTTAATCTAGTGCTCTGCATAGGGTAAGCACTCAATAAATATTAGTGCTTTATTGATTAGGGAAACTCCTGAAGAAGTCATTTCCCTTGGGAAGGACAAACACAGGATAGGACAGGCTCTACGTCTACCAGCTTAGTGGAAAGAGCACGGGCTTGGGAGTCAAAGGATGTGGGTTCTAATTCCGACTCTGCCACTTGTCTGCTCTGTGACCTTGGGTAAGCCACTTAACTTCTCTGGGCCTCAGTTACCTCACCTGTAAAATGGGGATTAAGCCTGTGAGCGCCATGTGGATCAACCTGATTACCTTGTAGCTAACCCAGTGCTTAGAACAGTGCTTGGCACGTAGTAAGTGCTTAACAAATCCCAATTATTATTATTATTATTATTATTACTAATTCAATTATATTTATTGAGTGCTTACTGTGTACAGAACACTGTACTAAGCACTTGGAAAGTACAATTCGGCAACAGATAGAGACAATCCCTACACAAGAACGGGCTCACAGTCTAGAAGGGGCAGATGGACAACGAAACAAAACAAGTAGACAGGCATCAATACCATAAAATTATTATTATTATTATTACTACCTCTGCCATTTTCTGCCCTGAGTAACCCACCCAATCCCATGCCTTCCTCTGGCCCCTAGAGGAAATGAGGTAAGAGTGGCAGGAGTACAAGAATCAGATCCAGGGATTGGGGAATGACTGGATGGATGTTCATTCATTCATTCATTCAATCGTATTAACTGAGAACTTACTGCATGTACTAAGTTCTTGGAAAGTACAATTTGGCAACAAAGAGAGACAATCCCTACCGAACAATGGGCTCACAGTGTAGAAGAGGGGAGACAGACAGGTATCAATACTGTCAATATAAATAAATAGAATTGTAGATATATACACATCATTAAAAGAATAAATAGAATAATAAAATAATAAATATGTACATATATACACAAGTGCTTTGGGGTGGGGACAGGGGTAATAATAATAATAATAATAATGGCATTTATTAAGCACTTACTATATACAAAGCACTGTTCTAAGCGCTGGGGAGGTAACAAGGTGATCAGGTTGTCCCATGGGGGGCTCACAGTCTTAATCCCCATTTTACAGATGAGGTAGCTGAGGCCCAGAGACGTTAAGTGACTTGCCCAAAGTCACACAGCTGACAATTGGCAGAGCTGGGATTTGAACCCATGACCTCTGACTCCAAAGCCCGGGCTCTTTCCACTGAGTAGAGCAGAGGGAGGGAATAGGGGCGATGGGGAGAGGAGGAGGAGCAGAGGAAAAGGGGGGCTCAGTGACTTGCCCAAGACCCAAGATCACACAGTCAAGTGGTGTACATATCTGTAATTTATTTATGTACGATGATGGCATTTGTTAAACGCTATGTGCAAAGCACTGTTCTAAGCGCTGGGGAGGTTACAAGGTGATCAGGTTATCCCATGGGGGGGCTCACAGTCTTCACCCCCATTTTACAGATGAGGGAACTGAGGCCCAGAGAAGTCAAGTGACTTGCCCAAATTCACACAGCTGACAATTGGCAGAGCTGGGATTTGAACCCATGACCTCTGACTCCAAAGCCCGGGCTCTTTCCACTGAGCCACGCTGCTTCTTATATATTAATGTCTGTCTTCCCCTTTAGAACGCAAGCTCGTTGTGCACAAGGAATGTGTCTGTTTATTGTTGTATTCTCCCAAGCGCTTAGTACAGTCTTCTGAACAAATAAATATGATTGGCTCACTGACAAGTGTTGGGATTAGAACTCAGGTCCTCTGACTGTCAGGCCCGTGCTCTTTCCACTAGGCCATGCAGCTTCCAGGAAGGAATGCTGTTCCTGTTTTCCCCTAACACCATCAACGAGGAAGCTGGCAGGGTGGGTGGGATAGAGGAAAGAGGCGAAGGAATGAACAGAGACCAGAATCACCTAAGGAGCACTTCCCTATCCTTACTCCTTCTCCCATCCCCAACCAGGGTGCCTTGAAACCCTATTCATTCATTCATTGGATTGTATTTATTGTGCACTTACTGTGTGCAGAGCAGTGTACTAAACACTTGGGAAAGTACAATACAACAATAAGCAGTGACATTCCCTGCCCACAATGACTTCAATACAAATACATAAAATTACAGATATGTACATTCCTCAACTCCCTCTGATCATCCTTCACCCCATTCTCTCTCCCCCATCTTGGGCTCTGCGGGGGAAGAAATATGGGGAAGGAATGAAATAGGGATGGTTAAGGTTTGGGAAGAGAACAAAGTCAAAAGATCTTCAGGATTAATCAGGGTGGGGAACTTCCTGATTCCTTCCACTTACCCCTCACCAATCGTTAAGCGTCCTCTCAGCTCCTCAGCATCCAGATCCTTACTGAGCAAGCAATGAAAGAGACTCTCTGTAAGCTCCCTATGGGCAGGGAACATCATCATCATCATCATCAATCATATTTATTGAGCACGTACTATGTGCAGAGCACTGTACTAAGTGCTTGGGAAGTACAAATTGGCAACATATAGAGACAGTCCCTACCCAACAGTGGGCTCACAGTCTAAATGGGGGAGACAAAGAACAAAACCAAACATACTAACATGTCTGCTAATTCTGTTGTACTCTCCTAAGAGCCTAGTACAATTCTCTGCACATAGTAAGCACTTAATAAATACCATTGATTGACTGCTGAGTCGCCAGGCCCTGCTCCAGTTGCAGCTTTGGAGAATAAGGCCATTTGGAGATGAGGTACTGGGATTCCATCCTTCATCTCCTTCCAATGTTTAAACCTCCCTACAGCTGGTGGAAGGACTCATGGGACCCTAAAGTGTCCTCTCAGGAATTAGGTCACAGGAGCATTGCCCAGGTGAGAATGCAAAACACTTGGGGACATGGGGACAGTTCCCTCCCTTCTTTTCAACCACGAGGGAAGCCTAAGAAAAATCTTGGCTCTGAAAGACTTGAAAAAGCTGTGTGGGAAGGCCCGTCTTATGGATGGTTAAGTGATTTGAGAAACAGGTTCCACTCCTATAAGTTGTTTATACTTCTAATTTTCACTGATAATAACAACAATAATAATGATGGTATTTGTTAAGCACTTACTACGTGCCAAGCACTGGGGTAGATAGAAGGTAATCAGATTGTCCCACATGGGGCTCACATACTTAATCCCCATTTTACAGATGAGATAACTGAGGCACAGAGAAGTTAACTGATTTGCCCAAAGTCTGTCTAGATGTCTTGTTTTGTTGTCTGTCTCCCCCTTCTAGACTGTGAGCCCGTTATTGGGTAGGGACCGTCTCTATATGTTGCCAACTTGTACTTCCCAAGCGCCCAGTATAGTGCTCTGCACACAGAAAGCGCTCAATAAATACGATTGAATGAATGAATGACTGAATCATACAGCTGACAAGTAGCAGAGCTGGGATTAGAACCCACGATCTCTGACTCCTAAGCCCGTGCTCTTTCCACCAAGCCATGCTGCTAGCCACGCTCTTACCAGCCCTTCAGGTGGAAGCGGAGTTCCAATTAACTGGCTTTATGTGTGTGTTATATTGTCACATTGTATTCTCCCAAGCGTTTAGTACAGTGCTCTGCACACAGAAAGCACTCAGTAAATATGCTTGACTGACAGAGATTGTGTCTATAAAATGCTGCATCATACTTTTGTAAGGGCTTAGTACACTGCTCTGCACACAATAAATGCCACTGATTGATTGATTGATTAAGACAGGTTCAGTTGACTGGGTGGTAGGAGACTATTCACTTTTTTTCCCAGAGTAAGGAATTTGGAGCTCCCCCTGATTGGCATAGAGCTGGAGAAGCAGCGGTGGCATTGCTGAATCAATCAATCGTATTTATTGAGCGCTTACTATGTGCAGAGCACCGTACTAAGCGCTTGGGAAGTACAAATTGGCAACATATATGTCTCATATGAATGTCTCGTTACTGTGGGTAAGATGGGCACAACCAACCTGTGGATCTGCAAGCTCATTGTAGGCAGGGAATGTGTCTATTTATTGTTATACTGAACTCTCAAGAGCTTAGTACAGTGCTCTGCACCATCATTACGGAGTAAGTGCTCAGTAAATATGATTAACTGACTGAGTGACTTTATTCCTACCCCTCTCTGCCCGCATCTTCCCATCCCTATATAGTCTCTGCTTGAGTGTGGCCTCCTGCAAATCACCTAAGAGGATCATCGCCAGAAACAGAACAAGGCTGCTGCAGGGAGGGGGAGTGATTGATACAGAAAGCATGCGTCAATCCCGCCTCAGGTGAGGGGAGACTTGGGGTGGGGGGTTCCAGAGGCAGTGGCAACACGTGCAGCTGGGCGCCTCATCTGCGGGCAGGCCCCCCCAGTAATAATAATGATGGTATTTGTTAAGCGCTTACTATGTGCAAAGCACTGTTCTAAGCGCTGGGGAGGTTACAAGGTGATCAGGTTGTCCCATGGGGGGCTCACAGTTTTAATCCTCATTTTACAGATGAGGAAACTGAGGCACAGAGAAGTTAAGTGACTTGCCCAAAGTCACACAGCTGACAGTTGGCAGAGCCGGGATTTGAACCCATGACCTCTGACTCCAAAGCCCATGCTCTTTCCACTGAGCCACGCTGCTTCCCCAGTAGCCTGAGGCCTAGCTCTAGCCCTCTTGAGCCCTAGGTTAATCCAACTTGGCATGGCACTGTGTCAGTGAGTTTCCTCGGGAGCCTTGGGGAACATTTCTGTGGAATGTGGGGAAGAACACATAGTAAGTGCTTAACAAATACCACCATACTTATTACTATTATCACAATTCAACAGAATTAGGAGATGCAATCCCTCACCCCAAGGAGCTTATAGTCTACAAGGGGACATGTCAATCAATCAATCAATCAATCAATTGTATTTATTTAGCGCTTACTGTGTGCAGAGCACTGTACTAAGCACTTGGGAAGTACAAGTTGGCAACATATAGAGACAGTCCCTACCCAACAGTGGGCTCACAGTCTAGAAGGATGTCATCTAAGCACCTCAACTGGTGTCTTTGGGACACTTGATATTCTCCCCACCCCCAAACCCAGAGTGTGGAAGAACGAGCACCTCAGGATTAGCTCAAACCTCTGGAAAGTTTGGGTCTGACAAAGTCCTGCCTGCATGTAGCCATGCCCTTTCATTCATTCATTCATTCAATTGTATTTATTGAGCACTTACTGTGTGCAGAGCACTGTACTAAGCACTTGGGAAGTACAAGTCGGCACCCCCTTTCATGGGGGTGGAGGGGGTTGGTGCCACCATTTCCAGGCTTGTACCCCAGTATGTCCCTGATGGGCCAGAGTAGAGAAAACCAAGGTAAACTATCAGGCAAAAACTCCTCACCCTGGGCTTCAAGTCCCTCCATCCCCTCGCTCCCTCCTTCCTCACCTCCCTTCTCTCCTTCTCCAGCCCAGCCCGCACCCTCCGCTCCTCTGCCGCTAATCTCCTCACCGTGCCTTGTTCTCGCCTGTCCCACCATCGACCCCTGGCCCACATCCTCCCCCTGGCCTGTATTGCCCTCCTTCCCCATATCCGCCAAGCTAGCTCTCTTCCTCCCTTCAAGGCCCTATTGAGAGCTCACCTCCTCCAGGAGGCCTTCCCAGACTGAGCCCCCTCCTTCCTCTCTCCCTCCTCCCCCTCCCCATCCCCCCCGCCTTACCTCCTTCCCCTCCCCACAGCACCTGTATATATATATATACGTTTGTACATATTTATTACTCTATTTTATTTGTACATGTTTATTCTATTTATTTTATTTTGTTAATATGTTTTGTTTTGTTCTCTGTCTTCCCCTTCTAGACTGTGAGCCCACTGTTGGGTAGGGACCGTCTCTATATGTTGCCAACTTGTACTTTCCAAGTGCTTAGTACAGTGCTCTGCACACAGTAAGCGCTCAATAAATATGATTGAATGAACGAATGAAAGGTAGACTGATAAGGGGTCCCACAGTCCATGCAGAGACCACCTCCCCAGGACCTCCACCCGGTGACATTCCCCCTACTCAAACTAAGCCCCGTATTTCCCCTGTCTGGCCTCCCCTCTGCCTCCTCTATGCACTTGGCTGTGTACCCCATCTTAGATACCCCAACCCCACAGTACTTCTGCAAATATCCTCATGCTCTATTATTTCCACTATCAATCAATTAATCCATCTTATTTATTGAATGCTTATTATGTGCAGAACACTGTATTAAGCCCTTGAGAGAGTGCTATACAACAGAACTAACAGAAATGATCCCTGCCCAAAACGAGCTTACAGTCCAGAGGGGGGATAGCCATTAATATGAATGAATAAGTAGTTTATGATATACAGGTTAAAGATATCTACAAAAGTGTTGAGGGGGTGGAGTGGGGAGACTATCAAGTGTCCCAAAGACACCAGTCAAGGTGCATAGATAATAATAATAATAATGATAATGGTATTTGTTAAGCGCTTACTATGTGCAAAGCACTGTTCTAAGCACTGGGGAAGATACAAGGTTATCAGGTTGTCCCACATGGGGCTCACAGTCTTAGTCCCCATTTTACAGATGAGGGAACTGAGGCCCAGAGAAGTTAAGTGACTTGCCCAAAGTCACACAGCTGACAAGTAGCAGAGCTGGGATTCGAACCCATGACTTCTGACTCCAAAGCCCATGATCTCTCCACTAAGCCACAGCTGCTTCTAGATGACATGTCTCCTTGTAGACTGTAAGCTCCTTGGGGTCAGGGATTGCATTTACTAATTCTGTTGTATTGTGATAATAGTAATAGCTATGATGGTATTTGTTAAGCACTTATGTATTAAACACAGTTCTAAGCACTGGGGTAGATACAAGTGAATTAAGTCAAGCACAGTTTCCCTCCCACATGGGGCTCGCAGCCTATGTAACTGTCAATTGCACTTCCCCAAGTGCTTGGTGTGTGCTCTGTACACAGCAAGCACTCAATAAATACCATTTATAGATTGATTGATTCCCTGTCCAGCTTAGTTCTCTCTTCCCTTCCCATTTCTGGGGAAAGGTATGTAGTAGGAATCTTTGGGCAGCGCCTCCTCACCCCCTCAAATTTAGACTTCAGTAATCAATCAATCATTTTTATGAACACTTACTATGTGCAGAACACTGTACTAGGTGCTTAGAAGAGTACAATATAATAGAGTTGGTAGACACATTTCCTGTCCTCAACAAGCTTACAGTCTACAATCACATGGCTTGGGTTCCCTAGTCACTAGTAGTAGGTGCGTAGGGGAGTAGGTGAGCCCTGTCAAAGAGAAGCGGCATGGCTCAGTGGACAGAGCACAGGCTTTGGAGTCAGAGGTCACGGGTTCAAATCCCGGCTCTGCCAACTGTCAGCTGTGTGACTTTGGGCAAGTCACTTAACCTCTCTGTGCCACAGTTACCTCATCTGTAAAATGGGGATTAAGACTGTGAGCCACCTGCGGGACAACCTGATCACCTCGTAATCTCCCCAGAGCTTAGAACAGTGCTTTGCACATAGTAAGTGCTTAATAAATGCCATCATTATTATTACCAATCTCTGATCAAAATTTCCTTAAAGAGACCACCTGGCACACGTCACCAAATCTCATAATTGCCTGGTTCAACAGTCTTAGTATAAGGCTTTTTTTTTTTATTGTTCATGTTCAGTATGGGTTTAGAGACCTCCCCTCCCTGTTGTTATGAATAATAATCATAATAACAATAATGGCATTTATCAAGCACTTACTATGTGCCAGAAAATGTTTTAAGCAATGGGGTAGATGCAAGATAAATGGGTTGGACACCGTCCTTGTCCCACATGGGGCTCTTAATCCCCATTTTACAGATGAAGGAACTAAGAAGCAGCTAAGAAGGAACTGAGAAGGAATTAAGAACTGAGAAGCAGCGTGGCTCAGTAGGAAAGAGCACGGGCTTTGGAGTCAGAGGTCATGGGTTCAAATCCCGGCTCTGTCAATTGTCAGCTGTGTGACCTTGGGCAAGTCACCTCACTTCTCTGTGCCTCAGTTCCCTCATCTGTAAAATGGGGATTAAGACTGTGAGCCCCACGAGGGACAACCTGATCACCTTGTAACCTCCCCAGCGCTTAGAACAGTGCTTTGTAAGTAGTAAGTGCTTAATAAATGCCATTATTATTATAAGACACAGAGAAATGAAGTGACTTGCCCGAGGTCATACAGCAGACAAGTGGCAGAGCCTGGATTAGAATCCTGGTCTAGACGGTGAGCCCGTTGTTGGGTAGGGAAGCAGCGTGGCTCAATGGAAACAGCACGGGCTTGGGAGTCAGAGGTCATGGGTTCAAATCCCATCTCTGCCAATTGTCAGCTATGTGACCTTGGGCATGTCACTTAACTTCTCGGTGCCTCAGTTCCCTCATCTGTAAAATGGGGATGAAGACTGTGAGCCCCACGTGGGACAACCTGATCACCTTGCATCCTCCTCAGCGCTTAGAACAGTGCTTGCACAAAGTAAGTGCTTAACAAATGCCATCATTAATTAATTAATTAGGGCCCGTCTCTATATGATGCCAATTTGTACTTCCCAAGTGCTTAGTACAGTGCTCTGCACACAGTAAGCGCTCAATAAATACGACAATGAAATATGATTGAATGGTCCTTCTGACGCCTAGTCCCGGGCTCTATCCACTAAGCCATACTGCTTCCCATTATTGTAATGGATTGCAAAGGTAATGGATTTTATAGCTGATTATTTACCAGTGTTCTGTAAGCGTAAATAGTGGTTTCTAAGGAAACAAAGCACAGACTTTAGTGGGTGCTTAAATGGTTTGATTATGAATATTAAGCCAATTTTCACAGCTGACATAGTGCAGAGTGTTTGACAGTATCCGCCTCTTCATTTCAAAAATCACAGCCCAACCCTAAGAGAATTTAGAGAACTTTTACAGTTTCTGTGACTGTCAGAATCATGCGAAACTTGATCCCGGGACAATTTTCACCTTAAAAATCACCTTCCATCTGTGAGGTACTTTGATCCTAGAAGAGAATTTGAGGAAAGGAGGAAAGAGAAATACTTGAGGGAGGAGGGAAGGGAAGGATTAATAAAGAAATGTTTGGACCTATGTCAGTCACTTCAGCACTGCTCTGTGTGTTTGAGAACACATAAAAGAAACATGCAGCCATTTCTGTCTTCTAGGGACTTGCAATTTAAGGAGAAAGACCAGTTGACATAAACTGTTGAAAAAATAGAAGGGGAAGAGAATAAATGTAAATCACAGTCACTAGGAATAAAGTGCCTAGACTATGGGAATAGCTTAGGATGCTGAGGTGTCTAATGGAAAAGCCTGAAAGGAAAGATGAAGGAAGGATGAAGGGAAGTAGGGAAATAGTTTGGCCTAGTGGAAAGAGCAGGGGCCTGGGAATCAGAGGACCTGTGTTCTAATCCCAGCTTTGCCACTTGCCTGTTGTATGACTTCGGGCAAGTAACTTAACCTCTCTGTGCCTCAGTTATCTCATCTGTAAAAAGAGATTAAATCCTACTCCCTCCTTCTTAGACTGTGAACCCTATATAGGGAAGTGTGTGTTAGGAAAGCAACATAGCTCAATGGAAAGAGCATGGGCTTGGGAGTCAGTCATGGGTTCAAATCCTGGCTCCACCATTTCTGTGTGACTTTGGGCAAGTCACTTAACTTCTCGTGCCTCAGTTACCTCATCTGTAAAATGGGGATGAAGACTGTGAGCCCCGCTTGGGACAATCTGATCACCTTGTATACTCCCGAGCACTTAAAACAGCGCTTTGCACCTAGTAAGCACTTAACAAATGCCATCATTATTATCAATGACCCTGGGCTTCAAGGCTGTCCATCACCTCGCCCCCTCCTACCTCACCTCCCTTCTCTCCTTCTACTGCCCAGCCCGCACCCTCCGCTCCTCCACCACTAATCTCCTCACTGTCCCTCGCTCTCGCCTGTCCCGCCATCGACCCCCGGCCCACGTCATCCCCCGGGCCTGGAATGCCCTCCCTCTGCCCATCCGCCAAGCTAGCTCTCTTCCTCCCTTCAAGGCCCTGCTGAGAGCTCACCTCCTCCAGGAGGCCTTCCCAAACTGAGCCCCTTCTTTCCTCTCCCCCTCGTCCCCCTCTCCATCCCCCCGTCTTACCTCCTTCCCTTCCCCACAGCACCTGTATATATGTATATATGGTTGTACATATTTATTACTCTATTTATTTATTTATTTATTTTACTTGTACATTTCTATCCTACTTATTTTATTTTGTTGGTATGTTTGGTTCTGTTCTCTGTCTCCCCCTTTTAGACTGTGAGCCCACTGTTGGGTAGGGACTGTCTCTATGTGATGCCAATTTGTACTTCCCAAGCGCTTAGTACAGTGCTCTGCACATAGTAAGCGCTCAATAAATACGATTGATTGATTGATTGATTGATCAAGCGCTTAGTACAGTGCTCTGCACACAGTAAACAATCAGTCAATCGTATTTATTGAGCGCTTACTGTGTGCAGAGCACTGTACTAAGCGCTTGGGAAGTACAAGTCGGCAACTCATAGAGACAGTCCCTACCCAACAGCAGGCTCACAGTCTAGAAGGGGGAGACAGAGAACAAAACCAAACATACTAACAAAATAACATAAATAGAATAGATATGTACAAGTAAGATAAATAAATAAACAGAGTAATAAATATGAACAAAAATATAAACATATATACAGGTGATATACATATATACAGGTGACAATAAACACTAAACACTAAACACAGACAATAAACACTCAATAAATACGATTGAATGAATATAGGAGAAGGCCTGGTTCCAACCTGACTATCCTGTATCTACCCCAGTACTTAGTACAGTGCCTGGCTCATAGTAAGGTCTTAACAAGTACTGTTAAAAAAAAGGTGGTTTTTTAGAAAAGTAGAAATGGAAATTGGGAGAAGGGTTACAGTTTGGTGACACTGATGTTGGTGTGGGAAAGGAGTTCCAGGAAGGGGAAGGAGCATCAGCAGTGGGTTGGAGTCGGGAGAGCCTGGTGTGAGGGATGGATAGAACAGTGCTTTGCACATAGTAAGCACTTAATAAATGCCATCATCATTATTATTATTATTATAAGAGATAGAATTGGGAGGAGTCAAAAGCACAAGCTGTGGACACACCCTTTCATGGGTAAGCTGGCCACTATGGCATAGACATATTAGCATTTTCTGCTACTTAATAATAATAATAATAATAACAATAATAATTGTGCCAGGCACTGTACTAAGTGCTGGGATGGATGCAAGCAAATCAGTTTGGATGCAGTCCCTATCCCGCATTGGGCTCACAGTCTTAATCCCCATTTTACAGGATGAGGTAAGTGAGGCACAGAGAAGTGAAGTGACTTACCCAAGGCCACACAGCAGATAAGTGGTGGAGCCAGGATTAGAACCCAGGATCTTCCGACTCTCAGGCCCATGCTGTATCCACTAGGCTATGCTGCTTCCCCTAACACTTCATAGCTTGTTGTCTTCCTAAATAGGCTGGGTCTACCAGACCATGAATTGCCTTATCCGGCCCACGTCATCCCCCTGGCTTGGAATGCCCTCCCTCCCAAAATCCGCCAAGCTAGCTCTCTTCCTCCCTTCAAGGCCCTACTGAGAGCTCACCTCCTCCAGGAGGCCTTCCCAGACTGAGCCCCCTCCTTCCTCTCCCCCTCGTTCCCCTCTCCATCCCCCCGTTTTACCTCCTTCCCTTCCCCACAGCACCTGTATATATGTATATATGTTTGTACATATTTATTACTCTATTTATTAATTTATTTTACTTGTACATATCTATTCTATTTATTTTATTTTGTTAATATGTTTGGTTTTGTTCTCTGTCTCCCCCTTCTAGACTGTGAGCCCACTGTTGGGTAGGGACTGTCTCTATATGTTGCCAACTTGTACTTCCCAAGCACTTAGTACAGTGTTCTGCATACAGTAAGCGCTCAATAAATATGATTAATTGATTGATTGATTATCCAGCATGACACCCAGACCAGGATTAGAATGCAGGGTGGCTGAAATGGTACACAATACAGTGTGCACTGTACACAGTCCCCTTCTAGACTGTGAGCCCACTGTTGGGTAGGGACTGTCTCTATATGTTGCCAACTTGTACTTCCCAAGCGCTTAGTACAGTGCTCTGCACACAGTAAGCGCTCAATAAATACGATTGAATGAATGAATGAATGAATGAATGAATACACAACACAAATTCTGCCAGTCACAGTACTCAGTGCCGAATTATAGGGCCGGGCAAGGGGTGGACTGGCAGGAGCTAGTGAACTCCTGCCCCATAGAAGCAACACAGTCTAGTGGTTAAAGCAAGGGCCTGGAAGCCAGAAAGATCTGGGTTCTAATAATAATAATAATAATAATAATTGTGGTATTTGCCAAGTGTTTATTATGTGCCAAGCACTGTTCTAAGCACTGGGGTAGATACAAGTTAATCAGGTTGGACACAGTCCCTGTCCCACATGGGGCTCACAGTTGTAATCCCCATTTTACAAATGAGGTAACTGAGGCAAAGGGAAGTGAAGTGACTTGCCCAAGGTCACACAGCAAGCAGACAAGTGGAGGATCCAGGATTAGAAACTCATTTCGGGCAAGAAATGGGTCTCATTGTTTTATTGTACTCTTCCAAACGCTTAGTACAGTGCTCTGTGCAGAGTAAGGGCTCAATGAATACTATTGAATGAATGAATAAATGAACCTAAGTCCTTTGACTCCCAGGGCTGTACTCTATCCACTAGGTCATGCTGCAGGCCCACTTTTCTGCTGCATGACCTTGGACAAGGCACTTAACTTCTCTGAGCCTCAGTAATAATAATAATAATAATAATAATAATAATAATAGCATTTGTTAAGCGCTTACTGTGTGAAAAGCTCTGTTCTAAGCGTTGGGGGGGATACAAGGTGATCAGGTTGCCCCACACGGGGCTCATAGTCTTAATCCCCATTTTACAGATGAGGTAACTGAAGCTCAGAGAACTTAAGTGACTTGCCCAAGGTCACATAGCAGACATGTGGCGGAGCCAGGATTAGAACCCATGACCTCTGACTCCCAAACCTGTGCTCTTTCAACTGAGCCAAAGTGCTCTGCACACAGTAAGCGCTCAGTAAATACGATTGAATGAATGAATGAATTATGTTGTATCTTTCAGCACCTAGTACAGGGTCTGGCAAATAATATGCACTTAATGAATACAATAAAAAATAGATAGGGTTTATTTAGACAGGAAACAGCCTATTATTTGGCATAAAACATCTGGGGCCAATACTAGAAATTTTCCGCATAAAATAAAGAAATACGGTCTTCTGGTGATTTGTGGTGAAAACCAAGAAGAATCTGAAACAATTGAGGAGAAGATAAAGTGGGGCCATAAAGGTACACCCCATTCCTTTGACTATAAGGAACATGAAGAACTTGAAGCAAATGAGCCTAGTTAGTGGCTTTCTAATATTTCCCCAGGGGATTGGTTAAGAGGTTTGGCTGTTGTACACAGGAGTTCTTGACTTTGAAAGTTATGCAGAGAATAAGGCCATGGCATGGTACATAGACTTTTGATGTTTTCACTCTTGAGTAAAACTCAAATTAATACTGTTGGATTAAAATCATCTGGCCCAGCTCCTTCTCCAAGACAGCGTATGATTAAACCAACTAGGGCACGTGGAGAATTTCTCCCCCCCACAAGATTGTAACTCCTTGAGAGCAGGGATAGTGTGTATTTCAACTCTGTTGTATGGTACTTTTCTAAGCACTTATCGGGCACACAGTAAGCACTCAAATATCACCAATTGATTGAGAATTTATAATAATGGAGAACGCACAAGTTCTCTTGGAGGCATAATACAGTGTTCTTTTAGACTGTGAGCCCACTGTTGGGTAGGGACTGTCTCTATATGTTGCCAACTTGTACTTCCCAAGCGCTTAGTACAGTGCTCTGCACACAATAAGCATTCAATAAATATGACTGATGATGATTGATGATGTTCCAGCAACTCAGTTTTTAGAAACCTGACTTTCCTGAGTTAGGCTTCTGAAAGAAAACAAACAAAAAAAAAGGAACATTAAATAAAGAGGTCTATCCAACAGTAATATGTCCGTTTCCAGCAGGGTTCAAGTTATTTTAATTTACAAGGGTACTATACAGGTTCCACTCCTATAAGTCGTTTATACTTCTAATTTTCACTGATAATAACAATAATGATAATGATGGTATTTGTTAAGCACTTACTATGTGCTAAGCACTGTTCTAAGCACTGGAGTAGATACAAGGTTATCAGGTTGTCTCACATGGGGCTCACAGTCTTAATTCCCATTTTACAGCTGAGGCACAGAGAAGTTAAGCAACTTGCCCCAAGGCACACAACTGATAAATGGCAGAGCCAGTTTTAGAACCCATGACCCCTGACTCCCAAGCCCAGGCTCTTTCCACTAAGCCACGCTGCCTCTCAGCCACTGATCTCACTCTTAGTCTTCTACAAAGATGCAGAAAATGCTGTTCAAATCTATTGCTGTTCCCTTTTGGGCTAAAATGACTCACCTCCATAAGGAGCCACTGACCCTGGGAATACTGGTAACTGGAGCAATAATAGCTTGTTTTTTTTTTTATCTACAGTAGTGCTCCTCTTATGATGTCAAAGCACTTTACAAGCATTACCCAATTAATTTTCAAACATCCCAGGGAGGGAGGAAGGAGTTGAATATGATTAAACCCATTTTATAGGTAGGGAAACCGAGGCTTGAAATGACTTTGAATTAACTCACTGAGTCAGAAAGAAAACTAAGTAATTTTGATGGCCAGCTCTGTGACCTATACCTTATTCCAGCCTTCCTTCCTGGCTGTCTTCACCCTTCTTAGTCCCCTAGGATAGTTCTGGGTTCTCTTGGGACATGGTAGTATTTTTAATTTTATACTTTGATTTGCATCAAGCTTTCAGATAATTAGAGATTCCATTTTTTGGCATGGGGACAATTTCAAAGGCATCTCAATTCCACCTAAGAAGGGGAAGATCAGACAATCTGGTTCAGGACAAGAAATAGAAACAGGTGTTATGCCTCAGGAAAAAGGAGTACTATAGTCTATTAAGACCATATAATTATAGATGTTGCCTGAATTTGCTTATTTTGCAAACCAAGAACCAAGAACAGCACAAAGAACCAAGCACAGCACAAATCAAGCACTCAAAAATGCTGTTACTACTCTCATCATCACTACTACTATTTCTACTACCCATCCATTGAATAATGATAAATGTGTCTTTTTAAATCTATATTAATATATGAAAAAGAAAAATGCACACAGAATAATAATGTTACACAGAATAGATAGAAAATCTGGCTACCCTCATTTAAAGTTTCATTAACAATATTAATTGTCTCCTTTTTTTCTATCACATATGTTAATATTCTTTGAATTAGGTGCCTGAATATTTTCTTCACTATCTTATTTTCAAGATGGCATGAAAAATGTGAAAAACTGATTTTTTTTCCCCTATAGTTTAAAGAAGAGGTTTTGGGCACAGTTTCTGCCCACCCATATTAAGTATCCTGCTATCCTAGAAATATAACTTGGTACTATCTGTCTTTTTTAGCTACAGCAATTTATTCATAAGAATACTTCCAGTGGGTATGGATACTTTGAATCAAAATGTGTTTTAACTAAAAGCTGTAGGGCAAATTGATATTATATATTGACCTTTCCCACTAATCCATTTAATTGACTGTAAAGCCATCAAAGTTAAATTCTAATGAGTTTAAAGTTTATGAACAAATTTTTAAATTCATACAAATTCCCTTTAGCCTTTATGAATATATAGATTTATGAAACACAATTATTTTTCTGTTCATTTTTCCATACTTCTGCCATCACTAACTGTATTTTTATTTTTCCTCCTGACCCCAATAATTAATTGGCTATTATGGTATTTCTTAAGTGCTTAATCTATGCAAAGCACTATAGTAAGCATTGGGGTAGATACAAGATCTGGACACAATCCCCATCCCAAATTGGGCACACAGTAGGATTTTAATCCACATTTGACAGATGAGGAAACTGAGGCCCAGAGAAGTTAAGTGACTTCCCCCAGGTCACACAGCAGGAAAGTGGCAAAGCTGGGGTTAGAGCCCAGGTCCTCTGATTTCTAAGCCTGAGCTTTTCTCACTAAACTAAGGTGCTTCTCCATTGTTGAATCATTTGCTCCCTATCCTTGTCTACAACACTACCCCTCTCATTCCCCTCAGATTGTAAGGACTATAGGGTAGAGACCACTTCTCTTCTAACAAAAAAACCCCAAAAACTGAACCTTCAATACTTACCATTGTTTCTTTGAAAGAAAAATATGGGAGGCTTTCTCTTCAAATGGGGAGGAGATTCAGGTCTAAGGTTTCCATTGATGTTTTGATGTCTGTCTCCCTCCTTCTAGACTGTGAGCTCATTGTGGGCAGGGATTGTCTCTATTTGTTGCTGAAGTGTACTTCCCAAGTGCTCAATACAGTACTCTGAACACAGTAAGCACTCAATAAATACAATTAAATGAATGAATGAATGAATTGCATGGGAAAGTAATGTTTGTCAATAAGTGCTATGTATTGAGTGTTTACTGTGTGCAGAATGAGGTACTTAGTATTTGGGAGACTACGGTAGAGTTGGTAGACATTATCCCTGTCCTCAAGAACCTTACAGTCTAAGTGGAGAGAGAGAGAGAGACATTAAAATAAATTACAGGTGAGAGAAGGAACAATACATTCTGTTGTATTGAATCAATCAATCAATCAATCGTATTTATTGAGTGCTTAGTGTGTGCAGAGCACTGTACTAAGCGCTTGGGAAGTACAAATTAGCAACATATAGAGACAGTCCCTACCCAACAGTGGGCTCACAGGTGCTCAGTGCAGTGGGCTGCACAGAGTTAGCACTCAATAAATGCAATTGATTGATTTATTGATGATCATCAATGTTCTTAGGGGTATGGACCCAAGTGAAAAGGTAATAATAATAATAATAATAATAATGACATTATGGCAAAGCACTGGTCTAAGTGCTGGGGAGGTTACAAGGTGATCAAGTTGTCCCACATGGGGTTCACAGTCTTAATCCCCATTTTACAGATGAGGTAACTGAGGCACAGGGAAGTTAAGTGACTTGCCCAAAGTCACACAGCTGACAATTGGCAGAGCCAGGATTTGAATCCATGACCTCTGACTCCAAAGCCCGGGCTCTTTCCATTGAGCCACGCTGCTTCTCTGAAAGATGATGTAGACAGGCGGGAGAATTAGTCAGGAAAGGCTTCTTGAAGGTAATTTGCTTTTAATAGGTATTTGAAGATGAAGAAAGTGGTGGCCTGTCAGTAAGAATGGGGAGAAAATTCCAGGCAGTAGGGAGGGCATGAGCAAGGTGTTGAAGACAAGAGAGAAAACATAGAGGCCCAGAGGTAGGTTGGTATTAGTGGGGCAAAGGATGCAGGCTGGAGTGCAGTGTGAGAGGAGTGAGGATAAAAAGACGTTGGAGAGCTATTTGACTACCTTAATGCTCTGGTAAGGAGTTTCTCTTTGATGCAGAGATGGATGGATAACCATTAGAAGTTTTAGAGTAATGGGGAAATATGGACTGAATGTTTTTTTAGAAAAATTAGAAAAATTTAGAAAAAAGGGCAGTAGAGTGAAATCTGGACTGGAGACAGGAGAAGCAGGAGGCAGGGAGGTCAGTGAAAAGGCTGATGTAGTGGTTGAGACAGCGCTTGGATCAGACTTAGTTGGCTGAATGAAGTAGGAAGGGCAGATTCAGGAGATGGTGTGGAGGCAGAACCACTAGGATTTGGTGACTGACTGAATATATAATTATTATTATTATTATTATGGCATTTATTAAGCCATGACTATGTGCAAAGCACTGTTCTAAGCGCTGGAGAGGTTACAAGATGAACAGGTTGTCCCACTTGGGGCTTACAGTCTTAATCCCCATTTTACAGATGAGGGAACTGAGGCCCAGAGAAGTTAAGTGACTTGCCCAAAGTCACACAGCTGACAATTGGCAGAGCCAGGATTTGAACCCATGACCTCTGACTCCAAAGCCCGGGCTCTTTCCACTGAGCTACACTGCTTCTCTAATATGTGGTTTGAATGAAAGTCATGAGTTGAGGATAATGCTAACGATGCGGGATTCTGAGACCCGAAGGATAATAGTGTTGTTACGAGGAGCAGCATGGCCCAGTGGAGAGAACCCAGGCCTGGGAATCAGAGGACCCGGGTTCTAATTCCAGCTCTACCATTTGTCTTCTGTGTAACATGCAACAAGTCACTTAACTTCTCTCTGCCTCAGCTCTTCTTCTTCAGATGCCGTTGGGTCGTTTCCGATTCATAGAGACTTTCTTGGTAAATATATGGAAGTGGTTTATTCATTCATTCATTCAATCATATTTATTGAGCACTTACTGTTTGCAGAGCACTGTACTAAGCGCTTCGGAAGTACAAGTCGGCAACATATAGAGACGGTTTCTACCCAACAACGGGCTCACAGTCTAGAAGGGGGAGACAGACAACGAAACATGTGGACAGGTGTCAAGTCATCAGAACAAATAGAATTACAGCTAAATGCACATCATTAACAAAATAAATAGAATAGTACACATGTACAAGTAAAATAAATAGAGTAATAAATCTGTACAAACATAGATACAGGTGCTGCGGGGACTGGAAGGAGGTAGGGCAGGGGGGATAGGGAGGAGGAGAGGAAAAAGGGGGAAAAAGAGTTTACCATTATCTTCTCCTGACCAGTAAGAACTTAAGTCTCTGCCAATGTCTTTGATCAACATTTTGATCACTTGACCAACCACCTTTGACTCATTCAATTGCATGTAATGAGCGCTTACTGCATGGGGAGCACTGTACTAGCTCCCCCCAAAATTTAAGTTCATTGTGGGCAGGGAATGTGCCTGTTTATTGTTATATTGTACTCTCCCAAGCACTCAGTACAGTTCTCTGCACACAGTAAGCACTCAATAAATATGTCCGAAGGAATGAATAAATGGTAGCCATCACATGGAGATGGTAGTTGAAGCTATGAGAGTGAATGAGTTCTCTGAGGGAGTGGTTATGAAGGGAGACGACTGTAAGAAGTCCCAGTTCTGAGTCTTTAGGGACCCTCACAGTTAAAGTATGGAGTCAAGGGATAAACAGGCTGAATAGACCAAGGAAATGTCAGAGATAGGAGGAAAATCAGGAGAGGATGGTGTTGGTGAAACTAAGCTTACATAGTCTATCCAGGAGAAGAGGATGGTCTACAGTTTCAAAGGCAGCTCTCAATAAAATTAGACATCACAATGTGTTTACCCAAACTAGTGATCTCGAAATAATTGTTCTATTTGTTATACTGTTATAACAATAAATAACAAACACTTGTCTGCCTCCCCCTCAAGACTTTATATCTTGGAATAATTATTATGATTACATAAAATAAATACTCTTTCACTTTTACTGTAGAAACACCTGCCCTCACAAGCCAACCACTGCAATTTGCCTTTTAACATATATATTAAGGTTATTTAAATTGCTAATACACAGCATTTCTAGACATTTGAATCAGGGGGCTAAGGCAAATTATAAATCACCATCATTACAAGGAATTCTATTTCTACCATTTCTTTTCAGAACTGTGCTTGAAATTTCTAAAATGATGAAAACTATCCTGACATAATTGCATTAATTCCTGCAGCTATGTGGTCGGGTTATTGAGTATTTCACATGACTCATTAGTGCCACTCAAATGTCATTTTACCAGGATGGCAACTCCTTCATCTAATGGGTTTAGAGTGTTATTTTCTTCCATTAATAGTGGGAGAGGAAGCATTAATCTGAGACCTATTTTTATATTTAATTGCAGTTTGTTTCTTCTTTTGGCACGTCAGACAAATCCAAGATTTAGTCTATTTTAACTTTAGTTCTATTTTATTCACCTTAGCAGTTCAAATCTTGGAATTATGACATATGAACTCCTATATTTGGTTCAAATACATGCCTTAAAATATCTTCATTTCTCAGATTCACTTAAAGCTTCTTACAGTGATTCAGCTTCAAGTCTTCTTTTCGTTTTTTTTTTGTTTTAGTTTATTACAAGCATAACGTGTCCAACTCAACCGGTGCCTAGCCCATTTTTCTTTCTCAATAAACACCAAATGCCAAATTTCACTGTTCTCAGTGGAAAATGGAAAAGTTGGAATGGTATATTATGATCCCCATTGTACTGATGAGGACACCAGGGAAAAGAGAGGGTGAGTGACTTGCTTAAGATCATCCAGCAGCCCAGGGGCAGAGCTGGGATTAAAATCCAGAGCTTCTGATTCCCAAGGTCATGTTCTTTCCACTGGACCTCCTTCAGTGGCAAGTGGAAAGACTCAGGGAACATTTTCTTTCAGAAAACTTTTAGCTGATGAAAAGTTAAACTAAACGGTTGAGTTAATAAAACTAATGCTTATAGTATTGGTTAAGTACTTACTATGTGCCAAGCACTGTACAAAGCACTGAGTAGCTACAATATAATCTGGTGGGACAGAGTCCCTGTCCTGCATGGGGCTCACAGTCTAAATCATCCAAATTAATCTTACAGTCGAATCCTCTGTTAGATTATAAACTCTTTTAGGGCAGGGATTATGTCTTTTACCCCTATTGTTCCATTCCGAATACAGCGCTCGGGACATAATAGACGGTTTATCAATCAGTATTCAAGCTATTTCTCAATTTCTCAGTGAATTTGTGTGGAAAACCCTTTTAGAGCATTTGAGACCAGGTGTACATAAGCAAGCAGGAATAAGGAGAGCTGTGATTTACCCCATCTCTGAAGTTTAGTCTCAACTGTTGAAATGCTGCACGGCCTAGTGAAAAAAGCAGGAGCCTGTGAGTCAGACGACCTGGGTTCTGATCCCAGTTCTGCCACTTCTCTGCTGTGTGACCTTGAGCAAGTCACTTAACTTCTCAGGGCCTCAGCTTCCTCATCTGTAAAATGGGGATTAAATCCTATTCTCCCCTACTTAGACTGTGAACCCCATGTGGAACGGGGACTGTGAGCAACCTGATTATTTACCCCATTGTTTAACTCATATATAGGAAGGGCTTAACAAATGCCTCACAAGTGTTGAAAAGAAAAAGAGAATAGAGAATAGACTGGAGACTAGAGGGTATAGCAGGGACAGGGGCAGGGCAGGATGGAATAGCTTGCTTTTCTTAGTAGGAGGAGATGAGAATGAGAGAAGATGTAGAAGACTATTAGAGCAGTGGGGTGGGGAAAATCACTATCAACCCTCCAGAGGAGGAGATGATCATATTTATTAGATAATTGTTCACCTTCATAATTTCTTTATTTTGCATCAGATCCACAATCATAATATCTAATTATATATGTCATCACATAAAATCTGTAACATTTTCAACTAAGTATTCAACCTGCAGGTGCAACATTTTTGGCTTGCAAAGTGAAAGGTTGCATTGATGTTTTGGTCCTCTCTCTCTCCAGTCAGGCCTGTACTGATTTTTTTCTATCTGAGCATAGAAGATACAGTTCCTGTGCCTTGATAGGGCATTAGGTGATAATGCACTTTTAAAGCACTCAAAACCTTGCCCTCTCCTACCTCACCTTGCTACTCTCCTACAACAACCCATCTTACACACTTCACTCCAACCGATTCACTGGACCTCTCTTGTCTATCCCACTGAAAAACTCCCATCCACATCCTGCCTCTGGCTTTGAATGCCCTCCCTCTTCATATCTGGCAGATAGTTACTCTCCCCCACTTTAAATTCATGTTGAAGGCACATCTCCTCCAAGAAGCCTTCCTGGACTAAGCCCTCTTCATTTTCTTCCACTCCCCTCTGTGTCACCCTGACTTGCTCCCTTTATTCACCCCCCCCAACCCCATAACATGTATGTATGTATCCATAATTTATTTATATTTATGTCTGTCTCCCCCTCAGGACTTTAAGCTTGTTGTGATCATGGAATGTGTCTGTTATACTTTCCCAAATGCCTAGTACAGTGCTCGGCACACAGTAAGCACTTAATAAATAAATTGATTGATTGATTGGCTCTCAACTGAAATGACTTCAACTCATTTTAAACCATCTCAATCAATTAATGGTTTTGATTGAGTGCCTCTGTGTGAAGAACACTGTTCTAAGTACTTGGGAGAGTACAGTTCAATAAAGTGGGTAGCCACAATCCCTGCCTATGATCCCTGACCACAAGAAGCTCACAGTCTAGACTCCAAACACTAGAGGCATGAATTCTGATTTTGAACAAAGTACACTGAGTTGCTGTCAATGGAGAGGAAACATGGAGAGCATTTGAGATGGATTCTCAGTCCTTTTTTAATTCCACAAGGATTTTTCAAAACTGTAGACCTACAAAAAGTCAAGGTATTTTACCAAGCACCAGTAATTGACATTGTCAATCTTCGACCTGAAATGAGAAGCAACCTGGCCTAATTGATAGAGCTCAAGCCTATGAGTCACAGGACCTGGGTTCTAAAACCTGCTCTGCCACTTCACTGCTGTGTGACCTTGGACAAGTCATTTAACTTCTCTATGCCTCAATTACCTCATCTGTAAAATGAAGATTAAGACTGTGAGTACCATGTGGGACAGGGACTGTGTCCAACCTGATTACCTCGTATTTACCTACCAGCACTTAGTACAGGGCCAGGCACACAGCAAGTACTTAACAAATACCATTAAAAAAAGTTGAGCAGAAGCATCAGATTGGGCTCAGGAAATCTACAAGCACAACTTTAATATGAAGGGAAGAAAAGACAACTTCCCCTGCCTAAAGGTGCCTGGTGATCTTTTCCTCTCAGACTTCTTACCCTCTCTCAGAGGATGAGAGCTTGGTAGTGTAGTTTTTGTTATGTGAGTGAGCCTAGAAAAATGAACACTTTCACACTTGTTTCAAATACAAGATATCTTTGAACCCAGTGGATGTTGTAAGAATGGTCGAGAGCATCCTAGTAATTTTTAAAATTAAGGCCCTTGATTAAAAATGCTCACTAAGGATAATTTTTTGTTTTAGTCTTAAATTAAAGAGCATTTTTCTGTTATGCTCTTCTCTGACACTTTCATCCTCCCTCTTTACACACTTCTAGTGCATCTAATCTCTTTCTATGTATCTCTTTTTCTGTCTTTATCATCATTATCTGAATACGCATCAATTACATTTCCTGGTGGAAATCCTATGCAGACCTCATCCACCACAGAAACCACTCTTGACATCTCAGAAAGTCAGAGTAATGGAAACTGGTTTTTTTTGTTCTCTGCTGGCCACTCAACTCTATAGGTCAGTCTGGCCCCATCTTTGAGGCTTTTGGTGAAGAAAGTCTTCTTTTCAGTCACTGCCGGTGGAAGACAGTGGAAACAGAGTAGGTTGGGGAGACAGGAGAATCAGTTTCTAAGCAGAGAAGCAGCATAGCGTAATAGAACATGAGACTGGGAGTCAGAAGGACCTGTTTTCTAATCCCGGCTCACCACATGTCGGCTGTGACCTTGGGAAGGTCACTTCAATTCTCTGGGCCTCAGTTATCTCATCTCAAAAATGGGGATTGAGAATGTGAGCCCCATGTGGAATAGGGACTGTGTCCAACCAGATTAGCTCGTATCTACTTCAGCACTTAGTACAGTGCTTGACACACACATAGTAAGCTCTTAACAAATAATAATAATAATAATAATAATGGCATTTATTCAGCGCTTATTATGTGCAAAGCACTGTTCTAAGCGCTGGTGGGTTACAAGGTGATCAGGTTGTCCCACGTGGGGCTCACAATCTTAATCCCCATTTTGCAGATGAGGTAACAGAGGCACAGAGAAGTTAAGTGACTTGCCCAAAGTCACACAGCTGACAAGTGGCAGAGCTGGGATTTGAACCCATTACCTCTGACTCCAAAGCCCATGCTCTTTCCACTGAGTCATGCTGCTTCCCCCAACAAATACCACTATCATCATTATAATCATCATGCCAGCTCTGCTACTTTAGAATGATAATAATAATAATTGTGTATTTGTTAAGAGCTTACTATGTGCCACATACTGTACTAAGCGCAGGGGTAGATACAAGTTTATCAGTTTGGACACAGTCTTTGTCCCACATGGGGCTCGCAGACTCACTTGTCTGCTGTGTAACTATGGGATGATCACTTAATGTCTCCGTGCCTCAGTTTCCTCATTTGTAAAATGAAGGTAAGATACTTGTTCTCCCTCCCCTTTAGACTATGATCCCCATGTGGAATAGGGACTGTGAACTGATTATCTTCTAATGCTTAGAACAGAGCTTGTCCCATAGTAAGTGCTTAATAAAAAACACAATTATGTCCCCCTTTAAAACTTCTTACTTTAGCGTGGAGAAGCCATTTTTAAACCAGGTTACTTCTGGTGCAGAATGCTCCATCTTGGTAGCCTGTTGAGTGAAGTCCACTCTGGTAATTAAGTATCAGAGGGGCAAAAGTCACACAAAATTGGTTCCAGTGGTTCCTGTGATGGAAGGGAGAAACACTTGCCCAAGATCACACAGTTGCCCAAGAGTACAGTGTGTAGGCTTGCTTGAAAGTAGCGAAGCAGGCAGGCTGCATTGGAGTGAGAGAAGAATGAGGATAAATAACAGAAGAAAACTCATCAAAGTGCCATAAACCTCATGGTGAGAAGTTTCTGCTTGATGCGAAGAGGTGGGTAACCACTGGAGATTTTTGAGGAGTGGGGAGATGTGAGAACAGTGCTTGGCACGTAGTAAGCGCTTAACAAATACCAAAATTATTATTATTATTATATAGAGAACTCAGCATCATTACAGTGGTATTAAAGCAGAGTTTCATGCTGTTGATGAATTGTAATAATAATAATGGTATTTGTTAAGTGCTTACTATGTGCCAGGCATTCTACTAAGCACTGGGGTGGATACAAGCAAATCAGGTTGGACACAGTCCCCATCCCATTTGGGGCTCACAATCTCAATCTCCATTTTAAAGATGAGGTAACTGAGCCAAAGAGAAGTAAAGTGACTCGCCCAAGGTCACCCAGCAGACAAGTGGCAGAGCCGGGATTAGAACCTATGACCTTCTGATTCCCAGGCCTATGCTCTAGGAATATACAGTCCAATAGTTCATGGGTACAGAAACAGAAAAATGAATCGTGAAGCCAAGCATGGCATTTGGGTCAGGGTGTGGCAGTGACGAAGACCCAAATTTTATACACACCGAAGTTCTTTAGAGCTGAAATGGCATCCAAATTTGTATTAGCTATTGTCCGTACCACAGCTGCGATCTTAAATACATCATTCATTCATTCAATTGTATTTATTGAGTGCTTACTGTGTGCAGAGCACTGTATTAAGCCAGAAAACCATACTCTACCCACCAAATGACCAGACAAATCCCCAACAATGAGGTCTGGGAATGCAGTCAGTCACCCAAATAATGGCCTTCATTGGATCACAAAACAGTCTCAGTAGAATAGACTTTAGTAGGATACCCAAGCCGTGGCAAAATTGTGAGGTGAAATGAGGCTCCCACAAACAAGAAGGGCAGCATGGCCTAGTGGAAAGAGTTCGGGCCTTGGAGACAGAGGTCATGAGTTCTAATCTTGCCTTTGTCAGTTGCTTGCTATGTGATCTTATCCAAATCACTTAACTTCTTTGTGCTTCAGTTTCTTGGTAAAATGAGGATTCAATATCTGTTCTCCCTCCTACTTAAGCTACCTATACTAAAATTTTCTTACGAGAAGGGAACATGTCTACCAACTATATGTATTGTAATCTTCCTAGTGCCTAGTGCGGTGCCCAGCACACAGTAAATGCTCAATAAATACCATTGATTAATTGATTAGACTGTCAGCCCCATGTGGGACAAGGGTTGTTTCTGACCTGATTAACTTGTATCTACTCCAGTATTTAGAACAGTGCTTGGTAACTTCTTGGTAAATGAGAGGACGGCATAGTGGATAGACCACAGGCCTAGCCATCTGAAGGTCATGGGTTCTAAAACCGGCTCTGCCACTTGTCTGCTGTGTGACCTTGGGCAAGTCACTTCACTTCTCTGGGCCACAGTTGCCTCATCTGTAAAATGGGGATTGAGATTGTGATCTCCATGTGGAACAGGGACTGTGTCCAACCCAATTTGTTTGTATTCACCCCAGTGCTGGCAATAGTAAGAGCTTAAAAAATGCCATCATTATCATCATCATTATTATTATTATTATTATTACATAGTAAGCACTTAAATATAATGATAATAATGATAATCATCATAATAACAACAAATGATTTAGAGGCAGAATGAAGCACATTCTCTAACAGGGTGGTACAACAGCCATCTGTAGGGACATAACTGCTGCGGACTAATCTTCTCAGTGGCAATCAGTAGTAAATTGTTCATCTTGAAGGCAGAGTGGAAACACTGGGAAGGTGGATTAGAGAACAATGGCAGATAATGTCAAATGCATCAATGCAGCAAAAGAAAATTTTCACTTGTTCATAAGGTGGAATTAATTGTCCCAAAGATCTCTTTTCAGCATCACCCACATATATGGAGAGTATTTACCATGACCAGTACCATCTTCAAATACTATGTAACTGGCAAAAATAAGATGGTTAAAGGAAAAGAGAGACTGTTCCATTTATTGTGCCTGAGACAGATCCACTTAATATGGATTGTGGGTCTCAAAATCTTTCCTTTGCCAGATTTTTGAAGCCTATTTTCTCTGGCAATTAGAACCATTTCATTGTTGCTGGTGACAGGTGGCTGTCTCAGACTCCAGCTCTGACTGTAATAAAAAGCATCATGAGCAGAGAGCCCAGCTGTGGGGGAAACTAAATGCTAAAAATATAGAGAAACATTTTTATGGTATTTGAAAATAAATCCCAGAAGTCTGCTTATGCTTGAATGCTACCATCAGAAACTGATTAAAGATCCCAATATTTAATCCCTTGGGGTCATTTCGTACTTTAATTGATGAATTGATGGTATGTATTGAGCACCTATTGTGTGCAGAGCACTGTACAAAGTGCTTGGAAAAGTCCAATACAGCAGAGTTGGTAGACAGGTTCCCTGCCCACAAAGAACTTTAGTCTTGAGCGGGAGATAGACATTAAAATAAATTACAGATGTGTATACAAGTGCAGTGGGCCTGAGGATGGGGTGTAAATCAAGGACTTAAAGGATTCAAATCCACATGCACCCTGCATCTGCAGGGGTGATGCAGAAGGGAGATGGAGTTGGGAAAAAGAGTACTTTCATTCATTCATTCATTCAATCGTATTTATTGAGCGTTTACTGTGTGCAGAGCACTGTACTAAGCGCTTGGGAAGTCCAAGTTGGCAACATATAGAGACGGTTCCCACCCAACAGTGGGCTCACAGTCTAGAAGGGGGAGATTTCCTTGGTCTTGGAAATTCCTATTAAGGACCTAGCCAACTCTTTAAAACAAACACAATTTTCAACTATATGATTTTAGTTCTAATAAAGACTTCTTGGGGTAGGTATGATTTTAATAAGACTTTGAAGGTGGGGAGAGTGGTGGTCTGTGGGATGTGTAGGCGGAGGAAGATTTTATACAAGACCTTTGCTATGCCTTGGAGAAGGACTCATGTGATTAAAAGTTCTGTTTTAGAGAGAAGGCAGAAGAAGTGGAAGCCATCAGCCCCAGGTTTCTGTTTTAACATATAGCCAGTGCACAGCATTTTGAAAAGTGCTTGGTGAACTAGGAATATTGATGCTGTCAATGGTGTTCTGGACATTCCTTTGATGCTACAAGGTATTTTCTAGGGATAAAAACCATAGTTCAGCTTTCTCGCAGGTAATAATAAAAATAATAATAATAATGATAATAATAATAATGGCATTTGTTAGTTACTATTTGCCAGACATTATACTAAGCGCTGGGGTTGATACAAGTTTGGATACAGTCCCTATCCCACAGGGGACTCAAACTCTCAATTCCCCATTTTACAGATGAGGTAACTGAGGCATAGAGAAGTGACTTGATGACCTGCCCAAGGTCACACAGCAGACAAGTGGTGGGACCAGAATTAGAACCCAGGTCCTTCTGCCTCATAGGCCCATGCTGTATCCACTAGGGCCATGCTGCAGTCTTCCTATTGAACATGAAAGGCATGAAAAAGAGGTCAAAGTAATTTCTCCAACACAACCTTTAGCCTTGAGCTAAATGCCTCGACCTAAACTGAAGGAGAAATTTAAGGAGATTCAGCCCTTTGGCTGTATCTATCTACCTGTATCCTAACTAATTTATGCTAAGCCTACTCAAAACCCATAACAGCTTTGTGCTCTCATAATGAATTGAGAAATGGAGACCATTTGGAAAATAGGGCTCTCTTCTAGGTACCAAACTGTCTTGTGCATACGTAGATGTAGAGAAGAGGTTCATCTTTCTGCTTTTCTCCTGGATTTCCCAGGGTAGATCCAATCTGAATCCTGCATTAGTCATTTCCAAGCCACATACCTCAGAGCACAGTTTGGGGCATACAAGTCAGCTGTGGCTACCCCCAATCCCAGATTTGAGCAGTCACGGCATCTACACAGGAAGAAAATAGATGTAACTCACATTCCAACAAAACAGACAGAATGATAAAGAGTACACATATCCATCAGGATGTACATAACCTTAGAAAACATAACCTTACATAACCTGGAAATTCAGAGTAGAAGTAGAGTTTACAGAAAATCAAACGTGTACATCCCAAGGGAAAGAAACAACCACATCCCAAAAGCAGACTCTCATACAGTCAGTCGGTCATATTTATTAAGCCCTTGTCGTGTTCAGAGCATTGTACTAAGCGCTTGGGAGAGTAGAGTGTAACGAAATAACAGACAAATTCTCTGCCCACAGCGGGCTTATAGTCACAAAAAAAAAGAAAGAGACATTTGTAGCATAGTCCCAAATATGCCCAACAGCAGCGTACTTGCTGTTCACGGAGAGGAGTGTATTCAGAAGGAAAATACTTGTTGCATGCACTTAAGAATCTTATAATTTAATGGAAAGAGAAGAATGGAAAACAGCAGAGAAGCCAATGACACAGGCCCAAGCAAAAAGCTTTGAAGGAAATCCTATTTTATGAGAACTATAATTTGATGGGGCAACAAAATTATGGTGCCTGGCAGGACTGAATACACTCTTTATTATGAGGGAATGTGATACCAGACAACGGCAACTATATCATCAAAACACACCAGAAGACAGATAGCACAACTTCTTTGACTGGAAGCAGAAGTGAAAACTCAGGAAGACCCTATGATATCTTCAATCAATCAATCATTGGTATTTACTGAGCACCTTCACCATGCCTGCAGAGCACTGTACTAACCACTTGAGAGATACAACAGAATTGGTAGATACATTCCCTGTCCACAAGGAGCTTACAGTCTAGGGCAGAAAGGTCTTGAAAGAAAAGTTCAGTTCTATTGCTTTCTGGCTGATGCGGATCCTTTGCTGAACAACTCTGTTCAGGAGTACCTCAATATTTACAAATAGTGTTCTGGTCAGTGATTGCAATACAATCATTCTTGCCCTTCACCTCCAGAAGCTGCCTGTGAAAAATAAGCGCCAATTAAAGCAGCATGGCCTGGTGGATAAAATTCAGGCTTGGGCAACAGAGGAACTGGGTTCTAACTCCAGCTCTGCCACTTGCCTGCTGGGTGACCATGGGAAAGTCACTTAACTTCTCTGTGCCTGAGTTACTTCATCTGTAAAAATAGCAATGAAGATTGTGAGCTCCATGTGGGACATGAACTGTGTCCAACCTGATTACCTTGTGTCTACCCTAGTGCTTAGCACGGTGCCTGGTGTATAATAAGTGCTTTAACATATACCATTAATTAAAGCAAAACAAAAACCCCCAACAAAACCAATGGTGAGCTAAGGAGAAAATACCAGTGCTGCTGTTTCCCTACAATCAATCAATCAATCAGTCGTACTTATTGAGTGCTTATCGTGTGCAGAGCACTGTACTAAGCGCTTGGGAAGTATAAGTTGGCAACATAGGGATGTTTGAAGGTGGGGAGAGTCATGGTCTGGTGCATACGGAGGAGGAGGGAATTCCAGGCTAGGGGGAGGACATGGGAAAGGGGTCAGTGGTGAGATCAATCAATCAATCAATCGTATTTATTGAGTGCTTACTGTGTGCAGAACACTGTACTAAGCACTTGGGAAGTACAAGTTGGCAACATAGGGATGTTTGAAGGTGGGGAGAGTCGTGGTCTGGTGCATATGGAGGAGGAGGGAATTCCAGGCTAGGGGGAGAACATGGGAAAGGGGTCAGTGGTAAGATCAATCAATCAATCAATCGTATTTATTGAGTGCTTACTGTGTGCAGAGCACACACTGAGCTGAGCAGCAGTATACACAGGGAACTTGGGTGCTCAGCTCCACTGAGTCTTCAGGTGATAATTCTGAGTCCCTGCCAAAGTGATATAAAGAAGAAACTCAGAAGACCTTTTTTTTTCTAACCCTGGAAAGGAAAGAAAATCTAGAAAGGGTGGGGGCAAGTTGAAGAAACATTCTTTAGGTCCCGTCACCTGGGAACCACATGTTAAGAACACACTTTTCAGCACAATAGGACAACTTAGCCCATCCTCCAGACTCTCTTCTCATATGAGGCCAGTACTCTTCAATTCTCAGACTGAGGCACTTAAACTGGATTTGTTTTTTTAAAAGATGTGTGATGGATGTCTGGAATAGTAACTTGGTTCTTAATCGAATTGTAAACTGTTAGATAAAGGTCTTTGTTTCCTTCTTTTGGACACTTCATTATGACCGGGAATAAGTCTCTTTAGAATGCATTACTGCATTTGATATTAAGTTGGGATTCATTCAAATTAAGTACGTTTGGTGGTGCAGAAGACTTCTTTTGTATTTAAGTTGCTTGTTTATTTTGAGTGGATGTTTAAGTCATTTGGAAATAAATGAGTCCTCTGAAATGTCCAATTTTAAACGTTTTAAGGATGCTTACCACATTAAATCACAAATGGGAAAACTAGCACCCTTAAACAGCTTCTTTTTCCATTACTAAAGTGCATGTCTCCAGTTTTTGCATGATAAAAATACTTTTGAAGTAATGGTAAACAAATGTTAAATGTCTGTGACATTTTAAAAAGCTAAAAAAAATACTTGGGTGCACGATGGGGATAAACAAATTTAAACTGTTGAAACTACGAATTTAGTTTGAAATTTGTGAATTTATCATACTGCCTTGGTTACTGGCTAGGGGCCAGAACTCCGCTTTGAGAACATGAGAGTTTATCCCTCGGTGCCTGGCATGATTCTGGAAACCTAGTAGTTAGTGGTGACTAGAGAAAAAATTGATGATGCAGTTTCCAACATACAAATTAATAACGCTCACAGAATTCATTGAATGTATACCATAATGTGAATATGGCATTTCTGAGCCAAAATGATTAGACTATGAAACGAAACAATCCCACATGACCAGGATGGCCGGTCATCTCATAATTTACAAACATTCAAGTTATGGTTCACCGACCTCTGTATATAATATGCACTACGTAATAGTGATAGCTCCCCATTGTTGAAATCCATATCACACCTCTGTACATGCCCTCTTTGCCACCTGTGCTTGCTCAAGAACAGAAATATGGCATTTGATGTTCCCATGCAGAACTAATGAGGTGAACAAATAGTTTTCCTGAGAATTGATTACCAAGCATTGTAATATAGAGTGAAAGACATTTTGGCTGGTAGTCATTTTGTTTATCATGTTTTAAAAGGCTGAATCTCCCATTCATATATATACATATATACATATAGTTGTCTTTCCTGTTTGAATATGATACCACTGGTGTTGTAATGTTATTAGTGTGTGTGACTGCAAAGGCCAAGGAAGGATCCAGAGTCCCAGCCACATTGTGTACAGAACAAGGCTGTCCCAAGTTGTTGTTTTTGAGTTTGATCTTTGCAGTGGGTGCCTGGTGCTGTTTTCTTTTTTGCTTTAATGTCTCCCAAATGTTATGAAGATTTTCCTCAAAAAGAGCTACTACTGTCCTGATAGCATTCTGCCAAGCTGGTCTATCTTTGGTAACTGACTCTTATTTTTTGGCTGGAATGCAGCATTGTCTAATGCTTTGTTTTACTGTACCCTTCAAACATTTCCTGTCACCCTTGCTTTCAGGTTTCCAATTTCAGCATGCTTATGAGAACATTGAAATGTCACTGCCATAGTTTTAGGAGCCCTTCCTCATCTGTTATGAGACCATGGCTACCTTCACACTTCAAAGTCACTGTGTTGACACGAGTAGGAACATATACAGTCCTTAGCAAAGTGTAGACTTTCGCGTTTAAGTCAGTCTATTATTGAGAGCAAGAAAGCAAGGATGCTATGGATTATACATTAGCAAGAATATAGGTCTGAACAAGTAATGTTACTTTAGGTCGTAAGCTCATTATAGGCAGAGAATGTGTCTGCTAATTATGTTGTATCGTACTCTCCCAAGCACTTAGAACAGTGATTTGCACATAGTCAGTGTGCAATGAATACAGTGGATTGATAATGTGCATGACTGGTTTAGGCATTTCCTGAGACCTAAATCTTGTTTTCATACAAAGCAGATAGAATTGTGAGCCATGCAAGGTTTACTAAGCCACATTCTGATGTAAATAACTGGTGGTGTTGGGTAGGGACCGTCTCTATATGTTGACAACTTGTACTTCCCAAGAGCTTAGTACAGTGCTCCGCACACAGTAAGCACTCAATAAATACATTTGATTGATAGATTGATTGATTGGTGATGAAAGACTGAGGCTAGGAATGAGGCTGAAGAAGCTGGGCCCTGAAGCCCTTCAATACTCAAAAATGGGTACTTGAAGATGATTTGGTGATTGCTTCCTGTGCATGTGAGTGCTGTTAATGTGGCTTCCAACCTCACATACAGGAAGTGGTTGCTTCTATCACTTCTCCTTATATTTGCTACTGGATGGAGAACTTTCCTCCTCTCAGATCACTTCCACTTTCGGTTCCGCCCTGAGGTTGGGCTGGAGGAGGAGGACGGCAGTGTAGAGACCCTGATCTGGACCAGAGCAGATGTTTGAATATGGTAGTCAGTCCGTGAAGCAGCGTGGTCTGGTGGATAGAGCATGTAGGATTGACAGTCTCAATCCCCATTTTGCAGCTGAGGGAACTGATACCCGAAGAAGTGAAGTGACTTGCCCCCTCCTTCCTCTCCCCCTCCTCCCCATCCCCATCCCCCCCGCCTTACCTCCTTCCCCTCCCCACAGCACCTGTATATATGTTCATACGTGTTTATTACTCTATTTTATTTGTACATATTTATTCTATTTATTTTATTTTGTTAATATGTTTTGTTTTGTTCTCTGTCTCCCCCTTCTAGACTGTGAGCCCACTGTTGGGGAGGGACCGTCTCTAGATGTTGCCAACTTGTACTTCCCAAGCGCTTAGTACAGTGCTCTGCACACAGTAAGCGCTCAATAAATATGATTGGATGAATGAATGGACCCTGGAGTCATAAGGACCTGGGTTCTAAACCCTGCTCTGCCACTTTTACTATGTGCAAAGCACTGTTCTAAGCACTGGGGAGGTTACAAGATGATCAGGTTTTCCCACAGGGGGCTCACAGTCTTAATCCCCAGTTTGACAGATGAGGTAACTAAGACGCAGAGAAGTTAAGTGACTTGCCCAAAGTCACACAGCTGACAATTGGCAGAGCCGGGATTTGAACTCATGACCTCTGACTTCAAAGCCCTTGCTCTTTCCACTGAGCCACTCTGCTTCTCCACTTCTCCACTTATCTGCTGGTGTGACCATGGGCAAGTCACTTCACTTCTCTGTGCCTCAGTTACCTCATCTGTAAAATGGGGATTAGGACTGTGAGCCACGTGTGGGACATGGACTGTGTCCATACTAATTAACTTAACTCTCCCCCATCACTTAGAACAGTGCCTGGCTCACAGTAGGCACTAAACAAATACCATAAAAAAAGGCCAAATCTAGTAGGAAATATATCTTTGGGACCAATAACCATCGTCACCATTTATAGGCGGAGTTTCTATCAATCATTCACTCATTCAATCATATTTATTGAGCGCTCACTGTGTGCAGGGCACTGTACTAAGCACTTGGGAAGTACAAGTTGGCAACAGATAGAGACGGTCCCTACCCAACAGTGGGCTCACAGTCTAGAAGGGGGAGACAGAGAACAAAACAAAACATATTAACAAAATAAAATAAATAGAATAAATATGTACAAATAAAAAAATAAATAAATATCACTGCTGTCAGCCTCATCATTTCATATAGGGAAGGCAACACCGGCTTCTGCTTCCCTGGATTTCCCCCTTGGTGTTGACAAATATGACTTGTGAGCTTTTAGGTATACAACACTCACAGGTTATTTGTTATATTACGTTTGTTATTTGTTGAATATTTGTTATTTGTTGTTCTTAGAGGATGTTTTGAGGCTTTCTACTTCTCCAAAATATTAATGCTGAGTAATATAACCATCAGTTCCTTAAGCAACTAATATATGACAATTCTATTCAAACCAATAGGAGAATTAGCATGGGCCAAGTTATTTTTAAATGTCCAAACAAACACATTTTCATTTGCATCTAGCAAGATGTAACCTTAGTAACAGTGTGTATTTTTGGAATTCTAACAACTTATTCTTTTCATTTAATGCAAATGAACTAACACTGATACCCCAGGAATCCTTTGAGAGAATTCAACATGAGTGATTCATACACATGAGGCCTGACCCTATAGAAGGGATGGGAAACCTATAATTTCAAGTTTTAAATAATTCTCAGTGGTTTTATTTTTCAGATATGTTGCACCTAAATGGTCATTTTCTTTGTGAATATCCTGAATTTTGGGAAATGCTATTAAGAAACAGTAAAATAAATGGTAATATTTAAATATACATTAAAATAAAACACCCTCCCTCACCATGTTGAGTACAATGCATTTACCAAATATGCCTAGAATTGTCTAAATCAAGGAAAATGCTTTGTTACCCCAAACTATGAGTCTGAGCTATTGTAAATCAGAAATTTCAAAATAATTAATTATTCTATTTGGTTATATTCCCTTCTCTATATTATCTTCGGTGGACGAGGTGAAAGGGCATGGAATTGGAAGTCTGGAGACAAGGGGACTGGAGATTGTGAGTTCCTTGTGGGCAGGAAATGTATCTTTTATTGTTACATTGTACTCTCCCAAGAGCTTAGTACAGTGCTCTGCACACAGTGAGTGCTCAATAAATACCATTGACTGACTGACTGACTGACTGGATCGAGGCCCCACTCCGCATCAGTCTGCAAGATGACTTTAAGCATTTAATCCTTCTGAGTCTCAGTTTTTTCATCTGTAATATGGGGACAAAATATGTTGATTATGCCTCCTAGACTGGGGGCCTTGAGTGAGTCAAGTCAGGGGCAGTCTTTATTCTGATTGTTTTGTATTTAGTTCTACTTTTTATAATGGTATGTGGCACATTAAAACACTTCACATTAAAACACTTAATAAAATATCTAAATCCTCTTGTCTTATAAGAAGCAGCGTGGCTTAGTGGAAAGAGCACGGGCTTTGGAGTCAGAGGTCATGGGTTCGAATTCCGCTCAACCACATGTCTGCTGTGTGACCTTGGGCAAGTCACTTAACTTCTCTGAGCCTCAGTTATCTCATCTGTAAAATGGGGATTAAGACTGTGAGCCCCAAGTGGGACAACTTGATCACCTTGTATTCCCCCCAGCGCTTAGAGCAGTGCTTTGCACATAGTAAGCGCTTAACAAATGCCATTATTATTATTATTATTATTACACCTCCAGTTTATCCTTTTGTTCCCAGCTTTCTCATGGTGAAGGGCTTGGGTATATTCTTATTTTTTTGGATACAGGATAGGTCATTAACTTCCAGGTTGGCAAATATTTCTTGCTCTTGAAAATTCCATCTTTTCCTGTGAATATGCTATATCCTTTTACTCAGCTATTTCCTTTAACTGTAGTTAATTTTAATGTCTGCCTCCCCTGATAGTCTGTAAACTACTTGAAGAACAGAAATCGTGTATTGTCCTCTCCCCATTGATTAGTACAGTGCTCTGCTCAAACTAAGTGCTCAGTAAATAGCATTGATAGCATTAATAACTCCTCACCCTGAGCTTCAAGGCTGTCCATCACCTCGCCCCCTCCTACATCACCTCCCTTCTCTCCTTCTCCAGTCCACCCCACACCCTCCGCTCCTCTGCCACTAACCTCCTCACCGTGCCTCGTTCTCGCCTGTCCCGCCATCGACCCCTGGCCCACGTCATCCCCCTGGCCTGGAATGCCCTCCCTCTGCCAATCCTCCAAGCTAGCTCTCTTCCTCCCTTCAAGGCCCTACTGAAAGCTCACCTCCTCCAGAAGGCCTTCCCAGACTGAGCTCCTTCCTTCCTCTCCCCCTCGTCCCCCTTTCCATCCCCCATCTTACCTCCTTCCCTTCCCCACAGCACCTGTATATATGTATATATGTTTGTACATATTTATTACTCTATTCATTTATTTATTTATTTTACTTGTACATATCTATTCTATTTATTTTATTTTGTTAGTATGTTTGGTTCTGTTCTCTGTCTCCCCCTTTTAGACTGTGAGCCCAGTGTTGGGTAGGGACTGTCTCTATATGTTGCCAACTTGTACTTCCCAAGCATTTAGTACAGTGCTCTGCACACAGTAAGCGCTCAATAAATACGATTGATTGATTGATTGATTGATTGAAAGTTTGATAACCGTACAAAGGCAAGCACAGAGCTGAGTCCCATCCATTTTCAACCATGGCTATCTTTCAGCTTCTCAAATGCCTTTTTTTTAAATCAGGTATCAATGTCAAAACTGTTTTCTCGACTAGGTTAAAGCTTGCTGGTTTTCCTGGTTAATCCAAATAAACCTACAATAGAAAATGGAAGGTTACAATAACATTATCAAAGTAATGACTGTGGAAGTTACATGTTTTTGTTAGTTTTTAGCTCATCTATGTCTTGCCCAACCTTGTTACCTTGGCAATCTGCTGTGGAGTTTACCAAGCTGACTGAAGTTGACACTATTTTTGTACCTCAGCTTTCCCAGACCTCATTCTGCAGTGCTGGATTTCTTATCAAACAGATTTTATGAGATAGCTCCTCTCTCCTCTGGGTAACTGCTTTGTGAATCGGAGTGAACAGACACAGTTATGCATATTCACATTTGTAAACAATAGCTCCATTCTATCTGAAGGGTCAACAGTCAAGTTCAATATAACTCCTCCCTCCGTTCCTGAATCAGGACACTGTAGAAAGGAATCACATTTGAAATGAAGCAGTTCTATGGAGAGGTTATACTTAGGACAGCTTACTAATCAGCAACATAATTGAACTCAATAACTCAAATTTGCACAAGGCAGAAAAAGTTTCAGGTTTTAAAGACTTCACTTTCAAGATCTGATTCTCACAAAAGAGGTGTTTTTTCTAATTCCTCAATGTCTGATATTACTTATCGTAGCAGCCCAAATTGAAAAAACTCCATTACTTTAACTAAACCAAACTAACCCTGGTGCAGTAACATTTCAGATGGCTGGTAGGCTATTTAGCCCATTGCTACCACACTGTGCAACTGCTGCGTCAATCAATCAATCAGTGGTGTTTATTCATTCATTCAATCATATTTATTGAGTGCTTGCTGTGTGCAGAGCACTGTCCTAAGCACTTGGGAAGTACAAGTAGGCTACATATAGAGACGGGCCCTACCCAACAGTGGGCTGAATTCTTTCCGTGTGCAGAGCACTATAATAAGTATCAAAATATTTAAACAGTCCCCTACTTCCCTAAAATAGTTAAATGTTCCTCTCAGTCAATCAATCGATGATATTCATTGAGTGCTTACGAAGTGATGAGCACCATTCATTCAATATATTTATTAAGTGTCTATTGTGTGCAGAGCCCTAAGTGCTTGGGAAAGTACAATATAACAATAAACGGTGACAATTCCTGCCCTGAGGGGGAGACAGACATCAATACAGATAAACAGACATTACTACAAATAAATAAAATTACAGATATATGCATAAGTGCTGTGGGGCCGTGAGAGGGGTGAAGAGCAGAGGGAGTAAGTCAGAGTGAAGCAGAAGGGAGTGAGAGATGAGGAAAAGTGTGGCTTAATCTGGGAAGGCCTCTTGGAGGAGATCTGCCTTCAGTAAGGCTTTGAAGGGAGGGAGAGTAATTGTTTGGTGGATTTGAGGAGGGAGGGTGTTTCAGACCAGAGGTAGGACGGGGGCCTGGGGTCGGCGGTGAGACAGGTATAGTGAGAAGGTTAACCTCAGAGGAGCAAACTTGTAGAAGGAGAGTAGTGAGGTGAGGTAGGAAGGGACAAGGTAATGGAGGGGGTTTTAAAGACAATGGTGAGGGGTTTTTGTTTGATACGGAGGTGGATAGGCAACCACTGGAGATTTTTGAGGACGGGGGTGACATGTCCTGACCAGTGGAGTGAAGAATGGACTGGAGTGGTGAGAGGCAGGAGGTTGGGAGGTCAGCAGGAGGCTGATGCTGTAATCTAGGCAGGATAGGATGAGTAACTGTATTAACATGGTAGCAGTTGGGATGGAGAGGAAAGGGTGGATTTTAGCGATGTTGTGAAGGTGGGACCCACAGGATTTGGTGATGGATTGAATATGTGCATTGAATGAGAGAGAACAGTCAAGGATAACGCCAAGGTTACGGGCTTGTGAAACAGGAAGGATGGTGGTGCTGTCTACTGTGACAGGAAAGTCTGGGAGAGAAGAGGGTTTGGGTGGGAAAATAAGGAGCTCTGTTTTGAACATGTTAAATCTGAGGTGATGGGAGGACATCCACGTGGAGATGGTAAGAGGGAGATGGAGCAATAACTGGAGGGAGATGTGGGATCAAGGGAGGCTTTTTTCAAGATGGGGGAGACATGGGCATCTTTGAAGACATTGGGGAAGAAGCCAGTGGAGAGTGAATGATTGAAGATGGCAGTTAGGGAGGGAAGGAGGGAAGGTGCGCAGGAATGGGGTCTGATGCTCATGTGGAGCGGGTGGGATTTGAGAGGAGGCAGGAAATCTCCTCTGGAGATACTGGTGGGAAGGATGGGAAATTTTAAGAGGGGGCCGGGAGAGGGAAGGGCAATTTTAGGGAGCTCACACCTGACGGTATTCTAAGTGAATTCTGACAGAATGAGCAAGCACATATCTTGCAGGCACGTATCAGAGAAGCAACATGGCTCAGTGGAAAGAGCACGGGCTTACGAGTCAGAGATCACGGGTTCTAATCCCAACTCTGACACCTGTCAGCTGTGTGACCTTGGGCAAGTCACTTAACTTCTCTGTGCCTCAGTTACCTCATCTGTAAAATGGGGATTAAAGACTGTGAGCCCCACATGGGACAACCTGATTACCTTGTATCTCCCTCAGCGCTTAGAACAGTGCTTGACACATAGTAAGTGCTTAACAAATACCATCATTATTGTTATTATTATTACCCATAATGAGCTTACAATGAATCTAACAAGACAGGGACCAATGAACACTGGTAGAATTGGGCCTGGTTTTAATATTTTGTTCAATATACAAGAACAGCACATAAAAACTGACTCTTTAAATCAAGTGATTTCACATTTTTCTCCATTAACACTAATGAGATGGGGGAAATGTCTGAGTACTTTTGCAGAAACAATAGGCTCCAGAAAATATTGTACAGAACGCTCTAGATGTTAGATGTTTGGGATCCATAACAGAGTGAAAAATGTATTTCACAGTTGATTGATTTTTCCACAGAAAATAAATCCCTGTGGTTTCCTAAGCACAAATGGAGTGCAAGTTACTGTAATAAGTACTCAGTATAGAAACAAGATGGAGTCTCTTACAAAAATCTCAGAGGAAGTCAGACAAGTATTATTTTCAAATAGGAGGAGCGGGAGGAACAAATCAATGTTCTGTGTTATTTGCTTTTATATTCTTCTCAAAACATATCGACCCTAATTCACTACAAGAAAATTCCTTCATATAAGTAAACCTCCCACTTTGATGTGATAAAGGCCATTAGGTCTCATAGGTTCTGTTTAATTCACTGAAGCAATGATTTACTAAAAGTTCCCCTTAAGTTGGCACAAATGAATGAGGTTGAAATAATGAATTAATAATTCATTCATAATAAAACTGAATGAATAATTGAGTATGAAAATAGATAAATGAACATAGAAAGAAAAAATATAGAGAGGTTAATAAGTCCCAAGGATAGGAATAAAATAGCTAAGTGCTTTGTGTGGGTGTCGCATTATCATATATGGGATGTTGTTAATTAATCAGGGAAGGCATTCTGGAGGAGATGGGCTTTTAGGAAGTCCTTGAAGATGGTGAGAGTTGTGGTCTGGTCAATTTGAGTTGCTTGGGGAGAGATTTCCAGACTGGGGAACACATGAGAGAAAGTTCAGGGGCGGGAGAGTTGAGAGAAGGGTACCGTTAGAAAGGAAGTGATCTTCGAAGGAATGAAGAGATTGAGCTAGGGAGTAGTGGGAACGAGAGCTGATATAGCATAAAGGAATAGTTGGTGGAGAGCCCTGAAGTTTGATATGGAAGGGAATGATTAAAGTTTTGAGATGTGAAGATGATCTATATAGCAGCATATAGTATAGAAGATAGGAGGGAGAGGTTGGAGGCAGGGACACCAGTGAAGAGGCTGGTGCAGTAGCCTCACAGTAATATAGCAAGAGCTTTAATAATAGCAAGAACTTTAATAATAATAATGGCATTTAGTAAGCGCTTACTATGAGCAAAGCGCTGTTCTAAGCGCTGGGGAGGTTACAAGGTGATCAGGTTCTCCCACGGGGGGCTCACAGTCTTAATCCCCATTTTACAGATGAGGTAACTGAGGCACAGAGAAGTTAAGTGACTTGCCCAAAGTCACACAGCTGACAATTGGCAGAGCCGGGATTTGAACCCATGACCTCTGACTCCAAAACCCAGACTCTTTCCACTGAGACACGCTGGCAGTGGCTGTTTCAGGTGAAGTGAATCAGGAGGATCTGTGAACTGCTGGGCAAGGGGAAAAAAAGGCAGCAAGTTTTCCAATTTATTGAATGTGAAATCTCAGAAACAGTGAGGAGTTGAGGGAGATGCCAAGTTGTGGAATTCTGGGATGGAAAGGATGATGATGCTATTATTCCATTTATTTCATATCTATTCCATTTATTTATTTTGTTAGTATGTTTGGTTTTGTTCTCTGTCTCCCCCTTTTAGACTGTGAGCCCACTGTTGGGTAGGGACTGTCTCTATATGTTGCCAACTTGTACTTCCCAAGCGCTTAGTACAGTGCTCTGCACACAGTAAGTGCTCAATAAATATGATTGATTGATTGATTGATTGATTGACAGAGAGGGGAAAGTTAGGAGATGTGCTTGAGGAGAGCAGATGAGAAACTCAGTTAATCACCACTGAATCTGAGTTATCAGCAAAACCGGAGATAAGTTAAAATGTGTAACTGTAGACTAGTTGAGAGTTGAGAGGGCTCAAGAGATAGATTTGGGAGCCCTCTACATAGAGAGGGTAACTGAAGCTATGTCAGCTATGTCAGTGGAAGTGTTTTCCAAGAGAGTTAAGTATAGAGCAAGGAGAGTTGGGGACATAGAACAGAGTCTTGCAAGATATCTATAGTTGGGAGATGTGGGGAGGAGGATGATCCAGTGGATGAGTTTGATAAGGAATGGTCAGTGTAGAAAGAGGAAAACCGGGTGAATATTCTGTTGGTGAAATCATGGCCTGTGTCCAGTGTTTCAGGAGGGAATGATCCAAGGTATTAAAGCGGTAGAGCAGTTAAGGAAGGTTAAGGAATAATAGAGGCCAGTGGATTTCACTATTATTGAGGTCATCAATCAATCAATCAATCAATCAATCAATCGTATTTATTGAGCGCTTACTGTGTGCAGAGCACTGTACTAAGCGCTTGGGAAGTACAAGTTGGCAACATATAGAGACAGTCCCTATCCAGCAGTGGGCTCACAGTCTAAAAAGTCTAATCAATGATTTCAATATTCATTGTTACTACTTCACCTACTATAATGTACTGGGATGAGGTGAGAGCTAACTGTAAGACCTCAGAATATCAAGTAAAAATTGAAATGAAACCTAATTCTCTTGCAGCTTTTGCTCTAAAATTACTTAGTCAAATATGTCTTTTTTCAGGCTTTTGTCGTGTATTAAAGAGCAATGTAAGATTAGCACACTGGTAAAAAAAAATACCTTAAATTTCTGTGGCACCGTGGACAATTGTTCCATGGAAAACTGAGAGTTCATTTGGGTCAGATTGTATTTTTTTAATGAACTTTTTTCAGACAGAATTATCCTCTCCATTGCCTGTGCTATATTTATCATCTTTTAAAAATGATATTTGTTAAGTGGATGCTATGTGGAAAGCATTGTACTGGGCACTGGTGAAGATACAAGATAATTAGAGAAGTCACATGGCCTAGTAGGAAGAGCACAGGCCTAAGAGTCTGAGGCCTCGCTCCCTCTCCTCTCTACCCAGTCTTGATGATCAGATTACTGCTCTCAACTCTACCCTTTCTACTCAGCTAGACTCACTCGCTCCCCTTTCCCTTCACCGCTCTCGTACCACTAACCCACAGCCCTGGATCACTGCCACTGCCCGCCTCCTTCGCTCTTATGCTCGAGCTGCCGAATGCTGCTGGCGAAAGTCTAAACACCATGCCAACCTCGTTCACTTCAAGTTTATCCTTTCCGGCCTTAACTCAGCCCGCTCCTCTGCCAGACAAAACTATTTCTCCTCCTTCATTGACACCCATGCCCATCACCACCGCCAGCTCTTCCGTACATTCAACTCCCTTCTCAGACCCCCGGTTCCTCCCCCTCGTCCTTCCCTCACCCCTAACGATTTGGCCTCCTACTTCATTAACAAAATTAAATCCATCAGGTCCGACCTCCCCAAAGTCACTTCCCCCCCTTCTCCAACCCCCCGGCTCTCAACACTCTCTGCTACTCTCCCATCCTTCCCAGCAGTATCCTCAGAGGAGCTCTCCTCCCTGCTCTCAAGTGCTACTCCAGCCACCTGTGCTTCTGATCCCATTCCCTCTCATCTCATGAAATCTCTCGCTCCATCCCTTCTCCCCTCCTTAACTTCCATCTTCAACCGCTCACTCTCCACTGGTTCCTTCCCCTCTGCCTTCAAACATGCCCATGTCTCTCCCATCCTAAAAAAACCCTCTCTTGACCCCACCTCACCTTCTAGTTATCGCCCCATATCCCTCCTACCATTCCTTTCCAAACTCCTTGAACGAGTTGTCTACACGCGCTGCCTCGAATTCCTCAGCACCAACTCTCTCCTCGACCCCCTCCAGTCTGGCTTCCGTCCCCTACATTCCACGGAAACTGCCCTCTCAAAGGTCACCAATGACCTCCTGCTTGCCAAATCCAACGGCTCATACACCATCCTAATCCTCCTTGAGCTCTCAGCTGCCTTCAACACTGTGGACCACCCCCTTCTCCTCAACACGCTATCTGACCTTGGCTTCACAGACTCCATCCTCTCCTGGTTCTCCTCTTACCTCTCTGGCTGTTCATTCTCAGTCTCTTTTGCAGGCTCCTCCTCCCCCTCCCATCCCCTTACTGTGGGGGTTCCCCAAGGTTCAGTGCTTGGTCCCCTTCTGTTCTCGATCTACACGCACTCTCTTGGTGACCTCATTCGCTCCCACAGCTTCAACTATCATCTCTACGCTGATGACACCCAGACCTACATCTCTGCCCCTGCTCTCTCCCCGTCTCTCCAGGCTCGCATTTCCTCCTGCCTTCAGGACATCTCCATCTGGATGTCTGCCCGCCACCTAAAACTCAACATGTCCAAGACTGAACTCTTTGTCTTCCCTCCCAAACCCTGCCTTCTCCCTGACTTTCCCATCTCTGTTGACGGCAATACCATCCTTCCCGTCTCACAAGCCGCAACCTTGGTGTCATCCTCGACTCCGCTCTCTCATTCACCCCTCACATCCAAGCCATCACCAAAACCTGCCAGTCTCAGCTCCGCAACATTGCCAAGACCTGAACTTTCCTTTCCATCCATGAATCCAGGGTTCATGTCCCTGTTCGGGCACCAAGCTCACCTCCTCCAGGAGGCCTTCCCAGACTGAGCCCCTTCTTTCCTCTCCCCCTCGTCCCCCTCTCCATCCCCCCGTCTTACCTCCTTCCCTTCCCCACAGCACCTGTATATATGTATATATGGTTGTACATATTTATTACTCTATTTATTTATTCATTTATTTATTTTACTTGTACATTTCTATCCTACTTATTTTATTTTGTTGGTATGTTTGGTTCTGTTCTCTGTCTCCCCCTTTTAGACTGTGAGCCCACTGTTGGGTAGGGACTGTCTCTATGTGATGCCAATTTGTACTTCCCAAGCGCTTAGTACAGTGCTCTGCACATAGTAAGCGCTCAATAAATACGATTGATTGATTGATTGATTGATCCATGCCGTTACCCTACTCGTTCAAGCTCTCATCCTATCCTGTCTGGACTACTGCATCAGCCTTCTCTCTGATCTCCCATCCTCGTGTCTCTCCCCACTTCGATCCATACTTCATGCTGCTGCCCGGATTGTCTTTGTCCAGAAACGCTCTGGGCATATTACTCCCCTCCTCAAAAATCTCCAATGGCTACCAATCAATCTGCGCATCAGGCAGAACCTCCTCACCCTGGGCTTCAAGGCTGTCCATCACCTCGCCCCCTCCTACCTCACCTCCCTTCTCTCCTTCTACAGCCCACCCCGCACCCTTCGCTCCTCCGCCGCTAATCTCCTCACCGTACCTTGTTCTCGCCTGTCCCGCCATTGACCCCTGGCCCACATCATCCCCCGGGCCTGGTATGCCCTCCCTCTGCCCATCCGCCAAGCTAGCTCTCTTCCTCCCTTCAAGGCCCTACTGAGAGCTCACCTCCTCCAGGAGGCCTTCCCAGACTGAGCCCCTTCCTTCCTCTCCCCCTCGTCCCCCTCTCCATCCCCCCATTTTACCTCCTTCCCTTCCCCACAGCACCTGTATATATGTATATATGTTTGTACATATTTATTACTCTATTTATTTATTTATTTTACTTGTACATATATATTCTATTTATTTTATTTTGTTAGTATGTTTGGTTTTGTTCTCTGTCTCCCCCTTTTAGACTGTGAGTCCACTGTTTGGTAGGGACTGTCTCTATATGTTGCCAACTTGTACTTCCCAAGCACTTAGTTCAGTGCTCTGCACACAGTAAGCGCTCAATACGATTGATTGATTGATTGATTGAGATCCTGGGTTCTAATCTCGGCTTCACCATATCAAGAGAAGCAGTGTGGCTCTGTGGAAAGAGCATGGGCTTGGGAGTCAGAGGTCATGGGTTCTAATTATGGCTCCACCACTTGTCAGCTGTGTGACTTTGAGCAAGTCACTTAACTTCTCTGTGCCTCAGTTCCCTCATCTGTAAAATGCGGATTAAGACTGTGAGCCCCACATGGGACAACCTTCCTTGGCACATAGTAAGCACTTAACAAATACCAAATACCAACATTATTATTTATCTGCTGTGTGACCTTAGGCAAATCACTTAACTTCTCTGTGCCTCAGTTTCCTCATCGGCAAAATGGGGATTCAATAACTGTTCTCCCTCTTATGTAGATTGAGCACCGTATGTGGGGCCAGATTATCTTGTATCTATCCCTGTGTTTACGAAAGTGCTTGACACATAGTAAGCATTTAACGAATATTATTATTATTATTGTTATTATTATTATCATGTACTTCCCAAGCGCTTAGTACAGTGCTCTGCACACAGTAAGCGCTCAATAAATATGATTGATGACTATTGATGATCATGTCATCATCATTACTACTTTGGACACAGTCCCTGTCCCACGTGATAATAATTGTTGTATTTGTTAAACACTTGCTATGTGCCAGGCACTGCTCTAAGTGCTGGCGTAGATACAAGATAATCCAGTTGGACACGGTCGCTGTCACACGTCGGGTTTACAGTCTTAATCCCCATTTTACAGATGAAGTAACTGAGGGAGAAATAAATTAAGTGACTTGCCCAAATAGGGCTCATAGGTTTAATCCCCATTTTATAGGTGAGGTAATTGAGGAACAAAGAAATTAAGTGACTTGCCCAAGGTCACATAACAGACAAGTAGAAGAGCCAGGATAAGAACCCAGGTCCTCTGACTCCCATGTTCATGCTCTTTCTGCTAGACCATGCTGCTTCTCTGCATACATCACTCCTTGTGGTGTCAGGGATTTGCCCATACAGAGAATAAAAGTTTTTTGTTTGTTTGTCTGGTTTCCTCAGAACTATAGGTTTAAAGTACTCATTCTCAGGATTCCAGATTTATTTCATGGCCCATGGCCCTGGGGAAAGCTGGCTGGTCATTGTGCCACATGCCGTTATATTAAAAAAAAAGAATAAATGCATGGAAAACCTTTAGGATATGTGGTCTTTAGGCTGAGCTGAGAATTCATTTACTTGACCACATTTAGAAACCTTTAAACTGAGCCTAACGCACTATATATGAACAAGGTATAATTTATAATAAATTCACAGTCAGATTGACTTCATACCTAATTGCATTTTAAATAAATAATGTTTAAAATACTCATTCTCTTTGGATGTGGCACTTGCATTTGGAAAGACTGACTTGTTCTAGGAGGCTCCTGACATGTTGGAATGAAAGGTTTTTTATGGTATCTGTTAAGCACTTAGTAAGTGTCAGGCGCTGTACTAAGTGCTGGAGTAGATAAAGTTAATCAGGTTGGACACAGGCCATGTCCCACTGGGGCTCACAGTCTTAATGGTAACTAAGGCCCAGAGAAGTTAAATGACTTGCCCAAGGTCACACAGTAGAAGACTGTCCTGATTCCCAGGCCTGTGCTCTATCCACTAGGCCCCAATCAATCAATCGTATTTATTTTACTGTGTGCAAAGCACTGTACTAAGCGCTTGGGAAGTACAAGTTGGCAACATATAGAGACAGTCCCTACCCAACAGTGGGCTCAGAGTCTAAAAGGGGGAGACAGAGAACAAAACCAAACATACTAACAAAAGAAAATAAATAGAATAGATATGTACAAGTAAAATAAATCAATAAATAGAGTAATAAATATGTACAAACATATATACATATATACAGGTGCTGTATATATATGTGCCCCAACCAATTTGCTGTATTGCAAGAAGGCAAGACAGTACAGCCTAGGGAGTAAAGCACTGACTTGGGATGCAGAACAATCTTCCCCAGTAATTCACATTCTTATCTTGGTGTATGATTTTTGTGGTGAGCAACAGCGACTCCATATTGTAAGGCAGAAGCCATTTTCTAAGAGAATCTTCTTCGACACCCATGACCAACAAGGATGAAGGAGGAATTGGAAGAGAAACTGAATTATCTTGCTAAAGTTTTGAGGAGGGCTTGATCGGCTGAAGAGAATTGAATTGCTTTGGAGAGGGTTTGGAGGAAGGGCTAAGTTGCTCCACTGGGCAGGAAAATGACTCGATGGGTTTAAGCTCAGGGCGGAGAGGGAGGTGGATGGGGGAGGGACAGAGGGGGACAAGCACAGGGGGAAGGGTTGCTGTCCTCTCTTGGTAATCATCATCATCATCATCAATCGTATTTATTGAGTGCTTACTATGTGCAGAGCACTGTACTAAGCGCTTGGGAAGTACAAATTGCCAACATATAAAGACAGTCCCTACCCAACAGTGGGCTATGAGTGGAACAAGCTGAAAACAGCAAGCAACCCGGAACTGTCCCCACTGCAACCCCCCAAAACAACTGAGACACCTACTACAGCCGGGGCCAAACCCCCTGAGACTGTGAGCTCGTTGTGAGCAAGGATTGCCTCTCTTTATTGTTGTACTGTACCTTCCCAAGTGCTTAGTACAGTGCTCTGCACACAGTAAGCGCTCAATAAATAGGATTGAATGAATGAGTGAATGAATGACGAACCAGGATGGCAAGCTGCGGGAGGCTGAGAGCTCACTTCCTCCAGGAGGCCTTCCCAGACTGAACTCCGCTTTCCCTCTGCTCCTCCTCCCCTCCCCATCGCCCCTACTCCCTCCCTCTGCTCTACCCCCTTCCCTGCCCCACAGCACTTGTATATATTTGTACATATTTATTATTCTACTTATTTTATTAATGATGTGTATATATCTATAATTTTATTTATCTGTTTTGATGTTATTGATGCCTGTCTGTTTTGTTTTGTTGTCTGTCTCCCCCTTCTACTCTGTGAGCCTGTTGTTGGGTCGGAATTGTGTCTATCTCTTACCGAATTGTACTTTCCAAGTGCTTAGTACAGTGCTCTGCATACAGTAAGCACTCAGTAAATATGATTGACTGAATGAATGAATGAATCAATCAATTGTATTTATTGAGTGCTTACTGTGTGCAGAGCACTGTACAAAGCGCTTGGGAAGTACAAGTTGGCAACATATAGAGACAGTCTCTAACATAGGCTCAGCTTCACTGGAAAGGACTTGGGGAAAGCTAGTTGGATAGGTAACTTTCCTGTGTCTGTGTGTTTGTGTGTATGCATCTATCCCCTGTGTTTAGTTATGAAATAAAGCTTTCCACTATATGTAGTGGTGGTTTGGTTTCACTTTTGAAACTCTTGCCTGAATTTAGAGGGGAGACAATCTCCAGGGAAGGGGGCATATAAGTTGAGCTCTTGAATTTAGGAATCAAATCCCAGGTGAAGGGCTTGTAGGTTGAGCGCCTAAAACTAACAGGAGGAGCAATCCCCGGTGATGGGCTCATGAGAACTTTATGCTGTATGTTTCGCCTAATAATAATGATTTTTTAAGTACTTACTATATGCTAAGCCCTGTATAAAGCACTGAGGTGGATGCAGTACAATCATAGTGTGATCCACAGGAGGCTCACAATCTAAAGGTAAAGGAAAAGAAGCCTTTTATTTCCATTTTATGCATGATGAAACTGAGGTATGGAGAATAATAATAATAATAATAATGATAATGGTATTTATTAAGCACTTACTATGTGCAGAGCACTGTTCTAAGCGCTGGGGGGGGAATACAAGGTGATCAAGTTGTCCCACGTCGGGGTTCACAGTCTTAATCCCCATTTTACAGATGAGGAAACTGAGGCTCAGAGAAGTTAAGTGACTTGCCCAAGGTCACACAGCAGACATGTGGCAGAGCCAGGATTTGAACCCATGACCTCTGACTCCAAAGCTCGTGCTCTTTCCACTAAGCCACGCTGCTTCTCTAAGTGAAGTGAAGTGACTTACCCAATGTCTCACAGCAGGCATGTGGCAGAGCTGGGATTAGATTCCTCTGATTCCCAGGTCTGGGCTCTTTCTATTAGGCCACATTAGTGACTAGAAAGATAACTACTGTCATTATTATTGTGTTGTATTTAATGAATTAATTAATCAGTTAATCTTGATATTTGTTAGGTTCATTCATTCATTCAATCGTATTTATTGAGCGCTTACTGTGTGCAGAGCACTGTACTAAGCGCTTGGTAAGTACAAGTTGGCAACATATAGAGAAGGTCCCTACCCAACAACCGGCTCACAGTCTAGAAGGGGGAGGCATACAACAAAACAAAACATGAGGCCAGGTGTCAAGTCATCAGAACAAATAGAATTAGGTGTTTACTATGTGCCAGGCACTGTACTAAGCACTGGGGTGGATTCAAGCAAATGAGGTTGTACAGTCCCTGTCCCGCATAGGGCTCTCAGTCTCAATCCCCATTTTACAGATGAGGTAACTGAGGCCTAGAAAACTGAAGTGATTTGCCCAAGGTAACAAAACAGATAAATCGCAGAGTTGGAATTAGAACCCAGGTCCTTCTGACTCCCAAGCCCGTGCTCTATCCACTGGACCACACTGCTTCTCCTGTTTGCATGACTATTTGCCGGAGGTCTAGCCTTCAAAAAGTCTGGATCCTTCCTTTGAGGTAAAGACCCAAACTACCTTTCCCTCCACAGGTGGAAAGAAGCGATTTTCTTTGCTTCACTGCCTGTATGAGGAATGTTGTACTTTCGTATTCATTTAACTCTCCAAAGTAAACCAAGCTGGGAGTTAGGAGACTTGGTTTTGGAGGTCTGGTTTCTAATCCTGGGTCCACCACTTGTTTGCTGTGTGACCTTGGGCAATTCATTTAGCTTCCTGTGAATCATTTCTTCATCTGAAAAATGGGAATAAAATACCTGTTCTCCCTCCCCAACAGACTGTGAGCTGCATGTGAGACAGGGACTGTGTCTGCTCTGATTGTGCCATATGTACCCAGTGCTGAGTACAGTGCTAGGCACATAGCAAGTGTTTTTCTAGACTGTGAGCCCACTTTCTAGACTGTGAGCCCACTGTTGGGTAGGGACCATCTCTATATGTTGCCAAATTTTACTTCCCAAGCGCTTAGTACAGTGCTCTGCACACAGTAAGCGCTCAATAAATATGATTGAATGAATGAACAATTAGAGTCATAATAATTACTATGATCATTACTGTTATTAACTGTTCTGCTGGAAAGATAGCAAGTGAATAGTTTTGTGTCTCAATGGAAAGAGCATGGACTTTGGAGTCAGAGGTCATGGGTTCAAATCCCGGCTCCGCCACTTGTCAGCTGTGTGACTTTGGGCAAGTCACTTCACTTCTCTGGGCTTCAGTTAGCTCATCTGTAAAATGGGGATTAAGACTGTGAGCCCCCTTGGGATAACTTGATCACCTTGTAACCTCCCCAGCGCTTAGAACAGTGCCTTGCACATAGTAAGTGCTTAATAAATGCCATTATTATTATTATTATTATCATTATTATTATCAATACTCAAACAAGTCTATTGTTTCAGGCTCCTCAAAGATCTACCTCCTCCAGCCTCTGTCCCTTTTTTTGTGCACATTTCACGTTGCTGCCCAGGTAATCTTTCTGAACCGTCTCAGCCTACAACTCTTTACTTCTCAGAAATATTCAGTGGCTCCCCATCTCCCTTCGAATCAAGTAAAAACTCCTTTTCATTGCCTTCGAGGCTTTCCACTAGGCATCCCCATTTTACATGCTGGTTCTCTTCAGAGCAGTCACTCTTCAGTCCTCCCAAACTAACCCTCCTTTCCCTCAGTTCTCCTGCCTCATATCCCTTGTTCATGCTTCCCCCCAGAATGAAACTCCTGCCCTGATCAAATCTGATGGAGAACAACTTCACCTCATTTTTAAGGCTCTCCGAAAATTCCTCTTCTTCCAAGAAGGCTTTCCTCTCCTGCATTCTGGGCCCACCAAACCACCACTACCGTTCATACTACTATTTAATTCCCACCCTCATAAACACTTGATAAATATGATTGAATGGAGTGAACATGTACATTTTCATTTGTATATGCAATTATTTACTTAGCTAGCTCATGATGATATATTTGTATGATTTCCTGTTATATCTGTGTTCTTCTCCCTGCTCCAGATGCTTATAAATCATTTTTGTCTGCCTGACCGCTTACATTATATTGAAAGGAGGTTTTCTTGTTCCTTGGCTTTGGAGTTTTTTCCCATATGCTATGGGAATATCCAAATATTCCAAATTTGTACATAGTTATTCTATTTATTGTATTTTGTTAATATGTTTTGCTTTGTTGTCTGTCTCCCCCTTCTAGACTGTGAGCCCGATGTTGGGTAGGGACCGTCTCTATATGTTGCCAATTTGTACTTCCCAAGCGCTTAGCACAGTGCTCTGCACACAGTAAGTGTTCAATAAATACGATTGAATGAATGAATGAATATGCTTAGTAAAGTGCTTCACACTCAGTTAGCACTCACTGAATACTACTGATGACATTGAGATGCCCTCCTTGGGTAGTTTTCACTTCTGGCTGAAAAGGAGAAAAGGAGACTGAGGAAAATTCTATGTTTTAGGTGCTTCGGAAGTTCCCACCCGAACCCTGGGAAAGAGCATTCTCTCCTTCACCTCCTTCTCTCCCCCTCCTCCTGTCTCCTCTCCTCTGTTTTCTATTTTTCTCTAGACATTTTACTCTGAAACTGTGGCACTTCCTCCTCCACACCTATCTTGTGACCTGACCCAGAGAGCACTTCCCAGCCTTCTCTGAGAGGCCCGACTGCTCACTTATCATGTGAGTGTGCAGGATGCAAACACTGACTGAATGAGGAAGAGGAACATCCTCCACTGAAATCGGTAACCAAGAAAAAAGGGAAGAAAACCAAACCAAACCCAACAGTTAAGTGGGGTACTTGTTCTCATTGATGCAGAAATCGAAAACTTACTGAGCTCCAGGTCTTCCCAATCTTTCACTCCCGGTTTTGTTTAATCATCATCAATCGTATTTATTGAGTGCTTACTGTGTGCAGAGCACTGTACTAAGCACGTTTAATGATCTTTCTAGAGTATCCCAGCATTTTCAGAGGGGCCAAGTGCAATTCATTTTTGGTAATAGAAGAGATGAGCAGGCAAAATGGATCAAATATGCAATAGAGCAAAAGAGAAAATAATCGGGACAATTTTTTTTAATCTTCAACATGACAAGCAATCAGTCATTCTGTGGTATTCGATGAGTACCCTCTGAATGCCAAGCAGTATACTAAATTATTGGGGGAGCAGAAAAGAAGCAAGAAAAGACCACTCCATGCTCTCCTCCCCTGGCATAGTTGGGCCCAGCCCCTGAAGCTGGGTGGCAAGCACCGAAGAGAGAAAGGGTAGCATCAGTCTTCTCCGACCCTGGTCCCCACTGCTGAGGTGGTCCTGGTCCACGAGGGACATCAAAGAAGCTGCGCTTGAGACAGGGGTCAGAGCAACCCAAAACCCATGCATACTGTACTCTTTTAATATAAATCAAAAAGCAACCCCAGACTGGAAGAAGAATAGGGACACTAGAGTATTGAAAAGGGATGGATTCACAGACTCGGGGGCTGGGGGATGCATGGGAGCTGTGGAGAAACCAGGAAATTGTTTTGGAGTAAGTGAAAAAAGATTATAAAGAGGTAGAACATGAAATGTTGGGGAGTAGGGAAGATATGAGGTTGCCTGATTTTCGAGAAGCCAACAAGGACACATCCATCTTAACTCTGACATTCTGTGCTCTATGTGGCTCAGAACTGGTTCCATAATGGACGCTGGTATAGAAAACTCCAAGCCAACTGATTTCATTGTTTTCAGCTCCAAAGCTGAAACAGGATGTAAATTTAGAAACTTTAAAAGGGCCATTTATCATAACTTGAAACCAGCAGTCGAGGACTTGCTGTAATTAAATAAACATGTGCAGTTGTCATCCATATTTGAAGAAGACATCAGCGCTGGTGACATTTTCCTATGAGTGTGTTTGTGGCTGCAAAGGTCAACTGGGGACCTATAATCCAGACCGTGCTGTGCACACAAAAAGGTCGAAGTTTGTGTGTTGTTATGTTTCATGTTTGCAGTGCCTCACGCTGTTTACCCTTTTGCCTCCTTGCCTCTTGTTCTTTGCAGATATTTTTTTCTTGAAAAGAGCCACTTCTTTCTTAAGAGCAGTGTACCATACCGGTCTATCCTCAGCACCTGACTTCCAATTTTCAGCAAGATGCTTTGATTTAACATGCCCTTAAAATGTTTCCTCTGCCCTCCTCATGATTGCTCTTGCATACCCAGCATAGCTACGTTAAGGTAAGTGTAGCTTCGATGCTAGGAGACTGACTGCATTTCAGAACATCACTGTGTATGATCTTGTCTTGGCATTAAATACGATTGAATGAATGCATGAATGAATGTTGAGTCTGGCCCCTAAGTGACACGGTGGAATTGCCAAAGGAACTAGATGTGGCACTTGGGTGAGGTTCAGATCCTACAGTGTAGAGAGCATCGGGCAGCACTGCAACTCCATAGATCTTTAGTTTTGTTTGAAGCCGGATACCTCGCTGCCACCCCACTCTGTTTGGCAGCCTCCTAAAAGATGTGCCCACCATCTTGATTCAGTTTTCTACCTCCATGCATTGTTGGTCAGGGTGCTGCCTAAAAATAACAATAATAATAATAAGGAGAAGCAGCGTGGCTCAGTGGACAGAGCACGGGCTTGGGAGTCAGAGGTTGTGGGTTCTAATCCCAGCTCCACCACAAGTCAGCTGTGTGACTTTGGGCAAGTCACTTAACTTCTCTGTACCTTAGTTACCTCATCTGTAAAATGGGGATTAAGACTGTGAGCATGGGACAACTTGATAACTTGTATCTCCCCCAGAGCTTAGAACAGTGCTTGACGTATAGTAAAATAAATACCATCATTATTATCAAAGTAGAGTGAGTAGGTTGACATCAGAGAAGGAAAGTGTGCGGGCTGGGTTGTAGTAGGAGGTAATATAGGAGGGGGTAAGGTGATTGAGTGCTGTAAAGTCTATGGGAAGCAGTATCATATCTTGGCTAGCCTATATTTTTAGCCTCTCTCTCTGGTCTCCCTGCATCCAGCTCCTCCTTCCTGCAATCTACACTACCTGCTATATACTGTACTATATACACCTATACTACCGTATTGAGAATTGCATCTCAAAATAATAATTATGGCATTTATTAATCATCATCATCATCAATCGTATTTATTGAGCGCTTACTATGTGCAAAGCACTGTACTAAGCGCTTGGGAAGTACAAATTGGCAACATATAGAGACAGTCCCTACCCAACAGTGGGCTCACAGTCTAAAAGGGGGAGACAGAGAACAAAACCAAACATACTAACAAAATAAAATAAATAGAATAGAGATATGTACAAGTAAAATAGAGTAATAAATATGTACAAACATATATACATATATACAGGTGCTGTGGGGAAGGGAAGGAGGTAAGATGGGGGGGATGGAGAGGGGGACGAGGGGGAGAGGAAGGAAGGGGCTCAGTCTGGGAAGGCCTCCTGGAGGAGGTGAGCTCTCAGTAGGGCCTTGAAGGGAGGAAGAGAGCTAGCTTGGCGGATGGGCAGAGGGAGGGCATTCCAGGCCCGGGGGATGACGTGGGCCGGGGGTCGATGGCGGGACAGGTGAGAACGAGGTACGGTGAGGAGATTAGCGGCGGAGCAGCGGAGGGTGCGGGCTGGGCTGGAGAAGGAGAGAAGGGAGGTGAGGTAGGAGGGGGCGAGGTGATGGACAGCCTTGAAGCCCAGGGTGAGGAGTTTCTGCCTGATGCGCAGATTGATTGGTAGTCACTGGAGATTTTTGAGGAGGGGAGTAATATGCCCAGAGCGTTTCTGGACAAAGATAATCCGGGCAGCAGCATGAAGTATGGATTGAAGTGGAGAGAGACACGAGGATGGGAGATCAGAGAGAAGGCTGATGCAGTAGTCCAGACGGGATAGGATGAGAGCTTGAATGAGCAGGGTAGCGGTATGGATGGAGAGGAAAGGGTGGATCTTGGCAATGTTGCAGAGCTGAGACCGGCAGGTTTTGGTGACGGCTTGGATGTGAGGGGTGAATGAGAGAGCAGAGTCGAGGATGACACCAAGGTTGCGGGCTTGTGAGACGGGAAGGGTGGTAGTGCCGTCAACAGAGATGGGAAAGTCAGGGAGAGGGCAAGGTTTGGGAGGGAAGACAAGGAGTTCAGTCTTAAGTATCTACTATGTGCTAAGTGCTTGGGTAAATACAAGGTAGATACAAGGGAAGAAGCATAGCCTCGAGGAAAGAGTGAAAGACTGGAAATAAGAGGACCTGGGTTTTGATCTACCACATTTCTAGCTGTGTGACCTTGGGCAAGTCCCTTAATTTCTCTGGGTCCCACTTTCCTCATCTGTAAAATGGTATTAAATCCTACTTCCTCCTACTTAGACTGTGAGTGTGGGACAGGGACTGAGTCTGACCTGCTTGTCTTGTATCTACCCCAGTGCTTAGTACAGTGCTTGACACATCGTAAGTGCTTGACAAGTACCATAATAAAAGTCATAACAAGATGACGAGAATGGATACAATCTGTTCCACTCAAAGCGCACAACGTAGTCTATCCATTTTTCAGATGAGGAAACTGAGAGTCAGACAGGTCACTTTACTTTGCAAGGTCACACAGCAAGCAAGTGGCAGAGTTGGGACTGCAATGTGGTTCTCCTGACTCCCAGACTGATTTTTCTACAAGGCGACATTACCTGTAAAGGGCCCTGAAGAAAGCATAAGTATCACCGCGTCCAAACAAATGCTCAGAGATGTCCCAAGTAGCATGATTGGCTGAGGGGGAAGAAGTGCGTGTTTGTGTGAGACATGCCCTTGTAAGTCTCCTAAGACAACTAGAGGCAAAATGTCCCCGAGCAGACGTCTTCCCCAAACCATCCTCCTTCCTGCTACGGTAGTCATGTCACTGGACTCCACAGCTGTGACCTCTCAGCTGTCAGGAAGCTTGACTTACCCAGCTAGCTCCCTGTTCACCACTGCACCTTCATTTGTAAGAGTTGGGAGGCCAGATCAATCCAGGGCATAAGAAGATTGAACCCTGCACTTCCACCTCTCTCTTCTAACAAATTACTTCAGCAGCTCCACTTCCTATTGCTGTAAGAGAAAAGCTGAAATAGTGAAGAGAGGCAGAGAGGAGAGAGAGAGACGTAGGAAATAGAAGAAGAGAGATTGATGATGGAGGCAGAGTGGGGAAAAAAGGAGAGAAGGAGGACAGTAGAACAACTGAAAAAGAAGGAGAGAGGGACAGAGGGCAAGTTGGGAGGAGAACGGAAAGGTAGGATGACAGGCTCAGGGATTACTTGGTCTCCTCCCCGTATTTTACTTAGCTCATCTCCTTACTACCTCCTCTACCTCATTCATTCATTCACTATGCTGCCAACTTGTACTTCCCAAGCACTTAGTACAGTGCTCTGCACACAGTTAGCACTCAATAAATACGATTCAATCAATCAATCAATTGTATTTATTGAGCGCTTACTGTGTGCAGAGCACTGTACTAAGAGCTTGGGAAGTACAAGTTGGCAACATCTAGAGACAGTCCCTACCCAACAGTGGGCTCACAGTCTAGAAGGGGGAGACAGATTGAATTGAATAAATAAATTGAGTGAATTCATTAATTCACCATCAACTATCATCTCTACGCTGATGACACCCAGATCTACATCTCTGCCCCTGCTCTCTCCCCCTCTCTCCAGGCTCGCATCTCCTCCTGCCTTCAGGACATCTCCATCTGGATGTCTGCCCGCCACCTAAAGCTCAACATGTTGAAGACTGAACTCCTTGTCTTCCCTCCCAAACCCTGCCCTCTCCCTGACTTTCCCATCACTGTTGACGGCACTACCATCCTTCCCGTCTCACAAGCCTGCAACCTTGGTGTCATCCTCGACTCCGCTCTCTCATTCACCCCTCACATCCAAGCCGTCACCAAAACCTGCCGGTCTCAGCTCCGTAACATTGCCAAGATCCGCCCTTTCCTCTCCATCCAAACTGCTACCCTGCTCATTCAAGCTCTCATCCTATCCCGTCTGGACTACTGCACCAGCCTTCTCTCTGACCTCCCATCCTTGTGTCTCTCTCCACTTCAATCCATACTTCATGCTGCTGCCCGGATTATCTTTGTCCAGAAACGCTCTGGGCATATTACTCCCCTCCTCAAAAATCTCCAGTGGCTACTAATCAATCTGTGCATCAGGCAGAAACTCCTCACCCTAGGCTTCAAGGCTGTCCATCACCTCGCCCCCTCCTACCTCACCTCCCTTCTCTCCTTCTACAGCCCACCCTGCACCCTCTGCTCCTCTGCCGCTAATCTCCTCACCGTGCCTCATTCTCGCCTGTCCCCCTGTCGACCCCCGGCCCACGTCATCCCCCTGGCCTGGAATGCCCTCCCTCTGCCCCTCCGCCAAGGTAGCTCTCTTCCTCCCTTCAAGGCCCTGCTGAGAGCTCACCTCCTCCAGGAGGCCTTCCCAGACTGAGCCCCTTCCTTCCTCTCCCCCTCGTCCCCCTCTCCATCCCCCCATCTTACCTCCTTCCCTTCCCCACAGCACCTGTATATATGTTTGTATACATTTATTATTCTATTTATTTATTTATTTATTTTACTTGTACATATCTATCCTATTTATTTTATTTTGTTAGTATGTTTGGTCTTGTTCTCTGTCTCCCCCTTTTAGACTGTGAGCCCACTGTTGGGTAGGGACTGTCTCTATATGTTGCTAATTTGTACTTCCCAAGTGCTTAGTACAGTGCTCTGCACATAGTAAGCGCTCAATAAATACGATTGATGATGATGATTAATTCATTCGTTCATTCGATGGTATTTATTGAGCACTTATTGTGTGCACAGCACTGTACTAAGTGCTTGGGAGAGTATAATATGACAATAAACAGACACATTCCCTGCCCACAATGATCTTACAATCTAGAGGGGACTGACTTTTCCCACTCTGGCCTGGTACTCCCTCCCCCTCTATATATGACAGTCCACCCCTCTCCCCACCTTCAAAGTCCTCCTTAAGTCATACCTCCTCAAAGACGTTTTCTCTGACTAAGCCCTCATCTCTCCCCTGTGCCCTCTTTTATGTATGAGATACCTTGAATTCTTCTATACGGCCCTAAAGCCATCTCCATTCCAACTCTGGAGTCAGTGTCTTTTATTAGCCCAGTTTTAGAAGTAGGGAAATGGGAACACGCCTCTTCATCCCATGCTTAACTCATCTAATTATGCCCAGATGGCATTGCAGAAGTCTCTTACATTAAATCTTGATGTCACATACCAAATAGAAGTAAAACCAAATCTCCAGCATCACTTGCCCAGAACTAATAATCCTATAATCAGCTCTGCTTTGAATTCACTGGCTTCTTGTCAGTATGTCCTTACTCAGGGCTATTCCCTTCCTTGGCCTCCTTCTCTCTGATTTCATAGACTGCGCTACATCTATGGAAATGAGGCAATTTTTCAGCATCAGGCAAGGTATACCGCAAAATATATCCCTTCCAACTGGGAAAGCTGCCTCCTAGGTGCCAATCTCTTATCTCCTCCCTTATTCTCCCTTCCTTCTGTGTCTGCATCCCTTAAGCATTTTGATACCCCTCTCCAGCCCCTCAGCACATATCCTTATGTTCTGCCATTTTCCCGTAATGTATTTTAATGGCTATCTTCCTCACTTGATTTTAAGCTCCTTGAAGGGCAGGGATCATGCCTACGAACTCTGCCGTACTCCCCGAAGCACTCAGTCGAGAGTTCTGTACACAGTAAGCATTCACTAAATAAATACCATTGATTGCCTGCCATTTAGGCATTTTGAAGTGGATTCATTCTTCGAGGCCACCAAATGCTCTTAGGGTTGAGAAAGAGCAACTGCTTTACTCTATAGGTAGGCAAGTAGTTGATTTCCTGTCCAAGAGAGCTGAGCTTCCTGTTCAAATTAGGGGCCATCTCCAAGTTCCTGTTTACTATGAACCCTATCAGGGTCGGCTTCGATATTTGTCTGCCCTGAGGCAGGGAAAATTCTGTTGTCTTTTCCCATTCCATAGGCCTGTGGTGTAAAATCAGGAGGGCATTGGGCAGTCCGTTGGAAACAGCATGGACTAGTGGATAGAGCACCGGCCTGAGAGTCAGAAGGTCCTGGGTTCTAATCCCAGCCCCGCCATCTGTCTGTTTTGTGACCTTGGACAAGTCACCTCACTTCTCTGTGCCTCAGTTACCTCATCTATAAAATGGGGATTAAGACTGTGAGCTCCATGTGAGACATGAACTGTGTGCAAACTGGTCAACTTGTATCTACCCCAGGGCTTGATAGGGCGCCTGGCACATAGTAAGTGCTTAACAAATGCCATCATTATTAGTGTTATTTATGCAACCCTATGACACAACTCCACCCTATGTGTGTCACTGAATTAACGATATCATAAAAAAAACCAACCCTGAGTTTCCAACTCCCCCTCCCACACTGTTCTAGGTCTTCCCTCACCAGGTCCCTGTTCACACAGCTACCACTTCTCATTCAGACAGAGTCTGCTCACACTTGGAACCACTGCCACTACTACATACGTGGCCACACTTTAACACTCCTCGGCCACCCCATAGCCTGAGATGATTATCGCCGGAACCCAGCCCTGATCTTCATTCATAGCAGAGCCTCAAAATCTCAACCTCACCTACGTCATACCTCTTAGCACATTCTTCGTTTGTATATAGACAGAAACAGTTTAAGGAGAAGAGAGATACAAAATTAATGAAGGTACAAGATCTCTGGGTGGAGATCAGACACTGCACTTGGAGCAGAGACCATGCCAAGTTGATTACAGAAGCAGTTCGGCCTAGTGGATAGAGTACCAGACTGGGGGTCAGAAGGATGTGGGTTCTAATCCTGGCTCTAACACTTGTCTGCTGTATGATCTTGGGCAAGTCACGTAACTTCTCAGTGCCTCGGTTACCACATCTGTAAAGTGGGGATTGAGACTGGGAGTCCTTCTGGGACAGGGACTGTGTCCAACCTGATTATCTTGTATCTACCCCTGCTCTTAGTACAGTACCTGGAATGTAGTAAGCACTTAACAAATACCACAATTATTATTGCTATTACTATTATTATCAGGCATGCTGCGTGGCCGGGAAGCATCCGTATGAAATCTCCCAAAAACGTGGGCTCTTCTGGCGGTGATCCCTGTGGACATGCAGAGTGGGGAGCCAGTGGGCTCAGCGCTAGGAGAATTCTCCAGCTTCACTTCCTAGCTCTACTGTGCTTCCCTATGCAAAGAAGCAGCCTGTAGTTTCACAGAAATAGCTATGGCTGAACCTGGAAACATGAGAGAATACAGGAAAAGGGCCAGTATATTGGCTGCTCTCTTCTCTACCCATAATACATTTAGTAAATATTCACTATACTTAATCCTCTTCCAACCTTTATGGAATACAACAATGCAATTAAGCCAGAATAAAATGCAAGGAAAGAGAATAGTCTAGTGGGATTAATATGGGTCTAGAAGTCAAAGGCCCTGGGTCAATCAATCCATCAGTCATATTTATTGAGTTCAGAGCACTGTACAAATGCTTGGGAGAGTACAATATACCTAATCCTACTTCTGCTACTGGCCAGCAGGTTGAGCAAGTCGTGTAATCTCTCTGTGCTCTGGCTTCCACATCTTTAAGATGAGGATAAGGATTACTGTCTCAACATAATAATAATAATAATAATGATTTGTGGTATTTGTTAAGTGCTTACTCTGTTCCAGGCACTGTTCTAAGCGCTGGGGTGGATACAGGTAAATCGGGTTGGACACAGTTCCTGTCCCACGTGGGGTTCAGAGTCTCAATCCCCATTTTATAGATGAGGGAACTGAGGCACAGAGAAGTAAAATGACTGCCCAAGGCCTCACAGCAGACTTGTGGTGGAGCAGGGATTAGAACCCATGACCTTCCGACTCCTAGGCCTGTGCTCTATCCACTTTGCCATGCTGCTTCTCTACCTCACAGAGTGATATCAGTGGTATTTATTAAGCGCTTACTGTGTGCAGAGCACTGTACTAAGCACTGGGAGAGAATATACAAGTAGGAATTAGAGATGGTCCCTGCAATAACAACAATAATTATAAAATAATAATGGTCATATTTATTGTTTACTATGTGCCAAGCACTGTACTAAGCACGGGGTAGATAAAAGAGATGTTTTAAGGATAAAGAGAGATAAGCAATATTGAAAGCACTTTGTATAATCAAAATGATTCCAGGTAGTATAAAAGCCAGTTGCCAACTTTTTGAACTGCGAGATGCAGCAGACCACACCTCGAATCAGAAAGTGAAGAAAAATCAATTTGACTGCATCTCTCTCCCTTAGCACACAGTCTTCCATTTCACTTTTTTCCATTTAGTGTCTTCTTTAGCACATCCTCCCGCTGGTGCTACCTGAAAAAGAGGAAGCAGTAGGGCTGGGAGCTCACCTGGGGTAATCCTTCTTTATATTCAGGGACTCAAAGTAGGGATTAGAGCTCTGGACACAAGTTTGTGGCCTTGATTCAGGGAGTCCACAAAGAGAGAGCTGCTTTCAGCTGCAATTGGAGCACTTTAAATCGACTGTGAATCAGTGGATTCACTGTCATTTCAACTCGGGAAAACAAGGGTGTAATCCATTAACTCTAAAATTCCAGTAAAATGGGTGTGATCAACTCTAAATATACAAGTTTGGCTAAAACAAATTACGTTCCAATTTGGCATCGGCTATGGAACATAGCAGCTATAGCTGCACCAGCATTAAAAAGTTGATGAGGGCCAAACTGCTCCAGAAACTCAATAATAATAATAATAATAATAATAATAATAATAATGGCATTTATTAAGCACTTACTATGTGCAAAGCACTGTTCTAAGTGCTCCCACTCTACCTCCTCACTCATCCCAAGAGATACTTTTTCCTTCATCTTTTAGGCATGGTGTGGTCTAGTGGAAAGAGCACAGGCCTAGGAGTTAGGAGACCTGGATTCCAATCCCAGCTCCACTACTCATCTACTGTATGACCTCGGGCAAGTCATTTAACTTCTCTGTGCCTCAGTTTTTGACTTGACTCCTGAATCAAGGCTTTATCTGGGAAATGGGGATTTAATTCCTGGTCTCCCTCCTCTTAGACTGTGAGCCTCGTGTGGGACACGGACTGTGTCTGGACTGATTCATTCATTCATTCATTCAATCATATTTATTGAGCACTTACTGTGTGCAGAGCACTGTACTAAGCGCTTGGGAATTACAAGTTAGCAACATATAGAGACGGTCCCTATATGGTCTCTCATATATAGACGGTCTCACAGTCTAGAAGGGGGAGACAGAAGACCACCCCCTTCTCCTCAACACGCTATCCAACCTTGGCTTCACAGACTCCGTCCTCTCCTGGTTCTCCTCTTATCTCTCCGGTCATTCATTCTCAGTCTCTTTTGCAGGCTCCTCCTCCCCCTCCCATCCCCTTACCGTGGGGGTTCCCCAAGGTTCAGTTCTCGGTCCCCTTCTGTTCTCGATCTACACGCACTCCCTTGGTGAACTCATTCGCTCCCACAGCTTCAACTATCATCTCTACGCTGATGACACCCAAATCTACATCTCTGCCCCTGCTCTCTCCCCCTCCCTCCAGGCTCGTATCTCCTCCTGCCTTCAGGACATCTCCATCTGGGTGTCTGCCCGCCACCTAAAACTCAACATGTCCAAGACTGAACTCCCTCCCAAACCCTGCCCTCTCCCTGACTTTCCCATCACTGTTGATGGCACTACCATCCTTCCCGTCTCACAAGCCCACAACCTTGGTGTTATCCTCGACTCCGCTCTCTCGTTCACCCCTCACATTTAAGCCGTCACCAAAACCTGCCGGTCTAACCTCCGCAACATCACCAAGATTCGCCCTTTCCTCTCCATCCAAACCGCTACCCTAATCGTTCAATCTCTCATCTTATCCTGACTGGATTACTGCATCAGCCTCCTCTCTGATCTCCCATCCTCCTGTCTCTTCCCACTTCAATCCATACTTCACGCCGCTGCCCGGATCGTCTTTGTGCAGAAATGCTCTGGGCATGTTACTCCCCTCCTCAAAAATCTCCAGTGGCTACCAATCAACCTACACATTAGGCAAAAACTCCTCACCCTGGGCTTCAAGGCTGTCCATCACCTCACCCCCTCCTACCTCACCTCCCTTCTTTCCTTCTCCAGCCCAGCCCGTACTCTCCTCTCCTCTGCCACTAACCTCCTCACTGTGCCTTGTTCTCGCCTGTCCCACCGTCGACCGCCGGCCCACGTCCTCCCCCTGGCCTGGAATGCCCTCCCTCCCCACATCCACCAAGCTAGCTCTCTTCCTCCCTTCAAAGCCCTACTGAGAGCTCACCTCCTACAGGAGGCCTTCCCAGACTGAGCCCCCTCCTTCCTTTCCCCCTGCTCCCCCTCTCCATCCCCCCACCTTACCTCCTTCCCCTCCCCACAGCACCTGTATATATGCATATATGTTTGTACATATTTATCTATTTATTTATGTATTTTACTTGTACATATTTATTCTATTAATTTTATTTGGTTTATGTGCTTTGTTTTGTTGTCTGTCTCCCCCTTCTAGACTGTGAGCCCGCTGTTGGGTAGGGACTGTCTCTATATTTTGCAAACCTGTACTTCCCAAGTGCTTAGTACAATGCTCTGCACACAGTAAGTGCTCAATATGAATGAATGAATGAATATTAACAAAATAAGATAAATAGAATAGTAAATATGTACAAGTAAAATAGAGTAATAAATATGTACAAACATATATACAGGTGCTGTGGGGAGGGGAAGGAGGTAGAGCAGGGGGTTGGGGGGAGAGGAAAGAGGGGGCTCAGTCTGGGAAGGCCTCCTGGAGGAGGCGAGCTCTCAGTAGGGCTTTGAAGGGAGGAAGAGAGCTAGCTTGGTGGATGTGCTGAGGGAGGCCATTCCAGGCCAGGGGGAAGGACGTGGGCCGGGGGTCGACGGCGGGACAGGTGAGAATGAGTACAGTGAGGAGGTTAGTGACGGAGGAGCGGAGGGTGCGGGCTGGGCTGGAAAAGAAAAGAAGGGAGGTGAGGTAGGAGGGGGCAAGGTGATGGACAGCCTTGAAGCTGAGAGTGAGGAGTTAACTTGCACTTACCCCAGTGCTTAGAACAGTGCTTGACACAAAGTAAGTGTTTAACAAACACCGTTAGCTCCGTCTAGATTGTAAGCTTGTTGTGAGCAGGCAATGTGTCTGCTTATTGTTGTATTGTCCTCTCCCCAGTGCTTAGTACAGTGCTCTGCGCACAGCAAGCACTCAATAACTATGACTGAATGACTGGCTGACTAGTATTTTTATCCAACTTAATGACTTTTCCCTCACCCTAGGTGCATCACTGAATTCCCTGTAGTTCAATTTCACAATGTGCCACCAATGCCCAGGTGTGGAGTTGGATCAGGGTAGGGTGGTGAGGATGTTGGATACTCTGGGCACATCTATAGAGAAGCAGCGTGGCTCAGTGGAAAGAGCCCGGGCTTTGGAGTCAGAGGTCATGGGTTCGAATCCCGGCTCCGCCATGTGTCTGCTGTGTGACCTTGGGCAAGTCACTTAACTTCTCTGAGCCTCAGTTACCTCATCTGTAAAATGGGGATTAAGACTGTGAGCCCCACGTGGGACAACCTGATCACTTTGTATCCCCCCAGCGCTTAGAACAGTGCTTTGCACATAGTAAGCGCTTAACAAATGCCAACATTATTATTATTATCCACCTTTTGGAGAGCCTGAGAGGTTTTCAGCTTGCTAGCATTTGGTGGTAACCCCACCCCTGTTCACAGCCCCTGTTCACCTACTTGATCCCTTAATAGTGCTGCAAACAATCAATCAATCAGTGGAATTTACTGAGCGCTTCCTGTAAGCTGATCTCAGTAATAATAGTAATTATGATGGTATTTGCTAAGCGCTTACTCTATGCCAGGCACTGGACTAAGCGCTGGGGTGGATACAAGCAAATCGGGTTGGATGCAGTCCCTGTCCCACGCGGGGCTCATAGTCTCAATCCCCATCTTACAGATGAGGTAACTGAGGCCCAGAGAAGTGAAGTGACTTTCCCAAGATCTCACAGCAGACGAGTGGCAGAACGGAAATTAGAACTCGTGACCTTCGGACTCATAGTCCCATGCTCTATCCACTTTACCATGTGGTTCAAGCAAGCGCTGTACTAAGCACTTGGGAGTGCACAACAGAACTGCTAGACATCTTCCCTGCCCACCATGATGATGATGATGATGGCACTGTTAAGCGCTTACTATGTGCAAAGCACTGTTCTAAGTGCTGGGGGATACAAGGTGATCAGGTTGTCCCATGCAGGGCTCACAGTCTTAATCCTCATTTTACAGATGAGGTAACTGAGGCACAGAGAAGTTAAGTGACTTCCCCAAGGTCACACAGCAGACATGTGGCAGAGCCGGGATTCGAACCCATGACCTCTGACTCCAAAGCCCGGGCTCTTTCCACAGAGCCACGCTGCTTCTCATGAGTTTGCAATCTAGAGGGAGAGGCAGACAATAAACTAAATGAATTATGGCTATGCACACAAGTGCTGTGGGGCTGAGGTTGGGGTGAATACCAAGCTCCCGTAGACTGTAAGCTTGCCCTTTAAATTGTAAGCTCATAGTGAGCAGGGAATGTGTCTGCCGCCTCTGTTTGCATTGTGCTCTCCCAAGCACTTAGTAGAGTGCTCTCCACACAGAAAACACTCAATAAATATGATCGATTGAAATGCTGAAAGGGTACAGGTCCAAGTGTAAAGTGTACAGAAAGTGGAAAAAGCCCACGCTTGGGGGTCAGAGGTCACGGGTTCAAATCCCAGCTCCGCCGCTTGTCAGCTGTGTGACTTTGGGCAAATCACTTAACGTCTCTGTGCCTCAGTTACCTCATCTGTAAAATGGGGATTAAAACTGGGAGCCCCACATGGGACAACCTGATCACCTTGTATCCTCCCCAGTGCTAAGAACAGTGCCTTGCAAATAGTAAGCGCATAACAAATACCAAAATTATTATTATTAAAGACAACAAAGAAGGGAGAGGCAGTAGGCCCTTCATGGTGCTGGAATGATCCTTAGATGATGCTGCAGTGGATCCTGAAGCAGCGTGGCTCAGTAGAAAGAGCACGGGCTTTGGCGTCGGAGGTCGTGAGTTCAAATCCCGGCTCCACCAATTGTCAGCTGTGTGACTTTGGGTAAGTCACTTCACTTCTCTGTGCCTCAGTTCCCTCATCTGTAAAATGGAGATTAAGACTGTGAGCCCCACGTGGGACAACCTGATCACCTTGTATCCTCCCCGGTGCTTAGAATAGTGCCTTGCAAATAGTAAGCGCTTAACAAATACCAAAATTATTATTATTATTATTAAAGACAACAAAGAAGGGAGAGGCAGTAGGCCCTTCATGGTGCTGGAATGATCCTTAGATGATGCTGCAGTGGATCCTGAAGCAGCGTGGCTCAGTAGAAAGAGCACGGGCTTTGGAGTCGGAGGTCGTGGGTTCAAATCCCGGCTCCGCCAATTGTCAGCTGTGTGACTTTGGGTAAGTCACTTCACTTCTCTGTGCCTCAGTTCCCTCATCCGTAAAATGGTGATTAAGACTGTGAGCCCCACGTGGGACAACGTGATCACCTTGTATCCCCGCAGCGCTTAAAACAGTGTTTTGCACATAGTAATCGCTTAACAAATACCATCATTATTATTATTATTATTAGCCTCAGTGTTGCTACAGTGATCTCTTGATGGTCCTGGAGTGATGCCTTGGTGCTGCTGCAGCGATCTATTGATGGCCCTGCAGTGATCCCTTGCCTGCAGTGCAGTGAACTCTTGATGGTGTTGCAGTGATCCCTTGATGCTGTGATTCCCCCCAACACTTTAGACTTAGCAGGTCTAAATCTCCTTCCAAGACAGCCTCATTTCCCAGCTGCCTACAGCCTATGCTGTCACCCCTCCCACTGAGGATTGCTCAGACATGCCGGGATGAAGTCAGAGGGAGAGAGCAGAGGGTGGGATGGCTATGAGTACAGCGCAACCACTTGTCCCTCTTCCATATGGGGCTCACAGTCTTAATTCCTATTTTAGAGATGAGGTAACTGAGGCCCAGAGAAGTGAAGTGGCTCACCCAAGATCACACAGCAGACATGTGGCAGAGCCGGAATTAGAACCTACGTCCTTTTGAGTCCCAGGCCCGGGCTCCGCGGACAGTAGGGAGGAAGCACTGTTGTCTAGTGGGAAGAGTATGGGCCTGGAGAGTTCTAATCCCAGCTCCACCACTTGTCTGCTGCATGACCTCGTCGTGGCTATTTTTTTTATCCCACCCTCATTGTGGCTATTTTTTTTCCTTTCTAGACCGTGAGCCCATTGTTGGGTAGGGCCCACCTCTGTAAATTGCTGACTTGTACTTCCCAAGCACTTAGTACAGTGCTCTGCAAGCAGTAAGCGCTCATTAAATACGACAAAGAATGAATGACCTTCAAAAGTCACTTAACTTCTCAGTACCTCAGTTCCCTCATCTGTAAGTTCCCTCACAGCTCTCCCCCTTTTAGACTGTGAGCCCAATGTTGGGTAGGGACCGTCTCTATATGTTGCCAATTTGTACTTCCCAAGCGCTTAGTACAGTGCTCTGCACATAGTAAGCGCTCAATAAATATGATTGATTGATTGTGATTGATTGATTGTAAAATGGGGTTTAAGACTGTGAGCCCTTTGTGGGCCAGGGTCTGTGTCCAATCTGATTATTTTTGTATCTATCCCTGTGCTTATTATAGTGCCTGGCGCATAGTAAGAATTATTAAGAATAGTAAGAATAATACCATTATTGTTATTATTAGGGAGACATATTCCCCTCTGCACCACTTAGGTCAATATTTGCAATAACTATTCTTCCAGCGCTTAGAACAGTGCTTTGCACATAGTAAGCGCTTAATAAATGCCATTATTATTATTCTATTCTGCAAAATGGAGACTAAGACTCTATGGAATTTGAATAAATGCATGTATCCTGGATGCAGTTCATCCAGGCTTAGAGATCAAATTAATTATGGTTAAGTTGGTAGTTGTTAAGCAGTTACTATGTGTCAAGCATTGTTTTAAGCACTGAGGAAGGTACAAGATCATCAGGTCAGTTACAGTCCCTTCCACGCAGAGCTCACTGCCTAAGTAAGAGGGAGAATAGGTGTTAAATTCCCGTTTTACAGGTGAGGTAATAAGCACAGAGAAGTTAAGTAACTTTCCCAAGGTCACACTGTAGGCACTTGGCAGAGCTGAGATTAGAACCCAGGTCCTTTGACTCCTAGGCCTGAATTCTCTCCACGAAGCCACGCTGCTCTGTAGCTCAATTGCCATTCAAAAGCTAGACTTACTAGAAACAAGTAATTTTCATACAACAAAGATTGTTTATTTAAAGGACATAGTGTTTAGCTTTTCAAATTTCTCTCCGTTCTTCCTGAGTTTTCATACTCCAGGACAGGAGGTGCACATGAGAGTCTGAATGTTTGTGTCAAATAGGTGAAATTAACGCTTTGCTTTTATCTGGGTCAATCAATTGGGTGACATTTTCTGTTTATCCTTCAGTTTTCATTCATTCATTCAATCGTATTTATTGAGCGCTTACTGTGTGCAGAGCACTGGACTAAGTGCTTGGGAAGTACAAGTTGGCAACATATAGAGACGGTCCCTACCCAACAGCAGGCTCACAGTGTAGTAGACTTTTCAATTCCCTGATTTTCAATACTGACGTTGCAATGCCATGTCTGGAATGGCATATATTATGCAAAAGCTGGGATCAGTGGTGTACCTGATGTCCAAAATGAACTTCCTCCTACACAGCAATTACACTGGCCATGCTCATTTTCCATATCCTGCCAAATGGGTCCATCAGGAAACACATGTCTGCACGATTAGTTTGTTTTTTTAAAAAATGGACTCCAATAATCTCACTCACCATTTAAACCCAGTCTCATGATAAAAATCCCAAATCTTCCGAGAGAGCAAATTTAAATACTGGGAGGAGGAGGGAATGGGTTGGAAAGGAGCAGGATGTGCTGCTTGCTTTTAATACTGGGAAATGATTTTGTGAGGGAAGAAGAATGGAAACAGTCTTGGTTTTAGTTATTCTTTTGCTCTGTCTAGATTATTTAATTGTCCTTCTTTTTCCTCTCATAACTTCAGCAATCAGCCTGTGAGTTCCTGAAGCAAAATATCATGATCTTTCTTCAGGCCAGGAATAACTTGGTTTCATTGTGATAAAAAAAGATCAAACCCTACAGCCAAGTGTGAATTATAAGCATTCTGAAGAGATTTTTCCCTGAAATTTCAGTTGAATGAGATAATCTTTATTTTTTCTCGGAGTGGCAGCACGATATGATGCATGCAACTCTATTAAACTGTAGCTAAGAATCTTCTAGGCCAAAACAGCAGCTACACCAATTCCTGGGTAAAATGAATAAGAACATATTTGGACAGGCTTCTCTGTAAAGTAAATCTGTACGTTACAGCTGTATAGTCAGTAGAATCATTAGAGGGTAATCAATAAGGCAGAGCACAAGGAAATTAAACATCATATGTTAGTAGTTAATAAAGGTTCACATATGGCAAAATTTCATTCAGTAATTTAGATGAGGCATATGTCTACCCTGAAATTTTCATTTTCGTTTTCCTGTAGGTTTCATTCATTGATTGGCTTTCCTTGTTGTATGTATGTATGTTGCATGCTGCATTGTTTATGTCTGCTTAAATCAGGGCAATTGGAAATATTCAGAATAATAGTTCACCACTGCAAGGACTTTTAAAAGGTTCACTTTAATCCTAATCTATCTAAGAAAAAAAAATGTTGGTAAAGAAAAGAGAATAAGACACGTTTTTGAATTATCCACCAAATCTTAAATTTTTCCCTGATTATTACCATCTCAGAAAATGAATGGCGGCGGCAGTTATGTATCTATCTCTAAACTCAGTTGCTTCTCCCTTCCTGTGATTTATTTGATTTAGTGTCATAAACTCCTTGAGGGCAGGGATCATGTTTACTAACTCATTGTACTGTATTCTCCCAAGGACTTGGTACATTGCTTTGCACACAGTAAAACACCCAGTAAATACTGTTGACTGCTTGATCAACAGTTGCCATATGTTGCCAACTTCTACTTCCCAAGCGCTTAGAACAGTGCTCTGCACACAGTAAGTGCTCAATAAATACAATTAAATGAATGAAATGATTAATTGAGGTGGCTAGTGGATGAAACCAAAGCTGCTTTAGGACCTGGCTTTAGTACTTCTAAGAAAGTTGTCAGAAAACCATTTCAGAATAAAATAACCCATTCTGTAACGACTACAATTTTTACAGTGTGATTCATATAGTTGTATATAAATATACAACTGAAATATGAAGTTATAATTCATATAAATACCTATACAATGGTAAAAATCAAAATCTGATTTGGAAGTCAATTGGTAGACTAAATCATAGCAGTGCAAAGTTCATGAATACACAGACAGAATCAGTTATATGATCTGCTTGAAAAGCAACTTTTTCAGAATCTCAGACACCCTTTATTAATATTTGGCTATTATTATTGTAAATAATAACAACAATAATAATAGTATTCATTAAGCACTTATTATGTGCCAGGCACTATGCTAAGTGATGGGGTAGATACGAGGTAATTGGGTTGGACACAGTCCCTGTCCCATATAGGGTTCCCAGTCTAAATCCCCAATTTACAATGTAACCAAGGCACAGAGAAGTGAATTGACGTGCCCAAGGTCACCCAGCAGACAAGTGGCAGAGCCAGGATTAGAACCCAGACCCTGCTGGCTTCCAGACCAGTAGTCTACCTACTAGGTACCTACTACACTGTGGACCACCCCCTTCTCAACACGCTATCTGACTGTGGCTTCACAGACTCCGTCCTCTCCTGGTTCTCCTCATCTCTCCGGTCGTTCATTCTCAGTCTCTTTTGCAGGCTCCTCCTCCCCCTCCCATCCTCTTACTGTGGGGGGTCCCCAAGGTTCAGTTCTTGGTCCCCTTCTGTTCTCGATCTACACGCACTTCCTTGGTGACCTCATTCGCTCCCACGGCTTCAACTATCATCTCTACGCTGATGACACCCGGATCTACATCTCTGCCCCTGCTCTCTCCCCCTCTCTCCAGGCTCGCATCTCCTCCTGCCTTCAGGACATCTCCATCTGGATGTCTGCCCGCCACCTCAAACTCAACATGTCGAAGACTGAACTCCTTGTCTTCCCTCCCAAACCCTGCCCTCTTCCTGACTTTCCCATCTCTGTTGACGGCACTACCATCCTTCCCGTCTCACAAGCCCACAACCTTGGTGTCATCCTCGACTCCGCTCTCTCATTCACCCCTCACATCCAAGCCATCACCAAAACCTGCCGGTTTCAGCTCCGCAACATTGCCAAGATCCACCCTTACCTCTCCATCCATACCGCTACCCTTCTCATTCAAGCTCTCATCCTATCCCGTCTGGACTACTGCATCAGCCTTCTCTCTGATCTCCCATCCTCGTGTCTCTCCCCACTTCAATCCATACTTCATGCTGCTGCCCGGATTATCTTTGTCCAGAAACGCTCTGGGCATATTACTCCCCTCCTCAAAAATCTCCAGTGGCTACCAATCAATCTGCGCATCAGGCAGAAACTCCTCACCCTGGGCTTCCAGGCTGTCCATCCCCTCGCCCCCTCCTACCTCACCTCCCTTCTCTCCTTCTCCAGCCCAGCCCGCACCCTCCGCTCCTCCGCCGCTAATCTCCTCACCGTACCTCCCTCTCGCCTGTCCCGCCGTCGACCCCCGGCCCACGTCATCCCCCGGGCCTGGAATGCCCTCCCTCTGCCCCTCCGCCAAGCTAGCTCTCTTCCTCCCTTCAAGGCCCTGCTGAGAGATCACCTCCTCCAGGAGGCCTTCCCAGACTGAGCCCCTTCCTTCCTCTCCCCCTCATCCGCCTCTCTATCCCCCCATCTTACCTCCTTCCCTTCCCCACAGCACCTGTATATATGTACATATGTTTGTACATATTTATTACTCTTTTTATTTATTTATTTTACTTGTCCATATCTATTCATTTTATTTTGTTAGTATGTTTGGTTTTGTTCTCCGTCTCCCCCTTTTAGACTGTGAGCCCACTGTTGGGTAGGGACTGTCTCTATATGTTGCCAACTTGTACTTCCCAAGCACTTAGTACAGTGCTCTGCACATAGTAAGCGCTCAATAAATACGATTGATGATGATGATAGGCCACCCTGCTTCATATGCATCGGATCAGTGGAGTAGATAAAGGTTTTCTTTCTCAATCAACAGAAGGACAATGAAGCCCAAAGGTGACACCACAAAACTAGCCATCGAGCAGGAAAAACACCATGGCAGTGGTGGCCACTGCAGGCCTCCCATGAACCGGACAAGTGGAGGAGTCCGGGTTGGAACCCAGGTCCTTCTGACCCCCAGGCTTGTGCTCTATCCACTAGAGCATGCTGCTTCTTTGTCTTTTTTCCATCAGAGAGGGAGTCAGTTTCCTTTAAAATGCTTGAGTCAGTACTATGCCATGAAGCTTAGGCTTAGCTTAGCTTAAGTGCTTAGTACAGTGTTCGGCACACATTAAGTGCTCAATAAATATGACTGAATAAATGAATATAACTTCCAGTTACTGAAGTAGTTGGAGGTTGGTTTCCTGGGACACAGAGTTTGTCACAACCCAATTTAGTGTCTTGAGTTTTGTCAGCCAAATCCCATTTCCTTCCTGCCTTTTCACAGATGTATATTCCTTCAGTCAGAGATGAAGAGAAATTCCCTAATAGGATCTCTTCCCTGGGACCAAGAGGTTGCCTTTTCAAGTATTATCCCTAAATGGATGTTTTTCTCTTCCTGAATGTTCCAGTCTGCCCCATCCACAGCTTGAAGAATGACGGTTAAGAAACATATTTGGAGATAAGGTACTACATTTAAGATGAAGAACAGACATAAGTAGCAGGTCTTTTATCAGGTAGATGGATTTGAGCCCAGCGGCATTCCAGTTGTGTGTTCTGAGGCCTTAAAAGCAGGAGTATGGACAAAAGCAGATAATGTTGGTAATTCTAGTATATGCCACTGAATGGTGGTTTAGGTATTCAGATGTTCAATGTGAAGAAGGTTGAAATTTATTCCAGTATGATACACTTTAGGTACCAGCATCCTAGCATCATTAGCATCATCCTCATTCAGTTTCACAGAATGAATCAATCAATACCAACTACTGAGTGCACAGCACTGTACTAAGCACTTGGGAGAGTACAAGATTCGAGCATAGATGATGGGACTATAGTTTTTTTTATGGTATTTGTTAAGTACGTACTATGTGCCAGGCACTGTACTAAGCACTGGGATAGATCGTGGCTCAGTGGAAAGAGCCCGGGCTTGGGAGTCTGAGGTCATGGGTTCGCATCCTGCCTCCACCACTTAGCTGTGTGACTTTGGGCAAGTCACTTAACTTCTCTGGGCCTCAGTTCCCTCATTTGTAAAATGGGGATTAAGACTGTGAGCCCCACGTGGGACAACCTTGATTACCTTGTATCCCCCTCAGTGCTTAGAACAGTGCTTGGCACGTAGTAAGCACTTAAATACCAACATTATTATTATTATTATTATTATTATACAGGCTAATCAGGTTGGACACAGCCTTATTCCCATATGGGGATCACCTTCTTATTCCCCATCTTACCTATGAGGCAACTGAGGCACAGAGAAGTGAAGTGACTTGCCCAGGGTCACATAGCAGTCAAGTGGCAGAGCTAGGATTAGGACGCAGGTCCTTCCGACTCCTAGGCTCGTGTTCTATACACTGGGCTTTGTCATCATCATCATCATCAATTGTATTTATTGAGCGCTTACTATGTGCAGAGCACTGTACTAAGCACTTGGGAAGTACAAATTGGCAACATATAGAGACAGTCCCTACCCAACAGTGGGCTCACAGTCTAAAAGGGGGAGACAGAGAACAAAACCAAACATACTAACAAAATAAAATAAATAGAATAGATATGTACAAATAAAATAAATAAATAAATAAATAGAGTAATAAATATGTACAAACATATATACATATATACAGGTGCTGTGGGGAAGGGAAGGAGGTAAGTTGGGGGGGATGGAGAGGGGGACGAGGGGGAGAGGAAGGAAGGGGCTCAGTCTGGGAAGGCCTCCTGGAGGAGGCCTTCTTTGTCGCTTGCCTCCTTTGTCGCTTGCCTCGTTGCATGTTCAATTAGTTTGCAAACTATTCAAAGAGCCAAAGATGATGAAATGCGTCCAGATATCTACATGTAACTGAAAAAGCCCATGCGAGACCTACATTCCTAAGTTGCATACACACACACAACAACTGGGCTGGTTGCTGTTGGCTGCAGCTGGTGCTGTTTTCGCTTTGGGCTCCCTGTCTCCCAAACCATTGAAAACTTTGGTAGGAAAAAGCCTGGCTTCCTGATTGTAGGCTTCCAGGTTGGTTTATCTATGGTAACTGACTCCTAGCTCAGGTGAGATGTAGCACTGTCTGTCTTCTGAACTCTTTGCTTTCAGTCTCCAAGGATCAGTTGAATATACAGAAGGTGCTTGGGTATTTTGCTCTCTGTCATTCTCCACAAATATTTCACCTCAGGCATTCATGTTTCACTGAGCATAACTTGAATGGTGTTCATTCATTCAGTTGTATTTACTGAGTGCTTACTGGGCATGGAGCACTGTACTAATTGGTTAGGAGAGAACAATATAACAATAAACAGATACAGTCCCTGCCTGCAATGAGCTTACAGTCTAGCTATAATATAAATTACAGATGTTCATAAGTGCTGTGGGGCTGGGAGGGGGGAAAAATCAGGGTGATGTAGAAAGTAGTGGGAGAAGAGGAAAAGGGGGCTTAGTCAGGGAAGTCCTCTTGGAGAAAACGTGCCTTCAAGAAGGCACTGAAGTGGGGGAGAGTCATTGTAAGCGCTTAGTACAGTGCTCTGCACATAGTAAGCGCTCAATAAATACGATTGATGATTGTCAGATTTGAGGAGGGAGGGTGCTCCGGGACGGATGAGGCACACAAGGGGTCGGAGGCCAGATGGAGGAAATCAAGATACAGTGATCATTGTGATCTTGTGTGCCATTTGATTTTGCACACAGCTGAGTATATCTCACAAGTGATTCCCAAACATTTAATAAAGTGCTCTGAACACAATCAGCACTTAATAAAATACCACTGCTTGATTGATTAATTCATTCATTCAATCATATTTATTGAGCACTTACTGTGTGCAGAGCACTGTACTAAATGCTCATGGAGCTGCTCCAGATGTTGAAGTCCACGTAGGGTAGAGGACTCCCAATTGGCCAACACTTCAGCTCTGTAGACCTTTTGTTTGGTCTGAACCTTGATTCCACACTGCTACCTCACTCTGACGGTCTTCCAAGAAACGTGTTGGCTGCTTTGGATTGACTTTCTACTTTCTTGGCTATCATTGCATCTTTCATCAGCACGTTGCCTAGGTGAAATAACTCCACTTTTGTGGTTTAGCTCTGTGTTGTCAATATAGACTTCTGTATGTCTTTCCTGATCAGTCAGTCAGTTGTATTTCTTGAGCACTTGTGTGCAGAGCACTGTACTAAGCGCTTGGGAGAGTACACTATAACAATGAACAGACACATTCCCTGCCCATAACAAGCTTACAGTCTGGAGGGGGAGACAGATATTAATATAAGTAAGTAAATTACAGATATGTACATACAGTGCTGTGGGACTGGGAGGGGGGATGAATAAAGGGAGCAAGTCAGGGCGATGCAGAAGGAAATGGGAGAAGAGGAAAGGAGGGCTTAGTCAGGAAAGGCCTCTTAGGGGAGATGTGCCTTCAATAAGACTTTGAAGCAGGGGGGAGAGTAATTGTCTTTTGGAAAAGAAGAGGGAGGCCAATCCAGGCCAGAGGCAAGACATTGGCGAGCAGACAATAGCAGTGAGATAGATGAGATGGAGACACAGTGAGAAGATTGGAATTAGAGAAGCGCGGTGTGTGTGCCAGGTATTAGTAATAGAGTAGCGAGGTGAGGTGGGAGGGGGATGCAGGTTGATGATATAAAGTCTATATGAAACTGATGAGCTGCATCAACCTGCATCCCCCTCCCACCTCACCAGTTTCATATAGACTTTATTGTCAGCCCACAATGCCTGGCTAGTTTGGCAAAACAATTTACGATCATTTGGCCGTCATCTTGGGTATGTTCCTCTAGGATGCAGCCATCTGTGCACAACAATTCTTATATAACCGTCTTCTGCGTGGCTCAGAGGAAAGAGCACGGGCTTTGAAGTCAGTCGTCATGGGTTCAAGTCCCGACTCCTCCAATTGTCAGCTGTGTGACTTTGGGCAAGTGACTTAACTTCTCTGTGCCTCAGTTACCTCATCTGTAAAATTGGGATTGACTGTGACCCCCCCCCACACCATGGGACAACCTGATCACCTTGTAACCTCCCCAGCGCTTAGAACAGTGCTTTGCACATAGTAAGCGCTTAATAAATACCATAAAAAAGTCTCTCAGACCAAACTAATGGCACAACCTCAGACTTTGAACCAATATTGAAGTTCTAGTTTTCATGAAACGTTCCCATTATGCTTTTCAGCATTTCCACATTTGGAGTCTGTACCCCAAATCAGGGCCAGCTCATGGGGTGGGTAAACCAGGCCTGCTCAGAGGGAGCTGCAGTTTGGCCTAGCGGATAGGTCACGGGCCTGAAAGTCAGAAAGACATGGTTCTAAATCACATCTCTGCCACTTGTCTGCCCTATGACCTTGGAGAAGTCATTTAACTCCTCTGTACCTCAGTTACCTCATCTGTAAAACAGGGATTAAGTCTGTGAGCTCGATGTGGGACAAGGACTGTGTTCAATTCATTTATCTTGTGTCTATACCACCGCTTAATACAATGCCTGGCACTTAGTAAGCACTTGACTGTAAAGTCATTATGGGCAGGGAACATGTCTGCTAATTCTGTTGTATTGTACTTCCCCAAGCGCTTAGTACAGTGCTCTGCATATAGTAAGTGCTCAATGAATAAGATTGATTGATTGACTGATGAACAAATACCATACAAAAAAGGAACATTCAGTTTAGTACACAATGAGCCGACCACTAGAGTTTTGTTTGTCAGGGAAAAAAAGCTTTGATTTAATCAATATTTTCCAAATTCAAACCTTATTCTTAAACTGAGCAAAACGTTGTTCATTTGCACTTGAAAGATGACTCCTTGCTCATAATGTTTGTACCACCCATAGCATGGCAAAGTCATCTTTTATAGGCTCAGTTTGTCTTAAGGCCTGTCTCTGTCACCATTTTTGACAAGTGGAAGGTAAGTGCTCCTCCCATCCTGCTTTCTGCCACCTCGACAAATGAGCCCCGGGTTTCTTGTGGGAATGGATTGTAATAACTATGGCATCTGTTAAATTCTTAGTTTATGCCAAGCGCTGTTATGGCTCCTGGAAAAGAAATAAGAATTCCTCAATTACAGCTCTCTCCTGGACCCCCTCCAATCTGGCTTCCATCCCCTCCATTCCAATAAAACTGCCCTCTCAAAGGTCACCAAAGACCTCCTTCTTGCCAAATCCAATGGCTCCTACTCTATCCTAATCCTCTTCGACCTCTCAGCTGCCTTTGACACTGTGGACCATCCTCTTTTCATCAAAACGTTACCCAACCTTGGCTTTACGGACCCTGTCCTCTCCTGGTTTTCCTCTTAACTCTCTGGCTGTTCATTCTCAGTCTCCTTCACAGGTTCCTCCTCCCCCTCCCATCCACTAACTGTTGGGGTTCCCCTTCTGTTCTTCATCTATACTCATTCTCTTGGTGATCTCATTCACTCCCATGGCTTCGTCTATCATCTCAATGCAGATGACATCCAAATCTACATCTCCTCCCCTGTTCTCTCTCCCTCCCTCCAAGCTCGTATCTCCTCCTGCCTTCAGGACATCTCGACCTGGATGTCCCCCCGCTTCCTAAAGGTCAATGCATCCTAGACTGAGTTCCTTATCTTCCCTCCCAAACCCTGTCCTCTTCCTGACTTTCCCGTCACTTTGGACGGCACTACCATCCTTCCCATCTCACAAGCCCACAACCTTGGTGTCATCTTTGACTCCGCTCTCTCATTCACCCCGCACATCCAAACCATCAACAAAACCTGCCAGTCTCACCTTCACATCACCGATATCAGCCCTTTCCTCTCCATCCAAACCACTACCTTGTTGGTACAATCACTCATCATATCCTGACTGGATTACTGCATCAGCATCCTTTCTGATCTCCCAACCTCCTAACTTTCCCCACTTCAGTCTATACTTCACTCTGCTGCCCAGATTATCTTTCTACATAAATGCTATGGGCATGTCACCCCTCTCCTCAAAAAGCTCCAGAGGTTGCCTATCAACCTTCATATCAAGTAAAAACTCCTCACTATTGGCTTCAAAGCTCTCCATCACCTTGCCCCTTCCTACCTCACGTCCCTTCTCTCCTTCTACAGCCCAGCCCACACCCTCCGCTCCTCTGTCGCTAACGTCCTCATCGTGCCTTGTTCTCACCAGTCCTGCCGTCGACCTCTAGCCACATCCTACCTCTGACCTGGAATGCCCTTCCTCTTCACATCTGCCAAACTAACTCTCTTGCCCCCTTCAAAGCCCTACTGAAAGCTCACTTCCTCCAGGAGGTCTTCCCAGGCTGAGACCCCCTTTTCCTCTGCTCCTCCTCCCCTCCCCATCACCCCTACTCCCTCCCTCTGTTCTACCTCATTCCCCACCCCACAGCACTTGTGTATATTTGTACATATTTATTATTATATTTAATTCATTAATGATGTGTATATACCATTAATTCTATTGATCTATTTTGAGGCTATTGATGCCTCTCTTACTTGTTTTTTTGTCTCCCCTTTCTAGATGGTGAGCTCATTGTTGCATAGGGATTGTCTCTATCTGTTGCTGAATTGTACTTTCCAACTGCTTAGTACAGTGCTTTTCACACAGTAACTGCTCAATAAATACAACTGAATGAATGAATGAATGAATGAATGAATGAATGAAATAAGATGGTGAACAGGAACCTGGAGGCCAGCAACGCAGATCTTTGCCACCATCAAGGAAAGGGGTTAAGAGGTCAAAGCCAGGGATCTCCCCAGTCCTGCTATGGACCATCATAGCAGACAAGCCTTGATCCATCAATTCCAATTCACTGGACTTCTGACTTAATTGAATACCACTTTTAGTTTGGCATTGTGTCAATCCTCTAGGCTGTAAGCTACTCTCCCAAGCACTTAATACAGTGCTTTGTACATAGTAAGTACTCAATAAATAGCACTGATTATTTAACTGATTACTCCCTTACAGTATAGCTCAATGGATTACTTACACATTCAATGGAACCCATACAGAAGCAGCATGGCTTAGAGGATAGAGCCCGGGCCTGGGAATCAGAAGGACTTGGGTTCTAATCCCAGCTTCACCACACGTCTGCTCTGTGACCTTGGGCAGGTCAATTCAATTCTCTGGGCCTCAGTTGCCTCATCTATAAAATGGGTTTAAGAGTTTGAGCCCTATATGGGACAGGGACTGAATCCAACCTGATTAACTTGCATTTACCCCAGTGTTCAGAACAGTGCTGGGCATGTAGTAGTGCTTAACAAGTACCAATTCTGTTATTTTGTACTCTCCCTAGCTCTTGGTATAGTGCTCTGCAGAGGGTAAGTCCTCAAATCGTACCATTGATTGACTGATTAGTTCTATAGGCTAAACCTGCTAGGTAAAACTGGATTCCCGCATAAAGGGAAGGAGAGCCCACTTCAAAAACCAGATAGAGGCTGAACAGCCCATGTCTGCCTTCTGTCACTGCCAGCACCTCCTCCCTCTCTCCCCCTCACCACCACACCCCCCACCCACCCCCGCCCCTCTCCTGGCCAAGGTGGTCCCTGTCGCTGTTAGAATTATTTTATTTTTAGAATTGAGGGAGATTGACGCAATCAATGGTGCCTTTCAATACTGCTCTTAAAATACCCCACAAGAGGGAGAGAGAACAAGTCATTAGCAGTCAGGGGCTTAGCCTTGAGATCCTACCTTTTTGCTTGCATTGTTTTGTCTCCTCTGGAGTTCTGGCTGTTGGTCTCCTCTCTAGGAAGCTAGTCACTGTGGGATGGAGACCTAATCCCCCTTTTCCTATGTAAAACAGAATTCACTCGACACAGTTTGCTCTATGTCGCATTTTCTCAGGATACCACCCCAGGGTTAAGCGAGCCCCTCCTATCTTTTGAAAATGATTGAGACTAAGCCTAGATTTGAGGCAAATTGATATACCGACAATAGTATAATTAGGTGTAGGCCCCATTGGGTGTAACTAGTTTAAGAACAAAGGACTAAAGATATATGGCATTTTGAAAGAAGATTTAGTTATAGTACTCAAAAGGAACAGAAAGAAGAATAACACACTAGGAAGGACTGAATTTAAAGAACTTCTTTTACTCTCTGGCTTTTCCTTGAGTCTCACAATACAGAAATGTGTGACTACAGGATGGAAAGAGGAGATATTCCTGGAAAAACAGGGAAAGGCTGTATTAAGTTTTGAAGGAAAACATATGCCCGTAATTGCACTGGATTGCATTTGAGAATGAATTCGAGGAAATATCTGGAGCTTATAAGATCATGAAAAAACCCTGGAAAAAGTAGAGGCATAATTAATTCTTGTGTGGCAAATGAGATTAAGTGGAAGAACATATGAAATATTGAATAGAAAGGACTAAATCTGCTCTGGGGCTAGGTAGAGATACAAGGATATATTATTATAGTATGCCAAAAAGTAGTGTTTAGGGAACCATTATTTAGTTTTGGACAGAGTAACTGGGAATCTGGCACAGAAAGAAAGGCTATGTAGAATAAATTAGAAAGTAGAACTGGATGAGAAGAATTGCATATGGTTAATATAATTGCAATCAAGACATTCAGAACATCCATAAGTATGAATTATTTAAAAACAAGATAGATACTACAAAAGCAAGAGCGGTCACCAGAGAGTTCTAAACCAAGAATAATGATGATAATGGAAAGTGAGAAGAATATTCCTTCTGAGAGGAATTGGCAAGATAAATGACATTTAAAAAGATGAAGGTAGATTAAATATTTGTGATTATTCAATCAATCAATCAATCGTATTTATTGAGCGCTTACTATGTGCAGAGCACTGTACTAAGCGCTTGGGAAGTACAAATTGGCATCACATTATTATTATTCTTTGGAACCATTGCAAAATTCAATATTTTAAGGGAATTAAAATACGGTAATCAACATGGAAGTGCTATTATTCCCCCTAAAATGCTTTCTTTTTGTTTAATTTGTATTTGTATATTATATTTTAGCTGAAAGAAACATCTCAACAATGAAATGGAAAATATTCAAATTTTTGTACTCTGCAAAAGCAGTGTTTCAGTCATGGTATTTTCCTCATTTGAAAAGAGGCAGTTGGGTCTGCAGGCTGATAAATACAATAACTAGTACACTGCTGCTCTAATCTTATATATTCTTGTTTTGTGAAACCAGGTACTGGAAGTCCAAAAAGGTAGGTTTGTTAATCCAGCCCTTGAATAGAATGGTCCTTATCCAAATGACTATCTTTCATTTTCAATCATTCGTTCATTCAATCGTATTTACTGGGTGCTTACAGTGTGTAGAGCACTGTGCTAAGTACTTGGGAAAGTACAATACAACAATGAACAGTGACATTCCCTGGCCACAATGAGTTTACAGTCTAGGGATGGGGAGACAGACATCAATACAAATGAATACAATTACAGATGTGTACATAAGTGCTCTACAAAAGTGCTGTGAGGCCGGAGGGGAGAAGAGCAATGGGAGCAAGTCAAGTGATGCAGAAGGGAGTGGGAGATGAGGAAAAGTGAGGCTTAGTCTGGGAAGGCCTCTTGGAGATGTGCCTTCAAAAAGTCTTTGAAGCGGGGGAGAGTAATTTGGCACAGTGAGAAAGTTAGTACTAGAGGAGTGAAGTGTGTGGTTGCATTGTAGAAAGAGAGAAGCAAGATGAGGTAGGAGAGGGTAAGAGGATGGAGTGCTATAAAGCCAATGGTGAGGAGTTTTTGTCTGATATATATTTAAAAGACATTATGGAATGGTGCCTTCTGCCATTTAAAAATGGTGTTGCTGTTGAGAGGTGGAAGTTGATAGAAGGGAGGTAATAAAAGGCACTGAATACCCAGGAAGCAGGGTCACCTCTTCACTGATCTCTCTGCCTCCAATTAATTAAACAATTCATCGTATTTATTGAGCAGTTACTGTGGGCAAAGCACTGTACTAAGTGCTTGAAAGAGTACAATATCACAGAGTTGGTGATATTCCCTGACTATGGTGACTTCATAGTCTCGAGGGGGAGACAGACATTAATATAAATAAATTACAGATATATACATAAGTGCTGTGGGGCTGAGCGGGGGGTGAATCGGCAAATCAGGGTGACATATAAAGGAGTGGCAGAAGAGGAAAGGAGGGCTTAGTCAGGGGAGATATCTTGGAGGAAATGTGCCTTGAATAAGGCTTTGAATTTGGGAAGAGCAATTGTCTGTCGGATTCGAAGAGGGAGAGTGTTCCAGGCCAGACGTGGGACTTGGGCGAGAAGTTGGAGGTGAGATAAATGAGATTGTAGTACAGTGAGTAGGTTGGCATTAGAGGAATGAAGTGTGAGAGGTGGGCTGTAGTAGGAGAGCAGTGAAGTGAGGAAGGAGGGGGCAAGGTAACAGTGCTTTAAAGCTGTTGGTAAGGAGTTTCTGTTTGATGTGGAGGTGAATGGGTAACCACTGGTAAAAATGTGGTCTGATCATTTTGGTAGAAAAATGATCCATGCAGCAGAGTGAAATATGGACTGCAGTGGGGAGAGACCGGAGGCAGGGAGGTCATCAAGCAAGTTGACACAGTAATCAAGGCTGGATAGGATAAGTGGTTGGATTACTGTGGTAGTAATTTGGGCTGAGAGGAAAGAGCAGATTTTAGCGATATTATGAAGGTTGAACTGACAGGATTTAGTGATAGACTGAATATGTGGGTTGCATGAGAAAGATGACAAGGATAATGCCAAGGTTTTGTGCTTGTGAGAAAGGAAGGATAGTGGAGCTGTCTACGGGGATGGGAAAATCTAGGGGAGGGCAGGGTTTGGGTGGGAACAGTTTTGTTTTGGACAGTCTCACCCTTCCCTAGTCCCTATTTCCACTCTATTGTTTGGATCATTCTAGACTGTTAGCCTGTTTTGGGGTAGAGACTGTCTCTATATGTTGCCGATTTGTATTTCCCAAGCGCTTAGTACAGTGCTCTGCACACAGGAAGCACTCAATAAATATGATTGAATGAATGAATCATTTTTGTAATACATAGTCCATTTTATGATATTTGTTAAGTGCTTACTATGGTCCAGGCACTGTTCTAAGCACTGGGGTAGACACAAGCTAACCAGGTTGTACACAGCCCATCTCCCACATGGGGCCTACAGTTGAATTCCCATTTTACAGATGAGGCAACTGAGGCACCGAGAAGTTATGTGACTTACCCAAGATCCCACAGCAGACAAGTGGCAGAGCCAGGGTTAGAACCCAGAGCCTTTGATTCCCAGGTCCGGGCTCTTTCCACTAGGCAAAACTGCTTCTCCAAAGAAATTCTACTTCTGAAGTTGGGTAAGGAAGATTTTTGCCAAAGTAGCACCTTAGCAGCTTGAGTCTTCAGCATGTCTCTTCACTTCTCAAAATCCTAAATTCGTTTCCCATTCTGCTTTTCATCAAGTGGAAATTTCTGACCATTGACTTCAAGGTACTCTATCAGCTCTCTTCCACTATACCCCATTTACCAAGGCTCTTTGCTCTCAAACTAACCTACTCAATGCTCCTTGTTGACACCAAAACCTGCTGGTCTCACCTCCACAACATTGCCATGATCTGCCCTTTCCTCTCCATCCTAATCGCTACCTTGCTGTTTCAATCTCTCATCCTATCCTGACTGGATTACCGCATCAGCCTCCTCTCTGATATCCCATCCTTCTGTCTCTCCCCACTTCAGTTTATACTTCACGCTGCTGCTCGGATCATCTTTGTGCATAAATGCTCTGGTCATGTTACTCCCCTCCTCAAAAATCTCCAGTGGCTGCCAGTCAATCTACGCATCAAGCAAAAACTCCTCACTCTAGGCTTCAAGGCTGTCCATCACCTCACCCCTCCTACCTCACCTCCCTTCTCTCCTTCTCCAGCCCAGCCTGCACCCTCTGCTCCTCTGTTGCTAACCTCCTCACTGTACCTCGTTCTCGCCTGTCCCGCCGTCAACCCCCGGCCCACATCCTGCCCCTGGCCTGGAATGCCTTCCCTCTGTACATCCACCAACCTAGCTCTCTTCCTCCCTTCAAAGCCCTACTGAGAGCTCAACTCCTCCAGGAGACCTTCCCAGACTGAGCCCCCTCCTTCCTCTCCCCATCCCCATCCCCCCCGCCCTACCTCCTTCCCCTCCCCACAGCACTTGCATATATGTTTGTACAGATCTATTACTCTATTTTACTTGTACATATTTACTATTCTATTAATTTTGTTAATGATGTGCATCTAGCTTTATTTCTCTTTATTCTGATGACTTGACATCTGTCCACATGTTTTGTTTTGTTGTCTGTCTCCCCCATCTAGACTGTGAGCCCGTTTTTGGGTAGGGACTGTCTCTATATGTGGCCAACTTGTACTTCCCAAGTGCTTCATACAGTGCTCTGCACACAGTAAGTGCTCAATGAATATGATTGAATGAATGAATGAATGACACACTCCCTCCTACCTGGAACTGCCTCCCTCTTTATATCCGGAAGACATTTCATCTTCAAAGACCTCTTATAATCATATTTCCTCCAGGAGGCCTTCCCAAATTATTTCTCATCTCCCCACCCTACTTACCCTATTACTGCCCCTTCAACATTTCTACAATTCACACAGCACTTTTGGACATATATTTAAACTCTGTTGCTTCCTCTTATCTATGACTTTGTCATTATCTCAGCTAGGTAGTATGCCTTTGAATTGTGATGGTCAGTCTAACTGACCCCCACTTTGAGAAGGGGGAAGAGGATGCCCCTTGATGACCCTTGCAGAAAGAAGTGTAATTTATGCCTTGTGTAGTAGTATTTGGAGCCTAGCTAATCTGATGAAAAGACTGGGAGGAAATAGATTGTAGGCATTAGATAGGAAGTACATTGAGAAGCAGCATGGCCTGAAAATCATCATAGCCTAGTGGATAGAGCAGGGCTTGGGAGTCAGAAGCACCTGTGTTCTAATCCCAGCTCTGCCACTTGCCTGCCATGTGACCTTGAGTGAATCACGTTACTTCTCTGTATCTTGGTTACCACATCTGAAAAATGGGGATTGACAGTGTGTCCAACCTGATTAACTTGTATCTACCCTAGTGTTTAGTACAGGGCCTGGTACAGAGTAAATGCTTAACAAATACCATACTAAAAAATAGGATGACTAGGTAGTTTGAAAAGAAAATAATAGCCATTTTGAGGGAAGTAACACAGCCTAGTGGACAGAGCACTGGCCTGCGAAGGAACTGAACCACGTAATAGGTACTAAAGTTAATTTATCCCCTTAAAATCCCATCTCCCCCTATAAATTGTCCCCAAATAAACTCCCATCAGCCACTTCTAACACTTAACTATTTAGTCATACCCTTCCTCACCACTGGTTTATATATGAGTAATCACTTCTTCAATAAGTGAGTCATTCTGATTACCATATTTATAAATTTTTTTTAAATCTGTCTCCCCAGTGGAAAGTAAGCTCCTTGTGGGCCGGGGACATGTCTTATGGTTCTGTTGTTCTTTTTCAAGCACTTAGCATCGGGCAATGCACCAGTGGGTAAATACCATTAGTACTACTACTACTATTATTACTACTACTACTGATATGATGATGATGGTATTTGTAAAGCTCTTACTATGTGCCAAACACTGTTCTAAGCACTGGGGTAGATACAAGGTAATCAGGTTGTCCCATGTGGGGCTCACAGTTCTTAATCCCCATTTTACAGATGAGAAAACTGAGGCACAGAGAAGTGAAGTGACTTCCCCAAGGTCACACAGCAGGCAAGTGGTAGAGCAGGAATTAGAACCCATGTCCTCTGACTTCCAAGCCCAGGCTCTTACCATTAGACCACACTGCTGCTTCAGCACCCCACCCCAACAGGATGGGATAGAGTCCAGGGCTGGGAGTCTTGTACTTCCCAAGCACTTAGTACAGTGCTCTGCACACAGTAAGTGCTCAATAAATAGGATTGAATGAATGAGTCAGAAGGAGCTGGGTTCTAATCCTTCCCCCGCCACTTATTTGCTGGGTGACCTTGGGCCAGTCACCTCCCTTAGTCAAAACAGAGAAGACGGAGAGCCCATTGTTGGGTAGGGATTGTCTCTATCTGTTGCTGAATTGTCCTTTCCAAGCACGTAGTACAGTGCTCTGCACACAGTAAGTACTCAGTAAATACGACTGAATGACTGTACATAAATCAGTGAATGGCATGCACCTGGGAGTTCTTAAGGAACCCTCCAAAAACAGTCCCTAGTTTCCTTTCAAAAATACTAATCTACTGCTTAAACTTCTGTCCTCTTCATTCATTCATTCACTTGTATTGAGCACTTACTGTGTGCAGAGCACTGTACTAAGCACTTGGTAACTACAATTCAGCAGCAGATAGAGACGATCCCTACCCAACAACAGACTCACAGTCTAGAAGGGGGAGACAGACAACGAAACAAGTAGGCAGGCATCAATAGCATCAAAATAGATAAGTAGAATTATAGATATATACACGTCATTAATAAAATAAATAGAATAATAATTATGTACAAATATACACAAGTGCTGTAGGGTGGGGAAGGGGGTAGAGCAGAGGGAGGGAGTGGGGGTGTTGGGGAGGGGAGGAGGAGCAGGATTCTATTTCATTTTGATGCATTCGGACTACTCCCTGGTATATCTTTTTGTATTCATTCATTCAATCGTATTTACTGAGCGCTTACTGTGTGCAGAGCACTGTACTAAGCGCTTGATCTCGTCCTCCCACTATTTTGTACATTTACCTCTGCGAGTCCCCACTAGACTGTAAGCTAAGATAACCCACTGCTCTGTTTGTGCAATATGACAACTTCTGACTCTTCAGTTATTTATTCAGCTCTTCTTTTGATCATTCTTAATACTGCAATTGTGGAGAACCTTATTACAACCTTGAATTCAGTTTGATCATTGGATTTTATAAGACACCGAGGACACTTCAGAACAGGTTCAGAGAGGTTCAGAGAGGTTCAGAACAGGGACTAGAGATCTTTAAAAGGAAAGGGAAAGGGATTGAAACTGTTTAGCCTAGAAGAGAAGGTTAAGATAACTTATCTGTCTTTCACTATGGGAAGTGTTTAGGGGAGGACATTTACCAGTGGTTTTCCTTCTCTGCCAAAGACCAAAAAAAAGAGAAACTTCTTCTGTATTCTTTAAGGAAAAAAAACAATGGCACAGTAGTCAAGTAATTACTTTTCTCCAGAGGAAATATTAATGGATATGAAATAGAAATTTAATGTGATATTCAACAGGAAATACACAGCCTCATTAAATCTCTATGTTTTAATCACATTTTAAATCAAATCCATGTAAGAAGGATTTTTAACCTAATGATAATTTTGTAAAAGTACTACACTATTTGAATAGCAAATTTATGAATATATCTGCCATAATATGACTACGGATAATCCCCCCAAACACTGTGGCAAAATAAAACATTCATTTTTTCACAGTATTAAATATTTGTTACACCCCCTCTCCTGGACTGCTGTTTTATAGTTAAATATGTCCATCCTTTAGCATACGGACAACAATAATTAAGTACACATGCTGAGATTATAACACATTATGTAACAGCCTTTCTGTATTCCTTAATGCTCTCATCTCCAATTTTTAAAAGATTATCTCACTTCATCTGTAAACATTATAGATTTCATGATTTACTGGACACATCACAACATGATAAAGTTTTATATAGAACATTTGCAAGCAGAATGATATTCTAGCTGCCTATTTGCATGTGATTTATTTTAATGGACCAAAGCACAAATGCATTCCATTAGAATTTAATGATTATTATTCATTTTCAAACATAATAATTAAGGTGTTTTGAAATGTGTTAAGCACGTTTTTAGCAGGTAATAAACAAACGGAATATTTAACTGCAATGTCAATGAATGCAAAAGAAAAAGAGCACAATTTGCTTCAGTTTAGCCCACAAGATCTCAGAATGACTGCAGTGGTGGAGAGGATGAGAAGGGAGGGAGGGATGGGGAGAGAGAGGGAGAGAGAGAGTGATGGGGAGAGTGAGAAAGACAGAGAGTGAATGTGCATGTGTGTGGTGGGTGGGGAGGTGAGCTTGGTAAACAGGAACAGTTAAAGATTCAGAACGCCTTAAAACATATCTAAACTTCTGCTTCACAATCCTTGAATAGCTTCACATGGTTCCTTCTGAATAACTGTGAAATGGAATATCAGATCTTATGTAATCCTTAGGACAATTAAAATTATAGGAGGAAGAGGCCTTAGTTCTATCACATGAAAGGACTGTGGACAGGTGATGACAGGTGGTGACGGAGCAGGAGGTTGAGCTGATGACACACAACCGATCTATTTATACCCAGAGAAGCTGGGTATAACCCATGCTGCTGGGTTGATACTTTTACATTTCATCCCAGAAAGGCGTTATTTTGACAGAGCATGAGTTCATCTCTCTGAACTGAGAAATTTCACGTCAGAGCTGTTGAGAGGTTATACACATGTTGAGGCAATTTACTAAGGATATTTTATAAATCAAAAACATGTAGATCTGACCTTTACTTTGTAAGCAATGCCATTGATGAGTCCCCATTTCCCCGAAGACGGCACTAATCCTGGAACCCTTATCCTCACTGAGGTCAGGGAATGTATCTGTTATATTGTACTCTTCCAAACACTTAGTAATAATAATAATAATAGCATTTATTAAGCACTTACTATGTGCAAAGCACTGTTCTAAGCGCTGGGGAGTTTACAAGGTGATCAGGTTGCCCAGCAGGGGGCTCACAGTCTTAATCCCCATTTTACAGATGAGGTAACTGAGGCACAGAGAAGTTAAGTACAGTGCTCTGCAGACAGTAAGCGCTCAATAAATATGATCGGCTAACTCCTCCCATCAGTTCTGCCCATTTTTCAAAAAGGTAGCTAAGAAACCCAGTTCAAATGAGTGATGGTTCAGCACTCTCAGTCAATCAATCATATTCATTGAGTGCTTACTCTGTGCAGAGCAATACACAATCGCTTGGGAGTGTACAATTTAACAGAGTTGGTAGGCACGTTCCCTGCTGACAAGGAACTAACAGTCTAGAGGGGGAGAAACCCCACACATTCTTCAGTCACATCCTGCTGAAATTCAACTGGAAAGTCAACAGCTGCTTAGGGGCCAATTACCCACCCAACCTTTGAGCTGGTCTCCTAGCCTTGCCCATCCCGGGGCTCTGACAAGATCCAAGTGTTTCCAAACAGAGGTGAATAGCCCTCAAATGGCATCTCTCTCATCAGTTAGCTCTTTGAAGCCCTACCTTTTCCCAGTCCCCATTTCCCCTAATGCTCCTGCCTCCCATTATTCAAAAAAACAAGTGCCTAGAACGTCTCTCCCAGAGCCACTTGTTGGCAAATACAAAACAGTTGGGGTTGTTTCTGCTATTTACATCTCTCCAATTTGGGGAAAGAAGTGGGCAATTCTGACTTTGTTTGGATTTGGGAGGACATAATGGGTAAAGCCAGAGACCTGCTGGAGAACTTGACTTGTAGGGAGACCCCATCATCACCTGCTGTATCACACGTCACTCCAGTTTAGTGCTCTGAAGGATGGTCATCTTCCCAGATGCAACTGAGCTTTCTACATGTGTGATCTGGGACTGGGAGATGAGCAATGAGTTGGCACTTAGAAGTCACCTGAGCTGAGCAAACCCTGCCTGAACCTCCTTGAATGTTGGCTAAACTCCCATGTTCCTGAACCTCCCTTGGCAAACTCTTCAAACATGGTTTAGACATACAGCCATGCAAATAGAACTTGGGCAAAGCAAGAGGATCATAAATCTCCACTGGCTCAACTGAACCCCACCCTACGGTAGTAGTGAAGTAGAAATAATATTTATTAGATGATATCTATGTGCAGAACACTATATTGAGCACTGGAAAAGAATACACAGGTAGGACTCATACATCTTTATTCTCTGTTGCTCCCTCTCCCTGTAATTTACTTCAGGGTTTGTTTCTCCTGCTAGATTGGAGTCTCCTAAAGGACAACAATCATGTCTCCTTTCTCTTTTGTACTCTCCCAGGCACTTGCTATAGTGTTCAGAACCCAGTAAGTGTCTAATAAATACCACTGATAGAGTGCCTGAAATCATATTTGTTGAACTACCATTCACTCCATCTTCAAAGCCCTACTAAAATCCTGTTTGTTCCAGGAAGCCTTTCTTGCCATCTTTCAACTCTCCACCCAGGTTTCCCTCCCTATTGAGCCACCTATGCACCTCAGTCAATCAATCATTCAATCGTATTTATTGAGCACTTACTGTGTGCAGAGCACTGTACTAAGCGCTTGGGAAGTACAAGTTGGCAACATATAGAGACAGTCCCTACCCAACAGTGGGCTCACAGTCTAGAAGAGTCCATTTTTTATGGTATCTGTTACATGCTTACTATGTGCCAGGCACTGTATTAAGCACTGGAGTAGATACAAGCTAATCAGGTTGGATGTAGTCCGTGTCTCATGCGGGGCTTTCAGGCTTAATCCCCATTTTACAGATGAGATAGAGGCACAGAGAGGTTAAGTGACTTGCTCAAGGTCACATAGCATACAAGTGGTGGAGCCGGGGTTAGAACCAAGGTCCTTCTGGTTCCCAGGCCTGTGTTCAATCCACTAGGCCACTCTACTTCTTCCATACCCCCTAAAGCTCTTAAGTATTCACCTACCCCCACCACCATGGCACTTATGTGCATATCCTTAAAGTGAATTGCTTTCCGTGGTTGTAGTTCATTTTAATTTCTGTCATCCTCACTAGATTCTAGGCTCTTTGAGAGCAGAGATCGTGTCTACTTATTCTGTTATACCCAGTACTTACTACTTGGAATTTAGTAAAGGGATTGGCACATGTTAAGCGCTTAACAAATACCATCATTATAGCAGTGCTCAGCACAGAGTAGTCAATCTGTAAATCAGTGGTATTTGTTGAACACTACTGTGTGCAGAACACTGTACTAAGTGCTTGGTAGATAAATGATAGTGGTAGATTGACTGTTAGGTAGGAAAATCACCTCCTGGAATACCATCCCACCCTCTGACTAGGCTAGTTGAGACCCAATAGGGTCTTGTTTTAGTCTGGGGTTGAGAAAGAAGGCCCCACAAACTGCAAATGAGAGGAAGAAGTGGGGAGTTGAGGTTGGCCATCCTTCCCCTAGTCTTCTTTAGGCCTGTTTCCTTGCATTTCTGGTAGGATATGAAAAACAAGATCTAGCCACTCTCCCTTTAGAAATAGAAGCGTGGCTCAGTGGAAAGACCCCGGTCTTGGGAATCAGAGGTTTTGGGTTCTAATTCCAGCTCCACCATTTGTCAGCTGTGTGACTTTGGGCAAGTCACTTAACTTCTCTGTGCCTCAGTTACCTCATCTGTAAAATGGGGATTAAGACTGTGAGCCCCACGTGGGACAACCTGATCACCTTGTATCCCCCCCCAGAGCTTAGAACAGTGCTTCACACATAGTAAGTGCTTAACAAATGCCATCATTATTAAATAGAAGAAACCTCTTTGGAGTGATAATAGGAGGAAACTATAGGGATGGATAGGGGTTTTGAACTCAAAGGGAAAGAATCTAGCTTCTTCTCTCTGCTTCTCCTCCTCTCTTTATGGCCTTACATTTTCAAGATAGTCTTTATGATTCAGGTATGAATTTTAATACAGAGAAGGGTGACTGCATTTTAGGGTTAAAACCCCTGAGGTCACCGTGCAAATGTACCCGAATTAGAGTTGACCGATGGGTTGGGGGTTGGTGGCAGAAGAAAGTGTGGTAGCCTTACCATATTGGACTATGAATCTCTGTGGTTACCATTTTTAATTTGTCTCCACAGTGACTACTCAGGTTCTGGTTTCCATGGTGATCTTGGCAGATATTGTCAACCCCTCTGGGTTTTTTTTTTGTACTGATGGCAAATCTGTTTTAGATATCTTTCTTCAGAAGAATTAAAGAGAAAAGTACTGGGGTAATTTGGTCTCCTTTGATTCAAGGTTTCACCCATCAATTAATGGGTTACTACATATTATGCACTTATTGTGTGATAGACCCTTGTGTTCAGTGTGTTTGTCCCATACAGGGGCTGTCTCTGTTTTCTTCGCTGTCTCTTTAGGTCCTAGTCTTCATGAAGCTTTTGCCCTAGGAGAGAAGCCCCTTTCCTGATTTCTACCTTTCAGGTATGTCTGTCTGCTGTAGTAGCTGTCACTCAGAAATCCACTGCTATTTTACATTATATGTATTGTTTGAACCTGTTCTTTACCATGTCTTAAAATTGCACTTGTTTCCAGTCCCCCAATCAGCTGTTTGGGGATCTTGTTATCATCTATTCTCCTTACATGTCTCAACCAGAAGACTTGGGCTGCTAACAACATATCTTGGATGCTGGTGAACTAACAGGTGATATGCTAGTGACTTCATTATTGATCATCTTACTTTTTTCAATGATATTCTTAAGTATTTACTATGTGCCAGTCACTGTACTAAGTGCTGGCACTCACACAAGCAAAGCAGGCTGGACACAGTTCATGTCCCACATGGGGTTCCCAATCTCAATCCCCATTTTACAGATGAGGTAGCAGAGGCACAGAGAAGTGAAGTGACTTGTCCAAGGTCGCATGGCAGACAAGTGGCAGAGCAGGGATTATTCCATCACTTAATATAATGTAGGTTTTAGACGATCCTGACATAGCGGCAATCGGAGAAGGATGTGCTTTTTGTTGGAAGTCTAGGTCTCTCAGTCATATAGGAGAAGCAGCATGGTGCAGTGGAAAGAGCCTGGGCTTTGGAGTCAGAGGTCATGAGTTCAAATCCCAGCTCCGCCAATTGTCAGCTGTGTGACTTTGGGCAAGGCACTTTACTTCTCTGTGCCTCTGTTACCTCATCTGTAAAATGGGGATTAAGACTGTGAGCCCCTCTTGGGACAACCGGATCACTTTTTAACCTCCCCAGCGCTTAGAACAGTGCCTTGCACATAGTAAGCGCTTAATACATGCCATTATTATTATTATATAGAATGGTAGGCATGACAACAGCTTCGAGTGCCTTCCCCCACTTTGGATGGAGCTTGATGCTCCATAGCTGCCCTACTTTGATTTGCATTCCATTAAAGAGCAGACTGGCCATTTTGATCACCTATCAATTTGATTCTGTACTGCTTAGGTACCCAGTTTGGATGTCCTCTTTGGATTCATTCAATCGTATTTATTGAGTGCTTACTGTGTGCAGAGCACTGTACTAATTCTGTCTTGCCAGTGGAAACCACTGAATGTGTGTAGGGTTTCCTTCTGTTGTCTTCAGATTCATTTCCAGACTGTAGCACTGTGTTGCATCAGCAAAGTGATTCAGAATCATTTTATTGGGATCTTGTTTAGGTGCCTCTGGAGCACATGTCTCTGCCTGTGGAAGTTCTTGAACCATTATCTCAAAAAACCTGTGATGATGCTCCTAACCCGTGGGGCTGGAAGAGCCGTCCACTGGATTGGAAGCCTGCAGATCTCACTGCATCCTCTACTGAAGCAACGTGGCTCAGTGGAAAGAGCACGGGCTTGGGAGTCAGAGGTCATGGGTTCTAATTCCGGCTCCATCACTTGCCAGCTGTGTGACTTTGGGCAAGTCACTTCACTTCTCTGTGCCTCAGTTCCCTCATCTGTAAAATGGAGATTAAGACTGTGAGCCCAATGTGGGACAACCTGATTACCTTGTATCTCCCCCAGCACTTGGAACAGTGTTTGGCACATAGTAAGCACTCAAAAAGTGCCATCATTATTATTATTACTGTGTCAGCATAGGGAAGGTTGCACACGATAGGATCTAGCACACAACCCTGTTGCACTCTGACAATGATGGGGAAAGGGCCAGACAGGGTTTCTTCAGCTCTAACTCGATCAACAACTACATCAATAAGTAGCTTAAGAATGTTGTTGAACTTCTCAGGGCCGCTCCATTTGTTGAGCCATGTCCAGAGGCTTGAGCTCCTGATGTGTCATAGGCTTTGTAGGATCAAAGGACTGTGTAAAGGCCTTGGTGTTGCTGTCTGCACCTTTTCTGCTTCTGTTGGGCCACAATTTGGTCACCTAGTGATTCAGACAGCACACAGTTGACTGTGTTCTTCAGTAGTCTCAAAGTCTTCACTGCACATAATCCTTACAGCCTTCCCTTATGCCCATTTTAGGGGAGACTGAGGCACAGAAAGACACAGGAGACCAGTGGCAGTGGATGTGTGGCCTAGTGGAAAGAGCACAGGCCTGGGAATTAGAGGAACTGAGTTCTAATAATAATAATAATGATAATAATGGTATTTGTTAGGCATTTACAATGTGCCAAGCACTGTTCTAAGAGCTAGGGCAGAGAGAAGGTAATAATAATAATGGTATTTGTTAAGAGCTTACTATGTGCCAAGAATTGTTCTAAACTCTGGAGTAGATTCAAGGTAATAATAATAATAATAATAATAATAATAATAACAGTAGTAATAATAATAGTATATGTTAAGTGCTTACTATGTGCTATTCATTCAATCATATTTATTGAGTGTTTACTGTGTGCAGAGCACTGTACTAAGCGCTAGGCACTGTACTAAGCACTGGGGTGAATATAAGCAAATAGGGTGGGAAATAGTCCCTGTATCACACTGGGCTCATAGTCTTCATCCCCACTTTTTACAGATGTGGTAACAGGCACAGAGAAGTGAACTGACTTGCTCAGGGTCCCAAAGTAGACATGCAATGGAGTCAGGATTAGAACCCAGGTCCTCTGACTCCCAGGACCAGGCTCTTTCCACTCAATTACACTGCTTCCCCCAAGCACTGGGGTGTGACACTTCTCCCCTTAATCTGAACTCTGACCTAATAATAATAATAATAATAATGATGATAATGGTATTTGTTAAGCACTTACTATGTGCAAAGCACTGTTCTAAGCACTGGGGAGATACCAGGTGATCAGGTTGTGCCACGTGGGGCTCACAATCTTAATCCCCACTGTACAGATGAGGTAACTGAGGCACAGAGAATAATAATAATAATAATAATAATAATAATGGCATTTATTAAGCGCTTACTATGTGCAAAGCACTGTTCTAAGCGCTGGGGAGTTTACAAGGTGATCAGGTTGTCCCACGTGGGGCTCACAGTCTTAATCCCCATTTGACAGATGAGGTAACTGAGGCCCAGAGAAGTGAAGTGGCTTGCCCAAAGTCACACAGCTGACAAGTGGCGGAGCTGGAATTTGAACCCATGACCTCTGACTCCAAAGCCCGGGCTCTTTCCACTGAGCCATGCTGCTTCTCAATTAGCTGCCACCTAATCTAATTCCAATCCCAACTCTGCTACTTGTCAACTATGTAGCCTTGGGCAAATCACTTAACTTCCCTGTGCCTCAGTTTCCTCATCTGTAAAATGAGGATTCAATATCTGTTCTCCCTACTAGAGTGTGAGCCCCATGGGGGACAGGACCGTGTCTGGCCTGATTATCTTGTATCTACCCCAGTGTTCAGTAAAGGTTCTTGACATATTAGTAAGCACTTAGCAAATACCACATTAATTAACATTAAATTTGAACCATCTCTCCCGACCTCCAGCCCCTTGTCCAGGGTGGTCCAAAGCCTTCTCAACCACTGGCGAGTGTTGCTGGCAAGTTTCTACCACAACTCCACAGTCCAGGTGGGTTGGGTAGCACTGCGGCTGCAAAGCATTCATTCATTCAGTCATATTTATTGAGCGCTTACTGTGTGCAGAGCACTGTACTAAGCACTTGGGAAGTACAAGTTGGCAACATATAGAGACGGTCCCTACCCAACAATAGGCCCACAGTGGGTTGTTTGCATGAAGCAAGTTTTACCTTTTCCTTTTGTCCCAAATATGTTCTTTTCTTTCCTAATGGAAAGGCTTTGGAAAGCAAAGCCTTTGGTGGCAAAATAAAGGGGAGAATTTTGCAGCAAGAAAATTTCTCCTTTTCACAACGAGTAGATCATGTTCTCTCTGTCAAAGAACACAAGGACTTTAATGACTCTGAGAAGACTGGGAAAGTGGCAGTCCGTGTGGAAAAGCCCATCTTCAGCCAGAATGGTCTTCAGGGAGAATGGATCTGTTGAGCTGGGGAAAAAAAAATGCCTTTTGGAAAGAAAGGACAAAAAGGAAACACCATGTTTTTTGAGGGCATCCTCTTTTACACTGAAGAATTAAAAATTATCAGCAACTGCAGCTGAAACAGTTACAGTAGTTTGCTACACCATCAGCCGTGATACTTCTGGAGGGGTAGGGTTTGGGATGCCTGGAAATTATGTGTAGTAATAATACTAAAAAATAATACCTTGCATGTATATGCTCTTTCGTTTTCCCACCATGTTTTCACATCTACTTCATCTTCATTTTGTCCTTTCAACATCCCAGTGAGGTAGGAAAGCAGAAGCAGTACATCCTAACGGATAGAGTATGGGCTTGGGGGTTAAAAGGACCTGGGTCCTAATCCTGGCTCTGCCACTTGTCTGCTGTGTGACCTTGAGCAAGTCACCACTTCTCTCTTCATCAGTTACCTCATCTGTGAAATGGGGATTAAGACTGTGAGCCCCATGTGGGACATGAACTGTGTCCCACCTAATTAGCTCATAAGGACCCCAGCACTTAGAACAGTGCCTGGCACATAATAATCACTTAATGAAGGAGATAATATCAACTCCATTTTACAGATGAGGAAACCAGGGTTCAATGCATTTACACAACTTGCTCAAAGGCACAAAGCAGACCACTGACAGAGCTACAACTAGAGCCCCCTTCTCAACTCTGATACCCTGATCTGTGCCTTCCACTGGATCAGACTGCCAACCATCCATTCATTCAATCGTATTTATTGAGCGCTTATTGTCTGCAGAGCACTGTACTAAGCACTGGGGAGCCTAAAACAACAGACATTCCCTGCCCACAGTGAACTTATATTCTAGAGCTGTCATTAATGTAAAGGGTGTCACGAACTATTAGCCAGCCATGAGACAAATGGGTCTCCACGATTACATACAAAGAACAGTAAACATTTGAAAGCCTTTGGTGCTCTACTTTTCAACCTCTCCTCCTAACTCCTGTTTCGTCAAAAGTCTCTTACACCCCCTGAATCATTGGCATTCAGTAACATGGATGCAACACAACGGTGGTGCTATTTTGAATTCTCCTCGCCTTCCAAAAATCCATGAATAGAAAATAAATGTTCAGCTGCACATGCTGTCACTGGAAAATTTGCAAGTATTTGTAGCAGCTGGAAATATTTGGAAAGAAGCTAGAAATCAGGATTGCATTCCCTGGAAGCATTAAGTTTTCCCGGGGGTTGGGTCTTCTCCCACTTGATCCAATTACATCCACCGCCTCATGGACTTTTTCTTATTCTCATCTTTGCCTTTGGTGAGTGTGTTAAAGGGATAAAGATTGCCAATCTTGACAATCTGTTCTCTGGGCTTAAATAGGATTGAAGTAATTCCTCAACGTGCCTGTCATAACTTTCTGATTAGGTTATTGACCCAGAAATTCCTGACTGTACTGACTTATTTTCATTTCATTTCCAAATCTAATTTCCAGAGCTGTCATTTCTGAGCTTATTCTATTAAATGATTTTAGGTCCAGGCTAGATAGGTAAACTATTGGGCTTTTTAACTTATCTTTTCATAAAATAAGTGCTATATGGATCCTATGGAATCAGAAATGGATTAACAACAGCTATGGTATTTTTTATTGCATCTGTTAATTACTTACTATGTGCCAGGTACTGTACTAGGCGCTAGGTTAGAAATAAGCAAATCAGGTTGGACACAGTCCCTGTCCCACATGAGGCTCACAGCCTTAATCCCCATTTTGCAGCTGAGGAAACAGACACAGAGAAGTTAAGTGAATTACCTAAGGACAAGTAGCTGAAAAGTGGTGGAGCTGGGATTAGAACCCAGTTTTCCCTGATTCCCAGGCCATGCTCTATCCACTAGACCAAACAGCTTCTCATATTTGTTATTTGTATTTAATATTTGTTAAATGCTTACTACGTGTCGAGCAGTGTATTAAGTAATTTTGGGGGTAGAATCAAGATAATCAAGTCAGAGCTCAAGTCCCATATGCGGCCCATAGTCTAGAGGGAAAGGGAGAATCAATCAATCAATCGTATTTATTGAGCACTTACGGCGTGCAGAGCACTGTACTAAGCACTTGGGAAGTACAAGTTGGCAACATATAGAGACAGTCCCTACCTAACAGTGGGCTCACAGTCTAGAAACAGTCTAGAGAATAGATATTTAATCCTCATCTTTCAGATGAGGAAACTGAGGCACAGAGAAGTTAAATGACTTGCCCAAGGTCACACAGCTGGCACATGAAAGCATGATTAAAGCATGCCACGAAACTTCAAAGACAGGCAGAACTCAAAACTAGTCTTTTTAGTTGCATAATGAAATACAGAGACCAATTTGTTTCTTTAAATTATCATGTTTCTTTTTCCCCTCACCTAGTCTTGCCTGGAATTTTCTCCGATGAAACTATATAGTTGGCAAGTTGCCTCAGCCCCAGTGAAAACACAACAATCCTGAAATAATGGAGATTTGCTAAATTCATACATTTTACAGGCACATCTATATAATACAACTACAGAAATGGATAATTTGACTTAATGCTGCTAATCCATAATTCAACATTAGGAACATCCTTAACTACAGAGTATGAGTTTTGCAGCTGAAACAACATTATGTTGGCATCTGCCCTGATCTTGGAGAGAGATTTTAGGACAAGATGTAAGCCGCAGATGAAACGTCACTGTGGTAAAGGCTGGAGCTAGAAAAGAGCTTTTCCTCAAATAGTGTTTAGCAATTGTTCTGCCCTGTTGGAAGCAATGCTGTAGTCCATCCCATTTGGAATTCTTTGAATTGCATGGCTAATTGAATAAAGCAGCTGAAAAGAAATGGTGAAATGAACTCAGGATGTATGGCCCATCCTGCTAAACAAAACATATTTTTGCTCTTCAGTTCTAGCTTCAGTTAATCTGTTTGTCTCAGTCATTTCACTGAAACTGGCTATTTTTTTTCAGTTGGAAATTACCTCTTTAGTAAAGTAAATGATCAAAAGAACCTATCAGGCCCATTTACATTTTCCTAAGCAAAATGAGAAAAGCTAAAAGACTGAAGCAAGAGCTCATGACACCGAATTGTGATTGTTTAAAAGTGATATAGGTTTGAATGAAAATTATACATTTGAACCTTCCTATAACTAGGGTAATGTCTTCTTGCAACTTGGCAGAAATCACGAGCGCAAAATTAAGAAAATACCCTATCATCAAAAATGCTTCAGAGCTATCATTGGACCTTTTCCTAACAGTTTCCCGAATGTAAAAATGTGTTCATATTTGGCTAAAAAAGTTAGAGGAGATAAAAAGGTCACAGAAACAAGTTCAGTAATCAGTCCAAAATGAATCTGTGCTTAATTTTAGGTTTTGGGTCACAAGTACAGCCAGTGCAGAGATAAAATAATGTAAAAATGATAAAGAAGTCCTCGGTTTGTTTTTTTTAAATTCACAGCAGGATTTGATTTAGGACACATTTCAGATCCATTCTTATTTACTGCAAGCAAGATCAACTGACTCTTTCTCTAATCTCTCTTCTGCTGTTCCTCTCACAGTAGCACAATGCCAGATGCTGCTCTATGAACTGTTCCTGTCAGCATGTTTTCCTGAGTTTACGTCGTTTAACTACACTCATATTAATCTTAGTCATCCTCTTTAGGGAGCTGTTCATACACAAATTCTTTTAATAAATATGGACATTTTTCACCACATTGCTATCGTCCAGGGCATAATTGACATTCTCTTTCACAGACAATGAGATGCTTGGAGAGGCATAACATAGTGCCATCTAGTGATTTGGTTTAGTTTCGCTGTCTTAACTCACCAAATGGTAGAAAACCACATGTCAATCGATCGTATTTATTGAGCGCTTACTGTGTGCAGAGCACTGTACTAAGCGCTTGGGAAGTACAACTTAACATCCAAGCCGTCACCAAAACCTGCCGGTCTCAGCTCCTCAACATTGCCAAGATCCGCCCATTCCTCTCCATCCATACCGCTACCCTGCTCGTTCAAGCTCTCATCCTATCCCGTCTGGACTACTGCATCAGCCTTCTCTCTGATCTCCCTCGTGTCTCTCTCCACTTCAATCCATACTTCATGCTGCTGCCCGGATTATCTTTGTCCAGAAACGCTCTGGGCATATTACTCCCCTCCTCAATAATCTCCAGTGGCTATCAATCAATCTGCGCATCAGGCAGAAACTCCTCACCCTGGGCTTCAAGGCTGTCCACCTCCTCGCCCCCTCCTACCTCACCTCCCTTCTCTCCTTCTCCAGCCCAGCCCGCACCCTCCGCTCCTCCACCGCTAATCTCCTCACCGTACCTCGCTCTCGCCTGTCCCGCCATCGACCCCCGGCCCACGTCATCCCCCGGGCCTGGAATGCCCTCCCTCTGCCCATCTGCCAAGCTAGCTCTCTTCCTCCCTTCAAGGCCCTGCTGAGAGCTCACCTCCTCCAGGAGGCCTTCCCAGACTGAGCCCCTTCCTTCCTCTCCCCCTCGTCCCCCTCTCCATCCCCCATCTTACCTCCTTCCCTTCCCCACAGCACCTGTATATATGTATATATGTTTGTACATATTTATTACTCTATTTATTTATTTATTTAATTTTACTTGTACATATCTATTCTATTTATTTTATTTTGTTAGTATGTTTGGTTTTTTTTTTCTCTGTCTCCCCCTTTTAGACTGTGAGCCCAATGTTGGGTAGGGACTGTCTCTATATGTTGCCAATTTGTACTTCCCAAGCGCTTAGTACAGTGCTCTGCACATAGTAAGCGCTCAATAAATATGATTGATTGATTGATTGATAGACGGTCCCTGCCCAACAGTGGGCTCACATCAGCCTATATTCCATTCCAACAACAGCCAGACCTCAGCCCCTTCCCCAAATGGAGAGGCCACGTATCAGAAATGGCGGGTTCCCTAAGCCAGGAACTGCGCTTCAACAACAACCGGCCAGAAAACTGATCATTTCTATCTTCAAAGCCAACTTGCTTTGTTGTCTTACATACAGTAGCCCATCTCTCATCTTATCAAACTGAATACCTGGATCGAAAAACTTCATAAATACCAACTGTCCAGTCTAAAACATATCTTAATACCAAACTCTTGTGGCCTAGTCAGGCCTGGGAGTCCGAGAGAACTAGGTGCTAGCTATTTCCAGCTCCGCCATTTCTCTGCTGTGTGACCTTGGACAAGTCACTTAGCTTGCTTGAAATATGAAAGCATCCTTGTACTGTTTTGTAATTGGCCTTTCCTCAGGATCAAGGCATACCTGCAAAGCTCCCTCTAGATTGTAAGCGTGTGTGGGCAGGGAATATGCCTTCTAACTCTTTTGTCTATTGGACTCTCCCAAGTGCTTAGTACAATGCTCTGCAGATTGTAAGCACTCAATAAATACCATCGGTTGAATGAATGAATGATTTGTCAGCTCTCTGGAAGATACCTTGATAAGTATTATTCTATTTATTTATTTTACTTGTACATATCTATTCTATTTATTTTATTTTGTTAGTACGTTTGGTTTTGTTCTCTGTCTCCCTCTTTTAGACTGTGAGCCCACTGTTGGGTAGGGACTGTCTCTATATGCTGCCAACTTGTACTTCCCAAGCGCTTAGTACAGTGCTCTGCACACAGTAAGCGCTCAATAAATATGATTGATTGATTGATTAGCTCCTCTGGGCCTCCATTTCCTCATCTGTAAAATGGGGATTAAGACTGTGAGCCCTATCGTGGGACAAGGATTGTGTCCAACTCGATTAGCTTACATCTACCCCAGCGCTTAGAACACTGCCTGGCGTATAGTAAGCACTTAAATACTGCAATCATTATTATGATCCTCAAACACAGAATTATGGGAGCCTCCTGACAACATAATGATAATAATTATGGTATTTGTTAAGCACTTACTGTGCACCACACACTGTACTGAGCGCTGGGGTGGGTGTAAGCAAATCAAGTTGGACACAGTCCCTGTTCCACATGGGGCTCATAGTCTTAATTCACATTTTAAAGATGAGGTAACTGAAGCACAGAGAAGTGAAGTTCTGGTTTACATAATCAATTGTATTTATTGAGCGCCTACTGTGTGCAGAGCACTGTACTAAGTGCTTATGCCCGGTCTCTCTCAATCTTCTGTCTTTCCTTCCTCAGAGCCGCCAGCTGATGGGTAGGTGCTCAGTCTCAAATACAGATGCCCATTTGCAGTCCTCTGCAGACTCTCAGTCTCATTAATCTGCCAACATGCCAAATGGTGAAATGGTCTTTTCCCCAAATATTGTACTCTGCTTTTGGCTAAACAGTGAACCAGCCTGCTTGTACCAACCAAGAGGATACCAACCTGGTTGCCAAAAGCACTATATTTCCTATGTGGTAAGACACGCTAAATAGTCCACCAGCAAGCAACCCACCCTAGAAGTCTGCATCTCCTCCAAGTTGTTTGGAAACCACAGCTGCCCCCTCCCTCACTCCCTCCTCTGGGAACAGAATGGGGGACATTCAGAAGCCTGGGATCTCATGCTCACCCAACCCCCATCACCTGGGCTCGGGAGACATGTTTTCCGAGTGACAAGTATGCCCCCTGTTTCCGGGAAGGGTGGATGGGAAAACCACTGCCACCCTCTCCAAATCATCAAATCACAGCACTACTCGCATTCCAAATCCTTCTAAAATCTCATCTCCTCCCACAGGGACCGTCTCTATATGTTGCCGATTTGTACTTCCCAAGTGCTTAGTACAGTGTTCTGCACACAGTAAGTGCTCAGTAAATATGATTGAATGAATATGCCTTTCCTGATGAATTTCCAGCATCCAGAAGCATTTAATAATAATTAAATAGTAATTATTAATCACTTACTATATGCCAAACACTGTTCTAAGCACTAGGTAGATATGAGTTATATAAACTTTATAGAAGCGCTTTGCCCTTCTCTAGTACATATGCATTCATTCCCGCCATTTCTCATGCTTTAATATGTACTGTTATCAATTGAGCATTCAATTATTTATCTTGACTACTACATTTGGAATCACATCTATTTCTCCATTAGCATGCAAGCTTCTTGTGCACAAGGAACATGTCTCATTTTTGTACTCCCAAGGATTTAGCCCAGTGAGCTGCAAGATGAGGCTTAAAAAATGCTATTACTACCTCTGTGAGCCAGCCTGCTTCCTTGCCTCCTTATGCCACCCTTATATTCTCTAGACTGCAAGCCGTTGTAGACAGAGGACACGTCTACCAACTCTGTTGTATTGTACCCTCCCAAGTGCTTAGGACAGTGGTCTGCACTGACTGATTGACTGATTGATCACCTGACCTCAACATTCTTCATTTTCAAAGCCTACACACCATGATATGGATCCAGTAACCTACCCCAAATCCTAATGTAGATGAACCAGCCTAACACGCACTTTAATCCATTACACAGCTCAAGCCTTCTTGTTGCCGCTCTCCAAATTCCCTTATATTCCCAACCACTGCCAGACTTCACTCCACCCTCAAAACCCATATCTCAGTACATTGGGGTACGTAATACAATGCTATATAATGTAGAGTAATAGAATATTTATGCCTTTCCCCAATTGCTGCCTTGAATTCCTCAACGCCAACATTTTCCTTGACCCCCTCCAATCTGGCTTCTGTCCCCTACATTCCACCAAAACTACCCTCTCAAAGGTCACCAGTGACCTCCTCCTTGCCAAATCCAATGGCTCCTACTCTATCCTAATCCTCCTCGACCTCTCAGCTGCCTTCAACACTGTGGATCACCCCCTTCTCCTCAACACGCTATCCAACCTTGGCTTCACAGACTCTGTCCTCTCCTGGTTCACCTCTTATCTCATCGGCCGTTCATTCTCAGACTCCTTTGTGGGTTCCTCCTCCCCATCCCATCCCCTTACTGTAAAGGTTCTTCAAGGGTCAGTTCTTGGTCCCCTTCTGTTCTCTATTTACACTCATTCCCTTGGTGAACTCATTCACTCCCACGGCTTCAACTATCATCTCTATGCTGATGACAACCAAATCTACATCTCAACCCCTGCTCTCTCTCCCTCCCTCCAGGCTCGTATCTCCTCCTGCCTTCAGGACATCGCCATCTGGATGTCTGCCCACCATCTAAAACTCAATATGTCTAAGACTGAACTCCTTATCTTCCCTCTCAAATCCTGTCCTCTCCCTGACTTTCCCATCACTGTAGACAGCACTACCATCCTTCCTGTCTCACAAGCCTGCAACCTTGGTGTAATCCTTGACTCCGCTCTCTCATTCACCTCATACATCCAATCCGTCACCAAAACCTGCCGTTCTCACCTCCACAACATCGCCAAGATCTGCCTTTTCCTCTCCATCCAAACCACTACCTTGCTGGTTCAATCTCTCATCCTATCCTGACTGGATTACTGCATCTGCCTCCTCTCTGATCTCCCATCCTCTTGTCTCTCCCCATTTCAGTCTATATTTCACTCTGCTGCCTGGATTAACTTTGTACAGAAACGCTCTGGGCATGTCACTCCCCTCCTCAAAAATCTCCAGTGGTTGCCTTTCAACCTATGAATCAAGCAAAAACTCCTCACTTTCAGCTTCAAAGCTCTCCATCACCTCGGCCCCTCCTACCTCACCTCCCTTCTCTCCTTCTACAGCCCAGCCTGCACCCTCCACTCCTCTGCTGCTAATCTCCTCACTTTGCCTCGTTCTCGCCTGTCCCGTCATCGACCCCGGCCCACGTCCTTCCCCTGGCCTGGAATGCCCTCCCTCCACACATCAGCCAAACTAGCTCTCCTTCTCCCTTCAAAGCCCTACTGAGAGCTCACTTTCTCCACTAGGCCTTCCCAGACTGAGCCCCCTTTTTCCTCTCTTCCTCCCCATCCCCTACCTTTGCCCTATTGCCTTCTCCTCCCCACAGCACTTGTGTATATTTGTACAGATTTATTACTCTATTACTATTCCATTTATTTTGTTAATGATGTGCATATAGCTATAATTCTATTTATTCTGATGATCTTGACACCTGTCTACATGTTTTGTTTTGTTGTCTGTCTCCCCATTCTAGACTGTGAGCCCATTGTTGGGTAGGGATCATCTCTGTATGTTGCCAACTTTTACTTTCCAAGCACTTAGTACAGTGCTCTGCACACAGTAAGTGCTCAATAAATATGATTGAATGAATGAATGTGGAACTGCCCTTCATTCCATGATCTGCCAGACTTCAAACTTTCTGTATAACCTACAGATTATAAAGCATAAAAAAATAAGGCTCATGAAACAGGCAAATTCTGGATAGAGAACTAGGAAGACTTAAGGAAAATCTCTATTATTTTTACCCTTGAGGTTTGCTACTCTACTACTGGCATTAGTGAGCATCACTTCCATCAGCCAGGTATGAAAACTGCTTACCTCCGAAATTAATTTGAAAAATGCCTGGTTATAGCTAGAATAATTTTAAATATGACCATTTAGTTTTAGAAAGGCCCTCACAACTTTAGGGCAATCAGTTGGTCAGTTGTATTTACTATGTGAAGAGCACTGTACTAAGTGCTTGGGAGAATAAAATGTTACAATATAACAGACACATTCCCTGCCCATAATAAGCTTACTGTCTAGGTGGGAGACAGAACTTAATATGAATCAATAGATTACAGATATGTACATAAGTGCTGTGGTTCTGTGGGGTGGGGACTAAATAAAGGGAGCAGGTCAGGGTGATATGGAAGGAAGTGGGAGAAGAAGAAGGAGGGTGTGAGCAAGGAAGGCCTTTTGGAGGAGATGTGCCTTCAACAAGACTCTGACATGGGGAATATAAGGAGAGAGGATGTTCCAGGTCACAGGCAGGATGTGGGCAAGAGGTCAGTGGGGAGATAGATGAAATTGAGGTATAGCGAGAAGGTTAGCATTAAGTGTAGGGGCTGGGTTGTTGTAGGAGAGGTCTTTCAGGGTAAAAATCAGTAACCAACACATCATTTCCATGGTTACATATACATGCCCATCCATGAAATCATAACTAGGACTGTGTACATATGTATTACAGGCACCTCAGTTACCTCATCTGTGAAATGGGGATTAAGACTGTGAGCCTCATGTAAGACAGGGACTTTGTCCCACTAATGGACTTGTATCTACCCCAGCATTTAGAACAGTGCTTGGCACATAATACACAATTAACAAACACTATACATAAAAAACCCTGTATTAAGAAGCAGAATATAGTGCTAGTTATTTAACCCAGAACCTCTTGCATTCTCTTTTTCTTTTCTTTCAATATACGACTGAAAAGCAGTTATTACATGTCAAGTGTCACAAGCCCCCAGTTCATACCAACCAGGACCTTCCTGGATCGGGGTAGCCTCAGTGACACACAGAATTCAAACCACACCTCTGATCACCAGGAATACTGTGGAAATTTTTTTTTACCAACATGCAAGGGAGTGACACATACATACAACAAACTCATTTATTCCACCACTCAAGGGTCCAGTACCAGTCTGTGGTCAAAGGAGCCCACTCTGCCAATGCTGCTTCTTTCTGCTTCCAAGTACTGCTCTTCTTCTGCTTTCAAATGCTGCTCTCAGCGTGTTTCCTTCTTGCCTCTCTACATGCTTCTGCTCTAAGTGTATCTCCAGATGCTCCCATCAATTCAAAGCAACCACCTTTTACCTGCCTTAGGTGTGGCAGCTGGGGCTCATGTGGCAGTCATTGATTGTTCCAGGCCTTTTACTGGGTAGAACAGAGAGAGAAAGCCCTGCTTCCCTCCATGCTCCACCCTCACAGGCCCGCAATCACCTGTCTCAAATGGAGCACCTCAGTGCTTCACGACTCTCTTCCTTGTTGTTGTTCACAGAATCACAAACAGTCACTTAAAAGGGGCAGCTTGTTATGTGCTCACCACATCAAGCACTGTTCTAAATGCTGGAGTAGATATAAAGCAATCAGTTGGGACAAGGTCCATGTCCCTCATGAGGCTCAAAATCCAAGTAGGAGGGAAGAGAGGCATTGGATCTCCAGATGAGGCAACTGAGGCACTGAGAAGTTAAATGACATGACCAAGGTCACCCAGCAGCCAATCGGTGAAGCCATGATGAAATTCCAGATCCTCTGGCAGATCTGTGGTCTTTCCAATAGGATGTGCTGCTTTTCCCATCAGTTGTGTTGCTGTTGGGATCCAGAGTGCACTGAGAGAGTAAGGGAGCAGGTTATTACACATTGCAAAGTGCTCATGAAGGGGTTTTTCATGCAGGACCCACTTACTGCCCCTCTCTAGACTATAATCTCATTGTGGGCAAGAAATATGTCTGTTGTATTGTACTCTCCCCAAAACTTAGTAGTAATAATAATAATAGTGGTATTTGTTAAGTACTTACTATGTGCAAAGCACTGTTCTAAGCGCTGGGGGGATACAAGGTGATCAGATTGTCCCACGTGGGGCTCACAGTCTTAATCCCCATTTTACGGATGAGGTAACTGAGGCCCAGAGAAGTGAAGTGACTTGCCCAAAGTCACACAGCTGACAAGTGGCAGAGACGGGATTAGAACCCATGATCTCTGACTCCCAAGCCCGTGCTCTCTCCACTGAGCCACGCTGCTTCTCTAATAGTAATAATAATAATAATGATAATAATATTTGTTAAGCACATATCATGTGCCAGGCACTGTAGTAAGTGCTGGGGTGGATACAAGCAAATCGGGTTGGAAACACACTCCTTACCCCTCATAGAGCTCACAATTCTAATTCCCATTTTACAGATGAGGTAATTGAAAAACAGAAACGAAGTGACTTGTCCAAAGCCACATAGCAGGCAAGTGGCGGAACCAGGATTAGAACCCATGGCTTTCTGACTCCCAAGCACATGCTATCCACTACACTATACTGCTTCCCACAAGCCCAGTGCTCTGCACACAGTAAGCGCTCAATAAGTGACTGATTTACGGCAGAAATGACCAAGTGTAGTGCTATCAAGGTGCTGTCAAGAGACAAGACGCAGCGGCCTGTTTCCTTGGTAACCGCTGTAATTTTTGCCATAAATATTGGTGAGCATTTTCCAGGATTCCTTCTGAGCCCTTCCACCTCACAAAACATCCTCAGTGGCTCTTTGGTCAAAAATCCTATAGCACTGATGTCAAGGCACAGTCTCAAAGCAGCGCTCATTCCGTTGGATGAATACTGGACTAAGCTAGATGGCAATTAAATAGACAAAGCTCATTTCTTCTCAATTTATTAGAATGCTATTTAATTGTATTTTTAGAAAGTGCACACCACTGCGATCTTGCTCCTGCCCTTCCTCCTACCTAGAACTCCTTCTTCCTTCCACCTTAGAAGCAGTGTGGCCTAGCGGAAAGAGCATAGGCCTGGGAATCAAAGGACCTTGGTTCTGATCTTGGATTCATTCAGTCAATCGTATTTATTGAGCGCTTACTGTGTGCAGAGCACTGTACTAAGCGCTTGGGAAGTACAGGTTGGCAACATGTAGAGACGGCCCCTACCCAACAGTGGGCTCACAGTCTAGAAGGGGGAGACAGAGAACAAAAGAAAACATATTAACAAAATCCACCACTTGACTGCTGTGACCTTACACTTCTCTTCTTTGTGCCTCAGTTACCTCATTTTGTAAAATGGGGATTAAGACTGTGTGCTCCATATGGGACATGGACTGTGTCCAACCTGATTATCTTGTATCCAATCTGATTATCTTGTATCTACCCCAGTGCTCAGTAAAATGCTTAGCACATAGTAAGTGCTCAACAAATATCATTGAAAAATCTGCTGGACTACATACAAATCTCCTAATCTTCAAAACTCTTCTTAATCATCATCATCAATCGTATTTATTGAGCGCTTACTATGTGCAGAGCACTGTACTAAGCGCTTGGGAAGTACAAATTGGCAACATATAGAGACAGTCCCTACCCAACAGTGGGCTCACAGTCTAAAAGGGGGAGACAGAGAACAAAACCAAACATACTAACAAAATAAAATAAATAGAATAGCTATGTACAAGTAAAATAAATAAATAAATAAATAGAGTAATAATAAATAAATAGAGTAATAAATTGAGTAATAAATTCTTAAATTGCACCTTCTCAAGGAGACTGTCCCTATTCATTTTTCTTCTTCCAGTCATATCTTCCCAATTACCACCTTAGCACCTATACTCACGATCAGCATGGCCTAGTGGATAGAGCACAGTCCTGGGAGTCAAAAGAACCTGGGTTGTAATTCCGGCTCCACCACTTGTCTGCTGTGTGACCCTGCTCAAGTCATTTAACTTCTCTCTGCCTCAGTTCCCTCATCTCTAAAATGGGGATTCAGATTGTGAGGCCCATGTGGGACAGGGACTGTATCCAACCCAATCACATTGTACCTACCCCAGTGCTTAGTACAGTTCCTTGCACATAGTAAGTGTTTAGCAAATACTATTATTATTATTAATCACATATAAGACTTTGTACCACTTTACATACCATTTATTCATTCAATCATATTTATTGAGCACTTACTGTGTGCAGAGCACTGTACTAAGCACTTGGGAAGTACAAGTTGGCAACACATAGAGACGGTCCCTACCCAACAGCGGGCTCACAGTCTAGAAGGGAGAGACAGACAACAAAACAAAACATATTAACAAAATAAAATTAATAGCAATGTACTAAGCACTTAGGAAGTACAAGTCAGCAACATATAGAGACCATCCCTACACAACAACAGGTTCACAGTCTAGAAGGGGGAGACAGACAATAAAACAAAACATGTAGACAGGAGTCAAAACCGTCAGGATAAATAAAATTATAGCTATATGCATATCATTAACAAAATAAATACAGTAGTAAATATGCACAAGTAAAATAAATAGAGTAATATATCTGTACAAATATATACAAGTGCTGTGGGGAGGGGAAGGAAGTAGGGCGGGGGGGGAGCAGGAGGGGGAGAGGACTCGCTTTTCCATATATCCACCTTTCCAGGCTTTCTTCCTGCTGTGGGTAAATTATTTTTCATCTGCCTTCCTTGCTAGATTGTAAACTCTATGAGGGGAAGATCACATGGAAAGGGAACAGGTCTTGAAGTCAGAGGAACTAGGTTCTGATCCCTCTCTGCCACTCACGCGCTGTGTGATCTTGGGCAAGTCACTTACCTTCCCTAGGCCTCAGTTCCCTCATCTGCAAAATGGGGAATCCAGTACCTGTTCTCCTCCTATTTAGATTGTAAACCCTATCAGATTATCTTGCATTTACCCCAGTGCTTAGTACAGGGCTTGGTACATAGTAAGCACTTAACAAATACTACAATCATTGTACTACAAAAGCATTCAGTCCATGTCTCCCCATTCCACCTCTGCATCACTAGAAACTTCTTACCATTGGCTTTAAAGTACTCAGTCACCTTGCCCCATCCTACCTCATCTCGTTACTCTCCTTCTACAACCCAGCTTGCCCACTTCACTCCTCTAATGCCAACCTACTCACTGTAGCTCAGGGTAGGGACTGTTTATATATGTTGCCAACTTGTACTTCCCAAGCACTTAGTACAGTGCTCTGCACACAGTAAGCGCTCAATAAACACGATTGATTGATTGATCTTGCCAATGACTTCTCACCCACATCCTGCCTCTGGCCTGGAATGCCCTCCCTCTTCATATCCGACAGATAATTACTCTCCCCATCTTTAAAGCCTTACTGAAGGCACATCTCCACCAAGAGGCCTTCCCTAACAAAGCCCTCCTTTAGTCTTTTCCCACTCCCTTCTGCTTTGTCCTGATTTGCTCCCTTTATTAACCACTCCCCTCAATCCCACAGCCCTTATGTGCATATCCATAATTTATTCATTTGCATTAATGTCTGTCTCCTCCTCTGAACTGTAAACTCACTGTGGGCAGGGAATGTGTCTGTTATATTGTTATAGTGTATTCCCCCAAGTACTTAGTACAATGTTCTGCACCCAGTAAATTATCAATAATAATCAGAAAAATAATTCTGGTATTTGTTAAATTCTTACTGTGTACCAGGCACTATACTAAGTGCTGGGGTGGATACCAGCACATTGGGATGGACACAGTCACTGTCCCACGTGGAGCTCACGGTCTTAAACACCAGTTAACAGATGAGAGAACTGAGGCACAGAGAAGTGAAGTGACTTGCCCAAGGTTATACAGCAGAAAAGTGGTGGAGCCAGGATTAAAACTCATGATCTTCTGACTCCTAGGCCTGTGCTCTATATACTACGTCAGATTGATTGATTAATTATCTCTACCTCAATTGTACTCAACAACCTCTTACTAAATTGCTCTAAACACAGGCACTCAGTTAACACTACTGATTGTATGAATGATTAAAGGGGGCTTAATGGGATTTCATAGAAAACCCAGGCACTTTCCCAGAAGAGAAAACAATCATATATTAATTTTAAGTTCTTATTTCCAAGCCTGTCAAGTCTTATATAATCGCTTACTTCCACCTATCCAAAATTTATTTCACATTCATTCATTCAATCGTATTTATTGAGCGCTTACTGTGTGCAGAGCACTGTACTAAGTGCTTGGGAAGTACAAGTTGGCAACATATAGAGACGGTCCCTACCCAACAGTGGACTCACAGTCTAGAAAGGGGAGACATTCATTCATTCATTCAATCGTATTTATTGAGCGCTTACTATGTGCAGAGCACTGTACTAAGTGCTTGGGAAGTACAAATTGTCAACATATAGAGACAGTCCCTACCCAATGATGGGCTCACAGTCGAGAAAGGGGAGACAGACAACAGAGGATTGTTTTTTTTATTCACATTTTAAAGGGGGAGGCCCAGAGAAGTGAAGTGACTTGCCCAACGTCACACAGCTGACCAGTGGCGGAGCCAGGATTAAAACCCATGACCTCTGACTCCCAAGCCCGGGCTCTTTCGACCAAGCCATGCCAAAAAGGGTTTTTCCTTATAAGAACTGAAACACTGATGAAAGGGGTGAGGATTTTGGCAGCATTGCCATTCCAAAAAAACCAAACATATTAACAAAATAAAATAAATAGAATAAATATGCACAAATAAAATAAATAAATGAATAGAGTAATAAATTCATACGACAGGTACATATATACAGGTGCTGTGGGGAGGGGAAGTAGGTAAGGCAGGGGGATGGGGAGGGGGAGTACACACAGATTGTAAATTTTTAGATGGCAAAGATCATGAAGATTCACTCTATTGTACTCTGAAGGGCTTAGTATAGTTGTCTGGAAATAGTAGGTGTTCAAGAATTAGTATGTATTGGTTGATTGCCTAAAGCGTGATTTAGGAGTTAAAACACCAGGGATAGTGGATAGGGCTTTGTAGCCAAAGCAATGCTCATTTTATCTATTCTGCAAACAGCTGAGCTCTGAGCTCAACTAGCTTGTTTCAACAAAGAGAAAATGATCATGAGACCTTAGGTATAAAACTCACCCAGTCAAGGAGGAGCTAATTAAAACCAGTGGAACCAGGTCAATCTGCAATAGCACAAACACCACCAACTATGACTGTTCGATCGTTGCCAGTCAGTCCTTTTGATGCGAGCATCAGATACCGCTATAAACTCCACTGCAGCATGAGAAAGCTTCTATTCTTTTAGTTGAATTACCCAGTGCTATATCTTATCTCCTTTTCTTTATTAATGCCTCATCCATTACACTCGTTTGGCTTGAGTAGCCGAACAATCAATATCTCCAGGTCTGGTGATTTTAATAGGTTAGGAGCTGACCTGTCTCAATGTTTAATTAGTATCACGGGAGCTGTTTGGTCGTGTTTCCTGAATACACCAGCCATCCAAATATTATTGCTTAATTAGCCCATCAGAGCTCTCCCATAAAAAAAAACCCTTCAGGCCTTTCTCATCACCAGTGCCATCCATAAACAGTCAGCCTAATCCATACAGTCTCACTCTTCTGAAAGTTCTCCTGTGACAATTCCCTTTTTCCTGTAGGTATTGCCTACAGCCCTGCAGAAATGCTATGATATGTGTGTGTGATGAGAATAGTTTCCTCCTGGAAGTGTTTTCAGTACGCATTCTGTTCTCTGGATGCTATAAGCCGAAGAGAATAAAAATCCAGCAATGAAACCAAATGTTCTGATGGAAAGAGCATAAATGCATCACTACCTCTTTGACTCCTCCGAAGGAAGGCTTTTGTCAGAGGCATTCCTCTGAAATGAAAAGCACTGTAGCCTAATGGATCAAAAATAAGCCTAGGAGTCAGAAGGACTCCACTACCTGTCTGCTGTGTGACCTTGGCCAAGTCACTTAACTTCTCTGGGCCTCAGTCACCTCTTATGTAAAATGGGGATTAAGACTGTGAGCCCCATGTTGGACATGGGCTGTGTCCAACCTGATTAGCTTCTATCTGACCCAGCACTTAATACTGGCACAGAGTAAGCATGTAACAAATACTTAACAAATAAATAACAAAGAAAAACAAAAATTTTATTTTAACAAATTTTTAAAAGATGGGGATGTTGGTGAAGAGGTGGTTTATCTCTTTATTGATCCAGGGGCAATGTCATATCCAAGACAGAGGCACTGCTCGGGGAATAGACAAGACTGCAAGCTCATTATGGGCAGGGAATGTGTCTGCTAATTAATAATAGTATTTGTTAAACGCTTACTATTTGCGAAGCACTGTTTGAAGCGCTGGGAGGGATACAAGGTGATCAGGTTGTCCCATGTGGGGCTCACAGTCTTAATCCCTATTCTACAGATGAGGTAACTGAGGCCCAGAGAAGTGAAGTGACTTGCCCAAAGTCACACAGCTGACAAGTGGCAGAGCCGGGAGTAGAACCCATGACCTCTGACTCTCAAGCCCGGGCTCTTTTCACTGAGCCACACTGCTTCTCTTGTATAATTCTGTTGTTCTTTCCCAAGCACTTAGTGCAATTGCTCTGCACATAGTAAGTGCTCAATAAATACCACTGATTGATTGATGGAGCAAGGAGAGGGAAGGGTGGGACTCGTAATTTATTGATAAGATCTTCTAGACTGTGAGCCTGCTGTTGGGTAGGGATTGTCTCTATCTGTTGCCAAATTGTACTTTCCAAATGCTTAGTGCAGTGCTCTGCACACAGTAAGCGCTCAGTAAATACGATTGAATGAATGAATGAATCTTTTAATAATAATTATGGTATTTATTTGTTAAGCGCTTACGATGAGCCTAGCACCGTTCTAAGCACTGGGGTAACAAAATAATCAGGTTATCCCACGTCGGTCTCACAGTCTTAATCCCCATTTTACAGATGAGATAACTGAGGCACGGAGAAGTTAAGTGGCTTGCCCAAAGTCACACAGCAGACAAGTGGCAGAGGGGGCATTAGAACCCACGTTCTTTGACTCTCAACCCTGTGCTCTTTCCAACCAATGCTTCTTGAGAGAACCAAAAGTAAGTTTAATGAAACCTTTTTGATTGGAGCAAAGAAAACAAAAACAGAGCTAGGTAAGATAGGGAAACAGAGGCTTAAGAAACCGCACATGGTGAAGTACATGTAGTGGTCCAAAAAACCAAGGGCGTTGCCATCTTGATGTTCCCCTCATAAAGGAAACAATGTATCGTGGAACATTTGCATGTACACAACTATCAATCGATCACACAATGGTATTTATTGTTTACTGAGCAGAGCACACTCTACTAAGCAATTGAGAAAGTACAGTACCACAGAGCTAGTGACACTATCCTTTCCTTACTCCTTCCAATAATATTTTAATGTCTGTTTCCCTCTCTAGACTGGTAAGCTCCTTGTGGGCATTGATCGACTGACTATTATTTATGCAAAGGTGTGAGTGACCAGGAAGAAAAGGAAGTCATGGTTGAAGAGAGGCTCACTGAATGTAAACTATTACTCCTCCCTTTACAATCCACCACAGCGTATTAATTTCCTGTTGCGGCAAGGTAGCAGGAAGCTTTCAATATTCATTTTGCTCACATGGAGCACAAGTTTGAGTTTGAAATTCTTGATAGATTAAAGACTGGGAAATGTTTCTACAGTTCAATTAATTTGTATCTTCCCTTCTATGTGATTTAGTCTTATTTCATTTTGTTTGAAGAATAAGTAGTAGTGTTGTTGCCCAATTATTTAATAGAATCCTCCACAAAAAGCAGGCACCCAGGAAATAGTGATAATCAGAAAAAAAATTTGTTATCGTGCTTTTATTTTTTTCCAAGGGGTTTTTTATTCTCCCAATAGAATTGTGAGGTTGAAGAGGAAGGTATTATTATCTTCATTTTACATATGAGGAAACCGAAGAAGACAGAGGTTAAGTGACTTGTTTGAGGTCGCTCAGCAGGCCCATGGCAGAGTTTGGACTAGAGCCCAGATCTCCTGACCTACTGCCCCATGCTCTTTCTAGCAGACTTTGTCGCCTTCATTAGTGTGATGATTAGAATGAAGGTGATGATAATAACGTAATCCAGGAATCAAGATCCCTGGCATTTTTGTCACCTGGTTTGTCACCTCCACTAGACTATTCTCTGGATTGCTAAGGCCTTCTACTAAAATGAGAAGGGCCTTTGTTATATTAGGGGGAAGAGAGTTTTTAAACTCTTTGAGAGGAGGGATTGCATCTACCAACTCCATTAAATGGTAGTCTCCTAAGCCCTTATTACACTGTTCTTCACACTGTGAGCACTCAATGAATATCACTGATTGAAGAGAGCGTAGTAAACACTGCATTTCAAAGGAGTAGAGGGACAAAAGGTGGCTCCCTCCATCAAAATCTATCCGTTAGTTTTTGAGGTGTTTGGAAGTATTCACTGGGAGAAGCAGCGTGGCTCAGTGGAAAGAGCACAGGCTTTGGAGTCAGAGGTCATGGGTTCAAATTCCGCCTCTGCCAACTGTCAGCTGTGTGACTTTGGGCAAGTCACTTAACTTCTCTGTGCCTCAGCTACCTCATCTGTAAAATGGGGATTAAGACTGTGAGCCCCCCATTGGACAATCTGATCGCCTTGTGACCTCCCCAGCACTGAGAACAGTGCTTTACACATAGTAAGTGCTTAATAAATGCCATTATTATTATTATTATTAAATAGGCAACCCCAAAAATCATTCATTCTGCTGCAACTGACATAAATATCTTTCCTCTTCTACTTCCCCCATCCCCAGGCTCTACCTGTAATTTATTTTAGTATCTGCCTTCCCTATGAGATTGTAATCCCTTTGAGGTCAGAGATCATGTCTACTCTTTCGGTACTCTTCCAAGCACTTAACATAGTACTGTGCCTACTATAAGCTCTCAACAGATGCCATTCATTGCTTGATAGCTCAACTAAAGGAAAAATAATCAGACATTTTGCCTCAGAGAGATGCCACAAGACTCAGAGAATCTTCTGATGATGGAGAAGTCCAGTGTGCACATGAGCGAGGTGGAAACCGCTGCTACCCATGAAGGTTCAGGACAATGAGGTCTAACAACTTTCACCTTTCTGTGTCAGTATTTGAAACTAGCAGACAAGTGGTAACTGAATGGGGTAATTAGGTCAGTTTTGCCCTAGGGAAGCCAAGACAGGTTCTGCCGTTAAATTCCTAGTTGTAAAAAAACTACATGGAAAGGATTTGAAAAGAAAAACCAGAAAGTAAGAATGTTCTGGTCTGGACCACCCTCCCTTTTTATATCAGCCAGTCAGTCAATTGTATTCATTGAGTGCTTACTGTGGGCAGAGCACTGTACTAAGCACTTGGGAAAGATGTTGCCAATTTGTACTTCCCAAGCGCTTAGTACAGTGCTCTGCAGATAGTAAGCGCTCAATAAATACGATTGATGATGATGATGATGATGATGATGTGAGCCCTACGTGGGACAACCTCCCCAGCGCTTAGCCCTATTTTATTTTACTTGTACATATCTATTCTATTTATTCTATTTTGTTAGTATGTTTGGTTTTGTTCTCTGTCTCCCCCTTCTAGTCTGTGAGCCCGCTGTTGCGTAGGGACTGTCTCTATATGTTGCCAACTTGTACTTCCCAAGTGCTTAGTACAGTGCTCTGCACACAGTAAGCGCTCAATAAATACGATTGATGATGATGATGATATCTATTCTATTTATTCTATTTTGTTAGTATGTTTGGTTTTGTTCTCTGTCTCCCCCTTCTAGTCTGTGAGCCCACTGTTGGGTAGGGACTGTCTCTATGTGTTGCCTACTTGTACTTCCCAAGCACTTAGTACAGTGCTCTGCACACAGTAAGCGCTCAATAAATATGATTGATGATACACTATAGCAATAAGCAGACACATTCCCTACAACAAGCTACCAAGCGCTTAGTACAGTGCTCTGCACATAGTAAGCGCTCAATAAAAAAACAAAAACAAAAACCAGACAATTACTCTCCAACTAAGCCCTCCTTTCCTCTTCCCCCACTCCCTTCTGCATCATTTTGACTTGCTCCCATTATTCATCTCCCCTTCCAGCCCAACAGACCTAATGTACATATTTGTAATTTATTTGATAATAATAATTAATAATTGTGATATTTGTTAAGTTCTTATGACGTGCCAGGCACTGTACTAAGATAAGCAAATTGGGGTGGACACCTTCCTGTCGTACATCTGGCTCACAGTCTCAATCCCCATTTTGCAGATGAGGTAACTGAGGCACAGAGAAGTTAAGTGCCTTGCCCAAGGTCGCACAGCAGACAAGTGGCAAAGCTGGGATTAGAACCCATGACCTTCTGAGTCCTAGGCCTGTGCTCTATCCACTACACCATGCTGCTTCAATAATGTTTATTTATATTAATGTCTGTCCCTCCATTCTAAATGGTAAGCTCATTGTGAGCAGGGAATGTGTCTGTTATATTGTTATACTGTACTCTCCCAAGTGGTTATTACAGTGCCCTGCACAGAGTAAGTGCTCAATAAATATGCTTGATTGATAGTTATTAAAGGACTGGGCCCTTAGTTTTTATTCCACAATTTAGTTAATTGAATGAATTGAATAGAATAGAATAGGGAACATGTCTGGGCATCAGAAGAACCTGGGTTCTAATCCCAGTTCTACCATTTGTCTGCCATGTGACCTGAGGCAAGTCACTTAATTTCTCTGTGCCTCAGTTTCCTCATCTGTGAAATGGGGATTAAGACTGTAAGCCCCACGTGGGACATGAACTGTGTCCAACCTGATTCACTGGTATCTACCCAAGTGCCTGGCACATAGTAGGTGCTTAACCAATACCATGAAAAATACTAATAATTGTGGTATTTTTTAAGCATTTCTATGTGTCAAGTACTGTTCTAAGCACTGGGATAGGTATAAGAACATCAGGTCAGACACAGTCCATTTCCCACAGGGTTAATTCATTCATTCATTCATTCATTCATTCAATCATATTTATTGAGCGCTTACTGTGTGCAGAACATTGTACTAAGCTCTTGGGAAGTACAAGTTGGCAATATATAGAGACGGTCCCTACCCAACAGCGGGCTTACAGTCTAGAAGGGGGAGACAGCCAACAAAACGAAACATATTAACAAAATAAAATAAATAGAATAGTAAATATGTACAAGTAAAATAGAGTAATAAATATGTACAAACATATATACAGGTGCTGTGGGGAGGGGAAGGAGATAAGGCAGGGGGGAAAGGGAGGGGGAGGAGGGGGCTCAGTTTGAGTAAGGGGGAGAATACCAATGAAATACTTATGGATTCCGTACTCACACTTACGCTCAACATCATCACAACAGCATTTTTAGAGCAATGAGACATTATTTTTCTATTTAAAATATCAATTTTCATTGTTTATACAGATGGGTCAACATTATTTCTATACTTTTCCTGGAGGCATGATTTTTGGAGATTCCTTTTTCAGGTAAAAAATGATAAATTCAAACTAACACCCTCTCTTGATCACCATTTAATTTGAGCAAGAAGCTTCAGAAATAAGTTGCTGAAATGGTCCAATTTAGAAAATGTCTTTAGGCTCACAAAATTGTCATCAGCAAGAAGGTAAGAGAGCAACCTGTAGAAATAGCTATAGATTCCTCTTTGAATACCAATGCAATTCTAGGACAAAATATTCAGGAAATACTAAATTGAAAGTGCTTGGAGAGATACAATTTATGAATCTCTGAATTTTCTATCGGCATAATTGTTCTGTAACAAATCAGAAGCAATTCTTTCAAAGGAAAGTTCAGAATGATAATGGGAAATAAGGGGTAAACTAGACTATGAAAAATGAAAGGCAAAATAGCAAAGATTTCTGGAATGTACATGGAAGAGATTGGAGAATCAAGGTTTTGGTATTTATAAAAAAAACTTAGATAAGAAAAGCATTTTTTATTTGGTTTGGTTGAGGGAGGTTGAAGGTTCTTATTATTGGCCTTGGAGCAGAAAGTAAAATTGTGTCAAGTTCAGACTTCCTTGAAAAATAAATTTTTAGTCTTCTTTGGGGGTGACATTTATTCCTACAATATACCTTCCTCTGAATGAGCACTAATGGCAATTTATGGAGGTTTGTTGCTTATGCAGAGTTATCCTGATTGCCCAAATGTTGGTCGAGCAGAAACGGGGTTGATGGGAAAATCTAGTGTTAATGGCAGCCGAACACTTTTTTTTACAGAGCTGAAGAGCTCTGGGGTGCTGGAGAAGGAATGAACTAAATGAATCCATGGAAAAACGTCTATTTTTCAGGATTCTTAGATTCACCATTCTTATAGGGGTGGGGAGGGGTGGAGCAAATTCATTAAATATGATTGAATGAATCCCCCCCTTACCTCCTTCCCCTCCCCATAGCACCTGTATATATGTATATATATTTGTACGTATTTATTACACTATTTATTTTGTTTGTACATATTTATTCTATTTACTTTATTTTGTTGATATGTTTTGTTTTGTTGTCTGTCTCCCCCTTCTAGACTGTGAGCCCACTGTTGGGTAGGGACCGTCTTTATATGTTGCTAACTTGTACGTCCCAAGCGCTTAGTACAGTGCTCTGCATACAGTAAGCGCTCAATAAATACGATTGAATGAATGAATTTCTGCAGATAAGAACAAGTTAGTTATACTCTGCATCATTTTTTAGAACACTCATTTGGTATGAAAATATGAATTTGATTATGTGAAAGTATGGATTCAACAAATGCCTTGGGCTATTTTAAATTCCTCTAGACTGTAGGCTCACTGTGGGCAGGGAACGTGTCCACAAACTCTGTTATATTGAACTCTCCCAAGTGTTTACACAATGTGCAGTAAGCACTTAATAAATATGGTTGATTAGTCAGAATTTCAGCTTGATCAAGCTACTTCCCTTTTAACTCACTCCAAGAATTACAGATGATCGATATCATTATTGGAGGGGTTTTGAAATGAAATGCATTTAGAGGTTTAGGACTGAATTATGGATTTTTTGTCATTCCCTTCTGCTTACGTTTTTGAATCATTTGTTTATCTTCTTCTGGAAGCCACCAGGAGGAGCTCAGAACCAACAGGAAAAGAGGGGGAAAAATGCAGAAAATAAGCCTCTTTTTTAATGGCTGCAAAATCCTGTGGCTAATGTTCTTTCCTTCATTAGCAATTATTTTGGTGTCTTCCTGATGACTCATCACCTCATCACGATGTCACATTGTCTCATACGGCCACCTTTAACTGGAAACATGATTCCTGAACTTCTGATTAGCTTCTGGAATGCTTTCGGCCGATGCAACACCTTGGGAACCAAATTGATCTGGGGGCTGCTCGAGGAATCTTTTTAATCTAGAGCATGCCAGTGTATGAGTTTCAACGGAAGCCAAAGCTTGAACTTTTGGACAGTTTCACTATCCCAAAAATCCTTTAAAATTCATTCCCAAGCGCTTAGTACAGTGCTCTGCCACAGTAAGCGCTCAGTAAATACAATTGAATGAATAAAATCGTTTATCTTTTTGAATTTGCAAGCTTTAAGGTAAGATTGATTAACATAGGTTGAAATAACATTGTGAGCCCAGCTTGTAGGGAGCCAGGAAAATATCATAGATAAAATGATAGTTTTATATATGTTTGTGTTTTGGGGTGGGTTTTTTGTCATAGATTGTAAGCTCCTAGGTGACAGGAACCATGTATTTTACCTTTATAGTGTGTTCTAAAGCATCTACGTGGTGCAGCCTAGTAGAAAAAGTATGGGCCCAGGAGTCAGAGGACCTGGGTTTTAATTCTGACTCTGCCTCTTGTCTTTGTGTGATCCTGGGCAAGTCAATTAACTTCTCTGAGCCTCAGTTTCCTCATATGAAATATCAATGATTGTTATTAATCATTATTGTTATTATTATTAATAATGAGAATGATAATAGTAGATGCTCAGTAAATACCATTGATTAATAATAATAATAACAATAATAATAATGGGATCTCTGCACACAGTAGATACCCAGTAAAAGCTGATGATGATAATGTGCATGAGGATAGAATGCTTGCATAATGTCTGTCTTTAAAATAAATTATTCTGCAGAATCTAGATAGGAGATTGCCCTTATTCTGAGCATAGTCTTTCACACAACCAAGCAATCAATAAATGGTATTCATTGAGCACTTACCATGTGCAGACCACTGTACTAAGAACTTAGGAGAGCACAATCAAGAAACAGTTTGGCTTAGTTGAAAGAGCACGGATTTGGGAGTCAGAGCATATGTGCTCTAATCCAGGCCCCACCACTTGTCAGCTGTGTGACTTTGGGCAAGTCATTTCCTTCTCTGTGCCTCAGTGACCTCATCTGTAAAATGGGGATTAAGACTGTGAGCCCCACAAGGCACAACCTGATTAGAGCAGTATGCGCTTTACAAATATCATTATTAATTATTATTATTATTGTTACACTGCAACAGAGTTGTAGACACGTTCCCTGCCTACAAGAAGCTTGCAGTCTAAAGGGGGAGGACAAACATTAATATGTGGGCTGGGAATGTATTTACCAATCCTGGTATATTGTGCTGTCCCAAGCAGAGTCAGTGCTCTGTGAATATGACTGATTGATTGATAAATAAATAAATTATGGATAAATGCTGTGGGATTGAGGATGGGGCGAATGTCAAATGCTTAAAGAGTACAGATACAAGTGCACAGGCAATGCAGAAGAGAGAGGGAGAGGAAAAGAAAGGGCTTAATCAATCAATCAATCAATCAATCAATCGTATTTATTGAGTGCTTACTGTGTGCAGAGCACTGTACTAAGCACTTGGGAAGTACAAGTTGGCAACACATAGAAATAGTCCCTACCCAACAGTGGGCTCTCAGTCTAGAAGGGGGAGACAGAGAACAAAACCAAACATACTAACAAAATAAAATAAATAGAATAGATATGTACAAGTAAGATAAATAAGTAAATAAATAGAGTAATAAATATGTACAAACATATATACATATATACAGGTGCTGTGGGGAAGGGAAGGAGGAAAGATGGGGGAGATGGAGAAGGGGACGAGGGGGAGAGGAAGGAAGGGGCTCAGAAGGGGCTTAGAAGGAAGGGGCTTAATCAGGGAAGGGTTCTTGAAAATGTGATTTTAATAAGGTTTTGTAGGTGAGGAGAGTCGTGATCTGTCATATGTGAAGGGGGAAGGAGATGCAAATCAGAAGGAGTACACGGAGAATGGGTTTCAAGTGAGATAGATTATAGCAAGGGAGGATGAATAAGGTGACCTTAGATGAACGAAGTATGTGGGCTGGGCCGTAGTAGGAAATCAGCAAGGTAAGGAAAGAAGGAGTGATCTGATTGAGTATCTAAAGCAGATGGTAAGGTGGCAAGGAGTTTCCGTTTGATACAGAGGTGGAGGAGAAACCACTGGAGGTTCTAGAGGAGTGGGGAGACATAGACTGAACTTCTTTTAGAAAAACATCTGGGTAGCAGAGTGAAGCATGGACTGAAGAGGGGAGAGGCAGGATAGAAGGAAGTCAGCAAGGAGGCTGATTCAGTCATCTAGGTGGGGAAGGATAAGTGCTTGGATTGGTACTGTAGCAGTTTGGATGGAGAGGAAAGAGTGGATTTTAGTGATGATGTGAAGATACAACTAATAGGGTTTGGTAACAGATAATAATAATAATAATAGCATTTATTAAGCACTTACTATGTGCAAAGCACTGTTCTAAGTGCTGGGGAGGTTACAAGGTGGTCAGGTTGTTCCATGGGAGGGCTCACAGTCTTAATCCCCATTTTTACAGATGAGGCAACTGAGGCCCAGAGAAGTTAAGTGACTTGCCCAAAGTCACACAGCTAAGTGGCGGAGCCGGGATTTGAACCCATGACCTCTGACTCCAAAGCCCGTGCTCTTTCCACTGAGCCACGCTGCTTCTCTAAAATAATGATGGCATTTGTTAAGCGCTTACTATGTGCCAAGCACTGTTCTAAGCACTGGGGGGGATACACGGTGATCAGGTTATCTCACGTGGGGCTCACAGTCTTCATCCCCATTTTACAGATGAGGGAACTGAGGCACAAAGAAGTGAAGTGACTTTCCTAAGTCACAGCTGACAATTGGCAGAGCCTGGATTTGAACCAATGACCTCTGACTCCCAAGCCCGTGCTCTTTCCATTGAGTCACGCTCTGCGGATAATGCCATGGTTATGGGCTTGTGTGATAGGGAGGAAAGTGGTGTTGTCTACAGTGATGGGAAGGACCGTGGGAGGACAAGGGTTGGGTGGGAAGATGAGGAGTTCTGTTTTAGACATTTTAAGTTTCAGGCGCTGGCAAGACATTCAGGTAGAGATGTCCTGAAGGTAGGAGGAAATGTGAGATTGCAGGAAAGGAAGCCCTTCACTGGTTATCTACCAAGGAGGATTGCTTTATCTAATAAAGTATGGATGTTACAAATAAAGGATGTTAAGTATGGACCCTAAGTTTCCTGCCAACTTTGGGGCAGGAAAAGAAGTGATTGCAGAAGCATAATTCCTGCCCGAGGACTTCTTGTGGGCTGCTTTCTGAACTGTTCCCATAGTAGGGTCTATTAATGCCCCTCCAAAACAAACATTCCAGCAGTCAGTTTAATGGCTTCTGTTGAGTATTCACTAAACATCAGCTCTGCACCACTAGGATGTGAATGTTTACTAGAAGAGATGTGAGAGTCAATAGGATGTGTATGTGATTCTGCAATTTAGGGATCTTTCATTGGGATCTATACAAACCTCCTTTGCGTAATGTGTAATTCCTTCTTGCTCAACCTCTAGAAGTTCCAAGAAAGAGAGATACGTTTTGGCTGACTGTAGCCCTTGGATTGAGCAGGAGAGTTAGTCAGGCTGCTAGATTCTTCTAGGGTGTCTGTCTTTGTACCCCTCAGGAGAATTGGGCACCTGGAGGAGATTGATTGCTCTTTTTATCTGCAATGATTGTCAACTCCCCAGTTAGTCCTAAATTACTCTTGGGCAGGGATCATGTTCTACCAACATGTATTTCCCCAAGAGCTTAGTACAGTGCTCTGTACACAATAGGCACTCAGTAAATACCATTGATTGATTGACTGTGGTCCGATAAAGGAAATACCTGGAAATGTTTTTCTCTCAGCAGCCAATTTAGTGTTTAACCTGGGGCATTAAAAGTTTTTCCTTTCACTTAGAAACCTGTGTTGCATTGAGAGAGACAAATGAAATGTCAGGAAACTCCTCCAGGCAAGACTTTGGGCAGACATAAAAGATTATCAGGCTTTACAGCGGATTCACTGACTCTCGATAATGAATTGTTGACTAATGCTTTTGACCCAGTTTTTCAACATTTCAACGTGATTCATTTCAAAAGGCCCACTTCCTCTCTCGGTAACTCCCAATGTGAAAGAGTTGATTTATTAATGTACCTAGCACTGATGTAGGAATATTATGGAAGACAGGTTTCTCTCATTAGTTTTTCATTTTCCCCTTCCTGACAAGTGCACGGTGGTGTTTAGGGAACAGTGGAAACCATGAAAGCATCAGATATGAAGTGAACATCCCAATTTGCAGCCAAATGTGCTACGGGAAACAGAACAGAATCTAACATGTGGGGGAACCGTAATTCTCCAGCAAGCGCTCAATAAATACGATTGATGATTGATGATGACCCTAAGTAGCAATGATGAATCTGTCATCAGAGGTGACATTTGCAAAGTGTTAAGGGGTCCATTAGGCTGTTAGCTCCTTGAGAGCAGGGATTTTGTCTACCAGTTGCACTGTACTCTTCCAGGTGCTTAATACAGTCAGTCAATCCATCAGTGGTATTTATTGAATGCTTATTATATGCAGAACACTGTACTAAGCATTTGGGAAAGTACAATGCAACAGAATTAGCAGGTACATTCCCTGCCCATAACAAGCTTACAGCAGAACACTGTACTAAGCATTTGGGAAAGTACAATACAACAGAATTAGCAGGTACATTCCCTGCCCATAACAAGCCTACAGTCTTGCTCTGCACACAACAAGCACTCAGTAAATAGCACCAAATGACAGTAGATCTTCAAGTTGGATAGCACTATAGCTCTCTCTGGCCTGAATCTGATGCCCTGATATCATCAAGCTCTGAAAGATTCCCAAAGCACTTGCTGGTTTCCTGATCTGATTTCTCTTTCCTTGTCTATTATTTCATCCCACAGATCACACATCCAGATATTCTAGACTGTAAGCTTGTCCTCTATTCTGTAAACCCCTTATGGACAGGGAATGTGTCTGCTAATTCTGTTGTATTCTCCCAAGCACTTACTACAGTGCACATAGTAACCACTCAAAAAATACCATTGATTGATTGATAGATTGAAAGCATTATTAGGTAGCCTGCTGCCCAAGTAACAGAGAGACTGATTATTAAATACTGATCTGCTAGGATACCCCTTAGCTTAAGGCCTTTCAAACAGGGAAGTCATTTCATTTTTCTCACAAAATTATCCTTTCTGTACAATCACAAATTTATTCACTCATTCAATCATATTTATTGCGCACTTACTGTGTGCAGAGCTTTGTACTAAGTGCTTGGGAAGTACAAGTTGGTCGCATATAGAGATGGTCCCTACCCAACAATGGGCTCACAGTCTAGAAGGGGGAGACATACAACAAAACTAAACATTTGGACAGAGGTCAAGTCATAAGAACAAATACAATTAAAGCTAAATGTACATCATTAACAAAATAGAATGGTAAATATGTACAAGTAAAATAGATAGAGTGATAAATCTGTACAAACATATACAGGTGCTGTGGGGAGGGGAAGGAGGTAGGGCCGGGGAGATGGGGAGGAGGAGAGGAAAAAGGCGGCTCAGTCTGGAAGGCCTCCTGGAGGAGGTGAGCTCTCAGTAGGGCTTTGAAGGGAGGAAGAGAGCTAGCTTGGAGAATGTGCGGAAGGAGGGCATTCCAGGCCAGGGGGAAGACGTGGGCTGGGGGTCGACGGCGGGACGGGCGAGAATGAGGTACAGTAAGGAGGTGCGGGCTGGGCTGAAGAAGGAGAGAAGGGAGGTGAGGTAGGAGGGGGCGAGGTGATAGAGAGCCAAATGTGTCAAAACCAAAGTTTCTCTGGCTGGGAAATTAAAAAAACAAACAAACATTCAAACAGCACCAAGATAATATGACAGAGAAAATATTCCATGTTCACTTAAAAAAAATTCTGTATCTCCCAATCTCAATTTTGACTTTTCCATATCATTTAGATCCACTGACCACATAAGCTAGTGGTGGGCAGGGAACGTATACACCAACTCTTGAACTGTACTCTGCACACAGTTAAGTGCTCAATAAATATCAGTGATGATATGAAACTATATTCCTCAAACAATTGATCCCAGCTGTGCTATTTGTCTGTTGTGTGACCTTGGGAAAGTTACTTGACTTATCTGTGCCTCAGTTACCTCATCTGTGAAATGGAGATTAAGACTGTGAGCCTCATGTGGGAAAAAGGCTGTGTTCAACCTGATTATCTTGTATCTACCCCAGCATCTAGTACAGTGCCTGGCACATAGTAAGTGCTTACCAAATGCCATTTAAAAAATGCTATTTATTGAGTGTCTACTGTATGCTGAGTACTGTATTAAATGCTTGGGAGAGTACATACAACAGATTTGGTAAAAAATGTTCCCTGCCCACAGGGAGCTTACAGTCTAGAGAGGGTGACAGATATTACAATAAATTATGGATTAGGGCATAAGGGCTGAGTGGATCTTATTTTTATTGAGCTGTTCTATCAATTTCCTATCTAAACAGCTTCTATGAGCCCTTGCAATACAATAATAGTACTTTTTTAATTTATAAAAATACCTTAGATTGGGAAAATAACCTGATGGTTATAGACAGTAAAATGAGACCTCTCCATTCTTGCAAATGAGAAAAACAGTTCAGGGGGAAATTCTGATAAGAACAGAGTCATCATTAAATGTTACAGACTTCATATGTTTTATTTCAGGGACTCATCTGTTGGCTACTTACTGAAAAATAGGAGGCCATTGTGGCTTAGTGGAAAGAGCTTGGGCTTGGAAGTCAGAGGAAGTGGGTTCTAGTGCCACCTCCTCCATTTGTCTGCTGTATGACCTTGGGCAAGTCACTTAACTGCTCTGTGCCTCAGTTTACCTCATCTGTAAATTGGGGATTATGACTATGAGCTCCACGAGGGACAACCTGATTACTTTGTATCTACTCTGGCACTTAGAACAGTGCTTGGTACATAGGAAGCACTTAACAAATACGATAATGTTAATAATAATAATTATTATTATTAATAAATCCCCAAATCATCATTTAAGGGCTCCTCATTTTCAGTATGCACCAGGCATGTGTAGCTTACCAGTGTGCATGAAAAGCAGCACTGGAAACAGCATGGCTCAGTGGAAGAGCATGGGCTTTGGAGTCAGAGGTCATGGGTTCAAATCCTGCTCCACCAATTGTCAGCTGTGTGACTTTGGGCAAGTCACTTAACTTCTCTGTGCCTCAGTTACCTCATCTGTGAAATGGAGATTAAGACTCTGAGCCCCCCCAAGGGACAACCTGATCACCTTGTAACCTCCCCAGCGCTTAGAACAGTGCTTTGCACATAATAAGTGCTTAATAAATGCCATTATTATTATTATTATTTTAAAAAACATACACCTTAGATAATATGTGCATTGTGGAAGCCCATTACCAATTTTCTTACCTCATAATTCACAAAATACTTTCCTTAATTCAAGTTAGAAACCTTCTGGTCTAAATGTTGATTGACTTCAGGATTCTTTGCTCTACGTAACCTTTGAAAATAGCACACAAAAATAGGAAGGATTTGGCAATATTTTTGTGTGGCCACCCACATGGCTCCCTTTAAAGCTCCCATCGAGAATTAGGCCAAATGGGACTCTGAGCCCAGGCCAAGTGGAAGGATGTCCTTGAGATAGGCAAGACTAACTTGGGTCCCACCTACCACAGATTCACTCATCCATTCAATCGTATTTATTGAGCACTTACTGTGTGCAGAGCACTGTACTATGCACTTGGAAAGTACAATTCAGCATTAAAGAGAGACAATCCCTGCCCACAACGGGCTTACAGTCTAGAATGAGAAGTCTCCATACATGAGAGAGCACGTGAGCATTTCTTTCTTATGACCCCAGGACTCATGACACTTTCTTGGACAGCCACCTAGGATCAAGTGGAGAGAACATGCCCCAGTCAGAAGCTCTCACCCACCAGGCAAGTGAAGCCAAACCTGGAGCTGACAACCGATTTGGGGGCTGGGAAGGGGGACGAAAAAGGGGCAAATCAGGGCAATGCGGAAGGGACTGGGTGGGAAGGAAAGGAGGGCTTAGTCTGTGAAGCCCCCTGTTGCTGCTCGTTGCCATCACTGTGACCCCGGGACTGATCACTACCTCCGGCACTCTGACTTTTGTCCTGGTGGGCAGATGCGCACCGATCCAATTGACAATAGGGAGCACTTCTGCCATAGGTGACAGGATCTGGGAGTGAAGAGGGGGTAGCCCACCGGAGGCTCAGCTCAGTTGCAGCACAGACTCTCCAGCAGGCCTAAAACCGCACATCTGCCCAGTGTTATGGCTCATCTGCACCGTGATACCTAGTGGAGCTCGAGGTGGGGAACCACCAGTATCGACACCCATTAGCTTAGCGGTGCAACCCCCCTTTGCGAGAGCAACTGCTAGCTAGCACTGGGAGCTAAATCCTCAGAACACTTGGTTAAGGATATTTAGCAGCTTGTGTCTCCTTCTGTCTCCCTCTGAAGCTTTGTGGCCCCTTGGAAAACCATCATGGTTTTTCTGTTGCCTATGGAAGGAAACTACAATCATTATAAGTACTAATATTGATAGTTAGAGATTACCTTTAATATGAATTTTCAAACGTTTTAGCGATACATTCCTGTTTGGTATCTCCATGAGAGAAAATCATCGCTGTACTTTGTCATTATATTAAACCATCTAACACAGCATCAGTCAATGAATGGCACTTATTGAGTGCATACAGTGGTGCACAGCATTCAGTGTTTGCTATGGTATTTGTTTAGTGCTTACTATGTGTCATGCACTGTAGTAAGACCTGGAGCAGATACGAGCTAGTCGGGTTGAACATAGCCCTGTCCTGCACAGGACTCAGTCTTAATCCCCATTTTACTGATGAGGTAACTGAGGCATAGAGAAGTGAAATGACTTGTCCAAGGTCACACAGTTGACAAATGGCAGAGCTGGGATTAGAACCCAGGTCCTTCTGAGTCTCAGGCCCATGTTCTATCCACTACACAGCAATGCTTCTCTAAGTACTTGGGGCTGTACAATAGAGAAGTTAGACATATCCCTGCCTTCAAAGAGCTTATAGTCTAATTGTGATAAGGCAAATTATGACTTAGAAAAATTTCCAGGAAGATGACAAATATAGGACTCAAAAAGATGGTGGGTACGGTGTTATTATTTTGGTCTTAGTAGAATAGTCTACTGGTCTTAGTTGAATATTTCCAAATGGACAGTAGATCTCCATGGGTTTAAGGCATTATCCCCTGACCAGTATCAAGATTTAATATTTCCCTATTCATTTCAACCAGAGTGCAGTAGCCCAAAACATTTTATTGTTTAACAATCATTCGAATTAGTATTTACTGATAATATGTGTATTGTGGAAGCCAAATACCAATTTTCTTACCTTATAATTCACAAAATACGTTCCTTAATTCAAATTAGAAACCTTCTGGTCTAAATGTTGATTGACTTCAGGATTCTTTGCTCTACGTAACCTTCAAAAATAACACACAAAAATAGAATGGATTTGGCAGTATTTTTGTGTTGCCAGCCACATGGCTCCCTCTAAAGCCCCCATCGAGAATTAGGCCAAATGGGACTCTAAGCCCAGGCCAAGTGGAAGGATGTTCTTGTTCTTGTACTGTGTGCAGATCACTATACTAAGCACTTGGAAGACGATAATAGAAGTGGAGGACTTGAGTGCTGTTTTCAAGACATTTACAGTCTAGAGGAGGAGGCAGATGCATAATACTTTTCAGATACAAAAATGACCAAATGATTAAAGAGTAGGGTATGTAAATCAATAGCAGAATGTTTAATTTAGTGTCCTAACCATTGACTTTAAAACACTCAAGCTTTTCCCATCCTACTTCACCTCACTAATCTATTACAGCCCAGCTCACAAACTCCACTCCTTTAGTGCCAGCTTACTCATTGTGCCCCAATCTCATCTATCTTACTGTCAACCCTCTTCCCACATCTCCCCGCTATCCTGGAACTCCCTCCTCCTCCATATACACCAGACCACTGCTCTCTCCACCTTCAGAGCTCTTTTAAGGTCACATCTTCTCCAAGAGGCCTTCTCAAATTAATTTTCCCCAGCTCACTCTTCCTTCATCTTGGGACATTTGATATTTGCCCAACCTCCAACCCCATAGCACTTATGCACATATCTTTAAATGATATTTTATGAATTATTTATTCATATTAATCGTGCTCTCCCCCTCTAGATTATAAACTCGTTATGTGCTCTGCACATAGTAAGCACTCAATGGATCGTTTGAGGCTGATACAAGAGTCTAATCTTTGGACCCCAATGGTGGATGTTTTGGAGGAAATATAAGGGGTTCAATTGAATACACATTGACCTTAAGGTTCAGGTGGAATATCCATGTAGAGATGGTTGGTAAGAAAGACAAAATTCAATATCACAGAGGAGGCAAGGGGCAAGGGCTAGTGAAGTAGATTCAGAAGCCAACCACGTAGAGGTAATAGTTGAAGTCCTGGGAGCCAGTGTTTAGTAAAATGCTTCGCACAATGTAGGAACTTCAAGGGAAGGAGTTTAAAGGAAGACAGGAAGGGAGCCCAGAACAGAAACATGAAGCACACCCACAGTTAAGAGGTGAGAATCAGCAAAACAGAGTGAAAATGACTGATCATAAGGACCAGAGGAGAATCAGAGGAGAACCAGCAGAGAACTGTTTTAGTAAAACCAAGGCTAGATAGCATTTTCAAATCCATTGTATTTTCCAAGAGCTTAGTACAGTGCTCTGCACACAATAAGTGTTCAGTAAATACGATTGAATGAATGAATGAATGAATGTTTTTGTAGGCAAAAAGGATAGAAAAGGTCAAGAGGCTTTGGACAAGTCACTTAACTTCTCTGTACCTCAGTTACCTCATCTGTAAAATGGGGATTAAGACTGTGAGCCCCACGAGGTACAACCTGATTACCTTGTATCTACCCCAGCTCTTAGAACAGTGTTTGGCACATAGTAAGTGTTTAACAAATATCATCATCATCATCATCATTGTGTTCAAATTCCCACCTGTCCATTCTTTCCCAATCTTTAGTTCAGTGCTTCATAAATGCTATTTCTAATAGTATTACTATTAGCAACCTAGCCTGGGACCATCACAATAATAGATTTTATCTTGGAATCCAAATAACTCTAGGTCTCTGAGGGCAAAAATCACGATGTACATTAATAATTTTAGTATGAACAACTATCTCCTTTGCTCTATCTAGAATGGAGTAACACAAAAAGAGACCTACTAGCAATTCTTTGCCCAATCACATATTCCAATATATCCACAAGGTATCTCTTTAAGGAAGATACATTTCATGACCTTTACTTTATGCATACTTAAAATTTGCAGGATATTCTGATTGCACCCTTCCATAATTATTCAGAATTTTTTTAAAAAGAATTAAGCCTCACAGTACCCATATGAAGAAGAAGATAAGTGATTTATATATAAAAGAGGGAAAGAAAGAATAAGGCAGAAAATGAAACTCAGAAATTGTCCAATGAATTTATGTAGAACCAGAAGTAGACATTTGTCTAAATCATCACTTCAATTCACTGCTGAATCCATTAAACTGGGTATCCTGCTATTCCTTAAAAAGATAGAACTCAAAAACTCCATTTATGCTTCACATAAACAAAACTGAAAGAGGATGGAAAGGAGAAGTCTGGAAGACTCTCTTTATTTTAGGTTTAGTGCCTGCTTTTTATTACCTCTATCTTGATTTCTTTTAGACGCAGGCTACCCTCTATTCATTACTTCTTTAGACTTCTCTGCCAGAGAGAGGAGACAAAGACCTTCTGAATAAATATTTTAGTTTGAGGAAGAACCTTTTTTCTTTAAACCAGTTTTGTAGACATATTGAGTAACCTCAAGGAATTGTTGCTCTGTGTTTCACCTTTATCTTTGTTCAAACCATAATGTTCTGAGTTACAGAAGTGCATCCTCCTCTGGTGACATTTTGCTTTCTTGAAGCAAACCAAAGACAAATGTACTAAACAAGAATCCCTCAATGCAAGTTGTTCAAAATGCTCTCAACAGCATCTTCCTAGTGTTCTCATTGAATTATTTATGGCAATGTCCGAGCCGTTAGAAGTGGAAATTTTACAAAGTGTAAAGATAGATGGTTCTACGAGAAACTCATTAATATTAAATATTTGTGAATTTTTTTTATTCCCAAGGAGATAATGTGTATAAATATCCAACCCTAACCTCTCTCTTTTTCTGACCTCTGCCTTCAGTACATCTCTAGAGAAGCAGCGTGGCTCTGTGGAAAGGGCATGGGCTTTGGAGTCAGTGGTCGTGGGTTCAAATCCCAGCTCCACCAATTGTCAGCTGTGTGACCTTGGGCAAGTCACTTAACTTCTCTGGGCCTCAGTTACCTCATCTGTAAAATGGGGGTTGACTGTGAGTCCCCCGTGGGACAACCTGATCACCTTGTATCCCCCCAGCGCTTAGAACAGTGCTTTGCACACAGTAAGCACTTAATAAATGCCATCATTATTATTATTATTACTTGGATGCCCTGCTATCATCTTAAATCAACAGATCCAAAACTGAACTCGTCATCTTTTACTACTGTATACTACTGTAGGGTGGTTGTGGGCATGGAGAGTGTCTACCAACTCTGTTATATTGTATTCTCCCAATCTCTTAGTACATTGATTTGCACACAGTAAGTGCTCAATAAATGCCATTGCTTGATTGATTTCTACTCGAATGTCTTGCTGTCATCTCAAATTCAACAGGTCCAAAACTGAACCCCTCATCTTACTCTAGAATGTAAATTGGTTGTAGGAGGGGAACATGCCTACCAGCTCTGTTACATTGTACCTCCCAAGCACTTAGTACAGCGCTCTCAACACAGTAAGCCTTTTGTGGGATGGGGATCTGTCTGTTAATTGTCATATTGTACTCTCCCAAGCTCTTAGTAAAGTGCTCTGCTCACAGTAAGCACTCAATAAATACAAGTGAATGAATGACTGAAAGAATGAAAGTCCTCAAAAGATGCCAATGATTGACTGATTTCCTCTCAACCCCTCTGCTCGCCCTGATTGTCGTCACTGTAGAAAATGCCACCACCCTCCGTCTCTCAGAAGCAGCATGGCCTATTGAAAAGAGTACAGGCCTGAGAGTCAGAGAAGCTGGGTTCTAATCCTGCCATAACCATTTCCCTGCTGTGTGACTTTGGGCAAGTCCGTTAATCCCTCCCTCTTCACATCTGGCAGGCCACTATTTTCTCCATCTTGTAAAATATAGGGATAAAATACTTAATAATAATGGTGGCATTTGTTAAGCGCTTACTATGTGCCAAGCACTGTTCTAAGCACTGGGGGAGATACAAGGTAATCAGGTGTCCCACGTGGGCCTCACAGTCTTAATCCCCATTTTACAGTGAGACACAGAGAAGTTAAGTGACTTGCCCAAAGTCACACAGCAGACAAGTGGCGTAGCTGGGATTAGAACCCATGACCTCTGACTCCCAAGCCCAGGGCCTTTCCACAGAACCACGTTGCTTCTACTTCTCCCTACCCCTTGTATTGTGAGTCTCATGTGAAATAGGGACTGTGTCCAACCTGATGATCCTGTATCCACCCCAGTGCTTAGCACCGTGCTTGGCATATAGTAAGCACTTAACAAATACCATAGTCATTATTATTATAAGGACTTGGCCTTGGTGCTATCCTTGACTCATCCCTCTCTTCCAACCTATATATTGGCAAACATCAATTTCTGTTGTCTATCTTCACAAGATGCAACATGCAGAAACTCAGCTTTAAAGCACTCGATCACATCTCAGGAGAAGCAGCGTGGCTAAGTGGAAAGAGCCCGGGCTTTGGAGTCAGAGGTCATGGGTTTGAATCCCAACTCCGCCACATGTCTGCTGTGTGACCTTGGGCAAGTCACTTAACTTCTCTGAGCCTCAGTTCCCTCATCTGTAAAAATGGGGATTAAGACTGTGAGCCCCACGAGGGACAACTTGATCACCTTGTATTCCCCCCAGTGCTTAGAACTTTCCCCCCATCTTACCTCCTTCCCTCCCCACTGCACCTGTATATATGTTTGTACATATTTCTTACTCTATTTATTTACTTATTTATTTTACTTGTACATATCTATTCTATTTATTTTATTTTGTTAGTATGTTTGGTTTTGTTCTCTGTCTCCCCCTTTTAGACTGTGAGCCCACTGTTGGGTAGGGACTGTCTCTATATGTTGCCAACTTGTACTTCCCAAGCGCTTAGTACAGTGCTCTGCACACAGGAAGTGCTCAATAAATACGATTGATGATGATGATGATGATGAAGAGCATGGGCTTTGGAGTCAGAGGTCATGGGTTCAAATCCCAGCTCTGCCAACTGTCAGCTGTGTGAGTTTGGGCAAGTCACTTAACTTGTCTGTGCCTCAGTTACCTCATCTGTAAAATGGGGATTAAAACTGTAAGCCCCCCCGGGACAACCTGATCACCTCCCCAGCGATTAGAACAGTGCTTTGCACATAGTAAGCGCTTAACAAATACCGCCATCATTATCATTATCATTATTATCTCTCCACCCAATTATCCTTGCTTGTACCTCTCCCACTACAAAATGCCCCCACATGATGCTCCTTAATCACTGGGCCATTATCTCCTCTTTCTCCTTCAACCTCTTGCTCATTCCCTTCTTCTTGCCTGGAACTCTGCCCCCCTTCATATCTCTCAGGCCACTACTCTCTCCATCTTCAAAGCCCTAATGAAATCACATTTGTTTCCGGAAGCCTTCCCTGGCTAATCTATCTCCCCAACGATTACATCATTTTTTCTGTGCACAATAATAATAATAATAATGATTGTGGTATTTGTTTAGCACTTACTGTGTGCCAGGTACTGGGGTGTATAACAGCAAATCAGGTTGGACACAGTCCCTGTCCCACATTGGGCTCACAGTCTCATTCCCCATTTTTCAGACGAGGTAACCGAGTCCCAGAGAAGTGAAATGACTTGCCCAAGGTCATACAGCAGACTGGGATTAGAACCCATAACTTTAAAAAGCAGTGTGGCTCAGTGGAAAGAGCCTGGACTTTGGAATCAGAGGTCATGGGTTCAAATCCCAGCTCCGCCAACTGTCAGCTGTGTGACTTTGGGCAAGTATCTGTGCCTCAGTTACCTCATCTGTAAAATGGGGATTAAGACTGTGAGCCGTCCAAGGGACAACCTGATCACCTTGTAACCTCCCCAGCACTTAGAGCAGTGATTTGCACATAGTAAGCACTTAATAAATGCCATCATTAATTAATTAATTAATTAATTCTGACTCCCAGGCATGTGCTGTATCCACCAGACCATGCTGCTTCTATATATGATCATTGTATAAAACAATGGAAGATGCCAATTTTCATTTTATTTTTATACCTTCATCATTTTGCAGACTCCTATTTCAATTTCTTTCTATTGTCATTCCTAATTGTTCAATATTATATTTTACCAATTATATTATTCAATCATGAATATGATGAAAGGAATACCTAAAGCTCGGGCATTAACTGTAATGAATCTGAAACTGATCAGCCAGTGAGCTATGGGTGCTTGCCTCTATGTGCAATGCAGATTCAAAGCCCTCAGAACAGAAATTTTCCATTTATGGATCTGATTTTTCTCCATCTTAGCCTGCATTACTATGCATAGAGCCCTTTCCTTATGCTGTAGCTCTTTGTGTGTCTTTTAACGTCTTAGCCTTGTTATTGCCAAGTCAGAGATAATAAACCAAACCTCCATGGAGGTGAAATGTGTTTATCTTTCTTCTGCAAATGGATGAGGAATTTTTTTGCACACCTGCTGTGTTGGCTTTCTGCCATATACATCTGATATTCTTACATTTACAAGTCTCATTTTATTGTTAGCATCGCTTCTAGTCCATTTTCCTGGTTTCCATATTAAAACAGCTAGTCATTATGTCTGTAATCATTTTTTTTTTTTCAGTTACTTGGTATCCCTGCAGTTACAATAGTGAATTTAAATCTGTCTATACAACCAGTCCTGATCATTCAGGCAAAGCAGAGTATCTTGAATGGCTGTTTGGAACATTTCTTTCCATAGACTGCCTCCACTTGATTTTCGATTAGGCATTCTGGATTATTTGGGAGAATCAATCAATCAGTCTATCAGTGGCATTTATTGAGGGCTTACTATATGCAGAGCACTGTATTAAGCACTTGGGAGAGCTTAATAGAGAATTAGTTTCCTGAGTTTTTGTTGTACTTCTGCTAGAAGCAAGAATATCCAATATCGCAATCGTGAATAGACTTCTTTAGCTGTTCTAGGAAATTGTCTACACTATCCATCAACCTACTTACTGTGCCTCAGTCTCCTCACTCTCTCTCTCACCATCAACACTTTGCTCACATCATCCTTCCTGCCTGAAACTCCTTCCCCGTTCACACCCAACAATCCAAAACTCTCATTTACTAAGAATGTATTCAAGAAGCCTTCCCTGACTAATCTCTCATATACCTACCCTATCCTCCCCTCCCTTCCACATCACTGATACACTTGGGTCTGTGCCCAGCACTTAGAACAGTGCCTTCAGTGCTTAGAACTATGCTTGGCACATAATAAGCACTTAACAAATACCTTAATTATAATTATAATTATTATTACCCCCTAAGCACTTTGGTACTTTATCCCCACCCACCAGAGGACTTATTGACGTAACCTTATAGTCTGCTGCCTTCCCTGCCTGTAATTTAATATCTGTTTTCCCCACTAAATAGTAAACTCCTTGAAAACAAGAATGATGTTGGCCAATTCTATTGTATTGTACTCTCCCAAGTGCTCAGTATAGTACTTGGCACACAGTAAGTGTTTAATAAAAGTCATTTTTTATCCAGAGTCTCAGGATCTTAAAGGCTTATGTGGCCAACCAACTATATATAGGCACGTACTCGTACCTTAAATCCCCTAGCTCTACCTTGTTTTTTACTCTCTTGTCTCTGTTTTATTGTGTCTACCCAAATCCCCCTCATGGATATTTCTTCTCTTTCCAAATCTGCTGACCACATCTTTCTCATTCTTTAAAACCATCCTAAAAAGCCACCTCCTCCAGAAGGCATTCTTTGATTAACCCCCAATGCCCGACTAGGTCAGGACATTTATTTGGTCATCATAGGCACTTGTGAATATTGGTATATTTGTTCCACTTATTTATTCACATTTTGCTTCCTTCTGTTATTAACAGTTATAACTATTTTGCCCTTTGTTCCTACTATACGTTTAATGTCTATGTCTGTCTGTCTTCCCCTTTATATGGTAATTTTTTCAAAGTCAGAGGCCATCAATCAACAGTATTTATTGCAAGCTTAATGTGTGCAGAGCACTGTACTATGCACTTGGGAGAGTACAACAGAATTAGCGGACACATTCCCTGTCCATAATGAACTAATAATCTAGGGGGAAGACAAACATTAAAATGAATAAATAATTTATGATATATAATTTAAAGATAATTACATAAGTGCTGTGGCGTTGTGGGTGGGGTGATTATCAAATGTCCAAAGGTCACAGATCTAAGTGCGTGTCTTCTTTTATTTCAGTGCACCCAAGAGCCTAGAAAAAGGTCAAAAAATATTGACGATGATGATGATGATAAAGATGATGATATGTAGGTAATTCTTGTCCCAAAAGACCTCCACATAGGACACTAAAAAGAAGTTCAGAATTTTGTCAACTCTGAGGTGAAACTAAATATACAATGAAGACAGAATCTGAGGCTAGCTAGGAGAGGAGTTCAACACTTTTAGAACAAGAGTCTTGGAAACATCATGATTATTAAAGGTATAATCAATCAATCAATCAATCGTATTTATTGAGCGCTTACTATGTGCAGAGCACTGTACTAAGCGCTTGGGAAGTACAAATTGGCATCACATAGAGACAGTCCCTACCCGATAGTGGGCTCACAGTCTAAAAGGGGGAGACAGAGAACAGAACCAAACATACCAACAAAATAAAATAAGTAGGATAGAAATGTACAAGTAAAATAAATAAATAAATAAATAAACAGAGTAATAAATATGTACAACCATATATACATATATACAGGTGCTGTGGGGAGGGGAAGGCGGTAAGGCGGGGGGATGGAGAGGGGGACGAGGGGGAGAGGAAAGAAGGGGCTCAATCTGGGAAGGCCTCCTGGAGGAGGTGAGCTCTCAGCAGGGCCTTGAAGGGAGGAAGAGAGCTAGCTTGGCGGATGGGCAGAGGGAGGGCATTCCAGGCCCGGGGGATGACGTGGGCCGGGGGTCGATGGCGGGACAGGCGAGAGCGAGGTACGGTGAGGAGATTAGTGGTGGAGGAGCGGAGGGTGCGGGCTGGGCAGTAGAAGGAGAGAAGGGAGGTGAGGTAGGAGGGGGCGAGGTGATGGAGAGCCTTGAAGCCCAGGGTGAGGAGTTTCTGCCTGATGCGCAGATTGATCGGTAGCCATTGGAGGTTTTTGAGGAGGGGAGTGATATGTCCAGAGCGTTTCTGGACAAAGATAATCCGGGCAGCAGCATGAAGTATGGATTGAAGTGGAGAGAGACACGAGGATGGGAGATCAGAGAGAAGGCTAGTGCAGTAGTCCAGACGGGATAGGATGAGAGCTTGAATTAGCAGGGTAGCGGTTTGAATGGAGAGGAAAGGGCGGATCTTGGCAATGTTGCGGAGCTGAGACCGGCAGGTTTTGGTGACGGCTTGGATGTGAGGGGTGAATGAGAGAGCGGAGTCGAGGATGACACCAAGGTTGCGGGCTTGTGAGACGGGAAGGATGGTAGTGCCGTCAACAGAGATGGGAAAGTCAGGGAGAGGACAAGGTTTGGGAGGGAAGACAAGGAGCTCAGTCTTCGACATGTTGAGCTTTAGGTGGCGGGCGGACATCCAGATGGAGATGTCCTGAAGGCAGGAGGAGATGCGAGCCTGGAGGGAGGGGGAGAGAGCAGGGGCAGAGATGTAGATCTGGGTGTCATCAGCGTAGAGGTGATAGTTGAAGCCGTGGGAGCGAATGAGGTCACCAAGGGAGTGAGTGTAGATTGAGAACAGAAGGGGACCAAGCACTGAACCTTGGGGAACCCCCACAGTAAGAGGATGGGAGGGGGAGGAGGAGCCTGCAAAAGAGACTGAGAAAGAACGACCGGAGAGATAAGAGGAGAACCAGGAGAGGACGGAGTCTGTGAAGCCAAGGTCAGATAGCGTGTTGAGGAGAAGGAGGTGGTCCACCGTGTCGAAGGCAACTGAGAGGTCGAGGAGGATTAGGACAGAATATGAGCCGTTGGATTTGGCAAGCAGGAGGTCATTGGTGACCTTTGAGAGCGCAGTTTCCGTGGAATGAAGGGGACGGAAGCCAGACTGGAGGGGGTCGAGGAGAGAGTTGTTGTTGAGGAATTCTAGGCAGCGCGTGTAGACAACTCGTTCAAGGAGTTTGGAAAGGAATGGTAGGAGGGATATGGGACGATAACTAGAAGGTGAGGTGGGGTCAAGAGAGGGTTTTTTTAGGATGGGAGAGACATGGGCATGTTTGAAGGCAGAGGGGAAGGAACCAGTGGAGAGTGAGCGGTTGAAGATGGAAGTTAAGGAGGGGAGAAGGGATGGAGCGAGGTATAATTAAAACAAAGTCAGAAACTGTCACAATATAGAAGATAATCTTTCCATGTGTACAGTGTGGCTGATTGCCAGTCTTGCATCTGTCCTTTGACCTACAGAGATTGAAAAAAAATCAGTTTTCAGTGTCTGGATTAGAACTCAGAACCCTTGGCTCCCAGGCCTGTTCTATCTCCACTAAGTCATGCTGCTTCTTAGAATACTAGACAGCTCTGGTTTAGAATCTATAGGTGAAGAGAGTCACCCCTCCTTCTCTGTCATCACATCCTCAAATGGTATTTTGCCCCAGGCTTTTTGGCAGTAAAGGTTCTGGAGTGGAGAATCCTTGCTCTCCTTTAAATCCTTTTCCTGGATTAAACCACTGGAAGGACATGGAGATCAAAGAAGCAAAAAGGCAAATGTAGTGAGATGATGCTTTGTGACCTTGGGTAAGGCAATTAATTTCTCTGCATCTCAGTTCAATCAATCAACCATATTTATTGAGTGCTTACTGTGTGCCGAGCACTATACTAAGCACTTGGGAAAGTACAATATTACAGACTGTAGACACATTTCCTGCCCACTAGAGAGGGAGTCATTAATATATAAGTAAATTATGGATATGTACATAAATGTTGTGGGGCTGAAGGAAGGGTGAATAAAGGCAGCAAATCAGGGCAACTCAGAAGGGAGTGGAAAAAGAGGAAAGGAAGTCTCAGTCAGGGAAAGCTTCCAGAAGGCCTTTGAAGGTGGGGAGAGTAATCATATTTTGGATAGGAAGAAGGGGCCCAGAGGCAGGACATGGGCAAGAAGTCAGCGGCAAGATAGACGTGATCAATGTACGATAAGTAGGTTGTCATTAAAGGAGCCAAGCATGTGAGTTGGGTTGTAGTAGGAGAGCAGGGGCGTTAGGTAGGAGGGGACAAGATGATTGAGTGCTTTAAAGTCGATGGTGAGGAATTTCTCTATGATAAGGAGGTGGATGGGCAACCACTGGAGGTTCTTGAGGAGGGGGGAAACATGGCCTGAACATCTTTGTAGAAAAATGATGTGGGCAGCAGAGTGAAGTATGGACTAGAGTGGGGAGAGACAGGAGGCTGGGAGTTCAACAAGGGGGCTGAGACAGTAATCAAGGAGGGATAGGATAATTGCTAGGAATAATGTGGGAGCAGTTTGAATGGAGAGGAAAGGGTGAATTTTACAGTGTTGTGAAGGTTGAACAGTTCGGATTTAGTGAGAGATCGAATATGTGGGTTGAATGAGAGAGGATTCAAGGAGAGCACCAAGCTTATGGGCTTGCAAGAGAGGAAGGATGGTGGTGCTGTTTACAGTGATAGAAAAATCATGGGGAGGACAGGGTTTGGGTGGGAAGAGAAGGAGTTCTATTTTGGACATATTAAATTTGAGGTGCCTGTGGGATTAAGACTGTGAGCCTCATTTGTGTCCAACCTGATTATACTGTATCTACCCCAGTGCTTACCTTCACTTCCCTGTCTACACACCCTCCCCGCACCCGTCTGTGTTGCCTATGCATTTGGGCTTGTCCCCCTTAAGCACTTCAATAGCCACTCCTTCCCAAGCCTCACAGCACTTATATACATATCGATCTTCAATTTATTTCAATGTCCATCACCCAATCTCGTTTCTAACTCCTTGTCGATAGGGTTCTTCTATAGCTGTGTTTTGCTCTCTGAAGCACTTAGTGATCTAACCCCATTAAGTGCTCACTAAATATCACTGACTGATTGATTGAGGTATGGGCAGGGTCTGTGAACAGTACTAATGATTAGCACCTATGTCTGTTAATCATTACCCACCCTAGTCCCCCAGGGTTCTTCATTCTTTAAATGCTGTCGAGTTGTTTCCGAACCAAAGCGACTCTGTGGACTCACCCTCTTCAAAAAGCCCTATCTTCTATCAGAGAGTTGTTCTGGTATGTGTATCCATAGTTTCCGTGGTAGGAATAGGGATTGGCTAGCTGAAAACAAGGAAGAGGAGGCTGAGGCAGCTAGTGGGATTTTGTAGGAACAGTTCTCAATAAATACTGTTGATTGATTGATTGATTGATCCTAACCACCCGACTCCCTTGGGGAGAATGCTGAACATACAAATCCCTCTTGGATATTGCTCATTACCTGCAATTTAAAGGCCAGCATCCCCTTGAAGAGCCAGACAAAGGCTGCTTTGCTGTGGCTAGTTCGAAAAGAACATCGTCTTCCAAATGTTCAAGCAGTAGCTATGTTGGTAATAATAATAATGATGATATTTGTTAAACACTTAATATGTGTCAATCAGGGCTCTAAATAAAGGGGTAGATACAAGCTAATAGGGATGGACACAGCCCCTGCCCCACCTGGGGCTCACAGTCCTAATCCCCATTTTAATAATAATAATGATGGTATTTGATAAGCACTATGTGCAAGCACTGTTCAAAACATTGGTGTACATACAAGGTTATCAGGTTGTCCCAGGTGGGGCTCACAGTCTTTATCCCCATTTTATAGATGAGGTAACTGAGGCACAGAGAAGTTAAGTGACTTGCCCAAAGTCACAAAGCTGACGAGTGGCAGAGCTGGGATTTGAACCCATGCCCTCTGACTCCCAAGCCAGTGCTTTATCCACTATGCCATGCTGCTTCCCAAGGGGAGGTGTCTTTTGAGGGTAGAGTGAGATCTGCCTAAACTTTAGGCCCTGGGCTTAATCCTCATAAGCCCCTGTTTATAATATTCATCAATAGTACTTGTTGAGCACTTACTATGGGCACATCAGTATACTAAGTCACTTGGGAGAGTACAATATAACACAGTTGACAGACATGTTCTCTGCTCAAAACGAGCTTACAGTCTAGAGGGTCTAATTCTGCCCTCAAAGTCAATCAATCAATCAAAGTTATTGAGTGCTTATTGTGTGCAGAGCACTGTATTAAACACTTGGGAGAGTACAATATAACAAAGTTGGTATCAGTCAGTCAATCAATCATATTGAGTGTTTACTGTGTGCGGACCACTGAACTAAGCGCATGGGTGAGTATAATGCAATATAACAGAAACATTCCCTGCCCACAATGAGCCTATAGTCTAGAGGGAGAGACAGACATTAATATAAGTAAATTACACATACGTACATAAGTGCCATGGGGCTGGGAGAGGGGATGAATAAAGGGAGCAAGTCAAGATGGCACAGAAGAGCGTGGGAGAAGAGGAAAGGAGGGCTTAGTCAGGGAAGGCATCTTGAAGGAGATGCACCTTCAGTAAAGCTTTGAAGTGGGGGGGAGAGTCATTGTCTTGGATATGAGGAGCAAGGGTGCTCCAGACCAAAGGCCAGAGATGGGCAAGAGGTTGGCGTCAAGGTAGACAAGATTGAGGTACGGTGGCATTAGAGGAGTGAAGTATGTGGGCTGGGTCATAATAGGAAAGTATCAAGGTGAGGTAGGAGGGGGCACGGTGACTGAGTGCTTTAAAATGATATTCACATTCCCTGGACATAATTAGCTTACAGTCTAGAGATCAGCATTTCTTAATGTGGTACACTGAGTCATATCTATTTTGAAGTAGATTTTCATTCCCTTGACCTTTGGGTCTGTACAGAGATGATCTTCTATTCTGGTGCCAGAAGATGGTAATAATAATAATGATGGCATTTGTTAAGCGCTTACTATGTGCAAAGCACTGTTCTAAGCACTGGGGGGGAATACAAGGTGATCAGGTTGTCCCACGTGGGGCTCACAGTCTTAATCCCCATTCTGTAGATGAAGTAACTGAGGCACAGAGAAGTTAAGTGACTTGCCCAAAGTCACACAGCTGACAAGTGGCGGAATTAAAACCCATGACCTCTGGCTCCCAAGCCCATGCTCTTTCCACTGAGCCACGCTGCTTCTTTTGTCAGAGATGGTGTCAGAGAAATCAAGGCAATAGCTGTTTCCACACGTAACAGGTATATTCGAAAGGGGAAAAGACATTTCAGGGCAAGGGGGAAATCAAAGTGGGAAAATGTGGCTGCACGTGTGAGAGGGAAGAGAAATAGGATGAAAGATTGGGGCTTCCTCAAGGAACTCCAAACAAGGGGAACCTTCCCTAATACGCCTTCAGAGCTCTTTAGAATGACATGGGGTTCCCCACCCCCCTGCTCTGACTTTTTTTTTAAATCATGCCCAGGAATAAAAGTTACATTTTTCTTCCTGCAAAAGAAGTTGCAGGAGATGCAGAGCCATACTGAGAAGTTATATTGGTCTCGGTTCTAGAGAGGCAATTAGACTTCTGTCTCAGGAATGCAGATGAATCCGATAAAATTTATATTGCCTGTGGCAGCATGATATTCTGTTCTTGGTTGCTTAGCATTTTATGGACTATATTTCCCTTGTAGGTGGTGTAAATTAAGAAACATAAATTACTATCCAACTCAGCCTTAGTCCTGTCTAATCTATTGCAGACTTGCAAACCCAATGGTGTTTGGTGCATCTCTTAGCCATTGGAATTCTAACTCTACTTTTTGCATACATCAGCTGCTTAGAGTTATGCAGAACAGTTAACCACCTGCCCTTTCTCAATGCCACTGAACTGCATAGAAAGGAAAGAAAAATGAAATCACAATTCTCTACTACTGACCTTGAACACAAAAGCACAGAGCATTCTACAAGATCATTTATTTAAATGTGCAGTGCAATTTGTGGGAGGGATTATTGACTAGCCATTGCATTGCAGGAAATGTCCCTTTATCATGGTGCTTTAGAATCACTTTTTCTCTAGGTGTATATAGAGTACCATGAAGCTAATCTGACTTTTCGACAGAGATAGTGTTCGGAGAAAACCTCGAAATTGATTGTTTCTGTGGCTGCTTTACAAAGTGATTATTCCCTTTCTCCAAATGTTCCATCTCCTTTTTTTTGGATGATATTTCTTAAGTCCTTACTCTGTGCCTGGCACAGTACTAAATGCTGGGGTAGATACAAGCTAATCAAGTTGGACACAGTCCCTAGGATAAGGCCATAGTCCTGGCCTCATTGTGTGCCAAACAGGTGGTCTCTATGTTTGTAATAATAATAATAATAATAATGATGGCATTTGTTAAGCGCTTACTATGTGCAAAGCACTGTTCTAAATGCTGGGGGGAATTACAAGGTGATCACGTTGTCCCACATGGGGCTCACAGTCTTAATCCGCATTTTACAGTGGAGGTAACTGGGGCTCAGAGAAGTTAAGTGACTAGCCCAAGGTCACAGAACCAAGATGTGGGGGAGCGGGGATTAGAACCCATGACTTCTGACTCCCAAGCCCGTGCTCTTTCCACTGAGCCATGCTGCTTCTCTTAGAGAACACCACCAGCCTCCCTGTCTCACGAACCCATATCCTTGGTATTTTCCTCAACTCATTTCTCTCATTCAACCCAAATATTCAATCTGTCACCAAATCCAGTAGCTCTACCTTCACAACACTTCTAATATCCACCCTTTTCTCTCCATCCACACTACCACGCTGAGTCAAGTAATGACCATATTCTGCCTTGATTATTGCATCATCCTCCCCACTGCCTCCTGCCACTCCCCACTACACTCCATACTTCACTCGGTTGCTCAGATCATTTTTCTAAAAAAAAATGTTCGGCCCACATTTCCCCACTCCTCACGAACCTCCAGTGGTTGTCTATCCACCTCTGTGCCAACCAGAAGTTCTTTAAAGCGCTAAACGAGCTCTTCTCATCCAACCTTACCTCACTGATTTCCTACTAAAACCCACTCCATACACTTAGAGAAGCAGCGTGGCTCAGTGGGAAGAGCACGGGCTTTGGGGGCAGAGGTCATGGGTTCAAATCCCGGTTCCGCCAATTGTCAACTGTGTGACTTTGGGCAAGTCACTTAACTTCTCTGTGCCTCAGTCCCCTCATCTGTAAAATGGGGATTAAGACTGTGAGCCCCACGTCGGACAACCTGATCACCCTCCCTGCCTTTATTTCTTTAGTAGAATCACATCTCTTCCAAGTGGCCTTCCCTGATTAAGCCCTCTGTTCCCCTAGTCATTCTTCCCTCTGCATTGCCCTGCACTTGGAGTTATACCCTTTAAGCACTTGATATTCATCAGTCTCCATCGTTAATTTCAATATCTATTTTTCCCTCTAGACTGTAAGCTCTTTTTGGGCAGGCATCATGTCTATCAACTCTTGTGTTGTACTCTCCCTGGTGCTTAATAAAGTGCTCTGCACTCAGCAAGCCATCAAGAAATACCATTTATTGATTAATCAAAAGCAGTGACATATTTTTGGCAAATAAGGAGCTTGCACTCTAGCAGAGGAGCCAGACATAAAAATATTTACCAATAGAGTAATTGTGATAAAAAATTGAATGTACAATCCAATAAATATATATTATGTAAGTACCAAGGGTCAGTTTAGATAAAATTGCTAGAGATAGCTAATTGGTTTGTATAACATGTGGTGGTAAGAATTAAACAGGGAAAACTTGGAGGAGGTTGTATTTTAGATGGGATTTGAATGTGGGGAAAGCTGTGGACTGTCAGATTTCGAGATGGAGTTTGGAAGGTTCTTACTGCAAATGTTTTGTCTCCTGAGGAGAAACAAAATAGTCGGATGATACCCTTTTATAACAATGTTTATCTGATGGAGCATTAAAATGAGTTCCGTGTTGCCATTTCCCACTGACTCGAACATCTTGATTTGGTCTGTAATATCGGTTTATGAAAAACAGTGAAGAATAACAACAATTTTCTAGAACTTATGCATGTTTTATTGTGCATCTTTTGTCCTTCAAGTATTTGCAACCTAAAGCATGTGCATTTTAAAAACACAGAAACTCCTATTCAGGCTACAAGTCTGTCAAAGACAAATCTCCCTATTGGTTTTAAACATAAAATAACGTATATTGAAGTTATGTAGTGCTCACATACTCAGAGGTGGACCTGTTTATAGAGATTTTCTTAACAGACTTGGGAAGGCAGATCAGAATTAGCATACTATGGAAATGGAAATATTTGTTCCCCCACTTGACAAATCTGCTCTGCTCGCTGAAGCAGAAAATACAGCTAACTACGTATACGATAAATGAGAGCCAGTGCACACCATGTCAAGGAAGCAGAGGGGTGAAAAGCCATGTCAGGTACAAAATGCCTACAGAAGAACTGAAATTATTCTAGTTCTTATTTGACACCTTGAATCATAAGTGGTGACTCAGTGTAAATAAAGACCCTGGAAGAAATCAGCAAGTCAAAATCAGCAAGAAAGCAAACCTGGAGGAATCAGTGCCTTCCATTTTTGGTAAAAGACAAATAGGGACAATACAAAAATAATGGGAAATTTCTTAACTTCTGTCATATTATAACTTTGGTTTTCTGAAGGAGCATCACGGTTTTTAAATTTTTCAGAAGGATCACGTATCTGAAGGTTTCAGTTTCTTTCCTTTAGTACATTTCTTTCTTATGCTTCCAGAGCTCATGGGGTGAATCAACTTGGGAAATGCCCAGATCATTTTTCTAAAAAAAAATGTTCAGTCCACATTTCCCCACTCCTCACGAATCTCCAGTGGTTGTCATTCCAGGATCAGTTCTTGGTCCCCTTCTGTTCTCTATCTATACTCACTCCCTTGGAGAACTCATTTGCTCCCACACTTCAACTATCATCTCTATGCTGATGACACCCAAATCTACATCTCTACCCCTGCTCTCTTTCCCTTCTCCTGCCTTTAGGACATCTCCATCTGAATGTCTGCCCGCCATTTAAAACTCAACATGTCTAAGACTGACTTCCTTATGTTCCCTCCCAAACCCTGTCCTCGCCCTGACTTTCCCATCAATGTAGATGGCACTACCATCCTTCCTGTCTCACAAGCCTGCAACCTTGGTGTCATCCTCATTTCATTCATTCATAGAATCGTATTTATTGAGTGCCTACTGTGTGCAGAGCACTGTACTAAGCGCTTGGGAAGTACAAGTTGGCAGCATATAGAGATGGTCCCTACCCAACAGTGGGCTCATAGTCTAGAAGGGGGAGACAGAGAACAGAACAAAACACATTAACAAAATAAAATAAATAGAATAATTATGTACAAATAAAATAAATAGAGTATCAAATATGTACAAACATATATACATATATACAGGTGCTGTGGGGAGGGGAAGGAGGTAAGCAGGGGTATGGGGAGGGGAAGGAGGGGGAGAGGAAGGAGGGGGCTCAGTCTGGGAAGGTCTCCTGGAGGAGGTGAGCTCTCAGCAGGGCTTTGAAGGGAGGAAGAGAGCTAGCCTGGTGGATGTGCAGAGGGAGGGCATTCCAGGCCACGGGGATGATGTGGGCCGGGGGTCGACGGCGGGACAGGCAAGAACAAGGCACGGTGAGGAGTTCTCATTCACCCCACACATCCAATCCGTCACCAAAATCTGCCACTCTCTACAACATTGCCAAGATCTGCCCTTTCCTCTCCATCCAAACCGCTACCTAGCTGGTTCAATCTCTCATCCTATCCCGACTGGATTATGCATCATCCTCCTTTCTGATCTCCCATCCTCCTGTCTCTTCCCACTTCAGTCTATACTTCACTCTGCTGACCGGATTATCTTTGAACAGAAACACTCTGGGCACATCACTCCCCTCCTCAAAAATCTCCAGTGGTTGCCTGTCAACCTACAAATCAAGCAATAACTCCTCACCCTGGGCTTCAAGGCTGTCCATCACCTCGCCCCCTCCTACCTCACCTCCCTTCTCCCCTTCTACAGCCCAGCCCATACACTCTGGTCCTCTCCCTCTGCTAACCTCCTCACTGTGCCTTGTTCTCTCCTGTCCCATTGCTGACCCCTTGTCCACATCCTTCTTCTGGCCTGAAATGCCCTCCCTCCACACATCCACCAAACTATCTCTCTTCCTCCCTTCAAAGCCCTATTGAGAGCTCACCTCCTCCAGGAGGCCTTCCCTGGCTGAGCCCCCCCTTTTTTCCTCTCTTCCTCCTCCTCCTCCTCTCCCCATCACCCCCCCTCCCTCTGCCCTACCCCCTTCCCCTCCCCACAGCATTTGAATATATTTGTACAGATTTATTACTCTATTTATTTTATTTGTACATATTTATGAAGCAGCGTGGCTCAATGGAAAGAGCACGGGCTTGGGAGTCAGAGGTCATGGGTTCAAATCCCTGTCCTGCCAATTGTCAGCTGTGTGACCTTCGGCAAGTCACTTAACTTATCTGTGCCTCATTTACCTCATCTGTAAAATGGGGATTAAGACTGTGAACCCCAGATTACCGTGTATCTACCCCAGTTCTTTGAACAGTGCTTGGCACATAGTAAGTGCTTAACAAATATCACCATTACTATTAAGGTCCTGGTGGACAGGGATTGTGTCTACCCCCTCTGTTATAATGTTATATTATGTTCTACCAATTGCTTAGTACAGTACTCTGGAGGCACAGAGTAAATGCACAATAAAATGAATGATTGATTGCTTTGCACACATCAAGCACTCAATAAATTCCATAGATTCGTTAAGGGAGGGATGGGAGTGGAGTAAAGCTTGCTTGAGATTTGAGCAGCAACAAAGAATTGACCATGTTGGAGAGCAGAGGTGACATGAGGAAACATGAACGGGCATGAGAGCAGCCCAATTTGACCAACAAATTATGGGAGGACACAGAGGGTGGAGAGGACCAATAGACACCCAGAAGAAATACCAACAACCAAGGGTCAAACAGAAGCATGCATGTACGTGGCTGGCATTTACTGATTGCCGTGCTTTCTCTCAAAGCCATGAAGGGTGTATCAGTCAGAGGCCACGACCAGCATGGCGACTTTCTTGATCTATAATCCTGACAGTGTATAATCCTGTCAATTTATGCTGCTTTTACTAGAATGTCTGAGTGTGCTGTGTGCAGCGCTCCCATTGAGGCCAACAACAGGTAGAAATTGGTTGGAGAGATGAGGAAAAGGATTTAACATATGCTCCATTATGTTTGCTAAACAGCCTGACAACTCCAGAAAAGTTCGTGAGACATGGAAATCAATATGGATACTACTCAAAAGAGGAGTGTATCTTACAGGAGTGTATCTCATAGGAGCATAAAATTAGAGGCATCTGGGGGCAGGTAAATGAGTTATCTAAGAAAGAAAAAATTATATGATTTATACTTAGGATTTTCATGCATTCAATGCATTTCATGCATTTCAAGTGCTTAGTACAGTGCCCTGCATCATCATCATCATCATCAATCGTATTTATTGAGCGCTTACTGTGTGCAGAGCACTGTACTAAGCGCTTGGGAAGTACAAGTTGGCAACATATAGAGACAGTCCCTACCCAACAGTGGGCTCACAGTCTAAAAGGGGGAACTCTGCACACAGTAAGCGCTCAGTAAATATGACTGAATGATCGAATGTATTCAAGATACCTCAGTTCCTTAATAGGAAGACAATACCTGAATCATTCACATTATTCAAACTGTTGAGGTTGACAGACAAAAGTAGGCAAGGGTAGACCTGGGAATACCTTCTCTTTGAAGCTTACCTCAGATTGTCGATTCTATTTTGAGAGTTATTTAAAAATCAATAATGGAAGAATAATTCATTTGCTACCATCAATACCCTGAGGTCATTTTCAATTCCGTTACCTGATGAGATCTTTTCCAAGCCTCTACTCTAAGAATATTTCCATTTCTAACTGCCACATACCAGTTTGATCTGTTTCCTGCCTCTATCTTGTGGCTGTCTGTGACTCTTTAGGTTTGCCTAAGGTTGTGTTGAACCCCTCAACCTCAGGCCATGCAGCACTCTTTGAAAGCTACTGTTAATCATGCTCCTCGTCAATCCTGGCCAGCAAATTTATGTTGTGACAAGCATGGCTTTAGCACTGATAAACAGACTGCCATTGAGAATTCATTGTTTGAGATCCTGCCATGCAATTTAAATTAAGGAATTGACACCAGTTCTATATTATACTACTGTTACTACTACTAATAATGATAGTGACATTTATTAAACCCTAACTACATGCCAAGCACTGTATTAAGCACTGTGATAGATACAAGATAATGATATTGGACACAGTCCCTGTCCCACATGGGGCTCACGGTATTAGGAGGAGGGAGAACAGGTGAGGAAACTGAGGCCCACATAGGTTAAGTGACTTGCCAAAGTTCACACAGCAGACAAGGACAGGGTCAGCATTAGAACCCTGGTTCTCCGACTCCTGGGTCCCTTCTCTTTCGACTACTGAGCATTATTATGTGTTACGCACTGTACTAAACACTTAGAAAGTGTAATGTCATCAGTGGATTCCATCCTGGCCCTCAAGGATCTTAAAGATGAGGTGTCTGTGGTAAATTCTAGGCTTCTAGGCAGAGAGAAAGTGGGACAGTATAATTACTCTGTAGGTCTTCAGTTTGTCATGAAACCCATGCCATTTTGGCTCCAAATAGCATCCATGAAAGTTATCATAATCTCCTTCAACTTTCTATCTCTTTGCCTGTTCTTGTGCCACTGGATGATGAACTTCTTTCCTCCCTGACGATCGTTTTCAACCATTCACTGTCCCATGCTTTCAAACTTGTTCACCTACTCCCTGTCCTAAAAAAACCTCTCCCTTATATACCATGGTTCTGTCCAGTTATCGCCCCATCCCCCTCTTACTATCCCTCTTCGACCTTCTTGTGAGAGTTGTTGTTTGCACCAGTTGTCTCCACTTCCTCTCCAGTTCTCTCCTTGATCGCTTCCAATCTAGGTTTCCTGTCCTTCACTCCATGGAAACTCCCTGCTCTATGGTCACCAATGACTTTCTTCTTGCCAAATTTCATAGCCTTTGCTCCATCTTTAATCCTCCTACACCTTTCAGCTGCCTTCGACACTATAGATCACCCCCTTCTCCTTGAAACACTAACCTGCCTTGGTTTCACTGACACTGTTCTCTCGGTTCTCCTCCAATGTCTCTGACCACTCCTTCTCAATCTCTTTTGCTGTCTCCTCCTCTGCCTCTCACCCTTTTCCTGTGGAAGTCCCTCAAGACTCTATCTCCACCCATTCCCACAGAAAACTCTTTCACTCCCATATCCTCAATTACCATGTTTATATGGATGATTCCCAGATTTAACTCTCCACGCTTCACCTCTCTGCAGTCTCACATTTTGTCCTGCCTTCTGGATATCTCTACCTGGATGTCCCACTGACACCTCAAAGTCAACATATCCAACACAGAACTTCTCATCTTCCCACCCAAACTCAGTCCTTCCCTTGTCTTTCTTATCACTGTAGACAATACTATTATCTTCCCTACCTCACAAGCCTGTATTCTTAGCGTTTTCCTCAACTCAGCTTTGTCATTCAACCCACATATTCAGTTTGTAACCAAATTCTGTAGGTTCTACCTTCACAACTTCCCAAAAAGCAATATCCCTGAAATCCACCCTTTCCGCTCCATCCAAACTGCTACCTCACTGATCCAAGCACTTATCCTATCTCGCCTTCAGGGAATGTGCCTGTTTATTGTTATATTGTCCTCTCCCAGGTGCTTAGTACAGTGCTCTGCACACAGTAAGCATTCAATAGATATGATTGACTGACTGAGTGACTGATCTTAACTATTGCATCTGCCTCCTAGCTGTCTTCCCTGCCTCCTGTTTCTCCCCACTCCAGTTCAAACTTTACTCTGATGTTTGGATCATTTTTCTAAAAAAATGTTCAGTCGACATCTTCTCCAGTGGTTGCCCATTCACCTCCTCATCAAACAGATACTCCTAACCCTTGACTTTAAAGCACTCAATAACCTTGTCCCTTTCTACTTTACCTCCCTCATTTCCTACTACAGCCCAGCCTGACCAGCTTACTCACTGTGCCTCCATCATCTCATCATCATCATCAGTATTTATTGAGCACTTACTATGTACAGAGCACCATAATAAATGCTTGGGAGAGTATATTAAATGGAGTTGGCAGGCACATTGCCCTCCCACAAACAATCTAATCTATCTCACCATCAACCACTTTCCCACATTCTCCCTCTGGCCTGACCCTCCCTCCCCTGCCTCCATATAGATCAGACCACCTCTCCCTACACCTTCGAATCCTTCTTAAAATCACATCGCCTTCAAGAGATCTTCCTCTCTTAAGCCCTCTTTTCCCTCTCCCTTCTGCATCACCTATGTGCTTGAATCTGTACCCTTTAAGCACTTCACATTCTCTCTACCCTTGTCGTTATGACACTTATATATACATCCAAAGTTCATTTATATAAATGTCTGTCTTCCCCTTTAATTTGCAAGTTCCTTGTGGTCAGGGAACACATCTGCTGGCTTTGTTATATTGTACTTTCCCAAGTGCTTAGTACAGGGCTCTGCACACATTAAATGCTCAATAAATGCCACTGGTTGATTTCTAGACTGATAAATGTGGTGTTAGCGTTGAGATCTATGCAACTGAAGGCCTTGGTTTTGTAGGGCTTCCTAGCCAGGGATATAATATTTTTGTAATGTGTGCGAGTGTGTGTGTGTGTGTCTGTGTATCATACAGCAATAAATAACAGGTAACCAGTGAGAACCCTCTCAGGGTCGCATTTGGAGAGTTTTCAGTACTCTACCAGTCACTATTACAGGAGGGAGAGTCAAGCAGAGGCATACCCATTCCATTCCTAGCTTGGGCAATGTATTGTCAGTGGAAGGCAATCTGTTACAAGTCAAAACTCACCAGTGTTGGCAGCAGCGGCATGGGAGAGAGTCGAGGACAGAGACTTGTTGACTGCGTGGAAGGGGGCAATGGTAAACCACTTCCGCATTTTTACAAAGAAAACTCTCTGGATCCACTAACAGAACGATTGCAGATGGAAGTGGGGTGTTCTGGGAGAGATGTGTCCATAGCATCAGTATGGGTCAGACACGACTCAACAGCGTAAGACAACAGCAACAACCAGTGTGGATCCTTTTGTGTGTGGGGGTCAATTTGGCTGACCACAGGCTCTTCCTTGCTGACCAATGAAAATTCAATCAGGAGCCAGATTACAGCCACCACATGATATAATCACCTCAGGGATTCAACCTGTACTGTTTAGTGACTCACTCCATGGAAAACAACACAAGACCTAAGTTAATCCTTTCCCGTCCTTCCCCACTTGGACTGAAATTGACAAATCAGTAGCACATGAGACAGCAGAATTATGTTCCTTGAAAATGCAGTTGTATCATGAATGTCTCTATTGTAGGGTATGTTTTCCATTCAGTTGGAAAAAGCGCTGCCCACAATTTGTGTCAATTTTCTGGGTTTAGAAGACAGTCCTGAGACAAGCAAATAACTGCTGAGCTGGGAAGGCAACTTAATTTAGAAATGAATGATGCAGATGTTGATGAGTTAATTGCATGCCATTTAGGGAATCATTCAGTGAAGAGCTCATAAAACTTTGACAATTCATTCCATCACTGTAAGAGGTCAAAAAAGAAGTTATTGTCTCTCTACACCAAAGATTTAGGGGGTTAATAAGTTTAGAATCAATTTCAAGAAGGTCGGTGAATTTACCGAGACGACTGGAGAAGAAAAGGACTTTGATGGAGAGAGGAGTTCAGAAGTGTTCAGAAGGAGCTCGCATGCTGCAAGGTAACTTATGAAGATGAGAAGAAGGCTGCTGTTCTGCTTAAAATGGACAAAATCTTCATTAAAATTGAAAGCTTGTAGTAGGCAGGAAACATGTCTACTGACTCTTTTATAGTGTACTCTCCCAATTTAGTCTCTGCACACAGTAAGTGTTCAATAAATACAATTGATTGATTGAAAAAACCACTGCAACAATCAGTGGAATAAGCTTCTATTTCTCCAGCCTCCTGCATCAATTTACAAAAGGGCACAAGATTAGGTGTCAGGAAACCCAGCAGGAAAGGAACTGGATCTGATCTGATTATTTTCTATCCACCCCAGCATTAAACATAATGTTCGACACATCCTAAGCACTTAATAAATCCCATCATTAACTCTTCATTAGTGTACTGTTATGATATGCTTTGAATTTCTTTAATGAAGAAAATATGATGCTTTCAGTGATGTTCAGCAATACATTCTATACGGAGGTAAAGCAATTTCATATTTTTTCCAGATGTTGTGAAGCAGATCGTAATTTATAAGATGCTATTGAATGGGAAAACATATCCCACAATTGAGACATTCATGAGGCAACTGCATTTTCAGGGAAAATTATTCTGCTATCTCATGCATTTTCTTTGATGCTAAAGTGGTTACTTGCAAACCCAAACCTATTTTTAAAATGTACTCCCATTTAAATTTTCATCTCACCATTTGACCATACTTCCTCACAGTGTTTGGATGTGAAAAGTCAGGCTCAGATGTCAGGACTAAAGCTAGAATTTTTTTGTGGAATGTCACCTCTGGGAATGAACTGACCCCATAAACTATACCCTAACCTTCTATCTGGTAAATTTGACTTTTAAAACCTAGCCCTTTCTAAAGTACGAAATTCGGAATGAAAAATATTCAAGCTAAAACCCCTCCCTTTAAACAGTCTTTTAATTGTAAGCTTGTCACCCTACATATTAGGTAATTGTGCCATTTCATAGGTATGGTTGGGTTAACCAAAAAGAGCTCCAGTTTCTTGAAAATAATGTACTACTGCAGCATAATAATGCAAATAAGATTTTAAATTGAACTAGAATATATTCGATAGAAACAAGATAAATTTCTAAGATGCAAGATGTGTATTTGTGCTTTTTTGATACAGAATTTTATATGATTAAATACACAAATGTATGGATTGGTTGAATATCTTTATAAGGAAATTATACAAATTCTTTGGTTTAAGAGAAAAGCAGAGTACCCAGTGAAGAGAAAAAACAAATCTAATTCAGTGATTATAATCTCTCTCCTGGGCCAAGGTATTCATTCATTTAATGAATCTCAGTCTATTGAAGATCATAATCTTTCTGTTTGATAGTTAAAATGATGAATTCATAATAACCAAGAGTTTCTTTCTCTCTCAGAATATCATGTTTTCTCATATCAGCGTTTTAATCAGTTTTTCCTTGTATCTTGGAGAAGATACTGCCTACCAAACAGATGCTGTTTCTCTTCTCAAAGATAATCCAGGATCTTTCTCTTTCTACAGTTCCACCCTCCTAGTGGGTGCTTGGATCCAAATAGTTCTCAATAGCAACTTATACCTTTGCCCTTTAGCAACCTTGTTTCCATGTGTGTATGCTATTTAAAATTCACTTATCCTCTGAACTTGGTGAGAATACTGTCGGGCTGTGATGTGCAGAAGCAATTGCCTTTTATAATCACCAACTCTCAAAAATATTTGCCTCTTAGCCTTCCTTAATCTTGAAACTGAGCCCCACAAAGGTCAGCAGTAGAAATGCCATGAAATGCCAAAAGGCCTTCCCTGATTAAGCACTATTTGTCAGTCTGCCAACCGTATTTACTGAGCACTTACTATGTGCAGAGCACTGTACTAAGTGCCTGAGAAAGTACAGAGCCCTTCAAAGCCCTACTGAGAGCTCACCTCCTCCAGGAGGCCTTCCCAGACTGAGCCCCCTCCTTCCTCTCCCCCTCCTCCCCCTCCTCATCCCCACCGCCTTACATCCTTGCCCTCCCCACAGCACCTGTATATATGTATGTTTGTACATATTTATTACTCTATTTATTTATTTATTTATTTTACTTGTACATATTTATTCTATTTATTTTATTTTGTTAACATGTTTTGTTTCGTTGTCTGTCTCCCCCTTCTAGACTGTGAGCCCGCTGTTGGGTAGGGACCGTCTCTATATGTTGCCAACTTGTACTTCCCAAGCACTTAGTACAGTGCTCTGCACACAGTAAGCGCTCAATAAATGCGATTGAATGAATGAATGAATATAACAATAAACAGACACATTCCCTGCCCACAATGAGGTTACAGTCAAGAGGGTAGACAGACATTAAAATCAAATAATAAAATAATAAATAAATAAATAAATAAATAAATAAATAAATTGATTAATTAATTTCTGGGGCTTTCACTTTTTTCTGTGTTGTTTATGTATTTGCATCTATGATCTCTGGGCATTTGGTATCTGCCCCACCCTGAACCCCACAGCACTTATGTATCTATCTATATAGCATATATTTTAAATCACTCATCGTACGGTTCGTCTCCTTCTCTAGACTGTAAACGTGTTGTGGGCAGGGAATGTGTTTAATAATAATTTATTATTAATAAAGCCATATGTTGGATGTCTCTCTGTTCCTCTAGAATATCTTTTTTTTTCTGAAAGAGCTGAAAGAAGAGCCCATTCAATGTAATGGTGTATCAGTACGAATCACTCAGGCTTTTGTGGAGGTAAAACATCATTTGCATGCATTTCATTTAAATACATAAGACTCCTACAAAGCCTTTCTAGATTGGATAATTCAGGAGTGCTAACAAGCCTCAGTATAAATAGATAGGTTTACTTCCTGGAATGAAAAATTATTGCCAAACTATCGAGACAGCCTAATTGAAAAGGGAGGAAGAAGGAGGAAAGCAGAAGGAGGCTGAGAAATAAAATTTTCTGCTTTGTCCACTCGACCTCACAATTCAGATTATGTCCTAGTTTGTGTCTCGCATCACACTGGAAGTCATTATTTTTCAAAAAATATCAACACTAATTCAATCATTCAAGAAGGAAAATGTTCCTGCTTAAATTTAGAAAAACAACTCAATCCCCTATTTTGACAATGCCACTTCTGCTGCTGCTATCCCCAAAGCATCGATCTACCTCTCAGAGAGTTTTGTAGTAAAAGACGGTAAAACAGCAGCATTGGCCCACACCAGACTAGGCATAGTCTGTAACAGAAATGACACTGCTCCTGCCTTCATTTTACATCTCAAGAAGTGGCTTCTCTGTTTTTCTTCACTGTTTTTGTACTGTTATCAAGAGGAAGGCTCAGCCCTGGTGCCTAGCAAGAACCTAAGAAATGTACTGGAGGAGTTGGAAGAAGAAAGGCACAGATGTGAACCTTCTCCTTTCTCTTCCTCACCCTCCTTTTTCCTCTTTCTCTTTTTCTCTCCTTCCTTTCCCATTCCCCACACTTCCTCTTCTCTCCCCTTCCTTCTTTTTATTTTTCCCTTTCCTTTCCTACTTTCACATACTCTTCTGACCTCCTCCCTCCCCTCTTATTTCATACGCCCATCATTTTTCCCTTAAATGTGCTCTTTTCTCTCTCTCCCACTCTTTTCCTCCCAAGCGCCTTGAAAGCCCCTCCCTAATTCTCTCCCTCTTCAATGCTCTACCACTTGTGTTTGATGGTTATCAGGCTTAATTCGAAAAGGAAAACTGCAGTGATTATTGTCACTTGTGTGTAATCAGTTTCTCAGTTTGCTTTATAGGAGGTAGTATATAAACAAGTAAATGTTTGGAGCCCCAGTGCATATCTTGATTTTTTTAAAAAAATCACAAGTAATATATAAAACAGTTAACATTCTGAATATTCAATAGGATAAGTAGTTTAAAATATGCAGGTATGCAATTTTAGATGTGGGAAATATACAAAATAGAGCTTTGTACATTTCTAGAGTTCTGCAAGAGTGTGAACTCAGCCCGTTGATACATTTATATTTTGTCTCAATCACCCAGACATATACATTTTCCATTGTGAAAATCAGTATTTAATAAGCTCCACAGGGTGGAAAAAACATAACAGGGAATGTTAAGTTAGAACTGAAAGAATATTTAAGTGCAATCAGAGAGATAAAAGTACATTTGAACAAGAGTAAACTTAGTCAGGAACTGGAGACATGACATATTTTAGACTATTTTTAAATACTTTGAGGAAGATCTAGAAAATGTTTTATCAATTGTTCTTCCAAGTTTTACCCCTGGATATATTTCAAATTAAATACAATTCATAGGGTTCAGATCTGCATATCATTAAAGGGAATTGATTGATTGATTCATTCATTCAATCATATTTATTGAGCGCTTACTCTGTGCAGAGCACTGAACTATGGGCTTGGAAAGTACAATTCAGCAATAGAGACAATCTCTGCCCACGCCAGGCTTACAGTCTAGAAGGGGGAAGACAGACATCAAAACACATGAACAAGCATCAATAAAAATGAATAGAATCATAGATATGTACACATCAAAACAAGTAAACAGACATCAATATAAATACATAGAATAATAAATATATATACATATATATGCATAAGTTCTGTGGGGTGGGGAGAGGGGAGGAAGAGCAAGGGAGTGAGTCAAGGTGACATGGAAGGGAAGGGGATCTGAGGAAAAGGGGGGCTTAGTCTGGGAAGGCCTCGTGGAGGAAGTGAGCCTTCAGTAGGGTTTTGAAGTGGGGAAGTGTGAAAATTTGGAGGATTTGCAGAGGGAGGGTGTTCCTGGCCAGAGTTAAAATGTGGGCCTAGGGTTGACAGTGGGACAGGGGAGCAGGAGAGACAGTAAGACGGTTAACACCAGAGAAGCAGAGTGTGCAGGCTGGGCTGTAGAAGGTGAGAAGGGAGGTGAGGAGGAGGGGGCAAGGTGATGGAGAGCTTTGAAGCCAATGGTGAGGAGTTTTTGCTTCATACGAAGGTTGATAGGCAACCACTGGAGACTTTTGAGAAGGTGGGTGACATGCCCAGAGCGTTTCTGTAGAATGATAATCCGTGCAGAAGAGTGAAGTGTAGGCTGAAGCTGGGAGAGACAGGAGGCTGGGAGATCAGAAAGAAGACTGATGCAGTAATCCAGTAGGGTTATGATGAGAGATTGTACCAACAAGGTAGCAGTTTGGATGGAGAGGAAAGGGTGGTTCTTGGCGGTGTTTTGAAGGTGACACTGGAAGGATTTGGTGCCATATTGGATATGTGGGGTGACTGAGAGAGCGGAGTTGAGGATGACACCAAGGTTGCTGGCGTTTGAGAAGAGAAGGATGGTAGTGCTGTCCACAGTAACGGGAAAGTTTGGGAGAGGACAGGGTTTGGGAGGGAAGATAGGAGCTCTGTCTTCGACATGTTGAGTTTTAGGTGGCAGCAGACATCCAAGAAGAGATGTCCTGAAGGCAGGTGGAGATGCAAGCCTGAAGGGAGGGAGAGAGAACAGCGGAGGAGATCTAGATTTGGGTGTCATCTGCATAGAGATGATAGTTGAAGCCGTTGGAGCGAATGAGTTCTCCAAGGGAGTGAGTGTAGATGCTGAATAGAAGAGGACCAAGATCTGAACCTTGACAGACCCCTACAGTTAGGGGATAGGAGGGGGAGGAGGAACCCACGAAGGGGTCCAAAGACACCCATTAGACCTTAAAAGCTTAACTTCTCCAGAACTCAAACTACTCTAGCCACATTAGCTGATAAATTGTTAAAGAAGTCTTGAGAATTAAGAGGCAAATGTTATCTTCTTGTTAAAATATGATGAGACAGAGAAGCAGTTTGCCCTAGGACACACAGTGATATGTTGACAGAATCAAAAATAAGAGCTTCCATCTTCCCTTTCCAAGATATATTTAATTCATAAACGTGTAAAAAATTAAATACTGAGAGCCATGTTACCTGGCACTTTTCCATTCAGAAAACTCTCCTAACTGGCCTTTTCAAGGGCAATCATGATTGATTGATTTGTGGAAAATAAATTTACTATGTCAGTTCCCTGGTGTGTTAGCATGAACTTTTCCCGCTAATCTAATTAGCAAACACTTTCAATCTCTGTGAACAGTGAGCTAGCTCCCTCTTCTTAGATGTTGTCTGTTCTTCAGGCTGGATGTGGACCACAGGTGTGTTCTGCAAAAATGCTTACCAGACCCAGGAGGCAAGATTTACTGTTCTCTCTCTAAAGGAATAAAACACCATCATCTCCTAATCTAATCAACAGTCCTTCCTCTGAAGGTAAATTTGACTAAGGTTCACTGTGGTGCCTTCTTCTTGAAAATCTTCCTGCCTCCTTCTGAGTAACTTCACCCAAATCTGGTATATTGGGTAATCTGATCTCCTTCCATGATTATAGCTAACTAGAACAGATTAACACTGTCCATATGGCCTCCTGAAGCCTTTTTCTCCTTTAGTTTCCCTAATTTGGCATTGCACTTGTTTATTCTGAAGGCATCTGGCAATCCATTTCCACACTAGTGGATTTGGATGACATCATTCGTGCCTCTGCAATCCCCAAAGTCTATTTACATTGTAAAAACCTGCATGCATATTTAGCATGACATTAGAATGTGAAGATTTACAAACCTGTACTGAAATTAGATATACAGAATCTCATGACAGAGGATTAGTTGAATGAAAGAAAAAGTGTCAAGAGGCAAAGACAGTTATTGTATCTGATTCATTTTCAGTCACTATCCACCTAAGTATCCATGCTCTTTTGTCCTCACCCTTTCTCACAGACTAATCTCAAATTATTAGTGTCAGTCTGAAATATATCAGCATTAAATTCTGATCAATTTATTTTATTCTGAGGCTTGCTACATCCGCAGTGTTCATTCCTCTTCCATTTTTAACCTGGTGAGTCATAATCATCATCATCATCATCTGATTCTTGAAAGGCCCTGCTTAAAGGATTTGAGAAACAGGCAAAATTCATTAGTTTAGCCATTGTGGTTTCTGTACTCAGTGAGCGCAAACCCTGGTTGTTATGACAACTGTACATTTCTGACTTTACTAGACTGTAGCCTAATGACCTTTCCGTTAGTCAAAGAAAGTTTCTGTGCGAGTTCGGCAAAGACTATCCTAGTCTAGTTGAACTTTTCCTCATGATACAAAGGACTGCGTGGGTTCAAAAAGAATTTGTGGGGCTGCAAATGGATGGAAGACAAAGTAGCATTTCACAGGGAACAGTTCTACAAGAAATGGAAGGAATAGAAGCCAGGTATTAAGCAGTGGAAGAACAGAGGGAAGGAGGTATTCCTTTAGAGCCATCTCCTAGTGTCTGCCTAATTTTTGCACCTCCTTCAATATAGGCCAGTCCATCACCCAACTGAATCTCCCATTTTCAGTGATGAGTCCCAAGGATGGCCAGTCCTCATCTGCATCCAGTTTCTAGACAGAACCTATTCAGGGGTCTGCTTCTCCTCTTCCCCTGGAAGCCCCTGTTCTGCTGACAGCACTGACCTCAAGGGAGCCTCGAAATCACCACGGGTGATCACCGGGCACACTTTACTGGAGATCTCCATTTCACAGGTCACACGCCTTCAGGGGGACAAGGACAACTGGCAATTGGCAGGGGCAATCCAGGACTCTGTGGACTCAACTGGGAATGACTGGATTTCATTTTCTCAGCGTGGAGCCGAATTCTGGAGGTACATTGGGATTGGCTGCTCCCTGGGCCCAATCGTTGGATATTTTTAGATAATTCACCATCTTTATCACATCTTGTCTCTTCATTGCCCAAGGCTTAATCTACATCGATTTCTCCTTCCTCTTCCCCGGGGAAGAGAACCTCCACCCTGGGACAGGTGAAGCAGAGTGGTCTAGTGGATTAAACATGTGGACCTAGGACCAGCGGACCTGGGTTCTATGTCTGGCTCTACCATGTGCCTACTGTGTAAACCTTGGGCAAGTCACTCCATTTCTCTATGCCTCAGTTTCTGTAAAATGGGGATTCAATACTTGTTCTCTGTCCTACTTGACTGGGGATCCCATGTGGGAGAGGCCTGTATCTGGCCTGATTAACTTGGATCTACCCCAGCATTTAGAACAGCATTTGACACATGGTAAGCACTTCAAAAATACCATAAAAGAACAGAAAGAAGAAAGGGGCAGAGCAGGGGACCCTGCTCCAACAACTCTCTCCTCGACCCCCTCCAGTCTGGCTTCCGTCCCCTTCATTCCACGGAAACTGCCCTCTCAAAGGTCACCAATGACCTCCTGCTTGCCAAATCCAACGGCTCATATTCTGTCCTAATCCTCCTCGACCTCTCAGCTGCCTTTGACATTGTGGACCACCCCCTTCTCCTCAACACGCTATCTGACCTTGGCTTCACAGACTCCGTCCTCTCCTGGTTCTCCTCTTATCTCTCCGGTCGTTCTTTCTCAGTCTCTTTTGCAGGCTTCTCCTCCCCCTCCCATCCTCTTACTGTGGGGGTTCCCCAAGGTTCAGTGCTTGGTCCCCTTCTGTTCTCAATCTACACTCACTCCCTTGGTGACCTCATTCGCTCCCACGGCTTCAACTATCATCTCTACGCTGATGACACCCAGATCTACATCTCTGCCCCTGCTCTCTCCCCTTCCCTCCAGGCTCGCATCTCCTCCTGCCTTCAGGACATCTCCATCTGGATGTCCGCCCGCCACCTAAAGCTCAACATGTTGAAGACTGAGCTCCTTGTCTTCCCTCCCAAACCTTGTCCTCTCCCTGACTTTCCCATCTCTGTTGATGGCACTACCATCCTTCCCGTCTCACAAGCCCGCAACCTTGGTGTCATCCTCGACTCCGCTCTCTCATTCACCCCTCACATCCAAGCCGTCACCAAAACCTGCCGATCTCAGCTCCGCAACATTGCCAAGATCCGCCCTTTCCTCTCCATCCAAACTGCTACCCTGCTCATTCAAGCTCTCATCCTATCCCGTCTGGACTACTGCACCAGCCTTCTCTCTGATCTCCCATCCTCGTGTCTCTCTCCACTTCAATCCATACTTCATGCTGCTGCCCGGATTATCTTTGTCCAGAAACGCTCTGGGCATATTACTCCCCTCCTCAAAAATCTCCAGTGGCTACCAATCAATCTGCGCATCAGGCAGAAACTCCTCACCCTGGGCTTCAAGGCTGTCCATCCCCTCGCCCCCTCCTACCTCACCTCCCTTCTCTCCTTCTACTGCCCAGCCCGCAACCTCCGCTCCTCCACCGCTAATCTCCTCACTGTACCTCGTTCTCGCCTGTCCCGCCGTCGACACCCGGCCCACGTCATCCCCCGGGCCTGGAATGCCCTCCCTCTGCCCATCCGCCAAGCTAGCTCTCTTCCTCCCTTCAAGGCCCTGCTGAGAGCTCACCTCCTCCAGGAGGCCTTCCCAGACTGAGCCCCTTCCCTCCTCTCCCCCTCGTCCCCCTCTCCATCCCCCATCTTACCTCCTTCCCTTCCCCACAGCACCTGTATATATGTATATATGGTTGTACATATTTATTACTCTATTTATTTATTTATTTATTTATTTTACTTGTACATTTCTATCCTATTTATTCTATTTTGTTGGTATGTTTGGTTCTGTTCTCTGTCTCCCCCTTTTAGACTGTGAGCCCACTGTTGGGTAGGGACTGTCTCTATGTGTTGCCAATTTGTACTTCCCAAGCGCTTAGTACAGTGCTCTGCACATAGTAAGCGCTCAATAAATACGATTGACTGATTGATTGATTCATGAAGAAAGGTCTTGCTTGTCTCTTTCACATTATCTTTTTCATACCTGGTCTTACTTCCCTCCGTCTCTCCTCCCTCTTTGGAGGGGAGCCAAACAGGAAACTCTGTGGAGTGGTCTGGCTTGGCTTTGAGACCCTTTCTGCAGAGTAGTTAAGTATTCTACAACAGGTCTTAGTGCAGCTGCCTTATATTGACTCCTTGATCAGTTAACTTCTCTGGGCCTCGTTTACCGCATCTGTAAAATGAGGATTAAGACTGTGAGCCCCACCATGGGACAACCTGATCACCTTGTAACCTCCCCAGTGCTTAGTACAGTGCTTTGCACATTGTAAGTGCATAATAAATGCCATTATTATTATTATTATTATTATTATTATTAACAACTTCCCCAGAATGTTCTGCTTCTCTTGGTGTCTCCCCATACATTTGCAAGAAACAACCAGGAGTCTTGATAGGCTTTTTCATTTTCAAAGGGCTATAGAGATAGTAGTTAATCTACTAAGATTACCGAGTTGCAGATAAGTCTAATAACTATACTTAGAACCTGAGGCCCAGAAAGTCGAGTTGACCAAAGCTTGCCAGAGGATAAGTTATAGATGGGATTGACATCAACAGTGTAAAAGTGCCTCTTGAAGCCATTTGTTCTATTTTTAAAAAACTTGTATCACGAGGAAATAACTATTATTAATCATTATCATCATCATCATTATCATTATTTATCATAATCAGGTCTGCTGTTATCAATCACTTTATTCTGAGTTCCCCCAAAATGCATAGGGTACAGACAAATATGTTATTTTATGAGATTCAGAAACATGGTTTATATAATATAATTTATTGACTATTATTAGTAACATTCCCCCAGATTATTGATAAATTTTATTTATAAGATGCTGATCAGAATACTGTACAGGGCTAAGGAGAATAATAAAGTACTAGTAGGGCTGATCTCTGTTCTCGAGAAGCGTACAGTTGAGCAGAGGAGGCAAAGGTTAAAATTTTTCAGTTAGGAGGAAAAAGGAAAGTTGGATTTGTATGTTAGTACCTAAGTAATACAGTATGTAAGATAACATATAGAAATATTATGAGTACCTGTGAGTACACAACTGCATAGTTGACACAGAAGTATTGTAGTGGTAATTGGGGGCTTTAACCTGGGGAGAAGAGAAATGAGTCATAGAAGGCTTTCTGGAGGAAGTGTGAGTTCAGAAGGCCTTCAAAAATGGGGAGAACTGTGGTAGGTAGATTTGTAGCAAGGAGGGAATCCAAGCAGGTGGGAAGCTGTGAGCAAGAGGTCAGAGGTGAGAGAGATGAGAATGAGACACAGTGAGTAGGTTAGTGTGTGAAGAACAGAGTGGGAGAAGTAGTGGGAGAAGAGAGTGGCTAAGCAAGAAGAGAGCTTAATGAGTGCCTCAAAGTCAATGCTCAAAAGTTTTTGCTTGATATAGAGAGGAATGGGAAATGATTGAAGGGAAAAGTGGGAAGAAGTGAGCAGAGAGATGTTCTAGAAAAATGATCCAGCTAACTAGTGTGATCAGTCAATCAAAGGTATTTATTGAGTACTTACTTTGTGTGGAGAACTTTACTAAGCACTTGGAAGAGTATAATACAGACAGAGTGATGGCAGTTTGAATGGAGAAGAAGGCACAGGTCCTGGAAATGTGGAGGAAAAAATGACAAGATTTAGGGACAGACTGAATATGAAAGCTGAAATGTAGAAAGGAGTCCATCAATCAATCAATCGTGTTTACTGAGCTGTGTACAAAGCACTGTACTAAACTCACGAGAGTACAATAGCATAAGGAGACATAATCCCTTCCCTCAAGGAGTTTCCAGTCTAGTGGGGGAAACAAATAGTACCAAGGTTGCAGCTTCAGAGAAGAGGAGGATGATGATGGTACTAATTTGGATGATAAAGGTAGATGGAGGAGACAATTTGTGAGGGAAGATGAGTTTAGTTTTAGCATTATCCCAGTGCTCAGCACACAGTAAATAATTAGTGATAATAACTAATAATCTCCTAACTACCACCTAACCAGCTCTACCTTCAGCCTCCATTATTCTATTTGGAGTAGCCTTCCTGGCTTAGTAAGTTTATCAGGGCAGCCAATTTTCTCAAAAGTTGCTAAGGATCAGGATTGTTAAGGGCGCTAGGGATTAAGAGATACAAGCATCAAAGTACGTGGGATTTGAGACTGCTTAAAAGTATATCCAGTCGTGGTTGCCAAGGGTTTTGGTTGAAAGCTGCATTTAATTATTTGAATGCTTCCTGTGAGATCAGTTCTGTGGGCGAAGGATTCAGTCTACAAAAAAGCTGCCCAGTGGAATGAGGGCTGTTGGAAAGGGAAAAATGCAAGAAGGACAATTTAAGATTGTTTAGTGTGATTTTTTGCTATGCATTTGCTCAGCGTGGAGGGTTTTCCTGCTGTGCATGAGTTGAAAGAAACTGAGAATAGAATAGCACACGGCAAAAAAACTGAGTGAAGCACTCTCTGTATTTTTCTTAAGTAATAATTATTGGCATTTAGTTTAATCCACTGTAAACAACTGGCAGAATTGGCCCCACTATGTATGTGAATGAAAATCAAAGGTAAGATAAAATAATCAAGAATGCATTGCAATTACCGTAATACAGAATCTTATTATATTTAAGAAAAAGCTAGATTGATAAGGAGTTAAAAAGATGTATGATGATCTTTTCAAATCAATAACCATGCCTCTAAGACACAGCTGAAAATAGTTGGTGGCAGAAATTTTCATATGATTCGATGTCTTATTTTTCTGAATGTAATTAAATTGTTCAGTAATGGCAACAATGCCTCTTTAAGCATTTTTATTTTTCCAAAGCACATTCACAACAATCATCTCTTTTTAGCCTCCTCGTAAGGGGTGGAGAGGCATACATTATTTTTCCCATCTTACCAAGGAGGAAACTGAGGTATAGAGAGGTTAACTGACTCACTTAGTACAGTTCTCTGCACACAGTAAGTGCTTGATAAATCGGATTGATTGGCCAAGGTCACCCAGAAGCCAATGGCAGAGCTGGGACTAAAATTGAGGTCTTCTAATGCAATCCCAAGGTCTTCCCACTAAACTACATTGGCTCTCACAAGAGAAACGTAGCATCACACAAGAGCACACACACACACACACACACACACACACACACACACACACACATTAGGTACCTAAATAATGAAAAGGACATTATCTGGAATTTATAATGCAAACTGGCCTCAGAATTTTTTCACCTTATTTCACACTTTGTGACTAAAATGATTTTCCCTTTCTTTGTCCTTGTAAATTTCTGAGCATACAAATGTCAGATATGTGATTTCAACAAGCTGTTGATTCACAATTCCCTGTAAAGCATCCATTCCTCAGATTTGGAGACAGCCATCTTTTTTCCCCTTAATGGAAAAATTCCAAAGAGATGCTCTGCTCAGAGGTAGTGGCTGACTCCAATATTATCTCGGACAGAAAGATTCATGGAATCTTGTGCTTTGAGCACTATAGGCTGGTCTTGCAATTCTAGGGTTGTGAAGAAATCAATCAACCAACCAATCAATTATCCTGGGAATTATTCATGGCTTCTTGTTGGAGGAGGTGGGATTTCTGGAGGGCTTTGAACATGGGAGAGCTGTGGTCTGTTAGATTTAGATGGAAAGGGGAGTTCAAGTTGAATGAATGAGGAATGGAGGCAAAAGAACTAATTGAGTCAGGTACTGAGAGTGAGTGAAGAAATGAGAATGAGAGCAGGTAATGTGGAAGTAATGAAGAGGGTGTTTAGGGGAGTAGAAGGTGAGGTGGTAAGAAAACAGGTGGGGTGATCTTGAAGCTGATGGTGAAGTGTTTATGCTTGATGCAGAGGAACATAAGAAAGCAGTGGAGGGTCTTGTGGAGGGTAGAGATTGTACCAAGTGTGTCTTCAAGAAAATGATTTTTGAAGCAGTGAGTAATATAGATTGGAGTGGCTAGGGCCTAGAGACAGAGATCTGATACAATAGTCTAGGCATAATATGAGCAGAGTTTGTATCAGTGTAATAACTGCCTGTCAACTTACGAATCAAGCAAAAACTCCTCACTCTCGACTTCAAGACTCTTCATCACCTCGTCCCCTCCTACCTCACCTCCCTTCTCTCCTTCTCCAGCTCAGCCCACACCCTCCGCTCCTCTGCCGCTAACCTCCTCACTGTACCTCGTTCTTGCCTGTCCCACAATTGACCCCCGGCCCACATCCTTCCCCTGGCCTGGAATACCCTCCCTCCACACATCTGCCAAGCTAGCTCTCTTCCTCCCTTCAAAGCCCTACTGAGAGCTCACCTCCTCCAGGAGGCTTTCCCAGACTGAGCCACCCTTTTTCCTCTCCTCCTCCCCATCCCCCCTCTACCCTACCTCCTTCCCCTCCCCACAGTACTTGTATATATTTGTACAGATTTATTACTCTATTTATTTCACTTTTACATATTTACTATTTCATTTATTTTGTTAATGATGTGCCTATAGCTTTAATTCTATTTGTTCTGACAATTTTGACACCTGTCTACATATTTTGTTTTGTTGTCTGCCTCCCGCTTCTAGACTGTAAGCCCGTTGTTGGGTAGGGACCATCTCTGTATGTTGCCGACTTATACTTCCTAAGTGCTTAGTATAGTGCTCTGCACATAGTAAGTGCTCAATAAATACGATTGGATGAGATAAATAGGATGAGATAAAGGTTGCAGGCTTTGGGACAGGGAAGATGGTTTTATTGGTTGAGATGGGTAAATTAGGAGGAGTGAATTTAGGGAGAAAGATGAAGAGTTCTGCTTTAGGGATGCTGAGTTTGACAGTCTTGGAGACAAGAGGATATGTGGAACTGTGAATCAAATGAGAAGTCAGCATAAGGGAGGTAGCTTGGGAAGTCATCTGTGGCTGAAACCATGTGAGTGAATGAGCTCCCTAAAAGGATGGGTGTACAAAAAGAAGAGTAGTTGAATGAGCGGAGGATGAGGCAACAATGAGTGAAATTGAGAAGGAATGGGCAGGGGTAGGAGGAGAACCGTAAAGCCCCGGGCTGAAAGTCTCTCCTGGAAGATAGAGTGGTTTAGTGTGTTAAAGGCAGGACAGAGTTCAGGGAGTTTCAGGACAGAATATAGACTTTTGGATTTAGCCTTAGAAAGTTCAATCTTGGTGGAATGAAAGAGGTACCATGGCCTAGTGGAAGGATCACAGACCTGGAATTCAGGGGAGCTGGGCTCTAGTTCCGGCTCTGCCACTTGTCTGCTGTGTGAACCTGGGCAAGTCACTTTACTTCTCCGTGCCTCAGTTCCCTCATCTGTAAAATGGAGATTAAAACTGTGAGCCTCATGTGGGACATGGACTGTGCCCAACCTGATTGTCTGGTATCTTTCTGAGCATTTAGCTCAGTGTCTGCACATAATAGGACCTTAACAAATACCATTAAAAAAGCAAGCTGGTGGGGGAAAAATTAAAGCAGCCGGTGTATATGGTCCTTTCCAGGGGTTTGGAAAGGAATGGGGGCATGGAAATGTGGGATTGAATAAGGGTTTTGGGTGTTTTTTTTCTGGTAGAGACTTGTTCTTGTTCAACATCAGAGGAGAAGGAGTCATGAAAGAGTAAGAGGTTGAAAAGAGCCATGAGAGAGGGGAGGAAAGTGGGAGTAATTATAATAATTACAATAATACTAATTATGGCATTTACTGAGCACTTACTCTGAGCTAAGCACTGGGGAAGAAACGAGAATCAGCAGGCTATTGGAGTTGAGAACAGGGAATTTATCCCCACTTTACACCTGAGTAAATTGAGGCACAGAGCAGTCAAATGACTTGCCCAAGGTCACATAGCAGTCAAATGAAAGTGCTAGGATTAGAACCCAGGTCTCCTGATTTATAAGCCTGTGATCTTTCCACTAGGCCTTGCTGCTTTTCCTAAGTAATCAGTCAGGCATTGATGTTTATTGAAGACTTTAATGTATGTGGAGTACAATACTAAATATTTGGAAGACTACAGTAGAGTAGGTAGACATGATCCCTGACCTCAAGGAGTTTACAATCTAACAGGGAAGTCAGACAGGAAGCGAGGATGCCAATATAGAAGTCAAGGAAAGATATAATAAGTTTTTGGATCAGCAAGGTAGAAGTTTGGGTGGGGAAGAAGGAGTGAGCCCACTGTTGGGTAGGGACTGCCTCTATGTTTTGCCAATTTGTACTTCCCAAGCGCTTAGTACAGTGCTCTGCACATAGTAAGCACTCAATAAATACGATTGATTGATTGATTGATTGAGTGGATTCTGGAGAAGTTGTGAAGCATTGGTGACAGGCTCAATGCGTGGGTTGAATGAAAGAGATGAGTCAAGGACAAAGCCAAAGTTATGGGCTTGTGAGACAGTGAGGGGAGTAGTGCTGTCTACAGTGATGGGAAAGGCTGGGTAAGGCCAGAGTTTGGGTAGGAAGATGAGGCATCCTAGTTTGACCAGAGAAGTCCTGAAGACAGGAGGAAATGTGATATTGCAGAGTAGGAGGGTGGTCCAGTTTGGAGAGGTAGATTTGGGAGTTTAATAATTGCTCTTCCCACTCTAGTCTTTACTTCACCCTGCTGCCCAAATCATTTTTCTAAAAATACATTCAGTCCATTTCAGCCCACTCCTCAAAATCCTCCCATCATCACCATCTACCTCCATATCAAATATAAACTCCTCTCCGTAGATTTTAAAGCACTCAATCACCTCAACTTGTCCTACATAACCTCCCTTATTTCCTACTACAATCCAGCCCTCAATCTTCACTCCTCTAACATTAACCTACTCACTATACCTTGATCTCATCTATCTCATTACCAACCCTTTGTCCATGTCCTTCCTCTAGCCTGGAACTCTGTCCCCTTCACACAAGACAGACAACAATTCTCCCCATTGGGTATGGACTGCCTAAATTATGTCTGATTGCATTACAGCCATGCTGATGGCCCCTATCTATCCATTAGACCACACTGCTTGAATAATAATAATGTTGGTATTTGATAAGCGCTTACTATGTGCCAAGCACTGTTCTAAGCGCTGGTGGGGGGATACAAGGTAATCAAGGCTGTCCCACCTGGGGCTCACAGTCTTAATCCCCATTTTACAGATGAGGGAACTGAGGCCCAGAGAAGCTAAGTGACTTGCCCAAAGTCACACAGCTGACCGGTGGCGGAGCCGGGATTAGAACCCATGACCTCTGACTCCCAAGCCCAGGCTCTTTCCATTGAGCCACACTGCTTGAAGCCAGTTGTGTGAGTTTTTCCCTTGGAGAAGAATGCAACTGGTAGCCATTTGAGAGTCAGTCACTCAATCACTCAGTCAATCGTATTTATTATGCACTTATTATGTGCAGAGCAATGTATTAAGAGCTGGGGAGAGTACAATATAACAATGAACAGACGCATTTCCTGTACACAATGAGAGGAGGAGACAGACATTAATATAAATAAATCAGCAAGGCCTAGTGATTAGAACATGGGCCTCCTCAAAAATCTCCAGTGGCTACCAATCAACCTACGCATCAGGCAACAACTCTTCACCCTCGGCTTCAAGGCTGTCCATCACCCCGCCCCCTCCTACCTCACCTCCCTTCTCTCCTTCTCCAGCCCAGCCCGCACCCTCCGCTCCTCTGCTGCTAATCTCTTCACCGTGCCTGGTTCTCGCCTGTCCCGCCATCGACCCCCGGCCCACGTCCTCCCCCGGGCCTGGAATGCCGTCCCTCCGCCCATCCGCCAAGCTAGCTCTCTTCCTCCCTTCAAAGCCCTACTGAGAGCTCACCTCCTCCAGGAGACCTTCCCAGACTGAGCCCCCTCCTTCCTTTCCCCCTTCTCCCCCCATCCCCCCCGCCTAACCTCCTTCCCCTCCCCACAGCACCTGCATATATGTATATATGTTTGTACGTATTTATTACTCTATTTTATTTGTACGTATTTATTCTATTTATTTTATTTTGTTAATATGTTTTGTTTTGTTGTCTGTCTCCCCCTTCTAGACTGTGAGCCCGCTGTTGGGTAGGGACCGTCTCTATATGTTGCCAACTTGTACTTCCCAAGCACTTAGTACAGTGCTCTGCACACAGTAAGCATTCAATAAATACGATTGAATGAATGAAGAACTGTAGAAAAAGAGAACCTAACCCTTGGGCCCTGAAAGGAAACAAAAACTGTGGCAAAAGCTTCTGCTAGGACATCCCGTCCAATTGAAGGGGAATCCTCATTGTATCTTAAAAGAAAAGCTCTTGAAAGGCAAGTTCTCACAAGGATAGTTTGAGAGTATTACATTACATTGCAGAGAAGGAAACAGAAAAAGGACAGAGAACCAGGAGTTAAAAAGAAAAACAATGTACATCAGGAAAGTAAATAGCACTAATACAGAAAGGACCCCTACCCCACTGAAAGGGTGTCACAGTAAGTGGACAACTTTTCTCCTTCTCTCCTTCTCACCTTCTACAGCCCAGCCTGCACACTCCGCTCCTCTGGTGCTAACCTCCTCACTGTGTCTTGTTCTCACCTGTCCCGCCGTCGACCCCTGGCCCACATCCTACCTCTGGCCTGGAGTGCCCTCCCTCTTCAAATCAGCCAAACAATCACACTTCCCCCTTTCAAAGCCCTACTGAAGGCTCACCTCCTCCAAGAGGCTTTCCCAGACTAAGCCCCCCTTTTCCTCAGCTCCCCCTCCCCTCCTCACCCCCCGACTCTTCCCCCCCTTCCTGCTCCACAGCACTTGTGCATATATGTGCATATCTATAATTCTATTCGTTTATATTAATGCCTGTTTACTTGTTTTGATGTCTGTCTCCCCCCTTCTAGACTATAAACCCGTTGTGGGCAGGGATTGTCTCTATTGCTGAAGTGTACTTTCCAAGCGTTTAGTACAGTGCTCTGCACACAGTAAGTACTCAATATATGATTGAATGAATGAATGAAGACAAAGCCTTACAGTATGATATATATTCATGTCATACATATCATACATATCATATATATGTAATCAATGTGAAGCAGTGTTGCCTAGTAGAAAGAGCATGGTCCTGGGAGTCAGAGGACCTGTGTTCTAATCCTGGCTCTGACAATTAATGATAATGATTATGTTGTTTGTTAAGCACTTACTATGTGCCAGGCACCATACTAAGTGCTGGGGTGGATACAAGCAAATTGGGTTGGACACAGTCCCTGTCAATCAATCAATCAATCATATTTATTGAGCGCTTACTGTGTGCAGAACACTGTACTAAGCACTTGGGAAGTACAAGTTGGCAACATATAGAGACAGTCCCTACCCAACCTGGGGCTCATAGTTTCACTCCCCATTTTTCAGATGAGGTAACTGAGGCACAGAGAAGTGAAGTGACTTGCCCAAGGTCATACAGCGGGCAAGTGGTAGAGCCAGAATTAGAACCCATGACTTACTCCCAGGACCATGATCTAGTTACTACGCCATGCTTCTTGCTATGTGACCTTGGGCAAGTCACCTAACTTCTCTGTGTCTCAGTTTCCTTAATTGTAAAATGGGGATTAAATCCTACTCCCTCCTACTTAGACCACTGGGACAGGGACTGTATCCAACTCTGTATTTATTTGTATTTTCCTAGCGCTTAGAACAGTGCTTGACACAGAATATGTGCTTAACAAATACCATTAAACAAAACGATCCAGATAGCAGAGGAAAAGCCTAATATTCAACAAAACAAGCATAATAGGTCACCCTTAATATAGAAATAGAAACAGAAAAGTTCCCAGGAAAGCAGAATACTGCCTAGTGACTCCCAAGGTATATACCACAGTGAAAGAGAGTGTGTCAACCCCAAGAAAATGCCTTCACTGTGTCATGAGCATCAGGTAGCGTGAAACTATTCTATTATTATTATTATTATTATTATTATTATTATTATTAGGCCCAGACGACTGAATATATCCACCAGGAACCTTCCATTTCTCCCTGGCAACAACCAGGGCCTTGGGCATTCTTCCCCACAAGACCTCCATGCTGCATCCCCTCTGTGGCTCCCCTCTGCATTCATTCATTCATTCAATCGTATTTATTGAGCTCTCACTATGTGCAAAGCACTGTACTAAGAGCTTGGGAGAGTACAGTACAGCAACTAACAGACACAGTCCCTGCCCACAATAAACTCACAGGAATTTCCATCCAGACCTGCCCCTGAGGTCTGAGTCACATGAGACCACTTTTCTGCTTTGTGCTATGTTTTTACCTTTTTTGAGCTTCAATTTCCACATCTGTACAGTGGAAATAATAGTGCTCACCTCTCCCTACCTTACAAACATGTTGTGAGGCTAAAAGAAGTTTTCATGTGAAAGCAACTTGGGAAATGAAATAAAAATGCCACGAAAATACAAGGTATTATTATGCTAAAGTTTGGTTTTAGAATCTAAAAATGTGCATCTGTTTTAGGGAAAAAGTGTTTTTATTTCGTTTTAAATTTCTGAGCTTTTAGAGAAAAACAATGATAAAAAACGGTGAAAATTGATATCTGGCTGAAAAAAGTGTTTGAAATAATCAGATTACCTCAGAACTATTAATAATATCCCAGGCACCTAAGTGAAAGCAGACAGAATGTATTTCAACCCCAGATTATAAATTGAAAATGATACCTGATGGCAGATTAGAGGTGGGGGCTAAAAAGTATAACTGCAGAATAACTGGAAGAAAATGGCAGGCTTTCAACAAGATGGTTTAAGTTCTATTGATCTTGTAGCTCTGAGTTCCGTGACTCTGCTTGTTACTTTGCTTCTTACTTTTACTAATTTGCCACATTCTCCCAACACGTAATTAATTCCTGGAACGCATACTTGTCAGCTGTGTGACTTTGGGCAAGTCACTTAACTTCTCTGTGCATCAGTTACTTCATCTGTAAAATGGGGATTAAGACTGTGAGCCCCATCTGGGACAACCTGATTACCTTGTATTCCCCCCAGTGCTTAGAACATTGCTTGGCACATAATAAGCGCTTAACAAATACCATTATTATTATTACAAAAGTATTTTAATTTTTTTCATAATCCATTTCTTTCTCTCCCATGAATCCCTCAAAAAAATTCATTTATTGGAGTTTGAGACATACCAATTCCCAACAATGCATGTTGACATATCAGTCCTCAGTAAGGCACTAGAAATGAATTTCTGTTTTAAAATTGGTAACATTGGGTATAGAAACACAGGAAATATCATCTGTGTGTATGGACCTATGGCTGCCTAATGCAGGCATCACTTTAAAAAGAGTAAAAATAATAATAATAATAATGGCATTTATTAAGCACTTACTATGTGCAAAGCACTGTTCTAAGCGCTGGGGAGGTTATAAGGTGATCAGGTTGTCCCACGGGGGGCTCATTTTACATTTGAGGTAATGGAGGCACAGAGAAATTAAGTGACTTGCCCAAAGTCACACAGCTGACAAGTGGCAGAGCTGGGATTTGAACCCATGATCTCTGACTCCAAAGCCCGTGCTCTTTCCACTGAGCCACACTGCTTCTAGGAATAAATCTATTGAGAATGTACAATAAGAATCCAATAGTTAGTTTACAAAAAGACAAGAAGATGAGAAATTTGGCATATTGGAAGACAGGCACATTAAACAGTGCTTTCAGGAACTTTCTGTCAGGGAAAGACCAGTTCTTGCTGGTGAGAATGTTTTGGCTCAACAAAAGCGTTAAATGGAGATGTGGAAGAAGAAAAATTAAAAGCACAATCAGCAAGACAAGATGGAAGATAAAGCAATTAGTTCAGGGTTTAGATTGAAGTACTTCTATCACTTGACTATTCTTTAATTTAAAATATATCATAGTTCTTTCCCCAAACTAATGCAGTTTTGAAAGTTTTAGTGAGTGGGAGGGAGAGATAGAGATTGTCCCTGCTTCTCTGGGCCTTTTCCTTTTTAATGTCTCAACAAGCTCTGTGGAATTTAATACATTTCCTGGCATTTAATTTTAATCTGCTATTTATCAAATAAGGCCATCTGGGTTTAAATTTCAAAATTTATCTCTACATTTCAGCTAATGCAAGATGCCTGGGAGATTAGCAGTATGGCCACAAAAATGAGTTACTGAAAAAGTCTATGAAGTAACGTCCTATGGATTCTCATTTTCTATCCTTACAAACAGGACAGATATTCATCAGAGTAGAATGGAGTTGAACTAGATGACTCCTCATGTTAAAAAGTGCATAATTCCAGTTGAAGACTGCTAACGAATTGAGGAGTTTTTCAAAGATAAAGTCAGAATGGTCAAAGAATTCATTATCAGTTGGAAGGCCAGGTCTCATTATAAATTTTTCAAGGCTGAGCAAGAATCAACTTACAAGTAGAAAGAAAGAGTCCTGAGCAGTTGATAATGTATTGTGGGATTGTTGATAACAATTCTGTCTTTACCCTGTTCTCACCTTTTATGTATTATAATAATACCATTATTACTATAAATAATATCAATAATTATCATAGTATTTATTCAGTGCTTACTCAGTGGCAAATACAGTCCTAAGTGCTGAGGTAGATACAAGAACATCTGGCTGGACGCTATCTCTGTCCCATATGAGGCTCACAGTCTAAATAGGTGGAAAACAGATATTGTGAAACCCCATTTTACACATGGGCAAACTGCAGCACAGAGAACTTAAATGACTCATCCAAGGTCACACAACAGGTAATTGGTAGAGCTGGTATTAGAACCCAGGTCATCTGGCTCCCATTCCTGTGCTCTGACTGAGCTGTTTCTATTATTGATCTTGGTTGCTTGAATTCAGCTCCAGAGCTACTACACTGTTCTATCAGATCTCCATCTCCAGCAGCTGAAAAATATCAATTAAGGTGAAATTTCATTTGATGTTGCATTGTTCGAAGGCAAGTAGTTTTGGAATAATAATAATATGGAGTAAAATCTTTCTCTTGGATAAAACAATTAAGTCATAGATCTGATATAGCAGAGGATCTTATTTTCTCCCAGTTTGAGCTAAATGCAGCAGTTTAAGTTAAAAAAAAAGTTGGGAAGGCTTAGATGTTGGAGAGAAAAATGTTTCTAAATTTGCTCTGCATTTATCTTTTTTCTTAAAAAATAAGAAAAAATGAAAGGAAATCACTCGTCAGATGCTATTGGAAGTTGCAGGGTTTTTAAATGCAAAAAAGGAAGTGGGACATTATGGAAAAGGCAAGTGAACATAGATCCTATAAAAGCCAGAGAAAAATGTCCATTTGATTAGACATCGTTTATTCTACAGCTCATGCTTAAGCCTAGCATACCACGGACACTTAGGACCTGTTCAGTCATAAGATTTATTTTCCTCTAACTGGTTGTAGAGTGTTAGAAAAACTATGGTGTGGTCACTGCTATGAGTAAAGTGGTGCAATGAATTACTAACTAAGCCATTTCATTTTTGGAAATTATTTCCAAACTTTGCCATCCCTTTCAGATTCAGAGCATAAATGCAAATGCATGCATAGCATAAATGAGAAGTAGTCTGACCTAGTGGAAAGACCACAAGCCTAGGAGTCAGAAAACTTGGGGTCTCATCCCGACTCCACCATTTATTTGTCTGCTGACAACCAAGCCCATGCTCTATCCACTAGGCCACACTGGTTCTCTATACCGAGTACATTGAATTGCACCAACCTGATTAGCTTGTATCTACCCCAGCACTTAGAACTGTGCTTGACACTTAGTAAGCACTCAAAAAATACTATTACTGTTACTATCATTACATTCCCTGGAAGCTAGTAATTGTTTAACAAATACCAAAAGGAAAAAAAAAAAGCTTTCCGGGAATTTAAGAACAATCTGTTATTTTGATTATGATTCATCGTCCATCTTGAAGAGTAATCAGTTCTTAAACTCAAGCAAGAGCCTGCGGAGCAGCAGTATAATAAAAATTAGAATAGAGAATGTGTTTCTGTGCTAACTCTGTTGCCCCATGTAATGCCGAAGAATATATATATATGTATATATATATATATATATATATATATATTCATATATATATATGAATATATATGTATATATGGTTGTACATATTTATTACTCTGTTTATTTATTTATTTATTTATTTTACTTGTACATTTCTATCCTACTTATTTTATTTTGTTGGTATGTTTGGTTCTGTTCTCTGTCTCCCCCTTTCAGACTGTGAGCCCACTATCGGGTAGGGACTGTCTCTATGTGATGCCAATTTGTACTTCCCAAGCGCTTAGTACAGTGCTCTGCACATAGTAAGCGCTCAATAAATATGATTGATTGATTGATTGATTGATTGAAGAACTGAATTTACATACTTAGATAGATGAGCTTTATAGACTATGAGCATTTTGTGGGCAGGGAATGTGTCTGTTTCTTGTTATATTGTACTCTCCCAGGTGCTTAGTACAGTGCTTTATACACAGAAAGTGCTCAATGAGTACAATTAAATGAATGAATGAATGAATGAATGAATGTATTTCATGGTTTCCTTTTAAAGATATTTTATCCACTGATAGGTGAAGAAGTCTTTCCAGGAAACAGGCTTAATACAATGAACATTGAACTGGTTCCCTATGGAAAAAGAACACAAGTTATTTCTTAACCAGGCTTCTGTAAAGAAATACATATTTTGGTGAAAAGCAGAAGAATAGATGTAATGAGATGTTAAAAGGGTTGTGAGTAGAGACAAAATAAGGGTTTCATTAAATGCTCCAAAATCTTTCAACAGACTCCAATTTGTTGACTTTTATAGGTAAAAGTTTTCCTATTTTACCAACTGAGCCAATTCAAAGAAAAGTCGAAACTTTATACAGTGCAGTTTAGGAAAAACATCACAAACTCCAAATATTTTAACTCAGTCAACAGTGTTTACTGCCAGTCTGCACAGCATTGTACTAATCTTGTATTGGGGATCCAGTCTCTTTGCAAATCAAGGAAGAGAGAATGTGGGGATTGCCCCAAATTAAATAGTAAATTCAGAAACAGTGTGGTCTAGTGGAAAGAACACGGGCCTGGGATTCAGAAGGACCTGGGCTCTAATCCCAGTCCTGCCACTTGTCCGCTGTGTGACCCTGGGCAAGTCACTTTATTTCTCTGAACCTCAATTACTTCATCTGTAAAATGGGGATTAAGACTGTGAGTCCCATGTGGGAGAGGGACCGTGTTCATCCTGATTTGCTTGTATCTACCCCAGCACTTAGTACAATGCTTGGCACGCAGTGTTTGAAAAAAAAACATTAACAACAACAATTGTTGGAAAAAAAGAATAAAACTCAAACTAGAGCCAGCTTCAGACATTTGACTACCCTGGGGTGAGGAGTGGGGTGGGGGAAGAATTCTCCCCTCCTTCCCTAAGTGATGCCAAAAACGCACAACAAAATATAATGTCATCATGTGGGAAATCTATTCAAACTGGAAGGAGCTGTGCTTTTCCCTTGTCCCCAACCCCCCAAAGCTGTTTACTTTCCCTCTCAGTTGGCTCCCAACATGTTTCTGATGTAGCTTCTGATTTTCCATCCTTAACTATAGCTCCAGCACCCTACCAAGCTAGACCATCTTACCCATCGACAGTCCTCCTTGAGATGGTTGCCTCCTACTTGACTAGGATTTAATGTAGTGGTGAGGGAAGTCAGACATATGAGGAAAACACAGGTGAGAGTATGGCTTCTGGGAGGAGGGAGATTGGCTGATGATTGATTGGCTGATTGATCCGGGGGAGGGCTGGGTAGTATTGTCTCTCCTCCTTTCCAGTAAGGAGAGATGATCAATGGGTAAATTACGATGGAATGGCCAATGATTGCAGACATTTCTCATCAGGAGAGAGGTGAAGAGAATTATAGATATAGAGATCGGCAGCATATATCAACCTCTGTATGCTATTCCTTGCCATCAACTTGAAACCTCACCATCGACTTTAAAGTATTCCATCAACTCCATTCCTCTTCCCTTACCTCTCTGATTTCCTGCTATATCTCAGCCACCACACTCTGCTCTTTTAACGCCAACCTACTCACTGATCCTTGATCTCGTGTATCTCGCCAACATCCCCTTGCTCACATTCTCCCTCTGGCCTCGAACACCCTCCATCTTCTCATCCGAAGTCCAACACTAACCCCACCTTACAAACCTTCCTAAAACCACAGTTATTCCAAGAGGCCTTTGCTGATTATGTCCTCATTGCTCCTACTTGCTCTCCCCACTGCGTTACCTAAGCAATTGGCTGTGTATAATAATAATAACAATAATGGTGGCATTTGTTAAGCACTTACTATGTGTGATGCACTGTTCTAAGTGCTGGGGGGATACAAGGTGATCAGGTTGTCCCACATGGGGCTCACAGTCTTAATCCCCGCTTTACAGATGGGGTAACTGAGGCTCAGAGAAGTTAAGTGACTTGCCCAAGGTCACACAGCAGACATGTGGGGGAGCCGGGATTAGAACCCATGACCCCTGACTCCCAAGCCCGGGCTCTTTCCACTGACCCACACTGCTTGCACTCTGATAGTCAGCTCCAAAGCTCTTCTTATCTCTCAGACTGTGAGCCCCATGTGTGACATGATTATCTTATATCTATGCCAGTACTTAATACAGGGCACGGCACTTAGTAAGCACTTAACAACTACCAAAATTATTCTCTAAACTGTAAGCTTGTTGTGGGCAGGAAATATGCCTAACAACTCTACTCTGTTGTATGGTACTCTCCCAAGTGCTTAATACAGCACCCTGTACACATAAGCTCTCAATAAATACCACTGATTGATGTACATATCCTTATACTCTATTGTTCCCCTATCTCTGATCTATTTTAATGTCAGTTTCCCCCTGTAGACTCTAAGCTCCTTGTGGGCAGGGGGCATATGTAGCACTTTCCCAAGTGTTTAGTCCAGTGCTCTACACACAGAGTGAGTGCTCAATAAAAACCACTGATTGATTACCCCTTTATATAATTCCTATTTTTTATCTATCATACTCTAGATATTACCAGTTCTACCCTGATTTTTCCTGCCCCCACAATTGAATTGTAAATAGTATTTGTCTCCCTACACTAGATGATAAACTCTTGGTGGGCAGGGGCCGTGTCTTGATTTTACTGTACTCTTTTGGTACTGAATATGGTGCTTTGAAAAAAACAAGTTTTCCCCAAAGTTCATTGTCTAACTGAAAACACAACAATGCCTGGAAGCACCAAGTAAATGAGGTAGCATCAGTCACTAGAGAAGTCAGAGACAATTTCTGGGTTTCCTTAGAGATGCCTCCAGTTCAGTTCAGAAACTCTTAACCCAGGTATCCATTCAGATGGATAGGTCAGTGGTCCAGGGCCAATATGTTGTGAAATGTGGCCTCTGCTAAATTTCCAAAGAATAGGGTGGAGAGTGAGGACCCCCTCCATTCACCCTTACCTTCCCACCACCCCTACCCATATCACCGAGATTGCCAATCCTGGAGGTTTCGGGGGCAGGGTTTTAGGATCACGTGCCAGATGCCACTTACTCTTAGAGTCAGGGTGCCTGGAGTAGAATCAATCTATCAACCACATTTATTTATTGGTTATGTGTGCAGAGCATTAGTCTAAGAATCTGGGAAAGTACAATTTAACAATATAACAGATACACCTTCCCTGCTCACAAGGAGCATACAGTCTTAGAGGGCATTAATATAAATGAATGAATCATGGATTCCGCACATGAATACTGCGGAGCTGAGGGTGAGGTGAATACTCAGTACCCAAAGATCAAAGAGGAACCAAAATCCTCACCTGCAAATTTATTAATTTCTACTTCTCAAATGTGTTGCTACATTCTTACTATTAAAAATCATACTAAGCTTCCCTAGGTTTAAAATCCATGTGGAATTCTTGGAATCATATCTACTTTGCAAGGACAATTATGTGAGATATCCTTATGACAACACTTAGTCTGTTGTCAGAGAGCTGATAGTGACTGAGCTATTTATTTTTAATGAATAAGTTCTTCTTTCGATTATAATAAACTTTTTGCTAATGATGTGGAAAATTGGGCAGTGCTTTCACAATAGCTGACTAATTTCCTGTTTAGAAATCAGCCTTTCCTTCTTCCCATGGTGCTTAATTTAATATTGTTTCCTTTAGTTTGCCTTTGTTCTGAAGCATTGTTAATACTGAATTGATCACATTGGCCCCTCCTTTTTCTCTTTACAATTTTCTGTGCATATTTACCTACATACCTGTATCATTTGATATATATTTTGGATTATTGTCCCTTGGGAATTGTTTTGAGTTGCATCAGTAGTTTGCAAAATAATCCAAGAACAATAGTATCTATATGATTTCATTAATTTCTCTCTATTTTTTTTAAGAAACTAGTTAATGGCATTATATACAAAATTTATACAGAGGCACGAAACCCCCAAATTCATACAAATGGAAAAATCATTTCTATACCAAAATTCATTTTTTCCCTTCAAATTGTAATTGTCTTTTTGATTCTACTTAATCAATCAATCAATCAATCGCATTTATTGAGCGCTTGCTGTGTGCAGAGCACTGTACTAAGCGCTTGGGAAGTACAAGTTGGCAACATATAGAGACGGTCCCTACCCAACAGTGGGCTCACAGTCTAAAAGGGGGAGACAGAGAACAAAACCAAACAAAATAAAATAAATAGAATAGATATGTACAAGTAAAATAAATAGAGTAATAAATATGTACATATATACATATATACAGGTGCTGTGGGGAAGCGTTTAACAGACACCACAATTATTATTGCGATCATTAGTGCATCCACACAGACCACACACACAGACTTAATCAATCAATCAATCAGTGGTATTTATTGAGTGCTAACTATATGCAGGGCACTGTCCTGAGCTCTCGGGAGAGCGCAATACCAAAGACTTGGCAGAAATACTCCCTGCCCACAAGGAGCTTACCATCTAGAGGGGGACACAGACTTTCACATAAAGAAATAAGCAATTTATAATATATAATTTAATGATTTGTACATAAAGTGGTGCGGGGTTGAGAATGGGGCAAATATCAAATGCCCAAATGTCCCAGATCCAAGTGCATAGAAAATGCAGAAGGCAGCAGGGGTGACACAAATTTGGATAATTTTCATCAGTAGAGATAGTTAATATTTAAATTATAATGGTAACATCACGTGATGAATCCATTGTGGCCTTGTTGAAAGAGCGTAGGTCTGGGAGACAGAGAACCTGGGTTCTAATCCTGGCTCCACCTTTTGTCTGCTATGTGTAACCCTCACTGTACCTCATTCTCGCCTCTCACACCGTCGACCCCCGGCCCACGTCCTCCACCTGGCCTGAAATGCCCTCCCTCCACACATCCGCCAAGCTAGTTCTCTTCCTCCCTTCAAAGCCCCACTGAGAGCTCACCTCCTCCAGAAGGCCTTCCCAGACTGAGCCCCTTTTTCCTCTCCTCCTCCCCACCCCCCCACCCTACCTCCTTCCCCTCCCCACAGCACCTGTATATATGTTTGTACAGATTTACTACTCTATTTATTTTAGTTGTACATATTTACTATTCTATTTATTTTGTTAATGATCTGCATGTAGCTTTATTTCTACTAATTCTGATGACTTGACACCTGTTCACATGTTTTGTTTTGTTGTCTGTCTCCCCCTTCTAGACTGTGAGCCCGTTGTTGGGTACGGACTGTCTCGATATGTCGCCAACTTGTACTTCCCAAGTACTTAGTACAGTGCTCTGCACACAGTAAGTGCTCAATAAATATGATTGAATGAATGAATGTGACCTTGGGCAAATCACTTTAACTTCTCTGTGCCTCAGTTACAGGGACTGTCTCCAACCCGATTAACTTGTTCCTACTTTGATGCTTAATTTGGTGACTGGTGTGCACTTAACAAATACCATTAAAAAGAAATACAGCTCTGCTCAGTGTAATGAGGTTTTAAGAAAATTTCTTCACTGTTCTGAATTGTCTCCTCAATACAAATGCTTTAGGCAGTTCACTCACTTGAAATGAATACATTTGTGAAGATAATAAACCAAGCACATCGTTTCCAAACGTCAGAGTTTCTAGGAAGCCCCAGCCTGGTTTGTATAGCTTTTTGTACTTGAACAAAGAAATGTGCTTCGCTACTGAAATCCAGTTCTTAAAAAAATGCCTCATTCTCTTAAAAATAGTGAGGGAATGATCCGAAGACCAATTTAGTGTCTGTCTCTACTCAGTGGACCCCCTAAAGAAACATTTAGTTGGTGTCTTGTGCTAGTGGATTGAAGACCATTATGTCAAAGAGATGAAAAGAGAGAGAGACAGACAGAGGAAGAGGGAGAAAGAAAAAGAGAGAAAGACAGAAAGAGAGAAAGAAAGCATTGAGACAATGAAAAGCACCATGGCTTAATGGAAAGAGCACAGACCTGAGAGTCGGAGGACCTGGATTCTAATGCCAACTATGCCTGCTTTGTGTAAAATGGGAAATAAATACCTGTTCTCCTTCCACATTAGACTGTGAGCCCCATTTGGGACAGGGAATGATTCCCACCTGATTATCTGATATAGTAAATGCTTAACAAGTATCAGTATCTTTTTGTTATTATTACAGAGAGAAAGAGAGAGAATGTGTGTATGTGTGAGCTAAGAATGTAAGCATAGTTCAAAAAGTCAATCAGTTCAAGACCCACAGTCCCAAATATGTCACGTCAAAGTCAAAGTGGTAAAATTCCCCTATGGCTGAAAGTATCACTTGGAAGAGCTTCTGTGAGACCAAAGTGGGTAAGTGGTTAGTGGTAAGGCAGCAACAGAACAGTGCTTTGCACATAGTAAGTGCTTAATAAATGCCATCAAAAAAACCTAGGGATTTGATGGATATTTTGAAGGATATTGATGAATATCATTGATAGCTATTTTCATGATAGTGGCTCAATAAGATAAACTTGCAGCCTAAAAATGAATGAAATTATGCATCAAGAAAATCTAGAATAATGAGAAATCCCCATTATTACTTTGTGGAATAATATGTTGCCTTTAAGGACCCAACCAATAAGGTTTGTTTTGACTTACTGATAAATGTATAGAAATGTCTGAAAGTACATAAAATGAGTACATGATACATGTGTAAATTGCCTAAAGTGTATTTGATTGGATTATGGCCACCTCTGAGAGCTCTTATATTACCACCCTTCACCCGGATGAAGGGGTTGATTTACCACATTCATTCATTCATTCATTCAATTGTATTTATTGAGCGCTTACTGTGTGCAGAGTACTGAACTAAGCGCTTGGGAAGTACAAGTCGGCAACAGAGACGGTCCCTACGCAACAACGGGCTCACAGTCTAAAAGGGGGAGACAGACAACAAAACAAAACAAGTAGACAGGTGTTAAAATCATCAAAACAAATAGAATTATAGCTATATGCACAACATTAACAAAATAAATAGAATAGTAAATATGTACAATAAATAGAGTGATAAATCTGTACAAATATATACGAGTGCTGTGGGGAAGGGAAGGTGGTAGGGCAGAGGAATGGATGGGGAGGAGGAGAGGAAAAAGTGGGGCTCAGTCTGGGAAAGCCTCCTGGAGAAGGTGAGCTCTCAGTAGGGCTTTGAAGGGAGGAAGAGAGCTAGCTTGGCGGTTGTGTGGAGGGAGGGCATTCCAGGCAAGGGGAAGGACGTGGGCTGGGGGTCGAGGATGGGACAGGTGGGAATGAGGCACAGTGAGGAGGTTAGTTGCAGAGGAGTGGAGGGTGCAGGCTGGGCTGTGAAAGGAGGGAAAGGAGGTGAGGTAGGAGGGGGCAAGGTGATGGAGAGCCTTGAAGCCAATGGTGAGGAGTTTTTGCTTGATTCATAGGTTGACAGGCAACCACTGGAGATTTTTGAGGAGGGGAATGACATGCCCAGAGCACTTCTGTACAAAGATAATCTGGGCAGCAGAATGAAGTATAGACTGAAGCGGGGAGAGAAAGGAGGATGGGAGATCAGAGAGGAGGTTGATGCAGTAATCCAGTTGGGATAGGATGAGAGATTAAGCCAGCAAGGTAGCAGTTTGGATGCTATACACATGCATACGTGGATGGTACATGGATACTAAAGGCTAATGAGACACATCCTCTGATTGGTTTGTACAGAAGGGATCTGATTGATTGGAACATCTGCCGATCTTCTGATGCAGTGAAATCATAGTGGGATAGAGAGACTGAGAGAGACAGAAAGAATGTTTCTGAAAGATCAATATCAGTTTCCTTCACCATGAGCCTCACAACCTTCCCAACTCGTTTTGTGCAGGATGTTGGGGGAACCAAGGTGTTTTTTTCCTGGATCCTTGGGGGTATTATGCCCACTGGGGCATTCCCCTCCATGACACCCAATTTCCACCACCACAGCCCCTCTTGGGGACCAAGAGGAGACAGAAGGGGGATCTGGGAGGGGTGGTGTTGGTGGAAGGGAGCAGAGAGACTCTGTGAGAGGGGTCCCATCTCTTTCTTCCCCTGATCCTACCCCTTGTCGCAAGGCAGAAATTAGTTTCATCCACTTAAATGAGGTGGAGAGAAATTGCCACATTTTGTTCACCTGTCTTGGAGGACTTTGCCAAATAAACAGGTTGTAGTTCAGAATGTCAGTAATCCATGGAACTGATAGAATTTCCCAAGAAAAAAAACTATTGCATTCTGAAATTTACCGTTCCAACTGTGGCTTAGTTTGGCCTCGTAGTATACATGGATGAGCCATATGTTTTGAAATTAACAGCAGGCAACAAGCTTGTTGGCAGAATGCACAGACATTACATTACTGGTTTTCATAAACTGGATTTGTGGCAATTCATTGCAAATAGCAATTCAAAGGAGCTGCAAAAAGAAATAGATTTGGATAACCGAAATGCTTTGCAACTGTATCTGTAAAAACATGTTTTTCATGGTATTTGTTAACTTCTTACTATGTGTCAAGTGCTGGGATTGATACAAGTCAGTCAGGTTGGCCACAGCCCCTATTACACATGGGGCTCACAGTCTTAACCCCCATCTTACAGATGGGATGACTGAGGCACAGAAAGTTTAGTTAATTTGTCCAAGGTCACACCGCAGACAAACGGTGGAGGCAGGATTAGAACCTAGGTCCTTCCGACTCCCAGGCTTGTTCTCTATCCACTAGGCCATGCTGCTTCTCTTGTCCACGCCCTCCATAATTAGCTTCTGAAAATGTCAAAATTGACTGCATGTGGTAAACTAATGGACACCAATCACAAGAAAGGGCTGTGGGGTGCCAGTGAACTAGGAATCAGGTCGCTGAATTTCAGGTGGAAATTAGTGAGGAATAGATGGGATTTTTTAAGGAGGACAAGAACTCATTGGCAGAGGTTAGAAGCAGTTTAAGCTGTTATGGAATTAAACACCTTCTTATGGAAGTTGGGGAAATACAAAATACAATGGCATTCAGTTTTGAGGGAAACGAAATGAGGATTATATGATCTGTGATCAGTGTAGTGAGGACTAAATTTAACCCTTATAAAGGTTGGCCATTCAAGGTTTATGTATGGGATGGAAGATTTTGAATTTAATAGGTGATGAAATATTCCTGCCCATGGTATTTTAAAAGAGCAATGTTAGTTATTATTATTATTATTATTATCATTATCATTATTATTATAAGTGCTTATGTGTCAAACAATCTTCTAAGCACAGGGGCAAATTCAAGTTAATCAGGTTGGACACAGTCCTTATCCCACATAAGTGTCACAGTTTATGAGGGGCAACAGGCATTTAATACCCATTTAATAGTTGAGGAAACTGAGGCACAGAGAAGTTAAGTGACTTGCTCAAGGTAGCACAGCAAGTATTGACAGAGCCAAAGTTAGAACTCAGGTCCTCTGACTCCCAGGAACATGTTTTCTAGTTGGCCATGCTGTTTCATTATGCATGCAAGTCTCATTTGTGATGAAAAATTTAGTATGAGACTCTTAAAATATGTATCTTTTAATCATAGAATCAGAGGTGGTAAGAGCAAAAGCTATTTCCAGATGGCTGTGGTTTCTAATCTCTGCTCTGCCACTGATCAGCTGTGTGACTTTGGGCAAGTCACTTCACTTCTCTGGGCCTCAGTTACCTCATCTGGAAAATGGGGATGAAGACTGTGAGCCCCCTGTGGGACAACCTGATTACCTTGTTTCCCCCTCAGCGCTTAGAACAGTACTTGGCACATAGTAAGCACTTAACAAATACCAAAATCATTATTATTATAGGTGAATAGTCTACTTTCTATTATTTCAAACTCATTTTTTCTTTTTGCTTAGTCCAATTAGTGAAGGAAGTATGGGATACTTCAGTATTCATGATATTAAATGATTTAAAAAAATTTTGTCAATTATATTTTTATGGTATTATTAAATGTGCCAAGACCTGAAATAGATACTAGATAATCAGACCAGACTGTGCCTAAATTGATTATATAAAATAAAGGTCAAGAACATAAGAATTCCCAAGGGACGGAGGAAATATTTGAGACATACCACCAAAACATCTGTTCACGTTATGGAATTGGCCTTCATTTCATTGAAGGTGGACTTCATCTGGTGGAATGAAAGCAGAAGGATCCAGGCAGCAGTGAAGTGACATGGTACAACTAAAATCTGGTTGACCAGATTGAAGAACTTGACATGGAGCCAAAGTCACTACCATATTAAGCTGATGGTAATGGTAAAAGTACTAAGCAGCTATTCCGGGTCAAAAATAGCAACTCTGAGGCTAATTTGGCTAATAGATGGTAACAATCAATGCTATGTTTTGAGAGCTTACCGTACTAGGAAATTATAATGTAGTATAACTGGTAGATATGTTCCTTGCATACACGAAGCTTACAGCCTAGAGGAATAGACAGAATTAAACTAGATTACAGATAGAGGAAATGGGAGAGTATAAACTGTATGTAAATAATAATAATCATGATGGCATTTGTTAAGCACTTACTATGTGCAGAGCACTGTTCTAAGCACTGGGGAGGATACAAGGTGATCAGGTTGTCCCGTGTGGGGCCCACAGTCTTAATCCCCATTTGACAGACAAGGGAACTGAGGCCCAGAGAAGCTAAGTGACTTGCCCAAAGTCACACAGCTGACAAGTGGCGGGGCCGGGATTAGAACCCATGACCTCTGACTTCCAAGCCCGGGCTCTTTCCATTGAGCCACACTGCTTCTCTATGCTGTGGGGTGACTATCAAGAGCTTAAGGGGTAAAGACATTAGTGCAAAAGTGATGCAAATAGGAAAAATGAGGGCCTATTCAGGGAAGGCCTATTGGAGGAGGTAGTTTTTCAGCAAGTAGAGTCTATCTCCAATGGATAGAAGTCAGCTATTTTGTAATGAAAATAGATCATTTGATTGCAGATTTCAAACCTTTCTCTTATCCTTCTAGACTTTCACCCTGTCAGCTTCCCCCTTGCAAAAAAAAAAGTTGTAATTTACTATTTTCTACCTGTGAAATGCATTACAATTATTTTTGTCAGTATTTCTTCTAGACAATTTGGTAAAGTAAGACAGCATTCTTATCTACACTTTGCAGATGGGGAAGCTTAAAGACAGCACAGTAAAACTATGAGGACATGGAAAGTCTGTGAAGACATATCAAAGGCCAGTTCATTTTAAAAAATCAAGGTTCTGATCATCTTATGACACTTTTATTTTGTTTTACCAAAAACAAACTTGCCTGAAAATATCAAAATATGAAGCTTTACCTTCTCTCTGATGTATTCTGATCTCTTTCCAAATGAGCCTACACATCTATATCTTCTTAAAACATTAATATTCAAAACAATTATAACTATTCATATTTTATGGTTGTAAAACCACGAAGCAGTAGGCGTTCTCTCTGTGCTATGAACTTATAAAAGACTGCATGATTTTAACATTTGCTATTTTGATTGTGGATCAGGTTAGAAAGTCCTACACATAATATGAGCCTGTCTTCTAGACTGTGAGCCGGTTGTTGGGTAGGGACTGTCTCTACATGTTGTCGATTTGTACTTCCCAAGCGTTTAGTACAGTGCTCTGCACACAGTAAGTGCTCAATAAATACGATTGAATGAATGAATGAATGAACATGCTCCCTTTTTTCTCTCCTCCTCCCCATCCCCCCGCCCTACTTCCTTCCCCTCCTTGCAGCACCTGTATATATATTTGTACAGATTTATTACTCTATTTATTTTACTTTAACATATTTACTATTCTATTTATATTGCTAATGATGTGCATGTAGCTTTAATTCTATTTGTTCTGACTATTTTGACACCTGTCTACATGTTTGGTTTTGTTGTCTGTCTCCCTCTTCTAGACGGTGAGCCCGTTGTTTGGTAGGGACTGTCTCTATGTGTTGCCGACTTGTACTTCCCAAGCGCTTAGTACAGTGCTGTGCACACAGTAAGCACTCAATAAATATGAATGAATGAATGAATGAATAATGCCTTGATGACGATCAATCTGTTATGGTTGATAAACATAGAGAAGCAGTGTGACTCAGTGAAAAGAGCCTGGGCTTTGGAGTCAGAGGTCATGGGTTCAAATCCCTGCTCTGCCAATTGTCAGCTGTGTGACTTTGGGCAAGTCACTTAACTTCTTTGGGCCTCAGTTACCTCATCTGTAAAATGGGGATTAAGAGTGTGAGCCCCCTGTGGGACAACCTGAACACCTTGTAACCTCCCCAGCGCTTAGAACAGTGCTTTGCACACAGTAAGCACTTGATAAATGCTATTATTATTATTATTATTATGGCTAATGCAGGAGTTGACTTTTGGTGTAATTCACCAAGAAAATATGAGGTTGAAGTCTTTGTCCTTGCTTCCTGTTAATACCTGTAATATTAAATGCTTACTGTGTTGCAAGTACTACGCTAAGCACAGGGTTTGACACAAGATAATCAGGTGAGACATAGTCCTTGTCCCACATGAGTCTCCCCCGGCCCCCAAAAAGAGAGACAGAATCTTAGATCCAGAGAAGTCAGTCAATTGTATTTACTGAGTGAGTACTGTGTGCAGAGCACTGTACTAAGAGCTTGGGAGAGTACGATACAATAATAAATGGACACATTCCCTGCCCACAGTGAGCTTCAATCTAGAGGGAAGTAAGTGACTTGCCTGTTGTCACACATCCGGCAAGTTGAGGGAGTCGGGACTAAAAGCCGGGTCTCCCCACTCCAGTCCTGTGCTCTTTCCACTTGGCCACACTGCTCTCTCTTCTGATTAGCCAGAAAATCTGCCCTTTTGTGGTAGTGAGAGTGACTGCATCCAGAGAGCCGAAGGATAATGAGGGCGCAGGGATGAAGATTAGAACAACCCAAAATGATTTCTGAAAATTAAACAGGTTTTCCTAGGGCACACTCTCTGCTTCACATGGGGCTCACAGTCCAAGGGGAAGGGAGAAAAGGGGAACAGGTGTCTTATCGCTATGTTTGCAGGTGAGGAAACTGAGGCACAGATGAGTTAAGTGACTTTTCCAATGTCAACCAGCTGGCAAAGAACTAAGGCAACATGTGATAATTTCTGCTCATATTAGCCTGGCTCAATACCACCTTTGTTCCATGCGGATTAAAGGTGATAAAGATTTGGGTCACTGAAAAGTTCCTTTTAAGCATATCCCTGCCCGTAATCAGAGAAGCAGTGTGGCTCAGTGGCAAGAGAACGGGCTTTGGAGTCAGAGGTCATGGGTCCTAATTTCGGCTCCGCCACTTGTGAGTTGTGTGAATTTAGGCAAGTCACTTCACTTCTCTGGGCCTCAGTTACCCACCTGTAAAATGGGGATGAAGACTGTGAGCCCCTCGTGGGACAACCTGATCACCTTGTATCTACCCCAGCACTTAGAACAGTGCTTTGCACATAGTAAGTGCTTAACAAATACCATTATTATATCATTATTATTATTATTATTATTATTATTATTATTATTATTATATTCATGATGGTTTTCTGAAAATCCCACGTGGAACTTGGATTCTGTCCAACCAGAATGACTTGTATCTACCCCAGTGCTTATAACAGTGTCTGGAACATAGTAAGTGCCTAACAAATACCACCAAAAGTCATTGATCACTAAATAGTGAAGAGAACAGCAATTGTCCACTATAGGGTGGAAATTTATGAGTGAGGTGACATATAAGCTTGTTGACCTAAAAATGATAACTGTGGTATTCCTTACAAAGGCTACTCTGTGCTAAGCATTGGGGTGGATTCCATATGATACACATGTTACACTCTCTCTGCCACATGGAACTTCCAGTCTAAGGGAAGTTTAGTCTGGACTAAACTGGAATAGACTAGACTGGACTAAAGCTTAGACTGGACTGGACTAGACTCCCCCACTCTAGACTGTAAATCTGTTATGGGCAGGGAATATGACTGTTTATTGTTGCACTGTACTCTCCCAAGGGCTTAGTACAGTGCTCTGCACACAGTAATCACTCAAGAAATACAACTGAATGAATGAATGATTGAAGGTGGAAGAAGAACAAGTAACTGAGAAAAAGAGAAGTTAAGTAACCTGGCTGAAGTCACACAGCAGGTAAGTGGCGTCCTTTCAGTACACCACCCTGGTTCTAGAAAAATAAATCCAGCATGAGTTGGCAAAATACATTTCTTCCATATGAATCCACTGGTTTCAGTTGGGACAGTTTATGTGACCAAGAAAAGCCATAGTAGGAGATGAACTCTCTAGCTTCCAAAATAAAAGGAGAAAATGCATGACCATGCACCCTAAAGATTTACAGGAAAAGAATCAAGGGTAGAAAAAACTTGAATTGGGCAATAGTGTCGCAGTGATGAATTGCATTTGTTTTGGAGACCAAATGTTAAATGTCAGGCCGTTCTGATTTGGAAAATAATTGGAAGGAGCAAGTTTAAATTTTGGAAACAGTCAAAGTGTGTTTGTTGGGCACCCACGGGGTGTTGATCTGGTTGATCAGTGTTGATCTGGTGCTCAGCTATGTCCATATCTCTGAGTCTGATATACTGAAGGAAAATGAATCATTGTTTATGAATGAATTGTAACATATCTCTAAATGGAAATGGAAGAAATATAATGCAGGAACATAGAAAATGACAGTGTGTGAGTTTGTAAAACAACTGTTAGATTTATTGCATTATTTTAGATATTGTTGAATGGACTAGAACACCAGGTAACTGATTTTAAGGGGGAAAAAATATTTCCAGAGCCTACATTTTCCAATGAGTTTGTTGTCTTTCAATTAGCCTCTTGTCCTCTTAAATGGAGCACATTTATTTTCCACTTTCCCTTTTTTTCTTCCTGCTTTTCAAATTGTTATATGCCATAGATTATTTGGCATTTAAAAGAGACTAAAAGACAATATTAAGCTGAAACTGTGCCTTCCGATCCATAGTACCAGAACCCATTATTCGGATTTTCTTTTCTTTTTTTAGAGGGTGAATGCGGGAAAGGAATTAGGGGATTTAGTGAATCACTGTTGAAGTTTTCTGTTTGTAAAAAGAATAGCAATTTTCCCATTGTGAACATGAAAGTAGTGGCTAAATTGGTGGTAATCTGAGAGATGCTGTTACTTAGAAAACAATGCGCAGGATCTAAATGAGTCAGCCCAAATCTTCTAGGACTGTATTTGGAGGAAACAAATTGGGTAACCTGGAAGTCACCAGGTGTAACAAACCATGATGAAACCTAAAGCTTTAGCCACTGCTGTTAACCCAAGAGGAGATGATTGATCGGGTATTCAGAATGGAAAAAAATATTCAGCATTTCTCCCATCATCTCCGCTGTGCTATAGATCTAAGTGGCAACCCCTGCAAGAGCTCATGTTCAAACAAGAAAGGAATATTTACTGAAAAACACAGGAAGGAGATAGCAGAAAAGGAGCCTAGCGCACAAAGCATGGACCTGGGATTCAGAGGACCTTGGTTCTAATCCAAGCTCTGCCACTTGTCTGCTGTGTGACCTGGAAGAAAATTATTTACTTCTCTGTGCTTCAGTTTCCTTACCTGTAAATTGGGGATTGAAATGCCTGCTCTCTCTTTTCCTTAGTTTGGGAGCCCCATGTAGGAGAGGGACTGTGTCAGATCTGATTATCTTGTATCTATTGTAGACTTAGTACAATGTCTGACACCTAGTTAGTGCTTAACAAAGTACTATTTTAAAAAACCAACAACCTAGAGCTTAATTATTCTAGTTTCCTATTTCTTTTTTCTGTGTTTCACTAATCTAACAATTCCGTCTTTTGAGCATCTACCCTCTGAGCCATGGAGCAAATCTGTTTAATTAAACAGTACAATATCAGGCTTCTATAGCGCCCTAATACCTACCATTTATACCTAAGGATGTTTCAATTTACTGTTTCTATGGCCTGAGTAGGCCCAGAGCCTACCCATTCTTTTTTATTACGTAAAACCGAGTTTCCTTTATGTGAAGTCACTTTGCATTTCCTTCTCTCCACCTCACACGTCCCAATTCCAAGTGAAGGGATCACTAAGTGAAAAGCTGCTATACAATGGGCTAAGGAAATGCTTCTTCTGAAATAGAAAAGTCTGTCACTTGCAACACTGCCCTTTCTCTTTTCTTTGAAGGCTCCTTTTCCAGAATTCAAATCTCCCATGACTATTTGCTTAAAGCTTTTGTCACAGACCAGAGTAGCATAGCTAACCTAGTCAATACCTGCTATGCTAATTGTACTTCAAACGCTGTTTTCTCAAATCTGCTAAAGGTATTTAGGTACTCAAGAGCAGAAGTTCAAATACATGGAAACATGTAGTCCCCTATTCATTCATTCATTCAATGGTATTTATTGAGCATTTACCGTGTGCAGAGCACTGTACTAAGCATATAATCTGTAGCTCCTTTCATCTTCACCTCTCAGTTCTATGGACGGAATGTGACCTGGGCCAATTTTATAATGGAAATTGAGATGCAATTTATCATACCATGTTAAATAATAATTTATGGAATGTAGAAAAGTAACAGTAGGGAAGGGAGTCCTACAAGCCTTTCAAGTAGCTAATAACTCTGAAATCCCTCTCTCTGATCATAATCTTCTCAGCTGCCTCCTCACTCACACTCTTTTCCCCTGTAAATCTATATTACTCCCTCACAGAGATCTCCACTCTCTTGACCCCATCCATCTTTCAGAACGCTTCACACCCCACCTCGCCTCCCTTTCCTCTCTACCCAATCTTGATGATCAGATTACTGCTCTCAACTCTACCCTCTCTACTCAGCTAGACTCGCTCACTCCCATTTCCCTTCACCACTTTTGTACCACTAACCCACAGCCCTGGATCACTGCCACTGTCTGCCTCCTTCGCTCTTATGTTCGAGCTGCTGAACACTGATGGCAAAAGTCTAAACACCATGCCAACCTCGTTCACTTTAAGTTTATCCTTTCCTGCCTTAACTCTGCCCTCTCCTCTGCCAGACTAAACTATTTCTCCTCCCATATTGACACCCATGCCCATCATCCCCGTCAGCTCTTCCGTACATTCAACTCCCTTCTCAGGCCCCCGGTTCCTTCCCCTCCTCCTTTCCTCACCCCCAAAGATCTGGCTTCTTACTTCATTAATTAAATTGAATCCATCAGGTCTGAGCTCTCCAAAGTCACTCCCCCCCCACAGCCTTCTCCAACCCCCTGGCTCTCAATGATCTCCACTACTCTCCCATCGTTCCCAGCAGTATCCTCAGAGGAGCTCTCCTCCCTCCTCTCAAGTGTTACTCCAGCCACCCGTGCTTCTGACCCCATTCCCTCTCATCTAATGAAATCTCTCGCTCCGTCCCTTCTCCCCTCCTTAACTTCCATCTTCAACCACTCACTCTCCACTGGTTCCTTCCCCTCTGCCTTCAAACATGCCCACATCTCCCCATTCTAAAAAAACCCTCTCTTGACCCCACCTCACCTTCTAGTTTATTGCCCTATCTCCTGCCTACCATTCCTTTCCAAACTCCTTGAATGAGTCGCTTACATGTGCTGCCTCAAATTCCTCAATGCCAACTCTCTCCTCGACCCCTTCCAATCTGGCTTCCGTCCCCTACATTCCACGGAAACTGCCCTCTCAAAGGTCACAAATGACCTCCTGCTTGCCAAATCCAACAGCTCATACTCTATCCTAATCCTCTTCAACCTCTCAGCTGCCTTCGACACTGTGGACCACCCCCTTCTCCTCAACACGCTATCCAACCTTGGCTTCACAGACTCTGTCCTCTCCTGGTTCTCCTCTTATCTCTCCGGCCATTCATTCACAGTCTCTTTTGCAGGCTCCTCCTCCCCCTCCCATCCCCTTACTGTAGAGGTCCCTCAAGGGTCAGTTCTTGGTCCCCTTCTGTTCTCGATCTACACTCACTCCCTTGGTGACCTCATTTGCTCCCATGGCTTCAACTATCATCTCTATGCTGATGACACCCAAATCTACATCTCTGCCCCTGCTCTCTCTCCCTCCCTCCAGGCTCGCATCTCCATCTGGATGTTTGCCCACCACCCAAAACTCAACATGTCGAAGACTGAACTCCTTGTCTTCCCTCCCAAACCCTGCCCTCTCCCTGACTTTCCCATCACTGTTGACAGCACTACCATCCTTCCTGTCTCACAAGCCCGCAACCTTGGTGTCATATTCGACTCTGCTCTCTCATTCACCCCTCACATCCAAGCCATCACCAAAACCTGCCGGTCTCACCTCCGCAACATTGCCAAGATCCACCCTTTCCTCTCCATCCAAACCACTACCCTGCTCATTCAAGCTCTCATCCTATCCCATCTGGATTACTGTATCAGCCTCCTCTCTGATCTCCCATCCTCCTGTCTCTCCCCACTTCAATCCATACTTCATGCCACTGCCCGGATTGTCTTTGTCCAGAAATGCTCTGGGCATGTTACTCCCCTCCTCAAAAATCTCCAGTGGCTACCAATCAATCTGCACATCAGGAAGAAACTCCTCACCCTCGGCTTCAAGGCTGTCCATCACCTTGCCCCCTCCTACCTCACCTCCCTTCTCTCCTTCTACAGCCCACCCTGCACCCTTCACTCCTCTGCCACTAATCTCCTCACTGTGCCTCGTTCTTGCCTGTCCCGCCATTGACCCCCGGCCCACGTCCTCCCCATGGCCTAGAATGCTCTCTCTCTGCACATCCGCCAAGCTAGCTCTCTTCCTCCCTTCAAAACCCTACTGAGAGCTCACCTCCTCCAGGAGGCCTTCCCAGACTGAGCCCCCTCCTTCCTCTCCCCCTCCTCCCCTTCCCTATTCCCCCCGCCTTACCTCCTTCCCCTCCCCACAGCACCTGTATATATGTTTGTACATATTCATTACTCTATTTATATATTTATTTTATTTGTCCTTATTTATTCTATTTATTTTATTTTGTTAATATGTTTTGTTTTGTTCTCTGTCTCCCCCTTCTAGACTGTGAGCCCACTGTTGCGTAGGGACCATCTCTATATGTTGCCAGCTTGTTCTTCCCAAGCGCTTAGTACAGTGCTCTGCACACAGTAAGCACTCAATAAATACGATTGAATGAATGAATGAATAATAATTGATGTGTTTATTTCATTTACATTGAACATTTTACCCTTATCATAGCTTTTGAAAAAATCAGCAATTCAGAGCTGCGGTGTACATCACATCATACACTGCAAAGGGGAGTATCACCAATTCAGTAATCTTCAAAATAAAAATCTACTTCAATGTTCGTAGTAAAACAGCACCCCTCAATGGTACACGTTATGCTAAGATGGGAGAGTTTCAGTCCAGAATCAGAACTCCCTGTGCCAAGTTTCCTCCTGCTATAACTGGTGCATTGTTCGCTATTTCTGTGGCTCCGGAGAGTGAGACGGTCCTGTTATTATGATACAGCTGTGCCCCATGGCCCAAAATAATGCACACTCAAAAATGAATACTCCCAAACCGTGAAATGGAGAAAGTGAAGAAATAGGATACCAAAATAAAGGATCCTTAGGCTAGCTCAAAGTGAAGCCAATTGGACAGAGCATGGGCCTCAGAGTCAGAGTATCTGGGTTCTAATCCTGGATCTGCCACTTGTCTGCTGTGTGACCTTGGGGAAGTCACTTATCTTCTCTGTGCCTCAATTTCCTCATCTGTAAAATGGTGATTAAATCCTAGTCCTGTCTATTTAGACTGTGAGCCTCATGGGGACAGGAACTCTGTTCAACCTAATTATCGTGTATCTATCCCCATGTTTAGTACAGTGCTTGGCACATAATAAGCACTTAGTAACTACCATATTTATTAAGCGCTAAGATACAGTTGGTGCCTTTTTGTTTCTACAGGTGGAAATCGCCCTCTTTACTGAACAAACTGAATAGCATGCACAAATTGCCACATAAATGCAGACAGACACAAGCAAGTAGCCAGTGTAAGTCAAATCTGAACCAAACAACAGACTTCATCAGTAGGCAAGTCACAGTGCAGTATGGAGGTCAGACTGCCTGGCTACTGAACACAAAGGAATTGCATTCGAGAAGGCCTAGAATATATGGCTTTTTTCCATGGTAAATCACTAGCTGTCGTGGCAGACTTCCCCCTACTCCAAATTGGGTATCCTGCTAATCAGCTTGACTTCAAGCAAGGGAAGTGAACAAGGCTGCTTTGGTATGGACTTTTCTTTTGCTTTTAAAAGTCTATATAATTGACGGGAGGGATCAAAGTCTGAAGATAATTTACGGACATTCCTGGTAGAACACAACATTTCGAGGATGATTTGCAGAGAATGCAGTGGAAGGTGCAAGGTGTAGCTGTAGTGATGCTTGTTTCCATAGCTGGTTTCAAGCAGGATCAAAGGATTACCATGGCAACACTGGTAGCAGCGCGTTAGTTTCCTTGCCCTCAGAGAGCCAAAGCCCAGAAGATGCTGAACCATCTCCTCCCCTAGTTACGTTCAGATGGAAGGAGAAGCTGCACTTTGGAAACATTTAGAATAATTGGAAAATTATGCCTAGTTGGCTCTGCTGTTGGAGCCTCTGAACTGTTCCTTCACCATAACTCCAACCCTAACTGTTCCTTTTGTCATCCTTATATTCTTAAGTTGTTTTGATGTTTTTAAGAGTGACTTTAAGAAGCAATTATGGCATTTTCCTGTAGCTCTGTCAAAAACTTCCAACCCTTATTCTTAGACTGTGAATCTCCCTGTGGCCAGGAACTGTCTGAGTTTTTATTATTGAAGTTTTTCCCCCCACAGAGATTAATACAGGGCTTGGTACTCACGAGCCAACCAGGGTGGTGTCCTGCACACAGTAGGAGCACAATAAATGCTATAGAATTAATGAGTGAATGAACATTACATAAAGACCCAATTGCTGCATCATTATTGTTGTTTACCATTACTGGAAATTGAAGTCTGAGCTGTTGCAAATTGCTTCCTAGAGCCAGGTTAATAGATAGCAGAAATTTCTCAGAAGCAAACTTGAAAAAAGCTCGTGTGATTCAAACAATTCCTCTGTTTCTGACCATTGAACTTTCCCTAGGTGAACAAAACCCACATAGGGGTTTTTTTCCGTTTTTTTTTAACTTCCCCTTTTCCCTTTTTTCCCATTGAATAATGTTTAGAAAAACAGGATTTTGGTGATAATCCAGCAGTTCCTGACGGGCTCCCTGTCTTCCTAAGTAGTGAATGGGCCACTGTATATTTGATACAATAACTGCACTAATGCAAAGAGCATCAAAGTGAAGTTGGTTTCAAGGACATGAAAATTGGGTGAAAATAACCTGAAACTAGGAGCACAGGATGATTAAAACTCACTCTTCTAATTACAGCAGATCACATGCTTCAAAGAGTAGTTACTGCTTCATGCTTCCCAAGAAAGAAAGCCAAAGAAGATTTGAAGTCACAAACATGACTGACTCATTTCCAGCTGAATTTAGGAAATGAAAGTGTCAAAGAACATCATTCATTTAATTCCATAATGTGGAATCCATGTAGGCCTGATTATTGTATTTTGAAGAAATGTTTGTGCTTTTGTGCTGCTACTAAGTTATGAATTCCTTTATGTGAAAGAAATATTATTTTTGCTAATGCTCTAAAACAGAGATATTGGCAAATATATTCTCAGATAGTGCATGAAAGCTTCATTTTTCACCGGCAGAAGTAGCTGTGCTATTTGCAGGTGTGTGAGAGAAATAGAGAGGCATGTTAGAGAAACAAGGGAGAGTAGGAAAGATTGAGAAGGCAGAGGAAGACGGAGGCAAACAAAGTATGCTGAGTGGAAGATAGAGACAAAAAGACATTCATTCATTCATTCATATTTATTGAATGCTTCCTGTGTTCAGAGCAGTGTACTAAGTACTTGGGAAAGTAAAATGCAACAATGAACAGACACATTTCCTGCCCACAATGAGCTCTCAGGCAAGCCCTCCCCCAGTACAATGTCGATGGTATTTACTGCATGCCAAGCACTGTACTAAACTCTGTATTTTTCAGGGGGTGGGCAGGCAGAAGAGACAAATCACCCCAGTCCCTGCCCTTAAAAGAGTTTACAGTCTAACTGGGTAGACAGGCCAACACACATAATTTGCAATAGTGGTAATCTGGGAAAGGATAACTCCAACAGATAATTCTGGAAGTTTGGAAAAATAAATAGATTCATTCATTCATTTGATCATATTTATTGAGCGCTTACTGTGTGCAGAACACTGTACTAAATGCTTAGAAAGTACAATTCAGCAACATATAGAGATGGTCCCTACCCAACAATAGGCTCCCGGTCTAGAAGATGAACAAGTGAATAGACGAATGTGAGCCCGTTGTTGGGTAGGGACTGTCTCTATATGTTGCCAACTTGTGCTTCCCAAGTGCTTAGTACAGTGCTCTGCACACAGTAAGTGCTCAATAAATACAATTGAATGGGTGAATGAATGAATAGAAGATGAATAAATGAACAAAGTGATACAACAGGCAGCATATGTAAGTAGATATGTCTGCAAATTCTAAGAGTTGTAAAGTTATAAATTAGAATGTTTTCTGTTGGATTACCACAATCTGGCAAGGTGGAGTTTAATCAGGGAATGTCTCCTGGAAGACAAAGGAGTTAAGGAAGGATTTAAAGGTGGGGAAAGCTGTGATATGACAGATTTAGGGGTGAACAAGGGAATGGAGGTGGGATAGTCAAGAATAATGCAGTTAAAAACTTGATGCAGATGGAAATGCACTATAATTGGGGAGTTTTGGAGAATGGAGAGATTTTTACCAGTATTTTTAACCAATTTTTTCTCAGAGCCCTATTCTCTCCAATAGGGCTCCAGTGCAACCCTGGAGTTTGGTTTCCAGTGGGTATTCTGGTTTACATAGCAAACAGGAAGCTTACAGTTGCCCCGAGTTCTATTCAGTACATTTTTGATCCAGTGCAATGCTTCCATGCATTCACTGGGTTGGCTTTTTTCCTCATCTTCATTAAGATGGTTTTAAAGTAATTAAGGACATTGAGCTCATTACAGTTACAGTCCTCAATCCATCCTCTGAATTTACTATGAATTATCATGGAAAACTGTAACAAGTTCAAGTATGAAAGAGTAATTTTTAATTCACTTTAATCTCACTTACAAGCTGTTCAAACTGATCTTATTTTCTAATTCATTAGTGGGGTATTCCCATCAACAGACCAAACATTTCTTTACAGTTTTTTCACTGGAGGCATTTGATTCTCTAAGGGGAGGCTTGAAATTCCCAGAAAGCACTAGATAAAATGGACAGTAATTTGTTAGATGCTTGAATGGAATGACTGAATTTCTCAAAGAAAGACTGTGTCCAGATCAAATGATTAGACAATGGCTTCTTGTTTAGGGGTGACTGGAAGTTTCCATTATGTTTCTAGGCAAACCACTCAGTTCTCAAAAAATAATTCTGAGATAGTCTTCCATTAATATAAATTACAATCCATATTGCTTGATAGTTCAGACTCTGAATTGCATACGTTGTGTCAGTACAAGGAAGTCTGCTAGCAGCAGTTAATCCAAAGGATGGGAGAAGCAGATTTATGGGATGGTGATAAGGGTGACTCGCCCCAGCCACGTTGGAAATGCCCTCCCATCACCTCCCGCTTCCTCCCATGTCCTTCAGAAAAACAGACTTGCCTAGATCACATCGTATATTGCACTTTGTCCAATTAGAAGCTGTGTTAAACACCATTTCCAGAACTTTGCTGATCTCTCTGTTCAGGAGCCCTGACATTGTCTCTCTTACATCCCTTGCAAGAATCACACAGAGACACTGTTGGAGTGAAGAGACTATCCTGTCATTTCCGTGCACCCAGCAATCCAGAGCAAAATTGATTGCCTTTCTACACAACTCACATACTGAAACAAATTGCAGTAGCAGTTGTCACTGCACCTATTGATGTAACAGTTCTAGGATGACTTCACAGCTGTCGATTACACATCAGTGCCCTATGACAGGCCTTTGTCTTGCCAACAGGTGTCTATCAACGCCTTGACTTTTACTGACATATTATTCATTCAATCAGATTTATTGAGCACTTACTATGTGCAGAGCACTGTACTAAGCACTTGGGAAATACAAATCGGCAACATATAGAGATGGTCCCTACCCAACGACAGGCTTACAGTCTAGAAGGGGGAGACACACAACCTCCGGTGAGGAGGTTAGTGGTAGAGGAGCGGAGTGTGCGGGCTGGGCTGGAGAAGGAGAGAAGGGAGGTGAGGTAGGAGGGGGAGAGGTGAGAGAGAGCTATTATGACTGTTCAGTCATTCCAGTCAGTTACCAGTATTCACCGAGTGCCCCAGAGCATAGTGTAGATCCTATGTTAGGCATTGTGAGAGAACATCATGGTTGTCAGTGTTGTTTTTTTTTAAAGTTAAATATTGGCTATGATAGTTGTCCAGTTTCCTCAAAATATAAGAATCTTTGATACAAAAATGTTTGTGCATACTATCTTCAAACTTAGTTTGCACAAGCATTTGATATATATATATATAGCTGCATAGAGCTATTTATGTGTACATATATATTTTGAAATGTCCAGCAAGCTTCCCATCCTTCACAGGCTATGTGGCTGATTGCATATCTTTAGTCTAAAAAATGGGGACTGAGACTCTGTCCAACCTGATTTTCTTGTATCACCTCAGAGCTTACAGTGCCTGGAACATAGCAAGTGCTCAACAAATACTACAGTTATTATTATTATTATTATTATTATTATTATTATTATTATTATTATTATAACTATTAAATACGTAAGGGGAAAGTGATTAATCTTTTTTTTAATCAAAATCAAGGGATTTATTCTAGTGATGTTGGTTTGTTTAGTGCCATCTACTGTGATTTACTGGAAGTTCTCAGCTCTAAAATCCAGCTGAAGTAGCACCGGAGTCACTTTAGAATTGCCCAGACCCTGGCCAGGCTCCACTGGATCCTGAAGCCCTGAGTTCTCCCATTCTTCTAATACAGGTTTGGGGAGTTTTCTGTCCAGTGTACCTTAAATCCCTGCATGTCTTACACTGCTACAGCTTTATGATTGAAGTCCAGGCATCTACCCAGAGTCAAAAAGGTCACTGGGGAGAAACTGCTCCCTCCAGCTCCCAGAGTTCCCCAGTTTCACATGTCTTCCCATTACCTAAAGCTTCTCCACCAGCCCCTAATCGTTCTTGTTTCTTCTTTTCTTCTTCTTCTTCTTCTTCTTCTTCTTCTTCTTCTTCTTCTTCTTCTTCTTCTTCTTCTTCTTCTTTCTTCTTCTTTCTTCTCCTCCTCCTTCTTCTTATTCTTCTTCTTCCTCTTTCTTCTTCTTTTGTCTCCTCCTCCTCCTCCTCCTTCTTCTTCTTCTTCTTTCTTCTTCTTCTTTCTCCTCCTCCTTCTCCTCCTCCTCCTCCTCCTCCTCCTCCTTCTTCTTCTTCTTCGTCCTCTTTCTTCTTCTTCTTTCATCTCCTCCTCCTCCTCCTCCTCCTCCTCCTCCTCCTCCTCCTTCTTCTTCTTCTTCTTCTTCCTTCTTCTTCTTTCTCCTCGTCCTCCTCCTCCTCCTCCTCCTCCTTCTTCTTCTTCTTCTTCTTCTTCTTCTTATTATTATTATTATACGTGTTAAGAACCTACCATGTGCCAAGCATTGCTCTAAGACCTGGGGTAGATACAAATTAATCCAGGTCTGTCATAGTCCCTATCCACATGGGGCTCACATGCTGAATCACACGCTTCACACGAGAGAAGCAGTGTAGTTTAGTGGAAAGAACATGAGGTTGGGAGTCCGTGGGTTATAATTCCTGCTCCACCACTTGTCAGCTGTGTGACTTTGGGCAAGTCACTTCACTTCTCTGGGCCTCAGTTACTTCATCTATAAAATGGGGGTGAAGACTGTGAGCCCCATGTGGGACAACCTTATAACCTTGTATCTACCCTGGTGCTTAGAACAGTGCTTGGCACATAGTAAGTGCTTAACAAATGCCATCATTATCCTTATTATTATTATTAATAATAATCCCCATTCATTCATTCATTCATTCATATTTATTGAGCATTTAATGTGTGCAAAGCACTGTACTAAGTGCTTGGAGAGTACAATTTGGCAACAACATCCCCATATTACAAATAAAGTAACTGAGGCCCAGGGAAGTTAAGTGACTTGCCAAAGGTCACACAGCAGCCATGTAGCAGATATGGGATTAGACCTCGGGTCCTTCTGACTCCACTAAGTCACACTACTTCACTGCAGGCGTACACCAAGATCTGAGATCTCAACAGCGTTTAATGGGTTCTTTATTTGGTAACAAATCTGTTTCAAACCACCTTTCCCTAGATCCAATACTTTCCCCCACAAGGACCCCCAGTAATTCTTTATCAGCTTCCCGGAGTTCATGTCCTCTGGTCTTTCCCCCTCTTCTCTCAGGACATCCCAGATTCTAGTCTCATCCTCTCCCAGTCTGTCGGAAGCAAGGTTTCTTGGTGTCTGTTTACTCCCCACTCACTGGTAGTAGGGGTTTCGCTTCTCTTGAATCTTAATTCTGGACCCCAACTTCTAGGGTACCTTAATCCTAATAGGGGAACCTCTCCAATCCCTCCCTGGGTCTGTCTGGGGTCACAGCACGATCTTGGTCCTGGTCTCCCAGGCCCCCAGCTTTCTAGAGAAGCAGCATGGCTCCGTGGAAAGAGCATGGGCTTGAGAGTCAGAGGTGATGGGTCCTAATCCCAGCTCTGCCACTTGTCAACTGGGTGACTTCGGGAAAGTCACTTCACTTCTCTGAGCCTCAGATACCTCATTTGTAAAATGGGGATTAAGACTGTGACCCCAAGGGGGACAACCTGATCATCTTGTATTCCCCCCAGCACTTAAAAAAGTGCTTCACACATAGTAAGCACTTAACAAATGCCATTATTATTATTATTATTCTACCTTTCTCCTCAACGTGACCAAGGATCTTAACCACCGATTACCGTCCTTCCCTACTCCTTCCTCAATACCTCTCTTTCTGATGGCCTCAGCTAAGTATTTATACTTCCTGTGGTGGTAGGGGTGGAGAGAAGGCACTACATAGTGACTTTCCGGGCTTCCTCCTAAATGTGGGGGCCAGTGGAATTGGTTGTCACACCCACAGTCTCTCAACCACCGGGCACTGACTCCAGTGACTGTGAGCCCACTGTTCGGTAGGGACCGTCTCTATCTGTTGCCAACTTGCACTTCCCAAGCGCTTAGTACAGTGCTCTGCACACAGTAAGCGCCCAATAAATACGATTGAATGAATAACTGAGCCATGGTGGGCAACAACAAGTAGGCAGGCCTAGGTATAGCACACTCTGAGGGGCAAACGAAAGTTTTACATGCGAAACCCATCAACAACCCATTGTCAGTAGCATAGTCCTGATGCTGTGCTTTAGCACTACAACACAGCAACCACTGAACTGTTTGCCTCTCACCTATTATCAGGATTCCTACTGAATCCATCCATTTGCAAAATGACCTAAATGGTTCTTCAATTTAAAATCTTTCAGGACTGATTGCATAGACAATAAAGCAGTCATATTTACTGAGCAATTACTGTGTGCAGTGCACTGTACTAAGCACTTAGGAGAGTACAATATAGCAGAGTTAGTAGATATGTTCCCACCCACAATGAGCTTCCAATTTAGGGGAATACTAGTCTTATTGTATAGCCTCAGGAGACACTCCTGCATTGCTGGCCGTTTTGCTTTACAACCTTGGAGGAGAAAAGGAAAGTATCACAAAACTCAATCAATCAATAATATTTGTTAAGAGTTTACTTTGTGTAGAGCACTACACTAAGCACTTGGGAAACAATGATGCAATACAGTATGATTATATCAGTATCAGTATACAATACAGTAATGAGAAGCAGCATGGGCTTGGGAGTCCAAGTACACGGGTTCTAATCCCGGCTCTGCCACTTGTCTGCTGTGTGGCCTTGGGCAAGTCACTTCACTTCTCTGGGCCTCAGTTACCTCATCTGTAAAATGGGGATTAAGACTGTGAGCCCCATGAGGGACAACCTGATCACCTTGTATCCACCCTAGTGCTTAGAACAGTGCTTGACACATAGTAAGCTCTTAACAAATATCATAATAGTAATGATAATAATAGCAATACAGTTAATACACATGATCCCTGCCTTCAAGGAGTTTACAATATAGCAAGGAGATTCCAATCTGTCATTCAAAGAAACTTATTGAGCACTTGGTACAGAGGACAGTACTAAGAACTTGGCAGAGAACGTTTTATAGCGTTGGCAGATATGATCCCTTCCCACAGGGAGTTTGCAAACTATTGGAACTCTAGAGAAATATGCCAGCAATCCCCAAATTAAGTGAGTAGAGGCCATCAGCAATGTTCCTCAGGACAGTTAAATTATACTGTTTCAGCTTGAAAATCCTTCATTTTGTGCTAATTAAGGCATAATGACTAATGGTGTTTAGGGATCAACATAATGATTCACTCTACTTAGAAATCCTGATATCTAATTAAATATCTGTGCTCACTTGCCTTAATTCAACTATCTGTCCAATCAGAAGCTGATTTATATGCTCTTTCAGACCCCAGAAGCACTGCCCTGTTTCCACAGGTTCCCTTGGTGAGTAACTGCTATTCCTGCTTGCATATCGGTCAGAGAAAATGAATTATGTCTCTCTGAGAACATTATGCTGCTATAAACAGAGCTGTTTGAATCTAGTTGAAGCATCAATCCAATGCTAGGTTAAAATGTTCATACAATTCTTTAACCAATGCTTCAAATATTAAAATTTACCTGTAATATATTTTCTTTTTTCCTGTTTGTTAGTGAATTACAAGTCTGTTTAGAAACTCAGTGCATTTTTGAATTTTATATATAAACTCATCATCATTTGGAAGCTGTTTTCTATGCATAAATAAGCACTTTTGTCAGTTTCACGCTGGTGAGTCAGGGGACCAGGATTCTAATCTTGGCTCCACCACTTGCCTATTGTGTGACCTAGGACAAGTCACTAAATTTCCCCACTTGTAGATTCAATATCTGTTTTCCCTTCACCTTTGATTGTGAGCTCCAAGTGGGACCCTGAACTGTGTCTTATCTGATTGCATTGTAACTACTCCAGTGCTTAGCCCTGAAAAAACCCCCACAGTTTTATCATAATCATTATTATTATTATTATCATCATTTTTAATCAAACCAGAATACTGCATCAGCCTTCTTGTTGACCTCCCTGACTCCAGCCTCTCCCTACTCCAGTGTATGCTTAGTCTGCTTCTTGTATCATTTTCTAAAATATTGTTCTCTGCACATCCCTGTATTCCTCACATACCTCCAGTGGTTGCTGATCCTCGAATTCCTTAACTCCAACTCCCTCCTGGACCCCCTCCAATCTGGCTTCCATCCCCTCCACTCCACCAAAACTGCCCTCTCAAAGGTCAGCAATGACCTCCTTTTTGACAAATCCAATGGCTCCTACTCTATCCTAAACCTGCTCGACCCCTCAGCAGCCTTTGATACTGTCTACCACCCCCTTCTCCTCAACACGTTATCCAACCTTGTCTTCACAAACTCCATCCTCTCCTGGTTCTCCTCTTAGCCCTCTGGCTATTCATTCTCAGTCTCCTTTGCAGGCTCCTCCTCTTCCTCCCATACCTTAAATGTAGGGGTTTCTCTAGGGTCACTTCGTGGTCCCCTTCTGTTCTCCATCTATACTCACTCCCTTGGTGAACTCATTCGCTCCCAAAGCTTCAACTATCATCTCTACGCTGATGACACCCAAATCTACACCTCCACCCCTGTTCTCTCCCCCTCCCTCCAGGCTCGTATCTCCTCCTGCCTTCAGGACATCTCCACCTTGATATCTGCCTGCCACCTAAAACTTAACATGTCTAAGACTGATCACCTTATCTTCCCTCCCAAACCCTATTCTCTCTCTGACTTTCCTGTCACTGTGGATGGCATTACCATCCTTCCCATCTCTCAAGTCCGCAACCTTGGTGTCATCCTTGATTCCATTCTCTCATTCACCCCACACATCCAATCCGTCACCAAAACCTGCTGGTCTCACCTTCACAACATCGCCAAGATTCGTCCTTTCCTTTCCATCCAAACTGCTACCTTTTTGGTACAGTCTCTCATCATATCCCGACTGGATTACTACATCGGCATCCTTTCTGATCCCAAGCTCATGTCTCTTCCCGCTTCAGTCTATACTTCACTCTGCTGCCCAGATTATCTTTCTACAGAAATGTTCTATGCATGTCACCCCCTCCTCAATAATCTCTAGTGGTTGCCTATCAACCTATGCATGAAGCAAAAACTCCTCACTATTGCCTTCAAAGCTCTCCATCGACTCACCCCCTCTTACTTCACCTCCCTTCTCTCTTTCTGCAGCCCAACCTGCACACTCCGGTCCTCTGCCGCTAACCTTCTCACTGGGACTCGTTCTTATCTGTCCCTCTGTCAACCCCTGGCCCATGTCTTACCTCTGTCCTGGAATGCCTTCTCTCCTTACATCTGCCTAACTAGCTCTCTTCCCCCTTTCAGAACCCTACTGGGGGCTCACCTCCTCCAGGAGGCCTTCCCAGACTGAGTCCCCCTTTTCCTCTGCTCCTCCTCCCCTCCCCATCATCCCTACTTCTTCCCTCTGCTCTGCCCCCTTCCCCACCCCACACTTGTGAATATTTGTACATATTTATTATTTTATTTATTTTATTAATGCTGTGTACATATCTATAATTCTATTTATCTATTTGATGCTATTGATGCCTGTCTACTTGTTTTGTTTTGTTGTCTGTCTCCCCCTTCTGGACTGTGAACCTGTTGTAGGGTAGGGATTGTCTCTATCCGTTGCCAAATTGTACTTTCCATGCACTTAGTGCAGTGCTCTGCACACAGAAAGTGCTCAATAAATACAATTCAGTGAATGAATGAATCCCTGCACCAAACAGAAACTCCTCACTGTCGTTTTTAAGACACTCAATTAGTTCTGTTCTTCCTACCTATTATTGCTCCTCTCCCACTATAAACCAGCCCACACACTTTGCTTCATTAAGAACAACCTGTTTACTGGGCCTCAATCTCATCTCTCTTGCTATCAACTCCTTGCTCACATCATTCGCTCACGTCCTCCCTCCCCCTTCAAGCACTTAGTACAGTGCAAGCGCTTAGTACAGTGCTCTTCATTCATTCATTCAGTCGTATTTATTGAGCGCTTACTGTGTGCAGAGCACTGTACTAAGCGCTTGGGAAGTACAAGTCGGCAACATATAGAGGCAGTCCCTACCCAGCAATGGGCTCACAGTCTAGAAGGGGGGAGACAGACAACAAAACAAAACATGTGGTCAGGTGTCAAGTCATCAGAATAAATAGAAGTAAAGCTAAATGCACATCACTGACAAAATAAATAGAATAGTAAATATGTACAAGTAGAATAAATGAGGTAAAAAATCTGTACAAACATATATACAGGTGCTGTGGGGAGGGGAAGGAGGTAGGGCTGGGGGGGTTGGGAGGGGGAGAGGAAAAAGGGGGCTCAGCCTGGGAAGGCCTTCTGGAGGAGGTGAGCTCTCAGGATTTGAAGGGAGGAAGAGAGCGAGCTTGGCGGCTGTGTGGAGGGAGGGCATTCCAGGCCAGGGGGAGGACGTGGACCGGGAGTCAACGGCGGGACAGGTGAGAACGAGGCACAATGAGGAGGTTAGTGGCAGAGGAGCAGAGGGTGCGGGCTTGACACCACTCTCTCATTCAACCCACATATTCAATCCATCACCAAATCCTGTCGGTCCCACCTTCACAACATCGCTAAAATCTGCCCTTTCCTCTCCATCCATACTGCTACCACGTTAATACGAGCACTCATCCTCTCCCACCTAGACTACTGCATCAGACTCCTTGCTGACCTACCAACCTCTTGCCTCTCCCCACTCCAGTCCACACTTCACTCCATTAACCAGATCATCTTTCTACAGAAACAATCAGGACATGTCAACCCCCTCCTCAAAAATCTCTAATAGTTGCCTATCCATCTCTATATAAAAAAAAAACCTCTTCACCATTAGTGTTAAAGCAATCCATCACCCTGCCCGCTCCTACCTCACCTCACTTCTCTCCTACAAGCCATCCTGCACACTTCACTCCTCTGGTGCTCACCTTCTCACTGTGCCTCCATCTCGTCTGTCTCACCAATAACCCCTGGCTCATGACCTACCTCTGGCCTGGAATGCCCACCCTCCTCAAATCCACCACACAATTACTCTCCCTGCTTCAAACCTTTACTGAAAGCACATCTCCTCCAAGAGGCCCTCCCAGACTACGCCCCACTCTTCCTCATCTCCCACTCCCTTCTGGATCACCCTGGCTTGCTCCCTTTGCTCATCCCCCCTCCACGCCCCACAGCACTTTATGTATATTTCTGTAATGTTATTTATTTCCATTGATGTCTGCTCATTTGTATGGATGTCCGTCTCCCCTGTCCCCGCCCTCCCTCCCTCCCAAGACTGTGAGCTCCTTGTGGGCAGGGATTGTCACTCTTTATCGTTGTACTGTACTTTCCCAAGTGCTTAGTACAGCACTCTGCACAGAGTAAGCGCTTAATCAATCAATCAATCAATCAATCAATTGTATTTGTTGAGCGCTTACTATGTGCAGAGCACTGTACTAAGCGCTTGGGAAGTACAAATTGGCAACATATAGAGACAGTCCCTACCCACCAGTGGGCTCACAGTCTAAAAGGAGGAGAGACAGGTTTAATACATTCTAATGAATGAATGAATAAAAGTGAAGGCCCTGAGCCACTAACGCGAGGCTGGGTGGGTTTCAAGCACCCTCTTGGGCCTGGCCATGTCCGGCTCAACTGCCGAGGCTGAGGTCCCTGGGTTGGCAGGACAGAGCCCGATTCTCCATACCCCATGGGGGGACCCTGTATCTGAAGCTGGAGCTAGGCTTACCCTGGCCCTTCCTTGGTGGTGTGGGACACGCAGATCAGGACAGGGAGGAAGCGATGGTCTCTCTTCTTCTCTCCATGTCAGTTAAAAGTTATTTAACATCTTTTCCAGAAGTATAAAAACACACAAAAGAGGGTTCAGTTTAAGGCTGGAAACAAGAGGATAGAATCACCATGACCAACCGGACACAAAGGAAACAATAGCTGTCTTTCCCTCCTCATACTTCCCTCCTCTACCATGACCCTCCTTAATTATGATGATCAAATCGATCCCTGCCTAGATTAACACAGGCACAGCTAATCTCCCGAAACACTCAACCATGCGGCAGGTAAAATCACAGACAACTGTTCCCCCCCGGATCAGTTCTGGATCCCAGGAATAAATAACCCTTTGGAACCCAGAAGGATTGTTCCTTGTCATCACTCCCATAATGGCCTTCCTTCACAAAACCTGGTTGGTGATTTTCTGTGGAAAGAGAGAACAGAAGAGAGATTAATCCTGCTTTGCTGAGTCCAAGGCCATGGACCCATGCCAACTCTTTGTGCCCTTGAAAAAAAAATGAAAGGAGGAGAAAAAAAAGGGGTGGTATCTGTTGTTAAGGACTTCCTACTGTACTAGACGCTGGGATAGATACAAGCTAATCGGGTTGGATGCAGTCCATGTCCTAAATGGGGCTCACAGTCTTTTTCCCCACTTCACAGATGAAGGACCTGAGGCACAGAGAAGTTAAGAGACTCAACCGAGATCACCCAGCAGACAAGCTGAGGAGACGGGATGAGAACCCAAATCCTTCTGACTCCCAGTCCTGGGCTCTATACACTAGGCCCCACTGCTTCCCTTCCCCAGTGTTACACAGGCCAATTCCTCCCCAAGTCCCTTCTCCACTGTGTCTGCCATTCATTCATTCAATCATATTTATTGAGTGCTTACTGTGTGCAGAGCACTGTACTAAGCGCTTGGGAAGTACAGGTTGGCAACATATAGAGATGGTCCCTTCCCAACAACGGGCTCACAGTCTAGAAGGGGGAGACAGACAACAAAACAAAACATGTTAACAAAGTAAAATAAATAGAATAGTAAATATGTACAAGTAAAATGAATAGAGTAATAGATCTGTACAAACATATATAGGTGCTGTGGGGAGGGGAAGGAGGTGGGGTGGGGGGGATGGGGAGGAGGAGAGGAAGGAGGGAGCTCAGTCTGGGAAGGCCTCCTGGAGGAGGCCACAGCTGCCAGGGCATGGAGAAGGGTTTCTTCCTTCTTTAGGGTGGCAGAGGGCTCACCGCTGAGCCCAGGGGAGGGGGCTTCCGAAGCACAGTTCTTGAGACAGACATGAGTTCACAAGGCACAGGGAAGGGGATCAAAACCAAAGAATCTGTTCCGGAGACATCAAGAGGAGTCTTTGGTGTTCAAAACACCCCTTGCTACCTCCATCAACTACAAAGCCTTACTGAAGGCTCATCTCCTCCAAAATGCCTTCCCCAAGCTCTCTTTTCCTCTTCTCCCACTCCCTTCTGCATCGCCCTGACTTGCTAGCTTCCTTTGTTCTTCTTTCCCAGCCTCACAGCACTTATGTGCACATCTGTAACTTTACTTATATTAATGGCTGTCTCCCTCCTTTAGACTGTAAGCTCATTGTAGGCAGGAAATGTGCCCGTTTATTGTTGTATTGTGCAATCCCAAGTGCTTAGTACAGCGCTCTGCACACAGTAACCGCTCAATAAATACGACTGAGTGAAGCCTCCTCTAATTGCCTGAGGAAATTCTTATTTTAAATTCATTTCCGTTCCTTTACAAGTCTCTTTTCACAGCTGAACAATCATCCCGAAGGTTGCCAATTCTGCCTCTTGCCAAGTGCATGAGAAACTGTGGACATGACCCCTGCCTTCGAGGAGCTTACGGTCCATCGTGTGAGGAGCACTGTCCTAAGCAATTAGGAGAGTCTGATAGCATTCTTAGCCATGATCCCTGCCTTTCAAGTGCTTACAGTCTACTATGGGCAGAGCACTGTACCATGGACTTGGGAGAGCACATTAGAGTTAGGAAACAAGAGCCCTGTCTTCAAGAAGCTTATATCAGCTGTGCACAGAGGGCTATGCTACACACTTGGGAGAGTGCAATAGGATAGTGTTGGAAGACATGATCCCTGCCATCAAAGAAATTACAGTCTAGAGGGGGAGACGCTTACCACATCTGGACCACTGTGGTGGATGCCCATATGCAGACCACTGAATTAGGCATCTACCATGCAGCATGAGAAGCAGCGTGGCTTTGTGGAAAGAGCACAGACTTGGGAGTCGGAGGACATGAGTTCCAATCCAGGTTCCGCCACTTGTCTGCTGTGTGACTTTGGGCCGGTCTCTTAACCTCTCCGTGCCTCAGTTACGTCCTCCGCAAAGTGGAGATTAAATCCGTGAGCCCCACGTGGGACAACCTGATGACCTTGTATCTACTGTAGCACTTAGAACAGTGCCTGGCACATAGGAAGAGCTTAACAAATACTATTATTATTATTATTATTATTATTATTATTATTATTATTATTATTATTATTATTATGTGCAGAACATTGTACTACTGAGCTATATATGAAGGGCTCTAATTGGTGTTTATTGTATGCAGAGCACTGTACTGGGCACTTACTGGTTACAGAGTGCTGTAGTGGATGCCTTCTGGTGTACAGATCACACAATAAGTACACAATAAATACAATTGATTGATTCATTCATATCCAACAGACCATCACTCTCCCTTCTTTGAAGCCGTACAAAGATTATATCTCTTCCAGGAAGCCTTTCTTGGCTTAATTCTAACCTCCCTACCTTATTCTTCACATTGATTAATCCTGTGGAAAACAACTAACGGCAAACATCAAAAAGCAAGTTGTAAGCTTCATTAAGGCTACTCAAGTCCGATTTTTATCCTGTTGTATGAAGAAAGAAAACAAATGATTTTATTTCACCATCAGGTTATTAATGGCGGATGGCAGCCCTCTTGGAAGAAAACATATTAACTACTCATCAAAATGTTGCCAGTGTTTATGTTTGCACCCTGGGAGGCAATATCCCACTATATATTTTAACTTTGAATTTTCAGCCCTACAAAGAGAGGCAGGCAAATGCAAAAATTGTATCCATGCAGCCAGAAGGTAAAATCTGTTGTCTTTATTGCTCTGATGAAAAGTCTCTTTATTTCAAAGTATGAGTGAAAGCGGATGGTACCAGGCCAGAGTAACAAATGGTTGTCAGATTATACGTTCAACAAAATCCTTGATTTGGCTAGGGAAAACTGTTTCAACCTTTCTAAATTTCACTGAAATCAAATCAACATGAATCAGATTAGTCAATTTTGTCTCAGGAAGGAGCTAAGCCAATGTTGATCAAAGCTATGACTTTATTTAGAAATCAGCGTGTCTTCTCTACTCAGTTTTAATTTTAGATATTGTACAGAGACAGCAGGGAACTTTGAATAAGAAACTGTTAAATACAAGGGAATATTGACCCTATGTATCCAAAATACTGGAAAGCCGTTGCTCAGGTGATGTCATAGAACACACAATTAAGTTTGACATTCGTCGTACTCAATTCCCAGGGAAAAGTATCCTCAATTTATTCAGCAGTTGTTGAGAACATTCATGGAAATCCCATGGGGAAATCATGCCTCCATTAGTGTGCTGAAAGCGTTACTATTCTTCCTTAAATGCCCAAATCACTGCTGGGTGGTATCTAAAGCTCTGGAATAAGTAGAGCTCGTGATTACATAAGGGTCAATTAACATCAAAATGTGTGCTTTATGCCACACTGACCCTTTGTTCTGTTTCTCTGCTGCTTTCTATTCCTATTTTTGGAGGTATATTTTAACCCTCTGCCTACTAGTTTACTTTTCAGAGAACAGTCAACCCTGTTATAACCTATACAGATTGTGTTCTGGAACTTCATATTATGACAAAAATTGCATGATAGTAACCACTGATTTGAGGGGGACTTAATTGGCTATTGGCAGATCACTCAAGGATGCTACCTTGGCTGATTTTTGACTGTATTGAACACTACAAAATCCAAAATGACAAAGAAACACCAAGTACTGCATGGTGCAATACGGTAAAGATGAAACAGAGATTGGGAAGCATAGCAGCATTTTTCCTTGAATGGTGCCATGAATACACACAAAATTATTTCCTCCTTCACCAACTCTGCTATGAATCATGTTATACTCAGGACAGACTTGTGTTGCAAGAAGAACATTCACTAATTATCCTATCATTTTTTTAATCTGAAGAGTATATATTCTAATGCTTCAGAAAACTAAGAAACATTCCCAGAACTCAACAACTTTGAATTTGTGTTGAAGCATACTTTAGTGGATAGAGCATGGGCCTGGGAGTTGGAAGGTCATGGGTTCTAATCCCTGCTCCACCGCTTGTCTGCTGTGTGACCTTAGGCAAGTCACCTAACTTCTCTGTGCCTTAGTTACCTCATTCGTAAAATGGGGATTTAGACTGTGATCCCCACGTGGGACAGGGACTGTGTCCTATCGGCTTGTATCCACTGCACCACTTAGTAGAGTGCCTGGCACATAGTAAATGCTTAACAAATACCACAATTATTATTATTACAAAAAAAAAAAACCCAGTGGAAAAACAAGTTTATCTTTGGGGTGATTGATTGGGGGCAAGCATAATCATACTAGAATTTTTTTGGTTTCTTGGTTCTTTAAGCAGCAGAATGTTATTGTACAATTTGTACCATCAGGCTTTCAGTATTCTATATAGCTACTCTGAAACTTTCCATAGACTATGCAGCTGTTGGGCATTTGAAGGGATTATGACCTGTAATATTAAAAATGTTAATTGCTTCAGAACAGGGTAGGTTGAAACTACTGAATAAAACTTTCATTTTCTGGGTGATTACCCTCCCAGGAAAAATAAAAAGACTTTTTTTTCCTCCTACTGAGGTTATAGAGGGCAGTTTCTTGACCCTTGATATGCTTCAGTGCATCTAAGTGTTGACAGAAGAAATCAGTTTGGAGAAGGTCAGTGTTTTGAATTTTGTAATCATCCCAGGCTGTGAAGAGACTTCCAGGCAGAAGATATCTCAAGAGGCAGCCAAAGATGAAAGCCGATTTACTAAATGATAATTCCTTGTGGTTGAGCAGCATTAAATCGAAAGATTACGCAGTCTTCGCACTTCAGAACTGTTGCCCCCTTACTGTGCCAAGCAAGATAGGAGAAGATGCATGAACTAACTGACTGGAGAACATAAAAGAATAAAGGCCCCTTAGAAATGGAAAACATGTGCATTGAGGATGATAATTTTCCTAAGTGACTATGTCTTAGATTTTCTAAAACTGTGACTGACTATAAAAGTTCATGTGGACACTGCAGATTTCTGAAGATCTGTTTGTTTAATCTTTACTTCTTCACATATGAAATTATTTGAAGATCAAATACAAAATAGGTTTCTACAATTTTCTACAGAAGCTCCTTGAGGACAGGAATTGTATCTACCATTCAATTATTTTGTTCTCTCCCAAGTTCTGCATACAGTAAGAGCTCAATCAATCAATCAGTGGCATTTATTGTGTGCTTACTGTGTGCCTACTGCTGTACTAAGCACTTGGGAGAGTACAGTAGAACAGAGTTGGTAGACATGGTTCTTGCCCACGAGAAGCTTACAGTCTAGAATCAATAATTACCACTGAATTACTGGAATGTACTGAGGTTTTTTTAATTTTTTTAGAGTGTCAAAAGCCAGTAATGCCCCAGGCATTATGAGGGAGTTTAATTTTTGTGGCAATAGTAAAACTAAAAGTAAAAAATGACAAAATAACATAGTCAAAAGACATAATCAAACTAAGAAAGCAGGGTATTGACAATGTTATATCTGCTAGCTGAGATATGTGATGAACCTCAGAATAATCAATGTAGTGTTTCTTTTACTGAATACGATGGGTTGAATGTTGTTGTTCCTCATTTAATATAACGTTGGGAAGTAACTTGGCCTAGTGGAAAGAACCCTACCTGGGAATCAGAGGACTTGGATTCTAATCCTGGATTCTTCATTTACCTGCTATGTGATTCTGCATAAGTCATTTAACTTCTCTGTGCCTCAGTTTCCTCAACCCTAAAATGGGGATTCAATACCTGCTCTCTCTCCTACTTAGCCTGTGTTCCCCATGTGGGACAGGGTTGTGTCTGACCTGATTGACTGATATCTATCCCAGCACTTCGTACCATTAAAAAAAAACAAAATAAAACCATAAAACATAGGTCAGTGGCTCAATTGATCAATGTTCACTCTACTGCTACTCTGGGTAGCACTGAAAGATGGCTAACTATTGTTTCATTCATTCAATTTTATTTATTGAGATCTCATTGTGTGCACAGCACTGTACCAAGTTCTTGGGAGTCACAAGACAACAATAAGCAGACACATTTTCTGCCCATAACAAGCTTACGGTCTAGAGGGGGAGACAGACATCGATAAAAGTAAATCCATACAGATATGTACATAAGTGCTGTAGGGCTGGGTGGGAGGTATGAAATCAGGGTGACACAGAAGGGAGAGGGAGAAGAGGAAAGGAGGGCTTAGGAAGGCAAGGCCTCTTGGAGGAGATGTGCTCTGAATGGGGGAAGGAGTTTTCATTAGTAATAAAGCCAATGCATTGTAGTGTTACTCAAAGTATGTGTACAGCTGAGTGGCAATATCCAAGAAAAAATGAAGATGATCAATGACAGCAATGGAGCAACCCTGATAGTGCAAGTAGCTTCTTTGGCTTTTACCAGTGCATTTAACTACTGGGTGTCACTGGAAGATTTGGACTGCTTGTCTATCAGGCAGCTATTAAGATTATGGAGGCTACAAAAGCAGAACACATAAGAAATGTGAATGTCAGATTTCAGCCAGTTAGCCACCAACTGTCTTCAGTCAGCCAGGCAAATACCAAATTCCCAATGGGTGACTGCAAGTTCCCCATAGCCCCTAGCATTGATAGATCACCATGTGAAACCCTTTCAGATTTAAAAGGCTTTGGAAAACCAAATCTGTTCTACACCACAGACTCAATCACAGATATTTATTGAGCGCTTACCATTGTGCAGAGCATTAAACTAAGCACTTGGGAGAGTACAGTAGAACAGAGTTGGTAGGGAGCTTACAGTCTAGAGAAGGAGACAGGCACTAATATAAAGAAATAAATTATGTCCATGTTCACGTAAGTGCTATGGAGCTGAGGGCGAGGTGAATATCAAGTGTTTAAAAAGTAAAGATCTAACTGAATAGGTGATGCAGAAGGGAGAGGGATTGGGGAAAGTGAGGACTTAGTTGGGGAAGGTTTCTTGGAGGAGATGTGATTTTAATAAGGCTCTGAAGGTAGAGAGAGTGGTGGTCTGGCATTTTATGGAAGAGGTTGGAGTTCCAGGTCAGAGGAAGGTTGTAGGGAAGGGGTCAGCAGTGGGGGATAGATGTTATCGAGACACAGTGAGTAAGATGGCAGCAGACGAGCAAAGTGCATGGCTGTAGGAGGAAATCGTTCAGAACAATTTCAGGATGAAATGGAGGGATTGAAGCTTCCTGTCAATTTGCACTATACCAGTAGGAAGCTAGTTAGATCATTCAGAAGAAGACTTTGGGTGGAATGGGGGAAGTTTCCAAGGTCCCTCAGCAGTGATAATAATATAAACCTATACTGTGAACTGGGACCAACCAGGATTTGTTTATCTTGAAGTGCTTCGCCCAAGGTGGGCACATAATGATTACAATAATGAAATAATCTGAGGCTAAACATGAAACATTATTTCTGGCAATGATGTTCCACCTTTCCTTTGAATTTTGGATTGTGTTTTTGAACTTTACTTTTGGGGAGAGAAGAACATATTTCATATCTTCAAAAGACCTTTGATACATTTCAACTAGCGGGGAATAGGTTATGCAGGTTATAGTGTTTCCTCTTAAATGTCAGAACCATATCCCAGTGTTGACTTCTAGGCATGAACCATTTAAAGAATAGAAATTAAAGGTCAGTGTTACCATACTTCAGCAGGTTCCATTCCACAAACTGTGGTTTTCCATTTTACAGTGAACAATAGGTGCCATTAATCTGACTCTTGCGGCTGCTACTCATTCTATGGCTCCAGATGATACTACGTGTAATAGGCTGAGCCCTCAGAAGAAGGCGACATATGTGTTGATTGTAACTCCTAGGTCAGCCCTAGAGGATATCCAGAGATTGGTATTTTCATTTGCGCAAATTAGGTGTGAGGCATTTACAGCTTCCACTAAAGGAAGAGCTACTTCTGAAGGTTAAGGCAGTCTTGTTCTTCTGCATGAGACTCAAGTAAAGTAGGACAAAATTGATGCACTGAGAGAATTACAAATAAGACACACTGAGCACAAATGCACATAAGGAAGAGAGGCAAATGTTGGGGCTCTTCGTCTCCATCCCTCCCTCTCCCCACAACACCAATTCCTGAAAAATTAGACTGCATGTTATGTATGTTACGATTTGCATTCTGTGATGCCCGCCAACCTCCCCCCCCCACTTATTTCTTAAGATTGTTCTAGTTATCGCCGCATCTCCCTCCTACCATTCCTTTTCAAACTCCTTGAACAAGTCATCTACATGCGCTGCCTCGAATTCCTCAACACCAACTCTCTCCTCGACCCCCTCCAGTCTGGCTTCCGTCCCCTACATTCCACGGAAACTGCCCTCTCAAAGGTCACCAATGACCTCCTGCTTGCCAAAGCCAACAGCTCATACTCTATCTTAATCCTCCTTGACCTCTCAGCTGCCTTCGACACTGTGGACCACCCCCTTCTCCTCAACACACTAACCGACCTTGGCTTCACAGGCTCCGTCCTCTCCTGGTTCTCCTCTTATCTCTCCAGTCATTCATTCTCAGTCTCTTTTGCAGGCTCGTCCTCCCCCTCCCATCCCCTTACTGTGGGGGTTCCCCAAGGTTCAGTTCTTGGTCCCCTTCTGTTCTCGATCTACACTCACTCTCTTAGTGACCTCATTCGCTCCCACGGCTTCAACTCTCATCTCTACGCTGATGACACCCAAATCTACATCTCTGCCCCTGCTCTCTCCCCCTCTCTCCAGGCTCGCATCTCCTCCTGCCTTCAGGACATCTCCATCTGGATGTCTGCCCGCCACCTAAAACTCAACATGTCCAAGACTGAACTCGTTGTCTTCCCTCCCAAAACCTGCCCTCTCCCTGACTTTCCCATCACTGTTGACAGCACTACCATCCGTCCCATCTCACAGACCCACAACCTTGGTGTCATCCTCGACTCCGCTCTCTCGTTCACCCCTCACATCCAAGCCGTCACGAAAACCTGCCGGTCTCAGCTCCGCAACATTGCCAAGATCCGCCCTTTCCTCTCCATCCAAACTGCTACCCTGCTCGTTCAAGCTCTCATCCTATCCCGTCTGGACTACTGTATCAGCCTCCTTTCCGATCTCCCATCCTCATGTCTCTACACACTTCAATCCATACTTCACGCATCTGCCTGGATTGTCTTTGTCCAGAAACGCTCTGGGCATGTTACTCCCCTCTTCAAAAATCTCCAGTGGCTACCAATCAATCTGCGCATCAGGCAGAAACTCCTCACCCTCGGGTTCAAGGCTGTCCATCACCTCGCCCCCTCCTACCTCACCTCCCTTCTCTCCTTCTACAGCCCAGTCCTCACCCTCCACTCCTCTGCCACTAATCTCCTCACCGTGCCTCGTTCTCACCTGTCCCACCGTCGACCCCCGGCCCACATCATCCACCTGGCCTGGAATGCCCTCCCTCTGCCCATCCGCCAAGATAGCTCTCTTCCTCCCTTCAAGGCCCTATTGAGAGCACACCTCCTCCAAGAGGCCTTCCCAGACTGAACCCCCTCCTTCCTCTCCCCCTCGTCCCCCTCTCCATCCCCTGGTCTTACCTCCTTCCCTTCCCTTCCATATATATGTATATATGTTTGTACTATATGTATATATGTTTGTACATATTTATTATTCTATTTATTTATTTTACTTGTACATATCTATTCTATTTATTTTATTTTGTTAATATGTTTGGTTTTGTTCTCTGTCTCCCCCTTCTAGACTGTGAGCCCACTGTTGGGTAGGGACCATCTCTATATGTTGCCAACTTGTACTTCCCAAGTGCTTAGTACAGTGCTCTGCACACAGTACGTGCTCAATAAATACGATTGATTGATTGATTGATTTGTGCCTAGTGATTGGGTAGATGCAGAATAATTACATCAAATAATCTGTGTCCCTCAGTGGGCTATCATTTGTTAATTCATTCAGTTGTATTTATTGAATGTTCACTGTGTGCAGAGCATTTTATGATGTAGGCAGAGCAGGTATTCAACCTTTTTTTCAATGAAAAAACTGAGGCATAGAGAGTTTAAGTGATTTCCACAAAAAGGAAGCAGCTTAGGCTACTGTGGAAGAGTACAGTCCTGGGATCCAGCGATTTTGTTGTTGTTTTTTAGTAGTATTAGTTAAGTATTTACCAGGAGCCAAACTCATAGTAATAATAATAATTTCTGGTTAGTCAGGTAGGACAGTCTCTGCCCCACATAGGGCTCACAATTTAAGTAGGAGAGAGATGAGTTATTGGCTACTTAATGATAATAATAATAATAATAATAATGATGGAATTTGTTAAATGCTTACTGTGTGTCAAGCACTGTTCTAAGCTCTGGGGTAGATAATAATAATAATAATAATAATAATAATAATGACATTTATTAAGTGCTTACTATGTGCAAAGCACTGTTCTAAGTGCAGGGTAGATAATAATAATAATGGCATATATTAAGTGCTTATTATGTGCAAAGCACTGTTCTAAGCACTGGGGAGGTTACAAGGTGATCAGGTTGTCCAACGTGGGGTTCACAGTCTTAATCTCCATTTTTCAGATGAGGTAACTGAGGCCCAGAGAAGTTAAGTGACTTGCCCAAAGTCACACAGCTGACAAGTGGTGGAGCCGGGATTTGAACCCATGATCTCTGACTCCCAATCCCATGCTCCTTCCACTGAGCCACGCTGCTTCTCAGCTAATCCGCTAATCAGGTTGGACTCAGTCCCTGTCCCACATGGGGCTCTCAGTAGGACATCTCATTTTACAGTTGAGGTAATTGAGGCACAGAGAAGTTAAGTAATTTGCTTTAGATCTCATAGCAGATAAGTGGCAGAGCCAGAATTAGGACCCAATTCCTTCTGATTCTTAGGCCTGTGCTCTGTCCACTAGGCCATGTTGCTTCCCCACTTACCATACCACATATGATTTTTAGGTCCTTTGTCACAATGTGGGAAAACTACCAGTTTTAGTTTCTCAGTAGCAAAAGCACAGACTGCTTCAAGTCTGCTCTCACCCCGCCTAGACTATAAGTTCCCTTTGGGCAGAGAATATGTTTCCCAACTCTGTTATATTGTACTCTCCCAGGAGCTTACTCTGCACACAGTAAGTGTTCAATAAATACAACTGAATAAATGAATGCTTATTACAGTGGGAGGCACTCAATGAATATGATTGATTGATTGCCCCATCTAACCCCTTCCCATTGTATTTCCTAGGATTGAAGTATTGCTTTCAAAATGCTCAACAAAGAATTCCAATAGCTAAGTACAGTAATTTGAACATGCTTCCACTGTGTTTTTAATGACATCAGGAGGAGACTGGTGATGAACCTCAAATGCATTTTGTATCATGCTTATGGCTATTACATATTTGTTAATTCACTAGTTCTTAGGAAGAAGCAGTAACTGCACTAGCATGAAAAAAATTGAATAACACCCCACATCTATTTTTGTGGAAATTTAAATACTCTAGAACTTTAAAATTGAGTGTTTTGTTTCTAATATTCTTCCACTGGTCATTATGAAAGAGGACTATAAAATATTTGGAAAAATGCTAGTTAAGAGGGTAAAGATGCAGAACTTTCCTGTATTCTCAAAGCATTATTCTTGGATGTGTTATTTACTGAACATATCTTCCAACCACTTTCAATTTGCACTCATAGATGGAAAAAATTTACAGAAATTCAAACTTTTTTTTGCCCCCACATTTGTAAGCCACTTTTCTTTTCTGCTTGTTCTCCTCAAAGCCCATCACATTTTAAATTCATGTTCCAAGTAATGTACATGGTGAACCTGCTATACAGCAGTGATTGACAGGTTTTCAAAAGAGCTACTCAAATGCTGTGCTGCAGAGAATCCTGACATTTTAATGGTGATTAATGCTGAGGAAAATTTGAGCATACCAAAGGAAGGTGCTGCAGTCTTCTCTCTCGGATTGAATTTTCCTCTCCCCTTGTCTTACTCTGACATTCATTTAGCTACTTTTTCTCGGGCTGTTAGAAGAGAATTTTAATAAAGACCTATTACTTGAAAACTTTTGCAAGGCCTATTTTAGAGTACCGTCTCTTAGAGAGGAAAAGAAAACCCCAGTCACAGGAAGAGACTCCTTGCAATTCTAAGATCACTCTGGGCAGGAAGCTTGTTTACCAACTCTGTACTCTTCCAAGTGCTTAGTACAGTGCTCTGCACACAGTAAGTGCTCAATGAATAACTGATTGATTGAATCTGTTTTCCCTGGGGATTCTTATATCTGGCATTTGTACTTAATTTCCTCTCTCAGACCAGAGATTTCCCCACTAGATTGCAATAATAATAATATTTATTAAGTGCTTACTATGTGCCAAGCACTGTACTACGTATTGGGGTGAATACAAGCAAATTAGATTGGACGCAGTCCCTGCCTCACATGGGGCTCATAGTTTCAATCCCTATTTTACAGATGAGGTAACTGAAGCCCCAAGAAGTGAAGTGATTTGGCCAAGGTTACACAGCAGACATTTGGTGGTACCATCAGGGATGCGGTCTGATACTCTTAGCTTAGTACACTTAGTACACTTAGTACACTTACTATGCTTAGTACAGTGCTAAGTGCTTAGTACAGTGCTCTGCACACAGTAAGCGCTCAATAAATACGATTGATGATGATGATACTCTTGTAGCATGCATCCTATTACCAGGGCCAGATTAGTGCAGGAGCCAAAAGGCTTAATCCCAGGAATCTGGGTTTACGGGGCCTGTCAACCACCAAAATTGTGTCCTCTCTTGACTTTAACAACTCTGCGGCTGCATGGGACATTGAGGAGATGGAATTCTCCTCAAGGCAGCCAGTGACTACATGTCTGGCTCTTAAAGGAGACGCTGCTTTTTAAAACGCAGAGTTTGGGTATTTCCCCAGGAGCTCTTTAAAAATCCTTGCTGCCTCTGTCTCTTCCCTTCTCAGTTCATCCACTCTTGGAGGTAGGGAGGGATGAGGGAGCAGTGATTACCCAAGTTGGTGGCAATCACTGCCCTGGCCCTGACTTTTTCATCTTTGGGATGAATCTTGTTGATTTGTAACCTCCTCCCCTTTCATATAGGTCAGACACCCCTCTCCATTCTCAAAGCCTTTTTCATTTCTTTATTCATTCACACATTTATTGAGCACTTACTGTGTGCAGAGCACTATACTAAGTGCTTGGAAAGTACAATTCAGAAACCAATAGAGACAATCCCTATCCAACAATGGGCTCACAGTCTAGAAGGAGGGAGACAGACAACAAAACAAAACAAAACAGACAGGCATAAATCACACCTCCACCAAGACACCTTCCCCAACTAAGCCTTCATTTCCCCTACTCCCTCTCTCTTATGTCACCTATGCACTTAAATCTGTACCCTTTGGGTATTTGATATTCACTCCACCCTTGCCCCACAGCACTTATGTACATATCCATAATTCATTTTTAATATGTCTCCCCTTCCAGTCTGTTAGCAGAAGCAGCTTGGCTTAGTGGAAAGAGTATAGGCTTGAGAGTCAGAGGTCATGGGTTCTAATCCCACCTCCACCACTTATCAGCTGTGTGACTTTGAGCAAGTCAGTTAACTTCTCTGTGCCTCAGTTACCTCATCTGTAAAATGGGGATTAAGGCTGTGAGCTGAGCCCCATGTGGAACAACCTGATCACCTTGTATCTACCCCAGCGCTTCATTCATTCATTCATTCAATCGTATTTATTGAATGCTTACTGCGTGCAGAGCACTGTACTAAGCACTTGGGAAGAACAAATTGGCAACCTATAGAGACGGTCCCTACAAACAATTGGCTCACAGTATAGAACAGTGCTTGGCACACAGTAAGCGCTTAACAAATACCATAATTGTTATTGTTATTGTTGTTAGCTCCTTGCAGTCAGGAAACATCTTTTCCAAGTTTGTAGTATTGTACTCTCCTAAAGCGCTTAGTACAGTTACTCTGCACATAGCAAGCACTAAATAAATTCCAATGATTAACGGATTGAATGGAAGAGGTCGTTCAGCTGATTGAGACTAGAAGAGCGGGGAAGTGTGTTTGATGCTTAAATAGCATCAAAGTGATACCTGTGTGCCTACTGGCTGGGTCAGTGTATACTAATGGGGTACTGCCACACTTAGATGTTGTGTATCACTATGTCTAAAGGGAACTCCATGCCTACCCTCTTCTTCCTCCATCTGACTGCCCTGAAACTACTTTCTTTTTCGGAAGACCCAGCCACAGGGCTAAGCATGGAGAGGAAAGACGAAGGAGAGACGTGACAGGAAACGCCATTTGGTCACAGTGTGGTTTTCTGCTGAAATGATGACATTACAGTGAGGAGGGAACCCTTACTCAATGGGCCAGCCCAGGGCCCTGATTTCAGTTTAATGCAGCCCTGCCTATCACTTATAATTACAGTGGTCTGCACCCAAAGAGCCCTCATTAAATACAGGCAAATAAGCAAATGAATGAAAAAAAAAATTTTCTCCCTATCCTAGTCATTGATTTTATTAAAAACAAATTCCCACTTTGTTCCCCTTAAAGGAACACTTGGTTGGATTTTTGGAAGACTTTATTTGGAGGGCAGTTGGAAGAAAAGAGTCACTTGTAAGCTACCTTAAGTTAGGAGTCTCATCTCCCATTTCTATTGTGGTTTTTCAAGTGCTCATTGCTGTGCTACATATCAGTAGGTGTTTGATATTACTGCTATTAATAAGATTGATATTAATAGTATGAATAATCAATAATGTATTAATGATATTGATATGATATTGCTATAATGCCACAATATTAATAACATTAATGCTATATATATATATATATATATATATAATGTTAATTGTCATGCCATTGAGTCATCGTCAACACATAGTGACGCCATGGACACAATCCAGCCAATACATGTCACTCCGCTAGTGTTAACCTTCTCACTGTGCCACAATCTCACCTGTCTCACTTTCGACCTCTGGCCCACTTTCTACTTCTGGCCTGGAATGCCCTCCCTTCTTAAATCCTCCAGACAATTACTCTCCCCCATTCAAAGTCTTACTGAAGGCACATCTCCTCCAAGAGGCCTTCCCACACTAAACCCCACTTTTCCTAATCTCCCACTCCCTTCTGCATCACTCTGACTTGCTCCCTTTTCTCTCCCCTCCACGACCCCCTGCTTCACAGCACTTAGGTATATATCTGTAATTTTATTTATTCATATTGATATCTCTTTACTTGTATTGATGTCTGTCTCCCCCCCACCCCCAACTGTGGGCTTGCTGTGGGCAGGGATTGTTTTTATTGCTATATTGTACTTTCCCAAGCACTTAGCATAGTGCTCTGCACACAGTTAAGTGATCAATAAATATGATTGAATGAATAAATGAATATGTATAACTCTATACTAAGCACTGGGAGAAAAATACATGGGTGAAAATTAGATATGGTCTCTGAGCATTAAGGAGCTCACAATTTTAGTAAAAGGAAGCAGAGAGGGGATGGATGACAGAAACATGAGGAAGGACAAAACAACATAAAATGACAAAACCATGATAAATGCAATAAGGAATACAATGGACTTTCTAGGTTCAGTTTTAATTAGGACAATAACTCCCCTAGTAGAAATCTTCTAAATCAAACGTATTTGGGGTTGGAAAGGGAAATGAAGATCAGTTTTCTAGATGAGGATTCATGTTGCACCAGATTTTGTATCCAGTTTGCCTGTTTCTAATAGTCCTTTCCCCCATTTCACAGTAACAAAGGAGAACTAAAATCAATGGCAATTACTCTGTATGCTTTTCCTTTAATCCCTTTAAAATATTCTACTTTAATCAAACTGCACATGAAACAAACCACTATATGAGAAAACTACATGATTACTTTTCATTTCCAAGCCCTTTCTGCAAGGAACCACATAACTCAGATGTAGCGTTTTGATTGCAGTTTTATAAAATGAAACAGAAACTCTTTCAAGAGCCAAATGATTTGGGGTTAAAATGGAGGAAAGGAGTTTAAAACTCCCACTAGGGCCTATCTTAAATAATGAGAGGAAAGGTGCTAACTGTTAGAATAATAGTAATAATAATACTGGTATTTGTAAAGCACTTACTCTGTGCGAAATATTATTGTAAGTGCTTAGAAGGGATTACAGGGTGATTAGGATGTCCCACGTGGGGCTCACAGTCTTCATCCCCATTTTACAGATGAGGTAACTGAAGCACAGAGAAGTTAAGTGACTTGCCCAAAGTCACACAGCAGACAAGTGGTGGAGACGGGATTAGAACCCTTGACCTCTGACTCCCAAGCCCATGATCTTTCCACTGAGCCACGGTAACAAACTTATATGTATTGCTTTTAAAAAATTCATAAGATATATATGTTCTCTGAAATAGATGAGCAAGATTACTTTTTTACATTGCATTATTCTGGCAAGAGAAACAATAGTGCTACTTCAAGTTAACATAACATTGATTCTGCATCTAGAAATTGATGGAGAAAGTTTACAAATGTTTCCCTAAATGTGATAACTGTAACAGTCTCACATTCAAGATGAGAACTGAATAATTTAATTTTCACAGTTCCTGAAGGTACCTTACTCTCTTCTCTTCTAGACTGTAAGCTCCTTGTGGGTGGGATCATGTCTGCTGCAGTGTACTTTCCCAAAATGCTCAGTACAGTGTGGTTCACCCAGTAAGCATTCAATAAGTACCATTAATTGTTTAATTATCTAAGGAGAAAGAATACTTCTAGAAAAAGGTGACTAATATCTTTTTCTTGGACCTGTTTCAAGATTTTTTCCAAAATTTGGGGAAATTTTATTGACTTACATTTTGTGGTAAACTGAGGCTGTGTACATAGGTTTGGGTTCTACAGCTCCAGACCACAAAGGCAGTGTACTACCCACATGGAGCAGCAATGTAATGAAGGTTACAGTTTTACTGAACATATACTGTTTACCAAAGTGTCTACCAACTCTGTTATCGTGTACTCTCCCAAGCACTTAGTACAGTGCTCTGCACATAGTAAACACTAAATAAATACAATTAATTAATTGATACTCTGTGGTGACTAAAGTCCAGAGCTTCATTACTAGTATGCTGGTCTGGCCACTTTATGCTGGGGTGACTCATAGGTGGCAAAATAAGCAGCGGAATAAGCAAAATAAGCATGGAAGCAACGTGGCTCAGTGGAAAGAGCACAGGCTTTGGTGTCAGAGGTCATGGGTTCAAATCCCGGCTCCACCAATTGTCAGCTGTGTGACTTTGGGCAAGTCACTTAACTTCTCACTTCTCTGTGCCTCAGTTACCTCATCTGTAAAATGGAGATTAAGACTGTGAGCCCCCCATGGGACAACCTGATCACCATGTAACCTGCCCAGCACTTAGAACAGTGCTTTGCACGTAGTAAGCATTTAATAAATGCCATTATTATTATTATTATTATTATTAAAATAAATGATGTAAAGACATAGTAAAGCACAATCTCTGGCAACAGTTGGGAGGCAATTGGGAGACTACTTCAGTCCAGCTAACAGCCTGGAATGCAGCAATCAGGAGAAAGGTTGTCACTTTGAGCAAAGGCTTTGTGAGTATGGGAATACCAAGAAACAGGCTCAAAAATAGAAACAGGCCCTGGGAGACAAACCTCTTCGTAGAGCAAGGCACTGTTACGCGCACACAGTGCAGGAGGGTATGTCAGTCACACACTGCTTTCTTCAACCTCACTCAGTCAATCAATTAATCACAGTCATTGAGCACTTTCTGTTGTAGAGCATTGTATTAACCTCTTGGGAAAATGCAATACAACTGAATCGGTAGATACATTCCCTGCCCAAAATGAGCTTGCGGTCTAGAGGGGGTGATGGACAGTAATATAAATATATAAATTGTGGCTGTGTATATATGTACTGTGGAGGGAGACTAGAATGCATAGGTCAGATCTTGCCATCAGTAGCTTCATCTTCTAAAATGGAGAACGGAGTGTGAAGCGTGAAACTTGCAATCTGCACGCAGAACACCACACAAGGCAACTATCATGTACGGAACAGTCACCTGAGCTCTTGGCTTCTAATTCCGGCTATGCTATTTGCCTGCTGTGTGACTTTGGGCTACTTAGTGAATTTCTCTGTGCCTCAGCTTCTAACCCTTGATCATCAGTGGTATTTACTGAACACTTACAATGTGTACTATACTCTCCCAAGCACTTAGTACAACGCTCAACACATATTAAAGTGCTCAATAAATATTATTGATTGATTGATTATGTGCAGAGCACTGTACTAAGCCCTTGGGAGAGTAAAATTAATGAATTTCAGAGAGGGAAAATGGGAGAGTATAAGAATATGATGATGATCGTATTTGTTAAGCATTTACTATGTGTCAAGCACTGTTTTAAGTGCTGGTGTAGATACAAGCTAATCGGGTTCAAAAAGAAAATTCCAAGTGATTTTTCTCAAATCACAATAATAACAATAATTGTGGTATTTGTTAAGCACTTACTACACGCCAGGCACTATAGTAAGCGCTGGGGTAGATATAAACAAGTCTTGTTGGACACAGTCCCTATTGTGAGCATGGAGCTCACAATCTTTATCCCCATTTTATATGTGAGGTAAATGAGGCACAATGACCTGCCCAAGATCACATGGAAGATAAGTGATGGAGCCAGTATTAGAACCCAAGTCCTTCTGACTCCCAAGCCTGTGCTCTATCCATTGGGTCATGCTAGGGCTGGGGATGGGATGAGTATCGAAGGGGTGACTACGCAAGAGCATAGACAACAAAGCACTTACTGTGTGCAGAGCACTGTACTAAGCACTTGGAAGAGTACAATACAACAATAAACACATTTCCTGCCCACAATGAGATTACAGTCTTGTCATGCTGTAATTTCTCTTATCCGTGTCTAGAAACCCTGCCAGTTTCTGATATCCCTTTTCCCAGAGATTTTGCTTTTGGAAGTATTATCTAACCTTGGCTTCACTGATACTGTCCTCTCCTGGTTCTCCTCCTATCCCTCTGGCTGCTCATTCTCAGTTTCTTTAGCCGAATTCTCCTCTGCCTCCCAGCCTCTGATAGTAGGGTCCCTCAAGGCTCAATTAGATCAATCAATAAACCGATCAATCATATTTATTGAGCCCTTGTTGCCTGCAGAGAACTGTACTAAGTGCTTGGGAGAGTACAATACAACAGCATGGGTAGTTACATTCCTTGCTCACAACGAGTTGTATCCCCTTCTATTCTCCATCTACCCCTACTCCTTAGGAGAACTCACTGACATTCATGGTTTCAACTACCATCTCTACACAGATAATACTCAAATCTAAGTTTCTAACCGTGACCTCTCTCCTTCCCTGCAGTCTCACATCTCCTCCTGCCTTCAGGACATCTCTACTTGGAAATCCTGCTGACAACTCAAATTTAACATGTCCAAAACAGAGCCACCCATCTTCCCACCCAAACCCTCTCTTCTCCATGACATTGTAGACAACACTACCTCCTCACTGTCTCGCAAGTCCTTAACTTTGGCTTTGTCCTTGACCGATCTCTCTCCTTCAACCCACACATTCAGTCTCTCATGAAATACTTTTGGAGTTCCCTCAACAACATCTCTATAATGCACCCCTTCCTCTGTATCCAAACTTTTACCATGCTGAGCCAGTAATTTTTCATACCTTGTCTAAACTACTACCTCCTCATTCAGCCTCTCCAGCCTCCCTCCTCTCCAGTCTATAATATTTCCTGAGAAGCATCATGGCCTAGTGGAAAGAGCAATGGCCTGGGACTCAAGTGGCCTGGGGCTCACAGTCTAAGCAGGAGAGAGAATGGGTTTTGAATTCCCATTTTACAGTTGAGGAAACTGAGGCACAGAGATGTTAAGTGACTTGTCCAAGTTCACACAGCAGACATATGCGGAGCTGGATTTAGAACCCAGGTCCTCTGACTCCCAAGCCAGTTGGCATCATTTACATTGAACCCATCTCTGCCATAGAGTGGGATAGCACAGTGCATCCTCTGCCAATTTATTGTAACCCTTTGCAGTAAAGGGGGGAAGTGAATAAAGTCTACCACCTCCCCACAGTATCCATAAGAGAAGCAGCGTGGCTCAGTCGAAAGAGCCCGGACTTTGGAGTCAGAGGTCGTGGGTTCAAACTCCGGCTCCGCCAATTGTCAGCTGTGTGACTTTGGGCAAGTTACTTAACTTCTCTGTGCCTCAGTTCTCTCATCTGTAAAATGGGGAGGAAAACCGTGAGCCCCCCGTGGGATAACCTGATCACCTTGTAACCTCCCGAGCACTAAGAACAGTGCTTTGCACATAGTAAGCACTTAATAAATGCTATTATTATTATTATTATTATTATTATCTTTCACCACATACTGTCAGTTCAACCTTTACAGAATCCCTGAAATCTACCCTTTTCTCTCCACCCAAACAGCTACCATGTTAATCCAGGCACTGTTCATATCCCTCCTGGATTACCTTATCAGCCTCTTTGCTGACCTCCCTGCCTCCTGTCTCTCCCCATTCCAATCCATACTGCACTCTGCTGCCCGGATCATTTTTCTACAAAAACATTCAGACCCCGTCTCCTCACTCCTCAAGAACCTCCAGTAGTTGCCCATCCATCTCCACATCAAACAGAAACTCCTCATCATAAGCGTTAGAGCGTTTAATCACTTTGCTCTCCCCCCATTTTACCTCACTGCTTTTCTATTACAACCCAGTCCTCCCACTTCACTCTTCCTAATGCTAACACACTCACTGCACCTTGATTTCATCTATCTCACCTCTGACTTCTCAACCACATCCTGCCTCTGGCCTGGAACATCCTCTGCATATCTGACAGACGGTCATTTTCCCCACCTTCAAAACCTTACTGAAGACACATTTCCTCCAAGAGGCCTTTTCCGACTAGGCCCTCATTTCCTCTTCTCCCACTCCCCTCTGTGTCACCCTTGCAGTAGGTTTTCACCCTTTATTAATCTCCCTCCATCCTCAACCCCACAGCACTTATGTATGTAATGGTAATTTATTTACGGTAATGTCTGTCTCCCCATCTAGACTTTAGGCTTGCTGTGGGCAGGGAGAATCTCTAGCAACTGTATTATTGTGCACTCTCCCAAGTGCTTAATACAATGCTCTGCCCACAGTAAGCACTAAATAAATATGATCCATCCATTGATGAGAATTCTAGGCAGTAGGCAAGGGGCAAGCAAGTGGTCAGAGATGGGAGAGACAAAAACAAGGCTCAAGGTAGGTGAGCTTGAGAGAAACAAAGAGGAAAAGCTGGGGAATCAAGGGAAAGGAGAGTGAATAAGTAGAAGGGAGAGAACTAATGGGGTGGCAAATCAAATTGTGAAGAGGTTTTTGTTTTCTTTTTTCTTTAATGGTATGTGTTATGCTCTTCCTATGTGCCAGGTACTGTATTAAGCAGTAGGGTAGATAGGTTGAACAAAGTCCCTGTCCCACAAAGGGCTCACAGTCTTAATTCCATTTTACAGATGAAGTAACTGAGGCATAGAGAAGTTAAGTGACTTGCCTAAGGTAACATAGCGGAGAAGTGGAGAGCCAGGATTAGAAGCCAAGGCCTATCTGCTTCTCTGCACCACACTGCATCAAGTTTCTGCTTGATAAGAGAAGAATGGGTATCTGTTGGATTTGGATGAATGGGAAATGTGGGCAGAATAGCATTTCAGAGAAATGATTCAGGCAGTTGAGCCAAGTGTGGACAGGTTGAATTTAAAGGAGGGAAACCAGTGAGGAGGCTGATGCAGTACCTGAGCCAGAATATGAGCAGTTCCTGGACCAGCGAGGAGAGCTTTTGTATGAAAGAAAGGGGTGAATCTGGGAAATATTGTGGAGGAAAAAAACAACAGAATACAGGCCGAGAACAGATATGGGAGTTCCAAGAAAGGAAGAGTCAAGGATAACGCTAAGGTTACAGACAGTGCCACATTACTCCCCATCTCTCAAAGCCATAACCTTGGTATTATCCTTTACTTCTCTCTCTCTTTTTCTCTCTCTTTCAAACACCATACTCATCCCTAACCAAATTCTGTCAGTTCTTCCTCCACATCTTCAGAATCCACCCCTTCTTCTCCATCAAAACTGCCACCGCACTAGTCCAAGGACTTATCATATCTGGCCTTGGCTCCTCCATCAGCCTACTCGCTGGCATACCTGGGAAAATGCCACAGTGTTCTGCATGGATGAGGTGCTCCAAAATACCACTGATTGGTTTCTTTCTTCCTCAAGGTCGCAATCACCAAAGCTAAGTCAGAAAATATATTTTACTCTTCGTTATAACCTGATATTAGAAGAAATGACCAGAACTTATGGAGAGCAGGAGATGGAATGGTTTGCAATGTTCCATGTAGTTAATGGACTTTTATGGTAGTAATGGCCCAGACATCAGCTTGAGAGCATAAGATAATGAATAAATATATGGCACGCTGTTTATAGACTGTTACTATATGTTATTTTGCTAAAAACAAGGCTGCCGGGTTTTGTTCTGATTGCGCAAACATTTTTTTCATGATTATCTATTCTTCTAGTTGATTCTGGAATATGGCTGGAAAATTCTTTGTTATCAGCAAGAGTTTATCACTTGAGAATAGCATCCCTTCTCAGTAATAGCTCTGAGGGTATGCAGACTTAGTTACCAAGTCTTCTCTTTAATCAGAACTGAATCTTTCTGTTACGGCTTGGGATAGTTGGGAGAGTATTTTCTAAGGAACCAGGGAATGTCACAGCACACAGTGGTGGGAGCACCAGCAATAGAATGGAATTTGAAACCAGCTAACTTGTGAACGAGTTTATATAAAACCCGAAATGATTGTTTTCCTTCACAGCAAAGATACGCAACATGAGTGGTAGCAAAGGAAAGGACTAAAATTATAAATTAACTTAGATGTGCAGGTTTAAATTTACAGCGTGGAATATCATGATACACAAGCCAAATCCACCAATCATTCTTCCCTCATTCAAAGCCCAATTGAAGGCTCACCTCCTCCAAGAGGCCTTCCAAGATTAAGACTCCCTTTCCTCAGCTCCCCCTCCCTTCTGCATCACTTCAACCCTTTGCTCTTCCCCGTCTCCTTGCCCCGCAGCACGTATATATGCATATATCTTTAATTCTATTTATTTGTATTGATGCCCGTTTACTTGTTTTGATGTGTATATATCTACAATTCTATTTATTTATATTAATGCCTGCTTACTTGTTTTGATGTCTGCCTCCCCCCTTCTAGACTGTAAGCCTGATGTGGGCAGTGGTTGTCTCTCTTTATTGTTAAATTGTACTTCCCAAGCACTTAGGACAGTGCTCTGCACACAGTAAGTGCTCAATAAATATGATTAAATGAATGAATGAACAAGCATAAATAGCATCAGCAGCAGTATTTTTGGAATACTCTCTGCAAGGTAATTTATAAAGCACTGAGAGTGGTAAATTTAAAAAGGCAGACCCAATGAGGCAGGCACAATGTCATCAAAGGGAAGAGAAAATGCAGGATGAACAGACACTTAGGTAAGTTTGCATATTCAAAGAAAAGAGGGTCAAATACATGGCAGATAAAAAATTCAGGAACACTAGCTTATTATCGGGGATGCGACATATTCTGCTGGAGAACAAGAGAAACGTAATGACTGTTTAAGTCACATTTCTCAAGGGGAAATAAACATGTTAGTGAAGTAAAAGAGAGCTCTGCAGCACGTTTCCATATGCAGTATGTAGGAACAAATTCCCAGAAAGTAGATGTGATTACTACACAAATTGTTTCTTTCAGTGTTAAAAATGAAAGTTAGCTTGCCTATCACTCTGCACCTTCCTGAAAGCATTATAAATAGTTTGTCAGAAATGATTTGGCTTTGGCTCTTTTGGTCCTACGACACTGTTCCCCAAGCCTGAAACTCCCTTATGTTACCTTCAACACCCTCCTAAAAACCCCACCTCCCCCTGTGTATATGTATATCCAATTTGGCATTCAGTTATTTACTCAGCTATTTCATTCAGTTATTTACTCGGCTATTTCATTCAGTTATTTACTCAACTAGAGAAGCAGCTTGGCTCAGTGGAAAGAGCACAGGCTTTGGAGTCAGAGGTCATGGGCTCAAATCCCTGCTCCGCCACTTGTCAGCTGTGTGACTTTGGGCAAGCCACTTAACTTCTCTGGGCCTCAATTACCTCATCTGTAAAATGGGGATGAAGACTGTGAGCCCCCTGTAGGACAATCTGATCACCTTGTAACCTCCCCAGCACTTAGACCAGTGCTTTGCACATAGTAAGCGCTTAATAAATGTCATTATTATTATTATTATCATTATTATCTTGAGACACCCAGCAACTTCCTTTTTTATCCTTGTTATTCTTTGTATATCATTTGTGCAATTCTATTTACCCATTTATTTATTACCTCCTTGAGGGAAGGAAGTGTGTGTTTTGCTTCTAGTGCTTTCTCCTAAGCACAGACTTCAATGGTCTGCATCTATTAGATACTCAGTAAACACCATCACTTGAATGATTTAAAACAGTAAAACAAAAACTCTTCCAAGTGAATTCTGCCTTTTCAGAGAAGGTGATAAAGTGCCTAAAACGCTTCAAGAATTGAGATGGCAAAGGACATTCCTAGGGGAAAAAGGAGTGATTAAGATGAGGCTTTCCCCAATCAGCTCCTGGACCAGTGCAATCTTGTTTTGGATTATATCAAATTAAAGAAAATGCTGTTAGGAAAAGCCACATATTCCCTTGGTGATTTATCTGTGTTTTGTTTCTTTAATCAAAAAGCTATAGGATAATGGGTTGGAATAGAACCCATCCCTGAAAATAAGTATAAGAATTTGGATTCTATGAATATCTCTTAGCAGTGAAAAAAAGTAGTTAAGAAGCCATATGGCCGGGTATATAGAACATGGGCCCTGGAGTCAGAAGAAACTGGATTATAATCCCAGCTCCCCCACTTGTCTATGTGAACTTGAGCAAGTCAGTTCTCTTCTTGGACTTCAGTTTCCTCATCTGTAAAATGGGTGAGCCCCATGTGGGATATGGACTGTGTCCAACACGATTGCTTTGTATCTACCCCACTGCTTAGAACAGTGCCTGGCACATAGTAAGTGTTTAACAAATACCATGAGAAAACAAACAAAAAAACACTCTTGTGTAATCAGGGGCATGGAATCTGAGGTAATGTGAAGGCTATCAAATTTTTCTTCTATAAATACCAGACCCCCTCAAAAAAATGAACGGGAACAGCTTTGCATAGAATAGAGACTGCACTATCTATTGGATTCTCTTGATTCCCTGGAAATGGTGAAAAAGCCTAGTTCTGGGAATCAAGAGACTTGGATTTTAGTTCTAGTTCTCTCACTGACATGCTGTGGGACTTCATGTGAGTCACTTCACCTCTCTGTGTCAGTTTCCTCATCTGTTCCATGGGGATGAAACTAATACCTGCCTCTATCTCAAACAGATGTGGGAACAACAATTTTATTATTTTATTATTATTATTATTATTATTATTATTATTATTATTATTATTATGGTATTTAAGAATTTACTATGTGCCAAACACTGTTCTAAGTGCTAGGGAGGATACAAGGTAATCAGGTTTTCCCAGGTGGGGCTCACAGTCTTAATCCCCATTTACAGATGAGGGAACTGAGGCCCAGAGAAGTTAAGTGACTTGCCCAAAGTCACACAGCTGACGAATGGCAGAGCCGGGTTTAGAACCCATGACCTCTGACTCTTAAGCCCGTGATCTTGCCACTGAGTCACGCTGCTCCTCGAGATAAGAGAAGATACAATGAGATAAGTAATGTAAGGGGGGGTATGTAAATATAGTATTATTTTTACAAATTCAAGGTATTATTCTTATCAAGCTTATTCTCTCTTAATTCCATAACAGTGCAGTGGAAGGTTCAATGCTTAATATGAATGATTAAAATTTATACTTCAGCTTCACCTTACCTTGTCTTAAGCTGTCAAATTGTTGCTGACCCATAGCAATTCCATGGACACATCTCTCCCAGAACCCTGCACTTCCATCTGCAATCGTTCCAGTAGTGTATCCATTGAGTTTTCTTGGTAAAAATATGGAAATTGTTTACTATTGCCTTCTTCCATGCTGTAATCTTGAGTCTCCACCCTCGACTCTCTCCTATGGCACTGTTGCCTAGAACAGGTGAGTTTTTGATTTTAAGCAGATTGTCTTCCACTTGCTAGCCACTGGCCAAGCTAGGGGTGGAATGGGTAGGCCTCTGCTTGACTCTCCCGCCTGTAGTCGAGACTGGTAGAGTACTGGAAACTCTCCAGGTGTGATCCTGAGAGGGGGTCAGTTTAACCTAGCAATTGAAAATATTTCTCTCAGTTATATAATATAAAAAAAGCTTACAAAATGTGCTTTATGGTAAACTTATAAGGATTAAACTATCATTTAATACAGGAGGTTGAGTTAGAAATATTTGGTAAAGTGGTCCAATTCCAAAAAAAAAAAAAACCAAAACAACTGTTCATCTAGGTTAGCATGGCAAGAAAGCAAAAATCCCAGTTTCTTTAAACAAGTTCCAAGAGAATCACATTAATGACTTTGAAAGTGTCATGCAGTAGAAATCAGGGGTATTCATTCTGTTTGAGATTCCTGGTTGTTTTGATTGTGACAGATTTGTTCAGAAGACACTTCAGATGTACTTTTCACTTGTCCCATATAGCAGTTTTTGTTTCAGAACGTTTTCAAATTAGCATCACCTCTTTGAGTGTGAATTTACAAAGACAAGAGAAATTGTAGGCAAAGTTGAAACTGAGATTTAAGAATGTAACATTCATTTCCTCCATAATGTGCTTTACATGTTTTGAATAGAATGCTCTGGGAATAATTAGGAAATGGTCTTCCCATACTGCCCGTTTGTCAGCGCAGAGCCTAATGTGATGTTGGAAGAAGCCATTATTTAGACAAGCCGTGAGTACTATTGCTATAGGAGGCAGAATGAAGAAAGGACTCAAACAGTAGCTCGTTCCAGTTCAGTTTCATTTCTATTTACTCATGTTTCAGCACGTGTCCTCAGGTCCTTGCACTAAGCCCGTATCCCTGCAGATATGTTGCCAACTTGTACTTCCCAAGCGCTTAGTACAGTGCTCTGCACACAGTAAGTGGTGAGTGCTCAATAAATACGATTGAATGAATGAATGAATGACTTTTCCGTTTACATATTTCCACCCTAGCTGACAGGCAGAGCCTCCTGACCCTCCCACAGATAGTGCCACTGGCTCATATCCTTCATGACTTAGTGGAATGAATAGTGGAATCCAGGTCTTTTGACTCCCAGGATGTGCTCTGCCACTAGGCCATGCTGTGGTGACTGCCTTATTCACCAGCCACCTGAAGCTGGTCCTGCTTATCTCTCTCTTTCCCTACTCCCCTCTCCTGTCCTATTCTCCCTAGTTGATTTTATTTTTTCACAGATTATTTCTGGGGCTTTTGGCAGGCCCGGAATATATATTCCCATGGGGGAAACTGGTGTAGCAGGAAAGAGAGGAAGCTCCTTAGGGTTTTAGAGGCTGGCAGGAAGAACAACACAGCTCCTAATGGTGGCTGTAAATTCTGTCTCAGTGTTGCCGCCTTGATTTGTCCAGGGGAATTTGAAAAGTTCATGTCATGTCAATTTCCTTTCCCAAATTTTTCTGAAAAAGACGTAAGGTAGAGAAGATATTAAAAACATGCCAGTCTCTGAAGAAAAATAAGCCAAAGGGTATATTCAAGAATGAAAAATCACTAACAAAGGGTTTCCATTTATCACAAGGCAAAATCTAGCAAGGTGATATGTTCCAAAATGGAATACTCTAATAGGTCCCTGAGAGAGTTCCAAAAGAGAAACCCAAGGATGATCACTGCATCGAATTAGTGATGCAAGCAAATTCTATTGTAAAAGCTTTTAAAGCACAAGGCCAGGAAGCAGTTATATAACCAGAAGGATTAAAACAGAGACGCAGCATAGTCTAGTGGAAAGAGTCTGAGTCTGGAAGTCAGAAGACCTGGGTTCTGTTTCCAGATCTGCCACTGGTCTGCTCTGTGACCTCTAGCTAATCATTGAACCACTCTGGGCTTCAGTTTCCTCATCTACAAAATGAGGATAATAATACCTATCTCTTTAGGAAGGATAGAAGCTCTATACAAATTCAGTTCAGTCAGTTAATCAATCATATTTATTGAGCACCTACTGTGGGCAGGACACTGTATTAAGTGGTTGGGAGAGTACAATATAATAATAAAATAGGCACATTCCCAGCCCACAATGAGTTTACAGTCTAGAGGGGGAGACAGACATTAATATAAATACATTAATTACAAACATGTGCATAAGGGCTGTGGGGCTGGGAGGGGGATCAGTAAAGACAGCAAGTCTGGTTAATACAGTAGGGAGTTGAAGAAAAGGAAAAGAAGGCTTAGTTGGGGAATGCATATGGCTTGAAAACCTGAAAAAGTAAATTTTTGAGAGTAAGGCAATCTGATACCAGTAGCATGCATGTTTAATCTTTCTCATTTAATTTAAGAAATTCCAGTGGAGTTCAGACAAGGTATTGACTTCTTGTGTAATCCAGCTGATCCCTTTGATGTGGCATAAGGAACAAGGCAAATGCAGCCCCTCACATTCTGCTTCTTAGAAGTCCTTTCCACCCACTTAACATATCAAAACAGGACTCCTCATATTCCCCCCCAAACCCTGCCCTCCCCCTGATTTTCCCATTACTGTAGAGAGCACCACCACCCTTCCTGTCTCACAAGCCCATTACCTTGGTGTTATCCTTGACTCATCTCTCTCATTCAACCCACATATTCAATTTCTCATCAAATCCAGTAGTTCAACTTTCACAACATCGCTAAAATCCACCTTTTTCTCACCATGCAAATTTCTACCATGTCAATCCAAGCACTTATCCAATCCCACCTTGATTACTGCATCAGCATCCTTGCTCACCTCCCTGCCTCTTGCTTCTCTCCACTCCAGTCCATACTTCACTCTGCTGTCTGGGTCACTTTTCTACAAAACCATTTAACTGTTTATTTGTCCCCAGTACAAATTGTATTTTGGAACTATGAAGGTAGTAATTAACAGGTATGTCCTACAAACCAAAAGTAAAAAAAGTGAAGACCATCCACATAACATAGTGTTTGATTAATTTTATTCCTTTGTTCATTCATTTCCTTGAAGAACTTACAGATGGGAGCTTTATTAAAAAGCATCTCCATATTGAAAAGGTGTTTAAACAAATCAAATATTGGCTATAAAGTATTATAATGTCCTTGCTGAGATAGTCGAATGAGTAGAAACAACATTTCTTCCCTCTACTTAAATCAATCAATGAATGGTATTTATTGAGCATTTTCTGTGTATTGAACACGAGCTTCCAATCTATAGTGGGAGACAGCCATTAATATAAATATGAAGCAGTATAGAATGCTTTTTAAAATAAAAATTTCAGATGGTTCTAAATGGTTTGGAATATGTTCACTATAATGGTGGGAAACTGTTAGATTTTGTGCCGAAGAGCGGTCATATAACATATGTATGAACACTTATAAAATATATTTGAATTATACATAAAATTTCATTTCCCAGCAACATGCTTTTCAATGCATGAAGGAGAAATGAAATCAGATTTATATTGTCTTCAAGCAGCATTGAGTACAATGAGAATTCAAGTCTGGACATTGGACACAAAAGCACCTTGAAAATCCATAATTTGATCCTTTTCTTCATCCTTTAGCAGCGAGGATAAATCTTGCATGCATTTGGTACCTTTGCCTCATATAAAATGTGGAGGTGAGGTTAGCTTTCTTAGCCTCCACCTTCCTTGCTGTGCTTAAAGTGTGATCAATTCATGGCCCTTCACTTGCCTCTCAAACAAAAGCACTTTTATACCATCTTCAATAATTTGCGTATTCTTATATGTCATGACCCAAATCTGAAGAAACCCAACAAATACATTTACAAAAATTCTTCAAGGGTCTGGTTATATTCATGGGAGAAATTCCCAAAATGTTCTGCAGTCTTCAGCATGGTAGATTTCAATTCTCTGGTGGTTAACAGTGCTCTAGTGGGGGAAATAAAATGTCGGTCCATAAAAGGATTGGAAAGATAAATAGCATTGTACTATTAGCATGAGCACCAAGCCAAGCATTAGCTCCAAATTAAGATGCCATCTTTCACCTCCAAATGAGGAAAAGACATTCTGGATGTACTCATTGTTCTAAATAAGATCTATTTTGGAGGCTTGAAAAATATACAGATCACTGCAATCAATAAATACGATTGATTGATTGATTGTGCCATGTAAGGACTGAGAACTGAAATGACAATGACAATGATGGTATTTGTTAAGTGCTTACTATGTGCAAAGCACTGTTCTAAGTGCTGGGGGGATACAAGGTGCTCAGGTTGTCCCACGTGGGGCTCACAGTCTTAATCTCCATTTTACAGATGAGGAAACCTGTAGGTTTCCTGCTTACATTAGGAAGAAAACCAATGAATCAAAAAGCAGCAATACAAATGTCAAGATGACTCAATGTCAAGCTCCTGGAAAAGCACACTTTTGCAAGTTGTGCAGCGTGGCTCAGTGAAAAGAACACGGGCTGGGGAATCAGAAGTCATGGGTTCTAATCCTGGCTCAGCAACTTGTCTGCTGTGTGACCTTGGGGGAGTCACTTAACTTCTCTGAGCCTCAGTTACCTCATCTGTAAAATGGGGATTAAGACTGTGAGTCCCACGTGGGACAACCTGATCACCTTGTACCGCCCCCCCCAGCACTTAGAGCAGTGCTTTGCACATAGTAAGTGCTTAACAAATGCCATTATTATTATTATTATTATCCCATCATCTTATGGTGTAAGAACCCCAGCATAGTGTTTCATCAATGACAGCAACTGAGCTCCTCCCTAAGAAACTCTTACTAAAATTCCTCAAATGGGTATGGCTGTGGTCAAAAGTGATCAGAAGACCAAGTCAACTGAAGTAAAGACAGTCAGAAGTAAATCTGGTCAGTGAGATATATTGAGAAATGGGTTACAGAGTGTCTACCCACTGCTGCATACTGCTTCTAGAACATGCCTTATGCAAAATAATAATTGTGGGGGTTGTAGTTATTACCATTTGCCAAGTATTTTGCTTTGTACTGGGATACATACAATACAATCCAAGTAGACACAGTCCCTGTCTCCCATGGGGCTCACAGTATAAAGGGAAGGGAGAACAGGTTTGTTTTTTTTACTGATAAGGACACTGAGGCACGGCAAAGTTATATGATTTCCTCAAGGTCGAATAGCGAGCAAGCAAACCTGCTGCCTTATCTATACTGTTCCAAAGCCCCTAAATCATGCTGGAGGAGAAGTAGAAGTGACTGTATTACCCTTGCCACACCTCAACACAAAACTAAATGTCGTCTTTAGTACAGCAATGCTGAGTGTGGGACAAGGGGCACAGTCCCTGCTTCTTCAACAAGTTACTGAAAGTGTCCTTCCTAGCATTCAAGACCACCAAATTCCCCCAAAAGAAAAGGGCATAATCAGACTCAACTCAAACTTAAAGGTGAAATGTATGACTTTGTATTTAAAAATACGAAATTTTTGTACAAAAAAATACAAGACTCTTTCAAATTAAAGAGGACAGAATAAATAACACTGTAGTTTCATTGGTCCTCAGAGATTTGCCCCAGGGACATTGACCTTGGTGATGTCTGTGAATTAAATGTAAATGACCCTTCTTTAATTCTACTTTATTTCCACTGTGTAATAATAATAATGGCATTTATTAAGCAGGTACTATGTGCACAGCACTGTTCTATGACCTGGGGTGGTTACAAGGTGATCAGGTTGTCCCATGGAAGGCTCACAGTCTTAATCCCCATTTCACAGTTGAGATAACTGAGGCATAGAGAAGTTGAGTGACTTGCCCAAAGTCACACAGCTGACAATTGGCGGAGCAGGATTTGAACCCATGACCTCTGACTCCAAAGCCCAGGCTCTTTCCACTAAGCCAAGCTGCTTCTCAGTGTAGAACTCACTGGAATTTCTAGAGCGCAGTGTGATGTTGTCGTGATCAGATAATATGTTTGGTCATGAACAGAGGCAGGACGAGAATTTTCATTGTCTCTGAAGCTCAGTCTAATCAGCAAATGGTATGATTTTTAAGATTCTGAATTCATCACTGCTTCTCTGAGAAAAACGTTATCAGCCCACAAATGTTTACCAATCTTCCCCCCGCCTTATCATATTACCTAATGACTGATAGGTTATAAAACCTGAATAAGAATAGAACTGATAGTAGCCCTAAAGTCATTTTTCTTTCGACATATTTAACCCCAGTTTCGATCCAGCCTAATTTCTGTCAGGCATTGATCATTTTTATGACTGGAGATAGCAAAACAGATTCTGCATTCTTTATTATTGAATCTTCTTACACATTTGCCCTTTCAAAAGCTATTCTTTAATGAATGTCTGAGTGGAATTTATTCCCCAACTGAATGTTAAAAGGGGGGCATTTCCATATTATTAGAAAATATATTTTGAGGTGAATTTGTGTCATTTTCCTGAAAATTTTCCAAGTTAGAACTGTAGAGATTTAACTGTCATTGGGTTGCATCATCATGGATACTCAAGTGAAGCAGATTTAATTCAAATAAAAAAATTAAATCCATCTAGAAAAAAAAGTCCAGTTCAACATTTTTCTAGTCACATCTGCGCTCACTCTGCTAATTTGCTTTAATGATTGCCCTGCAGAAATAGATTATGTTAGGTAGAAGCAAGAGGAAGTAAATTAAAGGCATGGCAAATAATCATCTCATGCTATTCCATAAACTGCAACTTGTTCATTCATTCATTCATTCATTCATTCAATCGTATTTATTGAGCGCTTACTTGTCATCATTATAGTGGTAGTAGTAGCAGTTTTAGAGTAGTACATGTCCTCCAGGGTATTCCAGGGTCAGGCAACAAGCAGATTTTTTAAATGTACATAAAAATAAATTGCCTTCTTTGAACATAGGCCTCCAATTATTTTCATTAAGAAATGCCATTTGCCCAAATACAATTGTCTCAGTCTACCTCACTGTTTTAGTATGCTGCTTGGGAAGAGTCAAATTTGGTTTCTGTATCACCCATCACAGGATGAAATCTGTTGAGTAAAGAAGGCAGCTGTTTGCATTAGTTACAAAATAGATGCAAGCTTGAGCTGTCGATCTCTGGGCTGTGCCCCTGCTCTACCCAAGGCAGGCTGCGTGACCTTGGCAATAACATTGCTTCTCATGTTTTTATTTCCCAAGTCTTTTTGGAGAGCGTTTTGTTGTACTGCAAAATAGAGCCATTTTTAGTAACCCAGTCACCTATCCCTTGTTTTTGTTTGCTCCAGAAATATCCAATCACTTACTGTCTGACTGATATGGATGGTAAGGATTCATGACTTTGCTTAATTTGGGAGGGTGCCCATCTGACCCATTCTTTAGGCAATGAACAACTTGTACTTAACCAAATTCCCAGTACAGTGTTCTGCACGTGGTAGACACCCAGTACTTCACTCTGAATACAATAAGCACCCAATCAATATTATTGTTTTTCACGTTTTTCACATGCCCTCTTTCATTTTATTACTACCCTGAATTAGAGCCCTAACGAGAAATATTTGCCTTGGAGCAAAGAATCAAAGAGTTTAGATTTTGAACTGTTTAAAATCGTCTTGAATACATGATGCAATTGGTTAGAAAGGCACACCATATAGAATGGGCCATTTGAATCTGGTCTTTGACAAACTCTGAAAAATAATTTCTCTAAAATGATTATTGTGGGGAGGACTGTGACTTTTTTAAATGGCATTTGTTAAGTGCTAACCATTCATTCATAAAATCATGTTTATTGAGCGCTTATTGTGTGCAGAACATTGTACTGTTCCCTTGGGAGAGTACAGTACAACAATGAACAGACACATTCCCTGCCTACAGTGAGCTCACAATCTAGAGGGGGGAGACAGAAATTAATATAAATAAATTAGATATATGTACATGAGTGTCCTGGGGCTGGGAGGGGGGAAGAGCAAAGGGATCATATCAAGGCAATGGAGAAGGGCATGGAAGAAGAGGAAGGGGCACTTTAATCAGGGGAGGTTTCTAGAATGAGATATGCCTTCAGTATGGCTTTTAAGGGGGGCGGAGGGAAGAGTAATTGTCCCTCAAATATGAAAAGGGAGGTAGTTCCAGGCCACAGGTAGGAAGTGGGCACAGGGTCGATGGCAAGATTGATTAGATCGAGGCACAGCGAGAAGGTTAGCAATAGTGGTGTGAAGTGTACAGGCTGCCGTAGTAAGAGAGAAGTGAGGTGAGGTAGGAGGAGGCAAGGTGATTGAGTGCTTTAAAGACAACTGTGAGGAGTTTTTATTTGATCTAAAGGTGGATGGGCAACAACTGGAGTTTTTTGAGGAGTGGGGAAACATATCCTGACCATTTTTGTTGAAAAATAATGTGAGCAGCAGAGTTAAGTATGGACTGGAGTGGGGAGAGGCAGGAGGCTGGGAGGTCGCAAGGAGGCTGATGCAGTCATCCAGGTGGATACTATCGATACTACATGCCAAGCACTGTTCAATACTATCAGTTTGGACACAGTCACTGTCCTGCATAGGGCTGTCAGTCTAGGTAGGAGTAAATAGGATTGAATGCCCATTTTACAGATGGGGAAAATGAGGCACAGAGAAGTTAAGTGATTTGCCAAGGTCACACAACAGGTGAATGGCAGAGTGGGATTAGAACCCAGGTCCTCTAACTTCTAGGCCACGTTACTTCTCAAACTGTCTCTGATAGTCAAGCTGTCTTATTCAGTGTGAGACCTTATTGACCAAGTTGGAGTTGAGTGCAGCCAAAGCTGTTTCCCAAAATCATTATTAACCCACACGTTTTTTGGCACAACTGCTTCCAATGTTATTTCTAATCCAACCATAATGGTAAATATTTGGGGTCCTGATGAAAGAGGATTGTGTTAGCCTATAGATGCAATAGCTCTTGTGGGGGATATGATGAAATTTACTCAATGATTGGATAGACCTAGGGTCCATCTAAATGCCAGGTTCTCCTTGACTGGGACTATTAATATGAGATCATGAATTTGTAGAGCACTTTTATTTTCAAAAGCATTACTTAGACTGTGAGCCCCATGTGGGACAGGGACTGTGTCCAACCTGATTAACTTCTATGTACCCAAGTGCTTAGTACAGTGCTTGAAACAGAGTGAGCTCTTAACAAATATATATTTTCACAACAATAATCTCATTCAATCTTCACATGATACCTGTAAGATAGGGAGAAGCTTTTATCAATCCCATTTTACAGATGAGGAACTGTGGAAGGCTCAGAGAGGTTGAGTGACTTGTGCAAGGACACACTGGAGGTCAGAGGCAGTACTGGTATTAGAACCCAGGGCTTCTTACTGTCAGACCCATGTTATCCCCACTGCTAACAATCATTAATAATCATTTAGGACTATCATTAATAGTAATAATGATAGCAATAACATCAATACTGATAATAAACCCCATGATGGGACTTTTCTATTCTGTCTGTATTGTGGGGTTGCGAAAAGATTCTCCAGGGCAGCCAGGTGACCTGTAACTCCAAGAATACTGGACTGGTTTTCATGCAGCAATTCATGCTGGAAGATCGCAACCAAGTATGGCTCAGAAAATGGAATCTGTCACTCATCAATCCTCCCCAAAATGCATCATGCCCTCTGCAGAACTCGTCACTGAAACACAGATCTGTTATCTGACCACACATCTGCCTTTGGTTGCCCTGGTATCCTCATGTCTCTCTCCACTTCAATCCATACTTCATGCTGCTGCCCAGATTATCTTTGTCCAGAAACGCTCTGGGCATATTACTCCCCTCCTCAAAAATCTCCAGTGGCTGCCAACCAATCTGCGTATCAGGCAGAAACTCCTCACCCTGGGCTTCAAGGCACTCCATCACCTCGCCCCCTCCTACCTCACCTCCCTTCTCTCCTTCTACTGCCCAGCCCGCAACCTCCGCTCCTCCACCGCTAATCTCCTCACTGTACCTCGTTCTCGCCTGTCCCGCCGTCGACCCCCGGCCCACGTCATCCCCCGGGCCTGGAATGCCCTCCCTCTGCCCCTCCGCCAAGCTAGCTCTCTTCCTCCCTTCAATGCCCTGCTGAGAGCTCACCTCCTCCAGGAGGCCTTCCCAGACTGAGCCCCTTCCTTCCTCTCCCCCTCGTCCCCCTCTCCATCCCCCCATCTTACCTCCTTCCCTTCCCCACAGCACCTGTATATATGTATATATGGTTGTACATATTTATTACTCTATTTATTTATTTATTTATTTATTTATTTTACTTGTACATTTCTTTCCTATTTATTTTATTTTGTTGGTATGTTTGGTTCTGTTCTCTGTCTCCCCCTTTTAGACTGTGAGCCCACTGTTGGGTAGGGACTGTCTCTATGTGTTGCCAATTTGTACTTCCCAAGCGCTTAGTACAGTGCTCTGCACATAGTAAGCGCTCAATAAATACGATTGATTGATTGATTGATTTTTGGCTCTTCACCTCCTAAGTCCAGAGACTTGAAAGGCAAAGAGAGAAATCTAAATTTAGAAGAGGATTCCTAACATAGAGAGTGTTACTGCTCCTTTTGGGTCCCAGGGAAAATTCACAGGGGACTATGATTTTTCTGAACTACAATAAGATTCAAATTTATGCCAAATAAGAGCTCTAACAGTTATGAATCCTGCAAAGGGAGAGAACAGCCTGGAGTGACTCTTTCTGTGTGCTTGTCCAGGAGGGAGAGACTGTTTCTCTTGTGCTGCGTGCAAAGCTAGCATGGTGGCTAATACCAGAGTATCATGATGGTTACCCATCTAGCTCCAGATCAAATAGAAATTCCGTAATGTTGGCTTTAAAGCACTCCATCACCTTGCCC